>NC_072891.1:33222500-35622500 GCF_028858705.1 Grus americana | reverse complement strand
GTCTGTGCATATGTTTGTCTGGAGGCTCAGTGCCAGCTGTGGGACCACAGGTCACAGGGTGTGCACCAGGGTGCCAGCGACCGAAGAGACTGGAGTGTCAGCATGTTCTCTGGGTGCATCTATCAGTGTATTCAATCACTAGCAAACATCAAGCCAGACTAGTGGTAAGTAAGATAAGGGGTTTGGGAGCCACATATTGGAGTGGCCTTAACTCTGGGCTGGGTACCTTTGAGACCAGAAGATCTGAGAGTTGGCTACTGAAGCAGCCGTAGGTCCTAGCCAACTACTGCAGAGACCAGGGGTCTGAGCTGGGTTCTGATAAACTCCATGGGTCTGGACCGGCTACCAGAGGTACCTGTTTGTGTGTGTATGTGTGTGCATAAAGCATTTGGGAGACAATGAGGTCCAGAGCTACTGGACAGATGTATGTCTAAGGCCAGTTCCTGGAGGGATCCATATTGAATATATAAATATATATGTATATATTTTCCATTAACAGGCTTTCATCCTGATCAGCCAGAGGGAACAGGATGAGGATGTTAGTGCTGTCTGTGTTTTCATAGATGCCGTTTCTTCTGTCTGTGAGGCTGGGTGTGTGCGCTTGTATACAAGTATTGTGTGTGTGTGTGCATTTTTGCCTGTTGGGAACATATACTCAGCCTCACTTACTTGCTGCACGTGGGGACATGGAGCTGCAGCAGCCTCACCACTGTTGGACTGCTAGATTCAGCAGCTTTGAGTACATACCAGCAAACCTTCCATTATTTAGAATATGACCTGTGGACCTTGAAGTGTCATCCTTGCCATCTTACACTTGGGGAAGCTAAGGCTGAAAAAAGAGACATACTCCAATTCATCCAGCAGGCCAAAGGTAAATCATCTGTGGTTTTGACCTGCTAGAAAAGTGAGAGTCACTGCCACTCAAAGGCAGTGAAAAAAACAGAGCATCTCTGAGCTGAGTATACTGTAGGCGAACAGGAGTGGACAGGGACAAAAGCCACCCAGCTCAACTAGCAAAGTGTCTGTGAAAGGGAAGAGATTGTAAACATCTTCCACACCTCACCTCAGCAGGCAGAGGTTAATATTTTGAGAAATATTCAAAGTGAAGATATCTGAAGTTTTATATGATTTGTCCAAATCAAATCAAAGAAACAAACAGAACCAGTACACTTCTCTTTAAGGGAGTGTCATATCTTAGGCTGGTAAGCTGTAACACATAAGGTGTAGTAACTACTATAATAACACATGCCTTATCATGTCTTGTTCTTTAATTGTCTTTCACACTGGATACTTTTCCATTCTATTCTTTGCTTTGCTCCAAACCACATAGTAAAGAAAGCATTTCTAGCACTTAGCATTAAAGTCTTTAAGACAGACCACAGTGCAATTAAACTATTGTGCTGCTGGAGGTGCATAACAGCTTGGCATGTGGTTTTTCTTATACTTCACACTTGGGTTGTGTCAAGAAACAGTGCCAAGCGGCAACATGTGAAGTCTGTAGATGGTGGCTAAATATATCTTACTGTGGCTAGTCTGCAGATCCCAGTTCCTTGCTTCAAGCACTGCAAAGCAAGCCAGAAGCAATGCAAAGGCAGGATGCTTGGCTTGACTTCCTCTATGGCTGACAAATCCTGGAGAGATTTGCACCCTGAATTCCCTCATTGGAGGGAAACTTGTCAGGGCATGGGCCATTTTGAACTGGCGCACGTGGGGGCTGATGCAGGAGACAGGAGATAAATCCTGAAGTGAACTCTTTTACTGTCACAGGAAAATACTGGAACTGTTTGGAGAGTGCCCTGCTGAGCATCTCTGGATAGCTTTATTTTGTGTGAAAGCCACCTGGAAAATCTTCCTGACTCAGCTGGAGTATGAAAACAACTTGCCAAAACATCAGCTCAAGCTTAGCTAATCACAATACTAGTTATTAAGTTGTTATTGGCTTAAGTAGCTCTTGGAACCATGGAGGAGTGAAGTGAATGTGTCAGAAACTGTAAGACAGGGGAGGTGGATGCTCTCTTCCCTTCCTTTCACTACAAAGCAGCAGTATCATAACTGACAGCTTCAGACCTCCACATCTGTGCATTTGTGTGTGTGATGAGATTAAAAAAAAGACAAGAAAAGACTGCATACAAAATAAAAATACATATACTTGCACATACACATATATAATATATATGCTGTTCATGTGCCTGCATAAGAACAAGATCCAGTGAACAGCTTGAAGTCTTCTGTGTAATTACTTGCATTTTGATAGGAATTGTTATGACATTATAATCCAATCACGACAAAATCAAGTTTGATTTTCTTCTGTCATCCAAGCCTGCCTTATTTGACAGGGACCACTGGAAACAGGCATTCTTCTTGAAGAGAAACGTGGCCCCTTCTATCTTCTGTATCAAAATCCTGTGACTTAAGGAACATGCAGTAAGCTGACAGCAGCACAGCAACTTTCTACTGGATATTTTTGAATGGTTAAATGGCACAAGGGGTTTATTGCCCCAGGTCTCATTCTATATCTCAGTGATAACAAACCGCTTAGTGATGAGTCACCACTGTATGGAGAAAATAAAAGAAAAAGTGGATAAGGCCCTTGGCTGGGATGACTGAGCATACAGCCTAAGTCTTTTTCTGATATTGGTTAGCTGGATCTTTCACAAGCCTGTGCCTGTTTTGGAGCAAGTGAATGCCTCTCATCAGGCTAAGCGGGTTCTTGCAGTTGCTAGGATACATGTGTAAAAGTATGGATACTGAAAATAGCTATACCTATACAGTGCGCTCACATAAAAGGCTGAGGAATAATGCTGCTCAATTAGCAGCAAACAGAAACTGAATGAAGATGATTTATACCCTGATTAAATTTCTGGTGCTTGCTATGGAGACAGAAGTAACTTTGCTTCAGAAAACCTCTACAGCTCTCTGGATAGTTAAAGGGACTGAGAACATTTCAAGGGTTCTCCAAAGGCAATTATGTACTTCCAAACCAACGGCTCTCTTAGGAAAGATAAGCCAAAATCTTGAATAAAGAGAGAACTTATACAATTTCCCATGAAATGGGAACAGAGTGGTGTGTTACTGTGTAGAACTAAATGATAACATTGCTCCAGACTGGGAAACAGCTCTATTTTGTTTAAGTCAAGAGAGTGGGAACAGAACTGCATTTGCCAGTTCATGAGTGCCTGTTCCCTGCAGTACTACAGTATTTGACTGATTACTGCTTGGAATGGGTCACAAGGCATTCTGTGATAGAATACCTTTTCAGACTGAAAACTTAGAGATTTGGGTAAGCGATGCATTCACTTCCACTGCATTTATATCAGTAAAGCCTCCAACAACTTCACACTTACATTACAAAGAAAGATAATTTTATTATTTGAAAATGTTGCATAAAAATATATTTCAGTGTCCAGAATTTATTCAGTCATAAATATTGTTATTTTTCTTTCTTTCTCCTAAAAATGTCCCTAAAGTTCTTTTATTACTTTGGCCTGGACTGTTTATACCATTTTTTCTCATTTAAAATAAGTTGCTCTGGCATAATATATGCACATATAAATACACGTGCAAACACACACTTAATAACAAATTCACTTAGAAACCATATTTATTGTACTGTAGCTAAAATGAACTGCTTTGATATCATTTAGACATGTTTTTCTCAAGTTTACGATAAACTGCAACATTATGGCATTTTTAGAGCATTTGGGAGGTCAATCATGATTAAATTAGGATCATTAAAGAATGCTGGTAAGGATAGTGTGTGAGTTATAAAGAACATCAAACAAGGTATGCAAGAAGCAAGATGAATGAAGACTGTTTTTCAGTGAATTTGAGTCCTATTTCAACTTCCATCACAACCTCTCCATAACCTCAGTTGCCACCCTGATACCTATTTGTACCTCAAAATCCTTTTGCATCTCCAGGACCCTTGGGGCATATAATTGCCTGTATCTCTACCTGCTATGGGAGGGAGCAGGCAGGGGCACTGGTCTGGACTGGGACAGCTAGCCTGCTGGGACAGCTATGGCCTCTCTGAACAGGCAGCTGAACTACCAGCCATTCACCTGGAACAGGCATTAAACTTGGGCTTTTTTTGACTCAGATTTTATGTGTATTTGTAGCTAACAGATAGTGGTTCTCTAGTTTCATTTTTGGGCCAAAAAAAGATTCGGTGTTTTTAAATACCTATTACTTATCAGCAATTTAAAATAATTGCCGCATAAGGGGAAAACTATTATCCTTTCATTATCTTCCACTAAAAGAAAATAAATTAAAATGACCAAGAATATCAGAGTCAGAAGCTGCTGGAATGATCAGAAAATATGTTAAAGATGTATAAGGATACCGGGGAGACCAGGAAAGGCCATATTTCTGCAAAAAAGGGAATTTTTTAAGGTTTGCCCTAGTTCTTGGTAGTTCTTCCAGGGCTTTCTTCAGGGGTGTCTGAGATATGTGCAAGCACAGAGGGGGTGAAAAGGTAAAAAGGGCACAAATTCTCTAAATGTAACTGCCTTAGAAAGTACTCTTGGATTCCTGTGCTGCCAGGAAATATGTCAGAGTATACTGTTTTGTGGTACTTTGGGGCTTTTGGTTTGAGGCTGGACTGGAGGAAAACTGTTCTTTGGATTTGGCTGTAGAACAGAGAATTTGCAAGAAGGAAGCAGTTGTGGTTGTGCAACAGCTGGCCCATCAACAACTGCAGGTCAGTGGGCAAAGGTGCTAATGGCTTACCTATTAGTGGGTCTTGGGATGTAAGCATCCAGAGCGAAATTTTCCATAAAGGAGCAAAAATTGCTATATGATAGCTGTGCCCAGAACAATACTGATGTAATGAACTGTTTCAAGCACTCCCATCCCACTGAGCCTTTCCCCTGTACACCATACTGTCCCTAATAATAACCATGAATGAGAGGTTTCTCAGCTGAATGGCGCAATATTGTAGTAGGAAAGGGGTCACTGAGTCTGAACTACATCTAACAAAGCCTAACTGCTTAACAGAGGCCTTTTGATGAAAGTTGTTTTGTATATGCAACTGGATCCTTTTTCATTGCCTCTCTTCTACCACCTGCTCAAAGAAGCAGGACTCATGCACAATGAAAATAGACTATCAAAATGCTGCAGATCAGCACACCTACAAGCTTTGCAGCTCTGTTGCTGCATAATGAAGGAATTATTTCAATAAGAAATCTGAGGGAATAATAAAAAAGATGAGGGAATTCTTTGCTCAGTGACATGCTTCTATAGAGTTTGCCATACAAGGGTACAGAGACGTTGAAAATATTTTCTTTAAAGCTGGACAGTCATTGCACAATGAGACCACATTTTAACAACATGTTTGAATTATTAATAAACTGCTGAAAACATTTAGGGAGCAGGTAGGTTGTGATTATAGTAATTTAGGAGTCTATGTGTTTGAGTTCAACAATCAGACATTCTTGCTCCACTGAAGGGAATATGATCCTGTATTGGAAGCATTAAATGAGAAGGGAATGTTTTCATTAAAGAAATCTGAAAACTGATTTATGGCCCACCAGTTGCATCTCATACTGGAAAAAGGAAACCCCATAAATAAAATTGCTTAGAGGGAGTTCAGTATACTTTCCAAAGGGCCATCTAAAAAAAATTTTCTTTTAAAATAAATAAATGCTGAAGAATAAAATAGCATTAAGTCTAGTCCTAGCTGCTATTCCATGTTTTAACTGCTTTGTGACTGTATTCCTATAAGTTTCTGGGAGAACCTTCTGAAAAGACAAACTGCCAATGAAAAGACAGACGCTAAAAGTGATATATCAGACATGTAAGGAAACATCTGGACATATCAGGATTCTTTGTACCTCAGTAATAACTGAAGGTCTACTCACAATTGAGATCCTGTTTTACTGTGTACTTTTTAAACACAAAGTATATTTCCCATAGGAAGGAAGGAAGGAAGGAAGGAAGGAAGGAAGGAAGGAAGGAAGGAAGGAAGGAAGGAAGGAAGATATCGGATACATTAGGTTTGTCTTCACTGCAGAACACATCTGCCTTGAGGAAGAAAGTTGCTATTGTGTATAAATTCCTTAAAAGACAACTTCACCATTGCTGGTCTTTGGGTGGGTGCTACTAGGGACTTACATTTATATTAATTAGTCATCTTACAAGAAAATGTGTTTAAAACTGTGTGCTAAGTGGCACTGTGATTGGAAGAAGACAGTAAAGTGGAAAAAAAGCCATTTATGATATCCTTATTTCAGAAAGAAGTCTGCCATGTCCAAAGACAACCTATGCCATAGTAATGAATTATGTGTATTTGAGGAAAGACTTTTCTCATGAGTAAATTTTTTGTGTAGTTATATAGTGAAATAATTTGCATTTCCCCTTTACATATTAAGTTATGCTTCTGAATACTTTATCTTCCTAGCATGTATAAATGGACACATTGTCTGAAGTTGATAATAAGAATTAGTAAAAAAAAAATGGGAGAGTTCTATATGTTTAAAAATCTGTATCTTACTCAGCAACAAGTTAATTAAATGAGATCTGTAAGCTGTTTTTTGGCTCCCTGAGGTAGTAAATTGAGATACAAGCTCAGGCTCTTGCTCCAAATGCTTACTGTACTTCAAGAAATTCAGAGACAAATCCAATCTCCTCTGCTGGTTCTGGTTTGTATAATGGACTGAACCAATACCTCAAATCCAAACACTCCTGGTTTGAGTGGGAGCAAAATGAACTGGATAATTTTTGATGCAGCATTCCAGAAAACATAATCTATGGCACATTTCCAGTTCCTATTTACTAACCAAAGAACTAGCTGCAGCTGTTTATTATGACTGGTTGTGCCAGTTTGATAGTGCATAATCATATTTGCATAAAGATAATAAGGAAGGTGTTATAGAAGAGAGTTTAGCCATGCTTTTACCATGAATTAAAGGTAATTTCAGAGTAATTAGGTATAATTTGTTAAAGAATTCTTCCCAGCAAATGATGACTCTGATTTCATAATTACAGGACAATGCTTGCTATGGCTTTCAAGGCAGGATAAAACATACCTGAGTGGGTAGGGTCCCACACTAGACAGCTCTAATATTGCTATGAAAGACAGGTGTTTTGTCAGATTTCAGCTACACACTTTCACACCTGCAATGCATTAGCCATAGCAGTGATGTTAATGAAGACCAGGTGCTTCTCCCACCCTCCAGATGAGGAACTGGCATGAGTGTTACTGTGTGTTGCTTGGGGGTCTCCCATTTGTCTCTCCAGATGGACTTCGATGCCTGCCAGAAGGTGTCCTTTCAAACTTCTGGTGTGAGAAGAAGCTCAGGCTTGGAAGAAAGTCCAAGCAATCAGATAAGTTCAGACAGCAATCAGATAAGTTCAGACAGAGAAAATGCCAACATCCAAGCTCGTGACAAACAAACATGGTGGTTATGCATGGAACAAGCAAACAACATACTTCATTAAGGGTATGCAGCCATAATCTATACTTTTCATACCAGGATCTGGGACAGGGACCTCAGTGTCCAGAAAATAGCAATAAAGTAGCTATAAAAGCTGCAAGATACATATCAAAAAGATGCCATATTATTGACAGCTGCCAGATACAGTCCAATTGAAGGGCCTTATTCCTTTAAAATCTGAAAGTTTGCTATTTAATCCGGAAATGAGTAATAGATGCCTTGAGCAAGATTTATTTTTAATAAAACACAAGGTTTTCATTGTGATTGCGCCTACATAGTTTTAATATTATGTTATGGAACATGAAAACTTTTTTACAGGAATTCTTTACAGGGCAATCTTTTCCCCTTTTCTTTGCATTTCCATGTGTTAGATTTGAGGTTGTCCACTCCCTGCAATTTATAACAGTTAAGGAAAAGTTAATAATGGCTCTGAGAAGGGGGAAGAAAAAGAAACCTATTGAAAGGGAAAATAAAGGGGAAAAGGTCTACATTCTCAGCAGGAGTGTAGTTAATTATCTGACTCCTTCCCAGCCACTTGTGGCACATGACACTACCTCAGCAAAATAATTAGCCTTTCTATACTGAGGATAAAAACCAGGGATGGCCAAATATCAGAATGTGTGACGTAGTGCTTAACTCTAAAGTCCTAGTTAAGTTAGAGCAGATCTGAGGCACTGCAGCTATAGGGCTTGTTTTCTCTTTGCTTTTAAATATGACATTCTTGAACTGAAAATACAGAATGGGAGGAGACAGAAAAGTTGTGCATAAGGTAGAGTTTTGAAAGGCTAAGCTGTGGTGTAGTGCATGTGGTGAATCCTACTGTACTGCCCAGTTAATGAACTCTCCTGTACTGAACTCTGATACAGCAAAGTGGAACCACCCGATGTACTTTATTTCTCTGCTAATTTGTCACTGACTTTATTCTGTGTTTGAGATGCCTATGGAGTCTTTGGCCAAAAATTACTTGGGCCATAATACATTTAAACTGTTTTAAATCAACACATCGATCTGCAACATATAATCTCACCATTGTCGATCTACTTTTTTTTTTTAATCTTTTTTTTTTTTTAATTTTTCTCCAGAAGTCAGTCAACCTCACCTTGATCCCTGGGAAGGTGATGAAGTAGCTAGTCATATAACACTTCTGATAAATCCATTTGTTACAGTTTTCTTCTGAGTCCTCTCTAGAGATGTCAAATGAAAACTCAGGCACAACTTCAAATTAAAAACATCAAATACATAAGTCCAGGCTAGCTCTGAATAGATGTCATATTTCAACTTCCTTTTCCTGGGACTATTGTTTGCAAACATAGATGGAAGTGCTAGATATGTATACCTAAACATCCTAGAAGATACTTTCTTGGTTTGTTTGGTCCTTTTGTTAAGTGATCACTCATTGCTTAACATGCAGGAGTTACGCTTTTTTTCTGTGAAGGACTTCAAATCTCTGTGAATAATAAAAATTTCTTTGCAATGGCTTTACAATGCTTTCTCTGAGAAGCTTAACTCTTAGGGTACAGTTCCAGTCTGCAGGAGAAAATGCCATCCCCAATCTGTAAAAGTTCTTGCAAGAGGGGTTAGTGAGTAAGATCATGATCCTTGATGTGTTACAGAAATCAAGTTAAACAGAGGTTTGAGATGAGTATGCTGAGATCATCTCCCAGTGTGAGAACAGAAGACTTTAAAAATAAAAAAAAAGTTAGATTTTATAAAAATAAACAGTAGGGCATTTAACTTTTTAAAGAGAAACATAAAATGTCAGAGGGAGACAGAATAGGTTTCTTTTTAAAAATATTGTTTATACACAGCTTTCCCAGTTCCCACTGTGGCCTAGCAGGTAGGTCCCATGCTTGTTTTGAATTGGTTTCCGTAATCTTCATAGTTTTGGCGGCAGTGCAGCCTCCTCCGGTCACCGAGACATTCTTTCTGTCACATCTGGCTTGTGTGGCTGCTCACTCAGCCTTTCCCAGGGCACAGTCCCTTCCCTCGCAGCCCCCAGCACTCCCCTCCCTCCCTCCCTCTGGGAGGGCTCACCCGAATGCTTCTCCTGAAAGGAACATGGTGCAAACTGAGAACTAAACAAAACCAACCTGCTGTCCACCACAGGACCACTGTCTGTAATTTACAGAAGAGTGGGGTAAAGTCCACGGGCACAGTAAATTGCAGACGTTTCATTATGGAATGGCCATCCAGAAACTTTCTGCATTCTGGGATCTGCTTTTCTCCCCAGACTTTGTTCATTTGTTTTTAAGCAAAAGATTCCTGAAATGTGCATTATTCAGTGTAAATTCAGTTTGGCCGTCAAGCCACATGCTGGATTGAAAGCGTTATCTTTCCAAGTACACAATTGTTTTTAATTACACCGGCAATGAAGCTGAACAAATGGCAGTCAGGTCACACCGTCCAGCATGGCTCATAAGTTTTATGAGCTATGTTGCACACCACAACGTGTGCAACCACCGTTCACAGGACGGCACACTATCGCTCAGCTGTGTACTGCTTTTACTCTGGATGGTCCCAACTGTATGTCTTCTTGCACGGCTGTCATGCAACTTCAATATCTGCCATTTACATTGTTAGCAATGAACTCAAGCTCCCATTACCACGGCTTCGTCCTGAATTTCAAACAGTTCCTGACACTCTTGCCCCTAACATACGCACACTGTGTCCTTCTGAGTGACTTAACGCTGTCCGTGAAAACAGGAGTCAAAATATTGAGGAACTATAGTGGAAACAGCCTCCTATCCCTTCCACCTGCATTTATCCTGAAGGTAATACAGACACAGGTTACTCATACTTAGTCCTCAGCTTTGAGACAGGCCTTTCATTAGGATGGGTCTCCGAGATGCTGGAAGTTCTCTTTTCCACTCAAAATACTTGCTTTCTCCACTTCTGTATTTTCATTTCTTCAGTAAAGTTCTTAGGTATTTCTTCAGCATCAACAGTACTGGGGGGCATGCTGTTCCTTGGGTCCCCAAGGCATAATTGGTATTTAGGTGTTCATAGAAGCATATAACTCTCGTGAGGAGAGTTTAACAGCTACAACTGAGAAGTGTTGCCAGCAGTCGTTACCTTCCTATCCAGGTTTCCATTAGAAAAGTGGTTTTCAGAGTGCGTCTCTGTTTTTCATGTAAGAATTGCTAATAGTGAAATAACTGCTCAACAGCAAATGTCCTGCCAGCTGGGGGGGATGGGGTGGGGAAGAAATCTTCAGGTTTTGCTTTCTTGAAAAAAAGGGGAAGAAAGCAAAAAAAAAAAATTGAAGGGGATTTCACTTCCTGCTAGCTCTCACAGCATGGCTGAGTGTTACTTAGCAGTGCGGCGATAGTGCCCAGAGGCTGCAGTGGGGATCAGGCCGTACTGCTGGGCAGTGTACTGGTCGTGTCGAAACAGTGCCACAGGCGATCTCTAAGGCCTTCCCTGGAGGTCTGTCCCTCGGTAATACAGTTCAGAAATCAAGCTGCTGCTCACTTCTAATTTAGTAGTCCTGGTTTCTGCCTCAAGAACCTGGAACCTGGCTCCCAGAGTCAAGGAGGTGAATGATGTCTCATCAGCCCTCATCCCAGAGCAGTGATAAAAATGAAAATGGCATATGAAGGTGACGAGGGAGAAGGATGGGAAACAGGCAGGGAGAAGAAGTGCATTGAGTTAATTTGCCTTTGGGAGTTTTGCCCATTGTTTATATAGACGGTAAGGCAGTGAAAGGAAAGAATGCTGCAAGGAACAGCTAGACAGGGAAACCCAGGGGAGCGGGAAAGGCAGTCTGAAACAGTCTTCCAAACCAGTAAATGCAGAGGGCAGCAGGATGCTCACCTGTTACTGTAACCTGTGTCAGCTGTACAGCAAGCTGTAACTTCATGCTATTAATGACGACGGAGCATACTTCTGGAGTGTTACTGGTGTGTTTCTTCTGTTGGCATTCAAATTTACTCTTTTCCTCTCCCTCCTGCTCCACTCCATTCCCCACCTCCTGAAACAGGATCCAGTTTCAAACTGCACACTGAGATGAAGAAGGAAAAAAAAAAAAAGAAAAAAAAAAAAAAAAAAAGGAAGGGCCCTGGAAGGGAAAAAGTAGTTTGTACATCTTGTGGTTTTTAGGGCCTTGCCTCCTAAGGAATTCTAAGTGTGGGCCACCTCCAACTGCAAATGCTTTATCTATGAATGCAAACTTTATAATATCAGCTCTAATGTTATGTCTTTGCAGAGAGGATAAAATCGCTATTCAGTGGACAAATTGCCGGACAATTCCTGCTTGAGTAATTTGCAACTTGGACAGGTAATGAACCAAATGATTTGGATAGCATCAGAAGGAACCTGTAGTTTTAACACTGTGAAACAAAACCAAGATTCAGTTTGAGGTTTGGGTTAGATAGGTACCCAAACTGCCCCTCTTGCTATAAATCACATTTTAGAGATGTTTGATATAGGTTTGGATCTGACTTTGGGGTTTGGACTCATTCCAAGTTTGGATTTTTGTCATGTCAAATGTGTTGATTTGCTGGAAAAGTAGGGAACATTACTTCTGTAAGCAGGCAAATTTAATGACATTTGTAAGTACACAAATTAGTAGCAGGTATATTTTTTTTTCTCTGATTCATTCTCAGAGTCAATAACACTGCTGTGAATCTGAGGAGAGGAGAAAAAAGTCTAATTGTACTAATGGAAGAACTTCAGAATAAATAACATTTACACAGCAACAGAGCTGCTAAATGTTTGGTCTTCCAATTAAACTTTTACGCACACCAGTTGCTTTACAGAACCAGGATATAAGCCAGTCTGTTCTACATCCTGCTGAGAGGTAAAGGAATTCTGATTTTAAAGGATATGAAGACTACCGATCTGTCAACACATTTTTTCAAGAAATAGCAGAATGAAAATTCGCATAAATGCAGACATAAACCACAGGGAACATATGCCTCATCATTTTAATACTCAGGTACAAGAAGACCCCAGGATAGGGAGATCTTTGCCATGTCATACTTACACCTTGGAATCTGTTAGGTTTGACAGCTGCCTCTTACTGTTTCTGGTACTCACTCCAGTTAAAACATCAAGGTTTTGTTTTACTTTGCACCTTAGAGGCAGAAGGTAAAGATCAATTTGACTGTGAGCTCAGTCTGAGACATTGGAGGGCTGAGCCTTTTCAAGTGTCCAGTGCCTAGTTCTTTAGTTAGTCTTGCAGACACTAAACACATTTTAAAAATATTTCTTAAGCTATCCGAAGTTGGACACTCTCAGGACATGCCACTCTCTCAAATACCTTTAGCTAGAAGAAATGCTGTTTGTTGAGGCACTTCAATAATATGATACTGATACACTTGTGTACAAGGTAATGAATTTTTCCCTCAGATAGCTTGCTTTTTACTGTAGGAGAATAATGTCCTGAGTTTAAAATTGACCATGTAGGTTTTGTATCTGTTTTTTTTCTACCCACAGTTTGCTACTGAACAGACATTAACAAGAAAAATGACAAAAATAAGATGCATCTTCTTTGGTCTTTGTGTGAGGCCACCTGGGGAACTGTTTACACAAACCAAATGACAAGAGAAATCAATTAGATAGAATATCCCTTTAAAATGTATACTTCCACTCTGTTGGGTTTCTCTTTTGTTTTGTTTTTAACACAGACGAATCGCTTCCTTATTCCACATAAAATACCTGTAGATGGACATGAAAAAAAAAGAATTAGTACATAGGTCTGCTGGGAAACCTGACTGGTTGAAGGGGCCAAAACCCCACCAATCTGCCGGGAATAGCTTTCAAGCTGGCACACCTGCTAGCAGGGCCTCAAAGCTGGACAGGCAAGATGCACATATTCCCTTTTTTCAGTCCCTTTCCTGCGTGGCTGACTTAATATGGAGGATTTGTGGAGGGATGTTTTTAATGGCAGGATTTCATATGGTAAGAACGTCATGCAGGAAACAAAATTTGGCATGTTGGCATCTGCTAAAGGCATTCAGCCCATCTTGATGTATGAAAGCCTGACACGACCACGACGATGCTGTCTCTTACAATTTTATTTTAAAGACTTGAACTAGTCTGTTGTTGTGAATGTTTCTAGGGATACAAATCTCTTTTCCATGCTCTAAACCAAAGCTGAAAGTGACAACTGACAATGATGTAAGTGTGAATTTTAGGTAGATCAGTGTCCCTCCTGACCACCTCAAATAGTTTCCTGTACTGAACATTTAAAAAATAAAAAAAGCCTAGATTCCAAACCAAACTCTGAAACTTTCTGCCTGTGTTTGAAGTGTCATATCCAAATATCTACTGAAAAGACTTGTTTACAAACGTTACACCTGCTGTTTGGATTTCATCACCTAGTTTATACCTACTGTGTAGATGTCATCAATGTATTAGTTCATTGTGAATATTGTCCTAGGGAAGTGTTTTCATTCCTGACTACTTTATATGCTAATGTTGGTTTTGTGCAACTTCAGTTTTAACTAATTTTCACTTTTTGGGTGTCAAGTAATATCAACACTGTACATTCGTAGGCAGCTAAATGTGCATCCTTCACTCTTAGACTGCAGATATACAGATTTCTGATCAGAAAGAAATTCTTCCTTGCCAGTTCAGACACACAAATTTGTGTAACTTCTTTTCAAATTGATTTGATTTGTTTTATCTATATTTTTATTGCCTGTTAGTGCTGTTGATCTCTAGGAGGATTGTGCACTGTGTATAATGCTATCCTTTTTCTGCATTGCTACATAGCAAACTTCAAATTCCAAAACAGGCCTTTTGACATATCTCAAGATAATAGCAAATAATGTGTTAAATCTTCTTTTGTTGTTCATGTTGCCAAGTTCTTTCTAGAAAGGAGAGTGTCATCAGCTTGTGTTTCACAACAAACAGTCCTTAAGAAAAGCCCAAAACCTGTTTTATTTTTCTCCATTTCTTAGGAGGGGAATTGGGAATGCTAAAGTTGTTTGAACTGCTTTCTGTGCTTATCTGTTTGCTAGTGTCTTGGAGGCTCTTTCTTCATACCTATTTGGTTACAATGCTGGTAAAGCATGGAAAACAACACAGTTTCTGGACAGGTTTATGAACACACTGATATATTCTGTTTTGTCAGCAAGCTATTGTAAAGAGGGCTGATGACATAGCTTATGTAGTTCCTCTATTACCCCCAAATATGAAGAGGGACAATGAGGCCATATAGATGTTGAATAGGGAGCTAGGTTACCTTAAAACGAGAAAATGTAAAAGGAGAAAGGAAGGATTTTATTTAAGTTCCAAAGTATATGTCAAAATAATGTATGAAAATAAGATTTCACTTTCTTTTTTCTATGCTACATTTTATAAGTTATTAATCTATTTTGCTTAGAAGTGTTTTTACTGGATTATGAACAGTTTCCCTTTAAAATATGTGTGTGTGTTTTTACAGGAGGTTGTTAGCAAAATATGTAGCTAAGGCTCGTTTTGTAGCCAGAAAAATATTACTTAATGCTCATTGCACTTAATTCTGTTGGCTAAATCAATCAACATTCAAACAGGTGAAACCAAATTTGATCCATTTCCAAAGAGATGCCTTAAATCCTGAACGAGACAAAACTCTGCATTCTTTTTGTGCTTATCAAACTATAATGCAAGTAAAAACAGTTGATTAGATTTTTTTTTTTTTGCAACAGTTCTACACCTGAAACTGGGAAAAAAACCTGTTGCCTTAATATCAGAACTTTTTCTTGTGATAGAAATTGTTCAAATAAGTTGTTTAGATTGTTGACCAGATTTAGCTTTTATACAACATTATATGAACACTTTATCAGGTTTGGCTATAATGTAACACAAATGTTTTGAGATTTTTTACTTTGTATTGCATTTAAAATGATCAATTAACTTTGTTCTGATTTGGAAGATGAGCAAATTTGAGGATATTGGAATTCTGAGTGGAATGAAACCACTTCTGTTAGTTCCCCTAATAACACAGATCATGAACCAGGCCAGCTGGCGTGTTCTCACCTTGAAAGGTGTCAGCACGTCTCTTGGAATGATGATCTACTCATACAAATAAGTGCTTGGTTCTATCATACACTGGTGTCAAGCTCTGCCTCATCTTGTGGTCTGACAGCTGTAATACTCTCCCCATCATGTCTCCCCACCCTGGTTTGCTGAAATGCCTTAAGGATATTGAACTAGAGTAAGCCAGGTGCATCCATTGACTTTTACTTGTTTTTAGAAAGTGGATAGCAATGCGTGGTTTTTGTTACTGCCATTTTTGTAAAATGCTGCAGGCTAACTAGATGGAAATGATAAATGATTTTATGATAGTTCATGGCTGCGATCTGCAGACATCCGTAGTAATACCGTCACACTTTGAAGTGACTCTGATTCCTAGTAATCAAAGGGTTTTTTCAGAGTGCCTCAACTATTCTCCGCTCCTCAAGAAGTGGGAATGCTGTGACAGACTGAATTTATACTTGAATAATAATGTGGCTGATAAGTTCAAAGGCTCTGCTGTAGCCCCTTTCCAGGGGCTTCAGTAGTATCCAATTAATTGATTTATAGTATCAATGTGCCATAAATGAGGTGTCATTAGTGGATCTGCAAGAAAAACCCCAAAACAGACAACTTGGGAATCAACTGTGAGTGTAAACATGTACTACACAGTTAACCTGAATTTTTGGCATGCACATCTAACCTGAATTAACACCTAAGACTGCAAATGTTCCCACAACAAAGCACTACCTCTGATACCACAACACTGTGTTTCTGCTCTTGATCTGTTTGGGCTTGAGGATATGGTCTTTATCCTAAGACATCCCATTATTTCTCCCTGCTCATTGCAGCAATTCCTTCTGGAGGAAGTGTGGAAAGTGAACTAGATGACTGTCACCATTCGAGTGACGGTTATTACTTAACCCTTACTAACAAAGAAACGCTTGGCCTCTAGTTTCTTGGCCTCTACTACGCACACCAGTCCGTATAGGGTAGCTGATACTAGCAAACCTTCAGATGTGAGTCTGAGGGTTTTCTAGATGTATGACACAAGGATAGGTAGCAGTTGAATGCAGACTTTCTTGTCTCTCACAAGGGAAACCTGTTGCCATAAAGACAACTGAAGTGTTACAAATCCTCCTCCTCCTTCCAGGAGCCATGCTTGGTAGTGTGTATTGGCACCTTGATTGTTAACCTCTTAAATATATTTCAGTGAATGCTGCAGCCTCTGAAGTGCTCAGAGATATAAAATATTCTCTTAATAAAGAGTTGTTTGATCTTGTAGTAGTTCCTATGGAAAGCCACAATTTCATCATTCAGCCCCACTGCTAAAGACTTAGGTTGTAAGAAAGTTTCTCACTACCTACAGCAGGAAGTTGGAGAAGAGCTATGGTATGGGAGATGTTGAGGTGTAGAATGTCAGCCTAAGAGGAAATATCACCTCAGAAATGGGAAGCAGGAACTGGGGATGCAGTGCAGAGATGGGTGCTCCTGGAGGACACTGAAGAGGTATATTTTTTGCAGCGCTAGGCAAGGCAAGGAAGACTTATTAACTGGCTGTGGAAGTCCTAAAGCCGTGTTTGCATGGTGCTACTCTGAGTTAATAAAATTTCTATGTTTCCAAGGTGATTAAAGTGACCAAATATCCTTTTATGACACAGCAGAAATAAGTTTGTGAGAAGATTTTCAGAAGTGAGTCACTTCTTCCAAAAGTATTACTTGAATGATTATTAGTTAACTTTAGTAACTGTCATATTGGGCAGTATCAAACAACTGATTGCAGATACGAAGTTGTACGATCTCATTTGATGAGAAAATAGATTTTTTTTTTTCTTTTCTTAAAATTTACTAAGTCCTACAGTAATTGCTCTTGCAAGGAAGGAGTAAAGTTGAAGCATTTATCTATGGGATTTCATGATGATAGTTTGTTCTAGTATAAAATGGGAAGATTAGTTTGAAATCTTTTTCATGCTCTATTAATTAATTGCCTAGAAAATGATTCAACTGAGTTTTCATTTCTTTTACTAATCCCCTGCCGCTGATGAAACTTTTGACTCTTGGGATTCAGATTTGCTCTTTGGGCAGACTGGTGCTTCAATACATCAAAATGTATAAAGTTGCTCTTGCTGGCCATGGATTTTCTTTCTCTTCTCTAGAAATCATGAGTGGCGCATAAGCCTTGCTTCTCTTCTTTGCACTCTGAACTGAGTGATTCTATACCTTTGGGAGCAACTGTCATCTGAGTGGCCTGTGTTATGAGCTGTTGCAAAGGAAATGACACTGAAATACACTAGCTTATATTTTCATTTTCTTCCCTGTCCTCAGTTCATACTCAAATGCAGTATCAAAGCAAAATAAGCACAACCTGGTTTACGCCTTCCAAGTTTTCACAGGCAGTGTAGGTTCACGCTAACACATGACCACCTGTGTGTATCTTCGTGTTTAAAAAGACCACATCTACCTGTCTGCTGTTTCTTCTTCATGGATGAAATTCTTGGGCAATAACAAAGCTTTTCAGAAACCAGGCTTGGTTTCCACTAAAATGCAACCACCATCAGGATGGAATTTCATTGTGAGAAGGGTATTGCTGTGACCATACTGAGGAACGGATGACTTTGAATGCACAGTTGAGCCATTACTCTTCCACAAAATGATGGAAGATTTTACATTTCTATGTAAAATCTACAGTTTCTATGGTTGACCATGGAGGCATAATATAAAATTTCTAGAACTCATTTACCTTGAATGGAAAAAGTAACAAGATATCACAGCAATGTACTAACATCAATAAAGATTGAAGCAATAAGGATTGAAGGAAATTAAGATGAAGGAACCTCATGAAGTTCAACAAGGAGAAGTGCAAGGCCCTGCACCTAGGGAGGAACAGCCCCATGCACCAATATATGATGGGGACCGCCCAGCTGGAAAGCACCTTGGCAGAAAAGGACCTGGGGGTGCTGGTAGACACCGAGTTGAACATAAGCCAACAATTTGCCCTTGCAGCAAAGGAGGCTAATCGATCCTGTGCCTCATTAGACAAAGTATTGCCAGCAGGTTGCAGGAGGTGATCCCTTCCCTCTCCTCAGCACTGGTGAGGTCACACCTGCAGTGCTGGGTTCAGTTCTGGCCTCCACAATACAAAAGAGACACGGACATACTAGAGAGAGTCCAGCAAAGGGCCACAAAGATGATGAAGGTTCTGGAGCATCTCTCCTATGAAGAAAGGCTAACATTGCATGATAACGCTTAGGAAAGTTGATTGTTTAATCCTGCTTAGGGTTGGAGGGCTGCGGGCCCTCAATACCACAGTTTGGCTGAAGGCAAGTGCACTCAATCTGTTTTCATTCTTTATCTGTGGCAATGCATATTGTACAAGGAGTAATTTTGGAATTCACACAAAACCAAAGATCCTTTGAGTAAAGAAGAATCTTTGGTCAAGGTTTCTTTACTAGATTTCAGGGTAGCTTGGTCCTGGATGATATGTTACCCCCACAAAAATGAAGGCAGCTTTCACTCCCAGTTTGCTGACCACTGTGCAGTTGTTCTCCCTCTCTCAGCAAAAATCCTATGCTGATGACACTCAAACAGATGATCTTCCCTTTCTGCAGCCTTAGAGGTTTGAGAAGATTGGAATTTGCTCTTAGTGCAAGTGCAAACTTGTAAACTGGATTGGGTATACTTTCAGCAAGACAGTCTTACCAGAAGTTCCCTCAGAGTCCTTGAACAAAAGAACTGATGTACAAATATATTTTCATGATTTAGACTCATCCACCTCACTTAGGTAGCAAAGAGGACATAACGTATGTGGGCTTTTTTTGCCTCATGAGCTGTTAAATTGCAACAGTTAATACTGAACTGTATTAACACATATAGCTGAAATCCTCATAATTGGTGTGAATGTGATTAAAGCAATTCCTTACCCCTGAGGCTTTTGAGTGAGTTTGCTTCATTTTGCTGACTGATAAGAGTTGTCATATTTGATCTAACATGAAAAGTGTGGAGAGGAAAAGCAGAAGAAAACCAAACTGATTTTTTTTCTGAGGTTGAGTAGGAAATTTGTAAGTTACATGAGTACAGATAATTATGCCTCTTCACACTGTACTTGTTGAGATGTAGAGGCATTTTATTCTTGGGGGATTTTGAACAAACAGTTGCCACCGTTGGGGTGGATTATTTCAATGGGTGGCCCAATTCCATGGAAAGCACATAGCCTATAGGTAAAACTGAAGGGAGCAGAAACACTCATTGATTTATCTTAATTACAAGATACATCCGTTTTCCCATCTTGGCTATGTTTAACAGTTATTTCTAAGCACTGTAAATCATGCATCTAGACATATCTTTGGAAGACTGCAAACAGAAATTAGGGATTTTCCCCTTTACATTCACAAAAAGGAGAACGTTTGTTTGCTTTTTTTCTTAAAGTCACTAATTTTAATTATGGTTAGGGATGGATGAGGCAGATAATAGCAATTCAAAATATATGGGCCAGATTCTCACATGGTGTCACTTTGCATTAGTTTATCTCAGTAGAGGATCTGACTTTTATGATATTAAACCAACTGAAGATAGTGGAATTATCTAGCCTCATCAGCTGTGCCAGCTCAGAGTAGGTACAGTAATGCTTCTGAAAACAGAGCAAAATACACAAACATAAGAAGCAGAGAGGTTTTTAGTACAGATGGATTGAGGTAGATGGTCCAGCTACCTGTTAAAATTGAAGTGGCAAACCAGGAAGGTTTCAACAGAAGATTGGGAGCAGAAATTTCTAATCTTGACTGCTGGGTTCTTGCTTTAATGTAATTAATTAAGTTTATCATGATAGGGCCTAAAGGCTTAAAAAAAAAAAAAAGAAAGAAGACCCTCAGTATTGCTCTGACTGATTTGTTGCAGAGAAGAGGGACAAACAGGACAGAGAGAAGGCTCAACTGCAATAAACAGCATGAACAATGCAACATCAACAGATGCCACTCTGATGTGATGATTGGGGACAGAACAGGTGGTGAGGTGAGGAAGCTTACTTAAAGAAAATGGGATAAAGGGAAAGAAAAGTGAAAGAGATAGGATAAAATAAGAAGAGGATAGAGAGGCAGGTGTAGTTAAGCAGAAGAGGAAAGGAGAGCCGTGTCAAGCTGGCGACTTTGTTTTTATGCCTGAGGGCTCTTGCTTTGACCGCTTTTGCAACCATTCTCCATAGTTCTTTCTCCAAGGTGAGTTCCCCCTTGGGAGCAAAGGCATGTCTCCAAAATATGAAGCGTTCTGGGGGAGGAAGCTGAACCTTACCTTGACTGCTTCCCATTTAGTCTTTTTACTCCCTGATTTTGCTGCTGCTTATTTTAACTTGGCAACTTATCTAATCATGAGTCTCAGTTTCTCCAGGTGTGAAAACAGCTATCGTCTGAAGATGAAAAGTGGTATAAAAATGCTCAATCGTTCTTGTTCATGTCAGGCTTTGCAATGAAATGTTGTCAGGCTTTGCAATGAAACTGGTTTCTCACTTGCCACCTGTCTGTGCTTGTTCTTCATAATCTTTTTAATGAATCTGCTATCATCAAACTGAACTCTTGAGATGAGCTCAGGAATATATATTACCACTTTTAAAGAAATGAAGGTGAGGATGACTTTGCAAATGAAATGTTTTTAACATTTATTATTTTGGAGGGGCTTCTATGGATACCAGTGTTGTAAGCTTTAGGCTAGACTAATCAGTATGCAGTTGCTGTTGATATCCAGCCTTATCTGAAACCGCAATACAGTTCAAATCAAAAAGAGACTTGGTAATTTTAAGAAGGATGGACAATCCCCTAAGTTCTTTAAAGGTTTTATTCAAATGCTTGTAGTTAAAAACTTCTTTGGTCTTTTGGCACAAAAATAGAGTGGTAAAAGTTTTCTAGGTAAAAACTTGTGGCAAAACTTTCAATCTACAGGAAGTAAACATATGATATTCATACTAAACATGCTTATGATAAGTTTTTAAGTTGACACTTGAAAATTAATGAAAGATATCATCACAGGTTTTTTGAGCATGTTTATGTGAGACAAGTTCCCCACTACTAAGGTTAAATCTTAAAGCTAAAGGAAAAAGAAAGGGATAGCAATAGACAAGTAATTTTAGCTGCTATGATTGTTGGAATATTCCAGTCTCTTATTCCTTGAGTTTGATATTTTTCCTTTATTAGCATCTAAATAACCCCAGACCTCATCTCTATGTATCTTATTTTGCTTCGTAACCCAATTCATAGCAGTAGTTATGAGAAGAAAATTTTACATGTGAAAAACTTTAAACTCCTATTAAATTTTATCAAGTATGTCCATTTACTCATCATAAACCGCACACTTAGCTGACTAATCCTTAAATTCTGCATGTTTATTATGCAGGATAACCATAATTTCTGAGTTAAAAACTTAGCGATGCTTTAATAAGAAATGCTTCAACAACTTAAAAAAGAGATAGACTTAAATCCTGCAAATTCTCTAGTTTATTTGAAATGGTGCCAATAATCTTTAATTTTCTGGGATCATGATGCACATTTATCACTCACGATCTGCACTGTAGAGTCAATAGCTCAGAAATATAGCAGGTTTTAGCATAAAGAAAATTCAGAAAGTGCCTTCTAGCTGGATTTATGGTGCCGTCCACTTCACTCGCTCTAGGACAGCAGCAATAGTTTTCTGACACTGTTGTTGGTATGGATGAACTGCATTGTTTCAAGGCTGAAGGAACTGTTTGAAAAACAACAACTGCTAAACAATAACAATTCCCTCTCCTTATTTTCTGTACCACCTTTCTTACTTGGGTGGATAACCCATGGTTTTCAACAGGACATTTTGTCTTCCATAGCACACCTAGTATTGACTGGACTCAGATGATCAGTGCAGTGTTTCACTTGTATTTTGTTATTATTTGCATGATGACCGTGTGTCAGAGCTCATTCTCTGCACACATCAAAAGCAGGGAAAATATGATGAATTTCATTCTCTGCTAGGGAGTGATGCTCATCACCATGTCTTTCATACATTTTGCTTTCATTAAACACAGAAACATGACAGAGCGTGAGCCACCAGCAGTGCTGTGATACAGTGGTAGTGGAGGCAAGACCAGCCCAAGCTCTGAGCACTGTCCCAGCATCATGGCATGACTTAGTGATTAAAGCCCTGGAGTGATTTATTGCAGATAGAGAAAGGAGGAGCAGTATATTTAATTCTCTCTCTCTATAAGTGTTCTTCCATCTTCAGAAAAGTTCAGGAGCTGTCTTAAAGAGTCTATTTAATGATTTTTCTTCATGTTTTTATTACTGTCATGAATATAGTTGCCATGTGGAGAAGGAGGTCCACTGCTTAGTGTACATATGAGGACATAATTCTTGAGGCAAGGTCTTGCCATGCAAGAAACACAGCATCAGAAGAAATTTTTCATTACTTTCATGCTGTTAGTTTTCTGCAGAGGCCTGAAAGTCTGTCGGAAATTTAAAATGTGCAGATAGTGAAAGTTGCTGTTTGTGTGCTGTTTATGCTTTTTCTAAACTCGTAAGATCCATTTTGCCTTGGACTCTGAATAGTCAGCTTGACTGCTCTTTTGTTAAAAATCTTTTATGGTATAAACGGAGAACCAGTCTTGACATGAAGACTGTTTTTGTGTTTGTGTCTGTGTATGTATTTTAAAATACTCTTTCTGATCAGTACCTAATGGCTTCCTTTATTTAAAGCTGATCTAGCTTGTATTGTTTTTGAGTAATAGGCTGCTGTGACATGCTTCAAAATCTCAGTATCTGGCAAAGTTATTTTAGGCTAGAGAACTAGAAAGAATCAATCTGGGTTGTTTTTTTTTTTTTTTTTTTTTTTTTTAATAGCAGCATTGTGTCTCTCTCGCCTTATAAAACAGGCAGCTTCTCCAAGACCTTAACTAGGCTGTCTCATACACATCTAGAATCCTAAAGGCATCAGGCAGGGAAGTGGAAGCTGTGAACCCATAAACTGCTTTCTCCAGGTCTCTCTGAGGATCTCTGCATGTGTAGCTTGTGTGGAGGGGGCTGTGAGACTGGGGTCATGGTCATCACAGCTTCCTGTCCACATCACCCCAGGACTGCCGTACACTTATGGACTTTGAAAAAAATTGTCCTAGATGTACTCAAGCTCTGCTCCTATCAAACAGGCCATTAAAAAAGTATAGAACTGAATGGCAGTAAATGGGATATCTTACATTTTTCTGACTATGATACTCAGATTAATCTCAATGAAAGCTTGAGGAAATAAATTAAGCTTAAAATGTGTGTCGAACAAAAAAATAGTAAGTATGCTACTTTGTCCATTTAAAATATCTCCTGAGAAGAGGTTTATTTTCTTCTATTCCCCATCTTCTCTTTTTAATGGTTAGTACTTAACTGTTGGACTGAATTTTCACAGCACTGAGAGACTCTTGTGCAATTTATAGACCAGCGATGCTGACTGTATTCAGAAACCTGGAAAAAATTTGCATTCATTGATACAGCTGAGATTCTCATCAATATGTGATGTACTGTATTGTCCAACCAATATTTCTGAGCTGTCATGTGCCAAAATACCTTTACTTTAAACATAGATGTAATATTTAGCTGAAACAGAACTTGAGCAGAACTTTTGAAAGCTGAGTGTTTCCACATATGAAAAAAACTAAATGACCATGGTTCAATTCACTGAGGGTTATTTATACCTCAGAACTTAGTGTCCTAAAAGTGCCTGTCCCATTGGAAATATGATTCAGATGCCCCGAACTAAAGAAACATTTTCCTTTTTCCTGTGTAAAATATGAAACAAAAGACAACTGAAAAACACCTCATTAAAACAGTTCCTTTGTCCTTCTTTGACAAGGTAAATTGTAAAGATGCATGGCAGTTTTCCTACGTAGGTGGTCTATTTTATGTGCTAACCTCACAATGACCTTTGAGATGATACACTGCAAGTTATTTGATGGGTTCTGAGGCTTTTTAGTGTGCTGAAAATCAACATACTGCGCAATGAGAGAGTTCAGGTTTTCAGTCTATTAGACACTAAGTTTCCAAGTGTGAGAGACTTCTTTCAGAAACATTGCTTGTCTCTGACCAGTTCCACTTGCACCTGGGCGAGGTGCGTGTTTTAACCAGGATGACCCTTCCCTACTGGGCCATGTTCCCTTCACCTTTCAGGAAGACACCAGTAGGTTTTTATGATCAGTTGCAGGGAGTTCATCTCACCAATGTGTGTATGTGTGATCTTTAAATATGCTCCTGGAGTGGCTACCACAGGTACTTCTTTCCACGTTTAGTAGTCCTACTACATTTTACCATAGGCTGAATATCTGCATATACAGAGGCAGGCAAGGGAAGCTTCTTTTGGTGAAGAAAAACAGATATCATGGGCCAGATCCTCAGCTGGTATAAATCACGCCTGCTCTGCTGAAGCCACTAGAGACATACCAACTTACTTCACAGAGGAAGCAGCCATGTGTTCTTTGTGACTTTAGAAGCATCTTTATAGAGTTGCAAATGTGTTTCATATCCTTGGTCCTGGGAGGAGAGCAAGCCAACACTTGAGTACATTACATTTTAAATACAGTAATTTAACGATGCCCGTTAATCAGTCAGCTAACTTGCATGGAAAGTCTTTACAAATGAGAAAATATAACTTTCAGTTGTTACTGTTAGACTGAAATTTTTTTTCTTTTTAAATATAATTGGTCTCATTTTCTCTTGCCAAGTAAAAGCAGAGGCATTTTCCACTCTCTAAATCTTCCAAACTGTCACTACCCATAGTCTGAGACAGTTGTGAGAGAGGAGCTGAACTGCTTCAGGGTTTAATGTGGTCTCTGTGAGGGCTGGGTCTGTCATTGCCCAGTGATGTAATTTCATTAGTTTGTACAAAATGGTTGGGCTGGGACAGTTTGCTTGCAGACACATACATTTCTACGACTTGTATAGGGAACCAATTTTTAATAGTAGATAGCAGAGACAGGATGGAAATGTTCGTGCTTGAACTGGTGCCACATGACTGCATCAGCTCATTTAGGGGTGAGCCAGGGACAGAAACTCTGCAGTCTTTCATTAGTCTGACATACCTATAGTTGATTGGCACACAGCAATACTGCCAAATTAGCAATATAAGGGAGGAAAAAATATCCCTGAAGGTGCGCTTATGAAATTTGTTTTCCTGAGACTTATTTAATAGGCCAGGGAGGACCATTAGATCATTGCAGCTCACCTTCTGTACATCAGAGCCATTAAAACTTCACATAGCTATCTCTAGATTCAGCCCAAAAGCTGTCAGCTGGACTAGGCATTTCTGCCATCAGAAAGCAGCAAGGGTGTCCAGAGAAGGAACATGAAGGACCACGGTACTGCCAACACCTGAAGCTCCAGACATTGCAGTATACTGTATATGTAAGGTTTGTCCAGGTCATCTCAGGAGATGAACCAAACTCTACATTGCAAAGCAAGGTTTAAAAATCCCAGCAAAAATGGATTTGTTAGTCCTCGTGAATGTAACATCACAAGAGATTCCCTCCATGTTTTGGAACTGACAGTTGTGATGGAGCTATGGATGTGGTTAAAGATGTTCTAGGTGAGTGCCTGGGGAAAGGGCCATACAATAGCAGACCTATAGTGTGTCTGCTCAGAACAATTGGACTTTTACCATGCATCAGCAGTGAAGCATGCCTGGACCATCACTGTGTCTTTGGCAAAGATTAGTATCATCTCCATAATATGGGAGGAAAAGATCTGGAATAGTCCATTTACACCCAAGTGATGCACCAGCTCTTCCCCAAGACAACTGCTATTACAGTTGGACTATGAAGAATCCCTGTTTCATAGATGTGCCATGTGAAAGACAGAAACATGATTAGTATCTGAAAACCCGGTGAGAGGAGTGTTAGATGCTGTAATTTGCAGTCAGGAGCAGTAACCTTATGCGTCTCTCTGTTGTCTCAGTCTTTGCTAACAGACTGTTCTCAGAGACATGTTATGTTCTTGCTTGCTTTCTTTCCTTCCCCATGCTCCTCACTGGTTTTGCATCCAGATCTGACTGTTTCCGTCAAGCTACAAGTCATTTGGGGCTGGAAGTACTTGTGTGGTATGGGACAGGATAGTTACATATATGCAGATGTAGAAACAGAAAAGAAAGAAATAGATAAATAATGGAACTCCAAACTGCATCACTTTTAATCACACATCTAGATTGCAGGAGGTGAAAATGGTTGTGTCCAATGCAAATCTAAACAAATCCTCTATTTGGGCAATAGTGCAATGAAGCAATGGCCACTCTGTATCGAGAAGGAGTTTCTACCAAGTTTTATGCTGCTAAAAGAAAACAGGAAAAAGATCGGTATGGCACAGCTAGCAAGTTGACTTGGGTAAAGAAGAGCTCATGTGAGATTATCATCTAGTGAACTAAGTCCTTAGTGACCCTTCTTTGAGCATTGCTTCTCTTTTCAGGCAGCAGTCACTGAGTGACAACATCATATTGCTTTCATGAATATGGGATCAGATTGCCTCGCTTCCTGCTCTACTCATCACATTGTGTATTGCACTTACACTGATGTTTGTAGCAGCCTACACATATGCTCTGCAGAATCAAGTCCACAGCATTAAATTTTGGAACACCAAATATTGTTGTGTTCAATATCACCTGCTTCACTATTATACATCAGCTGAATGTGAGCTTCGGCTTGTAAAATGTTTCCCCACAGGAGAAAAAAAAATTAAAAAAAAGAATATATGTTTGTATTATTCTGTGCAAAATATACGTTGTAACTGATACGGTAGGCCAAATATGCCTCTTGTTGTTTGACTTCACACCGTAATATGGCCGTTAGGTAGTATCTTTAATTTTAGTTCTCAAAAGCACATAAAATACTGATTAATTAAGATGGCTTTTTCTCATAATACAAATAAATAAAGACTATTAAAATATCCCTAATGAGAATAAAACAGTTGCGTAATGTTCAAAGCTATGATAGCACTGTGTAAGACTAATGAGTAAATGCCAACTGATTACAAAGGATACAATTATAGAGGGTTAACAGCTATGAAATTAATAACGCTTGTTAATCTTTAGGTAAGGTTTAATAATCACTTGATAATTATTTAATTTACAATAACTCTCTATATTAAATCTAAATGAAGGGTTATGTTCCCAATTTGATATTTGTGGCTTTAACCATGCTACTGGGAGTTGGGCAACTAAAGCCTTGTTCTTAGCATTGAGACCATATAATCTGAATAGGAACCTTAATTAAGTGTTATCAAATGTATTTTACTTGGCAGTGGAAGGAGAAAGACAAAGTCTTGGATCTGAACAGAAGCCTCAGATCTACTGGCAAGTGAATGTGTGTGTTCAGGGGGAGGAAGGGCTGTGATCCATGCATGATTTGTTTTGTTGGAACGAGGTACAGCAGCTAAGATTAGATACCTGCAGGTTGGGCCAAACTTTATTTAAAAAAAAAAATTAAAAAATGGGGGGGTGGGGTAGGGCAAGAGAGAGAGAAGTAAGTCAGCAGTTGACTTCGGTGTCATTCTGTTGCCTGTGTCCTGCTACTTAACCATTCATTGTGGCTGTGAGTGGTTTCTGGTTGCAGACTGGCTTTCCTTTTCCCCTACCATTGACATACTAAATGCTCAGCAGTAATATTAACTGGGTGAAAATTATTCCTTTTCAATTAAAGAGTGGATAGAGTTTAAAAAAAGAATATAAAGCTTAGCATCTTAATCTAAATATCTTTGTGTTTCGGACTCCCATTTCCCTGCTTTGCTTACCAGTTCAAGCTTCAATTTTGGTAGAACCACTAAAACAATGGGGTCATGATTCAATACTGTGTTTATGCAAACACTGATGTCTGTCTTGGCTATGCCAGAATATTTGAGTACTCCTGTCTTTAAGCCAGCACTTCAAGTCCTACTGCAGCCAAGCAGCAGAGCATGGAAATGGGAAATGGATTCTGTACTGCTTCTTGCATTATCAGTTTGCCAGCTCAGCTTGATCTGATAGTCCCTATTAAAGGTAGAAGAGGTATTGCAAAATGCAGAATGCAAAGCCTGACTTTCTGATCTCATAATGTCTGTGGTGATGGAAATTAAATTTGTAATTTCATTGGGTTGCAGAACAACACAACTGAAAAGAAGGAATTCCGACAACGCTGAGCCCCCCCCCAACATTTTTAAGATGCTTTCTCATTTTGTGTGCATTGCAAAAAACTAAGTGCAGGTTCTACTCTATTATTGTATTACTCTATTATTGTAGTACACTGAAAATGTATGAGCCCAAAGTAAACAAGTATGTCACTGAATGTGAGTACTAGCAAAGCTAATTACCAGCATGTAGTTCTTTATCAGGGAAGGGATAGCTTAACATGTTTTCTTTTCTTATATCTTGTTGGACTTTTCTAATATGAACAACAATAAAAAGCTAAGTAATTTAAATTACACACTGATTATTTTTTGAAGCATTTTTTTGTCGCGATGAATTTCGTGAGAACACAACAAAGTGCAGCAAAAATTTGTCGTTGTTTTGCAAGGTAAAAAAGTGTCATGTCATGAAAGAACAGAATAGAGCAAAGAATTAGTGTATTGGGATTTTTGGGGTTTTTTTTGCCAATATGGAACAAAAACTTTTTGGTAGAAAAAGAAACACTGTATTATCCAGGAAGACACTTTATTCATCTCTCTGTTTCACTGCCAAAATTCTGCTGAAAACTTTTTCCAGCTACTTTGTTTTGGCTTCATGCTAAATGTTAAAAAACAAAACCCAGTAAAACTACTCTTTTATATAAGAAAAGATCTGCCAGAAGCAAAAAGGTGAAAAGTAGATGAAATTAGCAGGTAGTCTCAGTAATTAAGAAAGAGTAATAAAAATGCCCTACAGAAAATTGTTAAATTATTCCAGGTTAATAAGAAAGGCGCACCCTTTTAATTTTATTTCAAAAACTTTGGAATGAATGCTGCTAGAAGTCTTACAGAAATAAACTTGAAGACCCAGTAAACAAATGGCTGAGCATTTGAGAAATGCAGGTGAAATGTCTTCTAAATATCTTTTAAAAAATAATAGCAGATCATGTTTTTGTAAATCACTAAGTGTCAAAGAAACCACTTTGTGCTGTTATGCTGTTTTCATTGGCCTTTGCAGAAGTAGTTATTTGTAATGTTCTTCCAGAACTTTTGGCCTGAAAATTGTGAAACATTTTACAGAGTAATTGAATCAAGCTTCATAGTACTGTAATGCAATACAGATAGCATTAATCCATTTTATAGATGGAGAAAGTAATTTAGCTGGGATTACAGTTTGCCCAAGGTCACACAGCAATCCTGTGTTAAAACTACGGCTAGTTCTTTGTTCATAATATTATCAATTCTAGGCTGTGACCACTAGACCAGTTAATTAACATTCAGTTCCCATATTGTTCTTGACTGATAATAAAGTAAGCAAATATAAATAAGGCTTCACAATTTTCCATGTGCAGTTTGTAATAGGAAATATGTTATAAGAAAAAAGAATTGAGTATTAAGTCAAGAAACATTAAGAACATTGAAAGCAACAGAGAAAAAAAAATATGCAAAATTCTTTTTAATAATGTTCTTTCAATGCACAAATCTTGTGCTTACTGTGCCAGTCATCATCCCCAGTTAATGAGTTTGACAGTGTTGCAAGAGCTGTACTTTTCACAGGGAAGAACTTCTCCCGAACAATTTCAGCAATTAAGCAGCTTCAAGAGGCTTGTCTGCCTCCATTGTATTTTCTTTTCATTTTTTACCTACAGTCATAGTTACTGACGAAATTACAGAGAAAATTCTGGTCTTTAGTTGTATGTGACTTATTCTGCCCATCTAGTAATATCCCAGACCAATAAACAGGATACAGTAAGACCTGAAGAAAGAAAAGATGTTTGCAAATGCATCAGCACTGTCTTCCTTCCATTTGTTTGTTGAAAGAGGACTGAACTGTAGATCAGCCATATTAATATACCTGCCATATCTAGAGGCTGATTTAGTAATAGTAGCTCAGAAACACACAAAACCAGGTGTTGAGGATACGTTTTCAAATACGAGGACTTAAATAAGATATCATTTGTCTCTTTTGACCAGGGTACCATGCAAGACATCTATTTACTAAGGCGTTAAACACAACAGAAATTTAAGAGGCATGTAACATGCCATAAAGGTTGGTTAAGAATTGTGCTTTTTTACTCCTACAGATTTTTGGTAATTTCTGGCATTTAACTAGTGGACTGTTATTTGAAAATTATTGTGAATTTGTTGGTATCTGTCTTAATTAATTTTGTTCTTCCAGATACTTAATCCAAATCTACCCTCTTTCAGTTTAAAACCCTTGCCTCTTGTCCTGTCACTACAGGCCCTGGTAAAAAAATCTTTGTCTTTCTCATAAGCCCCCCTTTTATATATTGAAAGGCTGCAACAGGGTCCCTTGGAGATTTCTCTTCTCTTGGCTGCACAACCCTAACTCTCTCAGCCTTTCCTTGCAGGAGAGGTGCTCCAGCCCTCTGATCATTTTGTGGCCCTCCTCTGGACTCACTCCAACAGGTCCATGTCTTTCCTGTACTGCTGGATGCAGTACTCCAGGTGGGGTCTCATGAGAGCGGAATAAAGGAGGAGAATCACCTACCTCCACCTGCTGACTACACTGCTTTTGATGCAGCCCAGGATACGATTTGTTTCCTAGGCTGCAAGCACACATTGCCATATCATCCACCAATATCCCCAAGTCCTTTTCCACAGGGCTGCTCCCAATCCCTTCATCTCCCATTATCTGGTGTAGGATCTTGCACTTGGTCTTGTTGAGCTTCATGAGGTTCACATGTGTTGCTGTTTCACAGTGATGTTTCCAAATGATAACCGAGGTCAGGGCTAGGAGTGCACTGCAAAGTGTAGTGGCAATTTTATGCAGGAATAGCCTATTGGAATTGCTCTGCTTAAAAAGATTTGCTTTTTGTACAATGTCTCCTTGCCAAAACATGAAAACGGAAAAAAAACCCCAAAACATGAAACAAACCCCTTTTTTGTTCCCAGTATGTTCAGTCATGTTCATCAATATTTGAAGACTGGTCTAAATGTCATAAAAACTGATAAAAGCTTTTATCAGTTGTCTCCTGCCAGTGTAAAGTTATGAAACAATACTTCCACTCACTCCACAGGGTGAGCACCTTTTCCCATCATTTTCAGCAATGTACCTTCTCTCACTGATCTTGCGCCTGTTGGGTGTAACAAGTTTTTGTCAGGCATCTTTACGTTCTGTCACAGTCTGAAAAACCTGCAGTGTAAGACGGGTCAGTGAGTGCAACCAGCAGGGATTTTTCTGGATGTTTTTCTTCTCTTTTGTTTCTGTGGTTCATTTATTTTGTTTGTTTGTTCATTGTTGTTTTCACTATCATTTGGCATTAAGGGATGTTAATTTTCATGTCAGCTTCCTTGGAAAAGACTCCCTCCTCCTCCTTCCTTTCCAGCCCTAGCTTCTCTTCACTTGCTGAAAAGGTAGCTTGCCTGCAATTTGCAGATGTGCTCCTGAGTAAAAGACTAAAGCAGCCCCTGGAGAAAGTCTGAAGGTGTACCTGAGACTCATCACACCTGGGACAGAGGGAGGAGTGGGAAGCGATCCTTCCTCCAGAGCCAGGACAAGCAAACACTGCTTGCCTGCAGGGTCCTGGCTTGTGCTGCAAGGAGGGCAGAGCACGCCTGTGTCAGCCCAGGGCCGTGCCCTTACACCAGGGCTCTGGTTCTGCACAGCAGCATGAACCCAGTGACACTGGTATTTAAAATATCGTTTGAAAGTAAGGTAATCATCCTGGTAAACCTCCAGTCTTTCTCCTTTAGACTTGCATGTCTTCCCTCTGCAAGCAACCCCCAGAAGGAGGGAAGCAGCATGCTTGCTCTCTGGGTCTTGTGGTAACACTGGGAGCTCGTGTGCTAGAGATGTCTGTCTTGTCCTGGCATGCTTCTGGGGTGGTATTAATAATACAAGAAAAATAAGGGTGATATTATTAAGATTGTTAATCTGATTTGAAAAGGAAAGCTTGTCAGTTTTCACATGACAAAGAAAACAGGAAGTAAAAGTATGCAGAACAATTTGAGGGCATGTCTGAACTTTCCTAGGCAGCCCTGTCATCCCACTCATCAAGTGGGAAGCAAAAGAAATTAAAGAATGTTCTTTGTTTCCAAATTCCAGATTGGCGGCTTTGCTTTTAGACATGTTTCAATCTCCAGTTGTGTCTGGAAGTATTTTTTTTTCCCATTTTAATGTATAATTTTCTGTAACCATGTAAGTAAAAGTTTTGTATGTTCAGTGTATACTTCAAATTTTCACTCTAGTAAGGTATTTAAAAAATAAGAAATCCCTGGCTGCAGGAATAGAAAAAGTTCAAAGTTCATCTCATAATCATAAGCAGACATCTCCCTCCCTCTCCTCCCTCATTCTCTCCCCCCCCTTCTCTCCACTTTCTCTTTTTTTTTTTTTTAAAGAGGTCAGAATTAAATATCCACTTTTTCTCTCTTCCTCTGGATGAGCTGTAATTTCATAATATGATAGTTTTATCAAGAGCTAACAACTTTGGTTTGGCATAGAACTATATAATTTTGGAAAATATAAAGTAATAGTTTAAAAGCTTGGGCTATGAAAGGAAGGAGTACTGCAGCTTAGTAAAAGCATGTGTTGCTTATGGGGACCTCACAACCACATTCAAATTCAGCTCTTGCCAAATCACGTTACATTGCTAGAACTCCTTCTTTAAATTTCCCCAGTGAGGATCATATGGCAGGATCTATGTTCCTGCTATACAGTATTAAGGAGGTTCACGGGCCTTTCTTTACCTTTTTTCTTTATTTCTTTTCTAAAATGATTATGCCATTTAGAAATTCAGAAATTGAGAGCTCATTAAGTCTTTTTTTTCTTTTTTTTTTTGACGGCAGGATTCCTGACAACAGTTTCTAAAAGGCATAGTAACATGGCAAAAACTTCACCACATATACAGACAATTTCCTGTTGAGACAGCTCTGTGCTGAGAGCTGATGACTTTGTTTTATACTGAGGCACATGCAGTGTGTGGAAAGTATATTTGACTGCAACAGAGTTTGAAATCTGAGTACAGCAACCATGAGAGAGCTAGAGCTGTGCAAAACGATCTAGGTTTAGTTCAGAAAGGATTTATAATTTTCACAAAACATCTACTTACAAATTTTTACAGAGAAATTTTTTCCACCCTTTTTGCAGATACAGACTCTTTTAAAATTTAAGGACAAAAAAAAGTATGAATGCTGTATTATTGTTATCTCAGAAAAAAAACCCAAACACAACTGTAAAAAGAATATAAACGCTTGTTTTCTTCAAGGATCCACAAAATAAAGAATTTTATTTCCTGGGCTAATTTTGTAGACAGGATTTTTTTTCCCCACATTAATAGTAGGGCACATTTAAGACATAAATCTAACCGAAAGCTCAGAGGCCAAATTCTTTGATAGCGTAATGTCAAAGTGGCGTACCAACAGACTTAGGTCAGGGACACATTTGGCTCCATGTATGCTGTGTGTATGCATAGATTAGTATGTCAGAAGTAAAATAAAAAGTGCAATGAGAATGTCACTGTGATAAAACTGAGGCAACTTCAGACTGAAAACCTTTAAAGCTTCGAATACACCATTAACTCTTTGTAAACGATTTTTAGTCACATGCAGCAAAGCTTTATGCCAGGCTGCGAACCCTCAGAAGACTCTCCTGTAGTCTTTCATAAGGTTTGCAAAGATATTAACAAAAGATCTACCTTAATCCAGAATTTCTGTATACTTGTTTCATCAAGTGCTATTTAATATGCTGCCTATTGAATTGCAGATCTATGTTGAATCTTCTACCTCATCACGGGCCGGCAGATTAGAAATACTAAATACGGCAAAGCTAAGTGTTTTCTGCAAACACATAGTGCAAATGCTTCTGTTCCTTTTATCAAAAAGAGTAAAGGGCAGAAAAGGCCAAAATAATTTTTGTGGACTTTCTGGACTCATCCTGTCCTGAAGAAGGAGTTTGACTTGGTTGAGCTACAAGAAGGCTAAAGTCTTTCAGCTGCATATAGGTAACGACTTGCAAGTCTCATAGCTTTGCTGAGGCAAATCTACCTTGCTGTGAAAACTTTCAACCAGCCTTATCCTTTGGCCTGCTTTTTATTTGGAGGTGCAGATGAGCATGCTAATTCATGATTATGATGTTAAGTGTCAACTTAAAACCGCTTTTGTGGAGGGATGTACCAGCAGTGCTGACATTTTATTTTGTGTCCCGTCATCTTGGTAAAACCCAGTCTCTCCAGTTTCTTGGGAAACAAGGGAGCATGTTCATAACAGAAGATGATTCACTGGATCATGTGGACTGATGATGCATACAGAAAATTCTTTGCAAAATTCACTTGGCTCTAGCTACTACTAAGTGTGAACATCACTGTGGGACTCTGGCAACAGGGCAGGAGTGGGGAAAACTCTCATTGTAACATAACAAAGTCAATGCCATCACACACTAAATGTTTGCCCCTTTTTTGTTTTGGTAGTTTTGTATTTTTGATATTTCTGAAGGTGGACTTGTGGTAGTAAGACGAAACAAAACTTGCTATGAGAATTATAAACAGATAAGATCAGGTTAGTAAGAGTGTATGTTTTCATAATTTAAAGTGGCATTTTATAGAGATTATGTTTAAATCAGTCCAATTCCATTCAGAAAATCAGTATATATTGTAGTCGCATTTAAAGTTGATTATTCTTCTGGAGTTTTTCTTGCTTCTTGCAGCATTTGCCATCTTACATAAAATTTTAAAGTCCTAATGTTTCTGAAATGGGATGAAATTTAAGGTCGCCTGTTATATGCAGCTTCCTTATTCATAAGCAAAAGTTTCATGATCCCTTTTACTCACAGAGAAGCAGAAATACGTATAGGGTCAAAAGTTACAAGGATATTGAATTATTTTGTTCACTTATTGTATATCTGTAGGCTTAATTTGAGGCATCTCAGATTTTCTCCAAAGGTGAATCTGTAGAAGAGCAAAGTGCCTGCCCTATATTAGTTCTGACTTGCTGAGACTTGCATTCAATGTTCTGTGTCTTCAGCTGGAAGACAAAATATGAGAAATGCAGAAAATAGGTATATACTATACGTATATATGCATTATATACTATGCAAGAATTAAATGATGCATTTCTAATGAAAGAAAATATTCTAGCAAGTCGAAGATCAAATATGCTCAATTAAAAAAAAAAAAAAGGCAGCAAGAAATTACAAAATAAATAACAAGAAATCCTAAATCCTGCATTTGTCACCAGCAGCCCTGCTCTGGAAACTCAGCCAGGACTCTAAAACCAACCTTTGTCTTTTCTAGTGTACTCCTATAGCCCAGATACTAAACAGTCTGCAGCTGGACCTAAAGTATAAACATTTTATCAGTGATGTCTTAGCTAGACAATGGTTCACTCTCTCATAGCTAGATTGGCCTTGCAGAGCTAGCAGAAGTACAAAAAAAGGAAAGGTAGTATCAGTTTATAGTGATAAGAAAATAAATCAGTATGAGGTCAGAATGCTTCCTATGCAAAGATCTGTTGAATTACAAGATGCCATTTTCAATAGTTATTATTCTAACCATAACCACACTTTCAACAAATACTATATGTGGTTTAAAGAAATACTTCAGTGACACATATGTCCCTATTAAGAATGTAATTAACATTCAAAGGAGGGTGCAATATGAGAGCTGAATAGTGTATTGTTGCTCATTCAGTGCTGGTAATGTGAGTGAGTGAGTCCAAAACCACTTTTACTTCTGCATCCACAGAAAATATGCAGTCTATGCTGGTGCTTTTTTCTTTACATGGACAAAACTCAAGCAGATGATAGGAAAAACTTACACTTCAAATCACTGTGGGTTAATATGACCATGAAAATATAGTAACCATTAAAAAATCTGCTATAGCACCTTTAGCAGTAGCTGCTTAGTAAAGAGCAAAGTATACTGGAAAAAGATTTCTGTTTTGGAAGTTTTCAACTGACTTCCAAGTGATAACAGAAATATTTGAAATATTTCTGTGCTATAAGAGTAGGTGCATTCTTGACATGTTCACAACTACAGGGGTATATTTTCCTTCTGATGAACAAATACAACTCTCATTAACCTTAAGGCAAACAGACTGTTTAAAACTGTGATACCCTCATCATTTGCTAACAGAATTTCTTGTAATGTGTGCCTGTTGCCAAAAATATAAAAGATAGAATTTGAGAAATAAGAAAGGACTTCAAATCAGATTCAAACTCCACGTCCAATGTCCAGTGCAACAACTCTTGTCTGTGAAATATTCTGTAGAAATGGAGACTTTGTTGGCCTTACAATCCTTTGAGAGGTAAACAGAATGCAGTTTTGAATGAGTGCTGGAGAGTAAGTGCTACAGGAGCATTAGCATAGTCTGGGGAAGGTAACCTCCTAAAGACTGTCTGGATTGGTTCCATATATTAAAACATCATCTAAATGTGATGTATAATGACTGTCATGATGAGTGACTTTCTTCTTTGGGTAGCAAAGCTGATAGGCTGGTGGATTTCACAGCACATATCCGAATTATACGCTTTGTGCTTTAACTTTCCTAGTGGCTTTATTTCCATGAAGAATTGAGGTGCTCTCCAGTGAACTTGAAAAGTTACTGACCACACTGGACTTGGCCCAGAAAAAGTGCATAAGCACCTGCTTAACTTTGAAAATAGCTCCCAACCACTATTGCACCAATTTGCATCCTGTTTAAAGGGATTGCTTGCAGATCATCTGCAGTCTTTGTAACAGGAGACAGTCTGAAGAAAGGAGAACTGGAACAAAGCCAAGGCAATTCTGGATGTTACCACAGATAAGCAGCATACTTCAGCTGTCCAACTGGCAATCAGTTGTAAAGCAGACCAGCTACTCTACCACTAGCAGCATTCGTTTGCTGCTGGTTGAAATCTGCACTTTGATGTAGGAAAATATAAATGACTCCGTGGATTCCTAAGCATATGGATATGGGAGCAATTTGCAAAGAGCAGAGGCATGTGGACACTAAGTTGTAGTAGAAGGGATGGGAAAAGCTTGCTGTGTCTTTCTGTATTTCAGCCAGCCACTACAAAAACTCAAGTACATAGCAACACAGTGACCCTTATCTTTCTTAATGGAGTGTCTGTTGTTTCTTCCCTGGGATCTGCTAGGCATGCAGCCACAGACTTCTATAAAAAAAATTGGATAGCATCAGTGAAACTTGTACAAACACATGTAAAAAACCCGTGAATTTTTCTAGCCCTTTCTACTACAAAGAGACAGATTTATCACTTTGTCTATAATAATCAATCAGAGTCAGATTTTTATTCTTCAATCCTTTGAATGTTGAAGTAAGAGCTAAAATATCATAAAAAAGCTATGGAGCATCTTTAAGGCCAATTTTACTTGGCTTTAAGAAGTTCATTGTACTCCAGTGCTTCAAAAGATTAATATTTCAATTTATAACCAATTTCATTATCTTTTCTGAAATGGATATTATTTCCTAGACATTCAGCGCTACAGCTATTAACACCCTGATGACTATAGCTTCATTGCCCTTCCTGATTTTTCTGTGGTAAGTTATCTTTCTTGGAAGCAAAAAAATGTGTTAGTCTTCAACATTGATAAAATCTGTTGTATTTCCATTAGCAATTTATACTCCATGGGAGTTAAAATAAGCTGAATATTCACAAATTGTTTGATTTAATAAAAAACAATTCTTATTCTTCAGGAACTGTCAGATAGTTCTGTCTCAGATATAAGAGGGAGATTATGTTTATAATTGAAGCTAATGAAGTCATCTTAGGAAAAAAAATCGATACTTTGGAAATGGGCAAGAATTGGAACCGAAGACCTGAACCATAGGTACCTACAACTATGTGTTTAGTGACAATATTTTATTGACTGAAGAGCACAAAACTTCTGATGGGATTTGTCCATGAAAGTCAATGGAATGCTTTTGGAAGGCTGCAGTCAATATTCTTGCCCACAAACCACAGGTCTACTGAAATGCTAGCGTTCACACAGGTTATTTAGGCAAGGGTGGTTTGTATCTCTTCCAGAACAGCTCCCAGTGAAATTAACTTTGTTCAGGTAAGGATGCCAGAACCTGGCCACTTGTAACCTCTATGATACTTAGGTGAATTGGAAGTGTATTTGCATGTATGTACATATAAAATATTCCTGGGTGTTATCAGGGGTGAGATTTGGTTCTTCACAATGACGTTGGATTACCTTTAGAGAAGATAATATTGGGTCTGTGCTTAATAATTTATTTGGTTAAATAGCAAACAGAACCTTTAATCGCAGAGATTGCATTGAACAGAAAATGAAGACCATACTGTAGATTGCATATAAGTCTTCATATGGAAACTGTACGTGCAGCTAGCCTGTGTCCACTATGTCTATTGTAGATTACAGAAGGTAAGAATGTGCAGATGGAAAAATTTACGGGTCTCTGAGCTGCGTATTCTTAATTTGTGAAGCTTTACATAGCAGTGCAATGGTTGTTACTTGCTAGCAGCTGATATCATCTGCCAGCTCTGTGTAGATTCCTCTCCATTTTCTGCTACGAGTCACAGATGTCTATCCTCTATGAGTCACACCTGCAGGACTTGAAACAGATCTTTTAAGAGAAGTGGAAGATGTGTTCAAACTTGAACATGTAAAGGAGAAGGCACGAAAGTTACTCTTATTTTCTTTAAGATTTTAGAAAATTTTTCTTTGACTCCTGAGGTGACGAAAACATATTTTAGTAGTCTTTGCATTATATTAGTTTGTTGAGGGGTCTCAGCTCTGTTCCTCCATGTGTGTGTATTCATACAATCCTTGTATCACTGTACACTGTGGATACTACACTTGTGTATGTAAGTTTGTCTATATGTATAACACAGCCTGAATATATGTTGCCTGTAGTTTCAGTAGTGCCTTACTGAGGATAGGCACAGATCTTCCAAAAGGAGGACAGCAGTGAAATGAAAAACCTTACATCCTTCATGCTATTGTGTATAAAACTAAATGCTGCCAAACAGCATCACTTACACACTCTGTCTTCAGAGTTCAGGCAACATGCAAAGGAATTTTTGTCAATGGCTCTCGCGCTGTATATTGCACAATGGGATGCTACTAGCTCTTGCATTGTGCAATTATCTGTTAGATATCTTGCTGCACATCCTTGGATAAAGGCAGCTGTCAATAAGATAGGAACCTACAGAGGAAAATTTTTTTACTGAAAGATTTCTCCCATTCTTTCCCATCTTCATCTTGGTGGGAGTACATGAAGTACATGTGAAGTACATGAAGTAGTATCTGTGGATCAACACTTTAGCCCAAGACAGGGAAATGCCTCTTAAATTATGTCTTGCTACTCTTATTTGAATACAGATGCTCTGCATGTATATTAGGAACAACAATTTTGTTAACAACTTCCTGTACTCACTCTGATGATAAAGAGGGCAGGATTGACTCTCATTTTCACTATACTTAATTCGAAGATGCATAGGTTTTCTTAAGGAAGTTGAAATACAATACAATAGATAGAAAAGTGACATTTTGATGTAAAGAAAAGTAGGTAAGTCATGCAAACAAAGTGGAGAAATAAATCTGAAGTGAGTGTGAAGCTATGAACTCTTCTGTAAGATGTGCAAACTGAACATCTCTGGATTTACTTTCTGGTTTTGAAAAAACTCACACACAGTTAAGCTGAGCAGATACCAGTAGTTGAGAGTGGGGAGCTCTCCTTAACATTAATGATAATGTTCCAAGCTTAAGTACTCAAAATCAAATTCAAAAAATTTGAGTTGCTTTGGTATCAATAGTGCAGCCAAGTTATACATATGTCTTTTCTCATTCTTTTTTTTTTAGTAGAAGAATGTAATAAATAAATAAATACATGAAGTTTAATAATATAAGTGAAAAATACATAAGATAAGTGAGACTTGCTCAAACAACGCTTACATTTGGATTTCACTATGAATTTAATGATGAGTATGACATTATTTTACCATCTTACTCAGCCAGTAATAGGAATGATTGTGATGAATTTTATACTATGGGGATAGTATTTACTCATGCAAAAAACCCCCAAAATCACAAACAAAAAAACCCCCACCACAATCTGGAAGTTAATTCACCAAGATACAAATTATGGAGCAATAATTGCTGAGGTGTTGCTCAGCACCAAGCTGAAGGCCAAACATTATCACAGTATCTATGCACAAATTTACTGTGCAATAATTGTAGTCACTAACAGTTTCAGAACAAGAGTGTTTACAGAACATAAATGAAATTTTCAAAATATAATGTGCATAATTTTGCTATGAAAATCATGTCATAATAAACTCAGATCAGCAACAACAAAAAGTGCTGTTTTACTTAATTTATTCATACCATTGATCTTTATTGAGATTGATGAAAACTGGGAGTCAAGGCCAGAAGTCCACTTTACTGTGAACCACTCTGGGTGTTTGCTAGTATAACAGGAGGCTGCAAATACACAGCATGTTTATGTGTTGGGACAAAGTCCTCATTTTACTTTGTTCCTAGAATTTTAGGATTCCAGTGTTGTGACCTAAAACAAAACTTGAAAAAAAAGAACCTCACCAATTACATTAAAGGAAAACATCTCATATCCTTGGATAAGAAACAGAAAGGCGTATATATTTTCTGAGCTAACTACTGACTTCTTTGATTTCAGCAATTCAGTAAATTGCTTAATTGCAGCTTCTTTTTATAATTAGATTTACTTGTACATTTAAAAGGCAGTTTAAAGATAAATAATGTTTGGATTAATTGTTTCACAGTTGTATTTTATTAGAAATGCATAAAGAAGTAAGAAACTAGTGAAAACTGGACAGAGTAATAGCTTGCACATAAAAAAGGTTGGTCAGATTTTCTTCAATCTCTGCAGAAAAAATATGTTTCTCTTTCAGATTACACATGGCAAATTCTCCATCAAGCCAATTTTGGTAGTCACTGTAGTAAAACAGTTAACAACAGGATTTATAATGGAACCTGACAGTGATCTTGATGGGGAGCAACTTTATCTTCTGCTATCGGTTCTTTTTCTTTTCCTTTAACCTGCACCCAGTCTGCAATCACATGAGCAATTCAGCAAATCTGAGAGACATCAGACCTCGAAAGTTTGCTGGGAGAACTCCAGGATTCATAAAGTTAAACCGTGCCTCCTTCAATATGACTAGCATATGGTCTTAACAAATTTCACCAATTCTATATAAAGGGACCAGCTCCAGAAAATGTTTCTGTTATTCTTTCAGTTACTCTGTTGGCTCTCAATATGGCAGTGACTGTTGTTAGGATTTGGTTCTGTCTCAATTGCTAGTATAATGCTAGCAATTATTATTTCTACAAAAGGAGATGTTTTTGGATGCATAACTTTACTGCTAGATTTGCAGCGCTGTCTTCCCAAAACAGGCTTCACACATCTTTCCAGTGATGATAGGAAATCAAATTTTCTTTACGTGACAGGGAGATATAATGCAATATTGGCTTTATTTCTCTTTAAAATCATTTTCCAGTCATAAAATTCTGTATAACATGCACTGAACAGCACTACAATTCTATTTAATACTGAACTCTCCACAATTCCAAAAGCTTTAACATACTGTGGCTAATCTATTTCTGTTTAGAGTTACAGCGCTTATGGAAAATGAGTCAGAAATGCTGTTATACAATTGCTAGATTAAGTTGTTAAATACAGTGGGATCTATTTTCTTGCACTGTCTTGAATAACCAGAATTACATCTCTGACTATACATACCAGTAGTTCATAAAAGCACTTTTGTTCATTAACTTAAATCCTAGCAGACAGCCTGTGGTTTTAAAAGCCATCTGGTGGCTGATAAGAAATGTAAAATCTTATCTTCTTTCCTAAGGCCAGTGGATCACAGCCAAATGGAGGATGAAAGCTCCAAAAATGCCACCATCTTGACTGTAATCTGCTGTTCCATGGGGTCACTGCATCTGAGATTAACAGTGTATTGAGAATGTCACAGGGAGGGGGGCGGGAGAGGAGGTGACCAATTATTTTCCCTATGCAACCTTTTTTCTCTGCTTCTGTTCAGGAGAACATAATTTAAAGGCAGTTGGAAAGACTGCCATTTGCTGTACTATTGAATAAAGACTAATTACACCTTCAGACTGAGTACAGAGTTTGAAAGCAGCACTTGGGAATTAAACTAATCAGTTGCCACAGGTATGTTTTAGTTGAAAAATGAGAACAGTTACACAGTCTTTGGGAAAAGAATACTATCTGATGCCACTACCTTTTGATACCAGAATTAATTTATGTCCTAATTGTTTTCATACAATCATAGAATGGCTTGGAAGGGACCTTTAAAGGTCATCTAGTGCAACCCTCCTGCAATAAGCAGGGACATCTGCAACTAGATCAGGTTGCTCAGACTGCCGTCCAGCCTGACCTGGAATGGAGCATCTACTACCTCTCTGGGCAACCTCTTCCAGTGTTTCACCACCCTTATTGTAAAAAAATTCCTCCTTATATCTAGTCTGAATCTGCCCGCTTATAGTTTAAACCCATTGCCCCTTGTCCTGTCACTACAGTAGCTATTAAAATAGAATCATAGAATCATAGAATGGTTTGGGTTGGAAGGGACCTCAAAGCCCATCTAGTTCCCACCCCCCTGCTGCAGGCAGGGACACCCTCCACTAGACCACGTTGCCCAAAGCCCCATCCAACCTGGTCTTAAACACTTCCAGGGATGGGGCATCCACAACCTCTCTGGGCAACCTGTGCCAGTGCCTCACCACTCTAACAGTAAAGAATTTCTTTCTAATATCTAATCTGTCTGTCCCTATCTTTCTTATAAGACTTCGTTAAATATTGAAAGGCTACAATAAGGTCTTCCTGCCGCCTTCTCTTCTCCAGGCTGAACAACTTCAGCTCCCTCAGCTTTTCCTCATAGGAGAGGTGCTCCAGATCCTGTGGTCATTTTTGTGGCACTCCTCTGGACCCTCTCCAACAGCTCCATGTCTTTCCTGTACAGAGCTGGACGCAGTACTCCGGGTAGGATCTCACCAGAGCAGAGTAGAGAGGCAGAATCACCTCCCTCAACCTGCTGGTCATGCTTCTTTTTATGCAGTCGAGGAAACAGTTGGCTTTCTCGTCTCTGAGTGCACATTGCTGGCTCATGTCCAGTTTTTCATCCACCAGTACCCCCAAGTCCATCTCCCCAGGGCTGCTCTCAATTCCTTCATCTCTCAGCCTGCACTGATACTGGGGGTTACCCTGACCCAGGTGCAGGACCTTGCACTTGGCCTTGTTGAACTTCATAAGGTTCACATGGGCCCACTTCTCAAGCTTGTCCAGGTCCCTCTGAATGGCATCCCATCCCTCAGGCATGTCAACTGCAACACTCAGCTTGGCGTCATCTGCAAACTTGCTGAGGGTGCACTTGATCCTGCTATGTCATTGATGAAGATATTAAACATTAGTGGTCCCAATACAGACCCCTGAGGGTCACCACCTGTCACCAGTTTCCATCCGGACATTGAGCCGTTGATCACTACTCTCTGGACATGACCATCCAGCCATTTCTTTATCCACTGAACAGTCCATCCATCAAATCCGTATGTCTGCAATTTAGAGAGAAGGATGTTGTGGTGGATTGTGTCAAAGGCCTTACAGAAATCCAGACAGATGACATCTGTAACTCTTCCCTTGTCCACTGATGTAGTCATTCCATCATAAAAGGTCATTAGGTTCGTCAGGCAAGACTTGCCATTGGTGAAGCCATGCTAGCTGTCTCGAATCACCTCCCTGTCCTCCATGTGCCTTAACATATGCCTTCTAGGAGAATGTGTTCCATGATCTTCCCAGGCACAGAAGTGAGGCTGACACGTCGGTAGTTCCCAGGGTCCTCCTTTCTACCCTTTTAAAAATGGGTACATTTCCCTTTTTCCAGTCAGCGGGGACTGCACCTGACTGCCATGAAGTCATGATATTTTCAAATATCGTGGACAGTGGTTTGGCAACCACATCAACCAGTTCCCTCAGAGCTCTGGGATGCATCTTTTCAGGTCCCGTAGACTTATGTATGTTCAAGTTCCTCAGATGGTCATGAATGTGATATTCTTGTACAGTGGGAGGGACTTTACTCCCTCAGTCACTGCTGTGAGGTCCATCCACTTGAGAAGCATGGGGAAAAGAGATTGCCTGTGAAGACTGAGGCAATAAAGTTGTTGAGTACCTCAGCCTTCTCCTCGTCCATTATTACTAGTTTGCTAGTTGTGTTCACAGGGGCAAGATACACTTTCTTTGACCTTCCTTTTCTGGCTGACATACCTATAGAAACCGTTATTATCCTTTGTGTCCCTTGCCAAGTTCAACTCCAGCCATGCCTTGGCCTTCCTGACCCAATCCCTACACAACTGGGAAGTGTCCCTATGCTCTTCCCAGGATATATAGAATCATAGAATGATTTGGGTTGGAAGGGACCTCAAAGACCATCTAGTCCCAACCCCCCTGCCATGGGCAGGGACACCCTCCACTAGACCAGGTTGCCCAAAGCCCCATCCAGCCTGACCTTGAACACTTAGAGGGATGGGGCATCCACAACCTCTCTGGGCAACCTGTGCCAGTACCTCACCACTCTAACAATAAAGGATTTCTTTCTAACATCTAATCTAAATCAACCCTCCTTCAGATTACACCCATTACCCCTTGTCCTGTCACTATACTCCCTCATAAACGGCCCCTCACCAGCTTTCCCGTGGGCCCCCTTCAGGTACTGGAAGCCCACAATTAGATCTCGCTGGAGCCTTCTTTTCTCCAGGCTGAACAATCCCAACTCTCTCAGCCTGTCCTCACAGGAGAGGTGTTCCATCCCTCCGATCAGTTTGTGGCCCTCCTCTGGACTCTCTTCAACAGCTCCACGTCTCTCCTGTACCGGACCCCCCAGAGCTGGATGCAGTATTCCAGGTGGGGTCTCACAAGAGTGGAGTGGAGGGGCAGAATCACCTCCCTCGACCTGCTGGTCACGCCTCTTTTGATGCAGCCCAGGACACAGCTGGCTTTCTGGGCTGCAAGCGCACACTGCCAGCTCATGTTGAGCTTCTCATCAATCAACACCTTGAAGTCCTTCTTCTCAGGGCTACTCTCAATCCATTCTCCACCCAGCCTGTAGTTGTGCTTGGGATTGTGCCGACCCACATGCAGGACCTTGCACCTGGCCTTGTTGAACTTCATGCGGTTCGCACGGGCCCACCTCTCCAGCCTGTCAAGGTCCCTCTGGATGGCATCCCTTCCCTCCAGCGTGTCAACCACACCACACAGCTCGGTGTCGTTGGCAAACTTGCTGAGGGTGCACTCGATCCCACTGTCCATGTCACCGACAAAGATGTTAAACTGCCGGTCCCAGTACCGACCCTCGAGGAATGCCACTCGTCACTGTTCTCCACTTGGACATTGAGCCGTTGACTGCAACTCTTTGAGGGCGACCATCCAGCCAATTTCTTATCCACCAAGTGGTCTATCCATTGAATCCATGTCTCTCTAATTTAGAGACAAGGATGTCACGTGGGACAGTGAAATGCTTTGCACAAGTCCAGGTAGATGATGTCAGTTGCTCTTCCCTTATCCACCAACGCTATAATCCCATCACAGAAGGCCACCAAATTTGTCAGGCATGATTTGCCCTTAGCGAAGCCATGTTGGCTGTCACCAGTCACCGCCTTATTTTTCATGTGCCTGAGCATGGTCTCCAGGAGGGTCTGCTCCATAATCTTGCCAGGCACGGAGGTGGGACTGACCAGTTTGTAGTTCCCTGGGTCTTCCTTTTTTCCCTTCTTAAAAATGGGGGTTATGTTTCCCCTTTTCCAGTCGGTGGAAACTTCGCCAGACTGCCAGGACTTCTTAAATATGACGGAGAGTGGCCTGGCCACTTCATCTGCCAGTTCCCTTAAGACCTGTGGGTGCATCTCATCAGGTCCCATGGACTTGTGCACCTTCAGGTTTCTTAGACATTCTTGAACCTGATCGAGAATACATGTCCCTGCTTCCACTGCATCTGGAATTCCTTCTTACTCTTTAGTTAGACAAACAGCTTTTGACTCATCCATGCTTGTCTCTTGCCTTCCTTTCCTGATTTCTTACACATGGGGATTGAGAACTCTTGTGCTCTGTGGAAAGTGTCCTTAAAGACCTGCCAGCTCTGTTCTGCTCCCTTGTCCCCGAGGGCAGTTTCCCAGGGGGTCCTATTGACTAATTCCTTGATCAGCTTGAAGTTTGCTTTCCTAAAATTCAGGGTCCTGACTTTACTCTTCACCTGTCCCATATCCCTCAGGACTGTGAACTCCAGAGCATGATGACTGCAGCCCAGGATCCTTCCTCGTGTGTCGGTGACCAACAGGTCACCCCTCTGGTAAGACTACCTATTACCTGGCTTAAGAAGTTTTCCTCAATGCACTTCAGGAGTCTCCTGGATTGTCTACAGCTCACTGTGCTACTTTTCCAGTAGATGTTGGGGTGATTGAAGTCCCCCAGCAGGATGAGTGCCTGCAAGCATGATGACTCCAGTAGCTGAAGTAAGAAGGCTTCATCAGTAGGCTCCCCTTGATTAGGCAGCCTGTACTACACACCACCACCAAAGTTCCCTTTGTTTTCTCGGTCTCTAATTCTTACCCATAAGCTTTCAGCCTGCTCATGGCTATTCTTCAGACAACTCTTCACAACCTATCCATTTCCTGATGTGCAGGGCAACCCTACCGCACCTCCTTCCTCGTCTGTCTCTTCTGAATAGATCATAGCCATTGATAGCAGTGCTCCAGTCATGGGATTGGCCCCACCAAGTCTCAGTAGTGGCAACTAGGTTGCAGCTTTCTAGCAGCATGGTGGCTTCCAACTCCTCCCGTTTGTTGCCCATGCTGTGTGCATTGGTGTAGAGGCACTTCAGCTGGGCTATTGGCTGTATCAACTTCTTAGAGGAACACACCTTAATTCCTTTGAGGTATTTCATCAGTGTTCCCCTGTTGGCTCCTATTACCTCAGGAGACACTGCCTCATCTCTGTAGGACTTCAAGTGTGCTGCAGTGTACCCAGCATCTATCAGAGCAACATGCTAAGGGCCCTCACTAGCACCCCGTCCTTCTAATATTAGCATGTCATCCCATGGCTTGTCATGGGTGAGCCTGATATTATCCCCTGATATTATGCCAACAGGCCTGGTGCTGTGTAGACCATCCCATTACGGAAAACCCCAAAATTCTGGTGGCAACACCAGCCACAGAGCCATGTATTAATAGACTGGGTATATTGTCACTAGTATCAGTGCACATGATGCTAGCTGGTGTGTCAGAAATGAGGGACTTCTGAAATGTTTTATTCACCTGCTCTAAGGAAGCCACAGGGCTAGGGCATAAATCAACATTCACTTACATATAGCTCTGGAACAAATCTGAACAATAAAAAATGCTTTGTGGGAGTGTTGGTCAAAATTAAAACAAAACCTGCTTTCTGAATAAAACATGCCAACATCATCTTTTCAATAAGTCTGATGACTAGCTGGAACAAAATAGCAACCTATGAAAAAATGAAAGTGTCAACAAAAATTAAATCAGCTGTTATAGTGAGCCACTAATAACAAGATTGCTAAGAAAAATAACCTTACTGTATTCTTTGAGCTCAAAAAAACCACTAGGTGTAGAGGCATCCAAACATTATTTTTCTGAATTCTGTATGTTCATCCCAGATGCTAACACAATTTTTGGGAAGCCTATCATTCAGTATTAGATGAAAATGCCTGTGTGGAACAAACTGACATACATATTTTTTACCCAGTTTTCATGTTGGTATTGAGCAAGTGATAGTTCTTCAGACTGTTCAGTTCTTAGAAATCTCAGTCATGCCATAAGACTTTCTTTTTTTTCCTGAAGTTTTTGCCTAGTTGCTGTTTAATATTAGTATGTTCCAGGGTCACAGGAAGGGAGTAGGAGATTTCTTACTATGGTCCCACTCACTGTGGGAGTGGTCCTTGGATCAGATCCTCTGCTGTATATCTTCTCCATTTACATCAACCACATCTGTCACAGCTCCAAAGTTTCTTCTTACAGTGTCTTTCCCTCATTTCCATCTTCCCCTGTAATTTTGAATCCCTACCCTTTGATTTAAGCATAAAAGTTTTGGGAGTTTTATGTTGTGGGTTTCTTAACTCTGTGCTCTGTTATATCCAGTCCCATTTCTAATCAAATTGAATCCAGTTGGTAAGTCACATGTAAAAGCTAACTGCTGTAGCTTTTCAGTCTGGTGCTCTTCAGTGTCAGCTTAAACAAAGTACATTTATAATGCAGGAGTACAGGGTCTAGACTTTGTTTCTTACAGGACACTGTGCTAACCTGACCCAAGATTTAAATTCTGCATGCAGCAGCTCTTCACTCTCCAAACAGCTCCAGTTAGGCTATATGAAGCAAATGCAGCCTAATAACACGTGCTCCTCGTATCAATTGTTTTGGCCTCTTGAGTAATCAATTGCTACTGGTCATACTTTCACATATTCTTTCCCACAAAATTGACTTCCGTGAACAACATAAATGACCGGGGACTAAGAGCAGAAATGGTTTCTTCTTTTCAGTACTTTGGACATCACTGCCTTGAACACAACTCCAGCTACAATGATGTCTTTAAAGTCTTGAAAATTGTGTGGAATTTAGTGGAATCCAAAGGTTCATGATTCAATGGAGACTGGAATTAGATTCCTTCCTTGGCCATTGACTTACTGTGTAACCTTGAATCATAGGATGAGTCACCCCATTTCTCTGTGCTTCCATTCCTTCAAATACAATGGGGAAAACAGTCCACAGAAATCACAGGACAATGGAGGCTGGCAGGAGGGGAGTTCTCCAGCCCCAGCCCCCACCCTGAGCAGGCTCAGCTGTGGGGTCAGACCAGGTTGCTCAGGGCTTCACCCAGTTGGGGCATGAGACCCCCCAAGGTTGGAGACAGCTCAACCTCCCTGGGTGCTGACCCCACTGCTGGGCTGTCCTCATGGGGAAGAGGCTTCTCCTTATCTCCAGCCTGAGCTTCCTGTGTTTCAGCTTGTGCTGCTGCCTCTTGCCCTCCTACCATGCACTGCTATGGTGCCTGTCTCCTCCATCCCCTCCTGCCGGTGCCGGGGATGCTGCTGGGTGCTCCCACAGCCATCCCTTTTTGCAGCTGAACCAGCCTTGGTCCCACAGCCTCTCCTTGCAGGACAAGGGCTCCAGCCCCACCGCCTTGGTGGCATGGCCTCACCTCCCACCAGTTCAGTCTGCATTGAAAAGGGAGCATGGCAGTTGATGTAATAAAACAAGTAGGTGGTTAGATGATAAGGTCATAAGGGACATATGATGGCTAGGATGGGAAGAATTTGCCAGACACTAAAGTAGCAATAATGACACAGTTATCACAGTTGTTATAGTCTCATGCTCCACAAAAGCCATCTGAATACCATCAGCTAGTTTAATTGTACTACCTAGTGAAAGAAAAAGGAGGATATCTTTCTCCTAAAACCTATCATAGAATCACAGAATCATAGAATGGTTTGGGTTGGAAGGGACCTCAAAGATCATCTAGTCCCAACCTCCTTGCTGCGGGCAGGGACACCTTCCACTAGACCACATTGCCCAAAGCCTCATCCAGCCTGGCCTTAAACACTTCCAGGGATGGGGCATCCACAACCTCTCTGGGCAACTTGTTCCAGTACCTCGCCGCCCTCACAGTAAAGAATTTCTTTCTAACTTCTAATCTAAATCGACCCTCCTTCATCTTAAAGGTCACTACCCCTTGTCCTGTCACTACACTCCCTCATAAACAGCCCCTCTCCAGCTTTCCCGTGGGCCCCCTTCAGGTACTGGAAGCCCACAATTAGATCTCGCTGGAGCCTTCTTTTCTCCAGGCTGAACAATCCCAACTCTCTCAGCCTGTCCTCACAGGAGAGGTGTTCCATCCCTCCGATCAGTTTGTGGCCCTCCTCTGGACTCTCTTCAACAGCTCCATGTCTCTCCTGTACTGGACCCCCCAGAGCTGGATGCAGTATTCCAGGTGGGGTCTCACAAGAGTGGAGTGGAGGGGCAGAATCACCTCCCTCGACCTGCTGGTCACGCCTCTTTTGATGCAGCCCAGGACACAGCTGGCTTTCTGGGCTGCAAGCGCACACTGCCAGCTCATGTTGAGCTTCTCATCAATCAACACCTTGAAGTCCTTCTTCTCAGGGCTACTCTCAATCCATTCTCCACCCAGCCTGTAGTTGTGCTTGGGATTGTGCCGACCCACATGCAGGACCTTGCACCTGGCCTTGTTGAACTTCATGCGGTTCGCACGGGCCCACCTCTCCAGCCTGTCAAGGTCCCTCTGGATGGCATCCCTTCCCTCCAGCGTGTCAACCACACCACACAGCTCGGTGTCGTTGGCAAACTTGCTGAGGGTGCACTCGATCCCACTGTCCATGTCACCGACAAAGATGTTAAACTGCCGGTCCCAGTACCGACCCTCGAGGAACGCCACTCGTCACTGTTCTCCACTTGGACATTGAGCCGTTGACTGCAACTCTTTGAGGGCGACCATCCAGCTAATTCCTTATCCACCAAGTGGTCTATCCATTGAATCCATGTCTCTCTAATTTAGAGACAAGGATGTCACGTGGGACAGTGTCAAATGCTTCGCACAAACCCTTAGCGAAGCCGTGTTGGCTTTCACCAACCACCGCCTTATTTTCCATGTGCCTGAGCATAGTCTCCAGGAGGGTCTGCTCCATAATCTTGCCAGGCACGGAGGTGGGACTGACCAGTCTGTAGTTCCCTGGGTCTTCCTTTTTTCCCGTCTTAAAAATGGGGGTTATGTTTCCCCTTTTCCAGTCGGTGGAAACTTCGACAGACTGCCAGGACTTCTCAAATATGATGGAGAGTGGCCTGGCCACTTCATCCGCCAGTTCCCTTAAGACCCACAGATGCATCTCATCAGGTCCCATGGACTTGTGCACCTTCAGGTTCCTTAGATATTCTCGAACCTGATCTCCTACAGTGGTCGGTTCTGCCTTCTCCCAGTCCCTGCCTTCTGTGACCTGGGCAGTGTGGCTCAAGCACTTGCCAGTGAAGATTGAGGCAAAGAAGTCGTTGAGTACCTCAGCCTTCTCCATATCCTGGGTAACCAGATCACCCATTTCATTCTGGAGGGGACCCACATTTTCCCTCGTCCTCCTTTTATCACTAACATTCCTGTAGAAGCTTTTCTTGTTGTCCTTGACATCCCTGGCCAGACTAATTTCTATCAGGGCTTTGGCTTTCCTAACCTGATCCCTGGCTGCTCGGACAGTTTCTCTGTATTTCTCCCAGGCTACCTATTCAAACAGATTTTATATTTGGCATATGGTATTCAGTAAGGACTTCTTCCTTACTGTATCAATGCTTTTCTTCAAGGTGACCCAAGAATAGATAAAAGTTTTATAAAAGAAAGTAATAGCAATGCTGGAGATGAGAAATTTTTTCCCTAACCGGTGCTGTACTTTGTTAATATGCTTATCAAGTGACCACACGTTATTTTTCTCACTGACATATCAGCACCCAAAAAAGGATGAAGGCCAAAGTGTATGTGCAGTACTCAAGTATTGCACAAACCTCATTTCAAGACCTTAACTGGAACTAGATGAGTTTGCAGACATGGTGCCGGCCCTCTGCATTTGGGTTAATCTAACCCCCAGTGTGTGGACAGTGTCACAGACCCTTTTGAGGGGATTCCTCAGCTGCCTCTCTTGGGCTGAATCTTCAAGCACATCCCTCAGAGGAGAAGAACCCTTCCCTTCGTCCCCCACTTCAAAAAATTCCCCCCAGCAAATTAAGTAACTCCCAGCCCTTTCCTTCTCTCTCTCCCATGCCTAGATGCCACAAATGTTAGGACAGGTTTGAGGAGACATTTGTTTGCAACGACTGAGTGCTCCTTGTTAGGGAGGAACCCTTTGCCATCTGGGTTCAGTCTCTCCAGTTGGGGTATGGAGCTTTTTGGTGCTGGAGATGAATGGTGAAGTATAATATGGGTTGGATATTGTGGCTGGAATGCAAACATTTTTCAGTTACCTTTTGAGGAGTTTGAGTCCAACCACAGTCCCAGGGCACAAAAGCGAGAAAACTCTTTCCAGTTGCACTACTGTATGCAGTAACCCAACTGAACAGTGCTTTGACAGCCCTGTGACTCTCGTTCTCAAACTCCTGTTGGTGCTGGATGCTTGCCACTGGAAATAGAAATGCAACTTTATCACTTGACTCTAGGAAAATTCTCCCCTGTGCCATATGGGGAAAATATACAGACCAGCTGGGGAAGCCCCTCTTCAGAGGCAAGAGTATGCCTTGATACAGCATGAGACAGGTGGGGAACAGGAGCTGTGAGGAAAAAAAGCAAAAAGTGAAAAGGTAACACATTTATTTCTGAACACAATAAAGGGCATAGAACGCAAAAGAAAATGACTAAGAATTAATGGGAATTCTCAAATATCCAGATACAAAATATCTGACACCAGTTTGTACAAAGACTTCTATTTCAGATATGGAAAGGAATTGTAGGACAGAAATAGCAAATCTCAGTAACAGATTTGTAGAAAACGGAGGTGGCAGATGCTCTGGATCTCACCCAGCCTATTTTCCTGGGCAGTGGGACCATTCTCTTTTCAAATATTCCTTACATTTCAAACAGAAATTAAGGTGAAACATGGATTTGACCAACTCAGCCTGTTTCTCTTGTCCTTTCTGGAAACACAAAAAAGGCAGTGGAAGAAGCCTTTGCTACCTCTGAGTACCTTTGGAGGGTCTTCAGGGGCAAGGGCGTGGTTCCAGCTCATGTAGCTGCTTGCCAGATTCATCAGTGGGTCCTGGGAGTTGTTCACAGATAACTTTGCTCTGGACCTCCTTGCCTAGCCATATCAGAGGAACAGCACTATTTTGCTTCAACAAGGTTATGCAAAAAGCAAGGGGTAGGAAAAGAGAGGAGCTCTGGAACAGGGTAGGGTTTAGATCCTTCATCAGTATCTGACTTCTGTAATATGGCCATATACAGACAGTCCTGGTGTTACTTTTTTCTGATGCCCTTCTCTCCACTACTTATTTTCAACTGCCTTCAAGGTTTTCGTCCTGAGCTTCAAGACTCTTGCCAGCTGTTCTCATCATCTGCCTCTTATCAGGCTTCCTGTGATGAGGTGGATGATTGCTTTTCTCTGGGTATCCTCAGTTAGTCCTGGTGACACTGAATCCGAAAGCAGAGGGAGTTGTTGGCCATCTCTATGAAGTGTAGCCCCACTACTGTTCATGAAGCTGCAAACAAGGAAAACACCTTAAATTTGGCCTCATTCACAGAAATAGACAGTGACTGATGTTTTGAATTTAGGAAAATTAGGACATTCAAAGTCAGGAATTATAGTATCATATGAAACTTTAATTAAGAACAAATATTACAGCATTCATAATAAAACTGTGGGAGTTGGCAAGGCTGGTTGGATTTATGCTACCAGCAGCTTATATCCATCGCAGTGTAATAGTTGGCAGGAAACAGAGAACAATCACAGAGCAGGGCATGTGGGCTCCTGAAGCGAAGCACTGAGGGCTTTCAACCTATGGCTATGGGTACTAAGTTTCAGGGAAAGACTTCCAGGCCTGAAGGCTTTTGTATGAGTGGGCAGCAGGCAGGAGATAGATATTCTGAGATGGACAGGTTGTCTGCAGAGAATACTTTAAAGCTTAATAGTTGCTCATAGGTGTTCCACAGAAATAATTCTAGTCTGGCTTCAAAACCAGCTCAATGTTCAGCCTTAAAGTCTGTTTTCCCAGGTTGCAATAGTTAGCTTGTAAACAGAGGACACCATGAGGTTATCCTGCAGATATAGTTTATCAGTGTGTTTGGTGTAATCCTGGTGTCTCACCACTTGAAAGCTTACCTCTGTTTCTGCTCTGATATATACTATCAAATGCTATATTATGGAACAGTTTCTTTCTAAGCTGTCACCAATTTAAAGTGAGCTTTCCAATATAAAGTCCACAACATTTCTGTGTTCACTTTTATGTAAGGTTTCAGGTTATATATATAGAAACAGAGATACTTACAGAAATCAGGTTCTGAATTCACATGGGACAATTGATGATAGATGTATAGGTGTGTCCATCCGGTCAAAGAACAGGATCAGCACTTTGTAGTGCATCCTAAAAAATACAGCTGATGACCTTGAGTTGTACTGCATAAATAAAATTCAGCTGTAACCCCATTATCCCTTCTCTCCCCTCTCCTCACCTAGCTTAAGGAAGTCTAAATTTCTAAATTTATATAACTGGTTGAAAACTGTTCAATTGATTTGAGGATTTTTAAAAACTGCTTACTCAAACTCTAGAGATGAAGCGGTTGATTTGTTTCGTTCAGCCTTTATTTTGATGCTAGCCATTGCATTTAGAAGAAATACTCCTGTTTTACACTGGCCTCAAGAAACAGCATGAAAGTGAAAAAGTTAGATTGGTTATTTTCTGGAAAGCAGTTCAGGCCTCTGAATGATAATTTCTTTAGCATTCAGGTTTTTCAGTTTCTTTAGGCCCAATACTACAGATTACTTTCAGTGGGTCTGAAGTGTTTCACACATAAAGACACAGAAAATAATTTTGTGCATTTGCATTGCTGACCATATCTATAGATTTTCACCTATCAGTGTGTAAGAATATTTGCTCCTACAAACAGGAGATTATTCCTAATACAACATTTCTGGAATTCACATTAACCATTAAAAAATCAGCCTGCTTAAAGGAAATTTGGGAGAAGAAGTGAATGTGAAGGGGAAAAAAAATATTAAAGATTATATTGAGCAACAGTGAATTATAGGCCTACTGAGGCATATGCACATGAGCTACAGGATGAAACTTTTGTAATTTTTCAGCTCATTTAATCTGAAAGGCCCACATACCAAGTTACATAGCCAGAGTTAACATCTGCAGTTTGGTTGGTACATGCCTTTGGTGCTGGCATCAGCCCTGTGACCACAGTGGCTTCTATTGCTCAGCTCTTTTAGTGGCTTGGCATGTTTCATATTCCCTCAGGCTCTATGGTAGAGCAAGCGGACACCCACACTGGACGCCAAGAGAGTCATCTTAATGAATGACATATTACGAGCTTTGTGAAAGTAATTTGCTTTGCTCCGTGGTGTAGTTGGCTAACTTCCTATTACTGAAGGTTCAGGCTAAATCCAGCACTAAAGCTATGCAAATTCTTGCCTTTTGGGCAACATGTCGCAGAAACAAGTCTTATTCAAAGTAATTCTTGCCTTTGTTTTCTAGAAGGAAACTTAAATGTTACACTGGCTTGGGGAACAGTTATCTACTATTCCAATTTACCGGTAATGAATTCACATCTGAAAACTTGGCATTTTTATAGTATACTTTCTATGAAATGTACAACAAAGATTCTGATAAAATCCTATTCTCTGGCCTATGATTTGATAAGGACCACTATTAGCTGTTCAGGTGCTGACAAAGAGCTGAGAACACAGGGCAGGCAGCTCACCCTTCCTTCAGCCTATGCCTTACTTTCTTTTTCTTTCTCTCTGCAGAGCATCATCTGAATACAGTAATTCTGTCACATGCACAAATACGTACCCTGTAGGCACTCATTACTTTCACAGCTAAGACTAATATTTTCTGCTCCAAAATCCTGTTGCAGTTACTTACTACTTTGATGAAACATTAATCTTTTAGCTTTTCTAGCTTTGCCTGAAAAATCCTCTGCTTCCTTTGTTCCTCAGCCCCCCATTCTTCTGAAAAGCACATGCATCAGAGGGGAGATGTGTATGTGTATAGAATGAACTACTTTTTTCTGTCACAAACATTAGGCATGGAAACAGTTTCTGTGGAAGGGCCAGTGGGGGCTTGAAGACAAAAATGGGCTTTGATTTGACTGAAGTCTGAAGGTCTGAGAATAGCATTCAGTGGTGCTTGTTGTGCGCACAGTTCCCAGTGAGCTCACACTGTGCACATCTGAGGAGTGCTGAGCTGTGCCTACATGTGAAGCCAATTTAGCTGGGTAGTGAAAGTGCAAAGAAGTTCTGTGAGGTGAAGCCAGGACCTTCATCTTGCTCATTCCGGAGGGCATGGTAGGAAAGACTGCTGCACCCTTCAGGCTTCAGGGGAGTCCACATCTCTGCCATTAAAGAGGTTAGAGTATTCTGAAGGAAGGACAGACGTAGGAGTGACATTGACCCCATGCTTCACAAAATAATTCTGACTCGGTCCTGTGGCACTCTTCTGGGATTCATTGCTGATTCCACAGACATAGCATTAAGGTAAGCATTCAGTTTGGAGGGAGGGTAGTTAACAGCCCTTTCAAGAGTAACATGAAGTGAAGATGATTGTGCCATGCCACCAGCTGCCGCCAAGAGTTTCAATACAGAGTACTACAAAAGAGTCTTGTATGCACCTCAGTAAAATAACTTGTGCATTCTTTGAAGAACTAATGAATGGGCACCAGAGGGTCCAAAATTCACAAATAAATGCATGGTGGTGGAAGATGGACACTGCTTTTCTTGTAACTGAAATTTATTTTTTAGAAAAAAGTAGAGTTGGTTCCGATTTCTCCATTGTTATGTGACATAGCCATTTTTAATATAGATTTAGTAACATTATAAGGGGTCATAAAATCAAAACCATGTAAATATTAGTAATTCTGAAACCATTTTGTCGTAGGGGCTGCCTGTAGTTTAGCTGTATCACTAATATGCAAGTGTCTGAATTGAGACATATGGTCACCATCAGCTTGGATATTTAATTTTGAGATGACACTTCTATTTATCCATCTGGAAGGGGGGAAGCTACCATATAACTGGTTGCAATTAGCCAAACCACAATATTCTCTAACCAATTCACTCTAAACCGAAGCCAAAATGGCATTTAAGAATTACATCACCACTACCAGATTTGCATCTCCTGATGAATTCCCGAGGTTAAGATTCAAGCCATACTGTAAAACCAACCCTCAATTATACCTTTTTAGAGAGGAAGATCAGTGGCAGGTGGTGCCTGCTATAAAAGCCTCATTAAAACACCTTCTGCTTGAATATCACAAAGGGGAGTCACCAGATGGAGGCACAGCTCCACATGGTAGCCTTACCTCAAATGAGAGTTTCACCTGACACTTCAGGGACAGCAGGTTTTTTTTTTTCCTCCAACTAACAAGCCACTGAGGTTCAAGAGAGGATATATTAGGATTAATTGCACTTGATCACTAATCCATTGTAATGCCATATGCTAAAGGCGTTGTTCATTGTCAAGCCTAGAGACAGGTAGGGCCCCTCTGGTAATGTAAACTGTCCCCATTTCCACGGAGCTAATCTAATTTCACCTCCTTACAGACCTCAGATTCCAGTAAAGATACTTAACTCTTCCTGCTTTGTCTCCTGATGCATTTTTGAATGGTAGCAAATCTGATATTGAAGCTAATGATGCTGAAACCTGCTGACTAATTGGAAAATGATTTTTCCTGGTGCTGCTTGCTGAAATGAGCAAAACATTGAAAGGGTATTTACTCTATTGTGTGCTCAGCCTGTTGGATCAAAGAGCCAGCTCTTCCCTCATCAGCCACACAGTTTAACTTCTCACACCTCCTCCCCCTGCTAGTCCCAAAACACATTCAAAGAATACGTGATTTACTAGATGGGAACAATTGGCAGGCTAAACCATGTGAGTAAAGTTTATGTTTCTTAGAGGAGGCGTTGTCACCTTGCACAGCCCTTGGAGTGGGAGGATTTTTTCAGTGGCTTGGCTTTGGGATTGATCCAAACCATTAAGTGCCAAACAGTGTAACCAGAGCATTTTTCATACTTATGTTGTGTGTTTTGTGTTAAGCTACTTTAAAAATTGCCACCCACCAAGCCTGTTTCTTAAATCAAGGAGGTCATTCTTATTTAATATGTACTGTGTGTATTTGTGAGAGGCAAAAGGAAGGCAGATAGGTGCATTGAATTAACGTATTTTTTACCAAGTGATATGCAGCATCCTACATCTCAGAAGTGAAATGACTGCAGCTTTTTGTAATAATTGTACTAACTCTTCAGGGCCAAAATATGTTTTCATACTAATCTGATTTGAGCGCTGGTCTACTCAAATTGAGAGAGTAATAAATGAGTCAGGGTTTTGGTGTATAACATCTCATCTTGTGCTATCTTCTTAAGACTACTCTATACTTACAAAATGCTTTCTATTCCAGAAGAGACTCCAAGTGTGTTGCCAGCTGTATGCTCTTAAAGATCAATTCAACCACCACTGAAATGCAACCATCTCTGGAGTGGAACACAGCAACTCCGCCATTCCAGAAAAAGCAAAACACACTTTTTAGGAGGAGGAAGTAAAAAAATAACTGCTCCAACTGCAGTTCCAAGGGAAATTATGCTGGCAGATTATAATTACCCTTGTTGAAAGCTGGCCAAGACACTGGAGCTAACATTCTCCACTCCCAGAAAAGGTACCAGAGATTCTTTAGCAATCACAGGTGCTCAAGACCTCAAGTTTGTGTTGAGTTAAAAAAGCACTGGCTGACACATGTGACAAAACTTTTTCTCTCCTTGAAGTAGCATTTCGTGTCGTCCGTCCCCCCCCCCGCCCCAATATCTGTATTGCACACAGCGTAAGGCCAGGTGGTGTACCCTTGCTCCTACCAGTGCAAAGTCACTCAGAAGAACAATACAGTTCTCAGTAGCTAAGGCTATCCATGTGAGAAACTGTTCACCAAACAGACCAAGAGGACCAAGTCCACCTACTCTGCCTCCAACATCTTACAAGTTTAATGTAAATTTGGCTTTCTTTTAAATCAGGATTTTGATGGCATTTCCAAACCAGTACAAACTTGTCATTTGTTGTTTCCCATTGTCTCTCCTAAAGAAATCCATTCCAGTTAATTAGGAATTCCCAGTTAATTGGGAAAGTGGCCCACAATGTGGAAGAAAAGAGAAAAAAATAAAAATGCAGTGGCTGAAAAGAGGAGTTACATAAAGTGCAGTAGTCCCATATTCTCATTTGCTTTCTATCCTTCCTGGGCTTAGACTCAGCAATTGTATGTTACAAATTAACGGAAAGCTAGTCCATGATCTCCGCTGTGTATACTGCATGCATATGGGTCTTGATAGATATATGTGTGTACCATCACATCTATCAGTCCAGACAGATGGCTTCTCTTGATCACAGATGAATGGATCTGCAGAATTGTAACAAACAAATGATCTCCAAAACTAAAACCAGACCAATGACTGTGTTCATGAATAAAAGTGCTGCATTCAGTGTATTCTAATTAACTGAGGCAAGTTATTCAAGGGCTTATAGAGTATCCTTGTGTACCCAGGAATAGATTTTGAGATTCATGAAATATTAATGAGATTTAACAAAAAATATATGTGTAAAAATTGCAAGTGTGCATTGATTTTCATTAGTATTCATCTGTTTAAAATCTAGACAATTTAGTAAGGCAGCAGAAAATTGATTTGGGTGATCAGTTGCACAGTAGGAAAAAAGCACCCATAGCTGTGTATGGTGACTGTGTATATCGTTTTTGCCTCCTGAAGGTGAGACAGGGCATGACATACCCTGGGTATTTTAGGAAATATGTTTCCTGTAAACTATATGGTTTGAAAACTGTTATATAATCCGTGTTATAAGCTGCTTAGCAATGCCCTTTCTGTAGGCATGTGTTATATTCCTGGAAAGTGAAAAGAGTTTCAGAGAAGTTGCAGGTGGCCATTACTCTTCTTGTTGAAGGAATGTGACATATGAGAGAATTATCTCAAAGCACCAATTATGCTTTTATGATATTTCTGAAAATTTTGTTAAGACCGAAGAAGCAAGATCTTGTGGACCTGATGGTGACCCCTGTTCAGCAGTTAGATTAGAACTGTAGCAGGTCGTTTTCTGCCAAGCTGCTTCCCAGGTGAGTGCCTGGAAAGTGACCCTCAGCATATATTGGTGCATTGTGTTGTTCTTCCCCCAGTGCAGGACTCTCCAGTTCTCCTTGTTGGAGTTCATGAAGTTCCTGTTGGCCCATTTCTTCAGCCTGTCAAGGCATCTCTGAGTAGCAGCACAACCTGCTGGTGTATCACCACTCCTCCCAGATTTATGTCATCAGCAAACTCACTGAGGGTACACTTTGTCCCATCATCCAGATCATTAATGAAGATGTTAAACAGATCAGCCCCAGTACTGAACCCTGGGGTACACTGCTTGTTATTGACCTCTAACTAGACTTTGTTCCACTGATCACCAGCATCTGGGCCCAGTTGTTCAGGCAGTTTTCAATCCACTTCACTGTGTGCTCATCCAGCCTGTACATCAACAACTTGTCTGCAAGGACCTTATGGGAGACAGGGTCAAAAACCTTACTGAAGTCCATGTAGACAGTATTCACTGCTCTCCCCTTGTCTATTAAGCCAGTCATTTAATCATAGAAGGTAATCAAGTTGGTCAAGCAACATCAGGCTTCATGCCACACCAATGTGGTAGAGAGGTAAAGAAAAGCATATGGACATGGTTGGTGCTTGTAAAACTGTCCTGTGAAAAAACGACCCTAAAAAAAATCATATGAGAGTGAAATTAATGATACTTAAAAGGGAGGCTACTTTGACAAATCTTATGCTTCAAAAGTCAGATGAGACCTACTTAAAGAATTTAATTTATAGCTAGGGTTTGGATTATTGACCTGTTAAATGATTTCAGATCTTTTCCTTCAACAGAATGAGCTGAGAATCTTGAGGGCCTGGGAGAATTTAGTTTTTTAATTGGTTAATTTTAAGCAAGAGCGAGAGGAACATCTGACAGATATTCCATTATTTCTGCATAACTGTTGTAAAAAATGGTACCAGCCATATCAAGTTTTCCTCTATCAAACATAATCTGCAGCTAGATTGTTACACTTAATCTGTATTTCAGACTGGAGTCCATAACTGCTCTGTAACTCTAATGGGGAAATGCAATAGCCCACATATGTTAAGCTAATTTTGCAGGGCATAGTGAACCTGTGGAAAAGCTTTGATGTTCTCTTTGCCCATACTATTTTTATTTCTCTCAGTGTTATTGGTAATTGCTTTCACCTCCATTATAAAGAATTTCAAGACTTTCTCCTTTCTGCACGTAATTTTTGTGCTGTATGGTTTTCTATGTTGAGCCATTTCCATAGTTTTTATATGCCTGTTTCTAGATTCTGAGCACAAGACTGGGGTAACAACCCATTGGGCTTGGGTTTGTGAGAATAGAGATAAACAGGTTTTTGCAGATCCTACCTGATAGTATTTTCACATTCAGTAGGTACATAGCTTTAAGATTACTAAATGTAATTAAAATTAAAAAAAATTGTCCTTTATGGTATTTGATCGATGGTATTTATATTCCGTGCAACTGATTTCACTGCTGTCACATTTTTATATTCCTGTTTCTGGCATTTTTTATTTCTGTGTTCATCCTTTACCCTAATCTTTTACCTTACATACCCAAGGGACACAGGCATTATAGTTCCAGGCATTATAGTTTCAAACACAATGTTAAGCCCATTGCAAATAACATGATGGTCCTACAAGGGACAGAATTGCAAACATAACTCTGCCTCCAGGTATTTTTTACGTCACCTGAGTTTGCGATAAATCAATCTTGATTTTTGTAAATGCGGAGAACCTAGAATGCCCTTTTACCTTATTGATATTCTGGGTCCTCAAGCATTTATATAAATTAAGCACTGGTAAACACCCAAGCAGATAGGCCACTTTCCATATATTTGCAAAAAAAAAAATTAATCTTGTGATCTAGTATGATACAGCAAAATTTGGCTTTCTGCCCATACAAATCAACAGACTTCTGTGTCATTATTACTTATGATCTGCCAGGAGGGTGAAACAAATACGCATAAACTACATGTTGCTAGCCAGTTCATTTGGATAATGCTTTTGTACTGCGAATAAGTAATGAAGCTGACAAACTGAAGCCATTGTATACAAGGTTTAGGACTAGCAAGGGCCTACCTTGATCCGGTGTCCTGATGCATGCCGGTATCCAATGAAGCTGCAGCAAGTTAAATCGCCGGAAAGAATGAATCTACAGCTGATTAGTGCATCACTACCTCTCCTGTATTATTCTTCATCTCCCAAAGCAGAACACCTGGCTCTGCAGTGCCTTGTGCACTCCATGTTTTTTCACCACCATCTGGTGAAAGCTAAGGATTGCATTGTGGCTACCAGAATTTTTGCTCCTGAAATTATTAGTCATACCCATAGTCATAGGTATAAATAATTGGATTTATTATTTTCTCTAATGCTCAAGTGGAATACTTGTAAATATGTGTCTGACAGAAGCATTCATGTACTTGTATCACTATGCAAATGATAAGTAAAATAAGTTACTGTGTTTTCTCATGTATGTTCTCATTTTTTCTTTTTTCCCCCTCCTGTTTTCTTTTCATTATTCTTTTAAGCCTCAGATGGAATTTATGTCATACTGGCTGTTTTTTGCAGTAGCCTTATGGCCTTTCATGGCTTTCTGAATTATCACTCTTTCTGTTTGTTTTTTGTGCTCTTATTAGGGTTGTTTTTATCTCCGTTCTGATGTTTGTAGTTTTTGGAAATCTGAATCTTTGTTATTTATGTTATCAGTGATCTGACCCGGGTTGCCCACAGCAATGTTCCAACTGTTCTCAGGTCCTCAATTACTAATTATGCAGATGAACAGATTGTGCAAAGTCTTTCCTTATGGCCACATTCTGGAGGAGTTGTTTTTATTAAATTGCTGCTGCGCTTGAATTTTAAGTAGGTGCTGGCCAGTTCTTAGTAGTTTTTGTCAGATGTCCTGTGTATGTTTGTTGTAGTAATTTATTAGCAAGTAATAGTTACACACACACACAAAAATTCAAACCCATAACATCCAAAAGCTACATGGCTGTAAGAAGAAGTAAAGGACACAGATTAAAGCCAGATATCTAGAGGAGCAGTCTTTTCCTGAAGATCACCAGAACAGTGGACAGCCTGCCAATAGAGTACTTGGAGCCGTTAACATTAATGAAACAAATTAATCACTAGTGAGCATTGATTGATGTCATTACACTAGGGATGTTCAGAAAGAATTAACTTCTGAGGTGAAAGAATTTTGCTATGTTAGTAATGCTTTGCCAATTAGATAATGCCCCAGTTTTTGAGGAGCAAGTCACAGTGTGAGATTCTATGCAACAAAATGGTATCTTCATCAATACCTATTAGCATTGTAAGAACACAGAGCTGACCTCAGCTTGGGTGACAACACTGGGCTATGGGATTATAGTTGTACCCCATCTTTCTTTTTTACTATGCTACAGTGGTGGCCCAAAGTCATATTGCTTCTGCTTGAATAAAATATGTGTTCCTGATAATATTGTGCATGGTAGTTGGTCATTTGAAATCACTTAGTGACTTTGGTGAGTGCAACACCCTCAACCATCTCTTGCTAGTGGGAGCATGCACATAGAAATATATGTCCCCTGAGGAATGATCCTTACCTCAAAAGACAGACAAGGCTATCTAGACACTATAGCAGAATATTGGTCATTTTCTTCGCAGAAAAGCCTTTTGGAAATTAGAAAACAAAGAGATTGTTCTTTTCCTTGCTTTCTTCCTACAACGTTGTGCAGGGTGGAAAAAAGTAGGATGCAGCAAGAAGAATGGAAAAAGTGAATATGAGAAATTAAAAGGAAATTTAATGTCTCTGAAATCTGAATACCCAAGATTTTCAGGTAAAATTTCAGAGTGAGATTCATGTTGCTGGTAAAATCAGCACAAATCTCCTAGTGACTTCAGTATGGACAGTCTTAAATATTTTGTTGCCTGCCTAAATGGCCACTTAAAATTTACATATAATTAGACATATCAGCTGAAAAACCAGGGAAAAAGTTTCAGTTTAACAAGTAAACTTACTTCCAAGTCTTATGTCAATCAATGCAGTCTTGCAGTCAAATTTTCTTTTTTAAAAAATTCTGATTTTTCTTTTTCATGTGAAAGGAAATTTTCCTATAAACAATGGGGCAAGTTGACTGGAAGTGGGAATCTGTGATAATGACTAGAACAATAAAAGGCACAAAGACGCTGTCTGGAACAATAGGAGGTAAAAAGGTTCAGACAAAGGGGGATCTGTAAAAAATAAGATAATTCCAAGCAACAAATATTAAGAGCTATTAATGCAAATAACTTCTACCATAAGCACAATACTGACTGGTTTTTGTGGATAATTTTTATTAGTAGCTCTCAAAGTATTTTACAAAGTATAATTAGCCTCAAATTACAGAGAAACAAAGCCATGGGTAGGAAAGGTGATTAGAGTTAACCCATCAGGCTGCTGATAAAGGTGGCACGAGAACCCTCGATTCTTGAGTCCTTTTTTCCTGCAGTATTTGCTGGAGCACAAAGCCTTGTTGGAGGAGTGTTCCTGAGTCTAAATTGTAAAATGTCTGTGTGACAAGTCTCAGACACAACCACCAGCAAACTCAAATCAGAAGGCAATCAGAGAATGAGTCAGATCAGTCAGTATCAGTGGAAACACTCATTAACTTTGAATCCTACTCAAAATTGAAGATGTGTACATTCTTATTCATAGTCAAGGACCCTAAAAGTCTATATTTTAGGGCTCTCTTAACAAAGTACATTAAAAAACAGGCTTGCAGGTGTCATTGCTGAATAGAAAAAAGGCAGAACTGAAATGTATTTTGCATTTTATCTCTGTAAGGCCACACCTGAATAATAAGCACCTGTTCAGCTTGGGACCTGTCTACATAGGCAATCTTGGCAAGCTGGTGGGTGGAGGCTGCAAAAGTTATTTGCAGATTGAGAAGGGTATAAGGAACAAAGTCTTCTTGGAGAGAAGCAGCAGCAAGCTGTTCTCCCCCTGCACGCTGAAAACAATTTTTTTCCTGAGCTGTGACATCATATTATGTAATTATGACCTGGAGTTACCAGTGGGTATCATGTGAGGGAGACAAAATTAGCTTTTTTTTCTGCAGTATTTTCTTGTTTCAGTGAAGCAGCTCCAGAGTTATATCATTCTTTTATACAGTAAATAGAAGAACAGATATATGACTGCTTGCAGAACAGCTACACATGAGTACGTAGCCTTTTGTAAAAAGGCCAGAAATTGTTATGTCCCAGTTTCATAGGTAGTGATCTAAACTGATAGAATAATAAAAGAATGAAATTTTAGAGGAGTGAGAACTATGGGCTGAAGTGACTCATACTATGAGAGAAGATGATGTGATGTCCCAATGCCACTTCAGTCTAGGTCCCAGGAAAAGGCTGCAAGGGAAAGCAGCTCTGGCTTACTCTCTTTGCTTTCAGCACTCTCCTTCCACTCGGCAGACACCTATAAAGTCTTCTGGTGTGGTGTCATGATGTAATACCATAACACAGACATCAGATTGATAGGACAAGATAATCTGCTTTCAGTTTTAGTTGGCATAAAACCAAAACCACTCTTATTTCTTTCTCTTGTTTTCCTTCTAAAATATTCAACACTCCTACTGGCTAACAGAAAAGCAAAGAACAAGATAAGAAGTATCATGCTGGTGAGTGAGGCGGAAGAAGGGGGGAGAGAATATCTGTCAAGAGGTAGGGTTGATATGCATAAAAAAAGTGATCTTGGGGGAAGGTGAGCTCAGAAATCTTTGAAACATTGCCCAGGACATACAGATTCTCTAACTTACTTCATATACAGCCTTATAGCCTCACAAAAAGTTGGAATTGTATGACATCAAGCCGAATGGGAGCTTGTACTTTTCCTCTATTTTTTCTTTCCTTTTATAGACATTTTATAGACCTTCTATATCAACTCCTTTATTGTCACTCAGAAACAAATAAAAGCAGAGCTCATGGGTGAATCTAGAAGATTTAGGTTAGACTTTAAAAAAACCCCATGTTGTAATGATTAGGAGAGTGAGACTTTGTCAGGGTTCTGGACTCTCCACTGCCTGGAGTCTATAAGAGCTGGTTTCCTTGCCTTTTTTTTTTTTTTTTTTTTGGAGTGACAGTCTGACAGATGCTTTTTGTTTATTTATCTATTTAGGTTGGAGATAAAGCTAGGAGAATGAACTATGATTCTATATGGTACAGTGGTGTTTGTTTGAGAAATACAAGATCTGGGTTCTCATCATGGATTCAAGCATGAACGTGCACTAAATCTACCATTGTTTAGACTTTCATACTTAGAGAATGAAGTTCTAGGAAGTGCACTAATGTTGATACTTATATACATTATTGTATGGAGACAGACATCATAAGGAGCCCTATTGATAAAACAAGTTTATGACATTCTTCCTGTAGACTTATGATTTTGAACTGATAAATGATGATTTTTCCTTTCCCCATCAGAGCCCAAAGGTGGTGTTTTCAGTGTTTACTGTGAGGGTAATTTTAACTTCCAGCTTTTTCCTTTATCATGCACATGACACAGCACTCTCTGAGTGCCACACATACCTCTGTAAGTACAGGATCTCTTTCTCTGTTCCTAATATGGTGTAAATTGTTACTGAGAAAAGTATTGGACAGAGGCTTCTGTTAAGACCTTTAGGGAATGTGCAGGCCTGAACTTTTTTCTTGCCTCCTATCTGTCTGTTAGGGTGAAAGAGAAACTGGGTTTTGAACAAGAATTTTGGGGTAACTTAAAAATGGTGTCGGATTTTGCTGGTTGTACTTATCTCAGGCCAACATTCTAGCTTTCCTTATCTTGAGGTAATCCTTGCCAGTTCCTTCCAGATACAGATGATAATATTATTTGTTCTTAAGTGAAAGCTGTGAGATCATTTTATGATAAATCAGGAAGTTCTTTATGAGAAAGAACAAGGAATCAGGGGCCAAAATCTGTCTTGATGGTAAAGAGAAAGGATCTTAGAAACCTGTTGTGTACTACATACATATCCTTTACACAGCTGGAAAAATACTTAAAGTAAACAGAGACCAAAGTCATAGAGCTTTAGACAGACATATCTTTAATGTTCTGTCCTCTTTATTCTCTGGTTTGCTTTGGATCTGGATTTCAAGTGCCAAAATACTTCGAGGAAAGGTTGGCTCTCTTCATGTTATCAGATAGTTCAGATGTAGGAAGTAGCAAAAATCTCAAAAAAACTTCTTGTTTTCAAACTTCTCAGCTCATTTTTTTTGGGTCTAGAAACCTAGCTAGTAGAGGTGCATTGAGGTAAACATCAAAACCATATAATTTGTCTTTGAGAGAGATTACATTTACAGTATATTTAGATGTAGAAAAACAGAATCACAGTCTTCCCAACAATTGTTCCATAAAGAATAAATGCAGTCATCTTTCTTATTGACTTGTGTTTTTTAGTACCTTGGACTTTGATGTGATGTTTCACAGTTTCAGACATACTCCCTTAAACTACCAAACAGCATTATGACTGCCAGTAAGGACACTTGTTAAATATAATTTCAGATTTTGTATCAAAACCAGCAGATGCAATTGTCTTCAATCTAGAAATCATACACGATGACTTTTAACTAAAACTCCCACTAAAGGCCCTTAATGAAAAGTTGGATTGCACAGCACTTGCGGCATTGCTTTTATAATACACCATGTTCTTGAACAGCTTCTCTAGGGAGAAAATCCTGTGGTACATGTGGGCATGCCAGAAGTTTCCTCTCTCATCGCAGTTTTGCAGCTGGCCAGCATTCCTGGAGCATCCTGGAATAGAATGCTGTAGGCAGCCCTAGGGACCACAGCAGGTTTCCAAAATGTTTTTATTAGTAGTGAACTTGATAAACAACTTGATAGTAATATATTAATCCTGATGAGAAAATATGCTTTTCATTTAAAACAGCAGTTTGGTTTGGAATGAAATTTCGAAGGTGGGTGGTGGGGGTGGAGAAAGATTCCCAGTTCTTATTTCTGTGAATTCTGCTACTTGACCAACTGCAACTATATTGATGTCCCCCTCGATTCCATTTTTCTCTCACAGCATGTTTCCCTGTATCTACCTAATTTTATTCTTTGACCCCTGATTGTTCTCATATGACATTAAATCCCCTTAAGCAAATGCTGGGCTCTGTATTCCAGTTTTATCCTGACTTTACTTGGTAGAACTTCCTTCAAGAGGAGTGCATGGATATATGGGTTAATGGAGAGTAGGTGATATGTGAAAAAAAAAAAAAAAAAAAGGAGGGGGGGTTGCTTTGAGAAAAAAATGTTGTACCGTATATACACCACACATTTCTGGCATTTTCATGTGTGTGTCTATACTCCTGGAATAGCATGGATTTTTTCTTCTTTTTTTTTTTTTTTTTTTCAAAAATGGCTAGCAAAACAGGTAAACTAGCTCAGAAAATACTTGCAGGTAACTTTCATAAACCTTCCAAATCCAAGCCAAAATGCAGGTTTTAGACCAACAAAAAAACAGACCTTTTAAAGTATGTATCTGAATACAGAAAGATGCAGGGATTCTCTCATTTTAATCCACGTGAAGCCTTCCTGTGGCCTGTGTGGCTCCCAGTGGCTAGCAGAAGGAAAGAATAATACACTCACATGTGTTATCTCTAACCCACCTACGATTAAAAAATGTTCTCCCAACCAGTCTGTGCATGCATTTTTCTCAATTCCTTTTCTGCTCGCAGTGTGATTCAGTGGACCTTTCTAGACATAACAAACTGGAGAGCCTGGGATGTGGACAATGGCACTTCTCTGAGCTTCAGAGGTTTCTTGATGTCCAGCTGACACAGTAATGTTACCTTGGCTCTTGTGGAAAGGATCATTTTAGCTTTTTGCTGTTGGTAGTTGTAGTAGTATTTAATTATATTTAATTACTATTTTAGTCTTTTGTCTTTGCTAAAGCAAAGACCTTCTGCAGGTAACCGTGGTGAAAGAAAAGCAAGGTTTTTTGAAGGAAAGTTGGGAAGAAACTGAGGGTCTTGCTTGAACTTTGGTCAGAGCAGGACTGAGAGTGGGAAGTCTGCATATAAATATGGAGAGGAAGGTGCCACTGCATACTGAAGAAGATCCCTTCTGAGCAAATAATCAGTGTTTTAACAAGATAGAATGAACAAACAAATGCAGTTAAGCACAAAACCATTGCAAACTGAATAAGACACAGTATTAACTCTGAGCATAAAATGGCATGCACCCTGGAGGCTATGCTACAGTAGGATATAGAGGGTCTGCTTTCTTCCCAGAAACAACAGGGAAATTTGTTTGGTTCCTCCTTCTCTTTTCAGATGCATACCCTGTTCTTTTGAACTGTGACTCTCACAGTAACTTTGGCATGTTTTTGGCTGTAGTCACATATCCTGTAGTGGTGTGACAATCCAACTTCTACTTGAGAATTAATCCCTTGGCGGATGGTTCTATTGTCAGTAATATAAGGTCAAAACCCAGGAAAGAGAAAGACTTGTAAATTTATTGTTCTTGAAATTTTCATGGCTTCTCTGCAATAGATCCATAATTGTTGAAAGTTTTGGAGTATCAGTCCCCCAGAGCATTGAAAAAAGTTCCTTTTATTTTTGTTGCACCAATGCAAGAGGTTGTTTTCACAGACCTGAAGGCATTCTGACCACCATGTCTTTATAAACAACTTAAAGCAATGGTGCCATTTTCTAAGCCATTCAGATATTAGTATGTTTCAGGCATTAGTAATTTATTTTTACTAATAGTCCAAAATTTAGGTGTTTTAATGAGCAAGAGAGACATAGTCTAAAGATCTTGCAGATCCAGTGCATTCTCCTAACTTCCAAGTTTCTTTTATTACTTTTCCTTTTCAAAGTCATTTTGTCAACATCCCAATAGCTCCCAATGCTCCAGATGTTTTTCTTGTGTGGATGATTAAATGAAGTGAATACCTTTTCAATAAAGGAAAAATAATTAAACATTTAACACTTAATAAAAATGTTTAAATGTACCAGGTTCCTTGTTTGCCCATTTTCACTTGACTCAAGCAATGAAAATGCTTTAAGCTTATTCTAATACTATCAATGCTACTAGTGCTACCACTTAAAATCTTTTATCATTAGTATTCCCACCCCAAGGAATGGCTTGTCATAACATTGACTTCGCCATATGCTGCCACTCAAATTGTAGTTGTCAAGTTATCGATGACATGGATATTTCACAGAGTACATGCTTCTTAAAGCACATACTCTCCCAGTCCCACAGATTTCATAGTGATCAGTGTAATGCAAAGGTATAAAGAGTTGGGAGCTCTAACTCTTGTGCAAAGATTCACCTATTCAGCTGTTCTTCCTCCTTCCTGCTCCAAAATCTACATTAGTGATGCTTCTTATTTGCTAAGTGATATTGTAAAGCAGGACTTAGCAAACACGAGGAAGATAGATTCCTTCCAGCAACAACTGTTAGTTTATCCGTTAACGCCCCTGGCAAAACACCGTTGGAGCTGACATGCATGACTGATGGGCTCCCTTAACAAGTAGCTCATCTTCCAAAGAGGAGCGGCGTATCTCTAGCTGTTTTCAGTGCCGTCTGTGTCTGAGCCCCTGCAGATGGTAGTATAAGTGTTTTTGCACCACCTTGATCCTGGGTATCAGCATGGCCTAACGTGCAGCCCAGATGAGCCTCAGGACGAGCCAAGATACAGACGACCACTGACTGGCTATTCCTCTTCCTGCTTCGGTTCTGACAGTAGACAAGCCAGCCTAATTCCTGCCTGTGTTGCAGTTCCTCTGTTTTGTGCTACTTTCCCGCCCTTTTTGCACTCCTAGAACAACACCAAGGCCCTAACCGCAGGAGCTCGGAGATCCAGCTTGGAAATATGTAAGGGTTGGAGACATGTAGCAGGAATGTTCCTGCCTCTTAGGCCTCTTATAACTGAACAGAGTCCTGTGACAAGACTGGCATTTGACATTGTAAATTTTCGGGATAGGATATCGTCTTCTATTTATCAATGTAGTCCCATAAAGAATGCTGTATAAATAAATAATAATTGTAACCACAGGTGGTCTTGGTAACTTGACCTCAAACATGTTTGACGTATAGAACTTTATGTGGGTTTTTTAACTATAATTCCTATTGCTTTTGACATTTTTACTGTGACTAATCCATGATTTTCCCCATAATTTACCATATCAGAGTCCAACCCCAATAACGTTATATATCATAAAACCACTATGCTTGCAACCGTGCAGTGTGACACAGTTATTGTATAGCTGCCTTCTCCATCATCTCTTAGACAAGGGGAGTCCACACAGGAAGTGGTCTTTTTCAAAGCTTGTTAGTACACCATTTCTGCTTTCTACTCCATTTCTTAGTGGACTGATACCTGCTTTATAAAACTGCCTTATTTAATCTCACACAACAAAGCTGACTCAGTTAATGTCTCCCACTCCCCTAGAGAGTGACGTGGCCATGTGGCAACGATCTACTGACAGCTTAGAGTCACTGACAAGGCCAAGTGACAAAACTTACTTTACGGCTGTCGGCACCATACCTGAAGCTGTGGATACGAAGCAGAGGATGCAATTTTCTGATGCTGCAACTAACAGCTTTGAGCAAAATTACATACTTGGAAACACACACCCAAGCATCTTTTCCTGTGCCCTGTATATTTAAACTAGATGGGAAATGCAAAAATGTGTGCAAATATAAATACATACACATGTTGTGCATATTCAATCTAAAACAAAATTAAATCTTTGTTTCATAATACTTCTACTGTGAAAGCAAAAAGACTTTGACTATATCTTACATGAAGTTAAGCACTTATTTTCAATATTGCACATATGTGAAATGAAGTGTTTTACTACTTGTATTACAGGACTGAAAATACTTAGCTTTTTTATTTATAAATTGTGCTCTATAAAATTATTTCCATTTAAAGCATCTTGTCCTCCATAATGAAATGTATTTTCACCCACATATACTTTTTTCTCAGCCATTTGAGTTTTATTTTTGTTTTATTTTTATTTTGGTGATCCAGTGGAAATTGATCTAGCTTTTTCATATAGTGCTTCTTCTGGAGCTGCTGGAGAAAAATATCTGCAGCTGAACTACATTTAACATATATATTGATTAGAAATTGTTTTCATCAATTACTTTGGATCCTCAGTTTTCAGTGCTTCATAAGGTCTATATAATTTGTGAGTGAAAATTTGTAAAAAGGACTGCTCTGTTCCAAAACAAGGACAAAAATCAGGATAGGATTAACAGATTATCTTTTGTTTGTTGGCAGATCTAGTCATAAGTGTACAGTGTACTGTGGGGGATCTACTGTAAGTCAGTCTGTTGGCAGAGATCTTCTTTTGTTTCTGTTATAACTAGACGCACTCCCCCCCCCCCAACACATGTGCAGCTACCTACATTCACACAAACGCGCTTTTACACACAGCTGCTTCTTTTCTCTTGGTAAGTGCCAAAATATCAGGATACTTCAAATACCTACCTTCTTTAAGAGTTTTAATGAAATTGATTGTATGTTACGTATCCTTTGGAGGCTGCTGTAAATATTTTCAGCTCTGCACCAGCTTGCATGTCCTTACTTTTCTTGTTCAGACTCACTGCACCATGCTCAAGTCAAAGAGGAGTGATTTGTCTGACATGGTGTTAGAAAGTAAGATAGTCTTGATGAAGATGCCCCCAGAGTCTTGAATGGTATGCCCAGAAAAGAATGAGGTGGAGATGAGGGAAAAAAGGAGTAAGGGAAGAACAAAATTGGAGGGAAATATTATGGCAAAGAATCGTAGTGATACAATGCATCCCAAAATAAGGTGAGTTTGCTGTCTCTAGACAACCCAATGAGTATAAACAGATTTGGGTCGCACATGAGTTGAATGGCTCAAGGGGTCTGCTAAAGGGTTTCTGGTAGACAGCTGCTTATGTAATAAAGCTGAGTGAAATAAAATGCAGAAGCTCATTTTGGAGGGGATAGGTTAATTGAACCCATCTAGCTTTTTCAGTCTGGAAAGCAGGTGTGAAATTTCATGGGGTTTGGGTTCTCCTATGAGAGTCCCAGAACTTCCTTGTTTGATCAGGTCACTTGATAGCAAGAATGAATTTTCTTGAGTGTTCTGGCTCCAGCTCAGAAGAGCTGAGACACCTGAGCTATTGAAACACATGAAAGCAGAACAGCTGATCTTCCCCACTTCACTCTGGAGGGGCTGGCAGAGAGGGCCCATGTGAATGATTCTGTGCATGGTTAAAGGGATGAAGAGGGAGAAACACTATCACAGCCTACTCCAGGAGCTGAGCGCTTCAGCTGCTCCCCACGTCAACTGCATATAATATTAAACATACTGATTGCAACCTTGGCTCTGAAGGAGAAACTTCTGGTTCTGTTTCCACAAAATACAAGTTCTAAAATAATTTCAGCTTAGATTTCCATCCTTGGTTTCTAAACTCTGACTGAACTCTGAACCCTCAAGTTGAGAGATCTCTATGCGTGGGACGGTTTCTGTTTTATTTTATATTTAATCAGTTTAAACATTACAAGCTTAGAGCATGCACTCTAAGACTCAAATGAGTCAGAAATCTATGGATTTGCCGCTCAGATTTTAGCAATGGGCCACATGTGCATCTTTCAAGGGGGCCAGCCTTTTATATTGAGTCACACATAAAACGTGTGGAAAAAGGTCACAGGAACCTGCAGGAAACCAAGAGCAATGCAGAAGACTATCAAGATGGGATATGCAGATTAGGTGGGGAGGAGGAAAAGACAGAAGAGGAAAGGACTAGTATAATGAACTTACAGGATCACAGAATCAGGTGATAGCTGGGAAGGGACCTCTTGGGCTCATTTAGTCTAACCCCCTGCTTAGAGCGGGGTCAGTTAAAGCAGGTTGTCCAGGACTTTGTCCAGTTAGGTTTTGGACATCTTTGAGAACAGAGACTGCATGGCCTCTCTGGGCAACCTGTGGTAGTGTCTGACTGTCCTCACAGTAAAAAAAGTGCTTTTCTGTGTACAGGTGAGATTTAATGTGTTTTGATTCAAGTCCATCACCTCCTATCCTGTCCCACTTCTTCATTCTCTCCCATTGGGTATTCATACAGATGGATAAGGGCCCTCTGAGCCTTCCCTTCTCCACATTGAACAGTCCCAGCCCTCTCAGCCTCTCCTCATATGATAGATGTTCCAGTTTGTTCACCATCTTTGTGGCCCTGTGCTGGACTCAGTCCGGTATGTCTATGTCTGTTTGACTGGGAAGCCCAGCACTGAAAACAGTACTCCAGGTGCAGCCTCACTAGTGCTGAGTAGAGAGGAAGGATTAGGATAGAAAGGATATTAGAAGAATTATGGGGGTAATTACAGGCAGGTTAAGCTGAGAGTAAAATGCAAAAAAAAAAAAAAAAAAAAAAAAAAAAAGGAGCAGTTCCAGGACAAGAGGTAAAAAAGCTCATGGAGTAAAGGTATGAGATAGCAAGAAAAAGAAAGAACAGAAATAAGAGAGAATTTTCAGCTGGAAATATGTTGTGGTTTTATCTGTAAAAATTGATTAAAAACATTACAACAGAAGCATGCCTCCTGATATGTACAAGAAAATAGGTTACAAAAACTGCCATAACCCCAGCTAATGGGTTAAGTCACATGGTGAAAAAATGCTGAAGTTATGATTCCAAGAGTAACATTAATTACACTTTCTCTCTTTTTTTTATTATATAGTCTACAGTTCACAGGATATTAACCATACTAAGAAAAAAGCATGTGTACACGTGAATGTCTTTGGGGAAGACCTGCAGTTTAGGCAATCTTAGATCTTAGTTTTAATCTCCACCTGGCTTTTGAAGATACATCTAAGTCAGTTGTTGTGTATAGAATATAATTAATTACAGCATTAGCTTATCTCTGAAATGAAGAAATAATGTTTTAAGCAATTATCGGACTAGGATAACTTTGAGAAACTATATTGCTTTTAAGTAAAATCTCAGAAAATAAGAAAATAAAAAGGATTTATGTAAGATTGAAAGTGCCCATTACTCTGCAGGATCAGGCCCATTAATAAACATAATGAGCATTTTAGGTAGCAAGATCTCCATAATGTCTTGACTTTACTGCCACATTTCTAATGTAAAGCCTGTCCAAGAAGATACTGCCAAACTGGAAGTTTATATGATACCAGTTTTGAATCTATAAAACTAGTTTGTAATTCCTGTACTGAAGCTGCCTTAGTAAACTCATTACCCTTGGGAAATACATACACTGTATATTTAAACAAAAGGGTAAGTGATTTTAATGTCTAAACTTCCTCTCCCTCCCCCCTTCCTGTTCTCTTCTTCTTCCTCCTCCTTCTTCCCCTCCACCACTCCTTCCAAAAAAAAAAAAAAAAAAAGTCTGGAGGGGGGACGTGAGTGTTCAACACTATGTGACAATCAAGAAAGATGTATATTCCCCAATAAAATTATGTTATCCATATAAGCATAGTTGACAGGAGTACCACAGGACAATCTTTTTTAGTTCATGTCACTTTAAGGTCTCTGTAAATAAACAGACTGAAATTATGGTGCTGAGAGAGGTCAGAATAACAGTATTTTCAAGTTTAATAGTCTCCCTTTTTCTTTTCAGCTGGCTGGAATTCACGTTGTTGTTAACCACTTTTTAATACATTCCAAGTTTTGAACACTGTGCACTTCTATACAGCTTGCAGCTGGAAATAAACAGGCTTACAATGGCTGAAGGTAATTCAGCAATTTTAAGGTTGGTGTGTTGGGGTTTTTTTGTTATTGGTGGTTTTTTTTTTTTTTTTTTTTTTTTTTATGAGGATAATGAAGTGAGAGTTTCTGGAAAAAACATCTCTGTGAACTATTTGTTTTCCAGAATCCTTTTCTTGTTTGGAGGATAATGTCCTCTCCTTATTACAGTTATGATTTGTCGTTAGATTGCTTGATTATTTTTTCTGTTAAAAACCCTTGCCATATTAAAAACTTTTCATCTGTTCCCCTACTCCCATTTCTTCACTGTTGATTATAAGGACGGATCACATGGCAGCATAAATTATTTTGGCAGTTGTTCAGTGAGTGCAGACCCTGGTCTGTGTGCAACAGCTTGCTTTTACTTGTCTTCTGCATTGACTGTTTTTCAAAAGACAGGCACTTCTGTATCCTATTGTTCTCTCTATATTGTGTGGAGCACTGCCTATGCTTTACTGATCAGGTAAAAGATCTTTTAGGCTAAAAATTTTCCTTTAGCCTTTTTGAGGAAAAAGGATTCCAGAGTTCTTTTTCTGAGACTGGGGAAAAAAAAAAAAAAAAAAAAAAGAGTGTGAATTGCTCTACTTTGTGGCTGCTGGGATATTGGAGGTACAGCTGAGAACCACAAAAAATAACCCTTCTGTGTGGAATTCTCTGACAAGAGCCACCCGTGTCAGTGCTACCTGACTCCAGTCAAGGTCCTGCTAGCTGGGCAGCTGCATCAGCCCGCACCATACCTCAGCTAGCTAGCCTCCCTGGCAGTTGTGCCAGCACGCTCAGAGCTAACCTGGGGTCTCCAGCAGGATGCCAAATTCTGTTGTAAAGATGTCCCTCGAGTCCTTCACCTTAGCCATTAGGCAACCCTGACTCAGAAGGTACGTGCAGGTGTGTTTGACTCAGTATGGGATTAGCAGCTTAGGACTCATTGCTGACTTCTTTTACACTTGGCTTTTCACTTACGACACTTACTGCAATTGCAAGAGATGGTGAGACGCTTCCAGTACTGCCAACATCAAATAAAAAAGCCCCAAACAGGCGATAGGCTCCCCTGACTTCCCCAAAAAACATATGATGAGTGCATCTTGAGGTTTTAAAACTTGTTTTGGCGTCTTTGAGAAGCTGAAGTAAACTTGCCATATATTTTCAGCTTCTTTCTGCAGTTATAAAGGTTAGGGACTCACTTTTATACATCTGAAAGCTGAGATTCCTGAACAGCTGCTTGATTCTGGGAGCTGCAGACTTTGAAAGAAGATGAAAGGTTTGATATTACAAATTACAGGAGCTGGTGATCTGCACTTAGGTTTACTCTCAGTTTGGTATTTTTCCATAAAATGTTGCTGTTGCATGACTGGGATATGGTAGGTTGCAAACAAAGCTTCTTGAGCAGCTGAGAATCAAAAATAAAATAGCTGTCAGTGTGAAACGAAGCAATTTTACACCATGTCTGTGCATGCACATACCACACTTTCCTCAGAAATCCTGATTCTTTGGGCTCCATTTAGACAGGCAGCTATGTTTATAGTTGATTCTGTCCTGAAAATTACCAGCTACGTTATGCTAGATTTAACTGACTCTGGAGAAATTAAAGGAGTATCATAACAAAATTGCCAGACTGAGAAACTCCAGTGTTGAATAGGAAAATTAAGCCATTATGTCAGTGGAAGCACATTTTGAAACTCAGTGCTTACCTTTAAATACAATGCTTAAATTAAGTTTACTTGGTCTTTTTTTAAACTGTTGGGCTTCCCATAGGGGACCGGGATTTGGGTCTTCCTGTTTGAATGTTTAGAAGTATGTCTGTTTTCCTCCCCTTTCACCCCTCTCTGAACTCCGGATACAGTTTAAATGTGCTTTGCTGGAAAAAATTCCCCTATTCTGGACCCCTTTTCTTGTGTGGATTCACTTAGTCTACAAGCTGAACAATGGTAGTAATGGTAGAGAAATTTATTCTGCTTTCAGCTATAAAATTTATTTGTACTGAGGAGGAAAAACAATTGACACTCAGTTATTCAAGAATAAGTGCAGAATGCTAACTTCGCAAGCTTTGATTCCCTCTTAACCATACAATACCTTTTAGCACATAAATGGAAGTTGCAAGGTGTGTACTTTAAGTTCTGGAGACCAGACTTTGTTCAGACAAGCACTTGAAATTTGAGAAGCTCTCCTGAAATTTATCCAAACCTCTCAAATCCTCAAAATTGTTCTCACAGTATTGCTATGGCAGGCTCTGCTTGCTGGTTTTCTTGGCATTTTTTCTTTTACTTAAGGTGAAAGTTCAGCCTTTTACATGGTATTTTCTCATGTCTGCTTATGATGCTAGAGAAGAAATAAAGCTGAGAAAGCTCACCAGAATTGTAAGAAGTTGGGTTCTCAATATTTTTCCACCCAAATATTTTTCCTAACTTCTCCTCCCTTCCCTCTGTAACATTCTGGCTATGCCTTCATCCTCTGGCGTTTTGCAGCTAGATGTCATACAGTAAGGCAAAAAACCTAGCTGATTTGAACTACTTTGATGACCGTGACTGCTGCTTCTTCACCTTTTTCTTCTCTGATGTACGATATTTATTCCTCTAAGGAAAACGCTGTTCAGAGGTGTTATTAAGCTACAAACCCAGGCTGCTGGGTCCATGCAGCTGGTCCCATATAGTCATGATGAATATTTTCTGTGTACGGAATGGTGTTTTATACCTTGAAGAAGAAAAAGTATGTAGTAAGTAATTGGAGTAAGATAGCAAATTGGTGGGCAACAGCTTTTTTTTTTAATATCTTCTTTTCCTAGTTCCTGCTGTATTGTAGGACAATGGATGTTACATTCATATCAGCAGCTATCAAATCCTTTGTCAGCAGAACGCGATACAATAGACTCACATGTGCAGGCTGTGCCAGGTCAGATGGAGATGACTCATTTTTCTTTAAACAAAGTCTCTTCTCAGTAAAGGTGCAAGAGTTTGTTACTGAAAAAAGAAAAAAAAAAGACTGAAAGTACTCTTTTTAACCCTCCTCTTCCTCCACCATGCACAAATCCTCTGGAATTTCTAACATCCTTAGCTTTAGAGTTTACATAATGTGAGCCAGTTAGTCTGCTGGAGTCAGTGTGCGTTGACCATGAACAGATGAGAATAAGGGGACTGTCAGGCTTGCTATGATTGCCCAAACCCTCAGCTGATGTCTTGTCAGTTTGGCTGGGTTTAGAGCAATCTCAAGGCCACCCTAAGTGCTGTCAGCTGCTAATGCCTCCCAAGGAGTCATCAGCCTGATTGAGCTGCTCTCCCCTTCCTGCAATAGCATCCAGACAGAAGCTTTGACGGGAGTTGGTATTACAGCTGGCTACCACAACAGGAGTGGAGTGAACCCCAGATTTGGGACTATGCCCCTCACTTCCTTGTTTTGAAACTATTTTTTGGTGAGTGCCTAAATAGATCAGTGATCCTCCACAGGTATGACAGTGCTGGTATGACAGAGGAAGGGCATCCTGAATATTGTTATTTTAGAGCTTAGAATAAGTACTGATTTCAGCTCCTTTTGGAATGAGTTGAAGATTGTAGATGTGATTTTGCTGAGAAATATAGCTGGGTATCATTTCAGAACTGTCATCAGAAGAGGTTTTTCTGTATTAATTAACTACACAAGTTTCACCATGTTTCTTGCACATAGCAAAACTCGGGAGTGACAGAGAGCTGGAAGCATTTCTGTGGCAACAGAATTCAGGAAATGGAAAGAAAGAAAAAAAGAAAAAAAATATTCACCCTTGAAACCTGAATTTTCCCTACAGCAGAGTGCAATCCACATCTTTCCTCTACATTAAATCTATGAAACATAAGTAAAACCTGTTTGTTTTTTATAGACCTCTGAAGCCATAATAGGCTTTTATAGTAAATTTTGGAAAAGTTCCAGGATTGTTACTGACACTGTGCTGTGTGATGATTTAATACTGTTAATATCTCTTGTAAGTTCAATTTTAATGCAGTAATTTCATCTGATATTTAGAATAAGAATTGTGATATTTGTTATTTTTTTAAGCTTGACCTATAACATAAAAACCATAGTTTTCACTTTTACCTGTTAGAAGAATAGTTTGTTCTCACAGTTAATGCAAAAAGTTTGAAATGAGAATTAAAACAAAGGCAAATAAGCCTCCTACCGTGTCTGAAGTTCAGTCTATTTTTTTATTTTTTTTTTTAAGAAATGACACAATTGAAAATTTGTAAAGGACACAGCACAAGGCAAGGCAATGCAAGGCAAGATATGGGTGAGGTGCTAAACAGCTGCTGGTGGTCTGCGGATTTACGTCAGCTTATGGTCAATCCTGATTGCATCAACATCTAGGCATGATCCCATCCAGGCCCTGCTGTGGATGGTATGTCTGTGTTTACGCATATCAAAGACTGGTAGGGGTTGGAAGGGACCTCTGGAGATCATCTAGTCCAACCCCCCTGCTAACGCAGGATCACCTAGAGGAGGTTGCACAGGATGGCCTCCAGGCAGGTTTTGAATATCTCCAGAGAAGGAGACTCCACAACCTCTCTGGGCAGCCTGTTCCAGTGCTCGGTCACCCTCAAAGTGAAGAAGGTTTTCCTCATGTTCAGATACAGTGAACACTTCCTGTGTTCCAGTTTGTGACCGTTTCCCCTTGTCCTGTCACTGGGCACCACTGAAAAGAGTCTGGCCCCTTCCTCTTGACTCCCACCCTTTAGATATTTACAAGTATTGATGAGATCCCCTAAACAGACCCAGCTCTCTCAGCCTTTCCTCATACAAGAGATGCTCCAGGCCCCTAATCATCCTTGTAGCCCTCCACTGGACTCTCTCCAGGAGTTTCTTGTCTTTCTTGAACTGGGGAGCCCAGAGCTGGACACAATATTCCTCACCAGGGCAGAGTAGAGGGGGAGGAGAACCTCCCTCGACCTGTTGGCCACGCTAAACTTAATAGACCCCAGGATACCATTGGCCTTCTTGGCCACGAGGACACACTGCTGGCTCATGGAGAGCTTGTTGTCCACCAGGACTCCCAGGTCCTTCTTTGCAGCGCTGCTTCCCAGCAGGTCAATCCTGAACCTGTGCTGGTGCCTGGGGTTATTCCTCCCTAGGTGCAGGACCCTGCACTTGCCTTTATGGAATTTCATTTGGTTCCTCTCTGCCCAACTCTCTAGTCTGATAATTATCCTGGGCCTGATATTTGAACTATTCCTAACATGTATTTTCCTAGCATATTTTAAGATACCTACTATCTTATTTACTATTGGTTGTGACAGGTGAAGCTGTTATGGACCTAAGGAGCTATCAGTCTTCCTGATGAACAGTTTTCTAATAGCCTCTTGATTTACCTCTAAAATAGAAAAGCCATCTAAAGCAAAGGTTGTTTGAATCAAGTCAATGAACGAAACCGAAGTGTACATGCTTGTACCAGTAACTGCATTTCTGTTCAGCAGTATTGACGTGGAAGACCTGCAGCAATAGAGGACCTTCTTTCCAGTTGTAATGCCTGTTTCAGCAACCAGTCAGGGAATTTGTTACTGGATGGATTTAATTACACATTCCTTAAGGTTAACCACAGATAGCATGTTTACCTAACTGCACAATCTATGAGGTCTGTAATCTGGAAGCAAACGGAGTATTTACAGTACTCCAGGAAGATGACATGGAGGCCAAGGAAACCCACTGTGATTTTGGTTTCCACACAAGATGTAAGTTCCCATTTCTTTGTTGATTTGAATAATACTTCCATGCGCACAAGAACAATTGTACCTGCGCTTTAGCTGATGCTCTTCTGCAATGACTGTAGACATGGAGAAGTAAAAGCAGCTCTTTGAATAGTGCTTGCTGTCATTACATTTAAAAAGGCATGCCGCTTGAAGCTTGTGTCAGTATAAGTGGTGCTCCATCAATACCCTTTTCCAATCTGAACGGTAAACCCTTGGAGGACACGTGCAGATCCATCTGGAAACTACCATCACTATTGCCTTGTGCTTATATGCTTGTACTCATAGCTTGTTTCCAGGATGCAGTCTGGGTATATGGTTTCAGAATGTATTCCCTTCACTTCAGGACAGAGTCCAGGTGTAATACTCACTGAAGTAGATGTGCAAGTTTGGGGATAAAGATACCTATTTGGCTGTCCTTAAATGAGACTGTTAAACTACTTTTAAAACTCTCTGCTAACCATGTTAAGCAAATGTCCTGTCCTGAACTGCTATGCAGTACTAATGCTTAGTATACCTGGCAGTTTACTTCAACTAAATGACAGCTTAAAGAGAGTACTGCTTGTAATTCAAGGAAAAATCCCATTTTTTTCCCCTGCAGTTCAAGTTCTGCCTTTCACTTGCCCCATATGTTTGCCATGCCTCTTTTTGCTATGCTGTGATCCAACTTTCTGTTAGCGTTGAACAGTTTTTAAGTCCCAGTATTGATGGAGCTGGTTGTGGAGAAAAGTGCTATCCATCATGTCAAAGGGGAGCAAAATCTGGGCTTTTCACTGAAAATTTCTCTGTGCTTTTATTATGCAGCTGACTAAATTAAACTATCCAGAATAAATGATACCAAGGTCAGTTTTCAGCAAGATGGTTTCCAGAGGCAATGTGTTTAGAAATGCTAATTCTATTTCTATGCATAATTACACAAAATATTTCAGAAGTGAGATGTCTAAAAAAATGGATGCAACCTTTTCCTTGGAAATCTATGTCAGTGGCTGAGACGGTTACCCAAAACAGAAGAAAGATGTTCTTTAGCATGCTGGAAAACAAACTGATTTCCTCCGAGGGACACAGATGGTGTAAGTATTGAGACACAGCATGTCATACTGCCTCTCTTGTAATTTTTTTCTTGTGGTCTGATCATGGGAAATAAACTATTCTATAATTCCTACCTTGTTCTTCACTTGTCGTGCTGCAAAAAACCTGCACATGGAAGGAATCTGTTTCTCAAAGACACTGTGTTTTAGATATTGGAGTGTGTGCGTCAGGGTTGATGTCTCACTTTAACTTCCAAATTTGAGAACGAAGGTCTGGGACTTCAACTGCTTAAAAATAACCATGAATTGATTTGATGTGCCTAGTTTAGAAACTTGTCCAAATCCACTGCTTACACTGATGCTGGGGCAGGAGGGGCAGCTATGAGTCCCATATGCACGTACTTGAAATTTCTGCTTGTAGCAGATGGCTGCTTGACTGACTTCCACATGGACAAAGCAATATTAAAAGGTGCTCTCATTCTGGTCTTGCATCCCTGTTAGTTTGCAAGGCCATCCAACCCTATGTAGAATGACAAGTCTTGAGTGTTAGTCAAGATTTAAAAGACATATAGATATTTTTATGTGGAGGAAAGACTACTGAAGACATTTTGTGGTGTCTAAGAGCAGAACAAGCCTGTTTGTATATAGATCCTTTGACTTTAATCAGAGCATAGGTAAGGATGGTCCTGTCAATTACAACCTTGTTCTGCAGTTTGCAAAATTGCAAGAATTTGGGTTCAATTCTTCATACTACTGCAAACATCCTTTGTGAGCTTGGACAGGTAGCTTAGTCTGCAGAGCTACAATGCCCCCATTTATAAATCAGCAACAGCACACTTTGGCAAATCACTAACCTGTACTAGATCATGAGGTGTATTAGACTGAGAGATGTTCAGATCTATGGTACTAAGGACCATATTGATTTCCAATTTATTTAGAGTCCACTCAGGTAGCTTAGAAAGCTCTTTTTTTTTTTTTTTACTTTATGTTTTAAATACATGGAGACTTTTGGAATTGGGCGGGTATAAAAAGCTTAAGAATGAGTAGACTATAATGGTAGGTATGAGCATCTTGTGGGAAAAAAATTATCTGGATGGAGGTGAGAAAACTTTGTATGAAAGCATCACTACAAAGTTGACCTCAAAGTACTCTTAACGTAAATTGAGACAGTGGCTGAAATTTTCCTTGCCATCTTTCTGCTTGAAGAAGATTTTCTCAATGAATACTTGAGTTCAACCAAATTAGTTTTACTTAAGTAGAACAGAATATAAAAGAAACAGCACTCATTTTCCTTGTTTATGCACCAAGTTTTGCAGTGTTCCTTTTCAAGAGCTCTACTGCCTGTATGTAATTAAAAAAAAAAAGAAAGAAGACAATTCAGAATGAGAATTGTTTTAATAAATTAGTATCTTCTGAGTGTTCTGCTGGAAAATGTGTTTGATTTGAATGATTATCCAGTAAAAATTGTGGTTTGTACATGTGCAGCAAATTCATAACAAAAGCACTGCACACTTGTTGATAATAAAGGCCATTCTGAGCATATGGCCAGCCTAGTGGCATATCCTAGTAAAAAACCCCCAAATAGTCCATTTTTATGTTCTACAATCAATGTAGTGGTTATTCTAGAGACAAAGTTTTGTTGTATCCTGGTGCTCATCCTTGAAACATTAATGTCCTTGTAGCACGCTTCTATTTGAAGAGATCCTATAAAGTTTATCAAACAGCTGGTGAATCAAGGAAGCTATGCCTTGCATTTTGAATGTACTTAGTAATTTAAAGCAGAAATATCATTATTGGAATCAGGAAGAACATGAATTGTGAGGATGAGTAGATTCATAAAGTAGAAGAAAAGGATTTTATCAATGAGACTGTAGAGGATGAAATGAATAGTTTGTTGGAACAAATGAAATCATGCAGCGTGTTTAGCACTATTTTCCTGTTATATACATTTATTGTATGTGCGTGACTCCTTAACAAATCTCTGGAAGGGACTTTAGCTGAGAACTTATGTGATGCAGTCTAGAAAAGGGAAAAAGAATATATGCTGTCTGAAGGAATTGTCAGTTGATACTTATGCCTTAATCTGCTGTGATAGATTATCCCTTACTGCCCTTTTCTTATCATCCATAGGGGAATTAGTACACATTTCATCCAGGACAGTACCAACTTTTGTCATATGATCAAGAGCAGAAAGAAAGACATTGATAATATTAATGACAGAAAGCTTTCAGACAGAGAAAGCTACTTATTCAGCAACGTCCAATGCAGCCTCGAAGAACATTCTGTCATGCACACTAAACAGGAGTGCAGAAACAAGAGACTGACCTCTCCCAAATCTCAGTATGGTATGAGTTAAGTATGATTTACTTCATCATTTGAGTGATTTTAGTGGAAATACTCTTGATCCATAGTGGAGTAAAATGAAAGCAGAGCCAGTCCCATGGTTTATTGCCTTTCTTGCTCCTGTTTCTCCCCGTGTGTACACAGCTCCAGCAGACTTATGGGCCCCATCCCGGATTCCGTGATAACTCCTTGTACAAGTCTTAGCTGGTAGAGGGCTCTAAAATCCCTTTAGAACAGTAAAAGGAGAGGTACTAGCAGAGGAGAGCAGGAGCCATGACTCTGGAAGGAAGCCCTCTCTAAAAATCCCAGCAGCAGGACTGAGGTAGCATACTGGTAGTTGGGTCTGGAGCGGGCAAAGTAGCATGTGCATGGCTGAAAGAAGGGCTTGGATACAAGCTGGGAAGCAGTGTACAGGGGCTAACATTAGAGTACAAGATTGGGTGGCCCTTGAACAGGAAGCTTTATGACGTGGTTAAATGACGCAGAGAAAAAGACTGGGGTAGAACAACCTTGAACTTGATAAGTAATTGCTGCAGAGGAAGCTATGATGTGGCATGGTTATGCCTAACACTATACCTGATGAAACCAGGCTTCATCCTTCCAAGTGACGCAACCTGCATACCCAGAAAACTGCAGGCTACTGGATTCATGGTTTTATCTACCAAAATTTATAGTGCTGCTTATTTGTGGCACTTGAAATAAGATAGCGTTGTTATTTTTCAACACAGATACTTACTATAGTCTTCTTGGACCTTCCGCTGGCTTAGTAAATGGAAGTGGCTACCGCCTGCAGTGAACAGGCAGTATAAAGTTTATAACTGCAGAGTCCATGGGGAAGGATATACATACTGGTTTTATAGGGGTGTGTGTAAAGTAATTTCATCATGTGCTGCAAAACAAACCATTGAAATGAACCAGCTTTTGTCAAAGAGTTTGCATCTACACAGTAAGAAGCACCATCTGACAACTCTCACCATGAGCTCAGGAGCTGCACTGGTGTGCAGGCTCTTGCCCTTCATCCTTGCCTGAGCTATATTGTCAGATTTGTTCAAGGTCATATGCTGCCATTCGTGAAACCAGTATTCATATTTAACTAATGTCAACTTTTGTGGATCTGTGATTAAGAAGCTTTATAAGAAGTTGCCTCTTGCCTCCTTTTTTTTTTTCTTTTTCAGTTAATGGAATTTTGCAAAAACCTTCATGAGAGCATATTTAACAAATAATAACAGAAACCACAGAAAATATATGTGTGCAGGAGAACTGTTATTAGCTTTCCCTAGGGCTAAGATATTGTAAATTTTATAGGTGAGTATAGTATACTGCTAGTGAGGATGTAAGATTTATGGAAGAACATATCCTAGCAGAAGTGAGTACATGTGAACTACATCTGAAGAGTTTGGTCTGGTGCACATTTATGTGGAGAGACCCGTGTGTGCCATATAGAGTTGAGACTCACTGGGCACTTTCACTCCTAGAATGTGTAGATGTACCTGTAGGTGTCTCTTCAAACTGGAGCACTGTGCAATGTGCCATTGACTTAACATAGCAGTTATGTGGGCTGTAAAAGGCTCATCTGTCCCATTTATCTTGTTGTATCTAGACTTTGCAGAATAATGGACAATAAAGCTTTTTTTTTTTTTTTCTTGCATGGGCTTTTGGAGCTGTTTGCTATAAAGTAAAATCTTTGTACATAAATTATGTATCCATTCCTTTCTATTCAATGACATTAATAGTTCAACTGTTTATGAGCATTAAGGGTATTGCATAGGCTGGCTGAAGTCCGAAAATCAAAAATAAGGTTGTTACTTTCCTTACATTTCCTATTGTGCTTTTATTTGTCCTCCATAGCAGTTTGATTTCAGTGATGGAGCTCTAGCCTTAACTTTGGATGTCCTAGACTTTCCCAGTGCAAGGCAGTTCTTGACACTTTTTAAAAAACATTAGATTCCCCACACTCACCCTTTGTATTTAAGGTTATTTTTAACTGAACTTTCTTGTTAACCTTGGGGGACATCAGTGGAGCTGAAAACCATTCAAGTAATAATAGCTCAACAACTGTCCCCTGTGGACAGCCCTTCAGAGTCTGTCTGGAAAAGCTCATCTTCAAAGAAAAGCAACTGACTTGTTCCTTTACTTTCAGTTAATTTGGAATTTTCTTTTTAAGGACAGTTTTAGCAAAGGGAATTGCAAACAATTGAAAAACCAGAGTCAAAACAGGGGCCACTGCCACACTAATTAAACCAGAACTCATTTGTATAAACTGGGCCTCCTCCTGCAAAAAGGGAAAAACTAATACAGGGCCTCTTTCCCCACAATACCCTTTAATCTTCAGGGAATTGCATTTTTAAATATGATGAAAAATAATGCCACTTTGTTTATTATACTCGGCTTGCCAAACTTGAGTCCCGTAAAACCTGCCAAATGTTAACTTTAAATTTAGTAAGCTGAGACGCTTTCCAAATGTTGTCATACTCTCAGAGGGGAGCATGGGCTGTGAATTGTCCTGCATGGGAGATTTTAGCAATCTGCTACTACAGTTTTTCAGAAGAACAATTTTAAGGAATATATGATGAAACTGTTGTATTATGTCACTAACCTTTTGGAAGAAAACATGTTCCCATTTCACTTGTAAAGTGTTTTAAAGGAAGAATAAGATCACTGCAGTCTTTTCTTCTCCTCTTCCTCTTACCCACACGAGAGGAACAGATATATAGCACACTAATAATTCAAGAAAGTATATCAAACAAATCAGAAATGTATAAACTTGCCTGTGGAACATCTCCTTCCATTTTATAGCGTATAATATTACAAAGTGCAGGTGAGATTATTCAATTTTTTTGTCCCTGCCTTTCTCTGCTGTGATTTACTAGTGTCCATGTTTACATCTAATTAATGAACACCCCTGCTGGTGTGGGTTATTTTAATAGAGCACATTTTGTTATTTTATCTGATTTATTTGTAAAGATTTATTATTTTAGTATTGCTTCTGGTGACTGGGGGGGAGCATAACTCAGCACAATGAAAGCAAAGAGAGCCAAGGGCAAGAGTAGTAATGAAGAAAAACCTTAGCACAAGCTTTCTTCTTGAATATGAACCAAACCTCCATCTGCATAACAGTAAAAAAAAAAAAAAAAAATCGTCCTTATAACAAATTCAGGCAAACCTTTTCAAATTAAATTTTCCATACCAAGCCCGGGTGAGATGTTAGATTTGAGACCTGCATTCAGAAGTTGGCATCAGCTTTGGGCTCTGGTCAGCTCCAGATTATATTTTGAAGATTCTGTTATGGATGTGGCTCATATATTTGAAAAACTGGGGAACTTTAGTGCTCTTATGTATTAGCCTGAATTCAAGTATTCACTTAGCCTCCCTTTGGTCTGATCCTCTGGTCAATATAACTGAGCAATGTTTTCACCTCCTGTTTCTAATGAATAGCACAAATCTGGTTTCCCTGGTTAAGATATGAAGATTTTCTCTCCGAGAACCCAGGTTTGAAACATATTCAGTTCACAGTAGAGAGAACTATCCTCCATTCCACAGTGCCTAAGGAAACTGCTATGAACACAGTCCAATGCTGTTGCTAATAAAATTTTCATGATACAGAAAAACTTACAACATGCATCTTGGAAATTAGGTGCTTGTGCTCAAATGATTGCAATTGTTAGCTAAATGAGGGCTTATGTGTGTGTGTGTGTATATCCCTTTTCATTTTTAATGAAGACTAGCTGAACGTGCACTTGGGGAATTTGAAGCAAGTGACAGATTTCATGTCTTAGCATGTTTTGTTTAATCAAAAGACATTTTGCTGGAGTGAAGGAGGCAATGTATGAGTAGAAATAAAGGGCTCTTCTTTTCTTCTATTAATGGACAAGATGATACAAGGATTGCAGGATGCAGCTGTTGAAAACAAGGTGAGCTATGCTGCCTAAACTCTGCTGGTGTTTTAGAGTGACATTTATGGTGCAAAGAAGCTCTAACTAGAGGTGTAAATATATTAACTCCGTCATATTTCTCACCATGCTTCTAGTTACTGAAAAAGCAGATTACTCCTTGCTGCCATTCAAATACAACAGAAACTGGAATCAAAGACCAACCCCTTTTGGCAGACTGTTGTAGGATATTTGGAATAGCAGATGACAGTGAATGCTAGGCGAGCACCTGTGCCATTAACTTGCCATGGTTAGATATAGTGAAAACCCAGAGAGTGTACTGCATTACAGTAAGCATGAGGAAGCATACTTTTTTCCTGAAAGGCTGAGCAGCTCAGTGCTTTGGTGTGACTGCAGTACCCATCAACTCTTTCAGGGCCCAGTCTGGCCACAAGCTTTGTCAACCTCGTCATCTCTGTGGCCCTATATAGTGGCCTCATTACTACACAAAAGCATGGGAAGGTGAAGCACAGGAGAAGCTCTGAGAGGCATACTGATTTCATATTTAGTTTTGAATAAAACATTCCTTTATCCTAGATCAATCTTTTGTGAAACTCCTTCCAAAAGCACATGCAGGTATATGTAGTCCACTCAGAAAGAAATTATCACTAGCTCAAATAATAATAATAAAGCCATAGAAAGGAAAGATTCTCCACTCCCCAGAGAAGCTGAAAGGAAATTCTTCCTCTCAGTAAAACCTCTCTGTGCCTGTATCACCTTATATTTTCCACACACTGGTGGTTGTACTAGGAAGAAATGCTTGTTCAGGTAGATATCTTGACAGACAGGCCATGTATCCCCTACAGGGCTTGTGAAATGGTTAAATTAGAGCTTCACATTATTTTTTCAGCCATACCAGCTTCTCTTTTGCAGTAAGGGGCATAAAGGAGAATAGTTCAGCTCTTTAAGTTTTTTTGTACTCTTTCATTGCTGAAAAATATACAGAAAATTGACCATTCAGTGATACCAATAGCACTGGGACATTCAACTTTAGAAAAATTAATGTCTTGCATATGTCAGCTTTTGTCATATAATTGCTGAATGGGATGGTGGTCAAAAATCACTAAACATGAAAGCCTTTAGGTAGATACTTTGACCTAATACTTTAGAGATATATTTTAACATTTAATATTTGTATTCTAATCCTTGAGAAAATGGCTGCACGGTGTCCTTTCATGACTTCTTTAGGTGAGGGGATACACTTCGAAAATGACAGATTTGGTGTGCCTTAACAAGTGTTTTTGGTGACAGAAAGATGAACAATAGAGAACAACAATGTCTTTATATTTAATGAAAAAGGTATTTTTTGGGGGGAAAAAGCTCATACTCTTGACTTATCTTTATCTTTCAGCTCTAAATGTTGATAAACCTTGGGAATATGGCAGCTTGCTTATGCCAGTACACTATTTATACTGTTAGACTGCTTGCATAAGCTATTGCAGTTTTGTTTAAGAAAGATTTCCTTTTGCCTTGACACAATAAGATTTCAGTATCCTTCTCTCATCTTTCCTCTGTTGTCTTCTGAGATGGAAAATGACTGTTCAGACTAAAAGCCAACTGTTACTACTATGATCCCTAGTTTTCAAGTCCTTTGAGAGGCATGTCCAAAGTCTAACCTTTCTGTTGACTTCATAGAGATATACATCAGGAGTAGCACATGCTATACCTTATGTTGTCTGTTAACCATACAGAGGTTTCCCCTACGGCTGTTTTCAGTCTGGAGGTTGAATGGATTGCTAACTTTGCACCATCTTGCCAGCCTATCATTTTCTTTTGATCTGCTCCCTTGGAAAATCCACACTGACTTTCATGGATCAGGTTCAAAAGCAGAACTTCCATGCTCTGCAATCCATTTCCTCTCCATTGGCGAGACTGGCAAGAAAAAGAAATGCTAAAATGTGGGGTAACATATTTAATGCAGCTTTCAACAGGAAGTGTAGCTCATATCTATTTGTATTGCCTGTTAAAAGACTTGGGAAACTTTTTAGGGATTGCCTACGATAGTTTTTACTGTCTATCTTGGCAAATGTCAAACAAGCTTCATAGGTTTCCCAGCTTTTAACTCATGAATGGATAGGGTCAAGTGAGTTTAAGACCTGTTCTAATTCAGAGGCTTTGCTGTGGGGAGAAGAAGCACTTGTCTCCACAGGCAGAGCAACAACTCAGTGGTGTCCAAATGAACAACCGTGTAGCCACACTAGTAATAGCAATTATGACAATATTAATAATAGTAATAATAACATGAACTGCCATATTGTCTGGCAGTGCTGAGTAAAATCAAGACCCTATTTTATTAGTCACCCAAACAAACAGTGAAATGCTTTTCCTGATGACTTTATAGTCTAACTAGGAAAAACAGAGTCAGAGGGGGAGACCAAGTCTGTTATCCCCTCTCTGGTACAAATGGACAGCTGGGATGCAAAGAGATCAAGAAAAACATCCAAGACCACACAGGAGTTCTGTGGCATTGGACCGAGAACTTCATTTGAGTCTCCTTAAGTCTGAATCATTCCTTGACTACAAGTATGCTCTGTATCCCACTGCAAAAAGTAACAGAAACATAATGCAGATACATCTTAGCAGAGGATTGTTGTGGAAGAGATGGTAAGGAACTCTTCTGCATCTCTTAGACATTAGCTACAGAGTTTTGACTCTATAGTTGGACCAACCCATCTCTGTAGACTTAAAAGTACAAAATAAAATAAAAAAGAAAGCCAAAGCACTGATTTTTTTCTTGATTTATCTATTTATTTAACATGAGAAAGAAATTCCTACTTTTTCCTTATCAAATTGGGTAAACATTATTTGTAATTTGCACACTGGAGAAGGATTTTGCTTTTGGGAAACTACCAATGTCAGTATTTCTTAATTTGTAGTTACTAGCCATGCATTAATGCATATTTAATATCCTGACTTTTCCCCTTATGTATATAAATTTTTTTTCTGAATAAATTGCTTGGGAATTTGCATATATAAAGCAATGTTGTGTATTCTTGTTCATTCCTGCTTATATTTTTCATTTTGCCAATCTCTCTAAATGCTTCTCTTGCTGTCTGTACCTATGTTTTTGCTGAATAAGCTCTTAAGGACAAAAATGCAGCACTGTCTGCCTATGATTGATAGAAAACAAAGCTTCCACGCAATGCAGACATTTCATTGACCTCCAATGACTGCAGGTGCAGAATTATAGTTCTCGTTTGAGTACACTGTCAGTGTTTATTTAGGTGCAGTGACTTATTTGGAGGCAGAGATTCGATGACTGGTGATTTTAGGACACCTAGATCTAAATCATATTTCTTCATAGCATAATGTACAAAAAGTAAGAGCAGAAAAGTTTAATGCACTACTATTTTTATGTGTGTGTGTCACTTAATTTCTGCTGACCTGGGATATTGTAAATATTTCTCCAAGTCCAGGAAATACCTCCAAATTTCACTGTAAGTCAGATTCCTTCTGGTTTGATTCAGCCCAGGAAATATCAGATAGCCTGATGTGAGTCTGGAGCAGCTTGTTCCCAAGAGTATTACACATGGGCTGCTTCAGAGGGTCCAGGTGGGAGTATGATGTATGGCTGAACTTGGCCTTGAGTGGACTCTCTCATGATTAAATCCCATATTAGTTAGGAAATACTATGTCCAGGTTCTCAACTAAATCTACAGTCAAAACACTGAGGAGACACAAGGAGTGAAAGGGACTGTCACTCAGCAAGGGGAGAGCAATAAGAAGGAGAACAAAACATTTGTAGAACTGACATTCCACTTTTGGGGAAATTTTGAAAGGCAGATATACTTTGGAAGAGTTATTGGAGTTGCATTTAATGCCAGTGCACTGTAAGATTCTAGCCTTCCCTCTGATGAATAAATTTATCTGTCTGAAGTACTGGTTAGAGCTAGTTTTCCAGCTAAAGATTGTGACGATGTGTCTTCTAGGGAGGAGTTAATGTTCGGTATTATCATCTATCCTCAGCCAAACCGCACGACCTGTTGCAATTAATCAAGGTTGTCTAGGGAAGCCTAATGGTGTGCATTGAGCTGGAGGTCAGCCTGGATGAACACAATGATCCCTCCTAACCTTACAGCCTATGGACTCATTGCTGAATAGGGATGTGGCTGGCTCCTCATTAATTTACATAGAAGTCTAATTGAATGCAATTGAAAATAAGTGAATACTGGATGAAAGAAAAATATAACATTTTCTGGATGGAGTGCTGTCAGTGTAATAGAAACCATCATTTCCTTTATCTCATAACAGGCAAGCAGGATTTGAATCTGTGCTCTTTCATGTAATGAATAATAAAGGAGTAGGAAGGTAAAACCGGGTCTCTTTTTTTGTGACAGCTGTATAAACCTGCTATACTCAGTGAAATAAAGATGTAAATCGATATTTGTACAACAGAGGCACATGCTGAAAGTATGAGACTCCTTTTTCAGATAGGCAGTGGCATCTGCAGTGGTCAGCAAACATGCTGACATTTCCACAATACCATACATGTTAAAGAGAACCTAGGGTTAGTTTTTTTCCACCAATTCTTTTAGCAGGACTGAATCTCTAGTGTTAGAAATCTGTACCTCTTGTCTGCAGAACTACGAGGTGGCTGTGCTCCCCAGAGTACAAACACCTCTCCTTTGAAGAGCATGCAGTTTTGAGCACCTGAGGAGTGTAGAGGCATGTTGGTAACATCCTGTACACAGCTCATCTCCAGAGATGAACACACGTCTTTCTATTCCTTTGATTATTAAAACATCAGTACTTTTCCTTTGCTTAAAAGAAAACAAAACTCTGATTTACCTACAGGAAGCTGATTCCTAAAGGCAGCTGAAATGTTGAGTGAAACTATAGCAGGCAAAAGAAAGTCAGTTTAAGAAGCTTAAGAAAAAGCTTTCTTAAGAAATAATTCTGAATCATTTACTATGGATTTGTTTTAGATTGTTGGAGTTCTGCTATTGCAGTAACTTAACTCATACCTTTTCTTCAATTTTCTAAATTTCTGGAAATCACACAACTCTTTAGCATTTTAGCTGTACCATATGTAAGAAAAGTGTCTTCCTCAACTTGCTGTATTTTTAATTACAGGACAGTATCTATTTTCTGCTGCACTAATAACAGATTTTCTACTTTTAAATTTTGAAATATCTGTCCTATGTAAATACCCCATAGGAAATTAGAATTCCAATCTGTAATGCACTGTGTAGACACTTAAGCATGAATCATTGTCCCGAAGTCTAAATAAACAAAAGGCTAAATTTATGGTCTAAATTAAAGAGAAAATAAATAATGTCTGACAAAGAATTGTTCCGACGTTGCAGATGGGAAATGGAGTCAATGCAAGATTAAGTGATTTGACGTGACCAGGGTCATGCAGACAACCTGTGGCAGCTATTGGCATTGAATTGCTGCCTCCTGACTGCCAAGCTTAATGGCAGAACCATCTTTCTTTCATGATACCTTCTCTCTTCTTAACTCTTTCATGTTTTGATCTGGTAAGTGGATGTCACAGGGTGGCAGAATGCCTGCTTTATCAAGCACTTTTCATTAAGAACATGTGTCCGAGCTAGAGTACTTCCTGTACTTTCCCCTTCAATGAAACCTCATCTACATACCTCCCCCACAGCTGTTCTAGAAGACACAGTTTAGCACCAAACAGCCCCCTCATTTCTTCTCCCCACCATTTTGCTAGGCACATATGTTCTACTTTCTGCGGCAGCAGCACTAGTGTTCAGAATTTGTCCATTGCTAGGCAGATGTTAGGACTGTAAGGAAGGGTTCCTCTGCGCAGCAGTGGGGCTTTTGGTTTGTCTTTATAAAGCATGGAGAACAGGCAACCCCTGTGCCAGTACTTAATTGGTACACAGAGTAATCTTGGGTTTTCTTCCACAAGAAGCAGAAGGAAGTGGTAAACCCTGCTGGAGAGCAAAAAAAACCAGCCTGTGTTCGATGTGTTCCAGGTAGTTACCTTCTTAAGAAATGCAGCCAGCTCCCTGTCGAAACCAAAGAATGCCTGATGGAGTCCTACATCCTAGTCTACCAAACTCTGGGCTGTTCAATGCATTGTCAAATGAATCGTGCCTGCAAATTAGTAGAAATAGTCTTTGCCGTAAGCACAATTCTTCAACACTATTCCTCCTGAGCTGCAATGTGAAAAGATTTTACAGGGAGCTACGTCAAAGATTTAGAGAGCAGAGCCCTGTGACTGATGGAAATATTATACTTTAGCTCTATAAGGAAGTTAGAGTGATCAGAAAGAGGAATGCAATGCTAAACAATGTTATCATCAGTGCACTGAAGGAATGCTTTCACTTCCTATAATGTTACGGGGCCGGGGGGGGGGGGGGCGGGTGTGACTTCAGCCTCTATGCAGCAGTACACAGCACAGAGTTGCATTAGCTGAACTTTTTTGACCTTTTGTCTGCAGTAAAATGGTGTCCTTCACTGCAGCTGAGAAAGATGGAAATTCTCTTCCCATCTGCCCAGTCTTTCTGGCAGTTTATGGTGTTATGCTATGCAGGCTATTTATACTCTTATGCTATTTAGTCTATGCTAAAAGCATCCAAATAAATCCAACAAGAAAGAGGGAAGAAGATAACTTCTTTTTTAATACACAACCCCTCTCTAGCACTGTGCCTGTAACTCTCCTGTACACTACGTGATCAAAGTACTGCTCATGTGAATGCATAGAGGATGCGATAGGCATCCCCTCTGTACTTGCTAGGATTCAGGTTCCCAGGGAGCGCTGGTATCAGTCTGGACAGTTTGATGTAATCCTACCAATGTAGCTGAAGCTATCTGGGCTCAAGGATTTATTAGTTGTGAACGTTCATTTTTGTTTTTACTGGGTTACTGCCAGTAAATAAGTCACCAAAACCACTAGCTGAGTGTCATTTGATAGGAAAAGGCTGGGATCACAAGTAAGCCTTCTGTCTTTTAACAAAAAAAAAAGTGCTGAGGTAAGCAGTGTCAAACCCAGCTGCATCAACATGACGGTGGGAAGACAAATGAGAGCTTTCACTGCTGGATACAGGGGATAGAGAGCCCACAGCTCTGAAAAACCTCTTCATATCCCAGAAACAGCTGTCATAACTGAAACTGCAAGGGACTGCTTTTTAAACCACAAGCTTTGATAAGGAGAATTCTCTCACCAGTCCTTTCTCTAGCCGATAAACACACTTCTAGCAACACAGCCCATCTGAAAGGTGACTGGAGATTTAAATATCTTCAAAGGTTTCCAAACCCCTCTTCTAATAACCTCTCCCAAACGCTTATGCTGAGTTCCCAGCTGGCATTTCTGAACTATCTATCACTGTATTATCTGGCTGCTGAGCCATATGAGCTCAACAATTACCGCGTAATATAAAACTTCTTAGATTTTTCCTATGGGAGGCTGAACTTTACAAAGTTAGATCTAACATATACCCTGTTATTGGCAACAGTGAATCATTAAAAGAGACACAATAGAAGGGACATGGGGTCATTTTAGAATAAATATTCGGGTGATGACAGTTTTGAAATGTTCTGTCGGCCTCTCCTGGTGTGTATTCTGGGAACAGGAGGTCACACGAAGTCAAGGGTGATGAAATGCATGTGCTCATGGTCTGACCTACTGCAAGGGGAGGGGGAAGGCATGAGCGACATGCAAGGGTCTAAGCTCTGCGTGTGCAAGTGTGTGTATGCATCCACGTGCATGCAACATTTGTGAAGGGGAAAGAAGGAGAATGGAGAATCAGGAGGTGGGGGAGGGAGGTGTTTGGTGCTGGTGGTGCAATGAACTCCAGACAGGGACTGCTTTCTCTCCACAGGGCCCGCCAGCTCCTTGTGCCTGTTGCCTGGGCAATGGCTGGGGAATTATGAGGAATGCTTGGAAACGATATCCTTCTTTTGGGCTCATGGATGGAGCAGAAGGGGGTGGATGGCTTTTCTCTCTCTGTTTCTTTTTTCATATTCAGCAGATTAGACAGGCAGGTTGCTGTGGTGACAACACGGAGGAGGTCTCCTGCACACCTGCACCACAAACAAGGAGTCCTGCCAACATAGACTTAAGGAATCCCGAAGGCATCTTTTTTTTTTTTCTGTTTTTCTTTTTTCCTATGGCGAGTGCACAAGAGGAGGGAAAAGGGGAAAAATGAGGAGGAGATGGCAAAAGAGGGGGGGGGGAGAGATGAAGAGAAAAGACAATCAATATTCAATCAGCTTAGCTGAGCAGCAGTGCTAGCTTGCTGCAAAACAGGAAGTGCACAAACAAGATGCACAGGCTGTCCACAGGAGAGCCTTAGGAGAGGGAAAAGAACAAGCATTATTTTGATTTTACTTACTGACTGTCTTACGTTTCATGACATCTCTGGTGGAAACCAAAATAAAGTAACTGTGCAAATGGCAGAACTCAGTCACAGGTCATGGAGATGTCGATGGGGTGTGTAAAGCTGGAGACTGAAGTTACCCCTTATATCCAGCTAGTGAAGATGTATTTGTGTTTGTGTGTGCACATACGGATATAAGATTTCATTTCTGAGAGGAACCCCACCTTTAGAAAAAGAGCTAGGCAGTGGTGTGAAAATTGACATTATATGCCTGCTCCTTTGCTAAAAGAAACTATCCAGAAGGAGATAGATGTGGGAGGGGGGGATAAAGTAAAAAAAAAGTAAACCTTCATAACCAAGAGGTCCTCAAGACAAACATGTTGCTCTGGGATGCCATGGCATTTCTACAGCTTCTGTTAATGAAGTAGTCAGCTCCATGCAGACTTACTGTCCTTGCCACACCTCTCCTGGACATCCCCCCATCTCCTTCAAGACTGTCCCCTCTTCCCCTTGTCCTCTTTCTCCCACCAGTCCTTTTACAATCCCTTTCAGTCATTTTTCACATCATCTTTTCACAACATCTAAAATGATTGCATGCCTGCAGCACTATCCAATGTACACACAAACAACAGATTAAATAAAATAAAAGAAATATGTGTATAGGAACTGGTAGTGAATGCACAGGTGAGTCCTCATTTCTGCATATGCCAAAGTGTGGCTGTCCAGAGACTTGTTTCTCTGCTTTGCCTGTGTCTCTTGTCACTGGAAGGATGAAGGCTCCCACCAACCAGGATATTAGATAATAGAAAAAATATGTTTAAAGGTTTGAACTGATAAAGTTAACAAGCACCTGGAACCTGCACTATAAATGGTGAGAGAGGAGTAAGTGGAGATTCAAAGGGGGCAGAAACTTTAACCACTCCTTGGTTCTTGGATGCAGCAGGTATCAGGAGTATTTCCCAGCCTGTAAGGGAAAAAAGCGCTTTGCTGTTCTCATCACTGCCCCTCTGTCCAGTTGTTTTTTTTCCATGCATATAGTTTCCTGTAACCAGTGAAGGGTGCAAGAGAGAGTTTTCTGCAGGTAACAATACTAAATAGCTTACAATTAGAGTTCAGATGACCCAAATATAATGAAGTTCAGTTGTTCTCATGATTGGTTTTGTCTTTGTAAAGAGTTGCACAGTCTACTTGTGAGATGAAGCTAAAAAAGCCAAGTTTCTCCTGCTCAGATATCAGTAATTTTGATGGAAGATTATCCACGTTTATGGAAGGTAATGGCTTGTTCAGGTCCCATATGTTAGATTTCCCTTTACTTGCCTTTGTTTTGTTTTAAGGCTGAGTCTAGCTTTCCTTCTGGATATACTGCATTACCGTGTCTGTGGACATGTTTATAGATAAAGCACTTTGTGGATAATTTAAAACTACCATAAATGTAAAATACAGCATATTTTCATCAGTTTATTCAGATTCCGAGCTTAGAGTTCATGTCAGTAACATCTTTGGAAGAATAACTTTAAAAGAGGTGGCATATGCTCTGTTCCAGCTAAAATCAGTGCATAATGCCTCACTTCTTCAGTCAGAAACCTATGTTGACCTGGGGGCCTCACACAGGGACATGTTTTTACTAGCGGATGGCTGTGGGTTTTTTTAAATGTCCTCTATTGTGCTCTGTTGAAGTGATACGCAGACAATCCAAACAAAGTGATGAGGGAATGAACATATGATCCTAGGCGTGATGGCAAATGTGAACTGACTTGTCAAAAGAGCAGAGCTGGCTGAAGTCAGCGGGAGTCTTTCCACGAGTGTCAGTGGATTTCTGATCAGGCTTTATATAGTCAGGGAATAAAGCTGAGTGTTTTACCCCTCTTCCTCTAGAACCCAAACTTCACCTTTAAGGAGTGTATGCAAGAGGCGAACCAATATGCAAACCATGATTACATGCAATGAAGGAAAGAAATTCAATCGAGATATCAAAGCAAGGGAAATAAAGGAGAATTCTTGGAGGAACTGTCCGTCCCCTTCCCTATGTGCTGGCTTGTGCATACCACGTTTACCTTCCCCATTTACAGGTGTCTGAGACCCACGTTGCCCTGCCAAATCTACCGCAAGCAAAGCACTCAGAGAACAGTGGCACTGCCCTTGCTGAGGGGAGATCATGACGCTATAGATGGCGGGTGTCCTGAGTGTGCAGAACTCTATCTGTAGCATGATCCAGGCAGTGCTGGGAACGTGAACTGAAAGATGTCGGGGCTTTCGGAGGTGCTACCCATTGATCAGGGAAAGGGTGGGAAGGGAAGGGAAGGGAAGGGAAGGGAAGGGAAGGGAAGGGAAGGGAAGGGAAGGGAAGGGAAGGGAAGGGAAGGGAAGGGAAGGGAAGGGAAGGGAAGGGAAGGGAAGGGAAGGGAAAAACCAAGATCTGTAGACATTGGAAGTATTTTCTGGTGTAACCAAAACAGATATTATTTCTAGGATGTTATCAAAAAAGCTAAAACTACCAGATTCTGAGCCACATTCTGATCTGATGCTTTGTAAGCCTCTCTTCATGTCACTCCAAACTTACAGTAGAGTAACTAGGTGGAAATTAATCCATGGTTATTTATCAGTAATACCTTTTGTTGGCTCTCCTTTCAAAATGTTGTATTTATGAGTGTAGTCCAGCATTTCAGTGTTATTTTAGCTGTTAAGCTGCAGTAAAGATCGAGGCAAGCCATTTTAATGGTGATAGAATCAGACTTTGCTTATATTTCTACCTCCTTGTGAACTTATGTTTTCCATATGTCATAGAAGTGAAGCTTTCCTATAGGTCAGTTTATGATTGTGTATATAGATATATATATATTATTTTTATATATATATGTAATTATTTTTTTTGAGAAGAAAGCAAAGGTGTTCCTCCTTCAGTGGACAGTACTGCATCAGAAAGTATCAACCGCAAACAAGACACTAGAATTCAACTTCTCTGAAGTGCTCAGATGAAAAAGAGTTTAGAAGAAATAAAAGTGTCTTTTAACTGCACGTAATAAACACAGAAAAGACAACCCACGAGAAAGAAAAGAGATTTTGATTAAAGGAGCATTTGGTCAGTAAGCATTTGTTTTAGTTACATGAAAAAATGATGGATTGTTTGTTTATAACTGAACTGAGCTGAACTTTCAACTGTGCTTGAAAGTTAAATCTAAAAGAAAAAGATGTGGAATGGTTGGTGCCTGACACAGAAATACAGCAATTCAGAAATCTGCATAAAACACCTATTCAAAGAAGATTATCCTTGGACCCTAGTAAAAAAAGTGATACATTTTTCTTTTAAAATACTGCATGAAAATGTATGATGTTAGCTTTTTTCAGCCTCTGTTACTTCCTGGAGGAGGAGAAACCAAAGGGAATGCAAAATGCCTTGAGAGTACAACCATGTGTGAAGTGAGGTTTTACAGCAGCCATAGAACACTATGATATGCTGTTTAGTCTGAAAGCTCTTAAAATGCCAGATATGGACTCCATATTTTTTTAAGGGTTACAGTCATTGATCTGGAAAACTAATAACATCCAGCTTGGGCAGGTATGTGAGCAGGGGATATAGGAAGGAGCTACTGAAAGCTGTTTGCCTTGCTTTTCATATCTCTAGGTTTATTCCCAAAAAGAATGAGCGGGTGGAAATGGCCCAGTCTGCTCAGGCAGCCCCATGTCTGTGGAAGGGGAGGACCACAGCTGGTGCATGTGCTGCACCACGCTGGTGGCAGTGTGAAGGAGACCTGCTGTTCTGGTCTGCTCTTCTACTCGGAAGCACAACTGCGAAAGCAGCTCTGAGTGGGCGGGGAAAAGGGACATACGGTAAAAATCAGAGCAGGGCTGCATCTGGAGCTCTGGGCAGCCTGAGCTACAGTCAATTCCTTGCAGACACTGTAGGAAAGGAACGTGGGTTCTCATTACCCTCTGCCCATGCATGGCCATCACATCCAGAGTATAGGCTTCTTCAGAGTCTCAGAGACAAAAACCAAGGCTTTTACAGCTGGCTGACACCCTTCCCCCTCCTTGTCGGCATATGGAAAAGGGGAGATCTGTTTGTGTGACTCCCTTCAGACCGACTTGTTCTAGAGTTGTAAAGCGCTTCAAAGCTCTTCAAGATGAAGGACTATGTAAATGTGGGACAGTTACCAATGTAGGCTGAATGCACATGCAAATTAAATACTACGAATGTGTTTGGAATGAAATCAACATGTTCTTGCTTGCAAATTTGGAACATGTTTAATCACCATGCTCTGAACAACTTTGCAAATAGTAGTGATGTGTCTATTGCCAAACTATCTTTCTGAGCAATTTAGTACCCATGTAAGGTATCCAGCTAGGTCCCTGGAAAGGCACCTTACTATTGTCTATTCTCATAAGCCTTCTTAAAAGCACAAGTTTAAAAATAAACATTGCAGAATGCATCATGTTCCATGTTTAAGCCAGTTCTGAAGTGTAACCACCTCTGGGCTGAAATGTGCCAGCTGTTTAGCAGCGCCCAGTTAACCCTACCTTCCATTTTGATAGAAGCGAATAACACAACATATAAATTCAAACCGTAGGAGGATCTTAGATGAAATATTGCTATTTATGTTGGAATTTGATCAAGATATTAGAAAGGAACCCTGATTCTATTGATTTTCATTGAAATGTAGATATTACTTCAGGGTTAAGTAACTTCACTGAGGACGTAAAAACTGATAAATATCCTATGTTGGTTAAGTCTTTCCTTCCTTATGAAAATTTTGTTTTCCAAACAGTGTTTTATTTTACAAAATATGGTAGTGTTACAGACCTGGTTTTAGATTTTACTAATCTCTTAACTTGATGCTGCTTTTCTGAAAGATTGTTTGAGCCATTATTGTCCCTTCCCAATATTCTTGGGTTTTACCTGCATGAAGGCACACGATTTCGAGCAAAAAGTGACAAATTAAGATTAATTCTATATGTGCTGATTCCTTTCAATTCCACTCTTCATGCAAACTGCTTTTCAGATATAAAGTGTTACTATCTAGTAGTGGTAACTGCTATTACAGATTCCCTCTCTTCCAAAGCATTTTGGGAGCTCTGTCTTCCTCTAGAAGCTGCTCTGGCTAAAGCTCCTCTGTTTTTCTCTTCAGCCAAATGTAACACTTCAGGATTAAAGACTCAACATGTCTTCCAAATTTTTCATTGCATTCAAACCCACAGCACTTAATTTGATTTATACTTTTTGTGTGTTAAATGAAGTGAATAAACAGGAAGCCCTGGATAACCGACTCACCCAATGCAGTGATACCCTGAGTAAGAAAAGATTTTTTTTTTTTAAAGACTTTTAAAAGTAATTTCCACTCAACATTTGAGGCTGTTCTGAGCTAGGGTAAAGACAACATTTCATAACAAAATCAGTAATTTTTGCTGGGTTTTTGTGTGTGTGTGTATATATTTTGTGGGGGTTTTTTTGTTTGGGGTTTTGTTTGTTTGTTTGTGTGATGTGTCTGAGTTTGCAAAGATTTTTATGCTTTAAAAAACTCTATTTGGGGTTTATCTAGGGCACCCAACATGTGACCAAGCACTTCTGATACCCAGCCAAGCTTAAGCCAAGCCCATATTTTGTTATGAAATCCATTCTTTCTTTTCAGAGACAGCAAGAGAATTATCTGCTTCATCTATCTATCTGACAAAAACAAATCTCCAAAACCAGGAGTATGTCATACTTACTACTGCACTCTTCTGGGGCAGCTACAGCTCTGAAACCCATCTAAGTGAAAATGGTGCTAGAGCACTTCTGTTCCATCTCATTTAGTTAAAGGATCATATGTTGTTTGCCAACATTTGCAGTTAGGTATGTTTTCTGCCTCTTTTTTCTTTGTCACCTCATATCTTAGGGTTAATGGGCCATGGATTTGGGTTCAAATTCAAAGCTGCAAGCAGAAATGTGCTTAATGATCTCATCCTACCTCTCTCCTCTACTGACCCAAGCACTTAGTCAAAAATCAGGTTATTGGAGGTTGTTCCATGGTATGGAGCCAGATATCTTTCTTATTTACAGAGAAGATAGACATTCTTCTCCCCCCCCCCCCCGAATATGGAGAAATCAAGCAGAAGGTAGCTATTTATTCACAACTTCAACCCTTTTTCACCTCATACTATAAGCTGTTTAAACTTGTTCTTATTTCCATTCTCTGTGGCTCAGGCTTCATGCGTGCCTTCTCTTCCAAGCTTTCCTATTTTCTGTTCTTTCACTCTGAGCCAATTGATCCTTCAGAGAAAGAGCTCCCACCAAATCACTTTGTGCTATTGCTTTGGGCAGTGGAGTGCCTACATTGATGCAAGAGCCATGTTGGTTTCAGCTGTAAATGTACATATCAGCTCTCAATGGCTTCTTTGCCTGCCAGCTGGTTGTTATATTCATGGACCTTTATCCTGATAGTGTAACCCAAGCCCTGTCATTGACTTCTAGCTGAATGACTGATGTTTACATAAAATAGAGAGAAAAATCTTGTAAACTGTTGCAGTGGGTGTATGAACATTAATGTCCAGAGTTAAAACATAGAAAGACGTGTGTGTTAAGTTTTTTCAGCACACCTGGCTTCTAGGCATCAGTCTTAGAGTCACAGTTCCACAAATGTGGATTAGTAGGTATTAGGATGCGGTTGTTTTACTCTTCCATTGACTAATAATGTGTATGTTCTTCACCCACATCGTACTGATTTCACCTAAGCTTTTTCATAGCTTAGTGAAGAAATATGAATCCAGCTAAATATCTGGAAGAGGTGACTGCTCACACTGGCTCTACCTGAGCTGTTTATTTCCCCATACTCAAAACCATTTTTATCCCTCATAGCTTTATTGTAACTCTTCTGCAACATCCATTTTCTTTACTACAAAAGTCAGTGTACACTACTTTTGCTAACTCCTTTGCAGAAGGACTTGGTTCAACCTTGGTGAAAGTCAATAGAAATATTTCAATAAATGGGAATAGGCTCACACCTTATTGAAAGAGAACATGAGGTCAACAGGTCCTTACTGCTTCTGGTTCCTGCCCCATGCCAAAATGCTGCTGCAGCAAAACATGTTTTTTAATTTTTTTTTTTTTTTAACCTATCCATATTAAAAGCAGTAGGTCAATTCTTTCCCACCCAGAACTATCTGTAGAGAGAGTTTGGAATACAGGGAAAAGCTTCAGTAGTTGACTGTGAAAATCACATTACTTGTCATCTCCCCAGATGGCCTAGAAAGAACCTTCAGAAAACACACATTAAAGATAAGCTTTAAATTTCCAAGGAAAATATACTGTGGAATTCTCGCACATCTGTGGCGCTTTCTCACTCTCTGCTGAAATGATGCAGTGAGTTGAAAAATGTCTTATTGGGGCCAATTTTTTATCCTACCATGCATAGAATTCTGGAGTCAGTCTAATGAATCTGATGTTGTTAATAGCTCTAAATTTACACTGGGGCACTGGAGATCAGACTGAACTGTGATCTCTAAGGCAGCATGGGAACAGCCCACTTGTGTTGAATACTTAAGCTGCTTGCCATCCTCTTTGTCTTCTTCTTCTATATTTCTTTTTTCCAGGGCAGTATTCTGGACTTGGAAAAACAGAAGGGGGAAAATACAAAGGCAGCAAAATAACTCCAAGATCTCAGCAGCTTAGCTCTCCTATCACCTGTTTAAAAGGACAAAACACATCCAGAACAAAACCTGTGGCCCAACAGCTATGTCTGCAAAGAAACAGTGCTATAGTTGAAATTCTATGCAACACCCTTTAGATCAAAATATCACGATGACAACAACAAATAGAAGTGACCACACTTAATGGATACTCAAAGAGCTAGGCCATGACTCAGATTCCTTACTGTTGTTTGGAAGTGAAACCTGAGAGCAGAGAAGAGAGAGGGAAAGAAACCTTGTGTTAAGCTGGCATGCACCAGTGAATAAATGGCTGGCATTTGCAAAGCTGCATTGCAGGGGAGCTTTTAACAGTTTGCCACTGCCAGCTGATGTCTCTTTAAGCATCACTGCCAAGAAGCCAAAACTGGAAGCAGGTGCAGGGGCAGAGGAACTGAATGTGGAAAGGGAGGAAAAAAAAAAAAGAACAGAACTTCTGTTGTTAAAATTCTGTTGCTTTCATTGAAACCTAAACAAAGCTTTACTTTAAACTTGAATAATAAATTTTAGTGTGATAGACTCCTGCCTATCCAGTTTGACAATCCTCTTACATTTATGCACTGAGCTAAAAGATTTTTTTTTATATTTTTTTTTTCCCCTTTAAAGCCTTGGATTGTCTGAGAGAATGCTGTATACTCATTACAGCAGCTTTCCTTTGGAGATTGAGAGCATCTGCTTCTTAATGCCCCTTGTTCCACCCCCCAAGCAAACTGCTTTTTACACACTCCTACCCCCATTAGTCCAGGGCCTGGGAACAGAGCTGTTTCCCCAGCTCAAGTCTCTGTCTTCACTGTGCCATGTCACCAGTTCAGGACCTTAGTACACTGCTGTCTGATAAGATGCATAGCAGGAAACATTAGGTGCTAAGAATTTACATTCTTAAATACACTAATGCAATGTGTCAGTCATGATTTTGTGAAATGGCTTCTGTTCCTTTTTTAAGATCAGATACAAAAAGCAGGGAAAGACAGGTACTGGCTGGACTGTAGAGTAATGGTAAGTTCTGCAAGCGACTTTGTGAGAGGTCTTGGTTAGATTTGGGATACTTCAAAGAGGAAATAAATCCCCCAATCTTAAGGAAAACAATGCCAAAAGAAGAAAAGAAATCTTTTTATGATGGCAAACCACCAAAACTTTAAAATGCACGTGGCAGAAGGTGGGAAGCTTTTCTTCAATTCTTTGCTAAGAACTTTGATTTTTAACCATTTAGTAGTTACTGTTCCCACAGATTAGAGAAAAGATGTGTCACCTAGTCAGAGCCCTGAATTTGGTCTTCCTTATTGTGCTCCACCCTTTAAGAAATTTGTGCTATTCTCAGTTAAAAGATGTTCCTTTCTGCTTGGTTTTCCTATAAAGAAAAGGCAATAGCTAAAGCCACACGGGGTAGAGTGAAATAAAAATAAATCAACATACATGAGCACTTCTCTGTGCCTTGTGTTTTAAAATCATTCCCTTCCCATGTTCTAAATACTATGATTTTAAATCACAAGCTGTGCTTTAAAGCAGATTGTATTTTTTTGTTTGTTTCTCCTCTTGTATGTCTCAGAAGAAATTGTTGAAACTAATTTGGTCAGTGTCTAACTGTTTTGCAGTAGCACAGTCTCGAAAATGCCTTGTTTTTCCAGTTATACAGACTGTTTATTCTGAAGGAAAACCATTTCACTTTTTCAGTTTACACAGCATATTAAACAACTTTTGCATTTATAATGACAGTGAATTTTCTTCTCTTTAACTTTTCCTTAATATGCAACTACTTCTTACTCTCCCACTTTTGAAAATGTCCAGGAAATTATGCACTGAGAACTACGTTTGTCTGTATTTCCATCCGTCACTCATCTTTTCTTTATAATGGTGTCTTGTTTGGAAGACACTAAGGGACTGCTTTAAAATTATATTCTTCCTCTGAGTCAACAGTCTGCCTCGGGATAAAAGGTGTAGAGCACACAGTGTGGTGTAAAAGAGAATTTACAAATCAGCAATGAACTCAGCCTGAGCGTTGCTCAGTAAGTGTGAACCATCCTTCAATTAACAAAATTGATGTAGACATTGTAGGACTTTCAAAATATCTATCCTAGGCTTTCAAGCAGTTTCCTTCCACCCTGTGGAGACAAAGTCTTTATTCTGACGAAAGCTGAGATCCTCAAAAGAATGAGACCAGTAGCGACAGTTTGTTAGAAAGGCACCAAAAGGTTTGGATAAGAATAGAATGGAAGTTAAGTCTGTGATCTTTTCAAAAAGGGAGAATAAAAGTAAGTAAATCTATTCTGTCCTCTAAGAGACACCATTACGTATGATGGCACCCACATGTGTTAGCATATTGAGGCTTCCATAACACACAGGACTTTCTCAAGTTTGTCGTGGTTTAACCCCAGCTGGTAACTGAGCACCATGCAGCCGCTTGCTCACTCCTCACCCACCAAAGAAAATGGGAAAAAAAAGTGAATTGAGATAAAGTCAGTTTAATAGGATAACAAAGGAAAAGAATAACAACATCAATAGTAATAACAGTAATAACAATAATGACAACAATAATAACAATAAGAATAACACAAGTGATACATAACTGCAATTGCACACCACTTGTGAGAGGGAAAAACACCAACCCAATGCCCAGTCTGTTGCCAAGCAGTGATCCCACCTCCCGGCTAGCTTCCCCAGTTCTATATGGAGCCTGACGTTCTATGGCAGGGAATGTCCCTTGGGCCAGCCTGGCTCAGCTGTCCTGGCTGTGCTCTCCCAGCTTCTTGTGCACCTGGCAGGGCGTGAGAAGCTGAAAAGTCCTTGACTTAGTGTAGACACTACAACTACCACACAACAACTAAACCATCAGTGTGTTATCAACATTATTCTCATCCTAAATCCAAACCACAGTACTATAATGGCTACTAGAAAGAAAATTAACTCTAACCCAGCTAAAACCAGGACAGTATGCACCCCTTATTCATACCATCTACGTCATGGCCAGGTCCTATACTTCTCAATACATTCCAATTTATCACCATCACTTTTCCTGTCTTTTGACATGTACACAGAGATATCATTCCTTTAGTCCATGGGACATACCTTTAAAATGTCCATGAGTTCATTTAGTCTATGACTTTTGGGCTCCCTCTGTCATAACAGTCTCTCAGGGCAGGAGGGAGTGTGATGCTGGATTGTTGCATGCTGCATCCGCAGCTCGTAGCTGATGTATCAGGCATGGTCCACACTCATGGTCTGTGGGTTGAAGATGTCAATCTCAAGAAAGTTGTTGGGTGCTCATTGCTGAAGTCAGTTCTGGTTTCATCACCTCTGCACCTTGCTCGGTTTCATCAAAGTTCATTCTTCATTCGTCTGAGTGACTCTTCCTGTAATACCATTGTTATGGCATATAGCAATCATAGTAGTGATGACATGCAATATTATGTAGCAATCAGCATCATACAATTTAAATCATTGGCTATTCTCATCCACAATCAAATCCCCTTGAGGTACACATCAGACTTCCCCATACTTCTGCATTACCCACCAAAATGCACCCAGGTCCTTGAACAAAAGCAATCCCACGGATGTGTTTGCCTTTGCCCGAGGCAGGAGTAACCCAGACTGTCTTCCCTAACATATTCTTCATGTGCACTACATGGACTTTACCTCCTTCTACAGTACATGGAAGTTTTCACTGGGCGAGGCCAGCTCTATTGGTAGATCCCCTAGTGTCGACTAAGCTGGTGGCCTTTGCTAAATGTATATCCCAATGTTTGAAGGTCCCACCACCCATTGCTCGCAGTGTAGTCTTTAACAGTCAGTTGTAGCATTCAATTTTCCTGGAGGCTGGTGTGTGACAGGGGACGTGATACACCCATTCAATGCCATGCTTTTTGGCCCAGGTGTCTGTGAGGTTGTTCCAGAAATGTGTCCCATTGTCTGATTCAATTCTTTCTGGTGTGCCATATCGCCATAGAACTTGTTTTTCAAGGCCCAGGACAATGTTCCAGGCAGTGGCATGGGGCACGGGATATGTTTCCAGCCATCAGATGGTTGCTTCCACTGTTGTAAATACATAGCATTTGCCTTGGTGGGTTTGTGGGAGTATGATGTAATCAATCTGCCAGACCTCCCCATATTTATGTTTTAGCCACTGTCCTCATACCACAGAGGCTTTAACAACTTGGATTGCTTGATCACAGCGCATGTTTCATATTCATGGACAACCTGTGCAATAGCGTCCATGGTCAAGTCCACCCCTTGACCACAAGCCCATCTACATGTTGCTTGATGACTTGAGGTGTCATGGGCCCAGTGAGCTATAAATAATTCACCTTTATGTTGTCAGTCTGGATCTACCTGAGCTACTTCAGTCTTAGCAGCCTGATCCACCTGCTGGATGTTTAGATGTTCCTCAGTGGCCTGACTCTTGGCATCTATGTGAGGTACTTTTACAACCAGTTTCTCTAGCTGGGCTGCAATATCTTGCCACAATGGAGCAGCACAGATGGGTTTGCCTCAGTGCTGCCAGCTGCTCTGCTTCCATTGCTGTAACCACCCCCACAGGGCATTGGCCACCATCCATGAGTCAGTATAGAGGTAGAGCTTCGGCCACTTTTCTCCTTCAGCGATGTCTTAAGCCACCTGGATGGCTTTCACCTCTGCAAACTGGCTCGATTCACCTTCTCTTTCATGTTGTGCAGGACTCTATGCAGCAGCAGCCTTCCACCTCTGATGCTTTCCCACAATGTGACAGGACCCATCAGCAAATTGCTTCTCATTTTCTGGTAGTTCATTATATGGTAGGGCCTCTTGAGCACACATCACCTCCTCCTCTGGTGATCTTCCGAAATCTTTGCCTTCTGGCCAGTCCACGATCACTTCCAGCATCCCTGGGTGACTGGGGTTTCCTATTTGAGCCCACTGTGTGATCAATGCTACCCACTTACTCCACGTAGCATCAGTTGATGGGGGGGGACACCCTCCTTTGAACATCCAACCCAGCACCAGCAGCCGGGGTGCCAGGAGGAGCTGTGCTTCAGTACCAACCACCTCCAAAGCAGCTCGAACCCCTTCACATGCTGCCAATATCACTTTTTCAGTTGGAGTGTAGCAGCCTCAGATCCTCTGTATCCCCGACTCCAAAACCCCAGGGGTCGACCTCCGGTCTCCCCTGGAGCTTTCTGCCAGAGACTCCAGGTAGGGCTGTTCTCCCCGGCTGCGGTGCTGAGCACATTTTTGCACCTGGTCCTGCCCAGACTGGCCCAAGTACTACTGCATGAACTATTTCCTGTTTAATTTCTTCAAAGGCTTGCTGTTGCTCAGGGCCCCATTTGAAATTGTTCTTCTTCTGGGTCACCTGAGTTTACAATCAGACTGTAATTTGGAATGTGCATTCACCAGAAACCCACAATGCCTAAGAAAGCCTGTGTTTCCTCTTTGTTAGTTGGTGGAGACATGGCTGTTGTTTTGTTGATCACACCCATTGGGATCTGATGGTGTCCATCACTTGTGGCGTACCACTTGGCTGCCTTTGACTCCAGTTCGTATTGACGTTCTAGCATATCTGGCACAGCAGGACTCATCGGTGGCATGACTTCATTCAGGCCATGATAATCTGCTGTCAGTCTCCATTTTCCACTGGAGTTTTGCACAGGCCATATGGGACTGTTAAAGGGTGAGCAGGTTCTGCTGATCACTCCTTGGCTCTCCAGTTGACAAATCAGCTTATGGATGGGAATCAGGGAGTCTTGGCTGGTGCAATATTGCCACCAGTGCACCATTGTGGTAGCGATCGGCACCTGTTGTTCTTCAGCCCTGAGCAACCCCAGAACAGAAGAGTCCTCTGAGACACTCGGTAAGGTAGACAGTTGTTTAATTTCCTGTCTTCAAGGCAGCTATGCCAAAAGCCCACCAGTACCCTTTTGGGTCCTTGAAATACCCTCTCCTAAGGCAGTCTATGCTACGGATGCACAGATCTTCTGGGCCAGGCACAATGGGGTGCTTTTCCCACTCATTCCCAGTTAGACTCACTTCAGCTTCCAGTACAGTCAGCTGTGGGGATCCCCTTGTCACTCCAGAAATACAGATGGGTTCTGTCCCTTCGTAGCTTGATGGCATTAGGGTACACTGTGCACCAGTGTCCAGTAGAACCTTGTACTCCTGAGGGTCTGACGTGCCAGGGTATCGGATCCACACAGCCCACTAAACCCGATTGTCCCTTTCCTCCACCTGGCTGGAAGTAGGGTCCCTCTAGTGCTGGTCATCCTATTCGTTACTGACAAATGGATTCGTGTGGCACACATGGGTTTGAATCTCATCCTTGTTACTCACTCCTTGTAAACACAAATCAGAAGCTCCTTCCATAAGATCAGAAATAAGATCAGTCCTCCTACTCTGTCTGGGGAACTGCCCAGTGGAGACTGGAGCAGCAATTTTCTGGGAAGAACCCTCATTTGAGACTGTTTTCCCTTGCAATTCACGTACCCATGCCTCTAGGGTCGAGGTAGGTTTTCCATCCCACTTCCTCATGTCCTGTCTGTGGTCACACAGGTAAAACCACGGGGTGCCTCGCGGTGTGTACCCTCTGTATCCTCTCTCTTGATCAGAGGATTGCTTACTCCTAACAGATGAGATACTGGTCCTTACAAGCGGGGAATTGGACATATCCTATTTCAGCTGCCAGATCTCCTGGGAAAGTTTCTCAAACAAGTTTTTGGATTTTTCAGACAGTCTTTCCACAGCTGAGACACAGGCCCGTAGGGAGGAAGAGAGATTTTCTTCATATTGCTGGGGCTGGCCAGCCACTTCATTCCTTGTTGGTACCTCTTCACCTTTGCAGGCCAGTACTGCCAGTGATTTGGCATACGACAGTGGTGCGTTCTGTACAAACCCCCACCACATGGGTCAGGTACATCGGACTTCATCTGGATCTGTGGGTAACTGCACATTGTCCGGGTCATAATAAACCATCTCCCGCATGGCTATTTCCCTCAGGTGCTGGGATACCTCTCTGCGTGGTGGTCCACTTGCCTGGGTGACATATAACATCTTCTTTGAAGGGATACCTTTCCCTCATGCCTGACAAGAATCGCCTGCAGAGGCTGAGGGCTTGTTGCGGAGGTCTGAGTAGCCGCAGTGGCTGTCGCTGGAGTTTGAGTGGCCACAGTGCCTGTCACAGGGGTTGGAGTAGCCACAGTGCCTGTTGCAGGGGTTGATCTCCAGGTAGCATTCTTAAATAGTCGTTTAACCCTAAACAAGACCTGAACCACATTCAGGAGACCTAGCAATAGAAACATGCTGGCCTGAGCATCCCAAGGATATTCAGCATTCTCAAGAGCAATTGTAATTAGCCTGGAGAAGAAGGGGAAGGTGAAGGAAGGTGTCTCCCCCACATACTGGTACTCCAAGGAGCAAAATGAAAAGTATAATTATTAATAGCTTCCACCCGATGGCTCCTGAAGTACGGAGATGAAGCCATCACTGTCTCTCCGCTGCCGCCAAACACAGATTTAGCTGCCGCTGAATATAAATACAAAACTGGTCTGACTGTCAATGCTTTTATCATACCAGAAGCCAGCAGTACACCAAACAGCAGGTCGATAACTTTAATTCAATGCCTAGAGGTGACAAACCACACATAAACACTGATAACCAGTGTACGCGGCAAGTAAGGTGTTACATGACGCAACTCTGAGAACAAGTAAAACAACACTGTGACCAGTGGACCAGTGACGATTCAACTAATATAACGAATGCTTATATCAAACACGCTCTGCTCAGATCTGTCGTTATGTCAACCTTCGTGCCCCACACTGGGCACCAAAAGGGACTGTTGTGGTTTATCCCCAGCTGGTAACTGAGCACCACGCAGCCACTTGCTCACTCCTCACCCACCAAAGAAAATGGAAAAAAAAAGTGAATTGAGATAAAGTCAGTTTAATAGGATAACAAAGGAAAAGAATAACAACATCAATAGTAATAACAGTAATAACAATAATGACAACAATAATAACAATAAGAATAACACAAGTGATACATAACTGCAATTGCACACCACTTGTGAAAGGGAAAAACACCAACCCAATGCCCAGTCTGTTGCCAAGCAGTGATCCCACCTCCCGGCTAGCTCCCCCAGTTCTATACGGAGCCTGACGTTCTATGGCAGGGAATGTCCCTTGGGCCAGCCTGGCTCAGCTGTCCTGGCTGTGCTCTCCCAGCTTCTTGTGCACCTGGCAGGGCGTGAGAAGCTGAAAAGTCCTTGACTTAGTGTAGACACTACAACTACCACACAACAACTAAACCATCAGTGTGTTATCAACATTATTCTCATCCTAAATCCAAACCACAGTACTATAATGGCTACTAGAAAGAAAATAAACTCTGTCTCAGCCGAAACCACGACAAAGCCCTGTAGCCTTGTATTAAATATACATGGATAGTTTTGACAGGTCAACAGTTCTCATTAGGAACTAAACTGATGTTGGTTCCCAATAAAAATCCCATGTCTGTTCATGTGCAACATAGGCCACACTGAAACATAAGTGCGGAAGTCTTTGAGCAAGCTTCCAGAAAATACCCTGGATGATGTTTTCCAGAGTCTTTGAGAACTGGATGGAGCACCAAAAGAGATGCATTAATGGTATGTTCTCATGTACAGTGGGAAGTAAGCACTACAGGCTGGTCATCTCTGTCTAGGTGATTCCCAGAGGAATCGGTGCAGAATCATCTTGTTTTGTGCTCTTCATTTTAACCCTTTAACATCCTCCTAAATGTTTTTAGGACCATTTAAATTGATTGGAGGAGAAACTATTTCAAAAGATTAACACAGTAAAATGGAACACTGTACCTTTAAGCACTTGATCCCTGCTAAACGCTGCCATAACTTCTCTGATTTTATTCCTGCAGCACTCAGGAAAACATTTGAAAGTCCAAGCATTTTGCAGTTTTTGTGCATGATTAAAGTTTAAAACAATGAGTGTTCTAAGATAAATATATATATATATATTTGTGTGTATAAATAGATAGGTACACACACAAAGACATGCCTGCACTCTAACAAAAGCACAATAGCTCATTTATACAATCATGAAACTGCTAACGGGGTACATTTTCTATAAACTGAACTAGCTCATAGTTATATATATAAAAAAAATGCAGTTAAATGAAACCATAGATGAAGTGAACTTATGTCATCAGTCTTTGAATTTTGTGCATTTTGAACACTATCCAAAAAATTATAATACACTGTTTGAAATATTATATCAGTGGTGAAGGAGAAATGATCTCTCTGTTACAAACTTATAGCCTTAAACATTCATATCCTACTGTAAATATACCACATACTGTATCATGTTGCTTATGGAAAATGACTTTTTTTCCTTTTAATTTTCTAACCCTTTGCTGAAGATTAGAGTTTGGCAAAGTCAAGGCTCTAATTGTTCTTTTCCATTTTACTCTATGGGAAGTAATGTTCCTTCTGATCTAAAATAAGTTATTTTCTATTTCCATATTCACAATGATCTGTATATACAAATAATGAAATTCAATGCACCTTGAGGATCATGTGGCTATATGTATGCCTGTGGCTGCTTAGTCTCTGAACTACACTATTTTTGTTTAGCGTGGTGCTGCACTTAATGATATTTACATTTATAATGTGCTGCTTGGATGGGCTCTAAGTGTTGTGTGTCTAAAAATATAATAATAACAAAGAAAATATATAGCTGAAGGTCAGGCTAGATTGACTATACCAATAACAAGACTAAATAACTCAGCATAAGGAAAAATCACTCTCACTGGAAACGAGCATGTTTGCTGCTTGATATATTGTGCTGGTTGAGTGCCAGCAATACCCCAGAAACACTCAGCACCTTCCTGGATGGGATCCTCAAGTATTTGGGGCCCAATTTCTACAATAAAATGCATTATTAGGTCATTATTATTTTCTGGTGTGTTTTGAATATATGAAATCAAAGTCTTACTTGAAGTTTTCTTGTTTTATATTCGGATAAGTTGCAACAGGGCTGTTCCTCTGTAGCATAAAAATGACTCTACTTCCATTAACAAAGCACTTGTTTCATTTCCCTTTTCAGCACTTTTTCCAGCAGGTATCTTTTTTATTGTGATTTCTTCAGTGAGGAAACAAGTATTGCCATCTAAACGGCTTGCAAAGTATTTATTCACTATCGACCATGGCATGAAAGAAAAGATTCATAATTATTGTCCTCATTAATATACTTCTACAGTACAGTGCGTTTCCTGTCAAAAATGTCATTCTGATTCTGTACATTTTGGGCAGCATGACCTCTCCGACTTATTAGTTGTATATTCTCTTACTGTTATTTGTGTTAATTTTACAATATTAAAATTTAGTATTTGTTTCTCTGAGCCTATGGCATTTCATCAGCACCTGGTAATAGTCCCATTTCATATAGTGATGAGAAGTGGGATGGAGGAGAGCGTCCCATATAAGCAAATAGGAAGTCTGGCAGCTAAACAAAAGTACACAAGAATTTCAAAGCCAGAATCTCTGTGAGCCAAGATATATAGAATGTGAGTTGTGGTTTCAACTTGGAGGAAGCCAAAATGAAGTAAATACTACTACTCCAAATTATTATTTTAATGAAAGTTGCAACTGAAATTAAAAGTTTTCATAACTCTTCACTGTGCATAAATAAAATCTGAAAGGTAATGTGCATTAATACTGCATGCATTTGCCTTGGTATTTGGAGGTGATTGTGTTCTCAGGCATAGATGGGTTTTGGCAATTTTGTCCTCTAGGTGTTGTAGCCAAGAGGAATGAAATGTAGATGCTTAAAGAAAAAAGTTTTTCCTTGTTCAAACACACACACACCTTCTCTGCTATAAACTCTTGAAGAAGGGCTCAAGCAGGCCACAATTATGTTCGAGTCGGCTACTGGTCCTCTATCCCAAAGTAAATTCTATCATTTGGAACCCATTTTTTGCCCCAGATACTGTAGTCTCTTCATGCTCTGTTTCCCCTTCCCCTCCTCCTTCTTTCTTCACTACCAATGTGCACCCAAATTTGCTCACTTGGTAACACAACAGTGTGTTTCAGCTTGTTGTACAGCTTTTCCCAAAACTTCGGACTGAATTTAAGCGAACTGATTAAGACACAGAAAACAACTCTTTTCAGCTATGATATGAATATATTTTTTCTGGCTGCTTAATGAGAAAAAAAAAAAAAGCTTCTGCATACAGAAGAGCCAGAATTTCAAGAGCAATTGTAAAAATGACTGGAAGGTTAATGGTAGGTGATATCCTATAGCAGAGAAGAGGACACATTGCAGAGTGAAGATGGCGTCTGCAGAAAGATCCTGAAAATGAAGTTACTATTGAACTCCCTCTTGCTGCCAAACGAGACTTAAAACTATTTGTAGGTTTTCTGTCCAACCCCTTTATAGACTTAAATCCTTTTTTCCTGACCGTACCAGAAAAAATAGCTAATATATCTTATTGCCTTACATATTATACTAAGGCTATGGATTTATTATTTTCATGGATTTTCATAGCAAAAAGATGCCTAGTCCCTAATTTCTAGCTTTTCTTTTTTTTTTTTTTTTTTTTGAGATGGAAATGAGTGCTCACCAGGATTGTCTTGAAATGGAGGCTAGCTGGGGTCTCACACTCACTAGAAACAAAGGTCAGCCAAAGGCAAACATGAAGAAATTACACACCTTTGTTACCTGTCAACAATAATTGCTTTCTAATAAAACTGATCAACCATCAGCAACGATGAATTATTTCAGTGGGAGTTTGGCAAAGACTACTTTTGCCTTCCGTAGAAACAGGCAAATGACAAGTTTGTTTCCTAGCGTCACTGGGGATCTGTTTCTGAGCATTACTGGTGTTCTTTAAAGCTTCTCTGGTCACTCTGACTTGTCAGAGCACCATCTAACGTGGGCTGTGCAATTTACACAAGTCAATTGGAAGTGAGGGCACTCAGCAGTTGCAAATCTGCTTCATAGTTCTCATGACCTGTGGGTCAAACAACTGTCATTAGTAGGATTAAAACTGGCATAGAATAAAATATGGATACACTTATGGAGAGATTTTTAAAGCTGCGGGACGTTTTAAACACTGGCTTCCACAACAGTTAGTAAGTTGACTGCCTGGATCCCTTTTGTCATTCACTAGAAAACTCCTGCTTAGTTATTCTGTTCAGTAGTTGTAATTTGAACCACTGTTTCTCAAGTTTTTCAAATTATTTTGAAATTTCAGAGGGGCACTGGCCCACAGAGAGAACATACATGATTGCACACTTTGTTATTTCAACAGGTCATTGTCTTTTAATTTATCTGAGGAAAACAAAAGACTATCTAAACCCACTATTTTTTTCTATTTTAGGGAGAAGAGTTGTCCAACTCAAAGGAAAGAAAAACATTTATATTTCAACTTTGGATGGAATGTGGAATATATCATTGTACTGTGTAATTTTTTTACTCAGTGCTAATTATAGTTGATAAATTACAGCTGAGTCAGAAACTACAGTTTCAGATATGGTTCCAGTCTTCCCTCAGAGTCTGGGAGGTGTTTGATTTTGGTTCTGTTTATTCTTTAAATGAATAATGATAATATTCGTATAAAGCACATTTCATCAGTAAGTCAAATGTTTTTATAAAGGAGTCATTATCCTAATTTTATCGGTAGGAAAATAAGAAACAGGGATACAATGGCAGGTCTGAGGTCAGAAAGACACTCAGTGTCAGTTCTGGGACAACAACTCTGATTACCTGAGTATCAGAATGAACCGCCTATCATTACTGATACGTAAAACTCCATGAGTTCAGCTGTCTCATTTGGATAAAACCCTCAAACTTTGAAGACTAATCTGAATAAACCTAATCTTTTGATGCTAATAGATTGAAAAAAACTGCCTATCATCTGAGGGAAAGTGGAACATTGAGTTGTAAGGTAAAACACAGGCATTGTAAAATTCATGTATTTAATCAGGTTTTGCTTGATACATATTCTGCACATTGAAATTTTACCTAAAATAAAAGTTTTCCTGAGGCAAGGAATTTCTCCATTTCTACTGGTATGTTTCTAACCTGAATATTTTCATTTCTCAGCAACAGTCCTCCAATTTTTCCTGACCATTATAAATTTACCATTGCAATGAAGGCAAACAAGCATTTCTTTCCTTCAGAAAACACTTCTCTTGAGGCATCCAACAATATTACTCTATGTATTCTATATTATTGTATGCATTTCTAAGAAATGCTGTTTTGCAAATGAGTTTTCACAGCATTTAAACTGCCTTTGGGTTGAATAGTAAATGGTAATGTTTTCAAATCAACTACCATGTTAAACATTTTGGGGATTGCAATGACACTCTCTTAAACTAAAGAGGAGTTATTTTTGTGTGGATTCAGTAATCCCTAAATGAAAATGGGAAGAGTCACAGATAATTTACTTTATGTGCCATACCTGCAAGAGCACAGACTTGTGCTAACAGCAAGTTGATAGGACAAGGGTAATGCTTTTAATTTTTATTCAATAACTCCATGCCAAACAGACATTTTTCATTTCAGTATGACTAAAATGGCTATCCAGGTGGGACTCTTGATGGGTGATGAAAATGAGAGACGAGCCTCTACTTAGGATGATAATATGCACTGCAAAGAATGATTGGGGGCGGGGGGGGAAGAAAAGAAAAGAAGGCTTTTTAATAAGGAATTGTGCAGGATTGATTTTTTTAATAAGTACAGTATCATAAATCACTGGAACTCCTTTATTTTCAGACATATAAACCATATGCATGGGTGAAATTATGGTCATAAAGGGCTATTTTAGCATGAACCACAGGTTCATTTTAGAAACAAAACTGATGGTCATTTGCAAGTGCTTAAAGAAAGAATGAGAACAAAAACAGGCTGAAAAATACTCCTACTCACTCCACATGTTTATTATCTGTGTAAAAGATTTGTGTTTGTTGGCAAAAGTAAGGATTTTAAAAATCATGACATCTACACTCAGTTTGTCTTGTAAGTATTCATTTATGTCTGGTTGTTTCAATGAATTCATACTTTCTGAAGAAAGTATCAAACTGGTCAAGGAATATGAAATTTCAAAGAGGTTTCACCTTCTTATATAAAATATGAGTTTAGTCCAGAGTATGAAATTCCATGCACTAGAAATTTTGTGTGAATAAAGATAGATCTAATGTATCTTCTTCATATAAATATAATTAGTTCAAACTCAGAGCAATTAAGAAGTGATTCTGCTCAGAAAACTAATAGCAAGGTGGGGACTTAATCTTAAATGTGTTCTGAGTTTTCAAGAAAACAAAGATAAAAACTGAAACAACAGCAATGGCAATTCTCTCCCTAAAGAGTGATCTGAGAAATAAGCTGATCAGTTTCTCACCTGTCATTAACGGTCTGCAAAACAAATTCTGTTATGATTTCTACCTTTGAAAGTGTTTCCACAGGAAATTTGCAGTCATGTGTATCTACTTTCTTTACACACAGGATTTTCTCAAGCCTTATGGCCTTGTTTTAAATATGCATGAGTAGTTTTGAGAAGTCAACAGATCTCACTGGGAACCAAAGAGAAGATGTCCTCTGTCTTTTCATGTGCAGCATAGGCCAGGCTCAAACATAATTGCTGCAAGAAGTACGCTGCTTCTCCTTGAGCAAGCTTTCAGGAAGTACCCTAGACAATGCTGTCTGTAGTCTGTGAGAAGTGGATGGAGCACCAAAAGCAATGATAGGCATTCATGGTCTGTTGTGAGGTAAGGTGGGAGGAAAGGCAATAGGGAGTGCCAGGCACTACAGGCTGGCAGCCTTTGTGTACAGCATGGATACAAGACCCAGAGGAATTAAACCAGATATATCTTTTTCTGCTCTTCAGAATGGGAAAGGAGAGAATCCAGATCAAAGTTTCATGATTCTGCATGGCTGGTGAACCTGAATGTAACAAAGGAACATAATTATTGAGAAAAAAAATCACTGATTTCACAGTTATTTTTCATAGTACTAGTATACCGCCATTAGTTTTTTGAGGTGGGTTTTTTCCCAATAAACCCCCCTAAAATGGCCAATATGTATTTTAATAGCAATATAAATAATAAAATAAATTTGGAATGAAACATCCACTGATGTCAAAACATAACAATACACTTTTTAAAACAAGTTGCCAAAGAAAATAATGCAGTATTTTCATTGGCATACTAACAGCTCCTTATATGTCATTATGACCCTAATTTTCTTTGCTAAAATTTTGCATAATTAGATTACACATTGCAGTCTAAGATGAAACCAAGACTGTACTTTGTAGTTTAACTGCAGATGGATTTGAGTCAAAAGTTTGGATAAAGTTCCAACCGTTTTCAAAGCTAAAGGGTGTTTGGATCTGATATTGTGGTAGTTTTGTACTTCAGTGCAGTCAATGGAGACATTCTTGTAGGGTTACACAGGAGTTGGATCAGGCTCTCAAAATGTAATGTAAATGGACAGTACCATAAATTTCTTTATTATGAGAGCATGAACTGTAGCATTTTGTAAGGCAAAAATTCTTAGCATTGATTCTTAGCTTACAGTGTAATCATATTTCCAGCCGAAGAGTTGTTTATAACTGTTACCACCAAGGCAACTAGAAAATAGCAATCATCAAAGAAATAGAAGTATTTGGACTTGCTCTGCTTGATACACCAGCTGAGTATAAAAAAAAAAAAGTGAAAAGAAAAAAGAGTTAATTTGCATTGTCATTATATGAATCTATTCTTTATAATAAACACTTCAATCATTTAACTTCAGCTATAAAGCAGTTGACTGTGCTCTTTGTTAAGATCCTGTAACAATTCTCACTTCTTAATGAAGCTTTTTTGTAGTCAGATGGAAAAAATAATAGCACCATATCAAAAATCTGTCCAGAATAAAATGTTTTTGGCTTTTCTGTAGCCAAGAGAGCGGACAAAATAAATTTCAATCACATTTTATTTAACAGAAACCAAATAGCACACAAGTAACTGAAAATAAATTCTATTTGACCACAATTTAAATAGCAGTGAGAGTAGAGCCCAATTATTAAGCTCTTTCACTCAGGATTTAATAATAGAAAAAAAAGAATAATTTCTGTGTATGTGTATGTATAGGAATATTAATCGGTTGCACATAACTAGGTACTATTAATTACATAAGCTGGGTCAGATTTTCAGCTGGAGTTTCCATAGACATACATGACAGCTGAAGATCTGTGCTATCATTTTCCTACCTATTTTGTATGTCACAGACAGTTGGCCATCCTTACTATCTGCGGTCTAGTGTTTACACAGCAAACAATGCCAGTTATGGGTATATCATGTGCAAGTTTCCTTCTAGGTGAGTGTAGTACAAGATCTTGCAGTTCTGGGCATGCCATGGAGGAAGCATCATATAGAAATCGTGCTAGTAGTTTTGAAAGGAATGTTACTTCCAGAGAAGATATGTTAATAACAGAAAGTGAGGAAATATATAAATTCATGGGAATAAGTGAACAAATCCCTCTCATATCATCTGAAGACTTACCTCATTGAACTGGTGAAATTCAGGCAGGATGACCACTAAATTCTCATTTGAATGAATATTAGTGCTATGTGGAAAAAACACTGAAACATGTTGAGATGCTTCTATCGGGTTAAAAGTACATACAGGTTCATATTAGTACTCAACTCGAATATTCTGCATTTTCATTCTTTTGCAAACTACTCTAGGAATTTTCTGTTTCTTCCTCTTACAGGCCCCTTAAATTTTGGAAACTTCCGAGGCAACAGTTCTGTAAACATCCTCTATCTAGGGTTCATAAAACTGGTTCAGTCTGTAGGAGTGGCGTGCCAAGGCAATGAAGTGCTACATCCAGGTAGTACACACATGCTGGGCAAAGGCTAGGCTGCGCCGTGGTCATCATGCAGTACTATCCATTGACCTTCGCATGGAAGGAGATAAAAGGTACATAAGCTCTGTGATGTCAATGATAGCCCACAAAGCTACTGGGTAGAGAGAAATAGATGTAAGTTTATACCACCACAAGTTTAAAAATATCTCTTATTCTTTGAAGAAGTAACAAAATGAAGCACTGGAAGACTGTCAGTCTCTCACATATTCAAAGACTGGGTATAGCAGGGGTACTACAATGCCAGAACATTGTCATGTCTTTTATGGATCTCAGTTTTTATGGACTACTTACAGTGAAATGGCATTTCGCTCTCTAAGGTCTCTTAATGAGAAAACTGTTTAAGAAGACTGACATTTGAAGTTGTGATTTTTTGTGACAAGACAGTTATCTTTTGGAAAGAGGACAGAAACCACTAGCTTATTTAATAAATGATATTGAGGGAACAATGATCTAATTTTAGTCTTTCCACTGAATGAATTTTAAATCCAAAGACAAAGAAACCCTTCTGAGCCAGGAAGCAGCAAGACTGGGGTGGCACCATAAGGGAAAATGAACTGGGAGCTGAGAGTGACAACACATCAGCACAAGGATCCCAACCAGAAGTTAGTGACAGGGTTGTGTTTCTGCATCCAAGAGAGCCTGTGCATGACAGGATAGAAGGGGATACACAGGAGTCTGTCCAGGTGCCATGGTTTACCTTAAGGTGAAGAACTCCACAGCTCCCATCCATAGCAATGAACATGGCTGAGGTGGGTTGGGGCCAGGTAGGCATCTGGGCATTCTGGACAAACTCAGAGGCCACAAAACTATGGGCACAGTTGTCCTGGTTCTGGCAAGGATAGAGTTAATTTCACAAGGAGCCAGGACAGGTGAGCCAAGCTGGCCGGGGGCAAGTCCATACCGTGTGACGTCATGCTCACCATAAAAGGGGGGCTGGCTGGGCAGGGACGGGGCGGCGTGGTCTCGGCGCAGTTCCAGGACAGGCTGAGAATCTGGTAGGTCAGCGGTTGGATCGGTAAATTGTTCTCTGTTATCACCCATTGTGAATATCTGTTATCAGTACTGTTGTTGATTGTTTCCCTCTCCCTTGCTGTCCCAGTAAACTGCCCTTATCCCAACCCTCGAGGCTTTGCCGTTGTTTTTCCATTCTCCTCCCCATCCCGCCGGGGGAGGGGTGAGCGAGCGGCCACGTGGTGCTCAGCTGCCGGCTGGGCCTAAACGACGTCAGCAGTGGATTGAACAGTGCACCCATTCCGAGAGGATAATGACAAGTAGTATGGTGTGGCAGGGTGCTCATGCAGATGCCTCCTGACTGCGTTCCCTTTGCAATGGTGTCGACATGGAGGTTGTTTAAGCCAGTGGCCTTTCTCACCACAGCAAAAGCATGATCCTTTCTCACACCTGCATCTTCACTCTTGGGTGGTGCCCAGTCCATGGCTTTCTCCTCTGTGGGTGGTAAGTAAAGTGTGGCTGAGCTCCCCCAAGGGCTCTGGTGCTCTCTCTTGCATTGCCATCAGGCACCTCTCCAAAGTGATAGCCAGGTCCAAGAGCTGTCCTAGGATCTACATGGCTCCACCCTGGTCATCTTATCATTGAGGACCTCAGTCAGCACTACTGTATGGTGGGCTAGAAGGACTTACTCCCTTCTAGCCAGTTCCAACAGCCAGCTCCATGAAATGGATGGTGCCATCAGTGGCTGAGTGGCTGCTCTGCTGGAGTTCCATCCAACAAGGGAGCTTCTGCCATGGCTGTGGGATTGCTGTTTCCAAAATTCTGCTCCAGATCAGGGAACTGGAGCCCAGGGCCTCTAGCTGGGGGGGACATCCAGCTAGGCGATCCTGGGGGCACGAAATCACTGGTGAGGATGGGCTAATGCCTGTCCTGCAGGCCGGATGTTACACAACATTGAAGATTAGACTCACCTGACTAATAAAACCCTGTACCCTTCACCCGATCCTCATTAAAGTGCTTGGGCAAATGGGGGGCCAGGCTTGCCCTGGGTGCAGTGGGTTAGGGAAGCCCTTAGGGCTGTGACCTGCTGGTGCGTCCTGGTCCTGTTTTGGGCAAAGCCCCTGGCAGACAAGCTCCATGGGGCACAGCTGTGGGTGCAGGCCCTGGCGTGGCTGTGGGGCCAGGACCCATGGTGCCTGGCTGTTGGGGCAGCCCTTGACACAGCCGTGGAGCCCGTCCCCTACCTGCAGCTCAGGTCCTGTCAGGGTTTGGCCCGGAACCATCAAGAGGAGGTGGGGAGGGCCTTGAATGGACCCCAGCAGCTCCGGGCCCAGGCTGGCAGCCATATTGACGTGTATGGATGAAATCCAGCAGACATTGAAGAAAGGACACACAGAGAAAAAAATCCTTTTTATTTGCATGGGTGGATTATTCCAGCAAGGTTTCCATGTTTCCGCATTATCCTCAGGCGATGAGATTTTTTTTTGTTTGGATATTATTACAGCATGTGTAGTGGTTGTGAAATCACTTTTTTCTTACCTTAGAAAACCAAAAAACCCAAAAGCCATTGAAGTGTTGTTAGATTGATCCAAGACTGTGTTGCCAGATTTCAATCAGTTAGAACAAAGGGAAATACAGAGAACAGAGCCACCATTCATATTTATGTAATGAATATCCAACTGTTAATAGATAGTCAGAAGTTCAGGAGCAATGAAAAGTGAGATATTAGTGATAAAACGCTCGCTGCCTATGAGGAATCACATCCCCGCAAACTCCACCATCACTGTTGGAAGTAAACTCCTGTTTATTTGCAACAGGCAAACTCTGTAGCTTCTTTCATAAAACTGCCTCAGATCACTGATATTCCATTTGCAAATCCATGCACAAATATTATTTATGTCTGAATGATTTCTGATCTTTTAATTAGGTTTTTAAAGGTGTTTCTATCACACTAGCTGTATAGTCTCTGCATTACTGTCTTAGGCTGAAGAAGCTGAAGGGAAAAATGTTAATAATTTTTACTATAGCTCTGTTACCTTCACCCTCAACCTTGGCACCTCAGTATCCTGTCTGCATTATGTTAAAAGCAAGTCATTGGCTTGAATATAAAAACCTTAGATTTATGCATTCTGCAATTTCTTAAATTTCATACACTGGACCACTTAAAAACTTGAAAGAATCAGATTTTATATAGCAACTGTCAACATAAGGGGACGGTTCTTTGATTTATATCTAGAAATAAAGGCTAAAGTTTCAGGGTTGCCAGACTGCTCACTTGAAAAACACAGCAACTGTAGGAGGGAAAGAAATGGAAGAACTCCTCAATGTTTATAGTCATTCCCTAATGGAACAATTCTGTGCTGTTTATTGTTAACCCCTTCCATAGGCTATCCTGCTTATAGAAAATGATGACTATTTGTTCCTAAGGACATATTGACTGTGAACTACTCACTCAATGTCAAGATCTAGCCTCACTGAAGAAAAATGGTGTAGAAAAAAACCCAAACAAAAACTTAGGAGATGCCAGTTGTTAAATACCTTGTCTCCTCTGTGATAGCTTCTGTAATTGTCCTTGTGTCTTGATGGGACTGTGGAGCTATTGCTTTTGAAGTTAGCTAATAACCCATGAAAAATATGAACTTCATCCAAATTGAAATTATTGCTAAAAGCTAAATTACATAGTGAAGTTATATAGCCTGGAGCCAGCTCCATCTGAGAGGGCTGGGATGGGTGTAGACTTATCTTCTACTCACCTTCCCACCAGAGGCAAGATAAACACACAGAGTTCTTGACAATGAGCTCCAAGTTATTAAGAAAACAGTCCACTAGGGAAACATGGTTCTAGATGCCTGGATGAGAGATAGTCAATAGGTGAGTCCAGTGAAAAGTTTTGATAGAAAAAAAGATCATCACACCAGAGCAGCAGCAAAGGTGTATAGCTACAGTAGCAATAGCTGCAGTGCAGCTGGTGAAAGAAAAGTCATTTCCAGCCAAAACACGAAGGAAGAATTGTACTAAAACCACAACTGGAATAGAAAAAAATGATAGATGTTAGGCTGGAAGAGGACTCCTTCATTACACAAGAATGAAATTTTGGTCTTGTGGAAAAGAATAAAGAAAACTTCTGTTAATTTGAGGACGACCTAAGATTTTGCATTAATCTAGCCGATGGTGCCCTTCGTGAAGCTTCTCCACAGCTCTTACTGCCTAAATAAGTAAACTAGTAGCTTACAACTACTTCAGAAATAAAAATACCTGTCTTGTTGAGTTGGCATCACCCTGGCTCAGCCTCATTAATATGTTATCATTCTCCCTCCCAACCCACATTGCTGCAGCTCTGTAGAGAGACTAGAGCTGTGTACTCCTCAGTGAAATCTGTTCTGTCACTTTCTGCCTGCTTTGTGTTTCCTGCATTTCACTCACACTTACTAATTGTATGTCTATAAGGACTTTCTCTGTCTCTAGCTGTCCATACTTCTTTTTACTATTGTCAGGCTCCATAAGACTTTGAAGATGTGGTTAGGGTTGCAAATCCCCCAGTCTTTCATGACAAACTCAGTGCTCTTCTTTTGAAACAAATTCTGCCCTGAAGCAAATGCTGATTTCCCACATGTTTGCTCAACACAGAACAGCTTTTGGCACTTTTTCCTTTTGACCCCACCTTCCCTTTCCATGCCCTCAACAAAATGGTGCCCTAATTTAAATGGTATGTTTATTTTCCTATGAAAATGGAGTTCTGCTTTGGGGAAATGGGAATTGGATGCAAGCAGACCTTCATGGCACTTCACAAATATTTTGCTATTTTTTAAAACAATGAAATACAGGGCAGGAGAGGAGAAAAAAATTGAAGCCGTGCAAAAATGTGTCCTCCAGGAGACACAGAGATGGCAAGATCTCCAAGGTATATCATGAAAGGTAAAGGATGAGATACAGAACTGCCAGGAACTCATGGAGAAAGGCTCAAAGGACCTTCCACTTCTGTGTGTTTCCTATTTTCAGAGTGTTCATAAGTGACACTTAGATGGCTGTTCCCCAAGCTACATACTACATCTCTACTGTTAGCCAAGTAGGATAGCTAATGCACCTAGACAGACAAGGACAAAAAAACCAATAAAACCAGCAGTAGTTGTGAATTTTGCTATTTTGGCTATTTGGTTGCCTCACATAGCTAATATATCTAATTTTTCATGTCAACTTCCTTCCATTTACAAAAAAAAAAAAAAAGTTAGAAATTGGAACAAATCTTTACAGGATTAAGGTAAGCATGGCCTGTGTATCAGTTTAACACCAGTGAGCAGAATCCTCTGATGCGCAGAGACTGATCTGCAGTTGTTTCACACATTCTGCATGCCATCAAAAACATAGTGAATGCTGAAGGTATAGCAATAGCCCTTTTGATGAAGCCTGTAAAATCTGGCCAGGGATCCAGCTAGTACCAGACTAACACTAGCCTAGCTCCTGCCAGATCAGTAACAGTTAGGTGGACCATAGCAGTTTCAATTCCAATTCTTGCACTACCAGAGCAAGTGAACTCCAGATACTAACTCCTTTGTGATAAGGCAAATCTAGTATTGACTTTTAGCCTCACACCCAAAATCCCCTCTTATCGGTCCATCTGGTCTCAAACTTAACCATGAATCCATATCTAATAAACCCACACCTGAATCACACCTGTTTCTGAGGTGTCTCTGTTAACTGTAGCCTGCCATCCTCTATCTGATCTAGTTCCTGTTGTGACTTAGCCTATCCTAAGCTTGGTGCTCCAGCCTGGATCCAGCTCGTGTTCCAGATCACTGGCTGAAACTTTACGCTCAGCTGAAACTTCACTCTGGGCTGAAATCATCATCTTTGGCTGTAGACCCCTTCTGTTGTTAGTCCTTAATCTATGAGCTGTAGACTAAGCTGTGGGTTGGTGTTTTGGTTTTGTGGGGTTTTTTGTGGTTTTTTTTTTTCTTTTTTAACTACAGACCTGCTCTCATGTATCCATATGGTTCTATCCCTCATCTGTAGTACAATTTAAAGAAGATGCAGTGTGTGGTGCTTACAAAAGTCTGGCAGATATAATCTTGTCTTGAAGATATAATTTTAAAGTGTTCTCAGCTAAAGGAAGTACTCTGTAGGAAACTGGTTTAGGAATATGGAGCAAACTGGGTTATCTACTCTGTTTTCCACCAGTTTCTGACTGAACTTACATAGAATATTATATTGGCCTAACTATTTTACTGTTAATGAAGGACACATCATGCTTACTGCGAAATAATTGTTTTTATGCTTCATGTTTGGTCTCATTTCAACACTTCTAAGTATAGAGATTCATTTTGTGACTCCACAGTAGTGTGGCTGATGTGCATCCCGCTCTTTTGTGTTCAGGTCTAAACCTGCAATTTCCTCAAAGACATCTGACATCTTTATAAAAGTTCATTGAGATGCACTTGTGGATATTTAAGATTCCTGTTTGTCCCTTTTTGTTGTTGTTGCAGTGATTAAGTTGGTGTTGGAGCAGATGGGGGCAAATCAAATCACCTTGCACCAGCAGGGGTGTAGGGTAATGCACAGTATAGCTCGAAACAGGAATTTTAAGTTAACTTATCTGAACACTTAGTTGCCGCACACTCTTGCACTCATAGAGTTTCACACTTATCTAATTATTCAAACATAGCAGTAAAATTAGTTTCACATTTTGCTTTTTAAAGTACTAGCAGTTACTACTTGCAAACCACCGCAGGGGAATAATTTCAACAATTAAGGCTACCAGTGCTAATTATTCTATTATTAGTCTCCTAAGTTTTCTACTCCCTATTTGGTCAACATTTATAAAGGTCAAAGATTTTTGCAGATTCGCATGAGAAGTAGCATATAAATAATGTGGTATAAAAGACCTTTTCATTGCAATCCATTGTAAAGTATAGAAAATGTGATTAAAGATGATTTCATAACTGTTTGCATGGGAAGTTTTACAAGTATGACTTAACAGTGTGACTCTCACCTTCAGTAGACTGTAACCTGTTACTCCTTGCAATTCCAGAAGCTGCTGTTGTTGTGGAATCATATGCAAAACCTAAAAGCCCTAGGACATTTTCCAAAGCACAAGCTGTACTTCTTACTCGGTGTGCACATGTGTGTGTGCGTGTGTGTGACATATACATGTGTGTGGATATAGATGTAGATACAGATATATACATATGCCAGCATATATATGTCAGTGTGTATATGTCTATGTATAGCTTCAAAAGTTTGCTTGATTCTTTCTTGGTAACTGATTTTCATGTTGCATGTGTTGTCTGGGATAGGAACCATGAAGTCCTGGGGGAAGGCAAGCCCATGGAAGAAAGCAGCAGCCGTTGACTCTGGACACCAAGGACCTGCAGGATGACATTTTGTAGGAAGGTCAGCTTTTCTCCTCAGCTGAAGTGTCTGCAAAGATTTTATTCCACTATAAACCCTTAGAAGTATCATGGTGACTTTTGTAATGTGATTCAGCTAGGGCTTGGAAACCGTTGTCTGCAAAGTTTTTCAAAGTTATTATAGAGCTTACAAGACTGGGTAATGTCTGTAATGCTTAATAAAATATTGCACCTAAATAAAGCTGTTAGGACATGGCCTTAAGAATGTATCAGTACTTCCATTTTGTAGTTACAGTTTATACTAATGCAATAGAATGTGCTTTTCATATTAATTTTGATGAAGAATTGCTTGGCAAAATGTTAGAATAGTTTGTGCGTATTGGAGTTCTGTCAGATATTTCAATAGGAACAAATACCAGCATGTTGGTAGTTTGTAATTTTTCCATATTAATATATGTATATGTTTAGACTGATAAAATGACACATTATTTTGATAACTCAGTCAGCAATATCTTTGAAATATGATCATTAAAAAACAATAAACGAAGTCCCTTGCCTCTTTCCCAGCAACTAAATTTATCTGCTGATTCTCTCACCATTTTCCAGACTTCACATTCTAGTAGAAATGGTTTGGAAATTGTCCACTACTTGTGATCCAGACATGCACCTGGGTTGTTTAAGAGGTGGACATGATTTGAATTCCCACATCTCCCTTTGTGAGATAAATGACTAGCCCATCTAACTCATTTCTCATTAGGTGTATTTGAGTTACCCTTTCTGTAATTTGAGGAACAAACATCACCCCATGTTTGTAGTTTCATTGAGACAAGCGAATTCTTGTGGAAAAGTTTTTTGGTTTTTTGAATTGGCTCTTCCTATTAAAAATGGTTTTGTCAAAAATTAAAAAAGTATTCCTGCCTCAGCAACATTAGCATTTGGAGAAATGGCAATTTCTATTTTCAAATTTTAATGTAACCAGACTCAAGTGTTAGTGCTAGTAGCATTTAATTATAGCCAGAATATCTCTGCCTAAATTCTACTTACTGTAGCATTTGTAGTTTTGATTTACTATGCCCTAAACCATATTACCAGGATGTTTATATTACAAACCTGCATAAGGAAGGGCCATAATATAATTTTGATCTCCACATATAGCAAATAGCTTCTATTTTTAGAAGAAGCAATAACTGGTGATTCAATAAAAAACATCCCAGTGGCTGTGGAGGCACACTGAAGGGGCCAAGGGAAAAGGGAAAATCAAGCCAAGCCAGCTCAAGTCTGGAAAGCCAAATTGCCGGTGAACTTTCTGCAGTATCTTAGGTAGAAGGGACTTGGGAAAATGCTGATCATCAGGAATACTTTATCAGATGAAAGAGGAATAGTTGGTTGTATGCTAAATGGATTAAGGCTTGGCCTTGAAGCAAAATGACATGAAGGAAAGATGCCCAGAATTCCTGGAGCACTGATTCAGGCTCAAAGTAGACAGCAGATTCTATCATCCTGGGTTTTAATGCCTGCATGACTTGCCTGCCCCCTAAATGGTACGCAGCAGTGTCATACTTGGTTCTCAGCATGGCCACTGTTTTGTCCTCACACATCTTCTGTGATGTGTTGCTTAATCCTGATGAGGACTTCTTTGCTGTCACATCAGATAGTTCATGTGCCAAAGAACTCATGTTCTGCTTTGTGTGGTTATATTCATTTCTAAAATAGTCTTGCCAGTTGATTAAGCAAAATTCCTTACTCTACAGAACTCTTGAAATATTTATTTACTTGCTATACAGCTGCCAGAGTCATCTGCTATCTCTGCTTATCAGCAAATTAAAACCTAGTTGTGTGTTTGGGATGTCTCTTCATCCCAGGAATGATGGAGAATATCTCTTTACACGATGGATTATACAGCTTCAGAGGAATTTCCCTCTGATTACATTATATACACTTTTATTGGCAGATCTTTCTACTTCATTTTGCTTTTGGAACGGTTTAAAAACAAGGATAAAATAAAATTGTTTCCTTCTCAAACTAAACAAAGAATTTTATTAAAATCAAAAAAGCAATATAATTTCTAAAACCAATCTCTGCTTAATGCCCCCTCTGTCACTTCCTGCTTCATGCCCTGTTGCTTTTCAGCAACTAACACACACTTCCTTGCATTTTTCCATCTTCACCTCTTTTTGTCTCTCACGATAGTATTTTTAATCAGATTTGCTATTTAGAAGACTCATTGCCATGTGCTAAAACTGTAAAATCATGTTTAAAATGTCAAGAACTTTCTTAAAGGGATTAATTTCCATCACAAAAACACTGCGATGAGTAGTATTGCTAACAGAATCACATGAGCATTGTATTTTCTCCCGGGCCTGGGTGGGGTGCTAGGTATTAACTTAATCTGCGAGAAAAAGGGATCAAAATAAGAGCGAGAACTTGTCCTTTCTGGGATTACCTAGCAGCATGAGTGTTGATATTTTATGGTGGAGTGAAGTGAAATCACTTTATCTTGTCTGATGGGACACAGTACAGGAAGCAAATGTCTTAGGATTGCTTGTTCACAAGCAGACCAGCTGCCAGCCAGCTAGGTTGTATTTGGGGAAAGAAAAGAACAGGAACTGCCTACTTGCTGTGGAAAAATAATACCACCCCATCTGTTCCCACTCCCCAACACCTTCTGCACTTAGGAGGGAAAGACCTTTGAGAGTTGCTCTGCCTTGGGGGAAGAAAACTGTGATACAGTCTCTCATGTTTTGGTGGGGCAGTGAACCCAAATGTGTATGTTAGTAACTCTTCCCTCTTTGCTGGTCTAGGAGACAACAAATACTTCCCTAAGAAGAGGCAAAGTACATGCTTTTGGCTAGGACATTGTTAGGATTGATCCAAACCCCAGAGAGAGGTTGTGAAACTTTGGAGCACAGTTTGGAAGAAGAATGATAGTTCCTAGCATTTAGGTAGGGCAAAGGACATCCCAAATTCTCCTTTCTTCAGGTCCTACCTAACCTCCTTACCTAACTGGAAGAATTACAAACCTCAGTCTTTGATGATGTCTTCCTTACAGGATCTTAAGAGATTGTTTGTGAGTCTGCTGACCTTAGGGTTTTCTTTTTTCCAAGAGTCAAGGGACAGACATCTGTTATTGGACACATTTGTGGTTCTACTAAGCAGCTACTTCTGTGATGGTTATTGGCTCAATAGCTCTAGAGAAGCTAGAGCTGGGAATTCAAGCATAGGAATGCAAAAGAAGTATCTTTCCGCCAGCTGGATAGGAGAGGTGGGGACAGGTCATCAAGAAGGGCTGGATTATCAAAGCAAATCCAGGGCTCAGTTAAAAGGAAAGTTAGAGAGAGAGGAAAAGGCACTGGAAAATGTGGTCTGCTGGTTGGATGAGGACAGAGCAGAGTGAACAGGAAAACAAAAAGAGAGGAGAGGCTTTGAAAGAAACAACTGAAGACAGCAGAAAAAGTGCTAGGAGAGATGTATTGTATATGAGGGATTGGCCAGGGTTAGAAAAAGTCAAGAGCCAAGGGAGCTTACAAAGGTAATGTCAGATTTGTGAGAAGGAAGGAGAGGAAAAGCATTAAAATAGAGCACTTTGAAAGTGGGAAATTTGTGGTGGTGGTGGTAGGAAGTGGGAGTGGGGAGAAATGTGAGAAATGAGACATGAAAAGAGGAAGGAAGAAAAATCCATACTTTACACTGGCTTTCATTTCTCAGTAATTACAGTGGGATGGTACTAATTTGGACCCCTTTCCATTTAGAAGGGAGTATGTCAATGAAGGATAAATTAAATGTCTGATATCTGAAAATCTTGCAAGTGGTGAATTAGAAAGTTAAATACATCTTGTGCAACCTCCATGGGGTTTCACTTGCAATACCACACCAATTACACAGGTCTTTCTATTCATAAAACACACTTGTGTAAGCATTACCATTCACAAATGACCCATTCTTGGAAGATGACAAAGAATTCATTGTACAGGGCTTTATAAAACAATTATAACAGGTGAAAAACTTCTGCATTCCTTTTTCATTATGTCTTAGGCACTTCTGGGAACAAGAAAAGTACTGAGTTGCTTACATACCTAAGTAGTCCCATGCAATTTTGAGCATGACAAGCTAGTTAGACCTCAGCTAAGCTGAGGGAGAATAATGTCCTCATTGTTAAGCCAGAAGGAAAAAACTTGCAGCTGCTATATGTGTAGGTAAATACATGGAAAATGGAGACGATTATATGCACCATGAAAACTGCTAGTTTATGCATCCTACCATTCCTGGTCACATCAAACCGCACAGGGCGTGAAGAAGCGCAGATTTCAATTTAGGTAATGTATATGCATTTGGAGTGGAGCAGGGGACCATGACCATGACAATCTATCTCCTGCAGATTAATGTCTGGTGCAGGCAGGTATGTCATAAACTATGGCTTAATATGGAGAACCTCTCAGTGTTTCCCTCATTTTCATTAATGCATTGTGTGTGCTTGTAAGAGATTCACAGTAGATGTAGGGCTATTGCTTTTAAACGTTGCCTCTGACCCAGATAATGTCAAAATGTCTGAATGCAGGGTATGCTCTTTTTAAAAGGAGCATCTCTAATGCAATGCAAATGCACATTGTGGGGAAATTCCAGCTGAGAAAATGAGGCCTTATATTTCTAAAACCATATACATGTCAATAGCCCATTATTCTCCAGTTTTAAATGTAATTGCAGCCCAGCTTGGAACGAATTCCTGAAATAATAAAATACACTGAGTAGCAGTTACTGAGTCTTCCAGTTATTTTATGCTCCCCCCTGCCCTGCAAAAAGAAATAAAAAGAAAGAAAAAAAAAAGGGAAAAGTGAAGTGAAAAAAGTGGAGGAGAGAATGGAGTGAGGAAGGGAGGCAGAAGATAAAAGTGAAAGTCATATCCTTTTCTTTAATGTGTTATTGGAACACTCTGTGCAAAAATATGCCGGGCTCCTAAAAGGCATTACAACATCAACGCATCTGAAGCTTTTGTATAAACGTATCTCAGTCCAATTTTGTATGACAAATTATTTCCAGGCAATTAAGAATATTTATAATTGTTTTCTTTGGTTGGAACTTTCTTCTATTTCCAAATTTCTTTTCAGCTAATGTTTCCTATAAAGCCCGAACAGCCGTCATTTTGAAAGAATTCTGTCTTAGTCATGTGAACTGCTGCTTGCAACCATCTTTTTCTGATAAATTTAACATGTGCATAGTACAGCCTTTATCTCCAGTATTGGTACATTTTAAGGTATCATTATTTCATTGTAGAGTTTCCCTCCTGCCCCCCAGTCTTTCTTGGAAAAACTCCAAGAAACAGTTTCTATGATTAAAAACAATATAGATGAATATTGCAGTGCTGCTGAGCTGCAGTATTTCTTTCCTTTCCTTGCTCTCTTTACTTCCCTCTCAGCTTTCCCCTCTTAGCATCAAACCCTATAGTCAGTAAATGAAACATAAATGGTTCAATTGCCTAGTCAAATTTCTAGGGTGCAGAACATACACACGAAGTTCCTGAAAAAAACAGTATGATAGCAACTGCTTAAGAAGTTACAGGATTATTATGTGGTGAATCCGTGTGATAAACAGTTCTTCTGAATACTAAATTTGTCCTACAAATGTATGTGTACTGTGAATGTCTTGTGAAGACTCAGAAATGCGAATTTAGTTTGTGAGTGGAGGTGGTTTTGTGGAAACGGGCAATTGCAGTAAGAACCAGCTTTTCTTCTCAGTTTCGCATAAAGCAAGAGGTAGCTGCTGATACCATTCAGCATGCTTTATTTCCCTTTCCGTCTTTTTTCCCCTCACTTTAGGGAATCTGGGGTCTTTCTATCTGACTTATGGAGGTGCTGTTAATTATTTAAACCTTTCATCTTTCTTTAATTTATGTCATAGTGTAAGCATAAATTCCACTTTTTATCTGTTTCTCATCAAGCTGCATTTCTGTCATTGTTTGTAAGCCTGAGGATAGACAAAACTGTAAAATTAACTGTGCTTCAGTCTTTGAAAGAAAAAAATACAGATAAAACCAGTCTCCTCAGGACTTAGTGCCTCTGGTAGTTGATTAGTCCCTGCAGTAGGGAAAATTAAATTTTGTGGTTGAGACCCAGCATGCTTGGATGGTTTAATAAAGCTGTGGCCATCATCCAATGGCTGACAACCAAGAACTGAGGTACTTTCTGTTCTTTACTCCCTCATGCAACACCTGAAAATCCCGGGGCGAATCGAACAGCAAATTAAAGCTCAAAAAAACCCCTCACCTGCAAAGCATGTATAAGGAACTCATTTTAATGCTTTCAAGCTGAAGTCATTGGGACAGGAGCCCAAAAAAGAGTGACAAAGGTATCTTGGTAAGTTCTAAAAGCACCTTTTTCAATTTGTTGTAGCTCCAACTGTGCTTGCTCTTTTAATGTATTTCTGTTTCCAGTGCATGTACCAGTCAGTCGAAGCCAAGTAGCTACTAAAAGCAATCAAGTCACACCAAGCATTTTGAAAAGCCAAATCAGTGATTATGACTAAAGATACAAATGCAGGCCCGTGGCTTCTCAAAAGTAGTTGTGTGAGGAATTTCCTCCTTACAGCTAAGCCCAAACTAGCGCCCAGTGTGCACTCTCTGCTGCATCTTGACTCTTAACTGGCCAGGGGGGTGGTTTGCACAACGCGCACATCGCCTGTGCATCAGGACCATCCCACTCCGGTGGCCATGTCTGCCAAGGGAGTCAGCTGTAATGACATGGGCTGTGTTATTCTGAAGATAAAGAGCAAGAAGGGTTCACTGAAGTGTGAGGTTGGATCTGGATAATGCTATGTTGAGAAAATTCTCAAAACAAAAATAATATGAAGTTGCATTTTTGTGGCCTCTATAAGGTTTTTCTACATTGTTTCTAATAAAAAACACAGGAAATTTGGATAGAAGGAAAACAGCCATTTTATACTTCAGTGCTGAGAACATGGTGGATATTTTTCTACCTTTAGATTCACAGTTTTCCATAGTTCTGGTTGGAATTTTGCCAGTTTCCCCCTTTCATGCCACATTTGCTGGGGAGAAAGGTGTTTCTTTTGTATCAGATATATTCTCAGAATAATCTTGAAGAAACAGCTGTCAGCTTTGTTTTGTTCTGGTTTAGACTGAGGCTTCGGTCACAAAGAGAGAAATTTCTTTTTTTTATCATTCACTGCAGCATAGTATCAGAAAGCTGCAATACAAGTGTTGTCTTAAGAACTATACTCTCTTGCACTTTCTTATTAGTGTTTTCCTTGAAGCAGGATGGGATGGAGGAGAGAAATGAGACCATGTACTTTAGTGGTAGTTCTTTCAGTTAGATCTCCAATTATAGCCTTTGAAATTGTTTCCTTGCCTTTAAATTCTGTTTATCAGGAGTGGTTGGGGGAAAAAAAAAACAAACCCAAAACCCAAACAAAAACCAAAACAACCAAAAGAAACCCCAAACCTACACAATCACACTTTTATACTTGTTGGTCTGTCTGTGCCATCACCTCTAACAGTTTTGCAGCCAGTGGTCAACTTCAGAAAATTTGAGAAAGAGGAGTATCGAGGATATTATGTCTTCATCAGCTTTTCTGAAAACAGGCAACTGGATGAGGAAGACAGAATTAAAATCTTAAATCTGAAGAATAAACAATTGCAACTCAGTCCCCTTTCTGTACTGAGAGGTTGCCCCATCAACAAGTTTGACTGGCCAAGTGAAGTCAGGGACCACCGTGAATCTGCTGTGGCATGTGTTAAGTCTGGCTAACCAACCTGGAAAGCGATGCAGAACACAGCTGAGAAAAGTGTGTATGTGGAACATCAGAAAAAGCTAAGGGTACTGAGAGATTTGTATTTGCGAACTTAAAACACAGACTTATAGAAGTGAGCTGCGTTTTTGTAAAGATGTTCTTTGAAGGCATTTCTAAACCATACAATCAGACAGCTCTGCATTAGGAAGTAACTGAAAACCGAACTCGGATTTTACATTCCGAAGTCTTTCTGCCTCATATCTTTAGGGAGCTGAATACACGGCCTGGTGCTCAGCATGTTCCCAGGTTTAAAATGTTTAAAATCCCAGTGTGGAGATGAACTTTGTAGTTTAATACTATTTATTATTTACCTGGATAAGTATTTATCTCACTCCTTCCTGATGGCCAGCCCTTTGTGCCAGCAAATATCCTCACAGTTGCTGTATAGATAGGGATATAATGTCATCCTCATTTTCAGGGGGTGCCTCAAGAACGGGACGGTGTAAGCAATGCTGTCAAGGTTGTACAGGACACAGTCAACGCAGATTAAAATGTCTGCCACGAACACAAGTCAACAACTTAATATGATGTGCCAGTTTTTCTGGGCCAGCCAGGCTATCTCTTGTGGTGACTTCAGTGCCTCAGGAGTCTGGTAGAGTGATTAGAAACAAAGGACTCCCACAGGAAAGCAGAATTCATCAGCTCCCAGGGAAGTCAGTGTGTAAAGCAATGTTTACCAAAGTACACAATTTGAAAACCACACAATCTTCCCCCCCCCTCCCCCTTTTCCTCACTTTAAAGTGGTGGGTTTTCCCCTTTTTTGATTTCACTGCTAGTTTCTATAAGCAAGGAGCAAGATTTCAATATTCTGTTCTGGCATGTTTTGCCCAGTTTAGACAATGTTCTTATATTTTTACCCAGCCTTCTTTTCCTTGTTTAGTTTTTATCATAATGGCAGTCCTGATTTTTTTGCCACTCAGCATGGCTGATATTGTACATACTCTCAAGAGCATTTGCTGGTGCAGTCATTCCTCGAACTCTCAGACCTATCGGTAATACTGTTTCCACAAGGGTGATTTGCATTCAGTCTAGAATGAAGTCCAGTACGTGCCTGCAACATAAAATGTGCTTGTTATGAATGAAGTATATGCAGAGCCTCTTAAGAATTCACCCAACATAATTAGATACACCCTGGTTCATCTAAATGTTATCCAAAGGCTAAATATCTGAAGCTTTAATTGAAAAAGCTCATTAACTTTAAATACAGCTAAAGTTGTTGAAAAAATCTCAGTGGAAACAGTAGATTCTCCATGAAGACCAAAAATAAAAGCATTTGAGTCTGAAGCTATTAATCATAAAGTTGACTTGCATATTTGTGCTACTTTTGAAGTAAGTCTGAGTGCTTAATTAAAAGAAAGAAAGAAGGAAAGAAGGAAGGAAAGAAGGAAGGAAAGAAGGAAGGAAAGAAGGAAGGAAAGAAGGAAGGAAGGAAGGAAGGAAGGAAGGAAGGAAGGAAGGAAGGAAGGAAGGAAGGAAGGAAGGAAGGAAGGAAAGAAGGAAAGAAGGAAAGAAAGAAAGAGAGAAAAGAAAGAAAGAAAAGAAAGAAAGAAAAGAAAGAAAGAAGAAAAGAAAGAAAGGAAGCTTGTGCATACATGCTAACTAAATTTTGCCATTTTGTTGCATGTTCAGTGGATGTCAAGTACTTAAAGAAGCCCAAAAGGAAAAGAATTGCTTGAAGCAGGAGCACAGTAGACAGGTCTACAGTCAACTTGAAACAAACTGATGATTACTGTGATACTTGTCCACAATGTATTAAACCAATAACCCTTCTTATTCAAAGTCACATTAGCAAACAAGCTGCCATAAGAAGAACATTCAAAATGTGTACAGCTGAAATTTATCACAGCCAATAGAATTTAGTACCTGCTTATTAAGGTAAACAAACCTTAATAAAATAAATTGTCTAGTGTGCAATGATGCATCCAGAGAAAGCTTGTATGATGTGGATTGTATTGACAGTAAGCCTCCACCTGGAACAGAAGTGAAGGGAGAATACCAGTCAAAGGTGAGATATTAGTGCAGTTGAAATACTTGCATAATCTTTACATGTGCTACAGAATGACCAGGGTTAGCTGACAGTACCACTTGACTTTCAGAAATATTAGTGGGTAAAAAAATCAGTCTGCTTGCTGCAAAAGGATTTGGTGCGATGTTGATACAATTGACATGGAACAGTGTGTGTTACTTGTGAAATACAGGAGGAAATACAGCTCTCTCAACTTTTTTGATACTCTCTTTTTATCCTTCTCTTGTGAACTAAAGCAGAAATGAAAATCCACTGCTGCTGTTCCAGAAGTGATTGTGAAAGTGGCACCGAGGCAGATTCAACACTACAGCTCTTTTTTTGTTATTCAGATGTGCGTGAATTAGGCTGGAAGCATATAGCAGAAAAATTAAAGAAATAATTGATGTTAGGCAATATTGGTAAAGTGTAAATGTGCGTTACAGTGCCTGGCAAATCTGGATGGTGATTTCAAAAGGATTTTAAAAGGCATTCTTAATATCTGAGCAGTATTCTTCTACCAGTTTTTATGTGCCAAACCCTTGAACTATAACAGTGCTCAGAACTCATTTAAAAATTACTCTAGCTCAACCTAAACGATCAAGATTCATTACTTTCAAATTATTTCTGTGGGAAAACAGTTAATATAGGACCAGGCTTCAAACCACAATTGTCCTTCCTAAAAGGAACAGCCCTTGCCATTAAAATAAAAATAATAAAATCCCAACCCAACCTCCCTTCTCCCTTCCTTTCCCAAAGAATCATCAATTAGAAATAAATTTTTGAGATAGATATATATAGTAGGTCACTGTAATACACTGTACAAGCATTCATTGGTAAAAATCAAAGATAAGCTTTAGTTTTAAAACCATAAAAATGCAGTGAAATCATAATTATTAATTGTACTAGAATAGTCTTTAATTTGCTCATTTTTACATAGAATTAAAACCCCAGAAAAAAAAAATGAATAGCCATATTTTGACTTTTGCTAAAATTCATTTTCAGACCTCCTAAATGAAAAGAGAGAGCATGACTTAAAGAAATATAAAAGTCTTAATATTAACTAATAAAAAAAGTACAAAATATTATTTAAACAAAGTACTACATAAATGTGCTATTTGTTCTTCAGATAAGCCATTCTCATGAGTTTTTAGTGATAGAGGAGCTTGATTTATGTCCTGAAACTGGTAGTCCTGCTGGTTTTTTTCACGTTGCTAATTTTCACACATTCAAGCTCTCGAGAAAATATTGTACCTTTATAAGGACAGTCATACGTAACTCATGGCTTCTAAATAATGTTTGTTTTTTTCCTGATAGTCATATGTGGTGAAAGTTAAGAGGTTTTAAGACTACTGAAAATCTACTAAATAGATTCAGTGGCTGTTTATTTAGTAGATATTTAGTAGACATTAAGTAATTAGATATTTTAAGAACGTGTGACTGATACCGTGTTTAAACCTGTCACATACAAACTGAGGTTAATATTTATAATTGTGGATGCTTACAATTAGCCTCTAAGAATTGTTCTCAATGCATGGAGAATTCATGTATTTCATCACAAATTTTAGATGCTTAGAGCATCTTGAATTAGGCTGCTTGCTTTACTGCCCAAGCAACTACATTAGCGCCTAATTAAAAAGAGAGGGGAAAAAAAACCCAAAAAAACCCCCAACCAAATAAACCCTGAGCTGTTATTTTCTGTAATGTTGAGGGAAGAACGAGCAAATTTGTTGTGCTGGTTTTGGCTGAGATAGATAGAGTAAATTTTCTTCATAGTATCTTGTATGGGGCTGTGTTTTGGATTTGTGCTGAAAACAGTGTTGATAATTCAGGGATGTTTTTGTTGTTGCTGAGCAGTGCTTACACAGAGCCAAGGCCTTTGCTGCTTCTTGCACCACCCCACCAGCAAGTAGGCTGGGGGTGCACAAGGAGTTAGTACTCCTTAAACCAGCCCTGTTCATGAAAATGTTTGAAGAAAAGGCAAATGCAGGTATTTTCAGTTGTTTTTGATGAAGTCCCTGGTTATATATAATCTTCATACACATGATTACTTGGTTGGAATGTGACAAGAAAAGTGAACATGAAGTCTATTTGGCAGTTAATAAATCTGGTTTATATCTTTCTCTTGTTGAGAACGAAATTAAGTATTTTTCAATCTGGCATTCTTGTATGTATGCAAATATAAAACCTTTTCCTATTTAAAAACATGCGGGAAAAATATTTCAAGAATGAAAAATTCGCTGGACTGCTTTATTGACTGTCTTCTCTCTCTAAAGGGCGTTTTCATCTCTTTTCTCTTGGGAGAGGTTGGGAGGTTTTTTTGCCATTGGTTTTGATTGTAAGATGAAAGGTCCCCAACTGGTGAACAGAAACTACACCCATTACCATTTGACCAGACTAAACACTGTATTCACGACCAAATGCTTGCAGAAGTGCTGGTGTTAAACATGTATCATGGGATCTGGTTGACTGAAACGCTTCATGAGTACATTGAGAAAAATTACAATTAAGGAGCTCACTTCAACCATCAGGCTCAATTTGCAACCACTTTAAGAGGAAAAAGCCCCAAATTTAATGACTACTTTGATTCAAGAGTGTTTTTATCCACATGTAAAGTGAGACAGTAGTTGTCTTAAGAATGGAAAGTTACTTATACGCAGAGTTCCCTGAAGATAGTACTTTCAGGTAAACATCCAGCCCTCTTCTCCCATGAAGGATGGTTTATTTCTTTTTCAGTTAAGGCTCAGGTTGCAAAGGAACTGGGTGTGATATTTACATGCCTCAAGGTAAATGTAATAATACACACCTAAACAGTTTTGCTGAAAGGTAAAGCCTTACCTAATCAAGCCAGAAATCACATTCCCTGCACCATATGCTGGAGGCTTTTAAGACCCAGAAAATGTCCAGAAAAATTGCTGATTTTGGAAGAGTCTCCCTTTAGACAAAGAAAAAGACATTTTCTGGACACTTAGTAATTAGCATTAAAAACTCATGCTTTTTTTTGGACAAATGTTAAAATAGAAAATGCTTGAAGCATTGCATGAGAAGCATTGTTCTGTAAAGTCCTCAAGTTACTAGGATTGTGATTTGTTTTGTTTTGTATTTTTTAAACAGTTTATGCTGTTTAATGCACATGCTTCAAACAGCAAATGCCATCCTGAACCCTGAAACTACCTTTGGAGGCAGGACTGGGGTAATACGAATCCAAGAGAAATACATTTTTCTTAATTTTAAAATGACCTTTGAGAAAATGCAATCCAACAAACAATGTAATGAGTGCTGGTTGTCTAAAATAGGATTGATACTCAGAACTTTGTGCAACCTTTATACCAGCAAGACTATCACTTGCTACAGTTAGCATTGATGATAGATTGAAGCTATGGTGCTGGTAAGTCTGGTATGTCATGTTGGCATTGCTAAAATTTGTACTGTGTTCCAAGCAGCAAAGCTTGCTACGGGGAGTAATGACATGATGGTGACTAGGGACAGAAATAAATATGAAAGCAGGTTGCTGGAACTAATGAGTAATCAAGCAGTATTAGATTTTTCATGTGAGCTCATTCTACAAAGAGTGTTGAACAGCAAGGAAATCTGTTTCAGATTAGATGTCCTTGCCAGCCAGTCTGAACTCCCTCTTCTGTCAAAGAAATAGTGTATGAATTTTGCACATCATCTTGTAGAGTATCGCTACTACAAAACCATTGACTTTCCATAACACATTTTTGTTTTAAGTATTACTGTCTGAAGGCATTGATTGGTAACAAGAAAAAAATGGGTATACATGTATTTGAACTACAGAGAGGTCTTTGTTCACCATGAGCACAGTTGTTAGTCCAACAGACTTAAAAGGGTAAGAACATCCTAAACAGTCCTTACCAAATCCTTCTAAAAACCAGAGTTTGCTCTGAAAAGCAATATGGTGAAAACTGTCCCTCTCCCATTTCTAAAGTACATGTATTCTCTGTCTGAAATCAGCTGCATCCACACTGGCCATAAGGCGAGATTTTAATATTTAATGCGGGTGTGATTTGTAGCCAATGATAAAAGACATAACTAAAAAAAACCCAACCGAAACCAAAACCTCTCTGTGTATGAAAGAGAAATTGAAGTATAAGCTGGTGCTTTTTTCTGACTAATTTCATTCCTTTTTCTGTACGAAATAAAGTTCTGCAACTGTAAACTATTAACAATTGTGTTGATAATGCATAAATCATGAAAGAAACAAGCTTATTGTCCCCTAGATGGATCAGTTTCTGTGAAATAAAGAGGAAAAAAGGTCTATTTATATTCAAAAACAAAGCATATATAACTCAGTGCAAACATGAAGCAGTTCTGTTGCATACACACCATTTCTACAGTCATTCTTTGACCATAAACACGGTTTAAGATGTAATTCATGTGGCAAAGTGGTAACTCCACTATGTAATAAATGAAACAGAAAAAGACAGATTACAACCTTCTTATTAAAGTCACTGAGACAAATTCTGCTCTGATACACATGTACAATGGGAGCTGCTTCAGTGTCTGTGAAGATAGCCTTCATATGCAGAAGATGATAACCAAAACCGGGTGATGATGAAATGACCGAGTGGGTTTATAATTTTCTTCTTCGATGATCACCTCTTCAAAATAATCCCCATTTTTCTCATTTGTCTGCAGTGGTGGGGACACTGACACTAAGAAATATCAGAAGGAGGAAGCAGAAGCAAAGAACATAATATTGATACAGGGGAGAAGTACTGTTAATCAGATGTGTCAAGCAGGTGGCCTTTGAAGCAGACAGAAAACCACAGGGGCTAATTAGCTGCATTCTGCTTCATGTTGTGTTGCTGGGAAAGGTAGCTGAGAGCATTCGGTGTCAGGCTACCATAGTTAATGCAATTTTGATCACGACTGGCTGTCAACTCCACATATTGCCATGGGTGAAGACAGGAAAAAAACTAGAATCTCTAGCAAAGACACTTCCTTCATCCTGCTCTACAGCAGTGTAAAAAAATATTGTGACTGGTCCCCTCGAGGGTGTCTTTTATTGTTTTGTACCAAATAGGAAAAACTGCTGGAGATCCTAAATATTGACTTCCTCAGGTCCTTTAACTTTTGATAGGGTCATATCTTTTACATAGGAAAAATAAATGTCTGGTAGGAGATAAAGAAAGCAAACAGGCTTGGCATGATTAGTAGCTATGACTTCAGTATGAGAACAGAGAACTGAAAAGTGATATCCCTGGGACAGTACTGGTCTGGTCTCTTAGGATACTTGGTCCTGGATCTGAAGATGTCTCTTTACAAGTATTCATGGTTTAGAAATAAGTGAGAGTTCTTAGCTACTAGTTTCACAATCCTGACCTTGCTCGAAGCTCTGCGGTCAGTAGAAAAGTCACCCCCTGCCATGGGCAAGGACATTGGCCCAAGTACTCTGTTGTGTATATTCCACCGATGGGAACAAGATATCCCAGTCCTAGCAGCTATACCTAAAGGAACTCATATACCCTGTTCCTGCTTGATCTCAACTGCTATAGGCCCATCTTTTGCTTAGGCTCCTCAATCCAAAGTACAAGTAGTTTAGCAGCACACAGAATCCACTTTTCTGTAGTACCTCATGTTACTTCTACCCTGTTTTCTGCTTACATACTTTTTGAGATGCTCCTCCACTTAGTATGTCACTTAGTTTACAGATCTTTGTAGATGCACGGGCCCTGACAAAGCCCGCGGGAAAACCTTCCCACCACAGTCTGAATTATGCCCACAGGGCATTGGCAGTTTCAGTTGGCGGGAGACAAAGCTGAGGTCTTTGGCCGATAGGGACTTAGGACCATATATGACCACAGCTCAGGTTCGAATTGGGTATAAATGGAGTCCCGCGAGGGGGCCATCTTGAGTCGGTCTCCCTCAGGGCAGCGGGTCTGCGGTCGGAGGCTCTTCCCATGGGTTGGGATGCCACCTATGGTTCATCTTCTGTACAGATTCAGAGACCTCATCTTACATGGGTGAGTTATTTTGTGCATTTTGGGTCATCAGCCATAAACCGTAGGAGCTCTTAAGTCAGCGGTGTAGTACTAATTTCCTGACTGATGTCCTGAACCTGTGAATTGTTAATGTCTGTTGGAAGCAGAGTGGTTTCAGTTAGAACAAAACTTAGTTTTTCCCCTTCCATCTTATAAAAGAAATACTTTTTTGTTTGATTGTTTGTTAACTGGACTGGCCTAGTTTGTGTTATTCCATGGCACTTTGTCTTTAAATCAGGATAACACTTCCCTACCTCAAGTGTGTGCGGTGAGGATATAGCTGATTAATGATTACTACCCTCTTGAATATTGGGAATCAGGCAGTTCAGTGAAACTGAACTGAAATAAAATGCAAACTGCACAAGTACATAAAACAGCCTGAAAATATTTCTAAATTTCTACTTGTATAACCTGCTAAGTTTCCTTAATTCTGTGTCTCTACCTATTATTATTTTCATAGCTCTGCTACCAATTCAGTACAGACCCCTGGTTAAGTCAGATCAGAACTTTGTACTGCTTCCTAGTTAATGTCACCATCCCCATTTTTTACACCTGCTTCTGTACACTTGCCACTGCACACAGTCTGTAAAGTATACTCAAAATGCTTGATTTTATACAGTGTATATGTAAGGACATGGTAGACATAGTAGTATAAAGTAGGAAAGTTGCAAAGACTACAAGCATAGCTAGATGCAACAATTGTAATCCTTAGAGTAGGGTCTTGCAGTTGCTGACATCGCTGACAGAAGTATCAAACCACTTAAAGAAAGTCTGGGAATTACTAATGACTAGATGTGTTCAGAGACAGCATTTACAATTACCTTTATCTGCCTCACAATACTAGTGCATTTTCCTATTGATTCCTAGGCGAGGCTTCTGATCATTGAGGATATTACTGAAAGCTGTACCCTCATTTCAAAAAATGCACACAACTTTCAGACTCTGATGATGCACTGGTCTGCGTGTTTCAGTAACACTAAGAATACTTGTCTATTTCTTAGCCATTTGGGAAAAAAAGATATGAATATTTGAGAATGCATATTTAGTTTGCAGAAGCACATACTTGTTATTCACAATATGTTTATAATCACAAGATGTGATGAATGTATATTTTTAGGTAACTTCTCTGATTTAGAAAAGAAAGGAAAGCCTCACAAAGCTCGAATATCATGTCTCTTAACTCCTCTGAAATAGCAGTGTGAGTATGCACTGGAAATAGCTACAACCTCATTCTGATGGTCTGATTCAGATTTCATAACACCATAAACCAGCAGTTACTCTGAGTACAATAACAACTGAAGAGTTTTTAAAAAACTTTTTTGTTTCTTTTGCTTTATCTTTTGATTAAATGGAATTTTGAGAAAAATTCCTAGTAATTTTTAAATTTTACTCAATTTTTAGGCAATTGCTTCTGCTGAAAAATGTTGATTTCTAATTGGAAATATGTGGGGGTTCATTAGTGTTTTTCAGGGCGTAAGAAGATGAGCAGAAGAGGAGGAAAAGAGAGGGGGAGCATGTTCAGACCAGCTCTAACAATGGAGTTATGCCAGTCAGAGAATGAAGATTCATGTTTTCTTCTAACCAGAAAGTATCATCATACATAATGTTGTTGCGTTAACGACAAGTATGTTATTTTAGAAAATGGCCCCTGAAAACACATTCTTCATCATTCTCAGTTCTAGAGATATTAATGTGTTAGTAAACAGGTTCGCATCTTAGGAACGCTGAGAAAACAGACTCAATGGCTCCTTACTGAAGAGTAATAGCTGTATCTTTTCCATATCACTGATTGTACTGGCATGGTGTTGCTTCTGTTACTTCACCTCTGATTACTCCAGGATTGGAAGCAGTCAGTCACTATGAGTTTGGCAGCTGCAGGATCCAGATGTGCAGCCCTTGGAATGAATGTCTCTGGCAGTGGCAGCTGGCTACCACTTTCGCTTTTCTGTTTTTCTCAGCAGATGTGATTGCACTGTGCATCACACCAACATTATTCATTTTCACACCATTTTCTTGTAACAATGGGGAACTGACTCACTGTAGCATGTTTTTGATGTGGGAGTGGAACAAATTATACATAGAGGTCCTGTTTCTCTTGCCTACGTTGCTTTACCTTCTTTGACCTGACTGAATTTAGCCTTGATTTAAAAGGACTAAGGAGAATAAAGTTCAAAATGTATGGTAATCCTACACCAGTAACAGACCAAATTCAGCCCTCCTCTGTTTTGTCTGTTTGGTTTTTTAATAGTGCAGAATGCTCCAGACAACTTTCAGAAAAACTAACCTGTAGAGTAACTCGGACTGCCAAGGAGATTCTTACAAATTCTGAAACAGTTTGCTAGCAGACTTTAAACCAGGGTTAAGCTAATTAAACGAACACTGGAAAGGAAACAGTTGAATCAGTCATCCTGGAAAATATGGATGGGCCTGAAATGGAACAGCCTGTGTAAAAACAAAGTCATAGATAATACATAGTGATTTTAAATTAGGCTATAAATATATTTTTGGTACACCAATGTTAGAAAAAAACCTCAATTTTTAAACTGATTTCTGTCCAGAACAATGACTAAGTGAGAAGTAACATGAAGAGCAGAGCTGAGGAGAATAGTGTACCCTGTTTATTTCTCTGTGGCACTAGGCACTGACTAGTCCAGATAATCTAACCATGGATAATCCAGAACTAACTGCACATGTGTTTATTGTGTAGTACTTTGTTCAGGCGTATTCCCTTTCTTGGATTGTGATCAGTTCAACCACATGCAAAACAAGAATGAATTGGACCTAATTCTCCTGGGGTTTATAATTAAAATCAAGCTTTAACTGAAATTTATTAGGGAAAGATAAAATCTCACCAGTCGTTTTCAGTTAATGGCAGGGGATGCTATGAATTTCTGGTGTCTTCAGGAACTTTTTTTATGATGTATGCGATTGAATTAGCAGGATTACTGTCTGCAGTTGGTATTGCAGTACGCACTAGTCATCTCTGTCCCAAATGCTTCATCTAAAAAGGAGACTGAAAGGGGAAAAATAAGCGCAGGAATTTTGTTCGTAAATACATGACCCCAGATATAATTGGAACCCTTGCCATCCATGATTCTAGTGGCCAGTTTTGATTCTCATAGAAGTAATTTCTCCATGCATCTTTTTGATTAGTCTAAAGGAGGAATATTCTTCTTTCCTCTCTGCATATGGCAAGAGTGTTTCACATTGGTGACTGACAGTGACTCGACTCTGAACTCCCAGATTCATGGAGATATATGATCAGGGCATGCCTGCCTGCATATAACCACCCCAAATTCAGTCGCTGCTTTTGGCTCACAAAAGTAAGTCTTGAAGTACAGAGTCTATGTTTTTCTTCACATCCTGTAGCACAATGTGTTAATAAAAGGAGAGAGCAGACATCACTGGCTTTGATACACAGACATGAAATACCACTCTGGTGTCTTACAGGGTTTACTGGGAAATAGTTTTTACTCTGCATGGTAAATTTGGCACCTGCTGTCTCCATTCCTGATCTCCTTTTATTTTATTCATCCTATGTCCTTTTGCTGGAGCCAAGTTCATGGATTCCCGTCTGGAAAGGTTGGATCCATATCTTGATAAAGATTTTAAGGGCATCCAGCTGCTATTGTGTTTTGCAGGAGGGTCCATTAGCAGCCAAAATCTCAAGAAAGGCTGTGTAAATAATTTTTTAGCATGTAGCTTTCTTTAATTGCTTGAGTTGCATCCCAGTAGAAAGAACTGAGCAGTAAAATCAAGTGGACTCTCAAAAACATTTTTCTTTCTTTTTTTTCCCCCCAGTTCTAGTTGTAAATTTAATTTGTGAGTTCCCATTTTGCTGTCCTGGATTAGCAGGTAAGAGGTAGATTTCTCCTTTTTAAAATTCTGGACAATGTGGTGGAGGCCTGTTGGCTTTTCACTTGTTATGAAAATGAGGTGTGTGGAAGAACCTAACCAGGCTTTTCCACTGGAATTGCTTCCAAACTGGCACAGGTAGAAGTTATGTGGTTCTGGCAACATTGTACATTTTGAAGGTATAGGGTGCCGAATGCAAAAAAGAAAAAGAAAAAAAAAAACCAAACAGGAAAAAAAAGGGATAGAAAGAATTCATTTTTACCCGACATAAATCTTTTTTTACCTTTAGCCATTTTAAAAGAGTGGAGGAGGAAAGAATGGAAGACTCATTTACTTTGCTCTTGCTTAACCCTTTATTGCCACAATCTTTTAATCTCATTTTGCGCAGGCTTTAAAAGATACAATATAAAAAGTAATCAGGAACATGAAAAGGTCTAAATTTGTCAGATTAGTATTAAACCTATAGGATGTTATCCAAGCCAACCTAAGACAGTGAATTCTGTTTTGTACCATCAATTAGCCTGAGACTTCTGCTGGTGTCCTTATGTTCCTTATTTCCCTATTTCATCAGGACAGTATGTCTATTGGGTGGTAGCAGAGAGGAAGAATTAGCATTTTCAGTTCTGTACAAGAGGACTGCTAAGGAAAGATAGTTCTCTTTACATCTAAAATAGCTTTTCCACTCTATTCACCAGCTCCAAATTCAGCTCTTATGCCCTGGAAGACTTGGAGATGATTGGGGTAGCAGGAAACAGAATTACAATTTGATGCCTTCATCAGCTTATTCTCAAAGGCCCATGAATAGCAAGTTATGCTTTTCTTTCGCTGCAGAGTTCTATGAGATTAATTTTCCATGTCTTTTTATTACTTTTAGCCTTGAAAAGCTTCTACATCTGGAACAAAAGAGAGCCCCCTAATTTCATTCTTTCATCCTGAACAGGATCATAATCTAAGTGCGTGTGGGGAGAGGCATGTTAGTAATAAGAAAAGGAAATAGTTAGGGTCACCTGGGGCTGTGAGAGACCGTTCAGATGAGATTCAAACAGAGAACCATAGTGATGATTTTTGAGAAAATTGGGTGACAGGACTTCTAAAGTGCACAGTCTGATCTGGGCTTGGCTGAAAAATACCAAAAAGCTTAGGTCAGAGCTGCAAGGTTCAGTGCTTCTAAACATATATAAAAAGGGATTGCTGCTGCCTTGCCTGTTTTCCCTGCTTAATAAAGTTTTTGAGCCATATTTCATGAGGACACACAAGCCTTCCTAAAGGCTACCCATGTTTCTGATATCTTTTACAGTTAATTCAAGAAAATGTATATTTATAAATGCATATGGTTGTAATTGTCTAGCAGAATGTTTTCGATCTAGAAACCATTGGCAGAGAAAGGAAGAGAAAACTGAGAACAGTGCAGGCTCCCAGAACATTCCCAAAGGACAATATTTTCAACAATAGGAAGATTAGCATGGGAGAATGAAAGGCACACACTACAGTCACAGCCTTTTTAAGCTCTTTTATCAGTTGCTCTAGGATCTAAATTATTTGTGAGACTCATTTTATTTATAAGCATGAGAACGATTGACAGCTTTAAATGAGGGGTAGGTGTTATGTCAGATTCTTGGCAAACAGTCGGAGCTGCAGCTCTTGGGTGGTGTCAGGGAGGGAGGGAGGAACACAGTCCTGAAAAGACCTCAGTACCGCAAATATTCCGATCGCAGCCCATTTCCCTAAGCATTTTTGTTATGTCTCTATATTGTCTTTTTTTAACTACGTAATTTTCAAAGGCTGCACACATGCAGTGTTATATAGACTGGCTAGGTCAATGTCCTTTGCTCAGAAGAGTTTGCATGCTCTATTGTTTCTGCCACAGATTGTGGTAATTCTCTCTCTCTCATGTTACAAGCCTCTTTCTTGATTTTTTTAATAGGAGAACAGCTTTCTTTCCTTCTCTTTTTGTGTGATCATGTTACAGTTAACCGAATTCCACAAATGAAAGTCGTCTAACAGAAATGACACCATGTCCTTACCCAAATACTTGGGGACTACATTGTGTCTCATTGTTCACAAAATTTTTGTTACAAGAGGACTCCGGTTCTGTTTTACTGTAAGAGTAAACTCTCTGGTTTTCCACATACAGTTTGGCTTAGGACATAACATGCATCAGACAGCAAGCACCAAAACCAGACACACAGAAAGAACCCAATCTCAACATAGATAAGTTTAAAATAATAATAGAAGAGCAAATAACCTTTTGCAGACATCTAACACAGAATAGTTTACCCTGGCATGAACCTTGGTCTAATGATGAAATTATATTTGGCACTACACTCAACGACAATGGCTGCACTGTAGCTTGTGTGGTTTATACATTTGCCTAGCGCTTTACTTGGGACAAAGAATTTAAAACAGAGGCAATGCAGAAAAAATAAATGAGCTGGTTTAAGTTTACTGTAATATAAATACACATACACATTGCTGCAGATGTTATTCATTGGCAAGTGCTGCCACATTATTATGCTGTGAGCTTCATAATATTTTAATGAGCTTTAACCCCAAATAGCAATGAAAATGGAACAATAAGAAGCTCTGAGAGAGTAAAAAAGTTTGTGAAGAGAAGGAGGTATTTTCTTTTGGGGAGGATTGTCTTTGGGGAAAAACACATAGCATACATTGGAAAATATCAGGATTGAAATAATGGCTGAGTTTAGTAAAGCTGAATCAACTCTAATACATGGGTAGTCTGCAAAATAAGAGTTGGGTTTATTTACTTATTAATTCTTTCATTCATTCATTCATTTTTTGTACAGTACATTTATGCTAAAGGAAACTAAGAAAAGGTACTACTGTAATTCAAGTTGGATTTGTTTTTTAGTGCTGGGCAACTCTTAAGCGGCACTGTGACAATAGTGCTGTTAATATACTGTGCCAATTAAAGTCTTAAATAGTAGACCACTTAATATTTATTGTAAATGTCATGGTGATTTAAGAATTGTTATACATAGATTGAAACTCTTTGGAGATGTATGGCAAGGCAGTCAGTGAAGGGTTGGTGTTATTTTCTCCTAAAAAAAACCCAACCACAAAATACAAACCCAACTTGACTAGGGAGAATTCCAGCGAAAAGTGGAGAAATCTGATAACCACATTAATGCTCAACATTTTAATTCTAATGATCTGTAAAAATGTTCTCTATTCTCCCCTGGATTTGGCATGCCACCAGCTACCTGAGCAAATAAAAAAAAATAATAAATGTCCACCTTCTCCCACTCAAAGCAGTGTAATCCACTTGGATTTCATTTCAGCACACCCCCCGTTGTGAACTATTTTCACAGACCGCTCTGTACCTCCTGCTGAGGCAGTCTTAAGCACAGGAAATCTGCATTTTGTTTGGGCCTCCTCCCAGTGGATTCATGGGATTCTTGCCACCGATTGCACTGGAAGCCCTTTCCCCTGCCAAGGGATGGGATGAGCAGGCAGGCAGCAGCAGGGTGGCTGCAGCATCTTTCCCAGTGACCCTCCCATCCCTGGCTGTCCTCCGGCTGCTGGGGAAGGGACCAGAGCTGTCCTCCCTGGATACCTGTGGGAGGAAGACAGGGGGTGGTCCACAGCCTTCATCTGCTGCAGCTGCTGGAAGTGCCCATGATGCTTGAACATGGGAATTAAATCCAAGTGGATTATTGTGATGCAAGACTGTGATTGAGATGATTTTGGTTGAACTGGTTGAATTCTCAGTTTACCTTGGGATAACCCATGTCTCTCCTCCCAGCCTTCTCTACTCTGATTCTGTGCCAAGTTGGATAGCAGCACTGACTGTGCAGAGATCATCTGACAAAGTCCTCCCTGCCTCTTATTTCCTGAAGTTGTGCCCGAATTGACTGGTGAGCAGGGCTGTACCAATTTTGATTTTACACTCCTTCAAACCTCACACAGGGGCACATGGAATGGAAAACTGGTGTAATTTGACTCTTGAAGTCTGTATTTTTACAGTGAAAAGTGTAATATTTGGAGTTTCTTCCCTTCTGTAGGGCATTTGCAAATACACTTAAATGCATAAGAGAAAAGGGAGAAATTTCCTGGGCTGCACATGCTCTGCATAGCTCATGTGTCATCAGGGGATCCAAATGTTCCAATGTCTGTGGGTAAAACTCATTCCAAACCTGGAGTATGGAATACTGGAATACTCTGGCTCCCACAGGGAAGCACGTGACAGGAACGGCTGGCCTGCCATCGTGGAAGGACACAAGAAGAAGGGGAAAAAAGGCCCTAGGACATTTACCATTTCCATACACAGAATTTGTACATTGCAGACACAGAATTTACCAAACTGTTTTTATTTATTCACACATCCCAACTGATATGTACAGGAGCATATCCTGAATAACAAGGTCAAGGTTTGATTAAAATGGAAGCCCAGGTTTGCCTGCACATTTCATCCCATTTATTAATGGAGAAAGAGCAGGTGGGTAAAGTGACTTGTAAGGGAAGGCGTAGAAAACTAAAAGTAGAGTTGTAAGAAATAATAAAGATTGCTAGATGAAGATGGTTTTCAAACTCTATTTTTGTTTATCCTTATCTTCTTTATTCACTCACATCTTGAGAAAACACTGATTTGTTCTTGCTGAGCTTGAAATTCTAAGATGCGTCATTTACAAGATGAAAAACAAAATCATAAGAAATTCATCCAGCATAAATTTATATAAATCAATAGCAGGACACATGATTTCCACAAGCTGGCAGAAGTTAATCTTGGGATGCACCTCTTGGAATATTTTAATCCTGCCCATTAAAGTACTAATTAATTTAAAAGTACATGTGCACCAAATACTTTGAGAGGAAGCTGAATTGAACTTGTAGTCTCTTTACAATGTTCTTTCTCTTTGATGCTGTCTTTTGATCAAAGAATATAAAAAGAGAATCTGTCTAGGAAGAATGATGTGGGCAGTCCAGATAGCTCTTCTTTTACTGGCATGATTACTTTTGGTGGTAAGTTTGAGAAAGATTGAGTTGTCGTCTTCTACTGTACTTCTACTCTGAAGGCGTTTACCATAGTAATACAGTTTATACAGCAACATCAATGACCTACATGGACAAAGGTGTGACAGAAGAGCAGTGGTCAGCAGAGGAACATTTAAAAGCTGCAGAGGGATCGGGGCCAGAGAATGACACGTTTGTCATGAAGATGATATCTTCACTGATCTTTTTTAGCTCAGCACTGGGAGTTGTGGATGTGTGAGAGGTATGGATGTAGTTGCTTATTAAGCAGTGGAAATAATGAAGAATGTTCTGCCGTGTTCTGTGATGTTGTCGTGCATCTTTAGGATTGACAGATTACTAGTCAGGATAGACTGGTTTATTAATGCTAAGCAGTATTCTGTAGCCCGTGGTGTTTTCACACTGAATTAAGCATTTTTACTCTCATTGCCTTACAGGTAGCAAGAAATCATGACAGAAGCTGTGAGGTGGTACAAGAAAGATGACCATATGTGGGTGTGTTTATATTGTCCTGCAGAGTACTAGACCAAAAGCCTTTAATCTTCTTGGTACTAGATCAAAAGTCTTGGTCTGAAAGCAAGATTTACCTTTTTTTCTGTTACTATTTTTCTCCAATTTGAAATGTTTAGAACGTAAATCATATATCAAACTAAACTGTTTTTTCTAAAGTTTTTTTTTTTAATATCTACATACATAAAAATAATATTGCTTCAAAACTTTCCCTTTTTTGGGCAATATTGGACAATTCAGACTCTAGTTTTCCTTTTTATCTTCTGTTAATTATTTTCACTGAGTGCAATATAGAGAATCCCACTCAGAACCTTCAGGGGATGAAGCTGCTGTAGGTATGTTTTCCATTTGGTTTTGGTTTATTTTTTTCCATTTTGATACATTTTAAAACTGCCAACCTTGGGAATCTACAAGGTATTTATAGTAATAATGGAGAGTATATGCAGATGATGACAATAAAATTTGCATGCTGTCCTCCACACCTTCTTCAAGCTAGAAAAGTTCAGCAAAAAATGGAAAATGAAGAGTGGCTTGTCAGAACTGAAAAGGAGAAATAAATTGAAATCAACATGACTGCTTAAATATCGAGTCTTAGACTGTACTCAGTGACAAAGAAAGCAGATGATCACTTATTTTAAAGCTTAATATTTTTCAAAACATATTTCATGAAGCACTTCAGAAAGTTGGAAGACTTCTAAAGCTCTTGTAATGGAAGTTTTTACAAAAATTGGTTTCAAATTTTTTAGTTTACCTTAAAAAAAGTGGCTTTAGATTTGTTTACATCAGGACTGAATATGCAGTCCTGATGGTTTGCATTTATCTTTAGGCTTTTACTCACTTCTAAGAATTTTGCAAGTTTTAAAGCTTTTGATAGAATACTGGTCTTTCTCTCTCTGTGTCTTAGAAATTATGTGTGTAGTATGATTCATAGTACAGACACATATTTCAGGAAGCTGCATTGCATGATGGAATGAATTGTGCTAACACAGCTGCCAAGAGCACCTAGTTATTAAATTTGCCTTGAGCTTGCCATAGTGTCATAAGTCCAAATCTATGGACAGGGAGGGGAAAAAAAAAATAAGAAAAAAAAAAAGAAAAGGCTTTTTTTACAAGGTACAAGAGAACAGCTGGACTGTTAAACAGATTATTCCTTATCAGTAGGTTTATTGCCACAGATATTAATATATGTTTCTCAGGTCCCTACAAAGGATATAAAGCTCTGTTGAGGATCTAGGAAATATGCCTTCCTCTTTATTTAAATGTTCTCCTTTGAAGACTGCTGGATCAGTCCCTACCGAACAGTAAGCTTGTTGCTATTGTGGATGACTATGTACAAATTTATGGCATCATACAAGCTATCATGTAAATGGTAGACTCATCCCTCTCCTTATTGTTCTTCTCCCTCTAAAATGTATTTTCCAGATTATTATTATTTTGCTGAAATAATGAAATTTGAAGGGATATACTTTAACTTCAGTTCAAAGGTATAAGCCAGTGTGCTTTGCCCTGATGATCCCAGTGTTCAATAATATTACATCATTTTCTCTATAGCACATAATATTTCTGCATTATGCTATTCATGAGGGAATCGTCCAAAACAAAACACCCCTTCCCAGACCTTGCCAAAAAGGCTTGAATTTAGACATCACACTCCACTGGGAAAAATACAGTGCTTTTCAATCCATCCTCTCCAGAGCATTCTGTGCCTGTTGTAATGTCTCTTACACAGTGATAATTTCTCTGTTTCTCTACATTGGCAGAAAAACATTAAGAGCAGCAAGCAATGCTTTTCAGGGTAGACGTCATGCCTTTTTATGTGTACACTGTGTCTATTGCAATATCTCTTACACCTTCTGAATAGAAGCGTAGTACACATATTAAGTGATAACTCTATATACAAAGAGTAAGATGTAATGGAAGCTTGAACTCGCGGTTGAGGGAGGAAGAATGATTCCCCTTCCCTCCCCCTGCCCCATGCCCTACACATTGATTTGTCTCTATTAGCTGAAGATGGACATCCTATAACCCCATTTCTTCTCATCCTACTCTTGGGTGAACAAGAATTTACAGTGGCCTTTTCAAAGAAAATAAAACTCCACCTGATCATTCACTAAAAGTAATTGAGAGAAAATTAGAGACTCTTGTTCCATCCACTCAACAATTTTTGTTTTGCAAATAAGTGAGGAGCTACATCATTTCCCAAGAGTGTATCACCATTCTCCATCGGGTAGCATTTGTTGATTCAGTAGTAATTATCTTCTTGAGACAGCACGGATTAAAAAGATGCAACTAGACGATTCAGCACCAGAAATTGAAATTCTGTACTGCTGATTTCTCAGTGACAGAGGTATTAAAAACATTGCAGACATAGCTTATGAAGGGAGAATTGTGCACAAATCTTTCTTATACTTGCTAGACAGAATGGTATAAACCCAATTCCATCTGTTTAATTCTTAGGGTGGGTTTTTTCAGCTTTACTATGGTTTATTAAGATGCAGAGTGTCCTTTAATGCATGCGTTTGTATTGCAGTAGATATCTAAGTGATGAAGGCATTTTTTTACATTAATAATATTTCTAGTCTTCTGTGTTGAGATTTTACAAAAGTTGCCTCCTCGTGACAGCCTGTTATATCTAGGAAAACTGTGACTGTATTGTGCTTGCAAACAGGGATAGCCAAAATACTGACTTGGGCCAAATACATCACTTCTACCAGAGTGAAGGGCCTAACTGTTGGTGGTATTAGACTGGGGATTATTTATCCAACCGATATTTATATGTCCGTCTGAAACAGAACGTGTTACATTTTTGCTGTCTTGCTGTGCAGAAGGGGCATGAGAACCTACTGTAGTCAGGAAGACCAAGAGCAGTGAAGAAAGTACCTTCATTGGTGCTTTTTATTATCCATATAGAATATCTCCAAAGCATGACCTTGGCAGGAGATAAATGCCTATCAGCTATATCAGCCTCCATTTATAACTACAAACAATTCACTATAAATTGAACTTTATTGAGCAAAAGAGTAGTGTTTGCTGTTCTATATACAAATTCAGTGGTTAAAAAAAGTCAGTCAGAAAGTGTTCCAAACAATATAAACAACATTAAATGCAGCAATTATAAGATAAGCACTGAAGTAATTTTCACTTGATGGGGTGTGGTTGTGCAGAAGTAAACCTGCTGTGTGGTGGTTGTTCCAAGATTTGCTTCCATGCCAGTTCGAGTTTATTGCTGCTAATTATTAAATGCATTTTAAAATGGCAGTTATAAAATGGGAAATACACCTGAATGGCAATCTTGTAATTGTGTTGTAGTAAGTCACTAAAATTTTCTCTGTCACAAAGAAAGTGGTTGAATGAGAGCAAGTAGCATTACCCTATCCTCTCAAGACCTCTACAGACATACTCCATCCTGAAAATGAAGTCATTACTGTGGTATGACACTATGAATTAGGGGCTGCTACAAAAGGAAAATGTAACTGGAAGCTAAGAGAACTTCCTCTAAAAAAACCTGTAAATTCTCCATACAGAAGGAATCACAACAATCTAGAGGATAAACTGTATGATATATTTCTATTGCATATTCAATATAGGATGTGTGAATCCATAGTCACTTAACTCATGATGGTGCAACCATGTCACTGAGCTGACATGCCAAGCTCTGCAGAAATATGATGTCATATTTGTCATGGTCATGACAAACAATCAAACAATATAGCAATACAGTTTGAGTAGATACTCCAGGAGTCATAGCACCACAAATATACTTGTATCTGTGGGTTACTATGAAATAACACGTTTGTCCTTTTCTGGGAATCATGTTTTCATAAGACCTCATGATCACACATCAGCACAGACTCTTATTGGGAATTTTTCTCCTGCATAAATTCTGGGAAGTCTGAAACTGGAAGCTAAACTGAGCAAAGGCAGATTAGGTCATCCACATTTGGCAAGAGGAGCTGGAGAATAAACACGACTCAGCTATGACAGCCTTTGGTTGAACATTTTCACTGCAGTTAGTGTGAAGTGCTAATACATCTTGCAAGTTATATCATGGTCCTTCTGGTTGTGACAGACTTGCAACACAAGACCAACGTTAGCATTTTGATAAACAAATATAAAGCATTTTAGGAAGGAGAAATTCTGTAGCTGAACCTCATTCAATCCTGCCTTCTCTGAAGTAACATTTTCAAAAATATTCCTTGCCTCTAGGAAAGAGAGTTTGAGATTCATTTCAAAGTAGTGGTGTCCAGGTATTCCTTCCCTGAAGTCCCACTGTTGCAGCTATCTCAAATGTCTGCATTCACCAGTATTTTATTTAACGGTCCATTAGAAATTTAATATTAAATTTATTTTCTTGTTGAAATATGAAAATCTCTGGCACATATTTTAAAATTCCTTACATGTCTATATACTCTACTCCTAAATGCTGGGCTTCTAGTACTAGTATTTTAAAACAATAAACATTTTGGTCATGTTTACTGTTATCTGAGATCATGCTGAAATAATTTATTTTGTTTGATTCCAGTGTGCCACTTTTGTTTAACATTAACCCAATGAAGTAACAGTAGTGGTTAAGTGAAGCCAGAATTTTTTGATCAGAAAAAAAGAGATGATGTGGTGAGTGTCCAAAGAAAGATAACTGGAATGAGAGGCAAGGGAAGAGGCTGAAGAAATTTGTTTCATTTAGTTTGGAAACCTGAGAGGAAGCTGAGATACAGTGACAATCTTTCAGTGCATAAATGGTTTTACAATGGGGGCTGTCATCAGTTGCTTTCCGTGGCTACTGGGGTATCAGATTTTTTGTGTGTCTGTGTGTCTGAATATCAGGAAAAGCTTTCTTAAATATGAAGACATGACACAAACTGGGTACATACAGAAGTTGTAAAATATACTGTGTTTTAAGAACTGGTTGAATAGACATCTGTTGACAATGGCCTCAATATGCATATTCTGTCTGTGAAAAGAGCTGGTCCTAAAGGTATTGTGGTGGTTTGGTAGCCCACAATTTCTATAACTATTAAAAATCTGGTTTACAGGAGAGCCTCCTGTAATTCTTTGTCCTCAGACTCACGGACAGATCTGTGCATATCTTAAACAAACAAACAAACAAAAATACAAACAAATAAATAAACCCATACAAAAACCAGCTAGTTTTCTGATTAGGCATTAGGAAAGATATAGTTGTTTATACATTAATAATTGCACCTGGAGAAAGGTCAAGATGTGACTACCTAACTAGAGAAAACAAGAGGAAAGCAGAGAGGAAAACATAAAAAGTGAGCATTTGAGATGCAACAATAAATACTGATTATTTTCTCTATTGATTCATCCCTCTGTTTCTCTGTGTTTGAGAATTCCCAGGGCTCTGGCACCTCTCATGTTCTTTCTAAATAACCAGATGTGCCTATAAATACACTATACCAGAAGGGGATCAGCCTTGGTCACTGATGCCCAGAATTAATTTTTTAAGTCATTTCAGACTTTGATTCCCTTCTTTCACGGGAATCTTGGCAAAAATGGGACCATTGCCTCAGGGTACAGAAGATATCACCCTAGTGTACTTTTCAGCACTCAACAGTGGCTGCAGTGAGCATCAACTCAGTCTCTGGAGAGTGTAGAATAGTCATATTTTAACCAGAGATGCTGAAGACATGCCTCCTGGATGGTGACATTTGTTTACTACAACATCAAAATCAATTTTCCTTTATGCAAAATGGGTCATTGAGGCATCTGATTAAGCAAGAAACTTAACAATCACATTGCAGTGTACTGCTAAGTGTGGATTATTTCCTTTAACACTTCTTATCTTTCCTCTCAAATATTTCTGGCCACTCTGAAAGCTCAAGGTGTGTTTTTATTATTAAGGTTCCCAATCGCACACTGACTCAGATGTCAGGATTTTTTTGAGATCCGACATTTCGGTTCATCTCATTTTTGGTCAAGAATCACAAAGCACTCCATCTCCCAGTGCTCTACCCAGAGTTGCCCACAATGCTGGCTATTTGCTGACCAGATAGAGCAGTTAGGTTCATGCTAAACTTTAATGACTCTCTTCAGTCAGATCACATACTTATGGATCATGGCACTTTTTTCCTTCACGGGCAAAGTAAGGCATGGATAAATGGAGCATATTTCCATTAAATGCTTCAGCGGCTGATTGTCAGGGATAGGCACAGAAGATAGGAGCTCTTGTACCTTCTCTCCTTATCCACTGCATGCCACCCCTGTCCTAAACATGAGGGGATTTGTGGTTAACCTGCAAGTCAGCTTGTAAAGAAAGCAATTATACAAGAACACACTCCTCTGGCAAATTGCAAAGGAAGGTACATAACTATGAGGTGGTAAAGAGGCACTGTTTAAGTCTTGGCAGAGTACAGAGTGAATTGGAAATGGTTATCCACAAAGAATTCTTGCTTCAAAGTTGTTACAGGAATATCACTTTCCCCTCCAGTGATTGTTCTATGGAAATAACTATGTGATGTTAAAGTCGTAATAGTAATTAAAAAAATTTGGCTAGACTGCCTCATAGTATATTAAAAAAAAAAAAAAAAAAAGCTATGCACATTCACCACCAATTTCATCCCAGTGGCATTGCTTAGCATAGTTAGTATTAAGATTTGGAGCTATTTTGCATAAATAGGATGACAGTTCAACACAGTGGGGGGTGTTTTTATTTCCAATTAACTGGTGTTAAATTAGTGGGTATTTAAGTGACACTAAAACAATTTAGAGTCCAATCCACAAAAGTCTTGGCTCCAGAATATTCTAATATCAATGAAAAACTCAGTTTTAGGCTTCTGTTCAACTCATTGCTTTGTAGTAGGCAATCACATTCAGTTTAAGTACATTGCCTCCCTGAGAACTATCTCATCTTGCTACAGGAGCACAGTCTCAGGTAGGTGGTCTTTGAACCTCTTCATAGGGACTATGAATGCACAGTCCAGTTGAAAAGCATACCGCAAGATTCACAACCCTAATTCGTAACCATAATAATGAATTGAAAGGGTTCATCCAAGGCTTTCAGCACACAAAACATACCTACTGAAGTTGTCAGCACTGTTAGGTTTCTCTCTCTCCCCGCCCCCCCCCCCCAAATAAATGATTAGTATATGGAAATAAAAAGCTCCAACTCTAAATTTGCTGCCCTCCTTAAAAAGACCTGCTGTGCACTTATCTACCAGCAAGTGTATTATTTCTTTGGGTTTTTTTCCCAACATAAGGGATGAATTATTCAGAAGGCCTGATTTCATATAACTATTGTGTCTGCTGCTGAGGAGGCAGCATGCTGCACCACCAGGAGAGCTGGGCGCTTTGCTTGCAGAGCTGTGTGCTGTGCCTTCCAGGGGCTCCTCTGCTTTCGGGTTAGTGGAGCAAGCACAGGGAATTAATGGTGGCATCAGCTGTGGAGGCAGCTGTTTTGCCCACCCTCTGTGCTAGAGGAAATGTGGTGCGGGTTTTGGGTTTTTTTCTTCCTCTTTTTCTTTTTTTTTTTTTTCTTTTTTGTTCTCACAATAGGGTGTGAATGAGAAGGAGTAAAAGAAAGATTTGGAGGATCAAAGAGAGATGAACGTTTCACAGTTAGCCCTGCTGTTCTTTTCCTCTTTTTTTTTTTTTTTTTTCCTTCCCCTCCACGTTTGAACATACACTGCAGCCTCCAAATTGTTCATGAGTCATTCCATTCTGGTAATTTATATATTTGAAGATTTTGTTGGTGGATTTCAGAAATGATTTATTCTTCAGATACTGCTTTATTTACTTACCTAATGGATTGATTGATGTGCCAGCATCCCTCAGGCAGCAGAGGCTCCGTTTCTGTTTTTTTCAAAGGAAGTGAATTGCTAACAGACAGGAGTTTCACAAACACTCTAAGTCAGACCTTCCTTATTGTTCTGTCTTTATAATAAGTTCCTGTTGGCCCACATACAGTACCTGTCACTGCCTATCTGTTGAAACAGAATCCCACAGCAGGCAGATGTGAGCTACAGCAGCGATAAAATACTGCAAAAGGCAGCGGAACGCAAGCAGTGTTTTTTGCTGGCCTGGATGCTCAGAGGATGCTGGTCTCTCAGACAGCACTTTCCCAAAAGTAGCAGGACTGTTCTGTAACAATGGGAGTTATTACCATCTCATCTGGTATCACTTATTTGAGATGAGAAACGTGTAGGCACAGTGCACTACGGTATGGCTTACTAAAATGGAGACCACGTTGCCTGCTGCTTTCTGCGACTATCTATCTAGCTCATTTTAATTTTGAACTGCGTATTCCCTGCTAAGAGAGGCAGCAGTCACTGGGATTAGGGGGAGTCAGGAAGAGATGAGCAGATGCTCACACACAGTATCACACGGTCTTTCTCTCCTCTTCCACCCTTCCCATCCTCACCCCTCACTAGCTCTTCTAATTACCTTATTTCTTCTCACATCACCTTGTGGTGGGTCATAATATATTTCAAAAGAGAAAGTCTTTGTAAAACCTTTAAGGGACTGTACTTGTGGAAACGTTGAAGCTGCGAATTCAGGTGGCCCCATTTTTACCTTTGTTCCCTAGGCTGGCAGTTCCAGCTGGCTGAACACCTTTGGAGGTTTGCCCCTCACAACAGGAAGTGCTGAAGCCATATAAAGGGATGTGGGTGAAAATCAGAGCAAATGAACTGGGGCGTGGGGCTTGGATCAGAATCTCCTGCTTTCCCTCAGAAAAGTCTTTGATTGTTTTGCCGCTGTTGTTGTTGTTGTTTGATCTTTAAAGTGTTCTACAAATGTAACTAAGCAAGTCTCACCATCCCTCTGCAAAACAGGTCATAGGCTATTTCGTAGATGGGATATAATCAGGAGACTAGGTTACAGCAACAGAAAAAGATACTGTGAGACCAGGAAGAGACCCCAGATCCATACTGAGGCTGTTTGACTGTGCTTCCCTTGATTTGACACAATGGAAGAACAAAAAGCAGCACAGCTGATGGCGTGCACCAAAGTGCACGTTATTTGATTCAGTTCAGATTCTTACCAGCTGGTCCCCTGCAAATCAGGGAGAGGATTTGAGTGCTCACAAATCAACAACCACTGCTTCTCATCAAACTGTCTTTGTAGTTGGTTTGGCACCTTGCTGTACAGATAGGTATCATATTATTAGTATGGGATTGAATATACTAATGATGAGGTAATGTTCCTATGGAAGTGTCTATGCTAACAGATGTGTTTGTACAAAGACCTGTAATATCATTATGCAGCTGCTCAAATGGATTTTTTTTCTTAATTTTTTTTTAACTTGCTGAATAATCATACTCTAGAATCTCAGCTTTCATCAGAAATATTAAACACTTGCCTTATGGCTGGAAGAAAATTATTGAAATGTGAGTAGAGCAGGAGCCCGAGTCTGCAGTCATCCTTACACGTAGCTCTAAGACTATTTGAACTGCTTCCATTGCTATCACTATTATTTTAATTCAGAACACTACTGGCTCTTTAATTGTTGTTATTACCTAGAGACTTACTGATAGTTTAATAGAGCTACAAAGCATGTGGTTAGCTGTGCTGCTGGTATTGAGAAAGGGATGCTTGCTGGCTAATACAGAATTCAATTTTTTTCTTCTAACATCCAACATCAAAATCCAACATAAAAAACAATCAACACCTTGAACTGAATCACTGGTATTTAATTCCTTTGTCAGTACCTGGAAATGGAACCCAACTCCAAAGTCTTGCTGAGGGCAAGGAGCCCTGCAGTTGCCCAGTGGCTTCTTCTACCACACAGGTACACATGGCATATTTTAAACCAACTGTACTCCCTCTCCCTCCCCAGACTCACCAACACATAGATATACGTAAATAGAAATGAGGATTAAAAAAATAGTAATGTGAGATAGCAGCTGTTTCACTGGTAGTACAGTACCCTGCAAGAAAGGCTATGAGGACAAGATAGCAACAGAAGGGATGTTCCCACTCACAGCATTACAGGGTTCTTCCCAAATAATATACAAATAGTATACAAATAGAGGGAAAAAGGCCTCTGAGTATGCCCAAAGTCATGCAGAAGTGTTCTTAAGCCTTAACATTGCACAGCCGAAGAGCATCAGGTAGTTACTAGAAAGTTTTCCTCCCAAACAGCCTGCCTCACCAGAGTTTAATAAGCATGACACCCTCCCAAAAATGGTATCAAAACAAAGATCTAAGTATTATTCAATGAAAAAAATATGAGCCAACAGTTAATATGTCATAAATAATCATATTTGTAATTTTGTATGTAAGGTTTGCCTTTTGGCAAATTAGATGAGGTAAGTTAGATGACTTCAGATATATCATTTGAAGGTTTGAAGACCCATAAATTGCCATTTGATATTAGTTGTGTACCAGGGGTATTTCATAGAGTAATTTCACAAATTTTTGAAAGATTACATGGTCCTGACATTGTAATGAATGCTGATTTAATCTGGATTGTGAATAATACAGAATAGGAAAACCTATGGAAGTTCCTTATAAAGATAATGGAAATCTCTGAATTTAAAGAAGTCTAGCAGGCATTACATCTATTAGACATACACTAAAAAAATAACATAATTGCTAATTCAAATTAAATAAGAGCAACAATTGAAATACTCCATGCGCAGTACAGAGTGCATCTACATGAATTTTGTGTTCAGATTAAATTCTTTCTCCATATGTTGAAAGTGAACAGGCCCTCGCGGGACCAGCTGGAAAATTTACTTCACCTGGTATTAGACAGACATTTACAACAGCCATTTTAAAACTATTAAGATTTAACTAATCAGTTGCCTTATCAGTACATCCTCAGGAAAAAAATAATGCAGGACAACCTTGGTCACCACAAAGGAATTCTGCTCTAGCTTACAGCTCCATTGCAAAAGACCCACAAGTCCCCTACCCTGCAGCACAGCCGATTGCAGTCTCTTACCCTTCTGCTCTGACCCAGGCTATCCGCCACATCAAGGGCTACTGCTTCAGTAATTTCCCAAGGCGCTTACACCTTTCTTCTTGAGTGTTTATGGCAGCTGTATAAGGCAGTATTCAGTTAGGCCCCAGATGAGTTTTTCCTGCAGCAGAGACAGCCAGCTGTATTTGCATGTGGATCAGCAAACAGGGCCATAAAAATCTGTGCTCAGACTGAAAAGAAAAAAAGAGGGGGGGGGGGGGGAAGGAAAGAAAAAAGCCTACTTATAACTTCATCAGCTTTTCTCTAAGTACAATAGCCACATGAGTAATGTAATTATATAAACTAACTGGAAATAATTCCAAAACTTCCCTCCCCCACAAAACAATATGAAAATATTTTAATGTTCCACTATCCTACACGTTGCAGAAACTATAGAAATGTGTGGCTGAACTTACAGCTACACTTTAAGAAAAAACACCTTTCAAAAGCCATCTTGATAAACAGCATGCAGTTTGTAGTACTCGAAACACATGGTAATCCAGATCTGTCTCCAGTGTCATGAGAGAGTGGTGTTGGGGGAAGCATTGAGTCACTGCTGACTCCAGCATCACCACTGTCACAGTGTCCAGCTAATACCAGCTGAGTTTTAACATAATCAGTTGGTCCTGTGTTGCAAGAGCACCAGCCAGGTACAACAGGGACAGGATGCAAACAGCATAGACTAACTAAATGAACCAGCACTGTATTAGATGCTATGCTCACCAGTTACATACTTTTTCAAAGATGAATGTTGTCAGAGATTAATTTAAATTAAAAAAAGAGGGGTGTGTATGCATGGCAGGGGAAGGTTGGAAATGTAAGTCTGAGTATCAGCTTACTGGTATGGGAATGGATATATTAGCATTGCTATGGATGGGAAGCAAGGCCATGAAGCGGCCAAGATTTGAGTCTCTAAGCATGTCCAATGTGAAATAGACATTTCCAGAAGCTAGAGCAGGCCCAGCTGTGCTAATTATTCATGCCGTTAATAAGTGCTGTTTCTTTCCAACCAACTTGCCTCCTGAGTATTTATTAAACATTGCAATCACTGCTAAACCTGTTTATGGGGAATAGCTTTATCAAAGTGATGAAATTATCAGAGAAAAGATTCAGGAGTAGCAAAGGAGCATTGCGGTGAAAGACAACCAGAGACTTCCAACAGCTTATGAATTTGGCAAAGCAGTAGTGGGTCCTTCTCTTATGAAGGTCAATTAAAAATTCTAGCAGTACTGTAAACATCATTTTCCATATAGCAGTTCCACACAATGTCCAAAGTAGTCCCTTAATACAAAATATCAATTTGATTTTCCTCAGGAGATTAGCTCTACTTTTGCAATGCAAATATTTTCAAGTGTACTAAACACATTCTAGCACCTCAGTATAGGGACTAAACTATTTGCATGCAAAATTACCCAAAGTAGGCAGACTGGCACAAGCTTATGCTTCTGCCATATGTGCTGAAGAATTTGAGCCAGGAAACTAGTGGTATCTGGATACTATTTACAATTTAAATTTGATTTTACATTATTATTCAAAAGAGAAAATAAATAAAAAGCTTTCATTAAAATTAATGCTATATGTGATGCTAAGTTTACCCCAAAGTTATGTGATTACACTTTTTCCACTTAAAAACATGGTCCAGGAAATGCAGAGAATTTTCTCATTACAACTCTCTTTTTTTTTTTTCTTTCTTTCAGTGCTTCTATTTTTCTATTTTTTAGATACTTTTTTTTTTTTAAGAATCTGAAAGCTGTATCCCTCACATTTCTTTTAGACATTAGTACTTATGTCACTTGACGTTATCTCCCACGCGCTGTGTGCAGCAGGTTGTCACCAAAGTTTGTAGTATGGAAGAGTAAAAACCAATTTTTTTTCCTGGGTAGGGATTCAGGGCCTACCACAGCTTTTGGTTGCACCACAATTAAGTTTGGAGGAACTCCATGGGTTTTGGATGAGCTGCTGTGGTTTTGTATTGACAAAATGGAAAAACAATTAGACCTGCAGTACTTATCAGTGAAATACCAGAACGTGAAAAACACAACTCTTGTGCTTCAAAAGTTCATAGAAACACCATTTTCCAGAAACAACGATCAGCATGACATAGGATGGGGGATGGAGGGAGGGGATTTTGCCTGCCATTCCAGCTGTGCTTATACTCTTGCTGGACCTTTGCCTGCAGCACCCGTTGACAAACCTCTACGATGACCTGATGGCACGCGTGTCACCTGCTGAGGCATTCCAGGCTGGTGCAGCTGCCTACCCTACCGACAGAAGCAGCAGGGACAAATTGACTGAAGCTAGCTTTGTGCCTGCATCTAAGTCACAAATATAATTTATTTGGCTTCATGTACCATCACCCTAAGGAGCTGGGTGTTTAATAACACATTTCCCTTGCCTCAGTGCTATGTATTGTCTCTGTAAGCATCTTCAGGTAGTATATACGCTTTGCATTTGAATAACTTTTTATGAGACAAAATACCTCATCTTTTTGGCTCTTTTATACTTAGAGGAAATCCAAGGACCTAAAAGTGGTAAGTAAGAGCAAAACAAAACAAAGTCTAAGGAATGTGCCTTCAAAATCACTTTTGAACTCTGGAAGCAAATCAATTTCCAGACAAAACTGTCCAATTTATTTTTTCCTAATTTGTGTCCATGTTTTACCTTAATTGAGCCTAACAGAGTGGTAAGCAGATCTGCAGAGCGACTGGGAAAGGGGAGCTACCAACATGAGGCATTTCTCCCCGTCTGAGGAGAAGAGATATGACACCAGAGCACCTTACCCTGCCCACGCTTACCTTCACTGTCAAGTCAGTGGAGCCCTTCCCATGGAAACCTGTTTTCAGTCAAAACAGAACCAGGTTCCCTGCATATCTCCCTCTACCTGATGTCTAAACCCAAATCTAACATTCACTTGACTCACGGACAAAAAGAAGTACAAGAAGCTAGCACTTGCTCTAGTGCCAGCATCCCAAGTTAGCAGATATTCTTCCCAAACAGAAAAGTAAATGAAAATACTAGGTTTTCTTTCTCTCCTAGTGAAATCTGAACACAAAAAGAAAATTTGTGGCTTACACAAAATTGATACACATTCTGTGGCCCCTTGGGTATGCCAAACTGAATAAGATTTTATTATTATTGTTGTTATGGCTGCTTTTCAAGATCAAACTGATCAAGTTTGATCTCACCACAACCATGGCATCAAAGTATGCCCATACGTTTATCCAATGTATGCTAATATCACTCAAAAATGCTTATCCCCATGCCTCTCTTCCTTTCAAATGGTTACAGTGTGTCACATATCCAAATGAACAAAAATATGTTTTTAGGTTCGACTCTGTCTTCCTAAAAATCGTCACACTTGATTTGTTTTCAGCCTCAGAAAGGCTGAACAAACGCCTCAGTGCATGAACTCTTTCCTGAGATGATTTCGCTGTAACAGCCAACATTTCTGCTGCACTGAATTTCCAAAAACATCCCACAAAAGTACTCAAAATCTGTGGTTGTATATGAAGTTTAGTGGAAATTCTTCACGTTACATATCTACCCTTGTGTATTAATACCAGTGCATCTTAAAGAGTGGTTTGATTTCAAACACTGAATTAATTAAGCGGGAAAAACCAGCCGAGCCAAACCTGCTACCAAAAGGCATGCCAACATCTCCCTCTACTGCCCACGGGGGGGGAAAGCAGAGGCTGGGCGCTGCTGAAGGGGAAATCTGGGTTTCCATCACAGGATGCTCCAAAAGCAGCTGGCATTTAGGCGGTGCGGTGCCATCAGTTCCCAGTTCACTCACTGCAGGAGTAAACCCATTAAATGCAAACACCTTCCTTTTGCATCTTTCGTATGAGTCTTTTTGCTAGAACTGTGGATTGCTGAACACCCAATGTGCGCGGTAATGAACTCTTTGGTGTGTTGCTCCCTCTGTCAAAAAAAAGTAAAAAATCAACCTGCAGGCACATACTAGTAAGTACATCCACAGCACAAATCTGAAAGGTGTATTTCACCAGCATTTCTCTCGTCAGCTGCACAGAAAATCAAATCTCCTTTGAAAAGTCCCTGAGAAACTTTTAGAAGCCTGTTTGGCGACTTTAAAATACATAGATGGGAATATAAATTCAACTTTTGCATGCACAAATGGAGGGTAAGTATTCTTGAAAATTAGGAACAGGGTCCGTCTGTGGCTGGCTTTTGAACAAATGTGCAAGCAAGATGTGAAAAGTCTCTCTGCCACACAGGCATCTTCTTGCTGGAACCATCTGTGACACCAGACACTGCACAGGCACAGGGGAGAGGGTGCCTATGGGGTTCTCCCTTCCAGCCAAAGAGAATGACCTGCAGAGTGAGTAATGCCTGCTTTCTCATATGAAGAGTGCTGTGTCATTGCAGGAGCTCAAGAGTGCCTCCAGAACGGCTCTCAGCTGTGACATTTCTACCTCCTTGGAATACGGGATGAGTCCCAAGGTAGTTTTCAAAGGGTATGACTCTTCTATTGGAGTCATACCCTCTTGTTTCTGTGTCTGTGATTAAGTTTTGCTTCTTTATCTAAAACCATGCAAACCTGTCAACCGCATCACCCATCTCTGCTTAGAACTGCTATCCTCTAAGCACCTGAAATAACATATGACAGACCTATCCAGTCTCACTCATTTGAAGTGAGCTGTCTCCTCTTACTCTTGGCTTCATTTTCATGCAGCCATAAAGATTCACGGCATATATCAATGGAAAATGTAATATAACACTCAGAAGTTTTCAAATCTCACTCATTCAAATGAGTGCGACTTGACAAGTCTGATGTGATAAAATAATGCAAAGGGTTTTAAAGATTTCACTTAAATGCACAATGAAATGAAACCTTTTTTCTTTTCTTTCTTTTTTTCTGTTTTTTTTTTTTTTAAACTCCAAAAATGAATTCTAGAAAGTTGCACCAAACTGATAGAAAATAGGGACACTCTTAGTTTAAAGCCTGTCATTTCTTACCTCAAAGCAACAGTGCTTTGTAGTCACCCTCATTTACACTGGCAGAGTTTTACAGGGGGAGGTAGAGAGTGAGCGTGAGGTAGGGAATTGCAAAGATATGATAGACTAAGGAATTGCATACAATGGAGTAGTGATTTTACCAGAATAAACTTGCAAAGAAAGAATTATAAATGAAGAAAGAAATTAGCTTCAGCACACCTTAGCTTGCATGGCTACCACACTGTAAATGCAGGGAAGAAAGGAGAGAACAGAAAGAAATAAAAGCTGGTATAAAAGATCACCCATCTGCTTCCAGATTGGTGTCTCAGTTGGTGGATTAGGTTTTCAGCTGTTGGATGACTAGATGCTGTGTTAGTAAGTGCCATTTTGAAATGGTTAAATATATTTGATGTGAAAATACCTACACATACTGAAAAAGAAAAGGGTTTACAGGTGCTGGTGAGTGCTCGTCATCACAGGTATTGGAGATACAAAGCAAAAATGTCAAACTTGCGTATTGAAGGATAGGCTTCTATATTTCTACGTGATACATAAATAGTTGTGGATACGTCTTCAGAAGAGCTGGAATCACACAAGTTCTCACATCTCATTTGAAAAGCCTTCTTACTTATTTAGACATGTGAATCTAGCTTCTTAATTTTAGGAACCCTGTTTTAAAGAACAGCCTCAAGTGACTCTAATGTAGTGAGATCTAATGAAGAAGGCTGAACTTCTTATGACTCCCTACTGAAGTGAGACTTGATTGGAAAGATATATATGTACACATCCTGTTTACTTTAGTGGGAGCTCCAGCTATAGCAAGTGGAAGAACATACCTCTGAGGTAAGCCTTTTTGCAGCTTCCTCTAAAGCACATGTTACTTCCTGATCTTAAAAACAAGAAGTTGGTCTAAATGGACCACTGTTTTAATCCATCATGTGGCAATCCTTGTCTTCCTACTATGCAGAATTAATCTCTGTACTAGAATTGAAGTGCTTTTCTTATTGCTGAACTACCGATGCAGTAAGAGTATTAGATTCTTGCTTGTTTAAAGCCACTCAGCGTCAAAATTCAAGCATGCCATTGTGCTAAATGTGAACAATTTGACACTACTAGCATCCTGTACAGCTACTTGCTATTTCGTATCCATGACACTAACTGACTTCTGCGAAACCTTGATCTTCTTTGGACAGCCAAAAAAAGCAGACAGAAGAAAGCCCTACAGGGTGGTGACAGAAGAAGCAAAGGAGCCAAAGACAGGAAGTCTAAGACTACTGGGCACAGAGCTCTCCACCAGTAGTGCAACGAGAACTTTGTTTAGTTCCTGCTTCACAAACCAGTGGGGCTAGACTTCATGCCCACCTTAAGTTTCTGTAGATTCCCACAGTCCTTCTAGCTGGAAGGAACCTTGAAAGTCTCCAGTCCAACCTCCTGCTCCAAGCAGGAGGTCTACACTGAATTCAGGTCAGGTTGCTTAGGACTTTGCCCAGTTGGATCTTGAAAACCTCCAATGATAGACATGGCACAACCTCTCTGGGCAATCTGTGGTACTGCTTAATTATCCTTACAGTGACATTTCGTTTCCTACTATCCAGTGAGAATCTCTCCTATTTCAGTTTATGACCACTGAATAGCTTAGAAAATAGCGAGGCTGCATCTCCTCAGTCCCCTCCTTTTGGTGCCTGGGCTACTGTTGGGTGCTTCTGAAGCTGTCCCTTCTCCTGGCTGAACCAGCCCCAGTCCTGTTGCCTCTCCTTGCAGGGCAAGGGCTCCAGCCTCACCATCTTGATTGCCATGTGTTGTGGTTCAGGCCCAGCCGGCAGCAGGGCACCACGCGGCCACTCGCTCACCCCTCCCGCAGTGGGATGGGAAGGAGAAGTATAACAAAAGGCTTGGGTCGAGATAAGGACAGGGAGAGATCACTCACTAATTATCGTCACGAGCAAAACAGACCAAACTTAGAGAGGAGATTCATCTAATTTATTACTAGGCAAAACAGAGTAGAGGAATGAGAAATAAAATCAAATCTTAAAACACCTCCCCCCACCCCTCCCATCTTCCCGGGCTCAACTTCACTCCTGGCTTCAACCTCCAACCCCCCTCAGCGGCACAGGGGGACGGGGAATGGGGATTATGGTCAGTTCATCACACATAGTCTCTGCCGCTTCTTTGTCCTCAGGGGGAGGACTCCTCTCAATGTTCCCCTGCTCCAGCATGGAGTCTCTCCCATGGGAGACAGTCCTTCACAAACTGCTCCAGCGTGGTCTCTTCCATGGGGTGCAGACCTTCAGGAGCAGACTGCTCCAGTGTGGGTCCCCCACGGGGTCACAAGTCCTGCCAGCAAACCTGCTCCGGCGTGGGGTCCTCCACGGGCTGCAGGTGGAATCTCTACACCCCCTCATCCTTCCTCCATGGGCTGCAGGGGGACAGCCTGCCTCACCATGGTCTTCACTACGGGTTGCAGGGGGATCTCTGCTCCGGCACCTGGAGCTCCTCCTCCCCCTCCATCTGCACTGACCTTGGTGTCCGCAGAGTTTCTTACATCTTCTCACTCCTCTCTCCGGCTGCAAAAACTCCCTCTAACTTGTTTTTTTCCCTTCTTAAATATGTTATCACAGAGGTGCTGATTGGCTTGGCCTTGGCCAGCGGCGGGTCCGTCTTAGAGCCAGCTGGCATTGGCTCTATCAGACACAGGGGAAGCTGCTAGCAGCTTCTCACAGAAGCCACCCCTGTAGCCTCCCCCGCTACCAAAACCTTGCCACGCAAACCCAACACACCACCTCTGACCATACTTGTAGTTCTTTGGATCTTCTTTCTTGCCCTTTTTGAAGATGACTGCAACATTTTACTTTCTCCTGGAGAGAGTAAAATTCTAAGATTTTCCCAGAAACTTTCAAAGATCAAGCATCCCTAGATGCTTCCTACCAGGCCCCAGAGACTCACAGGGGTCAAGATAACTCAAGAATCATATAATCATTTGGGTTGAAAAGACCCTTAATATCATCAAGTCCAATCATAAACCTAGCACTGCCGAGGCCACCACTAAACCATGTCCCTAAGCACCACATCTACATGTCTTTTAAATACCTCCAGGGATGGTCACTCAATCTCTTCCCTGGGCAGCCTGTTCCAATGCTTGATAACCCTTTTGGTGAAGAAATTTTTCCTAATATCCAATCTGAACCTCTCCTGGGGCAACTTGAGGCCATTTCCCTTCATCCCATCACTTACTACTTGGGAGAAGGGACCAACACCCACCTGGCTACAGCCTTCTTTCAGGTAGTTGTGGAGAGCAATAAGGTCTCCCCTCAGCCTCCTTTTCTCCAGGCTAAACAAACCGAGTTCCCTCAGCCACTCGTCATTACACTTGTGCTGTAGACCCTTCACCAGCTTTGTTGCCATTCTTTGGACACACGCCAGCACCTCAGTGTCTTTCTTGTAGTGAAGGGTCCAAAACTGAACACAGTATTTGAGGCGCAGCCTCACCAGTGCTGATTACAGGGGGATGACCAGTTCCCTAGTCCTGCCGGCCACACTATTTCTGATACAAGCCAGGATGCTGCTGGCCTTCTTGGCCACCCGACCATACTGCCGGCTAATATTCAGCTGGTTGTCGACCAACACACCCAGATCGTTTTCCACCAGTTAGCTTTCCAGCCACTCTTCCCCAAGCCTGTACACTGAGCCCTGGGGAACACCTCCTGTGAGCAGTTGCCAACTGGATTTAACTCCATTCCCCACAACTCTTTGGGCCTGGCTATCCAGCCAGTTTTTTACCCAGTGAAGAGTATGCCCATCCAAGCCATAAGCAGCCAGTTTCTCCAGAAGAATGCTGTGGGAAACAGTGTTAAAGACTTTACTAAAGCAATGCACAGCCTTTCCTCATCCACTAAGCAGGTCACCTTGTCATAGACGGAGATGAGGTTAGTCAAGCAGCACCTGCCTTTCATAAACCCATGCTGACTTGGCCTGATCCCCTGGTTATCCTGTACATGCCACGTGATGGCACTCAAGATTACCTGCTCCATAACCTTCCCCAGAACCGAGATCAGATTGACAGGCCTGTAGTTCCCTGGATCGTCCTCCCGGCTTTTTTTGTAGATGGGCATCACATTGGCTAACCTCCAGTCAATTGGGACCTCCTCAGTTAGCCAGGACTGCTGATAAATGATGGAAATTGGCTTGGTGAGCACTTCTGCCAGGTCCCTCAGTCCCCTTGGGTGGATGCCATCTGGCCCCATAGACCCGTGTGTGTCTAACTGGTGTAGCAGGTTGCTAAGCACTTCCCCTTGGATTATGGGGGCTTCACTCTGCTCCCCGTCCCTGTCTTCCAGCTCAGGGGGCTGGGTACCCTAAGAACAATTGTCTTACTATTAAAAACTGAGGCAAAGAAGGCATTAAGTACCTCACCCTTTTCCTCATCCTTTGTCACCATGTTTCTTCCTCAATATCCAATAAAGGATGGAGATTCTCCTTAGCTCTCCTTTTGTTGCTAATGTGTTTATAGAAACATTTTTTTATTTTCTATTTCTGCAGTAGCCAGATTAAGTTCTGTGTCAATCCTCATCCACTGCTGGTAGCACATCTCCTCCTTGGACTCTGTCAGGGAAGACCTGGGAGATTGCTTCCATGAAGGCCAAGGCAAAGAATACAGGGTATCTCATCCTTCTAAGTGTCTGCTGTCACTAATGCAACTGCTTCATTTAGCTGCATGATGACATGTTCCTTTTTTATTCTTTTTATTCATCTGTGCAGATAGAAGCTCATCTTGTTGCCCTTGGTGTCCTTTGGCAATTCCAATCTTACCTGAACTTTGGCTTTCCTGACAATATTCCTGCATGCCCAGACAATGTTTCTATGGTCTTCCTTTGCTGTCTGTCCTCATTTTCACCTCCTGTGTAAGATCATTTGCACTGAAGCTCAGCCATGTGTTCCCATTTAGCCAAGCTGGACTTTTGATAGGTTGACTATTTTTCTGAAAGTCTGGATGGCTTGCAGTTTGGAGGAAATTTCCCCTGAAGACTTGCACCTTCACTTTACTGCAGTTGCAGTAGTTCCCCAATGGTTTCATCATTCAGAAAAGGTCTTGCCTTGAATCAGCAGCAGTTGTCACTGCCATCTGGCATTCCAGTTGTTTTTCATATACCGCTACAGTATTTACTGCGGCACAATAAATGCATAATAATCACAATATTAAAAATACGTCAATCTTTCCTTTTTGTGTGACTAGTCCATGAGTTGCTTATCTTTCTTTGCACGTGCTTCAAGATTTGGTTGGGTTTTGCTTTGATATTTCTGTTCTGTAGGGGTCTGGGCTATGTTCCAGTTTTAAAGCTGTGCTGCCTGAGGGAGTAGTGGAGAGAAAAGTATTTTTCCCTTGGTAGCGGTGCATTTCTAGTAGCTATAAAACATACCTGTGTGCCTTGAATCTGTGTTGAATATGGGGGTACTATTAACATGGAAGATTTTACTGAAAGGAACTCTTGTAAACTCTTGCACAAATGGGAACTTGTGGGCTTGCCACAGCTAGAGCAGATAGGAGGAGGAGGACTTTCCTATGTATGATAATCATAAACACTGATGGGAAAATAAAAAATCTCAAGAACTAGCTCTGAGCCTATCACAACACACTTGTGTGAGTAAAGGTGAATCTGGAAGGAGAGGAGGTAATACAGCCCCATGTGAGTAATTTACAAGGTGCTGTACCTTTCAGTCTTTGGAAAAATCTCAAAACACAGCCTCAAGTTTCATGGGAAATGAGATTGTTAATCTAATTCTGAACCAACCTCCATGTGAATAATAGCCAACTCACCAGCTATCATACTCGATCAGCAGTCAGTACTGGAAGGCCCCGGGAGACATTTACACAGTTTGAAGACTTGACTTGATACACTCAGTGACGAGTGATTTTCCACATGTGTGTAGGTGCTTGTATGTGTGCTTTGCAGAATTTGTTCTCATAAGCTACTTTGTGCAATATTAAATTTCATTCTTGAAGATGTTCATCTTCCTTTAATTGCAATAAAAAATTGCAGAGAACAAGTATCTTTGTCAGTGACATGGACAGTGGGATCGAGTGCACCCTCAGCAAGTTTGCCAACGACACCGAGCTGTGTGGTGTGGTCGACATGCTGGAGGGAAGGGATGCCATCCAGAGGGACCTTGACAGGCTGGAGAGGTGGGCTCATGCGAACCGCATGAAGTTCAACAAGGCCAAGTGCATGGTCCTGCACGTGGGTCAGCGCAATCCCAAGCACAACTACAGGCTGTGTGAGGAATGGATTGAAAGCAGCCCTGAGGAGAAGGACTTGGGGGTATTGATTGATGAGAAGCTCAACATGAGCCGGCAGTGTGCGCTTGCAGCCCAGAAAGCCAACTGTGTCCTGGGCTGCATCAAAAGCAGTGTGACCAGCCAGTCGAGGGAGGTGATCCTGCCCCTCTACTCTGCTCTTGTGAGACCCCACCTGGAGTACTGCATCCAGCTCTGGGGGCCCCAGTACAAGAAAGACATGGAGCTGTTGGAGAGAGTCCAGAGGAGGGCCACGAAGCTGATCAGAGGGCTGGAACACCTCTCCTATGAGGACAGGCTGAGAGAGCTGGGATTGTTCAGCCTGGAGAAAAGGCAGCTCCAGGGACATCTAATTGCGGCCTTCCAGTACCTGAAGGGGCCTACAGGAAAGATGGTGAGGGACTGTTTATGAGGGAGTGTAGTGACAGGACAAGGGGTAATGGGTTTAAGCTGAAGGAGGGTCGATTTAGATTAGATGTTAAGAAGAATTTCTTTACTGTGAGAGTGGTGAGGCACTGGCACAGGTTGCCCAGAGAGGTTGTGGATGCCCCATCCCTGGAAGCGTTCAAGGCCAGGTTGGATGGGGCTTTGGGCAATGTGGTCTAGTGGAGGGTGTCCCTGCCCATGGCAGGGGGGTTGGAACTAGATGGGCTTTAAGGTCCCTTCCAACCCAAACAATTCTATGATTCTGTGATTCTATGGTTTGTTTGTTGTTTTTTTTCTCTTTTGCTCCAGTCCTGTAGTTTGTATAATTTCCACACTTTCATTTGTGGATATCGCATCTTAGGCTGTTTGTGAACTGAAAGAGGGCATACTTACATGACTGGTAGATATTTTTCTTTAGTGCAATATACACTTTCACGGCATATGCTCTCAATTTCCTTTCTGCCTTTAGCACCTTTAAGTGACATTTCTTTACGATGAGGAATAAACTGCCTAACAGCTCCTATCCCTCACCTATCTACTTCAAGTTGATTTTTCTTGCAGTCCTTCATATTGACTACATTACTGCTGTTTCCCATTAAGCCGAAATTTCATCACATTTCTACAAGTTCTTTCCTCACAGTAACTGCTACAAGGACATAAATTAATTCATCCTAGTTCTCCTTATTGCAGGTTCTTCTCAGATATATGCCCTTTCTGAAGGCCTACAAGCAGCTCATAGGCACAGGAGCAGGGTACCTCTGAAAGCCAATTCCTCTCAAGTACTGTATTACTGACCCTACAAATAAATCTCTTCTGAATTCCTTTTCAGAACATTTACCAATCCTGAGCACACATCTTTCTTCTTCTGCAACTCCTTTCTTCTAGTACTTTAAAAGGCTTTCATTTACCAGACTCTGTCTATTCCTGATTTATAAATGAATGGAGATTGAATGTTATTTTTTTCTGGTTTAGTACAGTTCTTCTAGTATCGCTCACTTTTTAGAGTCTTACAGTATATTCAGTTGTAGTGGGTAAAAATAATGTGCACTAAGGTTTGCAGTTTGCCTGCAAAGTGAGATGAGCAAATATTATTATACCAATGAAGGAAGAACAAACTGAGGCACGGAGAGATGCTGAAGCTGAGTGTAGCTGTACATGGAATAAAATCCAGGCATTCAAGCAGATACAGTAGGTTAAGATATATGGAGTCTGTAAAAATGCTGTTAGGGTCCAGTTTTCTCAAAATGTCAGAGACAGAATTTATTGTTAGAGTAAATTAATTCTAATAAACATATGAATGAAGGAAAAGGAATATTAATAAATAAAGAAAAGAGATGGAATAAAGAGTCTCCTTGATCCTGGAAAGCACAATTCAAGGCTTGAATCATGTTTACTTGGGATACGAGCGCTGTCCTGAACTATGTGTAGGAAAACAGGCATCAGAAGTACTAATTCTGATGAAAAGTCTTTTCTGCTGGAATTTTCCTTCCTCATTTTGGGATTAAAATGTAAAATGACCATGGAAACAATCATGGTCCCTTTCGCAACTGCTCCAGAAACTGAATTTACCTACTCAGAAGTGGGAGCCTACATCTCTCCTCTTAACCCCTTCCCAAAGCTTCACATCATGAAAGGGTGCAAGGCTGGGTTATGCAGGAGTCGTGTCCCCCGCTTCATTCAGGCTGTATACAGAGGCTATGTAGGATTTAGATCTGCTCATGGAGGACACCTACATGCTCTTGTCCTGATGGATTCTCAGTGCTGCTCCCAGCAGCTCATCTCCCAGGTGCCAGCAGTGGCTCTGCTCACTTACTCACCTTGGGAAAGACTTTCCTGTGAACAGCCAGGTGGGCAGAGCACCCAGAGCATCTCCCGCACCCTCACCAGCAATTTGGAGAGTCAGAGTTGCATCCCTGCCTCTGGCAAAGCTTGAGTGTTGGAATGGTTTTGTGGCATTACAGTGTGGAGTCCCTTCCCCTCCTCCCCCAAAACATGAGACACCTCGGAAGCCAGATGTATGGTGCAGCTCTGCTGGAGCATTGTTTTCCAATATGAAAACAACCAAATTACATGTTGTCATCCTGTTGCTCCACAAAACCACCACCCAGCTCAGCATGGATGGCAGGCATGTTTCTCTAGAATTAGTGAGGCTAATATTTTGGTTTGGGGGTGCACTGTGAAGAACTGATCCTTACATTGCGTCCTGTGGGTACAGGGGGAAGCTGCTACTGTTTGTCCCTTCCCCAGGCTCTGGCACTTTAAAAATCACATAGTTAAGAGGCTTGTTTGTTATTTTGTTGGTACTGCACTTGCTGTTGTTGTTGTTTGAATAATCTCACTTGCCAGTGCAACTCATGTCACTTCGTTCCTCTTCAGCATTCCCCTTCCTCTGCCTTCACCCACCCTACCTCCTCCTCCATCTCTTCCTCCCTCCTTTTTGGTGATGTCACTGGGCTGGACCAGTCCCCTACTCCTTGCTACCCCTGCAGAAATGCTGCTCAAAGTGAGACTGCTGCAGTAATTTAATCTGGGAGGTGCTATTTGATTTCAGTAGCTCAACAGGATCAGCCACCTGCAGAGCGATACATTCTCCTGCCAGCTCGGCAGAGCAGAGCTTAACCACTTCTCTTCAAGGCCAGCTCTGGTAAGCATGGGGTTTAGTTCCGTTGTGAATCAACTCAGAGCTGAAAGAAATGGCAGAACCCCATGAAAAATAACCTATAGACTTCAGTAAGGTTAAATTAAATGAGAACTATTGACATCAGCAGTGTTTTATACTTTGTTCTGCAGGCTGAAGATTTCTAACGCTGGAGATGCAAAAACTCCTTTTTGCCCCCTAGCAGCAGGAAAGAGGTCACCTCCAGGCTGTGTCCCCAGGTCTCTCATCACTCTCCTCTTTTGGCCTGGAATTACAATTCTTCTCTTTCTGCTTGAACACACATTAACTACAGTATTCAGGAGAGGCCATTTCTATAATTATTTTGTCACTACCACACATAATTATTTGGTGAAGGACGTAATTATCCATCAGATTGAAAAGGCTGTTTTAGAAGCACCCACCCCAACTTCACACATTCAGTTTGACAGGTCTTCTTCCCAAGAGACCAGTCAGCATCTACGTGCTTGCAGAGTGCTCCAATGCTCATAGTGCCTGGTAAGCCCAGGCGTTCATACCTTAAGCTAAAATAAATTGAAGAAAAGCTTTTAAAATTATTATGCAGCTCATAAAATGCAGAACTTGCTTCTCATGCCACGCCGGCTCTTTTGGTTCCACTCGTAAGTTTGTTCAGTGGCTGAACTCACAGACGTCTCTGCTTTCATACTGCACTAGGTGCGGTCTGTAGGTTGTCAGTTGCCCTGGGAGGCAGTGTGCTGCTAAATATTTAATGTTTATTTTTCTCTTCTTTTTTTTTTTTTTTTTTTTTCCTTAGGAGACAAATTTCTTACTCTTTCTCTTCTGGCTTCTTCACTGAGATGCAGTCCTCAGAGTCTGACAATCTGTCAACAACTTCTTAAAGTATTTGGGGTGGGAGTGGAAAACTTGTTCAAGTTCATGACCGCTTTTTCTTGGAACTGATCATCTGGGTTCTCCTCACCCGCTTGAAAGCTAGATTCAATTTTAAAACTTGTTAGATAAAGCACTATGCACAATGCTATGGATAAAATAATTCTTCCAAAACATATCCTGGCAAAACTGTGCACCCCATGTTCACCAGATGCTCTATTTAACACAGTTAATTTTCCTTTAGAATTCCTGCCCTTTCCTGCCCTTGCTTTTTACTTCTCAGGTTTGCATGTGTACATGTTCTCTTGGTGTAGATGAACATCTTCTCTAAAGATCAGTTTCTTTTTCTTTTTCTGCTCTAAAGATCAGATTGTTTCTTTTTCTTTTCCTCCTTATTATCAATAAACTCAAAAATGCTGAATTTTGTGTCCAACTTTAAAATTGGTGATGTCAGGCCAAGTTCAAATTGAGCAATACATGTGAGCATGTGAGACTTAAAAGGATGAATTGCCAACTCATGACCATTGAAGCTGTGTTTTAGACACTTGTACTTGAAATCTTGCCAAGGAAAACAACTTTATGAGCTTTTATTACTGTCTGTTCCTAAAGGAGGAATGATAGCTCCATTGATACTACCTCTAAGCTCTTCTACTCACCTTTACTGTACTCATTGCTGCCACAGGTTTTACATTGTGAAAACAGATGAAGCATAGGTGGCATTAACCTTTCAAATATAAAGTAGATCAGATCAATAAATTCTGGTTGAAAAAAGGATTAACTTAAAATTGCAGAAGTTTTATTACATATAACAGCTTTGGTGCTTTAAGAGCTATTAGTTTTTCACACTATGATATGCAATATTTGCTCTGAACAGCACGTAGAAAATAGGCATATTCCTGACCCTCTAACCGGGTAGCAACAGAGCTCTGCACTGTGTATGCTTAGAAAGTGCTTTTTAATAAATAAAGAGAAGCCAAATCCATGGAGCCTTATTCCCACCCTGCCTCCATTACTCTTATTCTCCTCTAAATTCATGGAACTATATAGAACTTAGATATTTAAACCTGCAGTTGTTGCATGAAAATGAACCAAATCTTATCACCACAAGAGAAGACACAGATTTATAGACCCCTTCCCCCCCACCCCAAATATCTAAACAGATCTCAAAATAATACATGCATCTTCTGTGAAAATGTCTGCATTGCAAGGAGCTTCTGACAAAAGGCAATGAGGTGAAGAGTCTGGGCGCTTAGGTTTCTGGCAGTCATGCTGCGAGGAGGAAGCCTGGGTGCTGGGCCTCCTGTACGGCTCAGCTGTTGTGAAGCCAGGACATCCCAGAGTCACTGCTCAGGGACTCCTCGGTGCCTCTGAGGGCTCCTGGGCACCTGGTTCCTCTCTCAGGGCAGTTGGGTAGAGGATTGGACTGGACTTTGCTGCTCAGTCTGCCAGCTCCATTTTCTTCCAGAACAAAATGTTTGCATTGTTTCAAAATGACTCTTCTGCCTAGATGTTTTCCTTTACAGGACATTTCCAAGTTTTTACTCTGTGTTCCAAAACATAATGCCTTTTCAGGATGTTGAAGTTTCAGAATGGAAGTGAAGATTTCTGAACAGTGACACGTAACTAGTGCCTTTGCAATGCTGTTGGCAGGGAAGCCAAGGAGTGAAGTTACCTAGATCAAGTGTGACAGGCAAAGAAAAAGCAAGGAAGATTTCTTAATGGTATTGGTGCTGTGCATGTCTGCAAATACATGCAGGGCTTATTCTTTCAGTCTATGAAATCGACATCATTCTTGTATATTTAGTTCAACTTCGTGCACACTCTTCTTCTCCAGAAATTATTCAGGAATTTCACAAAATGTTAAAGCTTGGTGTTACTCAGAGAATAAGACAGTTCAAAAGCCAACCATATGGGGATGGGTTGGCAGTGCAAATACACAAGGAATCACAGTCAAGCTCCTTGGGGTTTAGTTTTCAGGCAGGTGTATGATCACTCTCCCCAGCTGGAGTGCCCTAGATTCGAGCTGCCCCCCACCTGGGAGCCATGCTGCTGAGCCCTGACACCAAGTCTCATCCCTGCACCCCCTTCTCTCTGATTTTACAAGACTGATGTTGCCCCTCGGGTTTCCAATAGCACACTGTAGCTCAAGCCTCCTTGCCTGCCTGCACATCTTCTTTCTTGTGAGTGCATTCTACAAAAGAACCTGCCATCCTCCCTGCTGCGGAGACAATCATTACTCCTTGCTTTTCTTCTCCTTCTAGAAACCTCTGTTGTCTGCAATGCAGCCCATTCTGCTGGAACCGGCTGCTCCTCGCAAATGGATGAAGCAAAGATTTATTATGATCAGAACACATGGAAATTAGAAAATGTACTAATGGAAACCATTAATGTCCTCCTCTCAACAATCAGATGAATGGTAGATCAATGCAGTATATTAATAGATTGGAAATGATTTAAGATGATATAAACATTAAGTCTCAGATATTAGATGGGAAGAAAGCAAGCAAGACAAGGACAACACTCTATTATATCTATGAAAAATATAAAATACCATATTTTAAGATATATTTCCTGTCCAGCATTTTGATATCTTTGAAGAGATAATATTGAAAAACTGCTCTGTATCCTTCCATAATACCACCTAACTTTGACATGAAACTGTCTGCCTCCTTACAAAGCAAATCTTATTGCAAGTCTGTAACAACGAATAAATCCTTTGTCGTGTATTCTACAGGTAAACTAATAACAATAGTCATAGTTTGCAGACAATAATTGTTACTTTTTAATATCAATGGCTCTTTTGTTTTCAGTGTGTGCATAACATTGTAACAAGGAATGATTAAATATGATTGATATAACAGTTGCAGTCCCCACACACATTCTACATAAACCTCAAACGAAAACCTCAAAGAAGGGAAAAAAAGAACTCTAAAGGAAAATTACTGCAAAAGTACTTTATGCTAACTTGCCATCATGCATAAAAATAAAATAATGTCTGTAAGTGAATGATTCTTAAGCTTTGGGGACTAATTAAGTTTTTAATGTGGTCACATTCTTTGGAAAATATTAGAAACCTTATGATTCAAGAAACTTTTCTTCTCAAATAAGACTTTGTGGAGGTCAGTCCATTCACATCTTCAGGACTTGGTTTTAATCAAAATTCCTCAATAAATTCCTGTTGAATTGCTTTGTGTCATTACCTGTGGGAGCATTTGTGAATGCAGAAGATGATTTGAACTACCACAAATCCCATAAATGAGAGGTCAGAAAGGTTAGATCATGGCAGTTCAGTGAAGAAATGAAAACAAACCATAAATTATCTCCACCAGAAGGACGGCATGTTCAGCCAGACGTCACAGGTCTTGTTTTTCAATTGCGAACAGCCCTCTGACACCCTATCACGGTGCTTGGTTTTAAGAGCTTCTAATAGGTCACTGTGATCATGAGAGTTCAGGATTTGCATGTACATATTTAACATGCCAAGCTATAGCTGGGTAACTGAGGGAGTACTAATTGGTTTTAATGGGTTGAATGCATTGAAATACATTGCTGAATTTATTTTTTTAAAAGTTGTAACTAGTAGAGAAAAATATGAACATCACCGGTTCACTTAATTAAGAATGGGGTGTTGACAAAGAGTGATCAAAATAGTCTTGTCTGCTGGTGTTCTTAGTGCACACAGGGGAAAAAAAAAAAAAAAAAAAAAAAGCTAGTGAATTTTAGAATCTGTTTCTTGTTATTTGGGGAGTTTATAGAAAAATACAATGGGGGAGGACCCTGTCTAAAGGATTCAATGTCACATCATTATGATTGGTATGAATTTATTTCACAGTAAGGTGGATGCTGTAAGTGCTTCCATTGCCGTTAAATTATACTTCAGTATAGCTAAGTGTGCCATTAAAATCATGTATTACTGACACAGGCAATATTTATTTAATTTAATTTTATAGCACATATTTCAAGCAGGACAAGAAGAACTATCGTTTGACCTTGCCCATGGTCAGGAAGTTTATTAACATTGTCAAACAGACTCAGGATCAGGAAACTGTACCCATTAAGACCAAAACCACTAACATTATGGGACCTTTTATATTAAGAGGGCGTAGACAGAGGACAGAAAAGACATGGAGCTCTTTCTCTCCATGGAAAGGGTGGTGACATCAAGAACAGAAGGGAAAACTCAAAAGGTTCAACAGCGATCTTGGAGTACGTGAGTTCTGGTCTGTAAAGGAGCCTAATTCTGGTTCAAGCAGGCTGAACAAAAGCTTGAAAGTAGGATGAAAAAAAAGATTTTAAAAGTATATCGTGAAAAGCAAAGATGATAAGACAGGTAGACCGAATGCCTCAAGAGGCTAAAATCCTGCCTTTCATCTCCAGTCCTTGGTTCAAATCCCAATAAGGCAATTGTGACAAAAAAACCATATTGCCATCCAACATCAATCCAACGGCCTCTACAAAATGAGATGGTGGTCACTGTTAAGTTACTGTCAGATAGATGCCACTGCAGCCTTCATTAACCACTCTGTGCTTGCAGGTTGCCTTACAGGGGAATGCAAGACCCGAATGATTTGAGTAAAGAAAAAGACTCTCACAGCTGACAGCGGTTTCTACAGGATATTCTCCAGGTATATCGGCTGAGCAGGGCTAGGATAACTCTCAGCATTGCCTGCGCTTGTAGCTGTTCCCTGAACAGAGGATTTCAGTTTCCAGCGCTGTCAAAATGCCAATTTTGGCAGCGGTTAAAAAAGAAAAGGCAAAGTGGATCATTGAATATAATCACAGAGGAATGGAGAGCTGAAGTTACTTTGGAAACCAAACGAGCATGGCGAGACCTAGCTACGAAATGCTGTTATGTGCAGCTCTGATGGCAAGGAGAAAATGGCACAACTGCTAATGCATGCTGGAGGACATGCTGAACACTAGGATATGTGCTGTAAGATAAATCTGTGACAATTACGTGTGACCATAAGGCAGCACTGGCTTCTTGCTGTCAGACCCAGATGTCTGAATGTGTTTTTTGCATGTTTGCTGGCTTTTTAAAAAATGTAATAAACGATTAATTTCAAAAAACGAAGCAAGATTATCCAGCCCTGACCTGAATACTGTAGGCAAAAATAAGAGATGAAGGAATATTACTGAAGGAAATGAGATCCAGAAGGAAAAAGTATGGACTAGTGCCAGTAACTCTCATATAAGAACCAATTTAAAATCTGGAGGTTAAAAAGGACCAGCTTACCAGCAATTCAGTCAGCATTTATGTTACACTCATATAAGTTTTGGGCTTAAATTGTCAAGAAAAGACTTGTTGATGCAGGTTAGAGGAAGTGAAATAACGGTGTTGATTGTGTTTCACATCTTTAGTTAGGCATGTAAGGACAGATCTGCAAAGGTATGCAGGTACCTGGAGAATCTGATAGGGGCCTTAAACCTCTCCAAAACTCATAAGGGCCAAACACAAACAAATTAATTAGATGCTGACACTCACTTAAGCTCCTTTAATTTTACTAGAGATGCGTTTCTAAATATTTCCAAGGATCCGGGGCTACATGTCTATCTGCATCTGTGGCTGCCTAAACATCTTGGAAAACCTGTCCTCCACCAGCTAATTTCTGCACGCACATACCAATTTGCAGTTCCAGATCCTACTCGCATCTCTGGAATTAATTTGCTTTCTGCAAGCGAAGAACTTCTCCGTGTGACTGTTTTCTCCCTTTGCGTGGTACTGGGGCTAAATTTCCTCTCTGAATTATTTCTTCATCTGCTTCCCCTCCTTTTATGCCTCTGCTCTGTTAGGGACGCATAAGGGAGCAGTGTGCAGCGTTGGTGGTTTGCAGTGCCTTGCCCGCGGGAGAGGACACGTGCTGTTCCTGCATCCCAAGCTGCACCCTTCACCCTTCTCTCAGGAGCAGCAGGGTGCTGCTGAAGCAAAATGTCTTGGGAAAAGGGGCAGGAAGGGTCCTGGCAGAGCTTGCATCACACCGGGGCTGGTCCCCAGGCCCTTGTTGCTGGAGGGAGACAGAAGAGGTAAGTTTCTCTCTGCCTCTTCAGGTGCTTCCATCGCCAAGGACAATCTGAATCCTGGCACTGAATCCTTGAACACCTTTTCCCTAAAACTGTGAACTGGAGGTCACAAAACAAGGCACAGCAATGTGGCACTTAATCCAAGTGAATAGCATGATGCTCACCAGTCACAGTTTCAGATGACTCAGTGCAAAAACACGGGCTTGTATGTTAAGAGAATAAAGGATTCTTTCAGCCATATTTCTATGATTTACACTACCAAAATACCAACAAAATGCCTCCTCTTGTTCCTTTGATGTATACTGTGTTTCTGAAGTTTACCATGCTCATACCAGAGAACCTCATTAAAAACAAGAAAAACGCAGCCGAATTAAACTCATTATTAGCTCCACATTTTTTCTCATACGTGTGTGACTGTGTGTTTAGGTATGTATAAGTGCATGCGTACACCATGGGTGTATGTCTGTGTATTTTCCATACTAGCAGAAAGAACTGGAATTCTCTAAATGCTACTGAGGTGCTTAAGTTATTTGCTTTCTAGATAAGACCAAACGGGTAGAAACCTGCCAATTTGAAGAAGCCAAATAGCTGTGAACTCAGTCCTTCTGAAAATACTGTAGACTGAGAGTCACAATTTTTTCATGCTTATGCTCAGTCTTTACATCAAGGACTGGTGTAAGCTCCCCTCTTGCTCCTGCAAGCTGAACACCTTCGGGTAAATGGAATGACCCCCTTCCCCATGTGCTCCGTCAGACACTGCAAAAGGCCAGTCTACCACATCTTGAACATTTCGTGCCCCTCTCCTCACTCTCTGTGTATCTTACACTTTCAAAGCTGATGCTATGGCTTCTGGTGCTGCAGGCAAATGATCAAATATCTGTTCTCACCACAGGCACCCAGATAAAAATAGTCATGGATTTTTTTACTGCTCCTCCTGTTTTCCTGCCCCGGAGATACAACCGTTCCTGCAGATTCAGCAGTGACTTGGTTCTAGGCTGTGTTTAAGCACCAGGTTATTTTGTTTGAGCAGAACAATGAAAAGCAGAGTTAGAATAAAAATGAAGATAGTTTGAAAACTGTGATGAAGATCTAGACAGAAACACAATGCCTTGGGGAGTTGGAGACAAGCACCTCGAGGAGCTGGTTGCCCATTCTGTTGCAAGTCAAGACCACTTTTGCTTTTACCATCACTCTGAAGATCCCTAGCAAGTTGCTTCCGTGTAACAATTTATCCTGCCTTACTGAATACAGCTGCAGCTTTATTTTCCAGTTATCCCCCTGCCACTGGGCAGACCCCGTAAAGCGCTGGCTGCTCACTGACTGAGGTAGGCTATTCCTACTCTGTTATATTAGATCCCTTGCTAGGTCAGGTGGCATGTGATGCTTGCAGATTGCAGAGCTTAGCACTGAGTAGATAACACTCTGGGGGAAAAAAAAAAAAAAAAAAAAAGTCCTGTTTTCTTGCCCTACTCCTAGATCCTACTAGGCATTAAAATCACCCTAAAATCAAGCATCTCTTATTCTAGCTGCAGCCCCTGAGTACAAAACCTGGTGTTTTAAAAATTGTTATCAGCTGTCATTGACAAAGGCTGAGAGGAAACTAGGCAGACTGTGATTTACAGTGAAATCGTTATTTCTTCCAATACCTGAAAGAGATGTTTACTGAGATATCGTCTGGCTAATTTCTTAGCTGCCAAAAATTATGAATATATTGCTAAGTACAGTATGGATGCAGACCCTGAGATTTATTAAGTGGAACAACGGAGCCACGCTATTCGCTCGCTGTATGGATGTACGGACAGTCCTATTCCTCTAATTATGAATCTGCTCACCAGGAGGCAGCTGTTGGCATTGTCTTACCTGCAAGTCTCAAACCGTGTGGGCTTTTTTGGTGCATGCTGGGACAGTACAGCTGGTACACAACAGATGGCACGAGGGAGTCCCTAGTCACAGGATGCATATGTGCTCAGCCCCAAAGTCAAATCCGTGTTGTTACAAACCAGGGACTTGCAGGCAGAGCCCGTGAACGTGTCCACAAGGTGCCAAGAGAAACTAGAGTAGAGCTACTGACTAAGTTTGGCATTTTTGCAGTGGCCTAAGGGGTGCTGTAGTTTAATGGGCTATGCTGGCTCATTAGAGGTTCGCTTTCATTTTTGTCATTGTTCATTGTAGCTAAAGGTATCAAAAGAATTAAGCACTGAGGGGTAGCACAGTGAGCACTTCTTAGCTCTTGGCTATTTTACAACATCCAGGAGAGAACCTCAGGAGGAAGCTGAAGGGTGGGAATGAAATTTGGAACATATCGTGCAGAAAAGGTAATTTGCCTTGCTTGCAAAGAAATGCCTAAATACAGGCATTTCCTGTGCAAAGAGAATCGAAGACATTCAAAATTTAAAATAGACTTAAACACAGAAACCCAGGTGACTGCATGCAACCAGGAAGCAGGTGCTAGTTTTAAGAAAACTTTAGGGCTTGTTTAATAGAAGCACATCTGGTCTTTAAAATTCAGCACAGGTGTTTGCATTTTAATTGCACAAATCTATCCTGCTGCCCCATGTTATGCCCTGGAAAAGTCAGAAGTCAACTCTGAGATATCTGTACTATTAATACAGATGTTGCTAATTAATCACATGTTGGTCATGAAATACTGAGTTTAGAGCTACGGCATTGCCTCCGTTTTCTCTTGTGGTTCTTTGTCATATTTCATTTCAGAGAGATATTCTTGTCAATTAATGTTCTACAGTTTTATGGGTTCCTTTGACTTTATAAGATGGTCCAGGGTTTTATCCTATCATAGCAATATCAGCTGTCATCATAATTTTATTCCATGGCTTGCCAAAATAATTGTCATTGACTTTTAGAGATGTTTTGAAAATTCTTTCACTGTATTTTGATCATTTTATGGGCTAAGCTGCAAAATATGAGAGAAGGAGAAGATTATGTTTAAGTGCAAAATTTTTTGACAGTAAGAAAGCATGTTGGGAAATCATAGATGGCAGGAAATATGATTTAAGTACTGAAGATTATTAAACAGTCCTGAAAAATAATGAAATATAGATACATTAAATAAAATTCAGTGATGAGCACTGAAGCTGGTAATGGAACTAAACTGGTTTGGTTTAAGATAAAAATACCCAATAAACCTATCTGAACCATTACTAGGTACCTGGGAAGGAAAAGCGTTCATCTATAAGATTGTTTGGACAAGAACAAAGCTGGTATTAGCAGGGAATACGGCAAACCAAACATCTGAAGGCTAGAAATGAAAGGAAAGGCTGGTAGCTGTTGTAGTCAGAAGGATACCTGTGTGCTGCAAAAGACTCTAACCTAAAACACTAGGATGAAATTCAGAAAAAAACAGTCTATGGATTGAAAAAAAACCCACAGCAGTGAGGTATGGATTTTCTGTGCATGTTTCAATAAGGTGACTGGAGAGCGAAGAGTTTTAAATAATGATCTACAAAGTTAGGAACTCAATGTTAGTCTGCACTTTGCAAGTTTGAAGTGTTTATTTTGCTTTTGAGGTTTTGTTTGTTTTGGGGGGTTTGGGTTTTTTTCCTTTAACTTTCAGCTTCGGAGCTGGAGTTCTGATCAGAGCATATTTCTCAAAGTATCCTGTGCAGGTGGCATACTCGGAATGGAGCTGGTTTAATAACTGAAGGATTTAAGTCAGATTTAGTTGAGATAAAAATAAGGATAAATTAAGCTAGTTATGTTTCCTTCCTGCTTTTATCTATGTGACACTTCACTAGGCTAAAATTATGGAGGAATGAGACACTTCAGATGAGAAAAAAGCAGACAAGAGCTATAAACATTAGTGAGGAGGGAACTATTTTATCTTAAAAAGCTTTCTCTCTTCAAACCTGTCCTCCCTGCTGAGAAGGAAGTCAAGGTGAAGGAAAGGTTTTCTTTTGAATTTAGAGATGGCAGAATCAGCCTGGAACAGTAAAAAAATGCTTGTCACAGGAGTGAAAGTCAGCCACTAAATGCATGAAACTAAGAGGGAGCATAACAAAATCAGATGATGTTTGAAGACAAAGAAATACATTTTATGGCTGGGAGAGGACAGCGGGCAGGATGAGGAGCTCTATTTACATCAGAAGTTTCATGCATCTGGGGAATGCCTGACAGGCACAGAGCACAAAAAAGGACTGTTTTAGCCATGGGGACTTCATTGTGAGGCTTTGAAAGCACATCAGGCTTTTGGAAAAGGACGGAAGCCTAAGTCAGAACCAAATTTAGGTTATTCAGCACAGTTATCATCCCAGTGACAAATGTGAGAACCGAGTGAGCACAAATACAATGGAAGGTATTTAAATTTGGATGGGTTTGAAAACAAATGCTTGATGAGGTTCATAAATGTCAAATGAACAGATGGAGCTGAGAATGAAACCAGCAGGGAGATAAGGCAGAGATTGCTGAGAGCAGGGGTGGAAAACAGGAAACTCCAGTCGGTGGGCTACGGGGTGAAAATGAGGGACCGGGGACTGCCAAGATAAGAGCTGAGACAAAGGCGGATACGGATGGTCCTCAGGCTGCAAGGAAGAGCAGAGGTCAGCACGGCCAATTATGGAAAGAAAGACCCCTGCTCGCAAATCCCGGAACCAGAGAGAGGGTTCAGGAGCAGTGTGGGCAAGGGAACTTGCTCAGAGCTAGGGCACGGTTGAGTTTCCCTACAGATCAGTTTGGCCATCTGCGTGCAGGATCATGTCCTGGCATCACCAGGTTTTGTCATTGGCTTGGGGAGGTCCATATGTCCCTGACAGGGTACTCCCGCCTTACACACAACTTTTGCTGTGTAGTGAGTTTATATATGGCCATGCTGTGTGGTCACCTGGAAGGCAAGGGCACTCTTGCTGGGCTGTGCTTGCATTTGGGACCTCATGCAATGCAGCTGCGTCATAGGCACCAGGGCCACCTTGTGCCAGGGGCTGGAGAATAAACAAACCTATACATTTTTGTCCTGATGGAATGAGGTTCTTTAAAAAAAACAGAAGTAGTAACTCTGTTTCCGTTCAGGGCGTGTGCTCCCAACATCACAGCCTTTATGAGGGTCTCCTGAGATTCAGCTTTAGCTTTACACTGTCTACCATAAAAAAGTGGCCTAACGAGCGCATGCACGATGCAATGAGATGCTGCTGTAGAGTCCTTTCAAGCAAATGACATCTTCACTGTAAGGCTGACCTGTCTCATAATCCTAATGAGTGTTCTACCTTGACAATGCTCTGCAGTAACTGCTGTGCCATGGGGGCATGCTGCAGGCCCAGATGACTATAGGGGCTGGACACATGTAATTTCCTTTCACGTAAATTGCAGCAGGTTTTAATGGGATGTTCAGTGGCTCTCAAAACTAGGCTGTATGCATGTTACCAGGTACACGCTGACTCGTCTCATAGCATCAAACATCAGGATTTTGTCCACGCATTTATTTACTTTACAAGCAGAAACATACAACTTGCAGATAATATTTGTTCGTTGGTTGGCTGATTTGTTTTTACTCTTTTGTCTTCATATTCATTCTTTTTACCTTACTCTTGTTTCCTGTGTTACCACCACATTGCTTGAAAAGAATGTGGCTGAAGAATATGATGGTCTTTTTTTTCTTTAGGTTGAACATAGTCAATTTTTTGCTATCATTGGGTACTGTTTAGGAAAGATTACTAACTTCTCAGGCAGTTTGTGAACTGCACTGTTATGCTTACTGTGTTTTGGAGACCATCAGAATGTGATATGTATGTAGTAAAAATTTTACGTGCATCAAAACTCAGCTGGTAAGAAATTTGATAACCACACTGACTGATGCTGTTCCTTCATATAGTTATACTAAGGCATTGCACTTTAAGCTATTTATTTTTCTTTCTTTTTCCTTTTTTTTTTTTAACATGGAATTGCAACTGTGACAAAGTGCCTCTCTTTTCCATCCCCCACACAAAGTAGGGCAAAGAAAAGGAGAAATGTAAAATGTGCTTAGGGACTCCAAACACTTTTGTCTTGATACGGACTACTTATGGCACAGGCATGTTTCCTTTAAGAAGTAATGTATTTAGTCTTCTGTGCCATTCTAGAATAATCACTATATATAGTGAATAAAAAATTACTCTAAGAGTAAGTAAAAAAATGTTCTATAAGAATAAATGGGGGTTTTTTTTGCAGCCAGATAAAGGCACTTAAAGATGTCCTTGCATGAAGGCTGCTCTAGAGTTTTTATTTCACTATAAATGGTTCTAGTCCAATATTCCACCCTCCTTACACTCATTTAAAACTGAATCAGAATTCAAATAAGGATTAACCACCCACAGAGTCTGGCACAACAATAGAAGTACTCACTAACTTTTTTCCTACATGTTATTAGCAGAGGGAATTTAGGTTAAAGACTTTCATTACAAAAATGTAATTTTTAATTCCTGACTGTCCGCCTTTTTTTTTCCTTCTCAATGACTGAAAGTTTCCACATGCACTTATGGCCCAGGGTAATCTTTATTCAATAAATATTTTAGCTGGTGTATAACGAACATTCTTATGGGCAAGTGGAGAAGTCACTCAGCAAGACAAATTGTTTTGCTTTGCTGAATTGGAGTCTAGTACTGGGAAAGAAAAAGGGATAATTTCCTGTCTATCCATCTCTAACCTTTAGTCACTTGTTCAAAACAGTTAAAATTGGACAAAGGCAACAAATATTTACAGACATTATGATGTTTATCTTCATATTTAAGTGTAGCATTTCTTTCAGTTATTTTGAATGTTTGTAGCAAAGGAATAGAGAAAAGATTAAATTTTGACTTATCAAACACAGAATTTATTGGGCTGAAATAACAGTAGTTTTTATTCCAGCCTAATTTTCAGATGTTAACGTGTTAATGGCTGACTGAATCTTGGATGCTCCAACCGACACTAAATAAAACTGCATAAAATTACTGTTATTAAGCTTGAGAAGGCATATCCAAATGTGGAATTTAGCCAGGTTATTCACTCTTTATACCTGGGTATCTGCACACACAACGGTAGTAATGAGATTACAGAGGTAACTGCATATGTATGTAAATATCTTCAGTAGAGTTTGGAGCTGTAGTTGCAAAGTATTGTGACATTGCCTGAAAACGTTACAGTGAAACCAATGGTCTGACAAACTGCTTTATTCAAGCTAATGGCAAAACTCCCACTGTTTTTTAATAAAGCAGGAATTTCACCTTTGAGAAAAAGGGGAATGCATTTTTCCCCAAACTGCAAGGAAACCGTGGTAGTACTCTGTGTTACTAAACTGTTCATCTGGAACAACCAGTCCAGGGAGGTTAAGAAGAAAGCACCGATGAGAGTGTTGGCCTCCAGCACTGTGAATCAAGACCCCATCAGATGCTGTCTTCATGGATGTGCTAGCATAGGTTGAGCAGTAACTCAGTGTTAAGACAAGATGGAGATGATGGGATCATTAAAATGGGAGTTTGACAGAGATTTACTGTCCTGGTTTATTGTATTACCCATGCCTTTCAATAGAATTGTGTTGTCGTACTACATAATTTCTTACATAGGCTTATTAGAGTGAACTTGTGACTTCTAACCACAACTGAAACTGGGGGGTTGGCCAACTAACAAAAAGCTTCCTCCCTTTCCCATTACAGAGCTGCATTTTTAAATCTTGTCCTTCCTTTCTGTTGTCTAGGTTTCTGCCTTCATTCTTCTTCCTTAACAGCTAATTCCCAATGAGGGTGTACGTAATATAGAGAAAGAGGTCTTCAAACACAGGTATGAATTGTGTGCACTGTGACTAGTTCCACTGAAACCAGGCAGGTGGGGTGAGACTAAGTTTTTGTAGGATGGGAGCTTAAGTTATATCACTGGGCATGCTGAAAAGGAGATTGTGTGACTAGATTCTTTCTCCCACTTTTGTCTACTAGGAAGCATGGTCCAAGACAAAAAAAAAATCACATCTCAGCTGGAAAGCTAGTTTTAGAAAATAATTCTTTCAATAGCTGGCATCCTATTTAATTAAGAAGGGCTCATCTTTCAAGATATCTATTTTCCCAGCTATGAATTTCTTGCCTGAATATTTCATTTGCAAAGACATAATGTTCTCTGATTTAAAACAAAACAAAACAAAAAAATCTCATACCCCACCAAACTAATTTCCTTAATTTTCTCTTGGCTAGACTGCTACATTTCTATAGAATTACATCCAGTCCAGAAAACAAACTATGCAGCAGGGTTTTTTTCCAGGCGTTCATAGCTTTCATTGTCTTTGGATAAAATTTTCTGTTGTGCAATGAGCCTACTTGGGACCCTATCATACCTTACATTTCATGTAATACTTCTGGGATGAATGATCAAAAGCACAATGGTGTTCAGCAGTATTGTGATAATTCTCAAGTTGTCCTACAGAGATGTTGCTTGCACCAGGAAGTCAAAGAAACTTCAGTATTCATCCTCTGAGGTGTGAGAGCTTTATTTCCAGCTGCAAGAACGAGTGCTGTATCATCGCAATGGATAGTGCTGATACTCCTCTCCAGTTTCCATGGGCGTTTTACGTTAATTGTGTTTTCAGTGCTTTTCCCTGCTTTCAGTGTTTGCTCAGTGTGGATGTTCTGTCTCAGATGACTGCAGGAAGCTACAAATTTTAAGTGAGTATCTCCAAGTAACCAAAAAGACTGAACTTGTAAATGTGAAATCTTTTCTGTGGTGGTGGGATGCAGCTGCACTTACCACATTCAGCAGCGACCATGTGGCAAAACATGGAGGCTGTAGGTGCAAGAATGACATCTCCTCTGTTTAAACATGACCATTAAAATACAGCACTGTTTCTTCAGCAGAGTTTAGGTCAATGTGAGGGTTACTTTGAGCAGTACTTGCCATCTGTGCTGTTTGATGGCCACTGGCATGGCTATTGACTGCCAGGTGTGATGTCCCTTTCTGTTACCCATTTAAAGCTGAGTTAGACATCAGCACTCCTACAGCATGACTAGCCAGCCAGGTGAAAGTGGGTCATAAGCATTGCACCATGCATGGGAACATGCTAGGAACCATTCAGACACATAAGCTGAAGACTGTGTGCTACCTGGCAAGCCCTAGTTTTCAGCCTTGCACTAATATGTTTAAAGCAGGGAATTTGGGGGATGGGTTGAACTAGCTCTAACCTTCCTCAGGGCAATGCCTGTTTACCTGACAAAAGCTTAACAAGATAATCTGAACTTCACATTACTAAAGTTATGGAGGTCCAACTACATGCTGTCAGGTAAAGCACAAAACAAGAATTACACACAGGAATAATTTGGGAAAAACTTTCCCAGAAAGACATATGATTGCAGGAATTTTATGAATGGCTAAAAGAAGAAATTTGCCAGTCAGATGGTTTTCTATAAAGTATTTGCTTGTTTCTATTTAGTGTTATAAAACTGGTCCATCCTACACTTGCCTTCCAAGCTCACATTGTATTATGGGCCTGCAAACAGACTGAAAATGACCAGCTAGAGAGACAGATGGAGCACAGGGCGCTTTTTTTTTTTTTTAAATTAAGAAAACAGGTATCCAAATTAAGTGTTCAAATTACCATAACCAACTCATGTATGCCATTTGCATGAGTTGCTAACACTTTTTCACATTTCAGGAAATTCATTTGCTTTTTAAAATTGAGGCTGGAGTGTTCAAATGAAGTGCCTACCCTTCAACTCAGTAGGTGCTTGATGGAGCTGAACAGCTGCACCGGCTTGAAAAGAGTTGCTATTGTGCATTGCACATTACGGTCCTGAGAACAAGAACTGACTGCTGCCAACCGGCATGGCTCTCCATATTCACTGCTGGTAAGGACCCTCAAGTTGAGAAACTGATGCTGCTGAGTATTTTTCGCTGGCTTGCTTTCCCCCTCGGTGATATATCTCAGTGGACAAACCTTGCCTCCTGTAGTCATCGTCCTGGAGATAGGACAGGTGTAAGGGGTGCTGTTATGGGTGATACAGATGGAAGACAAAGTGCTGACCTCTGATGCTTCATCACTAGTTGGCCCTTTTTCTCTGGCTGTAATCCCTTGATGACACCCCTGGCTACGTAGCATTAAATACTTGCTATTCAGTCCACACAGCAGCCCATCAAGAAAGAGGACATTGTATTGCAAGTGTTGACTCATTTTGAGTGCCAAGTGCAATAGTGCTAGTCACAAAAAAATAATGCTATATTCAAGTGCACGCCATGTATTCTTACCAATGTGCTCTTTGAAGCATTGTATTCTAACTAGGCAGGAGGCTTGTATCTGATGATGACCAATGCTGGCTTCTTGCTCTGCCGGCTGGCAGGTGTGGGTAGTCATGCAGGGGTGGCACAATCAGCCCCTGTGGAGGAAAGAGTCCTTCATACCACTCAGCGGCAATCTCTGCTGCCAATTAAGGAGATTTGTGGATGAAATCCAAGGAGAATTGCAATCCGTTTTCCCTGGCTGGGAGAATGAAGGCTCTGGTCTGTGCAGGTGGGGCTACAGGCAGGGAGAAACGGAAAGAGCTGTTTACAAACAGCTACCTTTTGGGAGACACAGATGAACTGGAAGCTATTTTAAGATTAAACAAAAATTGGTATTTTTGAAAGGACAAGACAAATTTTTTAACCCCTCATCCCTTGCTAAGCTAGCAGGTACTTTTGGAGCAGAGCATAGTACAGCATTTTTTAAGGCTCATGCCCCCATTATAGTATACAAGTGAAACATCACTTCAGTCTTGGTCACAATGACATGACTTTGACATTCACATCATGAACAGTCTGGGACAAATGCAGCACCAAGTGGGGCTGGCAAGCAGTGAAACGGATGTCTTCTGTGGGAGTAGATGGAGGGAAACCCCAAAAGACTTAGGCTGCAGGAGCCTGCCCTCTGTGCTTTCCACCGTCAGACAGAGCCAAGTGAAATATCATTTAGTGATTTTAAGTGTATGCATGGGCTATCAGCTGGAAAAGCTGCCAGTACCTTGACTGTCCTACCCTCAAGGGAGGGTGAGATTTATTATGGATTTGAGGGTGTCAGAGGTAATATCTTCAAACCAGCTCTTCTGCTGCTCAGTGGCCCAGGTTCTGGGCTGTGGCTCTTCTCGGGTAACATCTAGGGCTGAGCTAAACCCCACTAGACAGAGAAGGAAGATTATCTCTGCCTACAGTCAGAAACCTTACCCTTCCTTCTCCTTTGCAGGGCTCGGGTTAGTCAAACCAGGGAGGCTGTGTTACACTGCCAATCTCTGACAATCAATAATCATTGATATTCTATCTTTTACAGAAAACTGAGTTTTGAGATGGTGAACTCACAGCAACCTCACAAAAACAGGCAGGAGCATAACCATTTTTGCACAAACTGAGTTTTTCACTTTAAAATACTGTCGGTAAGGCTCAGTTGTCATGAGTCATTGGACCCACACACGCTTTCCCTTACGCACAGCCCTGCCATCAAACTACCCTCTCTTACATCTAGCAAAAATCAGTGGAAGAAATTAATCTGCCCGTGGTGAAATGGACAACACCAAGTTGTTCTGTTGCTTCATGGCAACATTACTGTGTGTCTGTGAAAGAAGGAGGAAAGGATATGACCTGTTAATATTTCTGCAGGTGTATTACCAAGATAACACTTCAGCTCCTTCTCTAAACAGATTTATCTGATCATATTAATTTTAAAGGAAGTTGAAGAAAATAGCCTTCTTAGAAACTGGGGGGCATAGAACATCCATTGAACACTCAAAAAAAATTGCCCCAATTTTTTTGCAGTTTTGTGTCTTCCAGAGGAACATTGCCTTTGCCAGCCCTACAGAAGGGGTTCTCCCTTCTAGTGATCTCCATCCACTTGGCTGTTGCGATGTGACCTCAGAAATCCTTTGCTTTTCACAGTGAGGGGTGGTAGTATAAAAATAAAGTTTTAAAGAGTAAATCATACTCTCATATCTCTGCTGCCTCCAGGCACCATCAGAATTATGTTTCATGTTACATTTCTACAGTAGCTTCTCTTGGCTTCCAAGAGAAATACAGCTTGTATTTCTGCAGTTAAGAAACAGGATGTCCTGACGCAGGACCCCTAGAAGCTCTCTGGACTGCTCCAGGATATGCCTGTGCACAGGAATACGGCATTGTGAACACGGCATGGAGTCAGTTCCTCAAAAAATTCCTAACGGTGGTCTTTAAGTGCTGTTCGCTGCCCTCTTCCTCCACACCTCCATCCTCAAGTATGAGACGACTAATAGGATTTTTTTTTTTTTTTTTTTTGCCATTGTGGTACACTGTTAATTACAGGATTATCCTGACCACTCCAGGACATGTAGCCAGCTGGTCTCATTTCTGTGTGTGGGTAATAAACACCATGCACATTTCCTGTTTCCTGAGCTCACACTGAGTATATTTATATGTACGTAGATTTGATGGTTGATTTCAACATTTATCACTGTTTCCCAGATCATTTCCGGCTTTCCTTCTCCCCAGAGCACAGTCCTTCCTGAATTGTATCAAAGTAAAGTACATTTCTGGGTGGTGAACATTTGTTTCCGGACAGGTAACACCCAGCAGAAGCAGATAACTCCAGAGAGTTGATGTTTCAGCATGCAGATATTTTTGCAGTGCCATTAAATCCCAACACAGCTGCCGCATATCCTACTAAAGATGGCAAACCCCAACTCTTTGCCAGCTGGTATGGATCAAACTTTTCCTCACTCTTCATTTTACTTTGAGCTATGTATCATACAGCAGTTGGCGGTGTGCTTAAATGTAAAGGAAGAGCAGAGCTGACTCCAAACAGTGAAGTTCTATGTAGTCTCTCATCTTTGCCTATGCACTATATTTCCAGTGCTTTGTCCAGTCTTTTTTCATGTCTAACACATACATGATGGCTTTTTGTTGCACATAAGATGATGCCTCTGACTTTAACAGCTGCACAGAAGTTCTATTTTATTGGCAACTTTATTGTTATAAGGTCTGCATATTAATTCCTGATTCTTTTGTTCTTCTTATTTGGGATAGGCTTTTTTATAACTCTTCAAGCTTGGAGTACCCATTTTTTACCTTGTCTTAAGCAATTCTTTATATTTAAAAGATTTTTTTTTTTCCAAAATAACCCCATTTCTGTTTAAGTCGTAATATTTGCAGAAGATAACATTTTGATGACAGTACAAACTGAAGTCATCTTTTTCCCCAGTAAATTCCTCTGGCATGGATGAGAGCCAGCTCTGCACAAATCCAGTATTCTGCATTGACACGTTCCTGGAGGTACAGGTCTCAAAAAGAACTCTGTCCTCATACCTTGCTCACTCTTGTTTTGGACCCAGCTTGGATATTCAGTGGAGGTGCCATTTACAACAGTTTTTTGCTTATCTCGGAGAACTGAGAAAAGACTGTTTCATAAAGGTCACTGATGCAACTGTTATTCCACACTGTATTCTGATTTCAATGATTTGAACAGTTGACCTCCACATGAAGGACTTTTTAGGCCATCAATTTTCTCAAACCCTTACACTAACATTCAGCCAACCTGTCTCCTCCTACTCTTCCCACAAAAATACTTTGTATTTATGTAACTCTTCACTTTTCTGCCCAAAAATTACAAAAGTGGTATCACTAAGTTTTAGTGGCGATTTTTCAAGGAGTGATGTAGTGGTTTTGCCTCGTGGTGCTTATTAAATGTCATGAGTCATATGACTAAATCCCCTCACAAAATTAATTTAAAGAACAGTCAGTTAAAACCAACAGACATGGATCTGGAGCAGAGAAAACTTACCCTTACTGGAGGGGGATCAGGCTAGGGTATATTTAAGCGAACTGGACATACACAAGTTCCTGGGACCTCACAGAATGTACCGATGAGTGCTGAGGGAGCTGGCACAGATCACTGTGAAATCACTTTTAGTTATCTCTGAAAGGTCGCAGTGATTGGGTGAGATCCCTGATGACTGGAGACAGCAAATGTCACTTCTGTCATCAAGAAGGGCAAGAAGGAGGATCTGGGGAACTACAGGCTAACTGACCTCACCTCAGTCCCTGGGAAGGTTGTGCAGCAAATAATCCTGAAAAGAATTTGCAAACATACTGAGGACAAGAGAGGGATTGGAAGAAGTTAGTATGGATTTATGAAGGGGACATCACATCTTCTACAATGAGGCAACTGGCTCAATGGATAAGGGGCAAGAAGTGGACGCTGTTTAGCTTGAATTAGCAAGGCTTTTGTGACTGTCTCCCATAAAATTGTCATAGACAAGCTGATGAGGTATGGGCTAGGTTAGTGCACAGTGAGGTGGATTGAAAACTGTTGAAACAGCTAGGCTGAAACAGTTGCGAACAGAAGCACAAAGTCCAGATGGAGGCCAGTCATTACTAGTGTTTACCCCAGCAGTCAATACTGGGTCCAACACTGGGTCCCAAACCCAACTGGACGTGTCCCTGAGCAACCTGCTGCAGCTGACTCTGCTCTAAGCAGAGGCTGGACTGGGCAATCTCTAGAGGTGCCAGCCAGCCTCAGCCACACTGTGATTCTGTGACTGAGACAATTAAAAACAATAAAAAATAAGTTTTCTTTATGTTTCTAATATATAAAAGAACATGGAGCTCATGGGGTGGAGTATCTGTGTGGAAAAAAATAAGTTACACAAGAGATGGTATTCTTTTTCCATTTTGGAAGTTGTTTCTGAACAGGTTAATTTCAGTGAGATAGGGGACAGTGAATAAATTGCAAGATCAACTCCAAATGTTGATAGCTTCTTATTGCATTTGTGAAAAACATTTCATTCCATGGAGAGTACATCTTAAGGCTTTGAAGTTCTTCATTTGAGACCAAAAGATAAGATACCACATGCAAAACAGAAGACATATTGTAAGTCTTTTTAGTGACTCTTCCCAAAATGTTCATTGAACACGTCTGAAAACTAGATTACATGATTCTGGTGGATTACACGTGGGTCGATGCCAGCAAGTTACACACTCCAAGAAAGGTGAAAATCTCCCTAAACTACAGTGAAATTAATGCTGCCAAAACTGGGCTGAATACTTTCCAAAAGTATTTCCAAATAAAACTCCTCCATTACTCACTCGGATGCCAATAAACAGGTCAACTTTAAACCTTGGAACTTTAAATGCAGTGAAAGCCAAGAGCTCATTTGCTACATTTTCATGACAAGCGGGATTTTTTCTTTTTTCATTTGAGCTATTAGAGGACACTCTCTGTATTAAGAAACAAGTTGCTTGTCCTGGCTTTACTTAAGTTATCAACCTTTTTGTGATCTTAACAGAACAAAAGAACTACAAAAATAGTTCTAAAATTAATTCCCTTCTCAATTAATTTAGTGAAAATAAAGGGTCATTTTTTTGATCTATACCATTGTAACTGAGGAGATGATGGATTTTTCATTTGGATATTTATCTTGAGTGCTTAGCAATCTAGCTATCCTTTCATGCAATTTTTTTCTTTTTTTTTTTCTTTTTTTTTCTTTTTTTTTTTTTTTACTGAAAGTTGGTCTAATGATTAAATGTTTAGTAAGTTAATTCATGATACTGCCTGTATAGAATCCAACTTGTCAGGGTCTCGTATGTATAACTATGTAATTGGAACATCCTACTGAGTAAATGAACAATAAAATATAATAATATAAATACAAATTAAATAACTAGAAAAAAGTATCCAGTTATGCATGTAATTATTTTTCATTTTTAACATTCATTATACTTCAGAAATTTAGATCTTTTATGGGTGTTTGATCTCTACTAGAACACTCAGTACCAGATTTTGCTTTTGTGTTCCTCCAGTGACTGTTGTGCAGCTACATCAGTGGTATATTTGGTCCCCTATGAGACCCCTTTGGGAGTGGGGAGGACAGACGACTTTATACAATCATGCATATTTAGCTGTGAAGTTTCCAGGTATGCAACACTATGTCATATTACACAATGTCATATATAGATGTATACGGTACCTATGGGTGTTTATGGTATCTGCTGCTGACCAACATGCTTCTTATAGGAGAGTTCTGTACACAGGGATTGATTGTAACTTTCCATTTCAGTCTGCGTATACGTATTGTTTTAAATAAGTAGAAAGGCATTTTAATGGTAGAAACTGTCAGATTTTGAAGACAAAAAAGTGGAAGGCAGAAGAGGAGAGACTGAAAGGATTTGCTTTCAAAAATTGAATTGAAGTGGGAAAAAGGACTTCACATAAAAAACCCAATTCTGTAAAATCTCAAAACACTTTGGAGAAAAGGCTGATGAAAGACTGAGAAGAAAAATGATTCACCACTATTTAGGAGGGAAAAAAACAAAGTAGAATCAGAAAAACAGATATTTGGAACAGAAAAGTAGGATGAAGGAGAATGTCTTTAATAAAACTAATTGTAAACACAAATTGAATAAAAATTTCAGTGAAATAGCTAAAGAAGAAAACCCAAACCCACAACCCCCAAAATCAAAGATTAAGCTTGTTATAACGTACATACATACATACAGTCTGCTGTTGATTTACAAAATGACCACAGAGAAAAAGCTCTGTTCTTTGGATGCCATTAGTGCAGTGAACCTGCTAGAGAGCTCCAAGATCTACATCTGATGTATGATATTAAATACAGCAAGATTTTATAAAATTTCCCTCTACGTATTATATTCCTATTATATGTTGTAGATGAACTGGTGTTTTAGATATACCAGTACAAAGTGGGAAAAAAATCCCGAAGTGTCCCTGCTCTTTCTTGCCCCTTACCCTTATAAAGTGCTGGTATAGCTTTTTGAGGGGCTGAGATGGTATCTTATAAAGAAGTTCACCCACTCGCTTTAACTGTGCCACAAAAGAAAACTCTGTGTTTTGGAGAAGGAGGGAAAAAATGGGTGAGGAGGCAAGACTGTGAAGAAATGCTCTTCCTGCAGTGCTGTGCTGGAGGAGCTTGCAGTGTCTCGAGCGGCATCAGCAGAGGGTATCTCCAAACAGCATCAACACCCCTACATGGAGCTACCCAAGGATTCTGCTGCTGCCCCATCTCTGCACCCATGCCTGGTTTGGAATGTTGCTGCTCTCCTTTCTGCTACCTAGGCTATGACCCCAAAATCCCCATCCTGATAGCAGAAAAGGGTCAATCCTTTCAACTCCTGGCCTAGCTCCCACCGCTTGCCCTCTCCAAAACTCATGTGGAAGCCTGCCCAGCTAGATATTATCAAAGGGACATCGAGTTCCCAGTCCATGGTAAGAAGTCTGATGCCAGCAACGCTGTAAGATGTTCACGAGAGCATCTGGAGGGCAGAGGAGCATGGCTATAGGAGGGGGCAATGGCAGTGGGGTCAGGAGGAGAGTCCACGTGGGGCTGGTGGGATATGGAAGATGTGGTCAGCTGTGGGAGGAGGGCAGGGAGCGGAATTCTGTCTGCTCACAATACCTTTCTTTAGTGAGTGCAGTGCTGTCACTTGGCATGAATATTTTCGTATCTGATTCTTGTGACAGTTTTCTGCGGCTTTTATATGCATGTTTTGATTAGAGCTGATGGGACGTACACCAGCGTGCTACGGGCCCTGTAGTGTTATTTATTGTTACAGCTAGCTAAGGATTCACAGATAAATACAAAGTGGGTTTTGAAGTAATATTTTTGGGGTTTTTTGGTTTTTTTTGGTTTTTGGTGGGGTTTTTTTCAGTATCTTGAAAGTCATCTCCAAATAATTGGGCTTGGTATTTCAAAATATACCAGCAGACTGATTTACTCTTCACATAAAGATTTTTCTGACTTTTCTTCCAATTACATTGTCCCTGTTGGCTGTGTCTAAATGCTTACCTCTGTCAATGCTAATAGTGTTGTATATCTTGTGCCTATGGAATTCTGTGGAATATGGAAGTAGCTTCTCGGATCTTTCTTTATCATCCACTCTGCCTTGTGAATTTTTCTTCACAGCTCCATGCCAAGAGAGGAAAAAAAAAAATTTGTTTGGTCCCTGCATTGCTCATGGAAAAAAAAAAAATGGAGTGAAGCAATTAATCTGAAATAAAATTATTTTTTATTATTAGTCCTCTCACAGACAAGTTCTAACTATAGTACAGCTTTAATGGAAAGATCATTCAGCTGTGCCGTAAATTTCCACGTACAGACAAGCACTGAAAATGGAAAGCCAAGATACAAAAAAGAAGCGCTACCCTTGCAAACCCTTTGTGTTGATCTCGCATCTGTCCTAGGCATACCAGCCAGCAGAGACCTCTAGAGGCTGCTCATGGCTTCATCCTCGTCCGCATTGGCATCCATCATACAGGAGATGCGTCTAAATACTCCACCATCTGTGGGACAGCCATTTGCTCCCATGGTGCATACATGAAAGTCCCACAGCTTTCCCATTTCTGGACCATATGCTGCTCTCATTTATATCCCATGGATTTGGAACTGAGGCGTAATGTAAATGGGAAAGCCTAGTTATCGGGATCTGCTGTTTAATTTATGCAAAACTGGGGCACAGTCATTCTGCAAATCATATGGTACATATTTTAGGAATCCATCATTTACATAAAGATGGGGGTCTCCTGAAAAGTAGTATGTGCATGAAGACACACATCTGAATCACAGAATTCACACACAGATTTCTATTACTACTTCACCTCCAGACTCCGTGATATTCGTTTCTCACTTTTAGGTTAGATCGTTGCAGACACAAAGATGAAATTTGCATCTGGGCTAGGTTTCCAAATCCCTTCAATATTTAGTTGCATCTGTGGTTTTCAGTCAGTCACTCTGTATTTAAAAAAAACTCCTTTTCCTCAAAATTCTATGAAGACTCTTCTTTCTGTCTTTTAAAAGTACTTTTTTTGAACAATTTAATCAGCAAACTCATCATATTGCTTCCATCAGTGCACACTCATATGCAATTCTATTACTTTCATGACACATACTTTTAGTATGTTTGATTCCAAGTATTTAGGAGTGCTGTGAGCCTTTTGTTGATGCCAAGCTGTTGGGGTCATGACAGCGCAGTCCTGAGGGCACCACCAAGTAGTGTGAGGGCAAATTGAACGTTGACTAAGCTAACCTTGCCCACCCTTGTGTGTGCCAATCTTGATTAGCTGGGCACCCGGTACTGTCTAGAAAAAGGGGTGGGGGAGGCTGCAAGAGGGCAGACTCCCCATTGCATTTGCTACTAATTTGCATGTCCTTGTACTTTTTTTGCTACTAATCTGCATGGCCTTGTGCTTTTCTCAGATGATGTGTTTTTTTCTGTTGCCCTGACTGAAGACTAGGTGCATAATTCTCCAAATAGTTGTGGGTTAGGAGATGGGTGCCTAAATGCTTTATGGATTTGAACCTCAATGCTTTCCTCCTGGCATCATGAGGATATTGCCTCTGCCATAAGCCACTTTACGACTGAGGCAAACCATTGAAAAACTGCTGATGGCATCAAAGGGCTTGTTTATTTCTGTTGCTATGAAGAGCTTTATTAGGACAGGCTGCTTTTCATGTCCCATTTGTGGATCTCTCTCATAACTCTCACTATTGAAGATCCCTTTCAGTAAAAGGAGTGGTCTAGCAGCCCTCAAAAGGGAGAAAAAAAAACGAGTGAAGAGCTGTTGCCTTCCTTTACTTTTTGCAACACTACCATGCAATATGGAGGGTAGGGAAACACATGGCTGCCCGCTCCAGTTTAGTGTTTGTGTAAGCTAGTAATGCTGCATATCTCGTCAAGTTATGCCAAGTATTCGGTGCAAAGCTATAGAAGTTGGAGTGTCTTCCTATCTCATGGCAGTGCAGAATTGGTATGTTGGGACACAACTGGTACTTGCTGAGTTCCTGGATAGAAGTAGGAAGAAGTAAGAGGGTTTAGCCAAGTTGCATATGTTGTTAAGTGATGCCACCATCTGGTGAGCTATCATTTTTCACAGCAGATTGTCATGACAGCCTCCACCAGATAAGCAGTCACTTCAAAGGCTATGGTCTGAGCTCAGCTCACCTGTGTCTGGACAGATGCCCTTCCAGGTGCCAGGGTCAGGATGGCTGTCTTGGGGTCAGCCCGGCTGTGTGACAGAAAGCAGGCAATTCAGCAGTGGTCAGAGGAGATGTGTGACAGTGAGATCCTTGCTGGTTATGCTCTGTGTTTCTCTTGGACTTTATGATTTCCCTACTGGGGTGAATTTTGTGACCTAGTGGTGAGGCCAAGCCACCTAAGGGTTATTAAAGCACTGAAAGCTTTAACAGCACATGCAATAGCATCAAGGTCTTACTCATATGGTGAAGGCATGACAAAGTGAACACTCAGTCAGGAAATATTAGCAAGGTCTGAATGATTACGCTGCCTGGCAATTCAAGACAGGCAGTCTCCTATCACTTTTTAAAGTTATTTTTAAGTAAAATGCAATAGCGCTTAATTAAGAACAACCCTCTCTCCCAGAAAGTCTGTCCTTGCTAAGTTATATTGTGTGAAATTTATCTTCTGTCTGATGGTTATAAACCTTCATCTCTCTTTTCAACTTTAGTTACTGAGAGAACCAAGTTTTCCCTTGCATTTTGTCAAAATATTAATGACTAACTTTAGATGTTTGGCTCTTCAGAGAGCAACAAGTGGAAAGTTTTTTCTCTTTCACAGAGACCAGCCCTGCTCATGTAGTACCTTTTCCTGCATGATTGATAGAAGTACTGGACAAATGGGCAAAAGGCTTTGCAGTGTTACATGTTACTTTCCATTTGCTTTCAGGGGTCTGTTGAATTTAAGAGGCTAGTCCATCCCTTAACACAGAATATCTATTCTTCTCTATTCTTCTCTGTCTTTGATCCTATACCACATTTCCCAGGCTGTATATTAACTACAGTCTCCTGAGTGCCTGATTTCATCTCTTTTCTTTCTTGTTCACATAACTGGTCAGAGAACATAGTGTCACTGAGGTGTATTCATCCCAAGCTCTGTAACCATCCTCCTGTACTGAATATTATGTACGTTATACATCTTAATGCCAGCTGTCTGGTAATGATCAGCAATGTGGGACTGATTATTGACTTTCAGGAGAACTGTGGAGATTGTAAATAATACAGTCTGTTAAGTTTGATGAAGAGATGTGAAACTTTCTATGATTCATGAAGCCAAGAAGGATATTAGTCAAGAACAGACCTGTTGCTGATTACCCTGGCGTCTTTAAAGAACAATGTGCATTTCTCAAATCATTCACAAAATATTTCACTTCATTGTAGAAAACTGGTATTTGTGCACAGCCAAGACACAGATAACAGGAGTCAGAGGGAGGAGACAGGAGCATGTGCCTTGGTGTAATTCCTCCATTTCAGTGCGCTCTGATCTGCATTCCACCTTGAGGGTTCTCACATGAGTTTCTAAAACCCTAAACAAGTAGGGCAATTTCCCCATAATGACTTTCTTTAACTTGATAGTAGTATGTCTGAGTTTCTTTAAAAAGGGTCATTCAATAGACATTTTTTCTTCTCTCTTCTTCTCCTTCTTTGGTTTCAGGTAAAAGTCTCAACTGATTTCATTCTGCATGACGGCCATGGACTTTGGGGTTTGGAGAGAGTTTTGTGTTTATCTGCCCATAGCTAATGACATCACTAACACTAAATCATCATGGAGAATCTAATTTTGTGTTGCTTTAGGTGTCAGACTATCGTCAGCTATTGCAGGAAAAAATAAAGAATCACAGTCTTGGCATACGAAAACTTAAAATAAGGAAGAACAGCATCATCAGCTATTTTACTTTTTAATGTGATATACATCTATCAATTCAACATATCTGGTCCCACCAACTTAACTGCCTATATAAGCCACCATACACACGCACATTTGTGAAAAAAGATAGGTGTGTATAGAAGTATAACAGGAATGTGAAATATGTGAGTGGTGTTCAAACTAAAGCAAATTCTTTCTGCTTAGGTTGGATCTCATTATTTGCATGAATAAAATTTCTTTGCAAATTTCTCTGTGAGACAAAAAAGGGCTTAACCATGCCTTTTGTAACATTTGTTGGTTTTACCTCCAGTTTGTAAAACACATTGCTGTCCTCAAAGTAGCAGGAGCGCAGAAAGTGCTCAGAGCAGTTCAAATCCAGAGACAGAAGCCAAGCCTTTGTATTTCCAGTCACGTGTCCTGTGGATCAGTTTGTCATCTATGCAAGGGTAGCTAAAGAGTCAGGAAAAGTGTATCCACTGCACATGGAGGAAAAGAACGAGAAACTGGTCACTGCCACGCGTGTAGTACAAATGCTCTTTTCAACAGTTGTCCCAAGGTGCCCCAAAGGAAACAGTCATATAAATGATACAGAAGTCCCTCAGCGGGGCAGTTAAAAGCATATACCTTAAAAATAGCCAAACTGGCACAAGAATGAGAAGTCCATTACAACCCTGCTCAATTAATATTCACCAGTAGGGAGGAAGGATAGCAGCAGCATGGAAATGACATCCTGCGTTACCTCCTTGGCTCTCTTGTCTTTCTTAGGCTCAGCCCACGGGGTTCACGCCCTGACTCCGCGCCAGAGTGCTGTACTGGGGAGACCCCAGCACCCACCACGGTCTCCCTCACCTCCCCACATCTTTGCTCCTCTATCTCCAGGGCAAGGCAATATCAGAGTGCTCACAGGAAAGCAACCACAGCAAGCAACATCCAGGTACCTGGAAGTCAGCTGAGCCGTGACTTTCCTTTTCTTGGGCTTATTTCAGCATCTCTGTGGAGGGTGGTGAGGATAAGCATGTCAAATATAAAAGGGCAATGTACGAGACATGAAAGTAAGCTGGAATTTGACATTGTGTGAATTAATATCTACTGTGTCTGACCAGCAATCAGTTTTTCTAGGTGGCACTTGAAGGTCTTGGAAAAGGAGCATTTGCTTGTGGCAGCTAAAGCAGCTGACCAAGAAGGTACATCTCATTTTTTATTCTTTATTTTGATGGATGCTACTGGCCTGTTTTGGTCCAAGGTAAGCAAAACCAAGCTGTGTTAACGATTCAGTGTTCAGTGTATTGACATTGATAATGTTCGTTTCCAGGATCCAGCCTATTTTAAACAACAGGGTCATGTATCATCGTTGAACATGTGAGCATTGTATACCTAGGAAAAGACACTTTTTTGGGTTGTATGCTGTTGTAGCTATTAGACTATCAGAACTGGTGGTGTGAGTATGGCATACTGCTACAAATACAGATTTTTTTTGTTATTTTGGTGCTACTCATGGTGTTAATTCTGCAGCTCTTCGGGATTCCTGGAGGATAGGGATAAGTCAGGATTTCAACCCAAGGAACAAGATCTTAAAAAGGCATTAAGAGGAGGTAAAACAGTATGATAATACTGTGGGAATACAATCTTTCCAGACCAGAGCTGATAAATGGGAGTTTGCCATGCCCCTATGCAGAGATATGACGTAGAAACAGTCTAGTTGTGCACTTGTTAAGGCTATCATCATGCCATTCCTACCTCCTTTTTACTTTGAGGGTTAACCAATTCCAGAGTTTCTTCCTATTGACTACGTGTGTTGGGTTTGCGTGGCAAGGTTTCGGTAGCAGTGGGGAGGTACAGGGGTGGCTTCTGTGAGAAGCTGCTAGAAGCTTCCCCTGTGTCTGATAGAGCCAATGCCAGCCAGCTCCAAGATGAACCCACCGCTGGCCAAGGCCAAGCCAGTCAGCGCCTCTGTGATAACATATTTCAGAAGGGAAAAAAACAAGTTAGAGGGAGCTTTTGCAGCTGGAGAGAGGAGTGAGAAGATGTAAGAAACTCTGCAGACAACAAGGTCAGTGCAGAAGGAGGGGCAGGAGGTGCTCCAGGTGCCGGAGCAGAGATCCCCCTGCAGCCCATGGTGAAGGCCATGGTGAAGCAGGCTGTCCCCCTGCAGCCCATGGAGGAAGGATGAGGGGGTGTAGAGATTCCACCTGCAGCCCGTGGAGGACCCCACGCTGGAGCAGGTGGAGGCACCTGAAGGAGGCTGTGGCCCATGGGAAGCCCACACTGGAGCAAGCTCCTGGCAGGACCTGTGGACCCATGGAGAGAGGAGCCCACGCCAGAGCAGCTTTGCTGGCAGGACTTGTGACCCCGTGGGGGACCCCACGCTGGAGCAGTTTGTTCCTGAAGGTCTGCACCCCGTGGGAGAGGCCCACGCTGGAGCAGTTCGTGAAGGACTGTAGCCCGTGGGAGAGACTCATGTTGGAGAAGTTCGTGAAGGACTGTCTCCCATGAGAGGGACTTCATGCTGGAGCAGGGGAACGATGAGAGGAGTCCTCCCCCTGAGGAGGAAGAAGCAGCAGAAACAACGTGTGATGAACTGACCGTAACCCCCATTCCCCGTCCCCCTGTGCCGCTAAGGCGGGGGGCAGGCAGAGGTTGAAGCCGGGAGTGAAGTTGAGCCCGGGAAGAAGGGAGGGGTGGGGGGAGGTGTTTTAAGATTTGATTTTATTTCTCATTCCTCTACTCTGTTTTGCCTAGTAATAAATTAGATGAATCTCCTCTCTAAGTTCAGTCTGTTTTGCTCGTGACGATAATTAGTGAGTGATCTCTCCCTGTCCTTATCTCAACCCACAAGCTTTTTGTTATACTTTTTCTCCCCTGTCTAGCGAATGAGAGGAGTGAGAGAGCGGCTCTGGTGGGCACCTGGCCTCCAGCCAGGGTCAACCCACCACACTACATCAAGATTTATTCAAACTTCCCTATCCCCTTGAAAGTCGGAGGAAAATTTTGTAATATAGACTTAATGGGACATGAGTTATAGTCCTTCCAGCTCTGGACTCATCCTGGAAAGGTCAGAGAAAACTACAGTTCTCTTTGATAAGTTGTTGCCTTTGGATGGATTTCTAATGCCAGGTTCTGGCTGGAAAAAGCCAAGCCCCAATACCTATTTCTGTAAACACTATGAATTCATTATTGTTAAAACAAATGGGTTTGGAAGGAAAATGGAAAATTAGAGTTGCTGTTCAGCAAGTAAAGAAGATGCCTAGAAAACACCTTTGCAATTTTTAACACTGAAAATCTCCTCAAGCTCTTGATGCTATAAACGTGTCCATTTAAAAAAAACCCCAGACTCAATGTTTTCCAAAACTGTCAGACTAAGTGTTACATGATATACTAATTTTCATCAGTATACTTTCATTTGTTTGCAGCAGTGAATACGAAGAATATACTCTGCTATATTGTAGTTGAGTTTAATGATTGTACTGACATCTACTGGTATAATAATATTTTTAACTGTTATGTGTGATATTTGAGGTACAAAATTACAAGCTTGTTAGTTGTGGTATAAGAAAACATCACTCCCTGCAAGTACTTATTTTACTTTTACTTTTTTTTTTCATGAAAACAACCAATTATGCTGTTATGCTCACATCTTGCTAATAATAGAATATGTTTTCAGGAACTGCATTTTCATTGTAATGAAATATACCATTGCCAGGGTTGCAATCTGAGTATTTTGATTGTTATTTTGGTTGGTTGGTATATCAACTGATTTTGGTTGGTTTTTTAGCCCTCCCTAGACATGTATTGAAAGGGACTGGGGATGCTACAGGCTAATTCGGTACTAAACAAATGTCATTGCAATGACATAAAAGCGATAGAACACAAATTTAATGGTAGGCAGAGGTTTTCTGAGTCAGAGTTTAAATAGCCCTAGTATTACATCAGAACTGCTGTATTATCACTCCAGTAGTACAGACGCCCTGCAGCACAGCATCTGCATGAGGACAGAAAGATGCCCAACTCTCTCCTGCAATCACCTCTGACTGAAGTTATTTTGACACTTCTTGGAAGAGTTTTTAATTTATAGTTGGCCAAGCACATCATGAAACGGAATGGAATCCTGTTAGAAATGAACATGCTAAGAAGCTGATGGGCAGGGAACAGTACACGTGATTTATTGCTCTTCACAAATCATGTCTTTAAAACACAAAAAGACAAACAAACAAGAACTTTTAAATGTAATAAAATTTCCAATGGAATGTGTCCTCAGCCATATAACACATGAAGGAGGTTATGTTAGTCTTTTTTCAAACATCAGTCTGTAACCTCCTAATAGATAACTTGTGCTTTATTTTAGATGTTTTTTCCTCAAAATGTGAGGAAGAAAAAGGTAAGGTACTACCTTCTAAATAAAGTTTCATTGCTAGATTTCAAGTCACATTTCACAAAAAGTCCAATGTTGGGAATGTTCTCTCTAATTTTGCTTGAGTGCCCTGACTGCAAACAATATTTTAATCTTGACCAGAGGAGGGAGACACACTGGGTACTATGCCAGTTCAGGAATGGAGAAAAAAGTCTAATTAGATCCTCTGAGATTTAATAAGAAATTTGTATGCTTTTTCTTTCAAAGGATCTTTGAAATGGTCTGTGGAATAGACCATTTAATAATGAAAGTTCCAGGGTATGTATAGCAGCTGTTGCTTGATTTCTGTCTATGCTCATCACTAAATTTACTTCATTAACAAGATGCACAAAACACCACGTAACACATCACAGGGCCATGCTAGGTTGAACAGAGCAACCCTTGAAACAGTTGATTTACGTTTTACCTGCAGTCTGACAGGAACTACAGTTTTATACACATCTTAAATGTGATTATATTTTTTATCTCAGCTTTGGACTTTATCAAAACAGTAAGAAATTATGAAGTCTGAGATGGAGGAGCAGTAGTCTTGATAAGTGATTAAATGCTTAATTTGGGAGGTGAAAATACTGACAGATGTCTTCATTACCAGTAGCTTTGGACAGGAGCATGTTCTGTACATGTGAAGATCTCATGTTCTTTGTAAATTAAACATCATAATTACAGTAGATAAATCCTTTTATGCTTCAGTCATTATAAGCATACACGACTCACGATAGCGTGCTCAGAGAAACCGCTGACCAATAACTGTTAAGTGCTTTCCCTTTACTGATGTGAAACTTTCTAAAACTACAACAAATTACAGGCAATCTGGCTGAATCTAGTCATCTTGACATGACATGTTCTCAGTGTGGCATTAGAACAAGGCATTAGGAATATAAACTAATTTAGAGTAAATGGCTTTTGGTTTCAATATATTTAAAAGAGTATTTGACAAGGTATTTAAAAGACTAATTTATTGTTACTATAGATAGTACAATATGAAAAGCAGCTTTTAGCTGGAGCCCTCCAAATGAGTCTTGCACAAATATTAGTTAAAAACCAGTTCTTTGCAGTGCTAGTTTATGAGAATTACATTCTTTTTTATATTTTTCAATACCAAATAATCCTTGCATATCATTCAATAATCCCTAAAGCTCTAGTAATGGAAAATCTAAACTGTCATTCAGGGCTGCAAATAGTGAATTTATTTAAGAAATTATGGAAATGCTGCTGTAACTAGAAAATCTAAATATTTGAAAATGAAAATTTGGTACCCCTAAACAGGCTTAGAACTTATCTTTTATTTTCCAACTGTGAGAATATTGTGATAAAGCTTGCTTTTTGTAAAAGGAGATAAAGGTGAGGATATTGGTAAAGTTGTAATGGATGCTTTTAGAAACTTTTCATATAATTAGACATCACACTTAAATGCCTATATGACTAAATTTTCCATCATATGCCTTATATATTGTAAAACTTTGCCACCTATGGTCAAGTCTACCACATACTGTATGATAGTAGACTTGACACCCACCTTTGAAGGATTGTCACTAAACAAACCAAGAGTTCCCGCATGAATTCATCAATTCACTGATGCTGTGACCATGAAGGTAACCTTAGGCAAGCCAGCCTGACTTTCTCTGTAGTCTGGGGCATTGGATTTTAGATCTGTTGGAGTGGGTCCAGAAGAGGGCCACACAGTTTATCAGAGGGCTGGAGCACCTCTCCTGTGAAGACAGGCTGAGAGAGTTGGGGTTGTTCAGCCTGGAGAAGAGAATGCTCTCATCGCAGTCTTCCAGTACTTAAAGTGAGGTTTATAAGAAAGGTGGAGAGACACTTTTTACCAGGGCCTAGTGACCGGCAAGGGGCAACAGTTTTAAACTGAAAGAGGCTACGTTTAGATTGGACATAAGGAAGAAATTATTTGCCATGAGGATGGTGGGACACTGGAACAAGTTGCATAGAGAAGTGGTGGATGCTGCATCACTGGAAGTGTTGAAGGCCAGGTTGGATGGGGCTTTGAACAACGCAATCTATTGGAAGATGTCCCTGCCCATGGCAGGGCAGTTGGACTAGTTGATCTTCAAAGGTCCCTTCCAAATTAAACCATTCCAGAATTCTATGATTTTATATTGTCTCTTCTTTCATGAAGATTATTGGTATTTATTTGAATAGAATATACTTTGTAGTTAGCGACCTCACTTCTTCCAGTAAGGCATCCAGGCACTCACTACCTGGCTGTTTAAAACGAAGAGTATGAGCGAATTATGATCATAAACGTAATGAATACTTTGTCTCATTGTTTTTCATGTCTTCATACTGAAATCTCTAATAGGTCTACTTCTATTATATGTTTCTAAACTTGTATTGATCCTATGTTGTCGTGGTTTAGGCCCAGCCAGCAGCTGAGCACCACGTGGCCGCTCACTCACCCCTCCCCCACTGGGATGGGGAGAAGTGTAACAAAAGGCTTGGGTTGAGATAAGGACAGGGAGAGATCACTCACTAGTTATCGTCACAAGCAAAACAGACTGAACTTAGAGAGGAGATTCATCTAATTTATTACTAGGCAAAACAGAGTAGAGGAATGAGAAATAAAATCAAATCTTAAAACACCTCCCCCCACCCCTCCCATCTTCCTGGGCTCAATTTCACTCCCGGCTTCAACCTCCTGCCCCCTCCAGCGGTCAGTTCAGCAGACATTGTCTCTGCCGCTTCTTCCTCCTCAGGGGGAGGACTCCTCTCAACATTCCCCTGCTCCAACATGGAGTCTCTCCCACGGGCTACAGTCCTTCACGAACTGCTCCAGCGTGGGCCTCTCCCACGGGGTGCAGACCTTCAGGAGCAAACTGCTCCAGCGTGGGGTCCCCCACGGGGTCACAAGTCCTGCCAGCAAACCTGCCCTGGCGTGGGCTCCTCTCTCCACAGGTCCTGCCAGGAACTTGCTCCAGTGTGGGCTTCCCACGGGCCGCAGCCTCCTTCAGGTGCCTCCACCTGCTCCAGCGTGGGGTCCTCCACGGGCTGCAGGTGGAATCGCTACACCCCCTCATCCTTCCTCCATGGGCTGCAGGGGGACAGCCTGCTTCACCATGGCCTTCACCACGGGCTGCAGGGGGATCTCTGCTCCAGCGCCTGGAGCACCTCCTGCCCCTCCTTCTGCACTGACCTTGTTGTCTGCAGAGTTTCTTACATCTTCTCACTCCTCTCTCCAGCTGCAAAAGCTCCCCCAACTGTTTTGTTTTCCTTCTTAAATATGTTATCACAGAGGTGCTGATGGGCTTGGCCTTGGCCAGCGGCGGGTCCATCTTGGAGCCGGCTGGCATTGGCTCTATCAGACACAGGGGGAGCTTCTAGCAACTTCTCACAGAAGCCACCCCTGTACCTCCCCACTGCTACCAAAACCTTGCCACGCAAACCCAACACATATGTAAACGTCTGTCCTGTGGCAAGGAGCTCCACATGCTGCACAAAAAATTATCCCCTTCTGTTTTAACTAGCAACTTTTAGTTTAATTTGAGGCCTCCTATTATTTGCAGTGGAAGAGACAATGAAATTTTGTTTCCCATTTTCCCTCTCTGTCACATTTTCTGCTCTACAGTGTCCCTCAGTGTTGGCTTCCTGTAAGCAAAGACTGTAGCAGCTAATATGGCACCTGTTGGGGAAAAATGTTTGATGTTGCACCACTCAACTAATTTTTACATCTTCAATGTCAACCATTTTCACTAAAAACATTGCCTGTATTTTATTGTATTGTAAAACAGTGATGGTATGTTAATTGTCTGCATGCATTGTGGATTGTTCATTCCCTGTAGTGTCTATTTGGTAATTACATGTGTCTGCACAATGCAACCACATCAGCACCAGGAGCAGGATGGTTACATTAGCATAGTTGTCCACCGGGACTAAAATGCTCTGTTGCCCAGAGCTAACGAGCCAAGTCAAGGTATTGCACTAATATGGATCTAGTGTTTCCGGTACCTAAGCCATCTCTTGAACACCTGAAGCTAGGTTGCCTATCTCTGCACAGCAGTGCATCATGCCAGGTAGGCATATCTGAAGTGCTAGGTAGCAACAATAAGCCAGGACTCCTTCCAGTGGGAGCTTGAACCACCCTGGGGACCAACTCTGCAGAGAAACTACTAGGGACCTGACATCTTTCCTGCTTTATGAGCTTGTAATAGGTTCAGCAAGTTGCAGTGACGGATACTCGATTACACTATATGCCTCTCTTCATCTGACATTTGGTAATGTAGTCCTTAAATTTCTCTTAGTTTCTCTTGGGGGTTCAACTGATTTATTTACAATTTTGAAGAGAAATTAAGAAATCCTTTTTTGAGCCATCTGCCAAATTAATTTGAAGTATAAATCTCTTTTGTTGATTCTCTGCAAGCTTCTATGCTGAAAGTCTATCAGATTTATTATTTTACTCATTGGAGAAACACTTAGTGAGTTTTAACAGATGTTCAAATTCCATAATTTCTAGAGTTTGCAATTCCCCCCTGGTCTTAATGAGTGTCTTCAGTAACTACGGGTTACAAGGCGTTTATGTTCCCACAGAAAATTTGATTTCTCAAATATCCCATCAAGGTTGAAAAATCACTTATCCCCTGTCACACTTGTAAGGAAAATACCCTTGTAAGCAATGCATGACTGTCACTGCTGTACTTGGTATACACACTCCCCTATCAGACTGCTGATGCTCATGACTTAATGAAAGCTTGAGGCAGCTGAAAGTCAGAAGGCAAAACTGGTATGTATATATATATATTTTCTCAAAACTCTTTATAACTGGGTATAAACATACTGTTCCTGAATAAAATTGCAGAGGCAAAGTAAGTCTTAGTACACTATTCGGAAGATAAATTTGCCTGTTCAAACTATTTTGACCATTTCCTTTACAATTCATAGAAAAGGATTCAAATAAAGATGTTCCCAAAGTTGAGAGCATTATTTGAAGACACCTGTTTAGATATTATCCTGAGACAAAGAAGGTAACGAATCCAGACCTGGATCCAAAGAAAATGTGATTACTCCAGCTTGGTATACGCTTGCAAATATATTACATGCCTACTCCTTGCTATGGCTTTCAGATCCTTCATTGAAGTACTGAGATATGGGCAGAGAGCATTTGTTGTCTTATGAAATGATGCTGAGCCAAAACCTGCCTTAGCAAGGAAGAACATAGACATGAGTATTCAAACCTTTCTCTTTCCTCGGACTGAGGCATTTCCTATCATGTAGAGTTTATGGATCATGAAGTTCTCTGGGTAGTTGATACCTGAAACAAAAGCTTGCTCCTTTTCATGCAGAGTAGAGATGTCCACATATACATGGAATAGTTCAGTGGGCAGACTCTCCACTGGAAGTGTAGCAGACCCTGATTCAATTTTCATTCCTCCCTTTATTTGGACTAAGGGCTTTCTTGATCAAGGATACTACTATGACATTCCTGGAGTGAGCTAGGTTAAAGACTTCTGCTTTCAAATGTCAATAATGCCATGTATGAAGACTGCGAGATGGAACAGTCCCACAGTTGGGACTGTGCCCAACTCAGCACAACATTAGCTAGGATAGTCTAGGTTATTTTTGCAAGAAATGTGAGTTTAAATCCCTTCCAAGAGGGATCTCAATTCATGTGACTGAGTGCCAAATTCTTCCTTAAAAACACTGAAGAAGCAGGATACCCTTTGGTCATTGTGGTACCTGGACAGGAAGGTATCTTCTAACAGATAAGCCTAGATACAGTCCTCAAAATCAGGTGGAAAAATGTCTGGTTTATGAATTCTAGCAGGGCTAGCCTGTTGGTAGACCAAAAGTGTATCAGGAAAGAAAGATGGAGTTATCTAGGTAAATTCAATGTCACAAACGTAATGCTGACTCATCTCAAGGTGTGATGAGCCAGGCAGCAGACTTGGATGGGGCCGAGTGTTGGGTGTAACGATATTGGTAGCCCTCTCTAAGTACTTACGCAGATCTGGAGAAAGGCTTTTTGATCTCTCCAGCTTGAGTAAATTCTGTCCGACATTTATTTCACTACAGAGGAACAGACAGTGGCATTATTAGAAAAAGCATCTGCAGAAGATGCCTGCAGTGAGGGTCACCTTGCAGGCACAGATGTCTGAAGGCACCAGCAATGTTCCTGCAGTGAAGTCCACGTGAGTTGTCCAGCATTAGGTCCCAGAAATGGAGAACACACACAATAATCCGGAAGAATGAAGGAGAAAGGCTGCTTGTAGCCACATGAGCAGGATGATGGGCTCTGTGCTGCGGGGCAACGGGTTGTAGGCAAACTGTGGTCTAAGTTTGCATACAGCTAGTTCCAACTAGTTTATGCAAAGAACACTCCTAAAAACTACAAGGGTTTGTTTTTCGTTGTTTGTTTTTTTTCCCTGCTGCTGACTTCGCTCCTGTCTCTCTTGTATAGTCTTTCCTATTAGAAAATACTCAAGGGGGAGGGAGAGGTATAGAAATGTGTCTCTTGCTGTCTGCAGCAGCTCCTGTCTGCTGTTAGAGCAGCATTTTACAAACCAGATGTGCATTTTGGACCTTCTTCATGTTCAAGAACATCTGTGCATATTAACGTAATACAGGGTTATGAGATAAAATTGATTCAATATTTTTGTTCCCTTTATCTTACCATGTTCCTGTAGTTGCCTGGGCATTTAAAATTCTGTTTTTTCAAAGCTCAAGTTCTCAAATGATATGGACATGAGAGGGAAGAGCTCAGGAGGGAAAGGGTGATTTTTGTTTAGTCAGGTTTTGTTTATTTTCTGAAATGACATTATTATTCTTCATTCCTTCTGCATACAAATTAGATTCAGAGTTCCAATATTATTAACAGCAGCTTTAAAATTCATCACTTTGCAGTTGTTAAATCCATTTCCTCTTGGTTTGTCCCCTTGGCAACAAAAATTAAAAGGCAACCATATGATGAAAAAAAAAGTTGCAGCTCATCTGAGCCTGTCTTTGCATAACACATTTTGAGATTCTGACTGGTTGTAGACTTAATGTTGGCTCAAGCCAGAAAACTGGAGGAAGTTTATGAGTGCCTTGAGATCTTGTCCTGTACTCTGCACACTGTATGAATCCTTAAAAGGTTGGAGAAAAAAAATGGAGAATTAGCCAATGGCAAGGCAACACCATCTAGCTACAAAATGAACTGTTTTCTGCATACAAAGTTGTGAGTACAGATGGGCAACCATTTTACTGCTGAAAGTGAAGGTTTCTGCTTACTACAGTTGCATGGTTTTATATGGTATATTCATTCTTATTTTTACTTACGATGGAAGTTTCTGGTGATTACTGAACAGCAAAGGGCAAATTTTCACATTTCATATCAAAGTCTTTAAGAGCTCGTTATGGCAATATCATTGTGAGAAGGAACCGTTATCTATAAGAAAAGCAGCTGACCTGAACCAAAGTGCACTTTAACAGAAAGAGGTTTACTGAATCAGCTTCCCGTTCTAACAAAGCTTTTTCAATGTTGGTGAGAGCACAGCTGAATTAAACTTATATTTGTTTTATTTGCTAAAGTGATTTTCACTTAGTACTGAATTCCTACTTAAGAATTAAGTAAAAGGGACCTTTCAGTTGCCAGATACTTGTATAAATGTGCTTATTCCAGAAACACCAACCTTTCAAAGTCTTTTAGTCTGTTCAAACCTCTTTCCTCACTGTGTTTTTTCAGTTTTTCTTGGTGGCAGGTAGGAATGGTGAACTCCTTTGCAGTGTCCGAGCACATACAGAGGAAGTCAAGCGTGGCACCAATCAAAGCAAACTGTAAGGATTTTTACATCAGTGAACCTGCCCGAGACCTTAAAATCTCGGCCAGTTACGGACATCCTCATTCACATCTGGGCCAACAGTCTGTACCTCAAAGCAACAGAAGTTTCCTCCTCTCATCCAGCTCACTGAATAGGAGATATTCTCAATACAGCAAAAGTTCCCCCCCACTCTTCCTGTTTTTACAGGTGTTGATCTTGTCAGACAAAATAGACAAAGTTGGTATAGGATGACAGGGATAATGGCTAATAAAGCCTTTTTCTTGGGTAGCCTCTTCAAGAGATCAGAGCTATTTCGTTCGGAGATGTCACCTGCAATGTGCAAATGACTGGACTGATGTGAATGAGCAATATGTAGTTTTTGGGTTCCTAGGCAGAGGGATATGTACTTGGCATGTATGAATTTTGGACTCAAAAACTCCATACCGACACCAACACCAACACTAACACTGTGCTGGGAATTTGTAGTCTGTAATAATCAGGTATTCAACTGAACTGCACATTAATGCTATTAACTGCAGTTAATAATACTAGTAATACTAATAGTTTTAGTCCTAAACCAAAGTGCTGCTCCATCATAAGTGAGGTGAAAGAAGGACACAGATGTACATTTTGGCCTTTTCTCTATACATAACTTAAAACTGAGAGAGATCACACAGAGCCACGTGGGAACACTCCCTTTGGAAAAGCATCTGTGAGAGGTCATGGAGAAGTGTTGTTTGAAAGGTGTATCTGTTCACACGATGACTTGGCAAAGCGATCTGAAAATCTTCCTTGCTCTCTCAAACAGATTACAAACTGATGCTGGTCCTTGTCTGGGACCGGGAGATACCATTTTGATGGTCCAAAAGGTAGGGAACTCTTTATCCAAAATGGGTAATATCATGCCTGTTTCTGGGAACAAAAAACTCGAGACTGCAAATGCAGAGCTGTATTTTTCCTAAGTTTTTAACGCTGAAAACCGCTGAAAGACAAACACGTCTCCAATTTCACATTTTGGATCAGAAGCAAAGAATTGAAGATGATGTATACTTTTAAAGCTAGTCTGCTTCACCCACTGTATAGGGCAGGATCTCAGACACACTGATTAGCTAAATAGTGCATGCAGAGGAAAATACAAGCTATCTGGACAGTGATAAACTGCAGAGCCGTATGACAAATTAATCTATACATACTGCTCTGCTTTACTTTAGCTTCACCAATTCATCTTCAGGAGGATATATTCTAAAAATAAATCAACCTGCCAGAGAAATATTTCCTTTATTTCCTATAAACATGGCTTCCTCCCATCTAATGTATTGTAGTTTACCTGACTGTAAAACTGGTTAATTACATAGTATTTTTTCAGATACATTTATATCACTGTTCTGATATGCCAACACTTAGGGAAGAGGTATCATTTTCAATACGTAACATTAACGTGATCGGCTCCATACAAAATCCTGAACTAGTCAGGTCAGTTCCTCCCATTCTGATTTTTTTAAAATTCAAGGAAATCTCATGTAGGACGTACCAATTTTTCTAACACAAACTTTATTAGTGAGATACTATCTTGTCTTTTGAAATACTGGAACAATTGTTGCACTGACAAGCACCCCAGATCACATGTTGCTCTGGACTGTGTCCCTTGAGGCACTTCCGAAAAAAGTCTTTTAAATTAGATTTTCTGAGAGTGCGTCTGTCAAATATGTGGCCATCTTCAGTAAAACACAACATTTGGGGGGGGGGGGGGGAAGAAGCCTTAATCTGGCAAAACCAGACTCTCCTTGTAGGTATTATGTGTCTGAAAAATCTATGATAAGGCTAATATGCTTTGTCACTTATTTGGCTTCACTTCTCTGCTATGGGCAAGGCCTGTGGTTTTAAACAATCCTGTTTGTGTGTAAATAAATACCCTTTTAATTTGCCATAATTTCAAGTATTTTGTTTTGTAGTTATAAATAATTAACATACCTTTTATGATTTTTTTACTCTGTTTTCCCTTACGGGGCATACTTTCTCTTCTACGCACATGTGTAACCTCCAATAGCAATAATAACAGTTACGAAGTATGTCCCCAGGGGAGACAATTTCCCTAAAAACCTTTAAAATGTAAATCTATGCACCATTCTTGCCAACATGTATGCTCCAGTAAGTGAAACTAATATTCTGTACTTGCCAGCATAATAATCCAAAACCTGAATAAATTCCAAGCACCAAAGTTAAGAGAAAGTTCCTAATTTTAACTCTGCATAACAACATGCATGGCGTTACTTCCAGCTGCATAGTTACTTTTTGCCATCTGACTTTTGAAGCGTAACTTTTATGTTGAGGTGATGGAGGAGAAGAGTGTTATATTCAATTCGACTGTACACTTCTGCTAGTATAACTTCTGGAAAATGTCATGCAAAACTATTGTATTCTAAAGAGCTCCATGAAAAAGAAGAAGAAAGATGGTGATCCAGCCTTATTTGGATAGGTAAGGATAGAATGCATAACCACATACTTATTATATTTAGATTAGCAGGTATAGCATTTAGGATCATAGTTACCTTTGATCTCAGATTGGGTTTTCAACAGTTTAATTCCACTTAATGCAATGGACTACTCTTGGTTTACACATCTGGGAATAAATCTATAATTACTATAGATCTATAGTATATATCATATATACTAAGGAAGATTGTTATTAATTGTGTTTAACTTAAAATCTGAATTAATGCTCTGCTGAAAAGTGTAATATTGTGTCTATGTATGCATAAATACACATGAATATACATTAACAAAAATGATGCTGTAATATTGAAGAGTAAGGTTATAAAAGCAGAAATGTGTTCAATTTTTAATTAAGGTAGTGCTTATGAAAAGGGTTTATTGATCTCTTTCTATGTTTTATTCTAAGTTCAGAAATAGAATTTTTCAAGCATAAATGTAAAATACGTAAATATTTCTGAGTTATTCGTCTCAGAATTCTTCTAGGTCTCTAAAATATATATTCTACCCATTCTGCAATGGGCCATGCAATACCAATGCCCATATCAAAATATAATACCCAGAGTGATGAAACCAAACAATTACTATTGTGAATGAATCTTTTTTGTTAGGAAGTAAATTGACTTGTGCCATAAATGTTGCCAAATGTGTTTCACAGGCAATATCCTTCTCACAGTGAAGTCAATGTTTGTGACTTAGAGCAGGATTAGACTCTCACTCTCATTTCATTTGCTAGATCCTGTTCCCATTACTATTTTAAGAGACTGCATTCCCAACAGTGGTCTGATAAATGATTTAATGGACACATAGCCTTGGTTTTGGTGACCCTGTTATTTTTGTAAAGACTTTTCTTTCTGAGTTTACTTCTCCTTCATGTTTTCTAATAAATCTAAGGAGTACATCATTAATATTAATCAATCACTGCTATTTTACCAGCAGTAAGTAAATCAGGAAGGCAGACATCTCATCCAATATTGATACTTCTACCATTAGTATATTATAAATTGGCCTGAGAAATGAAGTATTACTGGAGATTAATACTAGATAACATTTTTTTAATTTTTTTTTTAGTTCCCCTTCATCACTTCCTTAAGAGTCCTTTCTGACAGAATATTATATTATGGATTTTGTGGTCATAATGGTCTTTTGAAGAAAGCTTATGTTTTAAAAAAACTGCTTACAGTTTTTATTTAAAATCACGTGGATAAATGTATGCAGGTATATCAATTATTTTTTTAGTTTGCAAACACATTTAGACTTGAAATACAAAGTAGATTCTCTTTCCTCACATTTCAAGGACATTTTAAGGACAGCATCTCTCAAAATTACACAACATTAATGGCCACACTACTTCTACTAACGAAGCCATGACATAATTTAAACATTCTGTGTCACTGTACATCATCTGACCCACCCCGGGGAATCATAAATACTTTGAGACCCTCTTTTTCTGGGAAGGGGCTGGAGAGGTAATATGGTTTCCTCATTGTGGAATCAGTGAAATGACTATCTTTTTGTCCTACTTTATAACACTTCTGGCAAAAACAAGAAATGAGTAAATATTAATTGCTGATGTCTTTCTAGTTATCTTTGTAAACCTGTTAGCAGGTATATCCACAAGACCACTAGTGTACTCCAACCCCTAATAGTTTGCTTTGCTATTTACTAGAACTGTGTCTGCATGACTCTTCATCAGTGTCATCAGCTACTGTACGTATAAGCTCATGTTATTGTGATGCAAATTCCTGTCACAAAGGTGTTGTATGTTTACCGAGAGAGTTAGGTTTGTGGGTACAGCTATGTTAGCATAATTATACCCAAGCAAATATTTTTAATACAGGCAATGCCTAAGGTAGCATGACATTTTGAAATTCAGTAGGTATAATCTACTTAATACATACTTCAAGGGACTTGACAAAATTGGAATATAATTGAAAATGCAATTCTACTTGAGAATAGCAGTTTGCCTGTTAAAAAATTATCTGAAAAGTATATCCCACACAAATACAAATTGTACTGGAAAGAACTATTATACAGCTGATGTTGTTATACATTAGGAGTAAAGTACCATTTCACCTAATTATGACCTGGTTTTAGATCCAAATAAACTTACTAGAGTCACTGTATTTTATTTCAGTGGGATGCCATGATTAAAGCCTGAGCAACAGAAAAAATAACAATAGCTCTCTGATTTTGCAGTTATCTAATCTACTGTGGTTTATTTATTGAACAATGATACATGCAAACAAATTGTACCTTATTTTTAAGATTTCATTCTGGATTCAATAAAAGCTCATGTAACACAGAAAGCCAGTGGGACAATTTACAGAGCATTCAATGTCCTATCTATAGCAGAGTATTTATATTTGATTTAAAAAAGCAATATGCTTGCTAGCACATGCTGGGTCTGTGAATAAAATGTAACCTGTGAATAAAATCCTGAAAATTATTTTTTTCTTAGTTAAGAAGTGAAAGAATGATTGCTAAATAGGTGTAAATTACATGTATATTTTAATATACAGCAGAGAAAAAGGTAGCTAATCATTTGGCGTTCTTCAATCTGCCAACTGTAATAAGCAAGAGAAATACTGTTTGGAGGGTCAACTTTTTTCAGAAGTTAATCTTTCAAATAAAAAAAATAAAATCCTTTTGATGCACAAAGAGCTGCGTTTCTTATAGTTTACATGATAAACGTTCTCCTTGTGAAAGTGTTTGTACTGGGATGGCATTTATTGATCCTCTCTCAAATAAATAGGGCAGTATTCCATTCTATCTCCAAAACAGTAACTTTCTTTAAATTGTTTCTGGCACAACAAAACCCCAAAACCAAAACCCACCCAAAACAACTATCACTTGAATATGATGACGCTTACAGTTAAAATCCATCTGGAGAAAGAAGCAAAGCAGACCAGAAGGCAAGCAGATGGAGGGCGCACCGAGCCTCTGCAGGGCCAGGGCCGGGCTGCCCAGCGGAGCACCGCGATTCCTTTCCCTGCGCAGGGTGTTACCTCTGCGGGCACGCCAACAAGGGATTTTCGCTTGGCAAGGAAAAAGGGAGACCGCGATCCTGGTAACGTTTGCTAGGTGTAGTAAAGTTAACATACAGCAAAATACTTCCACTTTTTGCAGGAACCTATTTTTTTTTCCCTCCCCTCTGGTCATTGCAAACAACCCCTGCATTATGTGCTTTATTCTTACGATGTATATACATATGTTAAAGGTACACAGCATCTTCTTTTAGTTAAGACACTAAACAGCTGTTGCTTAGAGGGAAAATCATCCTTTCATTAGCCCTATGACTTTATTAATCATTTTGTCTAACTTCATCATGAGTTCTTTGTTGTGGGGCTTTTTTGGGTTTTGGTGTTTGTTTTTTTTTTTTTTTAACATTTCCCAACATTTCCCATTTTCCTCCGTTCCAGCCGGGGCTCATCTTGTTGAACCAGGCGGGGCAAAGCTGGTGTCTAGCGGGGCAGCGCCTCCGCGCACGGCAGGGCCAGGCCCAGCCGGAGGAGGCACGGCACCCCCCGAAAGCGCCTTCATTTCACGGGCAAACTGTCAGCCTGGCAAGCCGGGGAGGGAAAACCAGGGCAGCCCAGCTCCTCGGTGTCATCCCCGGCAAGGCGTGCGCTCCGCCGCCTCGCCAGCAACCGGGGGGAGAGAAACTTTGCTGGAAGGGCTGCAACGCGACACGCCGGGGAGGGAGCGGGCCGGGAAACCCACAAACGAGCCCCCCCAGCCCCCTTGGTACCCCCGCCCCCCCTTGTCGGGCTGTGGCCGCAGTCCCGCTCCGTCCCCTTTGCGCAGCGGGCGGTCGCCTGAGCCGGGCCCGGAGGGCGCCGCGCCCGGAGATCCGCCGGCGGGGGAGCCGCGCCGGGCCGGGGCCGGGGCCGGGGGGGCGGCGGTGCAGGATTAGGTTTCAGGCCGCCGGGGCGTGCCTGAGCGCGCTTCCCCCGCGGCGCGGCTCGGCGCCGTTACTTGGGGGCGGAAAGGGCGAAGGCGGAAAGCAGAGCTGGGCTACGGGGCCCGCCGAGCCGCCGGGGTAAGCGGGGCGCCGGGCAGGGTGGCGGGGTGCGGGGCGAGCCCGCCCGTGTCATCCTTCGGGGATGCGGGCAGGGCGGGGAGGGGCCCGCCTTGTCGCTGGAGTGTTGAGCGGCCTTTTAAAACGTATTTATTTCGCAAAGTTTTATTTATTATTGTTCTGCGGATCCGTCGGGTTTGCGGGGGTCACGAGGGCGGTTGGAAGAGGAGAGAGGCCGGGGAGCCGTGGGAAGGCTGAGCTTGTTGCTTCCCGCCCCGGGCCGAGCTGTCCTTGGGCGGCTGGGAGCGGCGCTGGGGGCCGGGCCGCGGCTCCGGCCTGCGGGCGGTCGGCGGGCTCGGGCGGCCTGGCGGGGAGTTGTACTCACGTAAACAAAGGCCGAGCCTCCCTCGGGCTGCTGCACGGAGCTCTGCTCGCCCCTCTCCTCTCCCCCTTCCCGTTTCTTTTTTTTAACCCCAGCGGGAGTGTTTCCTGCCGGGGGAGGTGTCTCAGACCTGCGGGCGGTCGCGGCCCGGGAGGGTCCCTGGGCGCAGCGGCCCTCGCCCAGCTTTTGCGGTCGGCGGCGTTGGGACTCGCTCCGAGCCAAAGCCGGCCCAAAGGCCCGGGCGGGACCGGCGGTTTCCTCCGCGGCGGGTGTGCGGGCTTCTGGCGGAGCGGCCACCGCGAGTCCACGGGTGCCCGTGCCGGTACCTGTTGCCGTGCTGGCGTTGGCGCTTCTCGCAGGTCCGGACCCCGTTGTAGCTCTCTGTCATCCCCCCGGGACTGCATTTAAACGTTGTGGCGAGGTGGAGGGACGAGGCGTAAGCCTCGGTTGTGCCCTTTGGTGGGTCTGCTTTTGCGGTGGTTTGTTTCTCGTGCGGTGTTCTCCCTTGCTGCCAGTACCTCCCTACGTTACTGGAACGAGTGATAGGTAGAAGGAAAGTAAAAGAAGAAAACTCACAAAGCCGACCATTTGAACTCCATCTACCACATTTAACAGATTTGATTTGCTGTTTGGCTGAACAATGTTGTATTCTTTTTTTCCTTTTCCTTTTATTTTGCTTTTATAAACTCTGCCTCATCCCTTTATATTTTTGCTTCTTAACACATGCAGAAGATTTTGTTAGTATAAGCTGTTGAACAGAAAACGTCATTACTGACTGTGATGCCAGGAAGGGTAGCAGGAGTCTCTTGCTGGAGCAGAGCTGTGATTTACTGTAGTCAAGCTGAAAGGTCTGAATTCTGCCGTTGTGGAAGTCTATTGTGTAACGCCTTGCGGTTTCCATATCAGCACTGAATTTCCCAAGACAACAGCAACTTGCTAGGAGGGAAGAAGCTAAACTGGAAAACGGGAAAGTGGTGAAATATTTTTGGGAAATGTTATTTGATGCTTCTGTGGAAATGGAAAGTAATGTAACACTGGAAGAAAAGAATACAGAATGAAAGTATTTAAGGACATATCCACCTTAACTGGCAACATTTTTTATGACAGTGGACTTCACCTTATTTTTTTCTTTTCAAAGGTGTTACCCATTTTTAGTATACATATTTTTTTATCCGTATCTTGTTAACAGTAACGTGCATGTACCATTTACTGATTAGCACGGGTGTTTCTAATAGCTTCAGTTGTGCTTTCAAGAAGCTTTTTCATCAGGAACTGTATACATTCTCCCCTCTCTTTGCACGACAGTGCACTAGGAAGGTTAGATCCATATCAGCACTAGGGAAGAGAGAACTGCACTACTTACATCCTAATGGATGATCGTTGTATTCCATCTGGCTCCGTGTCCGTGAAGTCTTCAGAGAGGAATGCCATACAACTTCTCAGTTGTGCAAATCGCTGTAAATGTTGGGGTTTTTTAAATAGATAACACTTTAATAAGTGTATTGAGAACCATTATAAAGACCTTTTAAATCATCTGCTCCACGTTTCATGTAAGAAAATTTAAAATTCTGTGGAGCGTATCCAGTAGATTTTCTAATTGGCTTTCTGTTTGAGCACCCTGCTGAAGCAGTTTAAGCCAATACAATGCCATGCTGGCAGCATAGTGTATCATCATTAGTAAGGACAGTTTTGTTTCACTGTTGGCATTCCCAGCAAGTCATTATAAAAATATGCCTTTTTGTTTTCAGTGCCACCTTTTCACATAGAAATTGCTTTGCAGGAGTGGAGGAGTGTTGGTTGCTGCTTATGGAATAATTGGCCTAGGCAGTATTGGAGTATTTCTTCTGTAGGCTTTTCAGACCCTGTCCTTGCATCTGAGACACCTTGCATGGTAGTCTTATTACATGCTGTAATGGTTTTCTGCATTACTCACCCGTTATTGTCACAATGTGCAATGAGAAGTTTGTGTTTTCAGTTTGTAAGGAAAATGGCAACTCTTCGTTGAAGCTTACTGGCAACTGTTCAGTGGGGCTTCTTATTTATTCATTTATGTATGCTGTTGTTGCCTCTGTGAAGAATCCAGTATACATTAAGAGGTGCAACTGTTGTAGGAGCTATGTTTCATCAAGTTTAACTGAGTTTAATGAATATGGTAATCAATTGCCTATGCTGAAAACATAAAGAGGCAATATTAGCCATGCCTGGGTTTCATACATTAATTCAGTGTATGTAGTGTCACATATATTCTGCATGTACTAAAAAGTTACTTTTAAGTTTCTGGAGTTAATCCTGTATTCCAAAAGTTAGAAGAAAGTGATGCCAATTAATCTCAATTTAAAATATTTACTGAAAGATTTTTTTTGTAAACAGATGATCTGTTAGTTTCCTTAATTGAAAAACCCCACCAGAAAAAGTTCCCCTGCTATGCGGTTGTTTTTGCAATACTTTTTACAAATTACTTTGAATACCCTATATCACACATGGTTGTCAGTAGGTGAAAGCATTAAGTATAGTTCAGGCCCATTTCCAAGTTGCAATTGTAATTTGCACATCAGCTAACCTGGATATTAAGCTCCTTACTGTGTAACAGAACAGTATTAATTAAACAGAAGTGAACAGATTGCTTGTTCATCCAAAGGCATTGTAGGTTTTCTTAATGCATTAGTGTGATGTGTACAGAAGCTTAAAAATAGCTGAATATTCAAAATTATGTTTTCATAGTTGCTTCAAAATACATAATGTTGTTCAGCTGTATCACAGTCCTTTAACATACAGAGCCACTGCTATCATCTTTTTGCATCTTTGTGATGCATTCAGTGTTGTGCTAAATTTCAAGAGGACAGTAATGTCACTTTTCAGACAAAACTGCTTAGTCTTAATATAGGCTGTGAGTTTCTGAACTGCCTTTTTATTTCTGCTTTGAATGTTTCAGAACAATTTTTCCTTAGCATAACTTTTAAATGTAAATTTCAGGCTTCTCCTGCTTGCCTGTTACATTCCAAGTACTCAGTGGAAATCTGCTTTGTTCCTTGTGGAACAGTGCATGTTAATTTTGCTTGTATTAAATCCTTAATTTGAATCAGTTCTCTCTTTTGTCATCCAGAAGCGTGCAGTCCAGGGTCTCTTGGCTGATGAAACCAAGTGGTTGATGCTAATCTGGTAAGCTGATGTCCTGGCAGTAAAACGGTAGGCTAGCCTTTTTTCACCTTCTTTCTTCCTTTCCACTTTTTTGTTTATCCTCCTTTCCCTGTTGGTCAGTGCTCTCCTGCATTTACTTCCACACCCTTACGCTGCATGCTCAAGTATGTGTATCACTTTCATTACGAATAGTGAAGGCTATACCAGTCAGCCTCATGTTATTACATCCTTGTAATATTGCTCATAATCCTAGGATGTGTTGTATGCAACAGCAAAATCGCCTTTCTGACAGCGGAAGAATACATAGAAAATCATGGGATCTTTCAATTTACCGTGAACGGTTTCAGCTGCCTTTATATTGACAAAACTCCCCTCAAGGAATCTGAGAATCCCAGGGTTGGTAACCAGCATGCGGGAGGTCATTGTGTGAAATGGAATAGCTCCTGGAAATTGCAGGCAAAGCAGAAGGTTTAGCAGTAATTAGTATCTTCCACTTCCTGTGTGGTTTTGTTTCCGTTCCCGCGCCAGACAGTGCTAACACAGCATGCCTGTTTGAGGGATAGCCAGAAAGTAGGGGAGGGAAACAACATGGGGTGAAAATCAGGTATGAAGGGGTATCTCTAGCCCAGCCAGATCTGGGCCCAGGTCTTGAAATTTGGACTGGAAGTTTTGAAATACTCTTTTTAGCAGCTATAAAATGCATGTTGTGATTACTGTGCTGTTTAATTGGAACAGATTTAATTTTAATCTCAAGCAACTCCTAGCCAAAGTTTGGGCCTAGAGATCACTCTTAAGATAGGCATTTCCTCTGTATCCTCCTCTGTATCCTCAGAGCGCTTCAAGTATTGCAGGAGCTACAGGGCAAAGCCTACTACTGTGTTGTCTATCTTTGGCATCGCGTGTTTGCTAATCCACTGCTATGAGCATTAGTTTCCAGGGTATTATCTGAAAGGGCTTTGTGATATAGTAGATGTAGTATCTGTCAATGAAATAGAGTAAGTTTCCTTATAGTAACTACATGATTAAGTGTGAAAGAGTTATCACTGCAATGGGTCATCTTTCCTTTTTCTTGAATCTTTTGGCTGTTTAGCTAAGTGGCTTGCGTGATTGCAGTTGAAAGGAGGCAATCAACATAAATTTCATGTCTGTTTTTTGAAATTTTGACACCTGTGGATTTTAGTGTTTTAGGAGTGGGCACAAAGAAACTAGAGCTGTAGCATGCCAACTGTTTTTTTGCGACTGAACTTACAGAAGAATGGCAGCATAAAGAGTGGAGAAATGTGTATATAACACATTTTTGTTTGTTAGCATGGGAAGAATCAAATTGCAGAAGTGGAATTTTGAAAGGGATCATCTTTAACTTTTGTGCATGCCTAGTAGGAGATGGCAGTTTCTCACCATGTACCTGTCTAAAATTACTTGTGTTTTCTACATTCCTGTTATAAAGCAGGAGGAAAAAGAGAAGTGCTTTTTTTTTTCCAACCCCCCCGCCCCCAAACAACCAAACAAAAAAGGCACACGTACCTGTGCCTTTAAAAACTTAAATGTGAATTTAACTTGCTATTCATTTAACAGTATTTCTTCAAGTTGCCAATAAAAAAGTCTCAGTCAGTCTGTGTTCTTATTACTGTGAAGAGATTAATGAACTTTAACACCGAAATACAAAAATAGTTAAATCTACTTTGAGCTAAGCTAGTAAGCTGTTTGAGGCATGAACAGCATTTGTATCATGTATAGAAGGGCTGGTTTTGGCTTCGGACTGCTGTGATACAGACTGCCAGGAGTATGAAAAATGAGAGAATCAGAACTCAACTTCCCATTTGTGCATCTAGAAGTCTGTGATGGCATTATAAAAATATTTCCTATAGCAAATGATAGACTTACTTAGGCCTTTCAACAAATAATCATGTGTGCCTCCATGCTTCTACCCAGCGCATTATTGTTAAAATACCTAGAGGCGAGGTGGTTTAAAGGCCAGGAGTGGGAGGTGTAGTGGGTGGCGGTGGTTATGGGTATGTGTCCGCGGTGCATTTTGGACAGATGTGTGCTTGCTTCCGCTGTACTTCAGCTATGTTAATGTGCCACTAAGCTGCTGCTGACAGATCCCACTTGTTAGCATGGACGTGGCACAGCAGGAGCACAGTCACGTGGCTTTTCGCCATTTCAGAGTGCGGGCAGAGTGAACGGGGGTCATCTTGGACTGCAACATGTAGAAGTGCTGGTGTGCCTCTATGCATTGCTTCTGCGTCAGAGGAAATGTCCTGAAGGGAAACATCCTGATGGCAGTTTTGGTCTTGCTCCTGCTTAGTGCCGCAATCAACAAAATTCTGGTCAGCTGGTCAGCTGAGGAGGGATTCCCTGCTAATATAAACACAAAATAAAGAGAATTAAACTGAGAGTTAAAAATGGATTTGCTGACACTAAAATTGCTCCGGAGCAGTATTCCTACCTTTAAAGCATGAAGTAAATAGGAATTATATCATAAGTGTCTTAGCAGAACTAAGGACTTAGTTCATTGCAAATTAGGTAGGATCATCTCCATCTATAGAATATATTTAGGACTTGTGTCTGCTTTTAGAAAGTTTCCATTATAAATCATCAGAGTTTGTACCTCTGGGATTGCATGAACACAGTCCTGACCTTGTCTATTCTGTCACTTAGAAAACATGCCTTTCACAGCACACCAAGAATGAGATTTTAGGCAAGTTGAATCATAATATAAAGCAATATCCAGCTACTCCAAAAGATTTTTACAGCTGCATCTCTTCTTGCGATTCTCAGGGAGCTAAAACAGAAGAATAGCCCTGTGTTTTTTCTGATTAGTTTCCTCAGAAGATGAGAGTTGAACATATGATGTGATGTGCTTGTGCATATAGTACTGTGATAAACAGGATCATGGCACTGAAACGACTGAAAAATACTTCACTCTTTTTTTTTTTCCTGTGTGTGCAGTTCTCTGGTTGCATTCACAACACAGCCCCAAGAGTAGAGGAAGGACTGGAATGGTGAAACAGGAAAGAACTGCTTTGATTGGCATTGCCGCTGAGAAAAACACCTGTGAATGTGACACAAATGCCTCTATTTGTAAATAGGGGCTGTGAATAGAAGAAGTGATAGTAGTTTGTTAATCTGGAAGCAAAAGGTATGAGTGATTAAGGTTTGGGGGAGCCAGCTTCCTTCATAATGTTTAAATCTCATCCATCTCTTCCCACGTAAGATAGACTTTTTGTCTTGTTTTTGTAGGGTGGCATGGTGAAAACACAAAGTATTTGGTTTGTTTTTCAGATCTGGTAATCATGTGCAGGGATTTGTCTTGCCAAGTAAAAAACCAAATTCATAAAGACTTGTTTTTATTTATTACTGATATGCATAATTTGGATCATGGAATAAGGTTACTTTGACAAAGTCACATTCAAAGGATTTGAGTGCCTCTCCCTAAATGGTACTGTGTCCTAAAAGGGATGATCAGCGATTCTATACCAATGTATTGGCAAATTCAAATGCAATAAAACAAACTGATGTGAAGTCTCAGGCATATTGAAACTAGGAAAGTCTTGGTGGTCAAACTTGAAATTGTTTTAAACCCACTTGATTTGGGTTTTCTGTACAAACTTCAAATAATAAAGGCTTTTCAAAATGTACATCCCGGCTTCCTTCTAAGTGAATCTATGTTAACAGCTATTTCCTTGCTTTTATTGTGAGGGTCGATTCATGCTAATTCTGCTCAGGGTCAATAACTAACGGTCCTGTTGAATTTTAGTTAGGCTCCCTTACCCAGAGATCTGTCAACACCATTTCTTTCTCTATTTTTCTCCAAAGTTTCAAGAAAAACTCATTTTTCCTGAGTGCTTAGAGATCACAGCTGTCTGTGTATTGGTAAGCTCACTAGATTCAAGTCGGGGTGCTAGATTGAAGTGCTTTCCTATTATCAAGAAACCAAAGGCACCATTGTGAAAGGTAAGACGATGAAATGCACAGGCCAGTTCATACACCTGCAGTGATATTTGAACTCCTCACTTCTCTTCAGCTATCCATCTCCATCAAACTTACTCCATCACTACAAATTTCTGAGCAATTGCAGACACACTGATGAGAAAAAAAACCACAAAAACACCCCAAAAAGCAACAAAAAAGAATAACCAGAGCGATTTCAGAATTTCTTCCTCCCAGTGTAGAATTTCCTGCCTAGAAACCCACACTGGCAAAATCCCAGCCATCATCCAGATCCGGGTCTCATTTCCAGCAGGGTTTAATAGTGGAGGCTGTAGTGTGAGAGTGCTGCAAGCCTGTGTAGCATGAAGACTTTGTGACTTTTGTGACTTTTCTTTTTAAAAGGTGACTTTAAAAAATGTGCTATGCCTCATGCACCTGAAATTGTCAACACAGAGCTTAAAAACTGATCCTGCAGGGAATGTTTTTTATGAATCACTGAAAAGGAAAGCGATGAAACTGTGTAAAGTATCAGTGACAGCTATGATTCATAGCTTCTGATTAAAGCAATAGAGGAGTTGTTGTGCAACAGTATGCAGACAGCAGCTTTGATATGGAAATGCAAAAATATTACAAAGTATATTCCTAAAAGCAATTTTCAGACAGGTTTTAAGCTCCAAACTGGCTCAGAATATGGTCACCTCTGAGGTTATTTTAATTATCCAAGGAGATGTATTCTTTGTGGATTGTTACTTTGCAGGGCTGTTTCTTGTTTTCAGAAGTCAAGATTTTTTCTTCTTCTTCAGAGCTTACTGCTTCTACAAATCTGACCTTCTTCCTTTTTTGTTATTTTTCAGGGAGATATTGTATTTGCTGCTTCTTACTATTGTTGGAATAGAAGCTGAGAAGCAGAAAACATGTTGGAAACAATTGGTAATAATTTTATTTGTATCTCTGTATTTATGTGACCAAATCAAGTGTACATGATAGATTTAGGACATTGGTATATACTGCTGGGAGAGGTTTTGTAAAAATACCTATTGTGCTTAGAAATACATGATGTATTTGGGTTTTTGTATTAATTGAAAACAAAAGGTGTACCATCATTTGTTTAGTGTATTTAATTTTTAGCCTGTTGATTTCATTGGTTTAATCTTTACTATAATTAAAAATGTTTGTGTGAAAAAGACATATGTTTTCTATTATGGCTGGTTTTGTCACTACTTATGTACAGTGGTTTGTAGCTACAGTTCATACAACTGAATTTTAGTAAAGGCTTTTTCACTTCTGTAACCCAGTTCTTGATGGACAAAAATGTAATTTTTGCTGGCTTCTGTTTTGTGCTCTGCCTCTGACTTCCTGATTCATTAGGCATGTTTGGGTTAGGATTTTTGTTCAGAACTGAACCATTCAAGTCCTTCTGTAGTTTGAGCAGTAGAGAGGAATACCTTTAAACCTCTTACCTGCTTGTATGTGGCTGTCTCTAAACTGCTGCTGACTAGGAATGTTTATCACTGCAGATACACATCGGGCTCTCCAGGCCATGGAGCGCTTACAGGCAAAACTTCGGGATCGAGGTGACATTGCAAATGAAGAGAAACTGAGCTTATTAAAATCGGTACTGCAGAGTCCTCTCTTCAACCAAATTCTCAACCTTCAGACTTCTGTTCAACAACTGAGAGATCAGGTGGGAAAAGCAGCCTCCCAGGCACAAGAGAAAAATTTGCTAAGAAGGTGCAAAAATGTGTGTGTCTCTTCATGTTGAATAGTGAAATCCAGTAGCCTAAATTAACCGTCTAATCCAAAGCTTCAGGAAACTGAGGGGGACATACCCATTGACTTTTCTGGCCTTTGTGGAGGCCCATAGTTTGTGCATTTTTTATGTATCTGCTTGTTACTTAAGATATGCACGGTAGGGAAATGGTGATACCGGGTGGGAAGTTAACATAAGGCTTTCTGTCTCTGTCCTTCAAAAGGGACATGTTTCGTATGAGATCTTAGCATTTTTTTCCGTAGGAGCCTTTTATTCCTCTTTTGTGTCTGGTAAAATGAGAATATATGAAGCAAGCTGTGGAATGTTGACTCCATAAGGAAATGAAGATCTTTTTTTTGTGTATAGGAGTAAAATGGGCAGTAACTTGGCTATATTGACTTGATCATTTATTACTATAATTTAATTTCCTTATCAGCAGAACAAGAAGTTGAAGAATATAAAAAGTAGTTCAATAACTGTATCTGGCTTTGCAAATAGTTCTGTTGACTCCTGCAAGATGCGTGGCTCTGTGGCTGGTATGCAGAAATGCCGAAGTGGAAGGATGCAGCCCCTGCGTGCTGACCTTATCATGGTCAGTGGATCTTGGAGCCGCATCTAGTCTGTGACAGAACTGCGGCTGGTGAGGAGTCCTCATGGTCTTACTGCTACTACAGCTGTGTGGCAGAAGAGCACAATTTGGCCCTTTATTGCTTCATTTTGATGGTATTTTGCACAGACAAGAAATAAGTTAAAATGGTGTCTGCAGTGCTGTACATGACCATGTGTTTCAAATTTTGCATGTTTGGTATGTAGAGACTTGATGACATTGGAGTGATTTAAAAAAATATCTGGGAAAAAAAGCTGTTCTGAGGGTTGGTTTTCTCTGCTATTTGAAAAGGAGAATTTAACAGTGACATCCAGAAATTATGTGAATTATGTGGTGATGACTCTGGGATCACGTAGTAAGAAATGAAAGCGTGCCTGAAGCATTACATTAATGGGGATTTGGTGAAAAGGCAAATTAAATTTTCACTTCCAGACATTGCTGGGAAATTAGAGGATGCTTCTCTTTTTAAATGCAGTCACCTAAATTGGTAAAATGAAGAGGCTGATACTACAGATGGGTAATATCAGACGTGTATTTTTTAAGTAGCAAGTAATAATTTTACCTGCTTCCCTAACCCTGCAGGTTTATCTGTGCAGTAACTTCAGTGGCCTGTGCACATTGCATGGTACATATCCAGTCTAGTTGACAGGGGAGCTACTTGGATGTGAATTCCGTTCTTGATAAGGGCTTATGTGAACGCTCACCCATGCAAATGTCTGTTTCTAGCTGTTATTAGATTTGTTAGGTCTTAGAAAGTATCCTGTATTTTCTGTATAGAATCATGTCTTCCCTACAATACAATATGAGATTGTCTGTCTTTGCTTTATTTAAATGTTTATAAAGCATATTGAGACAAAGAATAAAATCATGAAATAGGCAATCATGTTAAAAAAATTGTATTTCTTGGTATTTTCAAAGACTCAGTTTTGTTCAAAGGACACCCTTTAGTTTTCTTTTTATGGCTAGGAAACTGTACTCTTGAAACTCTTAAGCTACAGGTTGGTGAAAACTGCAAGGCAGGTGAATAGTGACTAGGCTTTTCAGCCAAGCCATGCCAGACGGAGGAAGGAGACAAGTTGTTTCCCAAGCACTTGCAGTTAGAACTATGTTTCAGGGAGGATAACAAGTGGTACTGATCTGTGCAGTGGCTAGGTGTTGCAGTCACAACCCATTTGAGACTAAGATGGGTACATTTTTTAAATGTTTCATGATGAGCTGCACTGAAGGTTGAATGGTGGTCTGTTTCTACTCAAGGTTAAGTGTAAGTGACAGTCTGTTAAACTGCTCATATGTTTTTAATTTATGAGTTTTTAAAGAGCTACAAGACTGTTGCAAAATTCTCAGGAGAAGGCCATCTTCTAGGAAAGTATAGGTTGAAAGAGGATGGGAGCAGAGAAGCGATAATGGCAATTTACTTTCTAAGACAAACTGATTCTTTGCAAGCACCCCGGCAAAAGTAGGTCACTAAATGAGACCTGCTTGTGGGCCTGTAGTGGCCTCAGTAAATCTGAGGGTAGGATGTATTCCTGTCTTGACGCACTGTGTCTGGAAGGCATAGAGAGGATAGTGAGAGCCCGGCCTTCTGTTTGCGCAGTGAGCCTGGAAAATGAGCTGGCAAATCTTGTAAACATCTGTCATGTTTTCCTAGCACAAAATAAGAGGCAAATACACAGTTTTATCGGACTTGCATTCCAGTGAGAGTTGCTGCCTCTTTTTATGGTAAAATAGTAGACTTCCTTTTCTCGCCCCCCCCCCCCCCCCCCCGAGATAAGTGATCTCTTAAGCAGTAAAAGTACATCTGAAAAAGTGTGTGTTTCTGCATATGTGGAGGTGTTTCAGATTTCCTGTCCCATTTACTTCAAGCTTCTGTGTGTTAATTGGAAATTGATCCCCTTCATTGTTGGTGCGTGCTTGACAAGAGCCACTTGAGTTTACATTTTGCTACATGCAGTGGTGTGGACTGAGTGGTATGTTGCTTCATCTGAATGGTGAGGCATTGAGTCAGCAAAACTGATGCTTTCGTGCTTATTGGTAGGTGCTTTAAAGTTTTGTTGTTTGTTTTTTTTTTTCTTAAATGAGCAAGCAGGATTTGTTTGCACTACAAATCTGTCCTTGTGAAGTTAACAACTGGGGTGGGACAGCAAAGGGATGTTTTTTTGAGAATTACTGTCCTGACTTCACTAGTCACTTGAACTGAGGAGCACTGAAGGAACCAGGTTTTTCTTCTGCCTCTTTGTATCTTTATTCTTCAGTGAATGCTTGTTTTCTCATGCTGAAGAGCAGTCTCATTGTTTGAAGATAAGGGAGTGACAGAAAAGAAAAACAGAGATGGTGATGTTTTGGACTTCTCAATAACATTTTTTTTTATAAAATATTTTAAAATACTGAGACTGTGCTGGCACTCCCCTCCTGCTTCTCGTCCTTGCCTTTTTGTCTCTCCCTTGTTTACCTCCTCTTCCCGTCCTCCTCATGCCTCCATTCCACTCAGGGCTCTGCCTGACCAAAATACCCTTCCCTTGGCTGGGACGCATTCCTCAGATTTTTTTTGCTTGCAAGTGTGACCATAGTTTTTTGTTTACAGTGTAGTAGTGGTGAAGAGTCCTCCTGCAGCGCTGCACATACTGGGATACCCAGGGTAGCTGGGTGTCAGTGCTAGAGTGGATTTAGGGAAGAAGTAGGGAAACTGTGTCTTTTCATATTGCCTGTGAACAGTCGCTTAACCCTCTGGTTGGTGCAGCCAGAGGAGACCTTTAGTTGCTATCCTGAACCCCTTTCTGCAACAACGCCAGTTGCTCTATGTTTTGAAACAAAACGCTTATAAGAAATGCTAATTTGGGATCTGCTTCACCTGCCCTGAAACAGAGACATAAAGGAGCAGCCAGCAGGGCGGTGCTGCCGCAGTGCTGGTGCCAGTGCCGGTTCCTGGGGAGCCCAGGGGCTCTGGCCACAGCGCGGGCAGCCTGCCTGCGGGGAGCGCGGTCCTCCCTGCTGCCTCCCTGTGGGGTGTGCAGGGCTGCCGGCTTCCTCTTCCTCACTTCTAGTGCTGTTGCTGTTGGAGCTGACCTATTTACTGCTCAGGACACTTGCAGTCCGCTGAAGTACTGCCCTGTGCAGCTTGGGGTTTCCAAAGGTTGGGGCTCAATGGCTGGAGCCCAGAAACACCGAGAATTCGTTCTTGTCCAAGTCGAGATCTAGCAGTGCTGATTGCATTGCTTTGATATGCTGCAGATATGGCTTGGATGGCTCCTTTTTGTTAAATAAATACTTTGAACAACTGTATTGTTGTGGTTTAACCTGGCGGCAGCTAAAACAGCTACACAACCATTTGCTCAGTCCCCCCTACCTGTGGGATGTGGGAGAGAATCGGGGAAAAAGGGTAAAACTCATGGACCGCCATAAAGACAGTTTAATATGACAGAAAAGGAGGAGAATAAAAAAGTAATAATAACACCCCCACCAATACTACTACTAACAAAAGAATATACAAAACAAGTGGTGCACAGCACAATTGCTCACTACCTGCAGACCACCTGTGGGTGCTCAGCTCGTTCCTGAGCACTGGTCTAAGCCCCTGGCCAGCTTCCTCAAATTATGTGCTAAGCATATGACATGATATGGTACAGAATATCCCTCTGACCAGTTTGGGTCAGCTGTCCTGGCTGTGTCCCCCCCAGCTTCTTGTGCACCCCCAGCCTCCTCACTGGCAGGGCAGTATGAGAAGCTGAAAAGTCCTTGACTTAGTGTAAACATTTCCTAGCATTGACATCAGTGCGATATCAACATTATTCTCATCCTAAATTCAAAACACAGCGCTATACAAGCTACTAGAAGAAAATTAACTCTATCCCAGACAAACCAGGACATACATATGAGCACTGTTTGATTGCATTTAGTGTCTGTCTGTGAGACTGTAGCATCAGTTTTATCATACTCAGTGGTATTTGTGAATTTTTCTGTTTGTTTTACACCAGATTATGTCCACATTGCACATGTTACATACAGTAAGGAGAAAGCCAGTCAAGGAAAATCAGCATAAGCCAAATTATAAAACAAAGCAATATTCTTTCATACAGCACTTACACAATCACAGTGCTGTAAAGCTACGTCTTGATGGAATTGCAATGATATTACTGCAAAGTATTGCAATTTATATGTTATGAAATATACTTCATGCAGCCACAAAAGCATCATCTTTCTAAGATTTCCACTTGTGGTTTATTGCTCCCCCTGGAATGACCTATACTTCTGTGGTTAGCAAGAATATACACCAGATCTTCTCGACCTTTACATGCCTGTATTTTGGGGGGGCACAGGGAAGAGAGTGGTCATCACGTTTCTACTTGTAATTTTTCTGGGGATTCTGAACTTCTACCTTTAGGTTCATTAGCAATGTTATCATAAACCAGAAATGTTTCTAAAGTGTAAGTGTGTGTCTGTGTTTCAAGAGAGGAGACATTCTGAAATCTGTGTTTTTTGCACACACACATACACCAAACTTTATTGTGTTAACAGTTTGACATTTTCTTAGAGTTTCATTTTTTTCTTGGGAGTTTCACAAGTCAGAAGCCACTTTATGTGAGTTAGATTTCCTCTGTTAAGCACATCCTCCACTGAAAGTGTAGCTGTGATTGTTTAAAAAAGATGTGATGAAAATGAGGTGTTGCTGTCAATTGTTACTGAGGAGGTGGTGCTTGATACTGCGTTGTAGCTGAGCTGTAATCACAGTTGTACTAAAGATTTGAGGTGAAGCTTTTTAAAGTTCTGGTTAAACTGATGTGGATTGGAGAGTTATTTTTGCCTTTTCCTGCTATATATAGTGTGTAGCAGTTCTTTTCAGTGGTATTTCAACCATCGTGCAAATAAAAAGCATCCAGAGTCTTCAGAATAATAGAGATAATAATTAGTTATGGAAAATATTTTAGAAAAGCATGAACAACTTCCATCTTCTGGTTTGGAAGGCAGAAGGAATTTGATAGGTCAGTCAGTTCTTTTATGTTTGTAGTCATAGCTCATGTCCCAGCTCATACAAGTACATAGAAGAGATGAAATGTGAGACTGAGAAGGTGGGCCCTATATTGCCAGTCTGAACAGGATTTGGTGTATGAAAATGTAACAGTGTAAAACCAAAATATGAATCGGCCTGGTGCTACTTCTGTTTTAGCATGCGGTTGTGTTGGTTTTCTACCAGAGAGGAAAACATAAATCCCTAAGGATACTGTTGTATCTTAATTGAAGCACACCTTCAAACTTACCTAGAGAAGAAAATGGTGATACTGGGCAAATGTTCAGGTGGAAGTTAGAGTGCCCGTCATGGATTTCCTGCTCTTTGAACATTACAAACAGTGAAATGAGCTGCCTAAAGCAATGCTCTGTTGAGCAGAACATATATAGAACATAGTGCAGGATGGGCACGGAGCTCCTCTGCATAATGAACGTTGTGCTGTATGGGATATTGAATGGTACAAGAAGGATTTTAGATTCAGAGAAGACATATAACACAATTCATAATAAGGGCAATGTGTCATACTCAATAACTTTTTATTTTTAATGTGTAGCTCCATTTTTTTCTTTGCTCTTTGTGCATACAGGAGAGTGTTTTATTGTATATTAGAGAAAAACAATAACATGATGTAAACACCATTTGTATCATTCATAATGTTCTAAAATTGTCATATCTTAGGGTTACTCTGGCTTGCCCAATCTAAATTTTTTTGTGCATTGCATGATTTTTCCAGTGTTGCAACTTGCTCCCTATGCATTTCTGTGTAAAGGGGTGCTCTAGATACAGGAAAGACATTGACTTTCTATCCAGAGAGAGGTTTCACAGACTGGGATTGTGTCTGTGTTAGCAGTCTGCACATCATGTGGTAACATGGAAAAAGCTTAAAGTAAAATTCATGAAGGAAGATGGAAGGGAAATAGACAGTGAGGTGGGCACAGCAGCAGTTCCTCAGCTACAGTCAGTTTCTGTGCCTTAAAATTCTGTTTCTGTCCTATTTTGCCTGCATGACTTTTTCTTTGTAAAGTGGAAAGGGTACTAGCTTTCTGTATATAGTCCCAAATTTGGCTTTTAGCATTATTGTAGGATTTTCCTTCTTTTCTCTCTTTTGTCTCAGAAGATGACTGCATGCTCCATTCAAAGCAGGGAATTCACGCTCATTTGGGTTTTATAGCACTATCAGTAATACCAGTGACCCTTCCCCTTCTGCCATCCTGAAGGATGAAACCTCAGGAAGCTCCTGCCACATTAAAGGGGTCCCAAGACAGACTAATGCTGTGCTTAGAACAGTGCTAAATAAAATTGAATGCATTTCATCTATTTTTCTCTAGTTTTAATCATATTGACTGGAGCCATTACCACTCTGAGCTGCTGAGCCTTGCCTACTTAGTTTGAGGTTACCACTCCAAAGGCTGCACCGAAGAGGTTATGTGAGCTCTTGCTAATCTGCATTGGGCAAAATCAGTAGGTTTTGCTCATGCTATGCTGTTGCTTGTTTAGGCTGACTTTGCTGGCTTTACCTGAGCAGGTGATAATTTCTATAGTGACTGCTTTCACCAAGTGAGCTCTGAGGGGGGTAACCTGCAGCAGGAAGGGCGGTTCAGTGCTATTTTCTACAATGAGCACTGCAGTTTAGAAAATTAATGTATATCCATGACTTAGTAACATTTGTGATATCAGACCCATATACTATGGCATTTGAGTGCACATGAGAAACAGTTTGGATTTGCGTCTTATATACTCTTATGCTGCTTTGTCTTGCTGTGGAAATGTAAAAATGTTTTTAAGTAGAAGCAGGGCAAGACTGACTAATTACAGTGGTGTTAGATACTCGTACAAAAAATAATTTGACCCATGACAGCTTTTTGCAGGAAGGAGCATGACAGCAGGACGTGTAAAAAGATTTGAAGGTGGAGAACAAGAAATGAAGCAAATTAATTGTCCAAGTTCAGTGATACATTTTAATACATTGAAATGGATGACATTGGGAAGGTGGAGGTGAATTAACCTATTGTATGGACTCATGCAGATCAGAAAAGCATAGACTTTATTAGTTTCAAATCCATGCATACAATGTAAGGGGAAGTCTTGTGTCCATGGAAGGGCAGAATTTGATTATGTCTCTGGGTGTTGTTACATGTAATGAACTGTGAAACAAGGCTTATCTACCTCTGCCTTACAGGCTTGCTGAAAGGACTTTATGTGATTAAAGACAGTGTGTGTGTGCACGTTTTAGGCATAATGATTTGTTTGAAACATAACCCAAGTGATTCCTCACAAACAGAATGTAATCACTGTGTGATGGAAATCACTGAGTTCTAAACATCCTAGTTTTTCTTTCCAGTTTTTTATGGCAGAGCAGGCAAAGTGCTGTTGAGGACTTTTCTTCCCAGTGCTGTCTTGTGGTATTTTTTCTGTAACTTGAGGTTCTTCCCAGGCACATAAGGTGTTCAACAAATGACATTTGTTCTATTACATTTTCCTAAAGCACCCATATGAGAAGGAATTGTGTGATGGAGAATGATGCTGACCTTTTCATGACTGGACTGTTCGGAGAATGATACGATAAACCTAATGGAAGTAGCATGCTTAAATGGTTGAGGCTGGTGCAGTAGATGTTTTAGAATACAGTTACAGTTTTAAAATTTTTTGTTGGTATTTGCAGTTTAAAAATAAGGCTTCGAGGAAGGGGAATCCCAGTCTTTTGTACTGTGATGCAGAATGCTAGAAAATTTGCACTGTAAACTATGAAAAGTATTTGAGGCCGCAGTATTGCGGTCCTACATTGTGGTTAGTGTGCCAGGCAAGTGTGAGACAGATTGATGTGGAATAAGACAGTCAAGTGGGACAGCAGCCAGGTGAGGGCCTCTGTTTCACGTGAGCTTTGTACATTTGTATAAAATGGTGTCTCCATTCCCCCTCCTCCCTCCCCCCCAGCCATTCATTAGATTGGTTGTCCGAGACCTGCTTGAAAGTAGGTAATTTACTATGGCTGGGCAAAGTCGAGAATGTTCTTATGTTCTTTTCTGCTCTAAGACAAGTGTATTGTCAAGGCTGTCTATGTAAAGGTACGACTGTGGTTTTCAGATCAGCCCGGTGATTTTAGACTTGTTCAGTAATTTTGTATTTAATTCTAGCTCATGTAGAGAGTCACAGTGGCAGCCGTAGTGCTTAGTGATGGAGGAACCCTGACCAGTGAGGCAGCCAGTGAGGTTTCTCTCTTTTTTCATCAAAATACACATACTTTTTTTTTTTCTAATTTTCTTGTCATGATTTACCCCAGCCGGTAACTAAGCACCACACAGCTGCTTGCACACACACCCCCCCCCCCAGTGGAATGGGGAAGAGAATGGAAAAAAGTCCTCGTGGGTTGAGATAAAGACAGTTTAATAGGATAACAAAGGAAGATAACAACAACAAAATAATAATAATGATGGACAAATGCAATTGCTCATGACCTGCGGAAAAAAAAAAGCCCAGTCTGTTGCCAAGCAGTGATCCCACCTCCCGGCTAGCTCCCCCAGTTCTATACGGAGCCTGACGTTCTATGGCAGGGAATGTCCCTTGGGCCAGCCTGGCTCAGCTGTCCTGGCTGTGCTCTCCCAGCTTCTTGTGCACCTGGCAGGGTGTGAGAAGCTGAAAAGTCCTTGACTTAGTGTAGACACTACAACTGCCTAGCAACAACTGAAAACAGGAATGTGTTACCAACATTATTCTCATAATAAATCCAAAACACAGCACTATACCGGCTACTAGAAAGAAAATTAACTTTATCCCAGCCAAAACCAGATACTTTTAAAGTAATTGATAAATTTGTTTTTAAAAATACTGGCACTGTAGAAAAAGTTTGTTCATAGTTGTTTACCTCTACCATTGTGTTGGAGTGCTTCAAGCTGCTATGCTGGTATGAACAAAATAATCATAGGCAGAGTATGGAAAATAATTTTAGATTATTTTCATCAATTTCTTTATGTTTTATGCTGATAATTCACAGTTTTACACCAATTATAACTATTAAATATTAATTTTCTTTTTAAAATGTGTTTTTAAAATTGCAAATTGGGATTTCAAATATTTTTAACAAGCAGTTGGCCTATCATAATGCTCTTTGATAAGGAGAAGGTTTCTGTTGTGTCTGTAAATCTATGTTGCCATCAATGTTTTACAGGTAAATATTACACCTTCCATACATTCCACTGGTGAATTCCCCCAGCTTCTCCATCATGGTGTGAATGTGCCACATAATGAGTCACATTTGTTGGCTCAGCAGAATGGCAGCACAGCTAACATGCTAGAAGCATCGATGAGATCCATTACGCCTCAGATTAATGGGAAGTCCTCTAGTGATGACTTTGACCAGCTGATCAGAAATATGTCTCAGGTAAGCATGTTGTCTGGTAACCACAAAACGTGGATCACTGATTATCTGGAAGATTAAAATACATGTATGTTTATTTAAAAGAAATTAAGTTATTAAGCAAACCAGAGCTCACTTGCTATATAAAACAAAAATAACCTTTTAATTTAAGGACCAATTGGTTGATGAGGAAACAATTGCAAAAGTAGCCTTGACATTGTCACTGCTGAGTTATTGTCCTTAGCTGGGCAGTGTGCCTCTCATAGATCAGCATGCCATTATCTTTCCGTGCACATTGTAGGACTGCAGTGCTGTGTTTGAGGGAGATGCTTTGTCAGAGCATGCTCTTGTATGCATAACTAATGAAAGCTAGTTCTGTGACTTGCTTGGAAATAAGATGGAAAATTCCTTTTTTGGCCTTGCTACACATTGTTCTGTAATCTTACTGCTTTCCTGTGGTAGGCAGAAATGGTGTATGAGTCCCTTCAGTGGCTGGAACTGAAAATGGCCAGGCATGTGTTCTAGCATTTTTCTAATTAACCTGTAATAAAGCCAGATAGGGGAAGTCTGCCGTTCTTTTCCTGGAGAGCCTTTTGCATAGTCCTACTTCTTCCCTCTTCCTGAAATTCGTCCTCTTTTTTCTAGTTCTGCTTGAGTGTTGGCCTGTACCCTCTAAAATTTTATAGACGCATATATTGTAGTTTAGTCACCACTAAGCCTCAAGTCTGTATATTTAGCTGTTGTTTGCTGATTTTGCTCTTCTGGGCCATAATAATCTTTATTTCTCAAATCTTTCATAATTGTCACTTTTCTGTATGATAGTGAGAAATTGGAACTGAAATTAGCCTTGTCCAGCCATAGCTGTCAAATTAGAAAATAATTTCCAAATTGTTTACCACCTTCATTAATGCCACTTTTCAACATTTTTAACATTTGTGCCCTTTTTTCTTCTACTGAACAGGGTCGTCTTGTGGAGACCATTGAGCTTATTAAACCTTTAAGTGGTGGTCTGGGCTTCAGTGTTGTGGGACTCAAGAGTGAAAACAGGGGAGAACTAGGAATATTTGTGCAAGAAATCCAGGAGGGAAGTGTGGCACATAGGTAAGATTACTACTGGAATATGTTACTGTACCAAGTGTTAACACAATACTGCAATTTAGTTGTGTTATTGCTGTTGTTTTTGGGTTTTTTTTTTTGTGGTGCAAGGAAACTTTTCTCTCGTATTCTAAGCCATGTATCATAGCAGATTTAAAATTAGTCATCACTAAAATTTAATGTAATGTTGGAACAGGGCAGCATATGATCTGTTCTGAATTTCCAGAAACTAAAGATGTAGTTTCTCTGCGGTTTGTTTATATCTCCTTTCCGGCAGTGAAAATGAGGAGGGTACCATTCTGTGTCATGGCTTTTAAAGCGGAAATACAGATTTTGCCATCCATGAATGCACTGAAAAACAATTTGGTGCAAAAAAATCAGTTGTAACTAGCAGGGTTGTTTGTTAGGTAGGTTCCCAATGGGCAGGTGTGAAACCCAGCCTCAAGGTCAAGAAAGGCTTGACCTGAAGTCGTTGGACTCTTAGAAAGGCATATTCAGCTGATGTTACCAGAAACTCAGCAGTAATAATAGCTTGCTGAACGTATGCTGTAGACTTTAATCCTGATTCCACAAGTACTGTTGAGAGAAATGGGTTTCTGCTGTAAGAACAGCCCAAGGGAGCAAATGAACTCACTGGTGAATGGCAGCAGCAGTGGTTCACTGCAAACTGGTGGGGTGTATCAGGATTTGCTGATCAGGATCCCCACTAGAGCTGCTTGTGTGGTGTGGCTGAGTCATCTCAGTGCTAGTTCTCACTGTGATGCAGGGAGAAGTTTTCTGATTATTTGTGATCTGAACACTGTCCTTTTAACAGAGGGCAGAGCTTGACCTGCAGAGTTAATTCAGTTATAAAAAGTGGCATGTTCTATATCATTACAATATTGTTTAATCTGCCTAAATTCACTTTTTCTTTTTTTTTCCTTCCCCTTCAAGAGATCTTTCCTTTTACTTCTCTTGCTCCATGGAGTTGAGATGTGTCTTTACTGAATCATGCCCTTAACTGAATTGACCTGATTCAGCGGCAAGAAGAGAAACATTGAACAACTGTTACAGGGCTCATAAATCAGAAAGGCCCTGGCAGTAATAAGTCTTTGAGAGAAGACTTAACTCTGAAAAACAGTTCAAACTCACAAGTGAAATATAATGGGTTGAAGCTAAGTAGTGTTTATCCTGAATGCTGTTGAGTACCTTTGGCTTCTGCACTGTAGTTGCTCACAGAAGATGGTGTAAAGCTGGTGTTTTCGTTGCTGCCCTTTGTTTTCAAAGCATTGCCACTTTGGGATGTTGAAGACAAGACTCCAGAGTTTTTGCTGTTTTTTTGTAAAAGCAGTAGTGGTGGTGGAGGAGGCAGAGGGTAACTCTTCTGTGTAGGCTTCCTCTGAAGTAGGTCTGGGGAAGGGCTTAGTATGTAATTCTACAGTAGTGCTTCCTTTGTCAGAAAGTGAAGAGTTATTTTTTAACTTGTTCAGGTTTTTTTCCCCTCTCATTTAAAAGGGATCTGTTTTATAATTTTCTTTCTGTTTCTCTCTCTGCCTTGCCTTCCTTTTTTCTTTTTTTTTTTCCCTTGGTTTTGTGCAAAAATAAATTTGTTTCCATAACATCTTGATGAAAGTATGTCCCACTCCACGGTTTGATGAATATTCAGAATCGGCTCAATGAACAAAGTGGAGCACTTGGTCTGTTAAGCAAGAGGCTCAAAGTCAAGAATAAACATAAGTTCCCAGGCTATGATTGGGAGCGACTGAGATCTAATATGCTTAGTCTCGGATGGGGGTACAGGGAGAAGAAAGCTAGCTAAGGGGTAGTAGCCAGGGGAGAGTGGCAGTGGGATTAGCTTCAAAGGAAGTGATCACCAGGGTACCGCATCAGCTCCTTTCAGCAGAACTGCAGGGAGAGATTAAAAAGTGGGGGGAATAGAGAAAAGGCTATTAAAAATACTGGAAAATTGTCAAAATATTGTAATTCCTGTGGCAACACTTCTTTCTTTTTTCTTGTTTGTTTATTTTGTCATCCCCCTTCCCTGTTTACGCATATGTGACAGAGATGGAAAGCTGAAGGAAGCAGATCAAATCCTTGCTATTAATGGACAAGCCCTTGATCAGACAATTACACATCAACAGGCTATCAGCATCCTACAGAAAGCAAAAGATAATGTCCAGCTGGTTGTGGCCAGGGGCACGTTCCCTCAGCTGATCAGTCCTGTAGTTTCCCGGTCTCCGTCTGCTGCTAGCACAGTTTCAGCCCATTCCAACCCGGTGAGTGTACCCCAAACATCTGTGTATTCAGTTCTGGGCATGTGTGAGCTTATTGCATCTAGTATTTTGAGACCTTTTTTTTGTAACTTGTACGTACATTTCCTTCACAGTTCTCGAGGTTTTTCTTCTATTTATCTTTGTTGTACCTTTTCCCATGCAAAGAGTAGAAAATATTCAAGCTTGCTGTGGGGGTGGGGGGGAGGATATTGATCTTGGCCATATTCCTTCTTCCCATCTGCCAAAGTCTCTGTATCCATCAATGCAAATACATCGTGTTTACCTTATGTTATGAAGCTTTATTTTGAGGTAGCAGTAAACAGGATCTTTTTTTCTCTTTCCCTTCTGCTTGAGCAAACAGATGGTGATATTAACTACACTTTCTCTTCTTGGTATCTTCCTGATGTAATGGCTTGTCGTGGGATGAAATGGCCAGTGTAGGTTTCACTGTTTAGTCATCTGTGGCTCTTCTGTAAGGGAACTGATAATCAGAAGTATATGAAGCAATCAGTCTTGAAAAAGCAGCTATTTTAGTGTTTCGCATAAAACTTTTAGTGAAGAAGTTTCAGAAGTGTTACTTTCTTCTGTGTGCCTGAATAAAGCTGATTGGCCTAACTTTTCCTGTCAGCGGATAGGAGAGGCCTGCTCTCTTCCAGTATTCTTGTAGTATATTCCAGTATTCCTACACTTCTTTCTCTGGATGATTGCCTCCGCATTCTCTGAACAGCTTCCATTCCTTGAAAAAATGTTCCTTTCAGACCTGCTGCAGCTCCTTCTGTTTTTTTTTATGCATGCCTTTCCCAGTCCTTGTGTTCCCTTTGCTTTCAAATGCTGGGGGAAAGCAGCTTATCTGGAGCCATTCTTTTTCCTTCAGGCTTTATGTTAAGACTGTGGATACTCAAACAGGTACTATAGGGCTTTGAATTTGCAGTACCTTGATTATTCCACAATTCCTGCTTACTTTCAAGATCCTACCTGGTAGAGCACCAGCTGTGGTTTTAAATTTCAGATGAGTTTACGGTATGGTTTTTTCTTCAGGCGAAAGAATACCAGGAGCTCCCAGTTGTCGCTTCAGTACCACCCCGCGTGAGTGAGCTAGCCTTTGTCTTTCTTTCAGAGCAGTTTTGCTCTGTCAGAACATGAAGCCTGCCGTCAGAGCTACTTCATTCCAGTGCTGTTGACATCGGACAACTTGGAAATCTTCATTCATTACACAGGAGGCAATTCTGCTAATGCGTACCTCACAATGCCTGGTGTTGCTGTCAGCCTTAACCTCTGAATGAGGTTTATGGTTTCTCCTGTGCTTTGTTACAGTGTCCAGTGTGAACATGCACTTCCCTGAGGACTTTAATTTCCAGTCTTTTGAGATTTCCAAGCAGCAGTATTTTTCTCACTGACTGCAATGGGGCATGGAGATGGACAATCCTAGGTTCCTGCTTAAATACATTCAGGAAGTTTTGGAAGGCCTGACCCGTTACCCAGGTCTGGCTGGTACTAGAGAAATTCCAACTGTTACGGAATGAGCAATTTATTGCTAAATATTATGTAATCTTATACCTAAAAGTAATTATTTGAAAGGTCCCATATTTCCACCTTCCTCCCACCTTCCTTTATTCAAAAACATACCCAAGAAATAAGAGAAAATATTTTGCAAGCTTTAATACGTATGTCCTTATTTTAATCATTTGCAAGCTGATATTTATTCCTTTTAGGTTCATTGGCAGCATGTGGAGACCATTGAGCTGGTGAACGACGGCTCAGGTTTGGGATTTGGGATAGTGGGAGGAAAGTCAACTGGAGTGATTGTTAAAACCATCCTCCCAGGAGGGGTGGCTGATCAGGTAAATTCAACTTCCCCTTCCGTTTACCATTCAGTAAAGTGTGAAGTTACTCTTTACTTTTATAATCATGCTAAGTAATGGTAGCTTCTTTCCTCATAAATGTAAAAAAGAGAGAGCAAGTGGTGAAATTTATCCTCGGTAAAGGTGTGTTTACTGCAAGGGATCTGTGCATTTGAATGTAAAAGCTGGATTAGGCTCTAAATCACATTTTCAAACCTGTTACGTTATGCACGTTTGGTGCAGATGTATTTAGACTCCTAATTCTTTAATGAATATATTGGTTGTAATCCAGGGGTGGGGGGGCACCAAGAACTTACTTGCTCTGCCCAGACAGCTAAGAAGAACATCTTCTCTCTGCCGGGCTTACGGAAGGTGGGAGCAGGTATGTGGCATTGTGCATCCACTTCAGGACATGGGCTCTGGTCCTGCCTGAAGGGCTAATGAGAATTTAAGTTGGTGATCATAGCCCATTTCAAGATTGTCCGTTGGACAAGTATCTAGGGCTGCATTGAAGATGGTCAAGGGTTGAATGGGCACAGAGACTGGTCTGTATTCCGACCACAGAAGAGGTGGCCTGATAACAGGGCCTGGAGATGCATGGACAGGATTTACTGCTGCACTCTTTCCCTGACCAAGTGGATGGGTTCTTTTTGCAGACCTGTCTCTTTAATGCTTTTCACGTGGGATAAATTCACGTGAAGCTTTTTTATTCATTAAAAGTAAATTGTTAGAAGAGTAAGCCAGTGTGAAGCAATATAAATAACTGGATCACAGTAAGGAAGAAATGTATTTTATTTTGAAGTTACGGTTAATCCTGAGGACCAGTTTTTAAATAGAAGTGCAAAGCTGAATATATGTTTGTGTGCTGTCTTTTGGAAGTGTGGAAATGAAACCTGAAGTTCTCTAATCTACATGCAGTTGTTAAATACCAGTAGGTACTAAACATAACTATATGATTTTTTTTTTCTGCACTCGGGTGACCGACTGCTTGAAAAAGGATGTCCTGGATATTTCTGGGGAAATTTCTCGTAAAATTAGTGTGCCGTTAGGCAAACTACTTTTCTTCTCCATGTTATCAGGATATTGACTTGGGACTCAAAAAAAGTCACCTGGTTCATATGTCTTAAAAGTGATTAAAGCTGTGCAGTCTTTTTCTAATTGTATGGTACATGGGAAAAATGGCGGGATGTTAACAGATTATTTTTTTTCATCATCATTCTTCATCCAGCATGGGAGATTGTGTAGTGGAGACCACATCTTGAAAATTGGTGATACAGACCTGGCTGGAATGAGCAGTGAGCAGGTGGCACAAGTTCTGAGGCAGTGTGGAAATCGAGTGAAACTGGTAATTGCAAGAGGTCCTGTTGAGGAGCCACCTCCACCAGTAGTCCCTCCAGGTACACCAGTACCCATCTCCACAACAGAGAAACAGGTAAGCAATAGTGAATATACTTAACTCATGGCGAACTGGTACTTCAAACTCGCTTTTTTTTTTAACTGCTATTTGAATATCTTTCATGCTTATGTTCTCAAAAGCCAGGATTTTCTTTGCAGGTAGCAATGTTCTCAGCTGACAGTCTGGGAGAATTTAAACGAGTCCACAATGCAAGGAACTATATCTGTGAAGCCATTTGGGATCAAGGCTTAGGGCTACCATAAGTATGATCTGAATAACTTCTGGCTCTGGATTGCTTGTGATTGTGCAGTAATACACTGGGAACAATTGAAGCCATGAAGTCTTTTCTCCAGCTGGCTCTGGAGTGTTTCTCTGTCCACCTGTCCTTTTCCTCTCCAGGAACATTTCTTATTTCCATATCATTGCAGCCATCCATCAGACAGTTCCTCCCTGTGCCAGTCAGCACACAGATGCTCCTTCTTTCCTACATCACCTGGCATTGCTCATTTGCTAGATGTCTTCCAAAAAAAGTCAGCCAGCTGCTACCCTTATTCCCCTGCTGATGATTGTACTCTCTGTGCTGTTACTCTGCTACAACCGTCAGCCCCTTAAACAATGCTGTAAATACTATCATGTCCTGTCAGCTCTAAACCTCTACAAAATAGGTCATTTGCATGTTTGCAGCAAAGCCTGGTTTCGTGAGAGCCAGGAACAGTAGTGTTTTGTCACATACAGTTATGACCAGATATATTTAAATGTGAATATGTGGAGTAAGTGAATGAGAGAAGAAAAACGTGGTTTTGAGCCTACAACCAGATAGAATTTACACCTTAAAAAGAAATTTTTGTTTTACTTTCCCCTGTTGTTTTTCTAGACATTTTCTTCCCAGTTACAAATTACATTTCAGATAGGTCACTTTGGAAGAAAAAAAAGCCTTAACAATTTTTGCATGATTACCATTATTTTGCCTCTGTCCATTGTAGTGGTATCTCTGGAAAACAAACATATATTCATCCCCTTTATTGTGTCTGTAACACAAAGAAAGTTAACATGGAGCATCTTCTGAGCATCTAAGAGGAGACAGACTTTTGTGTCTTTACAGCACTCAGAGGCATGAGTGCATTTTAGATGCATGGCTGCATTTTAGATAAAGGCATCAATATTTAGTCCAAATATTATTTATCTGAAAAGCAGAAGTCTCAAAGGAGAAGGTGAATTTGATGATTTAATCTGTGTATATTTATTCAGTATTTGCCTTTCTGAGGTTATATGATGTAATGTTGAAGGCTATATCTGCAGCTGCAGGATATATAGGATTTCCAGTACTGAGGAAGTACCTCGAAGCCACCAAGTAGCAAAATTTGACTTTTTTGCCATCTTCCTCTCCTTTTCCATCCTTTTCACTACCTCATGCCTGGTACATCTCTCCTGGCTGGAGGCAGGCTATTTTTAACTTGCTTCTGCCAGCACAACATCTTGTTCTTGGAGGGAACACCCAGTTAATAGTGCTGCAGGCCTTATTAATTTGGGTGTGGAGTGAAGATAATGATGGAAACAGCTTGGTTTGTCTATATCTTCCTGGCAAATACAGGGTGGGTGAAGGCTTTATGATGCTCTTAAAGCTGTTAGTGGGACCAGAATGGCTTTTCAAAATGAGCACTTCTCATCGTGTCCCCTGTAGATGCATATCCTGTAAAAATTCATGAGGTTATGGAAATTGGAGCAGGTTTTTAGTGGCATTACCTGTGGCCAAAATAATCCTGTATTATGAAGCAGAGAGGTAGTTAAAGCAGTAGAAATTTATTTTTCTTGTGTTTCATTGTGGTTTTGGGTGGAGCTGTTCAGATAAAGAACTGAAATCAGATTCTCTTTTGGCAAGTAGCATCATAGCTCTCCTGAAGTCTTTCGTAGCACATGCATCCTCATCTAGTCAAACTGGGTTTAGTTAGTATCTGCCTGGTTGCTGTATTGGCACTTTAAAAAGTATTAGCTGCTATTTGTCATGCAGAAGAGACAGAATAAAATAGGAGTATAGCAGGATCTTGATAGATTTATACTATATTTATGAATTCCCATTTTAAATATGTGCATAAATACTGATGTTCGTATAAATAGAATGAAATTGAAACCTAGTATATGTAATCATACACTGATATATATCATCTATGGAAGTGGCTGTTAAGTACCTGTTTTTGACAGCTGAAGGATGAAAAATTTAAAAAAATCCCTTTTTTAAAAGTTGAAATTAAGTTTTATAAGTTGATTTATTTTAATACGAAAGCAATATTGTTGAAATGGGATTTTAGTAAGTATTATACTTTGATTAACAACAAATAAATGAATTCAGTAACAAAGAATTTTTGGGGTAATGAAATTCAGAGGGTTGTAGTAGGTATTAGCGGTGATTGTAATTATTTAACTAGCTGGAAGTATAATTGCTACTTTCTAAAACCGTTAAGTCTTTCAAAAACAAGAAACATAATTGCCTCAGTAGAAATAGCTTCAATTGTTTTAAACTGGGCATGCATAGCAAGAAATAGCTACAGTTATTGAAAAGAAATTTAAACAAATAGAATACAAAGTATAATTTTGATCTTTTTTTCTTCTTCTAAATAACATAGCAGTCTAAAGCTTGTTCTGTGGAAGTCCCAGAAGGGAAGCAAGCTACATATTCTAACATTTAAGCATGGTTTACTGTTCAAGAGGTTCATTGTTCAATTTGTACAAATTTCACCAGTCATTTTTGTCATCAAATAATGATTTTATAGATTAGAGGGTAATATCCCAGGGGGAGGGGGCGGGGAGGGCATGACCTGTATTACTTTGCAGTGAGGAATGTTACCTATGTCTAGTTTCTCTGCTGAATACCAAATAAGAGCAGGAGCAGAGTTGGTACTTTCTTTTTTACATTTGTGTCTAATTTTGCATGTTAATGACATAAAAAAAACTTTAAAGGAGAAAAAGCTTCCTTTCTAATCACACTTTTCTTATTAGGTAGCTGCTTCTGTTGATAGCTGTGAAGATGGGGAGAAATTTAATGTTGAACTCACTAAAAACATTCAGGGGTTAGGAATAACTATTGCTGGTTACATCGGAGACAAAACATCAGGTAATGATAATCTGTTAGGTACTGTGGTATGTGTGCATCAAAGACTTAAATTTTGGTTCTGGTATAGCATATCTGAAATAAAACGTTGACCATCTAAAATCTTTTTTAAGTTTGTAAAGCAAAAGGAATTGTTTTCCTTTTGTGAGAAGGACATTCAGATTAGAAGCAATCAGTTTTATTATAAAATTCCACCTCAGTATTTTTAAATGAATTTTTATATTCACTCTTGGCTAAAGCTTGTGCTTGTATGTTTTTGTGAAACAATTCTAAAATAGACTGAGCCATTTTTGTTAGAACTGGCTGGGCTTTTTATATTACATTTTCATTTTTAAAAGGCTCTTACAAGATAATGCATTAGTTTTCTGAGTAGTTTTATGAGGTTTTTTTAGGAGTTGTTATTTTTTAAACAATGTGTATAGGACTGCTAGCAGATAAAGAATTCCTTCGTGGCTTCTGAATACAGTGAATGTTTGTTGACCTCTGGGCTGTTGCAGCCAATAAATAAGTTAATTTAAATAAATAAATGCAACAGTGTTCATGTACAGTTGAGTATTTTTACTTTGTAATTTCCACTACATTTTTCAGAAAAATGATCCAGAGCTCTTGTTAGGCCTCCCTAGAGGGGATTTGGCAAATGCAGCGCTGCTAGGAAGAGACAGTGGCCGAATATGTTGGAAGACTTCTCAAAGAGCTCTTTGACTTTTACCCATGTTATATATTGTTAGCAAAATGTATGGACAGATATAACCCACATTATTGGCAGTCTGTAGACGTAATTTATGGGCTTTGAGAAGCTGGTCTAAATTTTAACAGTCTGTTTCGTAAGACAGGATGGTCACAGTTTCTGTGAGTCTACTCTTTAGCAACTTCCAGTTAAATCTTTAAAAGGCAAATTAAATTGTAGAGCATATGATAGATCTGATAGCGTATTTTAACTGATTTAGTGTTGGAGTATCACCAACCTTTGATTTTAAATTATTGTGCTGCATATAACTCCGTTGTTAGAAATTATTCTTGCTTTAGGAACTAATTGGGTATCTATCTCACTTAATTTTGTGACTTAACACTTAGTTAAAGAACAACTTTGCTGTCAGAGAAGCAGCAATAAAACTACTGGGCAACGTGTTCCATGGCTGAATGACAAATAGCAACTTGTCATGTTATGGTGCAGCTGTTACAGGATATAAAACCACTTGGAAATTAGTAGGACCAGTCATTCAATTATTCACAAAACCTGGGAAAACAGCAGATTAAGAAAAAACAGAAAGGAATTGTCAATGTCATGACTTAAATATATTTGTAGTCTTATCTTTTCTAAGCTGAATATAGTCACTAGAGCAAAACATAGATTTTGCCCTCCTTTCTGCTAACTTATGCCATATTGAGGCTCAGTAAAAGATGAGTTTCAGGTCTGCAAAGGCACTGGGTTGTCTTGGCAGCTGTTAAAACTCATTTTATAGTGGATTGTCTTCCCATTGAATGTATTGATTTAACAGAGTTGGAACATTTGTTGTGAGAAAGTAGATTCTGTTAAGTTTTCTGATACCAATGTTATAGGCCTGTGACCCTCAGACCTGATTTCATTCCGGTTCATACTAGTATTTTTCTCGATTTCATGTGTACTATATAAAATGTGCATATAGGAGCTCCATAGATTTTCACTTTACTGAGCTGTTGAAGTTGTTTCAAATTCCAGTGTTTTTCCTGAAATAGATCTCTTTTTGTAAAACGTCCCTTCTCTAGATGTTTTATATATAAGGCTTTTCCTTATGATTCAAAGTCTGTAACTGTTTAAAATGTTTTTTGGTTTGGGGTTGGATTTTTTTTTTCTTTTCTGCTTCTTTTTTTTATATTGGATCAAATACTGACTTACAGCTGTAGTTAAAAGCTGGTTCATACGTAAGTTGTAGTTCTGTTTGCTTATAATTTTGTGCATTTGGTTATCCAAGCATGAGTTTTCTTAAGCAGTTAAGTACATAGAAAATACAGAATTTACCAGGTTAGTGAATTTTCTGTCCTGCAGTTTTAAATCTGGCCAAGAGTCAGAGATACATTTTTTGTCTATGTTCATTTCAAAATTTAGATTAAAATAAGTTAAAATTCTTTTGCAGCAAGAATTGGGAATTCAGCATTGTAAGATTTTGAATGAAGTCTCATCCAATGCAACCTGATTAATCAGGGTTATCCTTTAGAAAAAATAGTAATATGTATGTTTTACTTAAAGCATATACCATGTTTTACTTAAAGCAAATACTTTCTTGATGATTCTTTCCTTATCTTACCTGGAGATTGTGTTTTCTTTCTTTTCCTCCCTTTGGCTGGTGGCATTAGTTGGAGGTTGTAGCATTATTTAAGTTGTTTCTTAATAAATTAATTTAATTTTCTCTGTTTTTTCATCTCAGAACCTTCTGGTATCTTTGTGAAAAGCATTACAAAAGGCAGTGCGGTTGAACATGATGGCAGAATCCATGTGGGAGATCAAATTATAGTTGTAAGTAAACACAAAGCGAAATTAGATCACTTGTCGGCAAAACTCTCCTTCTTTCAGTTGTAAAGAAATACTCATCTAGTATTTGTTTAAAACACTTAGGATTGGTGTTGAAATGGTGAGTCCTTTTTTTGACTGAGTATTCAGTCACATCTTTCTGATTATCTGTGTGTGTGTATAACTTGTTTTTCTTAAGAAAAAGTGTTGTGTGTCTGTATCTTATCAGTAAGAGCTTTGAGACTGCTTAGTAAAGGCCAGGTTTCAAAGTTTGATTCAAATTAAGCAACTGTGTTCAAAATGATTTTTAAAGGTATGTCATTAAGGTTTTAGATGCTCAGAGAAAGAAAAAAATATTTTCATGCATAAAATGCTAGTTGTATGATGAAAATCAGGTCATAAATGCAGGAACCCTGGTTTTGTGTCTGTCATAGATCTGATCGTGCATTGTGTGAAGGCAGCACTAAGAGCAAGATACGGTTTCTCTCCAAGTACAAATGTGTCTGCATGTTTGTATGGAGAAGTGTATATGATTTTTATGATTTAAATGCTGAGTACAAATGGCTAAAACTGATTATTCCAAAGTTTAATTTCTTCTCCTACTGCAGATGCAGAAGGAGAAAAAAGATTTCAGTGACCTGGGACAAAAGAATAATAAACATTGTTACAATATGGTTTGCTGAAGTGTGCAAGAAAAATTAAATAACCCCAGCTCATTTTTTAATTACTTTATATTTAGAAGAGCGCCAGAGTTGGAAGAAGTTCAGAGAAGGGCAACAAAATGATTAAGGGTCCAGGGGGAGTCACTCTTCATGCAGAAGAAATTAAAATAATGGAATATGTGTGTCGTATAGACAGACTGAAACAACTACAGGGGCCAAGGCATTGTTGGAAGTATTTCAGAAATTAAAAGTACTTAGGGGCAAGATGGAGAAAGAATAGGATAATATGGAGTTTGTGGGGAGAAGAAGAATAAAAGGTGGCGTGTACTGGGGACAATAGGATGAAATTGGGCAATACCAAAGTCTTGAGTTTCAGAAAAAACCCTGAGTTAATGAGGTAATAGGGAAGCTTCAAATGGAAGGGGCCAAAATCTTGTTCTTTAAAATATGAAAATGATGCACCAGAGATAACACCTGGCTGGCTGGGACAATGTTTGATTGGGAAATTGGACTTCACAGTGTTCAGTAGTAGACTTCACTGTGTCTGGTGTTATGTGGCCTCAGAACGGCTGTGCTCTGTAGTTCTTCCTGCCACAGTGCACAGGTGCATCTCTCCTCACCCTCCCCTCCCCAGCTCTCCTGGCCATGTCTGTGTTGGTTTATGCACCCACTATTTTCTCCTCAGAGGTGGGGATGGCTGGAGAGGTCAAGCAGGCAGGCTGCACAGCATGTGCTGTGTCTTCTCCCACCTCGCAGAGCAGATCTGCCTGGCCCCACCGTGGTGGGCACACAAAGCACTTCTCCCCGCTTTGCTGTGGTACTGGTGATTACGTAGCTGTGGGGTACTGCAGTGAAAGTGCTTAGTGTATCTGATGTTGCTAAGTCGTCCAGGTTTTTGTTCTTGTCCTTCCACTTGCTTTGTACTTAGGCTAACAGATGCTGAGAGCTCAGCATATTATGTTCCCCTGGACATTTTTTTTTTCCGGATGTTGTCTTGTGGGCTGAAAAGCTTCTTAATCATGTAGGTGGATGGAACAAATCTTCAAGGTTTTACTAATCAGCAAGCAGTTGATGTTTTGCGGCACACGGGACAAACAGTCCAGCTCACTTTGATCAGAAGAGGGCTTAAGCAGGAAACTCACATTCAGCCTCAGGAGGACTTCAGTGCTGCTGTTGAAAAGGACTTAGTGTTCCACACAATGGATAGTAGCACAACCAAAGGTAATTAAAACTGGCTTTGCTTTAAAGTTGGCTTGTAATATTTTTCTTCTCAATTGCAATCTGGAAATAAAATGGACCAGCTTTATTCTGGGTAGCTATTACTGGTGGTGGAGCTGCTGTACACGAGGGGAGAATTTGGTCTACTGTGGTTTGATTAATCTTTTAGACACAATGGTATTATTTGCTATATTTTCAAAGTGAGTGTTGAAAGCTCTGCACTGCATTGCATTTCTGGCTGAATTGCTTCAAGACTTTGATCCTGCAAATCTTCAAATGGTAAGAAGGCAGTAAATATTTTATTCGTGCTTGTGGTGGGTTGACCCTGGCTGGGGGCCACGTGCCCACCAGAGCCGCTCTATCACTCCCCTTATTCACTAGACGGGAGAAAAAGTACAACGAAAAGCTTGTGGGTCGAGATAAGGACAGGGAGAGATCATTCACTAATTATCGTCATGAGCAAAACAGACTGAACTGAGAGGAGATTCATCTAATCTATTACTAAGCAAAACAGAGTAGAGCAATGAGAAATAAAATCAAATCTTAAAACACCTCCCCCCACCCCTCCCATCTTCCCGGGCTCAACTTCACTCCCGGCTTCAACCTCCGCCCCCCTCAGCGACACAGGGGGACGGTGGATGGGGATTATGGTCAGTTCATCACACGTTGTTTCTGCCGCATCTTCCTCCTCAGGGGGAGGACTCCTCTCATCGTTCCCCTGCTCCAGCATGAAGTCCCTCTCACGGGAGACAGTCCTTCACGAACTTCTCCAACATGAGTCTCTCCCACGGGCTACAGTCCTTCACGAACTGCTCCAGCGTGGGCCTCTCCCACGGGGTGCAGACCTTCAGGAACAAACTGCTCCAGCGTGGGGTCCCCCACGGGGTCACAAGTCCTGCCAGCAAAGCTGCTCTGGCGTGGGCTCCTCTCTCCACAGGTCCACAGGTCCTGCCAGGAGCTTGCTCCAGCGTGGGCTTCCCATGGGCCACAGCTTCCTTCAGGTGCCTCCACCTGCTCCGGTGTGGGGTCCTCCACGGGCTGCAGGTGGAATCTCTACACCCCCTCATCCTTCCTCCATGGGCTGCAGGGGGACAGCCTGCTTCACCATGGTCTTCACCATGGGCTGCAGGGGGATCTCTGCTCTGGCGCCTGGAGCACCTCCTCCCCCTCCTTCTGCACTGACCTTGTTGTCTGCAGAGTTTCTTACATCTTCTCACTCCTCTCTCCAGCTGCGAAAGCTCCCTCTAACTTGTTTTTTTCCCTTCTTAAATATGTTATCAGAGAGGTGCTGATTGGCTTGGCCTTGGCCAGCGGCGGGTTCATCTTGGAGCCATCTGGCATTGGCTCTATCAGACACAGGGGGAAGCTTCTAGCAGCTTCTCACAGAAGCCACCCCTATAGCCCCCCCCCCCCCAAACCCTTGCCATGCAACACAGTGCTCTAGAGTGAGAGCTGCATTCAAGAGCAAGCAAAGAGATACTCTCCACAATGAGCAAAAGCAAGTCTCAGTTCATTTCACCCTTGTGTGTCAGTGTCACAACCTCAAGGTATGAGAGGAATGATCTATATCTAGAGGTTATTAATAATCTGATAGAGCATTAATTATATATGTGTACAAAGTTCAGAAGCCGATGACCAATATTAATTTTTGGCTGCCGAGATGAGATTAGTGAAGCTTAATCTTATACTGCGCACATCTTGAAGTATATGTGCCAGATCTTGAAAGTCAGTGTGTTTGAACAGAGTATCTGCACAGAGGCTGGGTGCACAGGTATTTTTCAGCTACTTGTGTTATAGGTTGGTGTCAGCAGAAGTATGTCACAACTCATTGATGGAGGCATTATCCCCACCTCACACAAGACTTTGAAAGACCCAGTAGTATGTTATCTGTGTGGCGTCCTCTCATTCCCACCTTTAGCAAAAATTACAGAGGAAATGCTCAGAAAGTGCTGTTTCGCCAGCCTATTGGTATTCAAGACAGCTGACAGCCAGCAACATAGCTAAAAGAACTCTGTGGTAGGCGATGCTTTCTACAAGTGAAAAGCCTGTTGGATATGCAGGTCTCCAAGTCTGTAGCATTTTCATTTTTCAGGGTCAGCTTCCTGAATTGCACAAGGGAAAGAAGGGGGAGAAGGGAAAAAAAGAGGTAATACAAGGGTGCTAAAGAAAGTTACACGTTTTCCAGTTACTTTTCATTCAGTCATAGATGTGCAGCTACTGATAGTTGTGATTTTTTTTCTTGTTTCATTGAAAAATTGACTGTAGAAGGCAAAACATGAGCAGAAGACAAAATGTCTTCAAAATATGGCATTTCTTCTGGGCCTCTTATGCCACATTCCATTTGCCAAATATGAATCCTCTGAAGTCCAGGGGAAGAGAGAGTCAGTGCCCTGAGGCATGCCTGTGATCTTGATGAATATTACAACACATAAAAAAGCTGAAAAGGCTGCTGCTTCTTTTTTTCAGATAACAGTGAAACAGAACAGGGATCTCCATCACTGCCCTGCAGTGCCAGTGTGGTAAATACTGGAGAGGATGTGAAACAACAGGAAACAGGTTTGCAACGTTTAATATTTTATTCTGTGAAAATGCACTTGGGTGTGCTTCACAAAGATCAGGTATTTTGTGTGCCTTTCCATCTCCTGTGTGCTGTGTAGCTGAGGTACAGCTAGAAAGTGAAAGTAATCACATACGTAAGCATGTACTCTTGAGTGCTGTAAGATCATTGACTACTGTATGTCTCTGAAAATAATTATGTGTCAAAGATGTCACACGAAGCACTCTGCTTTTGGTACATGCTAAGTCCTCTTCTCAGTCTGCTTCTGTATTTCTGCTCTTTTTAGTCTGTTGTGTATTAAACTTTTTCCCTCCTCATTCCCCAACGTGGTTTGTCTTTCTAGCTACCTGCAGCTGCCCAGCTGCACAATTGCACTTAAGAACTTCTGCCTCTTCTGATAAATTTTGTTTTCACAAATTCCCGAGCTTGTATTCATTTAAGTCTGTGTTCTCTGATAATGTTTGAAATTCAGTCAGTTCCGGTGTACTGATATGCTCTGATTGTTTCCCATAGTCTTTGTGGAAATTCTTATTGTCTAATGGATATTTTCCTTTCCCTCTTGAGCTGTTAGGGCACTGTGCTGCATTTCAGAAGTCCTATGTTTTCCAGATTGAGACAGCACTTGATGTGCTTTCTAACATTTTCCTGCTTCCAGAGCTAGAGGGGAACTGAAAAGCATCTCCCATATGTGTTCTGTAATATGTATCTTTCCGTAAGTCGTGCTTTCCATTATCCTGGATAGCTGAAGAATTTCTTTTTTAACACCTTTCTTTCAGATACTGCAAAGTCTGTGCTTTGGGGAAAGTGTTGTCATATTTGAATGGCACACAACACCTGGCTTTGCTTTTAGTAATGTCTCTGAGTTAGATTTAAAACACTGTCCGAGGCTGTTAGTCACTTTAAATTGTTACTGATTGTGGTTTTACCCCAGCCGGCAGCTGAGCCCCACACAGCAGCTCGCTCGCTCCCCCCCGCGGCGGGATGGGGGAGAGAGTCGGAAGAGTGAAAGTGAGAAAACTCGTGGGTTGAGGTAAAGACAGTTTAATAGGTAAAGCAAAAGCCACGCACACAAGCAAAGCAAAGCAAGGAGTTCATTCCCCACTTCCCATGGGCAGGCAGGTGTTCAGCCATCTCCAGGAAAGCAGGGCTCCGTCATGTGTAATGGTTGCTTGGGAAGACAAACGCCATCACTCGGACTGTCCCCCCCTTCCTTCCTCTTCCCCCAGCCCCTTATATGCTGAACACCATGTCATATGGTATGGAATGTCCCTTTGGCCAGCTGGGGTCAGCTGTCCCAGCTGTGTCCTGTCCCAACTCCTTGTGCACCCCCAGCCTACTGCTGGTGGGGTGGCATGAGAAGCGGAAAAGGCCTTGGCTCTGTGTAAGCATTGCTCAGCAACAACAAAAGCACCTCTGTGTAACCGAAGCATCTCTATATTGTCAACACTGTTTTCAGCACAAATCATAGCTCCCTGCTAGCTACTATGAAGAAAATTAACTCTATCTCAGCTGAAACTAGGACATTACTAAAAGTCAGTGGGAGCTGGGACCTTAATCTTGTAATGAAGACTAGTGTTCGCTTGTGATGAGCATTCAGATCTGAAGAGTTTATTTTGAAACTTAATGTGGGCACAGCACAGACCATGGATCTTTAATATGCAGGGTCCTGTGTTTGCTGACTGTTGTCTCTAAATACTGATTTTTATTGTTTCCTGCTCTAGAATCTAAACAGTGTGAATGAGGGGAAAATGAGCAGGAGGAAAGCATTTCTTTGTTTTTTCAGTTTGCAGATAAACTCTCAATCAAGAGTTGCTGCAGTTTGCTGCTTAGCCTGTCATTGTATTTTTCACAGCATCATTACTTTTCTCCCCTCCTTCCCTTCCAATTTCATTTCTGCTCTTTAACTGTTAGGATTATTTCTCATTCTATGTGTGCACATCTGTGAACAACAAAAAAAAAATACCTAGGACTTAAATTCTCTCACTGTCCTCTAGGGCCTACAGTTTCAATAAATCTTTTGCAGTTGTGCTCATACTTTTGAAAGTACAAAACCTCCAAATTTTGTTTGAAAACTGTCCTTGGACACTCTCTGTAAAATGCAGGATCTGTCCAAAAGGATCAGTATGCGGTATCATGTATCAGCCTGGTAAACCCAAACCTGGTGAGACAAATCATGTCAAGTTTTTAGTCATATTTAGGAGAGTGCTGGCATCACAGGAAGGTTATGTAGTCTTGCATGGTCCATATACTTTATCAGTTATAGGAGTAGACAGGACGTTTTACTTTTTGTCACAGTAATCTCGGACATTACTTTCAGATTTCCAGCTAACTCCTACAGAAGAAGAAGCTACAAAGGCAAAGTGGCAGAGGATTATGGGTTCAAATTATGAAATAGTGGTAGGTAAACTTTGATTAATATTACTCAATGCCCTTTGATGTGTCCACCTATTATGTTGCTGACATACAGATATAAATATGTTTCTATTGAATTTGTTCCTTTATTTCTAAAAATCATACATATCCTTCTTAATTTGTTGACATTATTTTATTTTTATGATGAATTTTAAATATAGATATCTGTTTTTCTGTATTGATTTTAGCAAAATAATCACAGGCTTCTTAGGTTACTGTGCCTATAAGTATTGTTTAACAAATTTCTTACCTTCAAGAGGATAAATTTGTATCAGAGAAAAAAATTATATTTAAGGTGAACTTCAAAGCTCCCTTCATTAGCCAGAATTTGAAGCTAGTGCTTGAAATGTCCTACTTATTCTGCATGCTGAATGAATTGTTTGATATAATGATCTAAATAATGCATAGGACATCTACTGTAGATAGAGTTGAAAAGCAGTATCTGAGTTTAGGATGTTATTTCAAAATTATATGCCAGAGCTGAAGTCTCTGCAAAAGTATATGTTATTAGATATACTGTTGTCATACACAGTTCCCACATGTTTATGCTGGAATGGTATGTGATAAGAGTTTCAGTTTTTACCTGACTGTGTCCTAATCCAAGCATTTGTCACATTTTTACACAAATGCAATGCCAAGCCTCTCTGCCGTCTGGCATAGATCATGTGGGATTGGGCTGTGTTTCAGTTTCTGTGCTTAAGAGGCTTTTCTTTTTGTTCTTGCGTGAGAGTCTGAAACACCATGTAAAGGCAGGTAAAAGAATAGGTCTGTGATACTGACTTCCTGTCCACATCCCTGAGGCAGCATAGTCACGTTACTTCAGTCAGGGTGTTTGGTCTGTTGTGGTTCCTGAATAATACTTCGTGAATCTGTAATGGTAGTTTCCTTTCCAGACTAGTTTACTATTTTGTGGTTGTATAACTTTCACTAAAGGTGCCCTGCAGATTTTAGTTTTTATCTGGTATTTGCTTTCCCTTCTCAGCGCTTTTCATCTTACTGGGAAGTTAAAGTTGGATTCTTTCTTTTAAGCTGCAGTTGTTATTTCCCTCACTATTGTTGAAAATCCTAAGCTTTGGATGCTTTTGCAGTCTAAAAGTCTGCATTACACATGACAATATTTCTGGCTTCTCATTTCTGGAATATTCACCTCATTGTATGTAAATTGAAATGAAAAGTAACAGGTACAGCTGTAAATATGTCAAAACTAACCATTTCTTAATCTTATTTTAGGTAGCTGTAGTTAACAAATTTAGTGAAAGCAGTGGGTTAGGGATAAGTCTTGAAGCTACAGTGGGACATCATTTCATCAGATCTATCTTACCAGAGGGGCCAGTTGGACGAAGCGGCAAGCTGTTCAGTGGAGATGAGCTCCTGGAAGTAAGGAAAAGTACTACATTATCTTAGTCTGCATTCAATAAGATTTTTTAGCAATGACTTGCTTCTTACAGGTTATGACTTGGGATTGTAGCATATCTAACTGCATACCAGCTGTAACCAGAAGTGCTTGAGCAGTCACTTCATATGTACTTACACATATTTATGTGAATGCCTATGCTTACATGCATTTCTCAACTGATAGCTGATTTTTCAGATACGGTTCAAGGTCACCGAAAAAGAATACCTAGCAAAAGCATTGAGATTTCATAGGAATATCACTACATGGTGAAGGGACTAAACAGCTGTTTACTTTACTAAATAATTTTCTTAGAATTAAAATGTGAATTGCATTCGCATGAATGCAAGAAACATGAAGTGACATAGTATGTGATGTTTGTAGGGTGGTGTCATGCAATTTGTGAGACTATCCATTCAGTTCAAAACTTATCTTGGTGCTGATTCTGAGCAGCAAATTGAGTAGAAATTAAGAGTTTACAATGTCCATTTGCTTGTTGTTTTTGTTTTTTGTTTTTAAATCAGGTGATTAGTGGGTTGGGCTTCTTATTTTACCCATTTTTGTTCATCGTACTTCTAAACACTATGTATTCTTTATTTATTGAGGTGAATGAGATCTCTTTGCTTGGAGAAAACCACAAGGATGTGGTCAATATCTTGAAAGAACTGCCTATTAAGGTGACAATGGTATGCTGTCGTCCAGTAGCTCCCCCCATCACTCACCCAGAAGTACTGGAGAGTCTAAGTTTATCTGAGGTTCAGCTCACAGAAAAGGTATTTTGTCTTAAAAAAATCGCTGAGAAAATGACCTTTTACTAGAGAAAAAACCCATATAAAGTTCATGTACAAGATTAGAAATACATTTTAATATTTCAGGACTTGGAACCAGATAAATAGAAAGAGGCAAATTATATTCATTAACCGTACTTTAGTCCAACCAGAAGATGTCAGTCCTGGTAGGTCATGGGCAGAAATACTCTGGTACACAGGTCTATACACCTGTTCTGCAGGTGGGCTGTGGGGTTATGGCAAACTGCGTGTTCTTTAGAATCTGAATATGTTTAATCTGGTTTTGAACTTTGCTTTCTGGGTTTGCATTGTGCGGAACTGCGTGTGCATTCACTGGAGACACACTTCTGTTACTCGTAAGTGCAAAGCTTTGGGCAGCCTGATGTGCTAAACATGTAGGAATGGTCTGCCATATAGTATACAAAGCAATAGCATTTCTATGAAAAGAGACACAATTAATTCTGAGTTCTGGGCAAGGCACCAAATTCAGCTTATTGTTGCTAAGCTTTTCTATGAAACCAAGGGAAGAGGAAAACATATACGTGTGTGTATGTATGTGTGTGTGTCTATTTCTCTTTTTAAATGTTCTGACTCCTACCAGTGCTACTATGTTTAGAGCAAGGCATATTTTTAGACATACCGTTTAATAACAGATATTTCCTGTATATTTGAATACATGAATTAATGAAATTTTCTGAAGTTTTTAGTCTGACAGAAACTCCATTTTGTACATTTTTTTCCAGTGAGTACTTCCGTATACTTGCAGCATAGCTATTTTGTTGGAAGGAAGTGTGAATTCTGTGCTAGGTTTATCAGACTCACTTGTTAACTCTGCTGAGTGTTTGCACTTTCTGTATTAGGAGAAAATTCATTCCGCTTTTAAATTCTTCTTTGTGCACAGAATTTTATCTCTGCAGATTCACAAATATTTAAATTTTATTGGTGATTATTCACTGTTTTCCTCAGGCTCATGTAGAACTTGGATTCATTAGCTCCTCGGACACGGAAGGAGCATCTTTGGAAATAGCTGCTGAGGGTCATCGTAAGGGAGAGGAGCAAAGCTCATCTTTGGCGATGTGGGAAACAGAAGTACAGCACATTGAGTTGGAGAAGGGGAGTATAGGACTTGGATTTAGCATATTGGACTACCAGGTAACTTCTGCATTCCTTTATTTGAGTAGAGGACAAAATACTTCGTATTGTTTGGATCTCGCAATATGATCTAAACATGTATTTTAAGCGTAAATGTTAGTGGAAACGAAGCAATACAGTAAAGCTAAATGGATGTCACTACTGGTGGGCATCCCACTAGTTACATTACTTATTCCTCTTACTGTATTAAGGCTACAGGTTCTCATGATAATGGTAATACTGGTCCAGAAAAATAGATAATCCGTAATATACTAGAGTCTTCAGAAAGCTCATCTGCTGGTGCCCCAGGGGCAATAAATGATGCAGTCAGAATATTCAGGCATTTAGCCATGTATTTTGCACCTGCAGTGAAGTGCTTAGGGCAAGAGCCAATAAAGGACTTAGGTGCTTAAAGCAGGATTTACTAAAATCTAGAACTGCAATTCTGAAATCACTTGCTTAGCTGCTGTCTGTCCAGGATGTGTCTAAAGACCCCATTCATTTTGTATTTGACTTCAAAATTCCTGGATATGTCAAGCTTTGATTTTTGGTGTGTCCTGATGAACAGCTCGCTGTCTGTCTCCTGCCTGCACTTGGTCAGGATCCCAGAACAAATGTTCCTCCTGTTCACAGTTGTCACAGTGGATAATTTTTAATCTGTTCAAAGTCAAGTAATTTCTCCCTGCGGTCAGTGTAGGCTTTTGCCCAACTGTTTGGTGGTGCTGCAGGACCCAGTCTCCTCCCAGCTCTCTGCTGGATCTTATCCCTAAGAGTATATGAATTCCAGGTGGAAGTTATGCCCACAGGGCACTGCTTAGAATTAATCTGTACCTCAGTAGTATTTTGCATTTGCACACTGACAAAGGTGAAGAGCAGTGTAGTGTAATAATCTGAAGAATGAAGGCATAGTCAAGTATCTGTTTTTTGAAAACTTGTGAAATGTTTTATTGCTCTGTGGCATTCTTACTGCATTAACTGCCATGAAGGACACCATCTTGGTGTCCTTCCCTCCCTCCCTCCATGCCCCTCTCTCATGCTAGCTTTCATCAGCCTCCAAGTCCTGTGGTTTTGGTTGCTGCCTTGATAGTGTTATGTCCTTTCAGATGTACATCTTGCATGGAAACTTGTTACGTTTGCACGCCAGTATGTAGATGTTTGCTTTTCTCTTCCTTTTCCTATCAGTAAAGCTGATACATTCTTACCTTGCTCATTTTTTTTTCTGTGTGTGCACTCAAGTGAATTGCCATGTGTTGGAAGTATTAACATGTAATGATGTTCCTTGTGAATGTAATTCTGTAAGAATCAGGTGTGTGTGTGCACACGTCCTGTTCTGAGTGTTTGATGCTGGTGTTTTTATAAAAATCAGTATGTTGAAGGATGGGAACTTCAAAGCAGTTTCCTTTTTTTAAAGCAAATGCCACTTTGTTGTGTCTTGTTGATTAGCGTGCTGTATTGGTATTTTCCCATAAAGTGTTTAATTAGGCACACACAAAGACTTGCCTCTTAAAAAGTGCTTTCTCAGCTGGGCATGGTCTGGTGCCATGAAGTATAAGAGTTATTGAAAATAAGCCCTTTGTTCTGCCAGAGTGCGCCTATTAACTTTGCCCCAAGCTGCACTGCCCATCTGTATTCCCAGACCACTGAGTGTAAGGCAGGATGAAGTCTGCAACGCTGTCATTGCAGTAGGAAGTATTTGAATTCCTGGTGTCTAATTACTCCTTACAGTATGAACAGCTCTCTGCAATTTAGCAGTGTTTTATGCCGAAGATGTATGATGGGACATCACCTAGAAAGGAGTAACATTTTTCACATTTAAGAATGAAAAATAGGTGGAAGTCTGAACATAGGGGCAGTATGGACAGGAGGATATGTTCCTGCTGAGGGTTTATCTGGAGCAGAGCTCCCATTTTTAGTAACCCAACTGCATAAAAATTAGCTTCTCAAGACATAAAACAGTAAATAAAATGAAATGTTTTTCTTCCTTTTATTTAATTAGGATCCTGTTGATCCAGCAAACACCGTGATTGTGATTCGCTCATTAGTTCCTGGGGGTGTGGCCGAGCAAGATGGGAGACTTCTTCCTGGAGATCGGCTTATGTTTGTCAATGATATCAACTTGGAGAATGGCAGCCTGGAGGAAGCGGTACAAGCACTGAAAGGAGCCCCAGCAGGAACAGTTAAAATAGGAGTTGCCAAACCACTGCCTGTAAGGATTTGGGAATTCAATGGATACTTTTCTTGTCCTTTAAGCTGGTACATGATGATCCTGACTTCTGCATACACTTTGTGTGCTTTGGTGTACAACCAGGTGGCTCAAAACATGCAGAAACTGTCTGTAACAGAGTCCTGTATCTCCTTGTATGTAGGAGTGGCCTGTGTAGTGTATGACTGGTGGAGTCATTGCAGGACCTAGCACACCTGTCTTGCAGCTGAGAAAACAGCGAAGCATCTTGCAACCAGTAGAGTCTTTCAGGGCTACATGTTGCCAGGCATAATTTTGTACACTTTACAAGGTTCTCTGAATGTGTGAGATAGTGACATAAAGTCAGTTTTTTGCGGTTTGCCTGGAATTTGCCTATGCCTTTGCTTTGCAAGGTATAGTACATATGCAGTCTTTGTATTTAGACTGTGCACTTTGTGCTCAAAGTATGGTGAGTAGTCTGCAGTTCAGGTACCTAAAACTGGTTATTTTAGTATAGCCATAAATAATTTCAGGCTTGACTTTAGAAGGTAGTCTGTAACAATGAGAAGAATGAGGTTGAAGGAGACTTAGGGTTACCAAGATAGCATGTCAGTAAGGATGCTAGTGGACTAGTGTCCCTGGTCTGTAAAATTCAGATCAGTAGAATGGCATCAGTAGATACATACAAAGAAGATACCTTTTACTGTATTGGTGAGCCAAAGTGCAATCTTTGGGGTTCACTTTTGCTTTTCGTGAAATGACAATCTTGTAATCCTTGTGGATGCAGATAACAAATTTTTGTTCTTCATGGGTCTTTGTGGAGAGGGTTGGAGGGAATGGCTGATGTTTAAGTTACTACAAACTTTCCTTTTCATAATAATAGGGTACTTTTCTAACTTGCTTTGTTAAATTCTTTTTTTGTAGTGGAGACTGCGTTACACCCTAAAAGGTCTTGCAAATCAACATTTTCATACTTAAGAAGATGTTACTCTAAAAGAGAAAATGCATGGGGAGTTTGTTTCTGTTCCCAGCATTTTGTAAACATTCAGCATTTGCACTTTAATATTTCATGTATTATGCTTGCCAATTAATTAAACATTTTGAATAATCACTGGCTTTTTTGCAGTACTGGATGACTGCACTTAGCAATGAAATTACATTGGAAAAAAATACTGGTTTATAGTCAGAATTATGGCTTGTCATCTTGAAGCTGTTCCCCCAGCAGATACAATTTTAAAACACAGACAGTGGATGCAGACTTTCTGCCTGCTAACAAGATTGCTCTGCGGCTAGCAAGGTTGTAAAGGCCTCTGCTGTTAGGGTCTTTCCCTGGTGGCAGCTCTGATGAGAATTTTAGTATATGTTTAATAAGAGCAGAAATTGAAAGTGAGTTTAGACTAAGCTGTGGGCTCTGTGGTATAGCTGGATAGGCCTTTTTCATTACTTGGGGATGTAAAATGAGATATGAAGCTGAATCAATTCAGGTAAATTTGAAAAAAAATTAATATTTATCTCTTTACCTACCCAACACCGTGACTGTGATTGAAGTGAACTCTTTGCTGCATTTGGAATTCATTTGCCTCTCAACCCCCACACATAATGCACTCTGCACGCCCTGTGTCCTGCCCATTCATCCAACTCAGAGCTTCGTTCTTTCTGCAGCTTTCACCAGAGGAGGGCTATGTCTCTGCTAAGGAAGATTGCTTTTTCTACACTGCCCAGTCACTTGAGGAGGGGCCAGCTGATGCAGCCCTCTTCCATGCTGAGCTGGCTCTGGTTAGTGGCCCAACTTACCAAAGATTTCTTAAGTCTTTGCATTTTGTAATGAGAGGGGCGGTTTTGTCATTGTTCATGCTTATTTTTTGGTGTTTACTGTCACCACATTACTCATCCACCATAGTTAGGGTGGATCCCCACATGGTAGAAACTGGCATCTGGAGATTTTGGCTGTTTGCATGAACTGTGAATGTGGCCTATGATATTTTAGTTGCTGGGGTAAAAGGAAAATATTTTGCTGGGATTTTCAAAAGTGCATGACTACCCACTTCTCTTTGCATGCACTGAGTATCCCTTTGAAAGTCTCACTTTGTGTAGAGAAATGTTCATGTGCTTATTTTGTAATAAATCTCTTCACCTATATAGCATAATACATCACTTCTCTACCTTGAAAAGTTTTTGGAACTCTCTTTTTGCATGTAAGCCAGCCTTAAAAGGAATGTTGTCTGTCTTCAAAAGCTGCCAATGCTTACTCTTAATAGTATTCTTTAGCCTTCAGCATCAATCAGTGATTATGAGATTTGCAAGGTCAAAAGCTGTTCACTTGTGCAAACAATGTGGTTTACCTGAGCGTTCAGTGCCTTACATAGCCCAGAAGTTAGCAATAAGAACTCAGATGAAAAAGAGAAAGGAATTAGGACTCTAGGAAAAAAAAACTCCAAAACATCCAAACCCAAAATATAAATATATTCTCAGTGTTTCTTCTCATGGTTATTTGTACTTATCTGGGCCTGATATTGAAATTATTTAGCCCTCATTTTCTAGGGACATTAGTAGGGAAGCAGTTTCTACTAAACACCAGAACTTAATTCATTAGAAAAAACCCAAAACCAAACAGAAACCTGAAATGGATTCTTCCAAGGCAAAAATCTCCGAATTACTGATTCCATCCAGTATGTTTGCTATTTTTTCAGATTTGCAAATGACAAGCTGGTTTTAATAACTTTCTTTGAAATAAGATTGCTTGTTTTTTCTTCTGCACTTTGTTACCTTGGTGGTACGGTAAGTACTAATAATAGGATTTGCCTTATTCTGTTCCTTGAGAGGAAGTATGAAGAAGCCAGGTTATATATTGTAAATATCCTGTAATTAAAGATGTGTTGAAAATATCAGATTAAAACCTAAGTATTTAAAAATTGGACTTCTATCTGTGATGTATAAAAAAAAATTATGAAAGAAGAATGAAAATATATGGCAGATAATAATATGGTTAAATTGTCAGCTCTGTCAACTGTCTAATTAAATGTGCAAAAAAGGAATATGCAGTCACCCAGTTGAAGATGTCTTTGCAGAGTACACTCATGAGATACTGTTTATCATAGATAAATCTACACTCAGATTCTACAGGTCTGTCCCTGTGTTTCACAATATTTTTTTTTAGGGCATAGCTTCGGTAACGCTAGTCTGCATTTTCCAGAAGACAGGCTGAGAGTAAGATACACTAAAGGAACAGTTTGAATTAGCTATTAAGTCTTCAAGGTTTATACAATAAAAAATGGATCATTTGTACCCCAAAAAGGAATCAATATGGTGAATCACTGCACATTGTTGCTATTATGAATCTGACATAATGAATTCATAGTATGATTAACCACAAAGACCGAAAAACAACACTTAGATCCCATCTCTGCAGATGGGTGCATTTGGCTGCTTCAACACAAGTTCATGGTATGGTCATGGCTCTGAACTCACTGATCATTTTTGTTAGCATACACTGCTTTCTTGAGCTCTGCCAGGGGAGATGCAATTACAGTAAAAATGTAGTATGTGAAACACCATAAATTAAGTCTTTTAGGACTTAATCTTACTCTAGTATTTGAAAGTAGATGAGTCTTGAAAAACAAATGTTTCATTTAAGAAGAAAAAAAAGCAAAAAATTACTGCCCATCTCCATATCTGGAACTCTTTTTAAAATTTTATTTCTCTTGTAAGACAGGAGAATTGTCCATATTAATCTTGTTATCCAATGTAAAATATTTTGGAAATCGTAAAATATCATGTCATAAATGTTTCTTATAAATGTATTGGAAAGCACTGCAGTTTCCTAAAGATTATTTTTGTACTCTTTTAAAAATAACCAAACTTAAGAAGTTGCATGGAGTGAACATTCCTGACAGGTGGCAGTAATTGAAGCTCATTATTTCTTCAGTGCTAATTCTTGTAAAAGAAAATTAAAAAAAACCCAACCAAACAAAAAAACCCGTAAACAAATAAAAATTTTGACACTAGGGAGTACAGCAGAATTCTCCCAACACCTCGTACTTCTATTAACAGGCATCAGCCTGCTTCCGCAACTCATTCCAGTTGAGACTCTCACTTTACTTCAGATATTCTTTGCAACCTCTGAAGATGTAGTGACATGAATTCTAACTGGAAACAGAAATTTTTCCTACTGTGCTGTGCAAATATAACTTCACTGTAAAACATGGAAGGAGAAAGAAAAAAAAAAGAAGGAAAGTGCCAGTCAGTATGTAGCGGATGAGGTGCATGTGTTCAGGGCTTATGTGGTGTGAAGGTAACAGATAGCCTGTCTGATTGAATTGCTTTTGTTGTTAGGTGGACTCCAGCGAGGCAGATCAGTCGGATGAGTTCACATTTGAATCACAGTATTCTCTAGAGGATGACGTCTATCAGTCTTCAATGGTAGGTCTGCATAGCACTGCCTGTAATGATGAGCTGACCTACACCTGTCTTCAATTGTCAACTACCAAGGTAAAAAGGAGGATGGTTTTATTGATGACAAACTTTAATTATAAGTGTGGGAAGACTGTTACTAGATATAAATGCTTTATGTCATCTTGGTTCAAACCATACTATTTGTTACCAGATTGAAGTGCGGTTTTGCTTAGGATTATGCTGATGTCTTTCAGACATCTGTGTTGAAGAGAGATGCAGCTAGAAGGTTGAAAGCTTGGATTTGTGTTTTGTATAGCCAGAAGAAGTTTGGTAAGATGTTTGTAGTGTTAAAGCTGTGGTGAGCAGTCTGTTACAAAAACTTGTTATTACATTAGAGCATAGTAAAGAGTGGTAACACAAAATAACTGCATTATTCTACAGTGTTGTAGGTATGAAAAGCAAGAGTAAGTTTTCATCCTAAGCTTTGCTTTTATGCTTCGTAGTTAGTATGTTTGCTAATTCATTTACTTTATTCTAGAATGAAATGTTCGTAATGATACTGTAATTAAAAGTAAATATATATATATATCTATCAAACATCTGATTACTTATACTTTCTATTTAAAGTCAGTAAATGAAAATAAATTCTTCGAGTATTACAAAGATCAGTGTCTTATTTCTTGCTGGTCACATACCCATAATGACTTGATTGTTTGTATCACAGTTGGTGTTTAGTTTCCCTCCATGGTTTTTCATGCTCCTTTTTCTTGGTAATCTATAGATTTATTTTGCTAATTCAGAATCTTCCATGTCACTTCTCCTAGTAGTCGTCTTTCAAAGCAACATTGTAGGGATTTCTTCCAGATTTTGCAGTCTGTGGTCTTGAATAGAGTAGCTGCTGCTTTTTCCTCCACACCTGAGCTGCTGAAACTCCCTTTATCCCTTCTGGAATATGTTCAGCCCCTACGAGGCACTGGTTGGAAAGCTGTATTCATCTTCTAATGGTTTCTCCTAATCCACAGAAGACCACATCTCTGCTGTGCCAGTGGGACAGATTGCATTGTTTAACTCTGTTACTTAAATGGATTATGCATTTTGCATACTGAGAAGCATTTTATGAGATAGAGGCTGGATTTACATTATATATCACGTTGAGGCTCTAGAAAGTCTTAAGTTATTTTCAGCAGTGACTTAAAGATGGCTTCAGTTTGCATGCTTGTTTAAAGATTATGGTCCTGACTTTTCAGTATTCCTCTCTATGCACCAGTATAGAGTGAGTATTAAGTTCTCATCACGTAACATTTTATACTCTGCAGTTATGAGTGACTTCACAAAGTAAACCTAGTGAGAAAATCTGTTCATAAAAGACTTTCGAAGCAAGTGAAATGCAGTAAAAATTAAAAATTGCTATTAGATGCTATGAGGAATGCAGAGGTATTTCAGTTGTTTCTGACTGCAGGGTGTTTGACATGTTCTGAATGCCTTTGGTGTCACTTTTAAACCAGGTGATGAAAAAAATACTTAAATCGTCTAATGAGGCCACATGCTGCTGTCATTAAAAATTCCTGAAATAGTGTTTGTCTTAAAAAATTACAGCATTGTATTTTGTTTAAGTGAAACAAAACCAAAAATGGGCACATGCTGCAACTCTAATATGTATATATGCCATATGGCATAATGTTGAGTAAGATCTAGGTCTTGTTTTCACTGGTTTGGTAATGGATGCAAACAGACTTAAAAGTAGATGTCCCAGGTTTCTTTGAAACCTAATAAAATAATTTAAATAAATTATAGTCCTGGTGTTCTGTTCTCCAAAAGGTAGGAAATTACTTCATTGATTATGTCATGCAGATTAGTTATATTTAGGCTTTGGTCAATTATCTTCTCATGTGTTACTTAAACCAATTATTTACGGGTGAACCTTTTTTGATGACTGGAGACAGGGCAAGCACGTATGTACTTCATGAAAGATAAGAAAAACTAATTCTAAGACCCTTGATACAAAATGTTGCAAAATATCCTAAAATCCTAGGAAACATGTTTCCCCCACTTTTTGGAAAAGTGATAGAGGAATTAGTAGGACTGGTGGGTAACAGCTAAGACAGATGGAGGTAGACATTCTTGTGTCTACATTTATTACATGTCAGAGAAAAATCCCTAGTACTGATACAGAGCCTCTAAGTCCAACCTCTATGTCCTTGATATATCTTTCTAATATCTAATGGCCCACATGTTTTTTAAATTACTTACTTTGAAAACTCAGCTAGAGAATATTTGAAAAATTTTTCCAGAAGGTTGTGACTATTGAAATGCCTTAAAATATTTGAAATGCAGTACCTTGGAATATTGAAAGTCTGAACAAATTTTATGTAGAGAACTTAATCCTAGTACTGCAGGATACACTTGCAATAAAGTACTAACTGCTAAGCTTCTGTAACTGCACCATCATATATCATTGTTGCCACAGTTCAAAATCTCCATGTTCATTTTTTGCTGAGATTTGACCAAGTATTTGCTTTTCCCTCTTTGTATGGAAGGGATATCTGAATATGTTTCTACTCTGTTAAATGGATGATTAGATTGCATGCTTATTGTCTGAGCTGCTTGAAATTGCTCTTTGCTTGCTAAATATTTTGAAAGTAAAGACCTTGGTGTTGCAGAGTTCTGCTACCTGAGAAAGACAGTTGGATGTAGGCTTTAATTTTTATAACTTGCTGGAGTTATGTCTAGTTTGAGAATGTGTGAATGGAGGTTACTTTGCTCAAGTTAATGGAGATTTATTGATGGGTACCAAATTAGAAATTGTCCTTCAGCAGTAATTTTATTTTCATTGATTTCTGGTATTTTAAAACAAGAAATTGAGGCATCAGTTAAATTTTAGAGTAAAATGCTGGTAGGCATCTACTAAAGACACTGATGTTATAAGAAATATGTTTAAATTCTGTGAGATTAATTTCTGTTTAAGATTTTAGCATGAAATGTAGTTTTTAATTACACTGCAAAAGAATGTTGATTGTTCATTATCTCCTGTGTTTAACAGTCTGTTGGAGAGGAAGGTTTACATGCTACATATGTTTTCCAAGTATTGGATGAGAGTCTGTACAACATGGATCAGAATCAGAGTCTGAAAGAGGAAAAGTCCGTAGTGAGCAATAGCCTGGAAACTGCAGCTGGTTTTACGAAAAAGGATCTTCTGCCTTTGGATGTTTCAGATAGCAACCAAATTGAAAGTGAAAACAAAGCAACATGGACTGGATCTCAGACAACAGCAGAAACTGCGCTAAGTACAAGCCTCGCTACTACCACACAGCTTGATCCCACTGGAAAAGTAAAGTTTGTTGGTTTGGTGGATTTTTTAATAATAATTAAAAAAACTATGGAAAGGCTATATTAAACCATAGAATCTGCTAGAGAAATTGACACAGGCCAACAGCCATGTATAGTTCTTTGATTTTAAATGTCCATCAGATGTGGTAGCTCACATCAAAACTTAGAGATTTAGACCTAACCAAAACAGGAGATAATTTATGGTGTCAAGATAGTCATCTCCCAGAGACTGGTGATACAGGGGTACATAAAAGTGTGCTCATACCTCACAGCAGTAGACACTGCTGGACCACAGCATATGCATGGGCAGGGCAGGGGGCTTTTTTTATGCCCTGTTAACCTCTGCAGAGCATGGGCACAAGGAGGAGGTGCACAAGTGGAAACCAGGCCTGCGAGGCCAAGGGGGAGTGGTGTGAAAGGCTTGCATCCTGGTGCGTGCACAAGCCTGCACAGTTCAGTTCACAGACCAGCCTGTGATGCCACAGTGTGCAAACATAATGTTCCTTTATATGACAGTCACTGTGACATGTGTTTCTTTTTTCTTCTATGATTTATTAAGAAATTCTTAAAAGAGCTGGAATTTCTTATAAGATTTGTTACTTCAGTGCTGGCAGATTGTCAGACATCTGTGGTGAATGAGTTGGAGAGCCCTTGAATTCATCCCACTAATTTTAAGAGTGTAACTGATGTTCATAAATTAAAAGCATACTTTGTGGTAGATTTGCTATATTACCTGAATGAAAACAAAAACCTCACGTATGACAGTTTGATCTTTGGACTGACTTTTCCAATGTCTGTATAAGGAATCTGAATTAATTGTGTGCCTAGCTTTCATATAAGGTAAGATGAGTAGAGGTCAGTATGTCCAATCATATTTTTATCTGTATTCTGAACTGGTGTTATTTTCCCTTGTGTTAGGATCAAGCGCTTTTAACGCAAAAGAGATGCCCAATATCTTTGGAGGAAAGTTCCACAACTCCAAATTCAGTCAAAAACATCTATGAGAAGACTATCACTATTGCAAAAGGCAATTCAAGTCTAGGTAAGGCAGCTAACTTTTTTTGTAACCTGGTCAGGAACATAGCTTTCTGTTTTTTCATGTTTCCAGTTTTATTAGTAAGGACTAAACATTTTTCTTTTAGTGGGGAAAGCATGACAAGATACTCATTCTTTGCTGCTCTTGCCCTGTTTGGCTGTGGTGGCGATAGATCTATTTACTGTCACCATGAACACAAAAGTAAAGTGTCCAGTCTCACTGAGAGATATTTTTTTTTTCATAAAGGAGTTTAATCATTCCTAAGTGTTAACAGAACAATTCTAATAAATTGTTTTTTAATGCCTATACATTTATGTAATATAGCGGAGAAAATATATGAGAATGATTAGAAGAACACTTTGGTCAGAGTTGCAGGCTAGACTTTCAAATGTATGTAAACACAAAATGATCTTTCTTTCTGAGGATGATCAAAAGGGTCTAAACAAACTGTTCACTTCTTTGCTACCTATTTGTACTTTTATCTTAAGTACCTCAGTATTTCTGAGCATACCGACTAGAAGCACATTTTGGAGTGAACAGGCACAACAGATGCAAACATTTTTCAGTGTCCTCTCCTGGTCTCTGGTGCAGACCTGGAAAGTGTGAGGGGGAGCACGGGGATAACGTCCTCCGAGGCTAGTTCCCAGAGCTGGCGTGGAGGAGCCTTTGTGGTGGGAGGCAGAGGTGCTCCCCTCCTGTTCATGGCCAGTGTGTTCATTTGCCTTGGTTTAAGATGGTGGAGCCGTTTCTTCTGGCCAACTGCATGTCCTTTTAGACTCTCTGGTGTTGCACGTTGGCAGACACTACATGCGGGAAAAGTAATACTGGCCTGTCATGTATACATAGTATGAATGTGAATAGTGCTTTCTCCTGGCTTTTGACTGTAGTCTTTTTCTTCTAGTCTGTATGTGCTCTGGCCTAGGAAGCTGCCTGGTGACCAATTTACACATATGGCTGCACTGCTTTTAACTTTTGTTTTTACAAAAGGAGCTAAATCAAGAGCTGTGAATGCTGTTGAGAGCTGCAGCTGCATCAATTATTTCAATTGAGAAATGGCACTTCTTTTTTCCTTTTAAATGGTGTCACCCATAGCTTGCAACAGCTCTTCAAATCCTGCCACAGCTGGAGCTCTAACCTTTTGGTTATGATTTTTAAAAGGTAAGAGGATGGAGCACCCACGCACAAGAAGAGCTGAGGTGCCATTGTCCTGTGTGATTCATTTGGCAACTCGCCAGTGGCATTTGCATTTCGAACCTGAAACAGTAGCTGTTCAAAGTGTGACATCAGTCTTGCATATGTGTTGTAATGAGGATGTCAGCATAGAAACTGAGGGTGATGTTTTTCTAAAGTGCTATTACACTAGCCTCAGTAACACTGTTGGTTGTTACTGGCTTAACCAAGCAGCAAAGTTAGGTTCAGAATTTCAAACCACATTTCAGCTGTTTCCTTGGCAGTTTGCTTTTCTGTGTATGCTGCCTGCGTTCTGATGGAGACCAGTCTGTTGCAGAGTTGTGTTTACATTCAGATCTAACTGACTAACCCGTGTGAGCAGATCTGTCAAGAGATGGTTGTTGGAAGGAGTATGTGAGTGTAAATGCTGGGGGAACCACCCCAGGGCAGGCGGCACCTGTAAATGCCATCTGTGATGTGCTCAACATGACTAATCTAAGGGGTAGGTGACAGGCAGTTTACCTCTGCTTTTTCTAAAAGCAAGGCAATAAATCAGTGGCATTGTGTGTCTGTATCACAAGTCTGATACACCTATATTTAAATTATGCCTGACCACAGCTGACATCGTTAACTAGCAAATCATAAATGTAAATCTCCATTCAATGGTAACATCATATTCTTTCATCAGTTTAATATGAAGTGCCATCAAGAAGATAGATTTTGCAGTTTTTCCAAAAGATAAACCTTGACTTCCACATACCAAAGTAGAGCGCTACATGTATTCCTGTGTCTAAAAATAGGGCAGTTTCTTGCTAGTCAGGGCCACCTTCTGATACTTAGACAGCTATGTTGATCTCTACTACAGGTGGGTGTGAGGAGCCAACACTAAGAGATTTTTTTTTTTCTGGAAGGAGTCTTAAAAAGCACAAATTAATATCCAGATTAGTGTTGTTCTTTGAATGGTTACAGTATTTTATTTTTTTTCTCTGAGACAGATATATAGCAGATATTTGTATGATTGACTGAGTCTGGGTACCCTGGGGCTTACAGATGCCTTCTAAACTCTGTTCAGCCAGTCTGTCTCCCAAAGTCTAAGGTCACAGAGTAAAGTGTTCAGTCTCTGTCTTCTGTAGCCATGTTTGTATAGAAATGGTTAGGATTTTTTCATGTGGTATCCTTGGAGGTTTTGCTCTGGGTAGCTGTCGTCCTTCCACTCACAGTCTGGACAATAAGGTAAGGGCATGCAGGCACACAACTGCACTCCCACTGCTTGCTAGCCTGGTGTTTACGTGCAAAACCCGGAGAACATATAGTGGGGTAGTCACCGCCTCCTTCTCCAATAGAAATTCCTCTATAAGGCACTCTTACTTCAGTGGCTTCATCTTGTTAGTAAAGCTTCCATGTTAGTGCACAAAAAAGAATGCAAACAAGTTTGGCAGTATTAAGATAGTGGAAGTCCAGGATGCTGGCCCTTCAGCTACCTTTCCATTGCCTTAGTGAAGATCAGTTTTTCCTGAAGCTGTCATCAGGGTTGATTTCATGAGCACCAAGTGCCCTGAAAATAACAGTAAAAGAACAGTCACAAAGACATGTGAAGCCCAGCACCACAAATAAATCCCCATAGGCTCCCTGTGGGGGAGGAGGAGGAAGAGCATCTTTGTCTCATTTCCCATTAGTGAAAAGGAAGTGGAGTTAAATGGTGTGTATGAACATTGACAAGTAGTATCCTGCTGTGCCACAGGTAGGATCTTGGTGTAACTCAAGTAGTAGGCTGTATGCAGCAGGAGTTCGCAGGCTTTCACAGAAGTCAGGATGCTCTAATGAACCTAAGCGATGGCCCACCTAGGAGAGTGGGAAGGCAGCCACTATCTCAGTGGGATCTGATTCAGGCTTTCTGCTGAAAATATGTGTGTGGCTGTATTGGCCCTCTGCTCCTGATTCACTGTTTAATCATTTCACCTCCTTTCCAAAAAGAACCATCATAAACTAAACTGAAATGTGGTGTATAAACTAGTGAACCATCCAGAAGAGTGGTAAATTTGGCTGTTTCAGAAGCAATTTCATTACCTTTTTTGTTTATTTTCTGCTTAAATTTTCCACTGTCTTAGTTTTTTCATATTGGACCTGGTATGTGAAATGACACAAGGTAAAGTAAAGATACTGTGACTGTGATTTGTAACTGCTGTCTCTTGGTGGAAAGAAGGAAATGAAAGGGAGAATAAGAGCAACATTTATAGGTTTGCTGACATTGACAGGTTGGCTGACTGGCTTTTACCTTCCCTGCCCCAGGTTACATTTCTTTTCTTTGACAGTCAGAGCTGGGGCTCAAAGATGTTATTATTAACTATTTCATGTGTTTTTCACTATAGGGATGACAGTAAGTTCCAGTAAGGATAGCTCAGGAATGATAGTCCGCAGCGTCATCCATGGAGGCTCAATAAGTCGTGATGGACGAATTAGTGTGGGGGACTGCATCCTGTCCATTAATGAAGAGGCAACCACAGACTTAACCAACGCACAAGCCCGGGCTATGCTGAGGAGGCATTCACTCATTGGACCAGATATACAGTAAGTAAAGCTAGATGATGAATTGTGGTAGGAAGAGGCTAATAATCAAAATTTGAGTTGTTATGCAAGTATTCTAAATGAAGATTTTTTACAACATGAACTTACCTTTAAGTTACAGCTTCAGATGTAACTTCAGATTCACCTTCAGATTACAGCTTCATGGGTTTGAAAGACAAAATCACTTGTGTGAGAGGATGTTCTTAGAAAAGTTGTTACTGTCGTTACTAATCATCATCCTTTCTGCCCTGCCTGGGTTTATTGAAGGAATGAGATTAGTCAGAGTTTTGCATTCTTAGTATGACTCTTCTAAAGAAAGTAAGGATTTCCTCAAGGTGTTTGTGTTTCTTCTCAAAGGTGGACTGTCCTGGCCATTGCACAATTGATTTCATTTGATGGAGGTCTTTGTAATGGATTTTGGTTTTGACTGCCAAACAGAAAGTATGACACATGATGTTAATGCAGAGAAGTAATACTTAAAACATTTTCAGTACATCTGTGACAAACAGCAGAAACAGTCTGTTTTGTGAAGTCACTTCCAAGTTTTTTTAGTACATATGAAGGAGCTGTTGCTCTAGTGCATAAGTATCTGCTCTTGGGACTACCACTTTAAACTTCAAGTAATTAATACAAGTTTTGAAAAATCCACTTGCTTGATGAGCAAGTTTCTTCTTCTCAAGTTCACTCAATTTACAGAATTTAAACTTTCCCTTGAAGTACAATTCTTTCTAGCTGTTGTCGTTGTGGAGCGAACATGCACCATCTAGAATCAAGGCTGTTCCTAAGCTTATGGATGGTGCTCTAGACACACCAATGCTGAGTTTACAGCTCTAAAAATCTGGTAGCTGTTTTTCTCAAACCTATGGTAACATGGATTGGGTCAGATCTGTAAATGGGATTAATGGAGCTGTTGGTAATAGAAGCCTCTACTTACTCAAGAGAGTGGCCTTGAAAGGGATCAGTTCAGTCCCAGTGTGGTTGTAGGTAACTGTGGTTTCTGTCAGTTCAAAATGGACTGCAGGGCATTCCATTCTCCCCTAGAAGTATTCTAGCTTTGAAGAGACCTGGCATTTTGGGGACAGGTAGGCGAAGTGTCTTCACTGTGGGTGGTAGGTTTAACTGTCTGCCTCGTAGCTGTCATGCATTTAGGATTATGAGTTAATGCAAGCTTGTTTAAATAATAGGATATGCTCATATAATGAATTACATTATTGTCAATGCTGTCATGAATATGAGCGAGTCAGTGTTGATAAAATGTAACATTGATTATTATTGTAGGCTTTCAAACTGTATTATAATTCCGACTGCCAGGACTGAAATCAGTTGGTATGTGCGCATGCATGTGTGTGTACGTCTGCTTAGATAAACAAATGCTACAGCTCCATTCTTCTGTGAGGAATCTTTTATTAGTGCCATATTTACATGATCAAACACAGATGTGTTCATTATTTGTGCTTATCTTTTTATAGCTGCTGCATTTTACACTATGTGTCTATAAGTTTTGGTTTGTAGTCTTAGTCTTTTGCAGATATATCGGAAATACTAAAGTCTTGTCTTAGACATGGATATTCAGATTTTCGAGAGAAAAGCGCATTCCCTTTCTGAAAGATCTCACAGTAAAGGGGCAGTTGCTATTCATATTCTTACTTAAGATTTTTGTCTTTCATTTTATATTTATGCTCTTTGGTGCATTCCCATGGTAAGGGTTTAAAGTGAAACCAGCTTCTGAGCTTCAAAGAACTGAAACACTAAATCCTTTGTTAGGTTCTAAAGGAGTCTTGCAAGAATAAGGACCATATTTTTGGGCCTACATAGTTTTGATACAAAACTATTCAGCATAATTAAACTTTTCTGTAATTTGTACTTTCAGGAGCAATACAGGATCCCAGAAAAAATATTAGGATACAAACATGTGGGTAATGTCCCAAATCAGAAATTTTGAGATATGGAGCATTATTTCATGATAGTTCTTCCTGTTTCCTGAGAGGAATACACAGCTATATAGATGTCATTTCAGAGCCAATGTCATCTACCAGCATGCAAGATTTATGATTTAAGGGCCAGCATTACAAACAAGCAAGTTGAATCTCTTTGGTGTCTTAGGAAACAAAGGTACACAAGCACTCAGGTGTGGCCTTCTTGATATCATTCCTCATTATCCATACAGGGCTGCAAAGCTGGCACCTTAACTTTTAGATTGAGGCTTTTTTGGGTAGCAGGGTGTCCCCAAGAAGTGATTAAGTGAAGCATTTTAATTTCAAAGCTGTGTTTCAGTGGCAAATATTATTTGCTGAGAAAACATAAAGCTCTTCTTACTTGCCACATAAAGGCTTTGCTTTATTTTATTAAAAGAAATTTGATTTTGAATAGTTCAGGAACCAGCAATCTGAGTTTCAGACTTAGGTATTTAATTTTTTTCCCCTTTGTGTGTGGAAAACCAGATGTATGGCCTTACCAGAATATGTTCTGTTTCACTTCTGACTCCACCTTGCCAGGAGCTCTTACATTTCTGTAATAATAGCCAGGGTTTTGTGCTCAGCAGCAGCTGCTTGTAACATCTGTCAGATAATTACAGAGCTGAATCAGAATTCACCTGCCTAAAGTGTGGGGATGAATTCCTGATCAAGAAATAAAAGATAGATTGCAATTCCATTTTCCATGCTTGTTAATAGTCACTGCTATAGACAATAATAAAGAGCAGATGCTTGCTGGGGGAGGTGCATATGAAGCAGAGGTGAAACAGGGGAAAAAAAAAGAAAAAGGAGAAAGAAAAAAAAAAAAGCAGCTCACACTTTTAACTCCATAAGTATGCCTCTCGCATTCAACATGAGACTGACATTTGTTAACATCATTGTAAAAAGATGCTGCATCGTATGCTTCACATTCTAGATCTTCTCCAGCACCTGCTGATGATCAGGCCCTCTTTTATGTGTGAGTATTGGCGATTCACAAACTCATTATGGCTCTGTGTTGCAACTTGTCTGTAAAATCATTCCATGCTTTTATGACATCCATAGTAATGTCAGGGATATATCCAGATATAGGTACATAGTCTCTCTCTCTTTCTCTGTGTGCGTGCATGCCTATGGGGCTGCACATGTGGATATGTATATATATATTTTTTCAAAAAAGGGATGAGAGTGTGTGTGTGTGTATGTGTATGTATATATAGCTTTAAACTTGAAGTTTGGAGCATACTTCCTAAGACTGGAATGAAAACATCTGTATTCTAAAAAATTATTGCTAATATTTTTAAATTTCGTCTATGACAGCCACCCCAGATGTGCTCAGAGCATGTGTACGTGTGTGTACGTGTGTGTGCGTATAGGGTTCACTGCTCGAATTGACATGAGTATGATGTACTGATATCTGGATTAATCTCAGTGTCATATTTTCTGTGGCACTTACATTTTACTTACTTCATGTATAAAAAGGTTCAAATTAGACCTTAAGTGTTAATGACAGTAATTTGTCCTGAACATTTTCCATACTTCGTTATTTGGTTTGTTGGTGTTTCAAGGTTTTGTGTGGCTGTTCAGTCAAGCATGTGATAAATGTTCCTCTGTACTGCATGTGGTGTTGTGTTTACAAGATATTTTCATATGTGTACTCTTTGGTGTTTCCATTGTCACTGCTTTCATTGCTAGTGCATATCTCTGGCGGGAGGAGGGTGGTTGTAGCTATCAAGAAAGGAAACCAAAACACTTTCTCCTTGAAGCTGTACAGCTATGAAAAAGAGGAAGTGATTAAACCCTGCATACACTTTCCCTTGAAATTATTGAACTCTTAACTTCTCTTGCAGATAAGAAGTGCAACGGAATAGTAGACCAGACATTTACTTGTTTACTGTTTTTTGTGTCATCATCCCTATTTCCTGGCGCTTGTTTCTCTTACTCTGTTCCCTGTGACCATGTTAAGGTAATCATCAGCTCATGTTGCAGATGAACCATTCAGGTGCTTGGGCGGATTTTTATTTCCACTTTACAGCACAAGGGTCAACAGAGTTGACCAGAGGAGCCCAACATCCTTCTTGTTCTGGGCCCCTCATCACCCCAGTCACACGCTGAGCTGTTCAGGATGATGCTGAATGTCTTCAGACCTCACTGTGACCTCCAAGAAGGGAGCTACAGTAGCAATTCAGCAAGTGATGGATTTGATAGCTGTGGGATGTCTGCCCATGAAGTACTAAACAGGGAAAAAATTCCTGGCAGATATAAATCCAAGATCTTTAGTACAATTTCACCTTGCTGTGTGTTACAGCAGGCAGGAACAGGACAGACAACCACTTAGCAAAGATGACTTTCTGGTATACATATCTCCTAAAACTGTAATTTTCAGCAGAGCTAGGGTTTTTTGTAATGCTTCATTTCAATAATAACATGCAAAGGATAGAGAGGAGGACGACAGTCATATAAAAGTAATACAGCATAGCTAATAAGAGCAGCTAGGGAAACCTTTGCAGTTAACTGAACTTTGGAAATCATGAGCAAGAAACAAAGGTGAACTCCTACACAGAATATACCTTTTCATGCATTTGATCTATGTAATTTAGTTTTCTTTTCTATGCTATTTTTTGCTAAGTTCAAGTAAGTGTTCTGGTTTTATTTATGAAGTAGCTGAAGCATTATTGAAGTTTAGTTATAGATAAGAATGAACAGTTAAAAACATATTGAATGTTCCTTTGAGTGCTTAAAATTAAGCAATTAGAACTGTAGTTAAGCACTAGAATAGAAATCATGTAATTTTCCAAAGAGCTAATATGTAACAGCTCCTGGTGATATTGTCTAAATTTGACTCCATCTGTGGAAATAAAGGTATTATTTAGGTAATTCAGTTGCTCAATTTTAGCTGCATTTTTAAAAACTATGTAGTGAACCTCTTTTCTTCTCAGTTCCTGTGCTGTACACAGAAAGGCAGAAAGGGAAGCTTACCAACCTAAGATAGCTTTTGGGAGATGTTTGTAAGTAGCCTATAAGGTTGTTTGAGAGCATCAGGGGTAGCCTTGGCTGCAGTAGTGGAGTTCAAGATCCTTAGGGCAGTGAGGAGGGCGCACAGCAAGCTCACTACCCTGGGCTTCAGGAGAGCAGACTTCAGCCACTTCAGGGATCTGCTTGGTAGAGTACAATGGAACAAAGCCCTGGAGGGAAGAGGGGCCCAAGACAGCTGACTAATATTCAAGGGTCAGCTCCTCCAAGCTCAGGAGTGATGTATCCCAGTAAAGAGGAACTTACATGGAAAATAAGGAGGTGATTGGTGACAGCCAGCATGGCTTCACTAAGGGCAAATCTTGCCTGACAAATTTGGTGGCCTTCTATGATGAGGTTACAGCATTGGTGGACAAGGGAAGAGCAACTGACATCATCTACCTGGACTTGTGCAAAGCATTTGACACTGTCCCACGTGACATCATTGTCTCTAAATTGGAGAGACATGGATTCGATGGATGGACCACTCGATGGACAAGGAACTGGCTGGATGGTTGCACTGAAAGAGTTGTGATCAACGGCTCAATGTCCAAGTGGAGAACGGTGACGAGTGGCGTTCCTCAGGGGTCGGTACTGGGACCGGCACTGTTCAAGATCTTTGTCGGCGAGATAGACAGTGGGATCGAGTGCACCCTCAGCAGGTTTGCCAACGACACCAAGCTGTGTGGCGAGGTCGACACGCTGGAGGGAAGGAATGCCCTCCAGAGGGACCTTGACAGGCTGGAGAGGTGGGCCTGTGTCAACCACATGAAGTTCAACAAGGCCAAGTGCAAGGTCCTGCACGTGGGTCGGCGCAATCCCAAGCACAACTACAGGCTGTGTGAGGAATGGATTGAAAGCAGCCCTGAGGAGAAGGACTTTGGGGTATTGATTGATGAAGAGCTCAACACGAGCTGGCAGTGTGCACTTGCAGCCCAGAAAGCCAGCCATGTCCTGGGCTGCATCAAAAGAAGCATGACCAGCAAGTTGAGGGAGGTGGTTCTTCCTCTCTACTCAGCTCTCATGAGACCCCACCTGGAGTACTGCATCCAGCTTTGGAGCCCCCAACTTAAGAAGGACATGGAGCTGTTGCAGCGAGTCCAGGGGAGGGCCGCAAAGATAATCAGAGCACCTCTCCTATGAAGACAGGCGGAGAGAGTTGGGGTTGTTCAGCCTGGAGAAGAGAAGGCTCCTGGTAGACCTTCTAGCAGCCCTCCAGTACCTGAAGGGGCCTACAGGAAAGATGGAGAGGGACTGTTTATCAGGGACATGTAGTGACAGGACAAGGGGTAGTGGCCTTTAAGATGAAGGAGGGTCAATTTAGATTAGAAGTTAGAAAGAAATTCTTTACTGTGAGGGTGGTGAGGCACTGGCACAGGTTGCCCAGAGAGGTTGTGGAGGCCCCCTCCCTGGAAGTGTTTAAGGCCAGGTGGGATGAGGCTTTGGGCAACCTGGTCTAGTGGAGGGTGTCCCTGCCCATGGCAGGGGGGTTGGAACTAGATGGGCTTTGAGGTCCCTTCCAACCCAAACCATTCTGTGATTTTAGGATTCTATGATCCTTTGAGCCATACCTTTTGAATGTCGCAGTACAATGTCAGTTATTCGTTCATATAATGAAAAGAGATGGTATGCTAGTAGTTGGAGTGCATGTGGTTTGCCTTCCCCTTAGCTGATCTTTATTGCTGATGTTGCACAGACGTATGAGGTAAGGACTGCTACTACCATTGGACGTTGGGACCCTGCATAATTGTTTGGCGTGTGCTCCAAAAGGACGACGAGTTGAAAGATTTTGGACACTGTGCTGTCAGTGATCACACCGTACTGTCTGCATCCAGGCTGAATCTGGGCATGTCTGTTTCCTTTTTAGGAGCCTGCTGTTCTCCTTTTCATACTTCAAACAACAGCTTCCAGCTGCAGTTTAGCATAAAGGAGATTGTCCAAGCCTTCTAGCCAGCAGAAATGTTGCTTGCAATTCTGGTTTCTTTACAGCAGCTGTCTTTCAAGAGAAAATACATTATTTCCTACTTATTTTTATGGGATGAAAATTCATTAATTTGATTGGAATGAAATTGATGGATGTAACTAGATGAATGACACATCTTTCTTTGAAACGCAGCTTGCTCATCTCTTAGCTTTTGTAGAGGCAAGGTATTCTTATGGGCTTACTGGGTGGTGCTTCTGCAGCAGCATTTGCCCCATGAGAGTTTCGTGACCATCAGGCTAGCACTTTGCTATAGTTCAATGCATTTGGAGTTGGAGATGGCTGAGAATTAATAGACTCTTTTCCCTCTTTCTTCTCTCTTTTTCACTGCTAGGGTTTCACAGAATAACTGCTGTCTTGTGTGTTTCCCAGTGCTGGAATGCCCTCGGGAAGACAGATAAGAGTCAGTGACCTTCTGCTGTTTGTTCCCTAGTGCATGTTAGCTCCTCAGCACTTCAGAATGAACACCCTGTGTCAAGCACATAACACTTGTGTATTTGAAAAAAGGCCAAAGCAGAAGAGGAAGGAGATATAAGGAAGAGAAAAGAAGCTGGTGATAATATTTAGATTATTTAGAATTACAATTTAGAAATTTCCATTAAAAGAACTGGAGAGTTCCTTCTGTTCAGCACCGTAGGCACCTCCTTAATGACCATCTTCTGCACTTTTCTAGATATGGTAGATGTGAGAGGAGGTAGTGAACATGCTTGGGCACAGCCAAAGAAGACAAAGAAAGATATTTATGATAATTTTGGCAGAGTGTTTGGGACAGACCACATTAGTCATATAAAATTTCATTTGCTCTGCCTTCTGCTGCTTGCTGCATTCATCAGAAAAGCAATGAGAGGGGTAATCAGTGGCAGTCAGGGAGTGACAGACAGAAGAGGACTCCAATCAGGGAGTGACGGATAGGAGAGGGCTTCAAGTAAGTGAGAGACTTGGAGCTGAAGGAGTCTCTTCTCGGCAGCTTACATGGCGTTGTGAAGAGGTCAAGATTTTGATTTTTTTTTTGCCCTCCCATTCTGTGGGGAAGTAGGTTCATATTTCTTTTAACCATCTGATGGATGGGAGGAAAGCTATTTTTTTTGTGTTCTTTTTCCATCAGCCTTATTTCTTGGCAAACATGGGTCTGTTAGCTAAGCTGCTTATCAAACAGCTAAAGGTTTTCAAGAAGACAAAGCATCGTTAAAGGAGAGCCATCTAAGTAGCCCTGCTTAGATCATGGTGTCCTTTTGCCTGTAGAGGGAAGTTTTTAAAGAAATACTCTTCATACCTTAATCTTTTTTCCTTCTTTTTGTTTCCCCCTCCACAGTCTATTGGGCCATTTCTATTTCTGGCATTCAGACATGATTGGGTTACCCAGGGCTTCAGGAGTCTGCATGCCATTTGGCTGGTGAAACATGACTGACTGACTGTCCCAAGCTGGCTGGAAGTGCGTGAAGGGGTGGAGGAAGGAGTCGAGCAGGGCATTGCTCCCTGTGGCATTGGTAGTGTGCTGTAACATATTTGTGTGTCCAAACCGATGCGATATTTTTCACCAAAAGAATAAACACCTAAAATAGATACACAACTGCCCAGGAAAGCACAAAACCTCCTGCAAGGCAACTTTTAGAAGCATTTTCAGCCAGCACTTAGGATGGTGATGATGTTTCACACCTCACAGATCCTTCAGTGTTTGTCTTTGCATGAGGAATCTCTGTTTTGACTGAAGCTGGATTGTCTCTATTACACTCATGTCGCTATTGAAACAACATTTACTTAAAATGGGGTGGCCAGCCCTCAGAAAATTAGGTGCTGTTCAGCTACTTGTTTTGACCATAAATGCATATTTGTTGCAAAGTCACAAAGGATTCATGTAACTCCTTATTCCCAACATAGCAGCATTGTGGCTTTGAAGTCAATGACCATACAAAGTAGTCTTGGGCGGCTTCCTCATATCCTTTCCTCACACCCACCAAAGGCAGGACCAGCAGTCCTCACACTACTTTAATCATGTCCCATTTTATTGCAGTATTACGTACGTGCCAGCAGAAAATTTAGACGAGTACAGGGCCAGTTTGGGACAACAGACAGAGGGACCTGTGCCACTTGAATTTTTTCCTTCACATACCGTCAGGTGAGTCAAAAGACTTACTATTTTCTCCAGAGGGCTCTCTGATGTAACTCCTTCCATACACTTTGCACACTTCAGGAAGATAAGTTTTATATTAGAAGAGCTGAAAGATGGATGATTTTCTTCACACCAGCAGCCATTATAATAAAAAGCTGTTCAGAATACAATTTTTGCTTTGGCTAGCAAATTTTTCTGACATTTTTACAAGGCTGTGTTATAGGTGTTTGATCTACCCAGAAAGGAAATTGAATACTGCCTCATCCCAAACTTCTCCTAAATACTGTGCAATTTGATTTAGTATTGCCACAAATACTAGGTGCTTCCAACATGAGAATTTGGCATCATGGTCTTTCCGGAATGTATACTAGAAAGACTGAACTATGCTGTCCTTTTCCTTAAGTTTCAAAAATTCATTACAGTTACAGGCCAGAATATTCAAAGTGACTAATAGTTTTTGTTTTCTTAAATTCATCTCCAAAAGCATGCTGCTTTTTCCATTCTGGAAAAAGTAAGTAATTACCTTCAGCTTTGATTTGGTTCTAGTTCCAAAGTGCAGTCTTTTATTCTGTGGTTGTCAGTTGATAGCAACCTAATTGTGGAGATAAGTGGACAGGGAATCCCCAAATACAATATGTATTCTAACAGACATCTGAAAAAGAAGCTCTTTACATGAATCCTGTTTACAAATTCTAACACTGGCAGGGTGAATCAATACATGACATTTTGCAGTGAAATCTAGGGTTTATGTGAGTTCTTTAAAACTGAATTGCATATTCCCGTTCATCAGCAGGGAACTCCCAGAGCTTCCAGAACGTGAAGAGGGGGAGGGAGAAGAAAGTGAACTTCAAAATGCAGCTTTCAGTAACTGGAACCAGCCCAGAAAGTAAGTGCAGATTTAGTTGCACAGTATAAATTCTTATCTGAAATTAAAAAAATTTGAAATGTGTAATATATTTTAAGAGGAATAAGAAAACAACAGAATTGCTGCACTTATATATATTGCGCATTGCAGGAGTAATTCACTGTTTATTTTTACTGCCATTGGGCTAAATACCTGCAATCTAGCAGTTTCTTGATTGCTTTAGTAATTTATCTTTATAGGCTAACTCTCTGGGAGCCAGTAAGAAGAAATGAAGAGAAGGATTTGAAGTTTTGATTAGAATCCAAAATAAAATGAACAATGGTGGACCCAATTACAGGCTTTCTGAGCAATTCAGTAGATAAGTCCTGACAAAACTTTCCAAGGAGGAGTTATTTCTGAATGTTTTTAAACCATTGTGCAAATCCAGGTGTCTTAAGTGTGCAGCATTATCATAATCACAACAGAGTTTCATTTATTTTGGTCCTCGCTTTATCACAACAGGGTTGAACTCTGGAGAGAGCCTAACAAGTCACTGGGGATCAGCATTGTTGGAGGACGAGGGATGGGGAGTCGCCTGAGTAATGGAGAAATGATGAGAGGGATCTTTATCAAGCACATCCTGGAAGACAGCCCAGCCAGCAAAAATGAAACGCTGAAAACCGGAGATCGGATTGTGGAGGTACCAGCTGAGTGCCTTTTGCTTGCTATACCCCCAGCATCTCGAGAGCCGCTGAGATGGATGTGTGGTCCTGGGCTGACAGCTGTGTAATGGCTCCAGCTGGCACCACTTGAGCCATATAGAGTGTAGTGCCATCTGCTGATGTTTGTGTGCAGTACCATCTGTGATGTTTAAGTTCAATATACAGCCTAAGCATAGATGACTGACTGTGAGCAGGGGTCTACAAAGGCAGCAGTTCTACCTGCCTGTTTTAAAGCCAGCATGTGTAGGAAAAAGCTTAAGTTTGGTGAAGCTAAAAGGTTTTACCTTTGCATATTGGATAGCAACAGAAATAGCCAGTGAATAGCAAATCATGCAAATAAATGGCAAACTTATTTCCCTCTTAAATCTTAATTAGATCACATAATTCTTGTGCATCTTGTGCAGGAATTAAGGGAGACAGATGTTTATTCCTGCTGACATGAAGAAAACTGGATATGATACAGAGGAAGTTAAAAGCATTGCGCTCATACCTGAGGACAGGGTAGCCAGTGGTGTTGCTGAGAGGAATTTATCTAGATTTCTCTGCTGCTTAGCCAATCCTGTGCTCACGCAGCCACTTCTACTTTCTTGCTTAATGATACTGAAGAATGAACATACTGATAGGAGTGTGTCTTTCCTGTGGCGATTATCAATAAGTCAGACATTACCCCATCTTCAGTGTCAGGCCATTAGGAACTGCACTCCTCTTCACCCTGCTGCATGTACTTAGCTGGCTGTCCATCAGTAAGAACGTAACAAGCAGGGTGGTGGAGATGGTGATGCTTCCCCTGGATCAGACTGGGCTTGCTTTACATGGTGATACTTAAACTGCCATTTATCGTCTGCTACAAGATCCATATAAAGGATCTTGAATTAATACCTTCATATAGGTAGTACTTCCTACAACAGAATGGAAGAGTTTCCAGTGTATAACAAACTGGAAGGTGGAATTTTGCTTGGAGGCCATAGAGTTAAAAAACATTCATACTTGGGTTTTTGTGAATGCAGTGGTGATGATTTTTATGAATGACAGTGATGCTTGCAGAGGTTGAAGTCGGTGAGTGAAATTAAGTAACTAATGTTGTGTTAACGTGACTGCTTCTGAATGGATTATTTCAGTTTCTCAAGCTGTGGTGTATCTAGGCTTTTGTCTCTACTAGTGCATACAGTATTTCAGACATGGGGAGTTGGAGAGCCTTAGTGTTATTGCTCAGTTCCTCATGGGTTTAGAATTTTGTCTCTCAAGATTGTTTTCTTTATTTCTTTTTATTTACATTGGATGGTTAAGTTTAAGGGAGAGTTAGGCAATTAAAAAGATAGGGGTAATCCTCATTACATAACGTTGTGTGCCAGAATTGCCACTAACAAATAACCTTTCTGTGTTAGCTTCTAGCTTCTGTTGTGTCATTGTGAGAATGCTTTACTGATGCTAACCTCACCATAACATGGTTCTTACCTGGATCACAAACCAAACTGTTTTACACACCAGTACATATGAAGACATAAGGAAAAGCAGCCAGGCAAAAAAATTGTCCTTAGCCATCCTTTGTAAATGCTTTCTTCTAGAAGAGAGAAAGCTTTTCAACTCTGGCCTACAAAATTAGCTTCTGGGGAGAGTGCCTCGTAGCTAAAATTGGTCTTATCTTGCTTGTATTAAAAAAAAATAAAGTACACTGCACTGACATAATAACCCATAATGAAAGACCCTCCAGCACCTAACAAGTTTCAGTTTGTAATCCTCATAAAGTCCTGTGAGGTAGGTTATTCCGAGATAGGATTTAGAGGAAGGGGTATTTGGCAAACACTACTACTCTCTTCAGATTATCTTATCTCTTCTTATTATCATATCTCTTTTATTATGTTGTCTATGGGAAAACGTATGGAGCCTGAACCAAGAATGTTGAAAAACCTGTTTTTAAAACCATGGAGAATATTTATTTGATGTCCTTTCAGTGCTCTTGGAAATCTCAGACCTGTGTATGAGGGACCTCAGGCCAAGTCAGTAGACACCTTTCCACCAGTAACAGAGGTTTGGGCTTAGATTTTAGTAGAAGTTCCCTAAGCAAAACCCAGAGCTAATTCATGATTCTTGTAGCTTCTTGCAATGTTAAGATGAGGCCTTCCAATTACAGGTGGATGGAGTTGACCTCAGAGATGCCAGTCACGAACAAGCTGTGGAAGCCATACGGAGGGCAGGCAATCCTGTAGTCTTTATGGTACAGAGCATTATAAACAAACCAAGGGTAAGCATAAAGAATATGAGAAGAGATGTAATACATAGTAATAGATGAAACAAATGTTCAAGGTGGTGGTGTTTGGGCATGGGATATTTAATCCTGAAAGTTCCATCTCAGCTATTTTAGAAACAAAGATTTGATTTAAGTATTATTTCCATTTAGAATGAAATCGATTTGGATTTGGAATTACCCTCCAGCACGCCGTCCTCAAACTATTTTGAAAAGCCTCAAGAAAGATAATTTGTTGGGGGGCAGAGTAGGAGTCTTAACTAAAACCAACTCTTAGAGATTGACAGCATGTCTGAGGAGCGCATGCAGAAATACAGCACCTGTTAAAAAATTCATTGGACATTAATGAAAGGACCTAGAAGTACACGGAAGTTTTCCGTCACTAAGCTGCATGGACATTGCAGACAAAAGCTACTGAGCTTTAATATAAGTTGCTTGCATCACTAGAAACTAAACTTCCTCATTGTAGAGTCTGTGTAAGCTGCATGTTTATTTACTAGTTGTCTCGTAACTCTTGTTCCCCAGCCAGAGTCTCTTTATAGCCCTTCTTCAGCTTCTGCTCCCTGTGGGCAGAAAACTACTAACCCATTTTATCGCCAGTCATCTAAGGTAAAGTTGCATGAAAAAGTTCTGTTGAGTGTTGGTGACTGATACTCAAGCTCCTAAAGTAAGGCTTTTGCATTTGCTGTGATGTGAACAAAATTGCCACTGCTGAATATTTAGGCCAGTTTGGGATGGGAATGATGCCATTACTTTATCACAACTTACTTTTATTTAGAGAATGCTCCTTTGCTATTTTTAATTGTAGTTCTTTGTTCTCTTTATTTCCCAATTATTAAGCTTGTTGATTATTTCTTGATTGTTTATTAACAAACCCTTGTTTCTCTGTAAGTGGGAACATTGCAAATGCTCTTACTGTACACATGCTTTATGTTGTGGTCTTTGTAAATGGCATTTTATTTATTGTTTTCATCTTTTGAAACTTGCATCTGTACTTTATAATAAGATCTTGTAAGGAAATTTCCTGCCTTCATTCATGTGCAGTCACTCAGATAGCTGCCTGCACACGGTAGCTGTATTTAATATGGGAACACTATTTAGAACGGCAGTCAGTTTCAAGTGATATGTTGCTAATGAGTGAGTTTCTTCCCCTTTTTTTCCTTCCTTCCAGCTGCTTTAGTAGTTAGGGAGCCTAACTGTACTCCAGAATAGCCCAAATAATGCAAATAGGCCGTGAAAAGCTAGTTGATAGTTTTGCTAGCAAGCAGTTACACATCAGATCTGCGTTGCATACTGTTACTGCTCTGGGTATTTCTGATTAAGAATTAATCTGTCAGCATGGTTATAGAATCATAGAATCACAGAATGGTTTGGGTTGGAAGGGACCTTAAAGATCATCTAGTTCCAACCCGCCTGCCATGGGCCCGGACACCCTCCACTAGACCAGGTTGCCCAAAGCCCCATCCAACCTGGCCTTGAACACTTCCAGGGAGGGGGCAGCCACAGCTTCTCCGGGCAACTTGTTCCAGTTATGGTCCCAGGTAATTTGTAGGGTTACAGCATTATGCTATATGAAATGCTAGCTAGTTTCTGATACCTTAGCATCCTGGACACATTAATAAAATGCTGAACACAAGTTTGTTGAAAAAAAGAAAAAAAAAAAAAGGAAAAAAGGTAAAATAAATCCTATTATTTTAAGTTCTGTTTTGCAAAAAAAAAACCAGTAAAAGGAAGAATACTCTTTATTTTAGCATTTTGTTTTCTTGTCCTAGACTGTGCAAGAAAGCATGGTTCATGCATGTTGCTTAAAACCTAACTGTTTAGGCAAACTCATGTGCTCCGTATTTTATCATGGTGGTCAGTCCATATTAATACAATGCTGTTGTGTAGATTAGAATTAGAGCTAGCAGTAGTATTTTAACTGCTATGCCATCATGACAAAATACAAAAGACAAGATTTTGAATTACTATGGCTGATCTTCTGTTTCCTCTTTTATTAGGATTTCACTGTTTATATAAAAAATGTTTGTGATGATTATATTAGTTGCTTGAAATTTCATCAAGATACACTTCAAAGATTTATGCAGATGACAAATGTAATGGTTAAAGTGAATAGGTTCATTGAACTGGCAAATTACTTTTCCCAAAATTGTCTTCGTAAAAGACAAAATCAAATGTGAATCGCATGTGGAAACAGAAAATCTTGTACTATATGGAAACTGCCTGTTGAATTTGGGTGACTCGCCAGTGAAGAAACCTTGTTCATGCACAGCTCGACTTTCTCATTGCTGAAAACACTGTAGAACTAAGACATACGTTGTCTTACCAAATTACATTACTCTCTGTCTTGCAAAATGATATTTGAGAATAAATGTTTAGGGCTGCATTTTTTATTTTCAGAACATTTAAAAAAACAAGATTCTTTAAGAAAATTTTTAAAAAGCAGCATATATCTGGATTATATTACCATGATAAAAATGTATCAGTTGATGCTCCAAGCCTTTCACATTCCTTTCCACTTATTATGCATCTTGCTTTCCAGCAGTATTAAACTTAGAGCCCTAAGACGCATAGGCAATTGCCAGATGGATACACCTAGTGTAGAAATCACTTTTAAGTATACATTGAACAGTATTTCCAACATAGTATGCAAAATCAGAGCTGTCCCCTCTTTATTAAACAGGTTCTGATCTCAAAGTAGGGTACAGTACAAAAGCTGCATAAGGAATATAAATAGTCAAATTATACCCTTTAAATTTGTTTAAATGTGAAAACTGTTTTTTGATGTTAAATAATAATAAAGTACCTTGTATTGTTTAAGAAGAGCAGAGAATTTAATTGAACTATAAATTCAGAAAATTACAGATGCAAAGTGATCTGTAAAAGTTATTATTAGATATACAGTCTGTTTAGAGATGCCTAATATTACTAAGCCTCCTGTTTTGTGAAATACACCGTGAGTGTGTTACTACAAGAGGTAAATCAGGTTATGAGAATTAATCTATGGTTTTTAAAATAAAACTAAACCTACTACATTATTACAAAGAACTTTGTTTATTCTAATCCAGAAACCCACAATTTTGTAATTAGCTAGTGTGTAAGAGTATCCCCAATGCTGAGATGCTTGTGCAAAATTGTACAATTAGCACAGCAAGTAAAATTTCTGGTGTTCATGCTGCTGAATTCTGCACTTTATGCAGTTTGTGGGCTAGAACAGGTATGAGCGTCGGTGCTTTTCCTCAATGCTCTGTGACATAGCTGATACAAACACAGGGTAAATACAGTTTTGCTTACCTTCATGTGTCTGTAGAAAAGTGCAGGAAGCGGACCTTGTTTGGTTAGCACAAACTGATAAAAAATGTTTGTTTCATGAGTCACAAAGGGTTTGTTTAAATATGTTTTTGTTTAGTTTCTATTATGTTTTCCTTTTAGAACCCTTCCCTGCCTTTCCTGCAGACCAGTCTTTTGTGTAGGTCAACTGTCTTCAGCAGCACTAACCCATTTGCTGATTCTTCTCAGTTCAACACTGACAAGGTTGGATGATGACACACTGCTTTTGACTCACCAAACATTATATGTGTGCTTCTTTGCCATTACTGTCTCTCTGGATTTAAATTCCTTTATACTAATTTGGGTAAAATATTGTGCTGATGAGAGTGGAAATTTTGTGTAGTGAAGTAAAAAGACAGACACACATGTACTTAGAAAAGTTTTGAAGAAGTTCAAAAATGCCAGCTCCATTAATCATAACCACTAAATCTGATCCAATCAGAGCTACCAAAGGAGTAGGTTCTCAATTACAAAATCAGTCCCTGTGGTGTATATTAGAATATCCACCTGAGCGTAACTCTCTCATCAGTGTGAGGTGTTTTGCTGCTATGTACGTAATTTTCTTTTTATGTGGTTAGGACTTTCCAGCTTTGATATCTCTTTTTTCTTTTTGCATGAAAAAAACCCTCATTCACAGCTTTTGTTTTATGATGCTGAAAATATTTTCCCTCTGCTTCTTGAAAATTCTTCTAATGCATCATGAACAGGATGCTGACATCTTTGGAAATATGAAAAAAGTTAGATTCTGTCTTTTGTGGTTAGTGCTTACTGCATGTTATTCATATTGGGAACAGAGTTAATCTCTTAACACAACAATAAATAAAGGCTTAATTCTTATGTGCATGCATTTCTGATTTAATAAAATAATTTGTAGCTGTTATACATCTTGAGAGTGATTGTGCCCTTTGTCTGTTTTCCCATGTTGTCAAATATATTGAATGTACAACGAGCATTTATGATATGAGGTGTATAATTACATGTGTGTTTTTTGAAATCTGTGTTTGTTACAGTTCTGAGGAGAGGGAGTAGAAGCATAACATAAATGATGGCTTGTATCTTCTATATTTTCAAAAGTATTTCTGAAAAAGATTGCACAAATTTTTAGAGAAAACCTAATGGGTTTTTTGCAGTTTCTGAATAATTCCTTTTTTAACAATGAGATAAGAATGGCCTGTTGTCATCTCTGTCTGCTTCTGCTGAACTAAGGTTCATGTACAGTAAGAAACTTTGCTGAATCAGGGTCCTTAATAACTCCTTAAATACTTTAGTCCATTTATAAACGGAGTTAATAAAGTTGCTGCGGTTAGCAAAATGAATCCGTAATCAAAAATTAGTTATTCGTTAATAATGTTGTGTATTGCCAAAGGTGCTGTAACATGTGGATTGCTGTTTTCTGTTACTGTAGGAGGTATCGAATCCAATTAGGGTTACCTTCCGTTGTTCCCCAACTAACCCTTTTGCTCCCACACCGTTCAAGGTTTGTCTTGATTCCAGTGAGTGGGTCCTACCATATGTGTGCTGTACGTTTGTACATGGCCTGTGATACTTTCCAGAGTACTGCTTCTTCCTCTGCGTGTGCCTCCTTTGTTGAAAGTGATACTGCTCCAAACTTGCTGCCATTTTTAATATTTGCTTGGCTGTGATCAGAGTGACCCAGGTAGTCAGATGGGTTCATGCACTGTCTGATGCTTTGCATTTTAAATGAAATACTGTGCTGTGGCATACTGAAAGTATTTCATGAGTTAAAGCATTTTAGGTTTTTTCTGTGTGGCCCGATTCAGGGAGCAAAAGTCTTATGTGTGTGTAAACTGCGTGGGACAGCTTCTGCTGCTGGCAGTGCACGTGTGGCAGACAGTTCTGGAGGTAGGACATGGTCGCCTCCGCCCAAATGGCATTGTAACCCCCTTTTTACCCTTCTCGCAAAAGAACCTTGCTTTTACTTTCATTTCAGCATTTCCTTAAACATCAGACATGTTCAGATTTATGTCCAAATTCACAGAAATACAGAAAGAAGCATTTTTTTTTGTCAATCAGATTATGGTGGCTGCAGTTCATAAGTGTTAATCTATCAGGATGCAGCCATACACCTATACCTTATAGATCTTCTAGAGGACCTTGACAGCAATTTTTTGTCCTTTTTTTTGGTCATGTTTTCTTTAATTTTGCAAAGTTCTTGGACACTGTCATTTACCAAGAATACCACTAAAGTGATATGTTAATTTTGGTTTTAAAACACAGACTACTGTAAGGTCTGCTGATCTGGTCTGCTCTCACACTGTATTTCCTCATTTTTTCAGTATGTTATGTAGCTTTCTAGTTAAAACTCTAGGAAGCATTCTGAAAAATTAGTGTTTCTAGAACTGCTCTCCCCTTCACTCCTCCTTGAGGTAGAGGTCTGTCACCAGCTTTTCTCCATGGTGGATACATGAATTTTTAATTATTAAAAATCACTTTGAATGTTATTAAGTAGTGTTTCCACCCTGCTCTGATTCTGATGGGTAACAATGTCTTTGCTAGCATTTTGCTGCTTCAGTTGAGATTTATGTCCACCCAGTAACTGTTAGCATGTTTTCAAGTATAATTTGCATAAACTATAAATAATTCCTCCATGAAGTTTAGCGATGAAAGTTATCATCTCAGCAGGATGGCATTGTCTTAGATTTGAAGCACACATCAGTGTGACTCATATAACAAAATATCATATGGCATTTATATGGCATTTTTTAGATAACTAATTGGCTTGTGTGCCATATTAAAACTTCCCACACTTTTGACATTTAATGACTTCTTAGTTAAGCTCCTAGAACAAGTTCCTGAATGAAAGCAGAATCTCCTTCAAGCAGAAGCAGAATGAGGGAACTGAAGTAGGGCATTTGCATTTTCTTTAAATCTTTGGAGTATAAAGAGAATGAAGGTAACTCATGGGACCCTCCTTAAATCTCAGTATGACTAAATTGGTAGCTTTCTGTTTTTTTCAACATCCTCAGTTTACAGGATTAAAGTCTTCCAGGATGTATGTTATTATCCATTTCACTGTTGCCTCTGATGAAGAAATTGTGGTTTTGGCACCCAGAGACACCATCTGAGATACTGTGTTCAGATTTTTGCTGATGGAGATAATGAAAGTAGAAATGATGAGAGCAGGATTATGAAGCTATGACAACACCTAAAAATCCTAGTGTTGGAAAAATACTTGGTTTTCATCTAAAGTTTTTGTTGTTGACATCAACATCTGATGTACCAGGTATCAGTCTCTTGGGCATGCATAAGCTTCAGAATGGTGATATTCAGATACAAGTTTATTGCCTACATGTTTACTTTGAGCAAGGCAAAATTATATAAATTACAAACAGCCAAATCCCTGATCAAAGTCCATATTCCTCAGGGAAACTGACTTGAATGGGGGCTTGCCAGATTGTGGATTTGGGCTTTTAACCATTGTATTGCAGTAGTCGTGTGTTTATACTTTTAACTTTTGGTGAATATGAATAGACCACATACATCAAGACCAAAAGTATTTTTCTCTTTTGTGATTTAGTCTGTATCCTCCTTTATTTGATCTCCCCTGTGCAGCTTATAGGAAACCAGTAAATAAGACTGAAAAAGTCCAGTTACTGTGGATTTCTTGCATTATAGTCAGTTTCATTTTGTTTTTAAATTGTCCTTTCAGTTAATAGACCAGTTTCTTTCTTTTTTCTGGAGGCATTTTTGAAAGCACGAAGTTCTTTTTTTCCTTTCCTTTTCTTCCTATTTGGCTTCCAAAGTATATCATAGGAAGAAATTATATGCGGTGGTTCTTAAAAATAAAATGAAGTAGAAGTCTTCTACAAATATGGCATTAAAAAAATCACTTGAGTCTTTGTACGAGACTTTTTCTGAAGTGTAAAGTGGCACATAAAACTTTACTGAATTGGGCTTTTATTATAAGTTCTGTTTGCTTCCGAATACGTTTTGGAGTGATGTTATCTTTTACCTTGCGTGGTGGTTGTTTCTGTCTTTGATCTCTTGCAGCCTTTCTGTGCTGTGTAACTCATTTAGAATTCCAGCTGCTTGGTATTTAAACTTCAAAGCCATAGTTATTGCCATTTCAACATTTTTGTGTACTAATTTGCCCTACACAGAGTCTGCATCTGCTTAGCCACTGCATTTTTCTTACTCTCCACAGGCATTTGGTCAGTCTGATGCAGAGCCAGAAAAGACTTCGCTTTGGAACTTATCTCTGTCTCCTCCTTCAGCATTTTCAGAAATGACTTGTGGTGTTGCACAGTCATCTACCAGGGTCCCAGAGGATGCGGAGCAGGAGGATGAGTTTGGTTACAGCTGGAGTAAGTTTATCTTTTGTGATAATATTTGAAATATTCAGTGTTGAAATAGCACTGTAGCATAAGTTATGGGGGGGGCAGTTTGAACTACTGTGTTTTCATGTCCTTCGTGGTTTAGGTGTTAAGTGTTACTGTCAGCTTTCAGGTGTGCTTGGTCAGATGCACATGGTGAAATATAAAACTAATTTGTTCTTCTTCATTGCACTTCAATCTCTTCTCCTCTGTGGTCCAAATTCACTGTTTTCATGTGTAGGACAACTTGAAGAATTTCAGTGTATTCTAGGTAACTGATGGCAGTGATGTGATAGCTTCTGTTACCTGAAGGTGTTACTAGATGGGAGATTATTGCTTTTATGTGTGAAAAGTCTATTTTTAAGAGAAGTTTAAATGTTTTGCGAAGTTAGAAGGAAAACAAGGAACTAGAAATACAGTTATAAATCACCTAAGGCTTAGCTTAAGCATTGTGTACACTTAAGATTCTGTCATCCAGTTCGGGATTTTTCTGTCAGATACTGCCCACTGGACACTGATCTTGACTCTGTAGGTGACTTGTGAAACTTTCTAATGTAAATCCAACGTCTGCTTCCTGTGCTTTTACATTTAGAAAAGATCATGCAGCGCTATGGAAATCTGCTGGGGGAACTACACATGATTGAGCTGGAAAAAGGAAGGACAGGTCTGGGACTTAGTCTTGCTGGTAACAAAGACCGATCCAGGATGAGTGTCTTCGTAGTGGGAATTGATCCAAATGGAGCAGCTGGCAAAGATGGCAGGTTACAGATTGCAGATGAGTTACTAGAGGTGAGTTTTTGCAATTTATACTGAAATCAAAACATACTGACTTAAAATGCACTACAATATTAGATTCTTGCTGCAATACAGATGTTCTTCAGTGTACTTTGAAATCCCCAAGTTTTCCAAGTTGACATTATGTTAGTAGATTTTCATTCTGTTGTATGCCAAATAGTTGCAGCTGGGATTTTTTTTCCTGGTTGTAGTAGCACTAAGTAAAGGTACATGTTTAAAATGGATAAAAATGGGGGATGACAGCAGTTTCTGGGTGATGGAGATGCATGGAAGGGCAATGCATTGCAGATGATGGAAAATACTGAAATCCTTTAGTCCATCAATCTGTGGAGCGCTCCAGACTTTCTAATTACTTCTCTGTCTATTGGAAGTGTGACAATATCAGAATATTTTTATGTTGTGTAACATATAAAATGGGAATTAAATTGGGGAAACAGGAATAGATCCATTTGCATTATGAACTTCTGTCTCTTGACACATTCAGGCTGTATCCTGATGGCTTTGTGGAGAGACCCAACCACTGAATGTGCAGCTAACATTCTCTATATGTATATGATCATAAGGTATATGTTTGTATTATCACAGTTCAGTTGAGGATACTTGCAGATATATTCTCTGCTATAGCTTTTCTCATTCTTTCTGATAGCAGTAGGTAGCATTACCCTCACAGAAAGGCTTTGTGTAACTTCAAAACTGTATGTGGAGGTGTTTGAGGATGCACTGGAGAGATGGTTCAGGGAGGGAATGGTGAGACTGAACAAAGCTTGAGGGAGACACTGAGAGAGTAAACAATGTAGGCTGGCAGTTGCAGACTAGGAGAGAAACTAAGGGATTTGTGGCACTGTGCACCTAGTCTTATGGAGGGACCTGTTAGTTGCAGAGTCCAATGTTACTTACTAGATGATTCTCTTGAATCAGTTAAAACGTCAGTTTTTAAAACCTTGATGTTTCAGATGCTGAGTATCCTCAGAACACATTGAAACATCTGTCTGAGTCTGCTCTCATGTGATTTCTTGCTTACTGTCCACGCCGTAAACCTGCAAACTGGTGCCAAGAGATTGTCTCAACCTCTTCTAAGAGAAGACATCTGAGCTTGCTCCTTATGTTCCCATTAGCTGTCCATCAGCTATGGCGGGCCATGCCCCGTCCCCCAGCTAACAGCCTGTCCGTGGTTCTTCACAAGCCCATAGAAAATGCGGGAAGCAGTGCCGCATCTGGATTGTCACGGCCGGTGTAAAGGCTCAGGGCTCAGCATCCCTGTGACCATGCTTGGTGGACACAGCCTCTGTGGGAGCTCAGCGGTTGCTGTTAGGCTCAACCCTCAGTTCGGCGTCTTGCGACTGTTGCACACTGTTCACTGCTTTTCTGCTTCTCAGCTTCTTTTAGTATTACCTCAGCGTGTGTTGTGTTATTTTCCCTTTGTGCAGGCCCAAGCTGTCCTTTTCCAATCATTTCCCCTTTCTTAGAATGAACTTCTGCACTGTAGTTTTCCATTTCCAAGAACAAATGCAACTAACAAAATGTGAGCAAATAATGGCCTTTTTCTGCAAATTCACACTGATACCTCCAATCATATCTGAAACATAGGAGCTTCAAGGGGTTTCAGTGAGTCTGCTCAGCCAAATGAAGACAATGATTGTCAGGTCAGATCTTCGGATTGTAAATGCACCAGTGTTCAGACTCCTTTGTATAAAGTGCCTGGATCAGAGCTGAGATTCAATAAATAATAGCAATCTTGTTGCTGGATATAAGCGATTCATTTATTTGTTATGGTTAGAATTTCCCATGGCCCTGCTTCATCATCATATCAGTCATGGGGTGATCAGTGGCAAGTGGAAATAGATGATGTGCCAAGTCAGCCCAGTAAAACTCACAGAATTACAGTGTTAGTCTGAAATTAAACTATAAGGAATTTTTTACTGGAAGAGGGAGCAAAAGCAGGACACAAAATACTCTTATTTTAATACAATTGCTGCATTAGGCAGTGATGTGGGATAATGGATTTTTTTCAGGCTTAAAAATTAGTTTTAGGGAATGAAAATACTTTGAGAAATAATTGCTGCCTTCCTTTATATAGATAAATGGGCAAATACTCTATGGAAGGACTCATCAGAATGCTTCCTCAATAATCAAATGTGCACCATCTAAAGTAAAAATAATCTTTATCAGGTAAGTTCTGGTTAAAGGTTTGTCTAAACAGGTTTATTTTTAATATGCTAACATTTTTACCGGCTGTTTCTGTTTTAATTTTGGCAGATGTGCTTTTGAGCCCAGTTTTTAGTAGTTGTTAAATATGTCTTGAGTTTTCTGTTTTGATATTTGCATAGTTAGTGCCAGAAATAAGGTAACAGGAAGTGCTAGACTTAAACTTGTTCTAAGAACTATGGTGCTGTGTTACTACTTTCTTACTACATTCTTTAACTGAATCTATTGTAGAAATAAAGATGCAGTAAATCAGATGGCTGTTTGCCCTGCAAAGTCAGTAGAGGTGTCACAGTGTACTTCAGGGACTCTTCAACATCAAGAGGTAAAGTAAATTTTTGTTCTTCTCATTTGAATAAGATACTAACATTGTTCTGGATAGAGGAGTGCCTGGTCTGCTTAGCAAATACTACAAAAGAATAAGAAATCCAATGGAAAAACAAATCAGATTTTAGTAAAGCTGCTAAATTTAGTACAGCTGTGCTCAATTCTGTTTTATTTTATGTTCATCTAAACTATGAAGTAAATCTAACATTCCCATGAATAGGGTTATAGCAGTTTAAATGAATCCAGAAAATGATTGGACACCCTTTAAATGTTTGTGTTGTTTTATTTTGATGCAAAATATTGAATATAGTTGCTCACAGCTATGTTTTCATTTTCTATTAGATTGATATCAGTACTACAAACTCCAGTGCTTGTTCTGACTTCAGTTCATGTAAAAACATTCAGTATGTGGAACTCCCTAAGGTATGTGCTGAAAATTAAATTTACATCAGCTATATTTGTATTCACTAGCTTGCTTTTTTGTATTGGAGTCCCTCTTATGACAAAGAAACTTAGTCTCTTACTTACTGGAAATCAGAATAGAGATTTCTAGAGGTCTTCTCTTCCTATTTGTAAATGCTTGCCAAAGTTTTCCTGATGCAATGACTGTCGTTGGCAACCTCATGAGTCAGTCACTTTAACGTCACATAAATTTGCCAATTGTTCTGTGTCTCTGGAAGATGTCATATCTTGTCCTACTTGGAAAACTTGTGGTAGCCAGCTGATGGTGATGCCTCAGGTAAAATCATTGCCTTAGTTGTTCAGAGTAAATGAATTAGCAGAGTATAAACACCAAATCACCGCAACAACATACATATTTAGTGGAAATTGTGCAGCTGGGAGAAAATGGCCAGCTGTTCTGTACCTGTGAAGCTGCCAAATGAGGGCAGAAAAATGCCGCTCCTGCTTATTGACATGGAGAAGACAGTTGCATTCAGTGAACATAAGGATAAAGACTTGCAAACTGCTGGTAATTTTTTCTCCTTGGAAAGCATCTAGCCTTCCATTATTAGCCAGGAGAATATCTTACAGATGATGGTATCTGGATGGTTTAATTCTAGGTGAAAGCAGTAGGGAAATTTCACTCTACCACAAACATTTACTAATTTCACAGGAAGAGCATACATTTTCCATCCTCTGTATTTTCCACTCTTATGTGTATTTTTTATGTGGTTTCAAATAATGAATTCAAGCCATATCATCAAGTTTTATTTACCTCAGTTTGTAGTTTCCAAATATTTTGTGTTTCTTACTCCTATTTATGAATTTAATGACTGAATCACAATTGACCTTTTAAGTTTCAGAGGAGTAGATGTGAATTTAGAAGTGTTTCAGATTTATCTTGGTAGCCAATATGCTGTTTGTAGGTTGGCAAAATCTATTTCAGAAATAGATAAGTTTAAAACAAAAATATTGATGCACTGCGAAAACCCAAACTTTTGTTATGTCTGCAGGCTTCACTAGTCTTTAGTGAATGTATTCTAACATTTTGATAAACACTGCCTAACCATTTGCATTTTTCTGTTTGCCCCAGGATCAAGGAGGCTTGGGAATTGCCATTAGTGAAGAAGACACAAGTAATGGAGTAATTATTAAGAGCTTAACAGATCATGGTGCTGCAGCAAAGGTGTGAGAACATTTAACATCCAAATAGGGAATGAAAAATGTTTTTTGGAGTAGCATCCAGAGCTCATATTTTTTATTCTGTGTTGTTTCCAGGATGGACGAATCAAAGTTGGAGATCAGATCCTGGCAGTGGATGATGAAATTGTTGTGGGATATCCAGTAGAAAAGGTGCTTCTGAAGTGTCAGGAATGTTGCAGAAATCACACCACTTAATGTAGGAGATGATTGTGTCTTAAACAAACCAGTGAGGTTTTCATGACTATACTTTGACTTTATTTTCAAAGCTGGCTTAAAGAACCAAATATCCATAGGCATTGTTTGGATAAGGAAACTACTGCAGAAAAAGATAAAGCCTGAATTTAAAGCTCAGTTGCTATGTTACATGAATCGTCTATCTCTGTGCTACAGATATCATTTTTTTTTCTTTGTTGTTCAGATCTGATGACTGAGAGGCACTTAATTATGGGTTAAAAGCCATGAACTGTCGCTAAATAATGACTTCATAGCTACTCCACTTTAAAAGTATTAGAACCAATAAAATTAATATGTGTTAATTTACATGGATGAGTTGCATCAGTGGTAAATCAGGTCATGAACTGTCCTTATACATGGGGAGTGTCTATAATAATGGCCTCATTATATTCCAAGTCTTGTATTTCAGCCCTTTGGAGAAAACTGTCTCCATTCCTAAATAACAAGACAGTTAGATTTGTTTCTAACTTGTAGCTCTGCAAACTCAATTTGGGTTCTGTAATGAATCAAGGAGGGCTTTTTTCTAGCATCTGCCTTGCTACCAAGAGAAGTGATTCTTTAGGCGTGAGAAGATCACTTTCTGTTTGTTAAAGGGCAATTAGGAGAGCATCCATCTTACTCTTTGATATGCTGCTATCTCTGAAGCTGTAAATGAGTAAGAGATAGTGAAGTTGTCTGCAACGAAGTTGGTAGTCTTTGGAAGAAGAGACAGAGATTGAGTAAGTAATTTCTGAAAATACGTCTACTGACATGTAAAGTCTCAGGAGGATTTAGTGTCTCTTCTGTGAGATGGCAATTAATTTTGAAGGTTTTTCAGTATCCCTTTAAACTAAGTTTTGCATTACACCCTAGTGTTCTTTTCACCATCCCGTAGTTCAGGTAATATTTTCAGATTTTCCTTCCAGCTGTGCATCTGATTGAGGAACTAGGATCACAGTAGCACATTTATTTAAATCAGTAGATGTTTTGGTATTGACTTCTGTGGGATCAGAATTGGGCTCCACTCAAGCATTAAAAGACAATACTAGTTTCCTGATTTTTTTAATAATTGCTGTAAACATAGTATTTTGTCCAGAGAAGCCATTGAAAGAGTGCCACATTCTAATCTGTTATAGTTTGGTGAAGTTGCATGGAAGCTACTTGATTAACATCAGCCAGGTCTGAGCTACAGTTAACTCTACTGCTGTTTCTTATAAAAAACATGGATATTTGTACTTGTTCATTACCAAGAAAACCTGCAGGATTGTGACTTGTAGCTCCAGTTTGCAGAACAGTTCTTCTGTTTTATATTTGTTTCACAACTGAACAGTCCAGTTACACTCTTCACCAGCTTTTCTCTTTATCATTTAGTTTATTAGTCTCCTGAAGGCATCCAAAACTGCGGTGAGGCTTACAATCAACTCCGCAGAGATGGATAGCCTGACTGCAGCACCAGTCCCTTCTAGCACTGCCCTGGCAGAGAGGAGGAATCTGCAGGCACCAGCAACTATCCCCTCTTCCAGCTCACCAGAACCAGAAGCCACCAAAAGTAAGATTCTCCTTGTGTGTCTGTCTTCACTGGGGTTGTGACATAAAAATGAAGACACAGCTTGTAAACAATTTTTCTCTTTTTGTACACATTCAGATGTCTTCTGAGTTGCATTTTCTTGTACTTCCAGGTTACAGATCCATCTAAATAAAGCAGTAAGGCTCCACACCAAAGACCTACCTCTTGCCTTCCTACAGGCCTGTTGTAGAGGCAGGAGGATGGAGGGATTTCCTCCTTCCTCCCAAAGGCTGTGCAGCAGGTGCTTCTGTCATGGATGTCTAGAGCTAGGTGGGAGGCATTCCTTCAAATGAGGGAGAAAAGTCATGTCATCTTTTCTAGAAGAGAGGAACGGTTGAGACTGTCTTGCCATTTATTACTGGCCACATTTGACTCTCTCTCTTTAGAGTGGAGAGTCGAGATGCGACTGATTGATGATGGTTATTGGTTAAGCAACACACTGCTAAGAAACTAATAAAAACTTAATTGAGTAATGCGCACATCACAGTTAATTTATATGTACATCACTGCAGTTATTACCGAGTCACGTTTCTATTGCTTATTACTAGCAGTAGTATTGATACACAATTATACTACTGTAAAGAAATCTTAAGAAACACACAGAGAACATACTAGGTAGTATTTCTGTTGTTTTCCCTTCTGCATTTAGTTTTAGGGTAAAATCTATTGCTTTGTCCAAGTCTATCCCTTCCATCTCCACCCTGCCACAGCAAGTCTTGGGGGTAAAGACCTGATGGAGATTTCAGCAGTGCTCCCTCCAGCATCCTGGGGATTTGTGATTGCAACTTGGCTTCACTACCACTTACAGGCATTCACAACCCAATTATTGGAATATCTCCCTCCTCTTGTTTCTCCACTTGATTTTGTATTTTAATTCCCCAGCTTTCTTTTACCAAGCCCACCTTTTTGTCGCCCCGCCCCTTGTTTGCTCTGCACAGACTCCTTCCAAATAAGCAACCCATCCCTAACTGCTTTTTCCCGATTGGCCTGATTTCTACCCAACTTTAATGTTTCCAGCAGTACTATGTAGGCAATTTCTGGCCCAATACTATCCAGCTATCTAGATGCAGTCAACTTTGCAGACTCCCTTCCAATTTTTTGGTTCATATATTTCATGTACATTTTATACCTTCTGGACAGAATTATTATACTTAAGTCTTGACTACCCTACTTATGTCCAACTAAGCTTCAGTAGTTGCTCATCATACACATGAAGAACTTGCATAACAGAGCAGCTGAGTAATCTGTTCTCTACTCACACAAAAGCTTTACCCTTAAAAAATCTTAATTGCCCTTCTGGTTCCTTTCAGAGGCCAAGATTAGGTTTGAGGCTTGCTGTTCCTGCAGGACCTACTGCTCATGCTATACCTAAGTATTTGTCATAAATGCATATTTATGAATGGTCAAGTCCTCTGTTAGTTTCAGTGGAAGTTCTTTTCATCAATGCCCTCTCAAAGTGCCTCAAAAGGATTTAGATCCCTGTTTTTAACTTTTGGAAAAAATGTAATTTTGGTGTTTTTTTTAAAGCACAGAGGACATAAGTGATAATCTGAACAGTTAGGTTTCTGAGTTTTTCCTTTAGTTGCTATGCAATATCCCCTCCTAGTATTTTTAGGGTTTTTTTTCTTTGAAGGTTACAGAACTGACTAAAACACTGAAGCAAATATCCATTTGTGACATACCAAAGATACTGAATATACAGGTAAATTGCTACATAAGGATGCCGTATATATTTACACTATGACAATATACATTTACACCATGAAAATTACTGATTCCAAAAGCTGTGTCAGTGGCCAGTGAAAAGTTAGACTGGTGTAAAAAAGGTCTTTTTGAGGGCCTCTAAATATAATGAAGTGTATAAAACCTTTGACTTGACCATGAATTGCTGGCCTTGTGAAATATCACTACATTTGATTCACACTTAACATTCTTTCTCATGGTACAGATCTGAGTCTGAGATGGACTATTTAGTTAGATGGACCTTGACTTGACCCGTTGTGAGAGCGCAGGGTTGACATCCTTGAATCCGTGTGTTTCATACATGCTATGTACTTCCTTTATTTCTGATCTACATTGCAGAGTTGCTGGTATAGATGTTTAAATTAAATTCTATCCCAAATAGAATCTGTTGTATACAATAGATTCTTTGGCTTTCCAGACTGTGATCCACGTACTTGATGGTATAAAAAGAGGACAACTGGATTAAAACTACAGAATAGTAGCTGTCTGAGGGGAAGGGAGAGTTGGCAGCATCATTCTTTATAGGTCAGCTGCTCAGCTGTTTCTGTAGAGCTGTCAATGCACTCTCAAAATGCTGTTTTAAAGTCACTTCTAATATTAACTCCTTTTCCTCTAATTGTTGTTTTAGACACAAGCAGATGTTCAACTCCAGCCACGTTAGCTTCTGACCCAGCTACTTGTCCCATCATTCCTGGATGTGAAACAACCATTGATATCTCCAAAGGGCGGACTGGTCTTGGTCTGAGCATAGTTGGAGGAGCAGACACTTTGCTGGTTGGTTGGAAAAATACATGTGTCACTCAAGTGAGATAACAATAATGAAATTAAAATGTCCGGTAGAAGAGATCTTTTCTTCATTTGTTTCTGTAGCATTTATAAAAAGATACCAAACATACCAGTTCAGGAAAAAAAAAAAAAGAAGCACTTTTAAAATTGAAAGTGTGAATAAACTTCTTAAATATTTTGGTAATTTACTCATCATACATCTGATTGTTTTGTTTATCACTGATGAATTATTGTAGAAATTTTCAGTTGCTCTTGGTTCAAAATAAGGGCGTGCTCTTTCAACATGCAATTTATTTTTGGTTTATTTATCCACAGGGAGCAATCATTATCCATGAAGTATATGAAGAAGGAGCAGCATCTAAAGATGGGAGACTGTGGGCTGGGGATCAGATATTAGAGGTGTGGTGGTTTCTTTGGTCACATTTATTGTCATTTGCTAGGTGGGCATCTTCTGTTTGTCTGCTGGAAGGTCCTGCACACTTTATCATGGTATGCTTTCATTGCAGGTGAATGGGCTTGACCTCAGGAATGCCACACATGATGAAGCAATAAATGTCCTCCGACAGACTCCCCAGAAAGTTCGTCTGACTGTGTACAGAGATGAGGCCCAGTACAAGGAGGAAGACATGTATGATGTACTCAATATAGAGCTCCAAAAGAAGCCTGGAAAAGGCCTTGGACTGAGTATTGTTGGGAAAAGGTATGAATGTACCTGTAGAGTCAATGTCTGGGACTTGCTGGGCATGCTCATGTTTCTGTTGGAGTCTGGTGCTCAGATGCTGTGGGCTTGAAGACTGTGCATGTCATTTTTGTGCTTAAGCTAATTGGCCATTCCAAGAGGAACTAGCCCAGTGTTACTCAACAGAAAAATGAGACGTTTATTGTGTTCCCAACAGCAAGTTATAAAAATGGCCCTCAAACAATACCGTGATGCAAAAATCCATGTGTGTATTTGCAGAAATGATACAGGGGTGTTTGTGTCAGACATCGTCAAAGGAGGAATAGCAGATACAGATGGGAGATTGATGCAAGGAGACCAGATATTGACAGTGAATGGAGAAGATGTTCGAAATGCTAACCAGGAGGCCGTTGCAGCTTTGCTAAAGGTATTGAGAAAAGAGGTGCATAAAAGTGAAGAATTGAGATCCAGATTTTTTGAAGGCTTTAGTTCTATTCAGAGTGAGTTCAGACTGTTACTCAGATGTCAGTGAGAATGAGCTGTGAACCCAAATCTAAGCTTCCTGAAGTCTAGAGCATTCAGATTTTGGTACTTTGCCCGATGAAAATGGGAGTAGTGGTGGTGCAGGGTGCAGTATGTTTATAGGGCACTAGAAGACCATTATCTAGAGCAACGTAAAACTTAACATTGTATTTTTTCCAACAAACTGATAACTATCTCACATTTTTAGGAAGATATGCAGAACTGACTTTAAATGATGGAGAATTCATCAGAGCAGTTGTGCCAAAAAGTAATTACTTTCACAGTTGATAATGTTCTTTTTTTTTTTTCAGTGTACAGCCATTATATACTATAATGCATTTTCCAGTGACCAAGGCAGCTAGTAAAAGAAACTGATTTCTCACAAAGATATTTCTCACAAAGTAAACTCCGATCTGCAGCTCTTGGAACCAGAATTTCTGTTCTCAATAAATTTTGTCCTTCTGATGTCCTCCCCCTATTTCCAAATCAGAGTGAAGTCAGATATACAACATTTCCTGTGGTCTGGCAGGAAGTCCAAATGGTCAGCCAGCTTGTCTGTTTTCCATCCAGGGTTTTGAGACATTCCTGCTGCATGGTAAGGATTCCATCAAGTCAGCATTTTCCAATGGAAAACCATTCCACTGGAAAAAAATTAACAGCCACTACTCATAGCTGACTCTTGGATATATAGTCACACAACCATGCTTCTTTGCACTCACATGCAAAGGTATATTTTCCCAGGTTTTGAATAGTTCCTTGAGCTTTTTTTTCCTTTTCTTTGGGGAGAGGGAGTGTAGAATGGGGAGGTAGGAGCACTTTCTCTGTATTTTCAGCATGTGCCAGTAATTGAGAATGCCAGAACTAGGTCTGTGTTTTGGCAGTGAACTCGTTAATATACTCTTCTGGGATAGTAGTTCTTTTTCCTCTCTCACCTCATACTTTGTTTTATCTAAAGACAGTGCATTTCTTCTTCATATGCTGGACTTCAACATCTCTTCTAAATTAAAACGCCATTTTATGTGGAAAGTTTCTTTTATTTTGGCAAGCATTTTGGGGTATCTAATTGAAGATTCTTAGTTCCCACTTATCATTCGTATATTCATGTTTGAAGTACTTCATCCCACTCACTAGTGCTTGTCATTAATTGTCCTAGCCCTACGAAACAAGGCTTTTAAAATACCTCAGATATGTTATTGTTAACGATTTTGTTTGGTTCACACAGTATAAATGGAATAAAGCACGATCACTCACATGTAGGCAGTCACCAGTCTTAGTTCAGGTATCAGTTCCGTTTTCTTTCATGAGAGTAAGATCTAGGAGCAAATTGTCTTGAACTGTCTGAAACTGTCTGAAACGTATTTTGCTAGAAAATTATTTATAATCTTTGGAAAATCCCAATGTATTTTAAATAGCATGAGACCACTAGAATGTGTTGTCAGGCTGAGAATTCTGCCTGCTCTTGCAGTTTCTTTTTAAGTATCCCTAAAAAATGTGAAAAGCTGATCATTTTTTCCCCTCATTTGATGTACAGATATATCAAATGCAAGAATTCAGGAAGAGAGAGAAAGCTGTAACAAAAGTAAACGTGAATTGATTTATTCACAAGTTCAGTTAGAAAGAATTAACTCCCACTTTCACACATTACAATTTTTAAATCTCATTTGTGGGTTTGCAGTTTATGTGAGGATGTGGTAATTTTAGGTACATAGACTACTTCCTAAATTTTCCATTTTGCGTAAGAGTTGTCCATATGGTTTAATACAAGTCAATTCATATAAGCAGGAAAGGATGGTTTTGCCTGAGCTGTGATCAAGTCTTTCCCAGGACATAGAGAAGTCAACATTATTTAAAAACTAAAAAGCAGTTTAGGAATAAATTTCTTTTAGTGTCACCCTTAAGAGAATAGCAACAGGATATGAGGTATGTAAACCCTGTTTGAATGGGTATGTCCTGCTGTTAGTTTAGATACATTGGTTTATTTCTTACTGTGAATTTTCTGACAAATACATGAACCTCTCTTAGGGTAATACAGCTAAAGCCTGATAAATAAAGGCAAACATGTAATATTAAGTTCTTTGGATACAGGAGTTCATACTAACAACTTCCCAGTGGAAGAAAGAAGGAAAAACAAAATAGCAACAAAATTTTGAAATTTCTATATTTGAATACGTTGATTTGACACTACTTGTATTATTTCGGAAGTCAAGTTTTCTAAATGTTGTTTGTGATAATAACTTATCTGTTTCCAAAATCAGCCTAATGTCTTTTTTTCTAAATATTTGATTGCAGGGTGAATGTTTTTCCAATACATGCATTTTATGCAGATGTGTAAATACTTATTAGTATAATTAAAAGCTTAAAGAGTAGTAGAAGGATTTTCCAATGTGCAAACAGTCCCTATCACCCAGCTTCCTGTTGGGAGTCAGATGCAGAAAGATGTCTTAATCTATAGATACATGCTTGGAAAAATTCCTGCCCAAAATTTCTTTAGTTAGGTTGGTATGTATCCAGAGTAACAGATCATTTCAAGAGATGACTAACTACCAGTTTAAGTATCATGTTGTCAGTCATATCAACAGAAATAATGATTAATACTTTGAGGTGTCAGACTATTTTTAGTGCTTATGGTGAAAATAGTGTATTTCACTGTTCTTGAAAAAATGCCATCTTGAAAATGTATGTTGACATTACAGTGGAGAAGCCAAAACTACTTAACTCTGTTAAGTGAAAAGTAACAGAATGAGTCTTGTGAATTTTCACATCTGTTAATCCAAAAAGTAGCCTGCTCAGTATTGAATATCATGGTGTGTACTTAGTTTGTGTGGCTCTGATCCTGCCATGACCTCTGTCTGCTCCGTGCTCTTTGCAGGGTTGTTAGCCCATTATTTTCCTCTCTGTCCATATTTTTTTTCCCACCATCCAATAAGTGACTTAAATATTGTCATAGGCTTTAATGTTGTAGACAGAAGAGATATGTTATAAATGACTGGTTCTTTAGTGTTCATTAGGTACAGTAAGACTAGAGGTCGGAAGAATAAAAGCTGGTCCATTCCACTCTGAGAGGAGAACATCCCAGAGCAGCCAGGTGCGTAACTGTAAAACTGTTTAGTTTGGAAGGAATAAAATGTGGTTAAATAATGAAAGCAAATAAAAAGAATTGGTTTTATGATGACAATGATTTTCCACATACTTGATCCAAGATGAAGAAAAGTACTTTGCAGCTTTTTGATAACCATTTTATATGTTCACTGTAGCATATTTTATCTGTTAAAGACATGATCCAGCCAAAAATGTATTCCAGAAATGGCTTTGCTGTGTTTCCTAGTCTGGTTTTCATGGCTGCAGCCTGGGAAGCAGAGAGAGCTCTGATTCTTTCTTGTCGGTACCAGAAGAAGTTGGAGTGAACTTTAAACCTTGTTGTTACTTTAGCAGTGCTAGGCATGCAGTGGAGTTTTGTTTCAGTAAACTTAATGAATTTATCCACTCCTTACTTCTTACCGTAGTCTTGGTCATCAGAAGCAGGAAACCTGTACCCTTTCCATCTGGCTCCTCTCAAGTTTATTTATTTTATTGTTGGTCTAATGGTGGAGTGTTACAAACTTGAAATAGTATCTGCATTTGAATTCTGATTCTCTCTAGTAGGAGCTATATTTCTGACACCTCACAAATTACCTTAGAACTTTCTCTGGTTTTAAACTGGGTATGCAGATCATGAAGTCCTGAAGATAAATAGTTTTAAGACAAATCATAATTAAACAGTTTCAAGTGAACAGATTAAAAGTGGATAAAACTGAAATGTTATTCTCTCTTCAAAATGGGTAATGCCAAAAAAAGATGAAAATATGCAGGCTCTAGGCCGACTTAATCTAAGTTCTTAACTAAGAAGTAGTTCACAGTGTTGAATGTTTTCTGTGAAGAGTCTGTAACAGTCAGCAAACTAGTCTCACTGGGAGCCATGTTGTTCCTTTACATTGCCCTGCAGGTATAGTGAAAATCTTTCTGGAAATTGTGCAGATGAAGCTGAGTGTAGAGCCTAATCTTAGTTTTAGCTGACGGGATGGGTGAATATGAGAGTACACATGAGGATGTATGTATAGAGATCTGTCTTTTGTATTCTGTCTCTACTTTGATAATTGTGGCTAACATTTGCACCAGAAGATCTCTGTGAGGTGATAGAAGGTGCAAATGTAAGAGCACAGTCTGGCCCTCAGAAGCAGTGCTTCAAAGCATTGTGTGGGGTTGTAGGCATGCAATCTCTGTTGGTCTAACAATGTTTCAAACAAGGAGCCCTCTAGAATGACCAGGAAATATGTGGAGGTTCACTGTATCAGCTTTAACTGGGCACAGGAAAAGTAAAATGCAGCAAAATCCACTGAATACAGTGGGTTAGTTTTATCAATTGGGTGTCTGAAGCTGCTCTCTAATCCCAGTCTAACACTATTTAGGTCAGCGAAGGAAGTGGCAGTCTCTCATCGTTCGGTTTCCCAGTTTCTGGGTCCAGTGCACCTGAAGTCTTTGAAAGTGGTCTGAAGAAGAATACTGGTAAGGTTTCTTTGGTGCTTTCAGTATTTTATATATGTGAACTGGTAGCTGAGATCTTTTACTTGCTCTAAAATGTCATTATGTACTGTAGGCCTGAAAGTGATTCCTTGGTCATTAAGACTCTGCAGGGTTGGTTATTGTACAGTAAATCATATATATGTTTGGATAGCCTTTTATAAAAGAAACTAGCAGCTTGTTATACCAGCAGTTTAGATATTGAGAATCTAAATTGAGCCATAATTTTCTGTTTAATCCTAAATGCATCTTCAGTCAAGCTCTCATTCATAGAAGTCTAGATACTGTATAGTTAAATTAGAATAGATGTGGAATAGCTGCCTTGTGCTCAAATTTAGAACAAAGTCACTTCTGACCAAAGTATTGCTAGCAAATAGTGGATTTTTTCTATTCTGTTTGAGCATGCTTAGCAGTTTTATTCCAAAAGTTATTTAAATGGAGAGAATGAATTACTTTTTCACCTTTTTTTTTAATCCTATTAATTCAATGACAGCCGCTTTCAAAATCTTCTTAAAACGTATGTCTGTAATAATCCAGCAGAAAGTTTGAATCATCATAGTTGTTTGGATAACGTTAATGGAAAAGTTTCCTAAAAATGCTAGTTCAACTTTTCTTTCTTTTTTTTTTTTTATTAATTTGGCAGCAGCTTCTGAAATACAGGGACTAAGAACAGTTGAAATAAAAAAGGTAAGTTACAGCAAAAAGTGGTATATATCAGGAACCAGTTTTGTAGATGTCATCAATAGTTTTGTTTACAGAGAAGAAGTCTGGCCATGTTAATAATTTTGAGAGAGGAACTGATGTGGCAATAGCTAATTAATTTGCCTGTCTTTTCAGGTCAAGACTGTATGATCTCCACTGCCTGTATTTTTATGTAAAATCAGTTTGATTTATGCTATCACATTTTGTGACCTGTTTTGAAAGCAAAAGGAGGAAGGATTAGTAAGAGATAATGGGACCTAGTTTTACTGTTATCAGACTGAGTTAAATCCAGACTCAGTTTTAATGAAGTCAAGGGAACTGTACTAAAGTTCCAAGCACATTTTTTGGTATTTAATGTCTTTCTTCATACATATTTTTAATGGGTAGGCTCTTAGATGACAGCTGCCATCTTTTCAACTGTGAAATTCAGTTGACTTCCTTATTTACAGGAGCATGAGATCTGAGTCACAGACTGCTTCTGATTGTCTAGAATATTTGTATCTATTTGACTTTGCCTTGCATGTAGTTCACTAAATTACATGGATTGTGTTTAGCCATTCTCTTTCTACAGTAAAGTCTGCAAACACCAGTTTACAATAGCAGTTTTTGCAGTTAGGTAGTAGCGTATTGTACAGTAGTAAACAGCTAGTTTTGTTCTTCAACAATAGGACACTAGGGGGAGCATAAAGATTAATTCTTGTCTTTGGGAGTTCATAATAGGAGATGGGTATAGACAATATTAGAGACAAGCCGTCCCATCTGTCCAGTTTTCCTTGCCCAGACTTTCTACGCTGACATTAAGGGTATGATGCTGAATTCTGTAAGTATTTAGTTTGGTTAAGACAAAACATACAACTATGTCAGGAAATGGTGGCCTACCCCTGATAGGAAGAAACAACATATATTGTGCTCTCTGCACTTTCTCAAAATGATGCAAAGTGTATTAGCTTAAAAAATGGCTTGAGACATAGGAATTCTGATTTTCATAAGATAGAGGCTTTAGTAATTTTTTGAGATAAGCCTACAATTCTTTGTATGTGTTTTTCTTTCCAGAAAAATCTAATCTTTTTTTATTACAATAACAGGCCCCTACAGATTCACTAGGAGTGAGCATTGCTGGAGGTGTAGGAAGTCCTCTTGGAGATGTTCCTATATTTATTGCCATGATGCATCCGAATGGAGTTGCAGCTCAGACTCAGAAACTCAGAGTAAGTTAATTGTTAAGAAGGTTGTAAAGATTGCATGGATAATGCACAGTAATTACTCTAGGCAGGCAATAAATTAGCAGTTGAATGATACAGTCATACATGCTTCTGACTGTGACAGGAATTTTTGCTGTTTGGATTGACAAAACAGTAACTCAGGTTGGTAGTATGGTAAAAGGTAATTGCTGAAAGATACTAACTTTGGGAAGTCCTAGAGCAATCTGGGATCATAGAGGTAGTCAGCTTGTGAAAATTAAAAGTAGAGAGAATGGTTCAGAATGATGGATTCAGTAAGTGAGCTCCACTGATGACCATGGTGGTCATTCCTGCAGCTATATGTACGCAGTCTGTTTTATCTCTCATATTTCCTACGCTTATCTGTGTTAGGATAGAGAGAGTACTTTTTAGGTTCTGAGTTAAAGTGGGAGGTCATGTCTGATACAGCACTTACGTGCGAACTGTATCCAGTCTGTACCAGAGGTGGTTGAATTTGATTCACGCTCCTTGGAAAATGGACAGTGTTATTTCAGGATGCATTCAAACATCTAATCTCTGATGACAATTTACTGCTTCAGTCTGTCTGTCTTCAGGTGACATGCAAAATCCACCTCTTTTTTTACATGCTGTATATTTCTACAGTACTAGGATCAGTTCTATAAAGCATCATTACCTTTTTACACTGAATACACTAAACCACTGTAATCTGCTAATACAAGGCACATGGAAAATAAAGAGGTGATTGGTGACAGCCAGCATGGCTTCACTAAGGGCAAATCTTGCCTGACAAATTTGGTGGCCTTCTATGATGAGGTTACAGTGTTGATGGATAAGGGAAGAGCAACTGACATCATCTACCTGGACTTGTGCAAAGCATTTGACACTGTCCCATGTAACATCCTTGTCTCTAAATTGGAGAGACATGGATTCGATGGATGGACCACTCGATGGACAAGGAACTGGCTGGATGGTTGCACTGAAAGAGTTGTGATCAACGGCTCAATGTCCAAGTGGAGATCAATGACGAGTGGCATTCCTCAGGGGTCGGTACTGGGACCGGCACTGTTTAACATCTTTGTCGGTGAGATGGACAGTGGGATCGAGTGCACCCTCAGCAAGTTTGCCAACGACACCAAGCTGTGTGGCGAGGTCGACACGCTGGAGGGAAGGGATGCCATCCAGAGGGACCTTGACAGGCTGGAGAGGTGGGCCTGTGTCAACCACATGAAGTTCAACAAGGCCAAGTGCAAGGTCCTGCACGTGGGTCGGCGCAATCCCAAGCACAACTACAGGCTGTGTGAGGAATGGATTGAAAGCAGCCCTGAGGAGAAGGACTTCGAGGTGTTGATTGATGAGAAGCTCAACATGAGCTGGCAGTGTGCGCTTGCAGCCCAGAAAGCCAGCCATGTCCTGGGCTGCATCAAAAGCAGTGTGACCAGCAGGTCAAGGGAGGTGATCCTGCCCCTCTACTCCGCTCTTGTGAGACCCCACCTGGAGTACTGCATCCAGCTCTGGGGGCCCCAGTACAAGAAAGACATGGAGCTGTTGGAGCGAGTCCAGAGGAGGGCCATGAAGCTGACAGGAGGGCTGGAGCACCTCTCCTATGAGGACAGACTGAGAGTTGGGATTGTTCAGCCTGGAGAAAAGAAGGCTCCAGGGAGACCTTATGGCTGCCTTCCAGTACCTGAAGGGGGCCTACAGGAAAGCTGGTGAGGGACTGTTTATGAGGGAGTGTAGTGACAGGACAAGGGGTAGTGACCTTTAAGATGAAGGAGGGTCGATTTAGATTAGATATACGGAAGCAATTCTTTCCTGTGAGGGTGGTGAGGCACTGGCACAGGTTTCCCAGAGAGGTTGTGGAGGCCCCATTCCTGGAAGTGTTTAAGGCCAGGGTGGATGGGGCGTTGGGCAACGTGGTCTAGTGGAGGGTGTCCCTGCCCATGGCAGGGGGGTTGGAACTAGATGATCTTTAAAGGTCCGTTCCAACCCAAACCATTCTATGATTCTATGTTAAATTTTATACCTTTGAGGTCATTATGTAGTTCATGTGTCATGTATGTCATTATGTTGCCTTTGAGAGAAAATGGACCATGAACAGGTGCTAATGTCTTTTTTCCTGCTCTATATCACTGATAAAATCTGGCTAAATGCAAATGCACAGATCTGCTATTGTTGAAAAAAAGTAACTAAACTTATTGCTAGTTGGATTTTCTACATTCTCTTCTGCAGGTTGGGGACAGGATTGTTAGCATCTGTGGAACATCTGCTGAGGGCATGACTCACTCCCAAGCTGTTAGTCTCTTAAAAAGTGCTTCAGGGACTATTGAGTTGCAGGTAAAAAAATCTTCAGTGACATTTGGAATATTTTCTGAATACTATTTTGCCAGCTGTTACAATTAATTATGTTAGTGTCAGCATTCTCATTTTACTGTTTTACAAACTGTTCCTAGGTTGTAGCTGGAGGAGAAGTAAGTGTCGTAACTGGTCAGCAGCAGGATCCACCTACGTCCAATCTTTCATTTGTGGGACTAACTTCAACCAGCATTTTTCAGGATGATTTAGGGTCAGTAACTATAGAATATACAAACTCTGCAGCCTGTTATTTTAGATGCAACTCAACCTAAAAAACTTAGAAATTCTAGCAAATAATGGATGAATTGTTTGACTTAATCATGACTTACACATTTGGTATACATGGGACCTGTAGGCCATAGGTCCTCTTCTGAATTTTTCATGATGTGATTTGCTGTGCTGCTTTATTTTACCCCTCTATAGAGCTACGACGTGATTTGATTTCTTTTCTGTAAATACAGCCTCCTTTGTTTCACTGAGTCTTGGTAGCTGGGATTAATTGATACACCCACAATGTTTTTCCTCAGACTTAATTAGCAAGGCCCTTTCCACAGTGGTACCTGTGTTTCCATAATGTGCTTTCTAGCACTGGGCTATCAAGAGCATCCAACTTTTCTGGTATACAAGGTATACTGCTTCTGGTATGCTGCAAGGTACAGCTATGTAAACAAGTTCTGCCTCAAACTCTGTCATAAATCTGAGGCATTTTTCTTCTAGAAATAGGAAAAGAGAGAATGATCTACACAGATCTACCTCAAGAGATGGAGCTTCAAAATTCCTAATACTCAAAGTATACGAGAGGAAATGTACCTATAAATTGTCTCTATAAATGTATACATACAAATACACAGTCATATATTAAAGGAGGGGACAAGCAATTAAACCTTACTTTTGGGCTAATTTTAGATCTGTTTTAGGAGGTGTAATGGGTTACAGGATTTTTAAAGTAGACTTTTGTTATGGAGATTTGAAGTAGTGGTATTGCATCTCTACTTCGCTAGTAAGCACTGTTAGTGGGACATTGCAGCTGTAACTATGCCCTGAGCTGTGTGGAAGAGGTGTTTGAAATAGCTACCGTTAAATAAGAATGAGGGCATTAGACAATTATAGTGTTTTACATGAACTAAAATAGCCAGTGCATTATAATAAAAGCATTTGTAGTTACAGTGGAAAGGGAAATGTATTACTAAGCTTGAAAGGAAAAATGTTTCTTGGTGAATATTCTACATGTTAAATTATAAGTTCAGACAACATCACAGTACCCTTTTTCCTTTTCTTAGACCTCCTCAGTACAAGACTATTACTCTGGATAGAGGACCAGATGGTCTAGGCTTTAGTATTGTGGGTGGTTATGGCAGTCCCCATGGAGACCTACCCATTTATGTAAAGACGGTGTTTGCAAAGGTAAGTGTAAATTTGTTCAGTCAATCCATTTATTAGTTAGTTCACAGCAGCTGCTGTCTTAAATCATGGCCTGAGTTTGAAGCCAAAGAATTGTTACAGTTTCTCACAGCTTTTCTTCCTTAGTGCAAGCACTGGTCAAAATGTGCTTGCAGTATTTGAAGCCTGTAGTCTTAGGAAGAGTCAGAATTTCCAAATGCATGTGACTCTGCATTTGGCAGAATCTTCTTCAACTCTCAAAACTGGAATTGTGCACCTATTTAGAAAAACAGCCCCCTTGCTTTATGTTTAAAGTGTCTTTTCGTCAGGTAGTAGAAGGGACTGGTTTATTTATTTTGACTGAGAGTCTGAAAGGTAGACCAAGATAAAATAATTGAACTCAGTCTAAACTTTAGGAGAAGTTCAGGTACTGACCTGGATTTGATAGTTTGGACTACCATGGGAAACAGCCCTGAGTCAGAAAAAACTGGAATCCAGAATCCCAAACTTCTGTGGTAAATCAAAGTACAGAGCTGGGTTTTGTTTACTGAATTTCTTATGCTAGTTGCTGAAAACTTCTTCAAGTCTTGAAGATCTTACTTCTGTAGTAAAGTTTATATGTTATACTAGCTGGATGAACAGGGTTAATAGAATATAAAAATCTGTAGATCCGATTTCTAGATGTTGTGAAACTTAGGGCACGGCACTAGCAAGCTGTACTACAGTTGACTGTAGTTAAATCATTGAAAATCAAAACAGTTTTAAGGGATTTCGTGCACTGAACCCATCTTATTCAGACCATAAGGACAATGTGGCAGAGTGAGAAAGAAATGGATGAATCTGCAGTTATGTGTTGTATCGTTTCAGGGTGCAGCAGCAGAAGATGGACGCCTGAAGAGAGGGGATCAAATCATTGCTGTGAATGGGCAGAGTTTAGAAGGGGTGACCCATGAGGAAGCGGTTGCTATTCTGAAAAAGACAAAAGGAACAGTGACTTTGACTGTTTTGTCGTGAATTTGCTGCCCAAAGGATTAGGGTTAATAAGACTATATTATTTACATTCCACATAGCAAAGAGAATGCAAGTGTTTATATAGTCTTCTTCCTCTTCCAGCTTCACAGGATTGTGTTACAATACTGAAGAAAAATAACATCTAACCATATTTTTGTATACAATAGAAATATTTCTCTTACTGTCAAACCATGGGGATGGAGTTATGTCAACTATGGAAAGACATGGATATTTTTGCTATTAGTATTGTAATGAATGCTTGTAAGCCACCAAAAAAAAAAAAAAAAAAGGAATGTTTGCATTAATGACCACACAACAAAACTGGAGTGTTGTGCTAAGAGGCTTTGGATATTTGAAATATGTTGGAAAAATTGTAAAATCACCAAGTCAACAAGGGGGTGGCATGGGCAGCAGTAGTCAGAAAACAGAAATAAGGTTATTGAAGAAAGAAAGCATTAACAAAATACGGAATTTTTGAGAAAAGAAGGAAAAGTATGTAATCTGGAGGCAGATGATTAATGGACTTAGATGGTTATTTGTATTCCACAATGCCCAAGTCGAAGAAACCAGGAGGGTAACTTGGCTGAGTATTTTTGCTTGTCTGTTTGTGTGTTTACATTTCCCCAAAAAATAAAAACTGTGGTTTAGTTTGGCTTAGGTTTGAGCGTTTGGGGTTTTTGCTTTTGAGGCAGGGGAGTGTGTGTGTTTGTTTTGAAAGGAGAGGACTTGTGCGCAGGGCTGAACAGTCCATTTGCTAGTGGAAACTGCTGCTGGTGAATGTGAGTGCCCAGCAGCTGCAGTTTTAGAAGAACTAGATTTTTCTTTTATGATGGTAATATTTTCTAGCCTACATGGGTGTGAAAGCAACAGTCACAATATGAAATGTGTGTAAGCAAAGGTTGTCCTCTTCCAACGTGCAAAATTTAAGTACGGGCTCAGTGCAGACCTTTCTGCGAGCTGCTTGAATCAGAGCTGTGAACAAACCGTGCAGGGCAGGTTTACTTAGCTGCAGACAGAGACTTGTTAAGCTGAGGTGGAAGAAGCTGATGTTACGGTGTTGCTGCCATTATCAGTAGCAGCAAAGGTAGAGTCCTCCTTAGACTGAAGAGGTTAAAACTAGGAGTTGAGGGTGGGTAAAAGGCTGAGTAGAGGTGAGTAGTAAGACAGCAGTGAACGTCTTTCTGCATCAGCATTAAGCAGAAGAGGAAATTTGAGGGCCACAAATACTGGTTTGGGTTTATTAATTTTAGAGGCACAAACACAAGACTGTCTAGTAAGCATGATGCAATCATGGATCTGTTCTTTGGGCAGCAGTGTGGTCAATACATTTATCAATGTTCTCAGTTTCCTAAGTTGGGATCCTCACTAAAACTTTATCCAAAAACTGCACTCACTGAAACCCTTAGCTGATTCATCAAGTCTTTTGAGAGAGAAAGATACCTAGCTAGTTGGCATGCTGATTAGCAGCAAGACCTTTTGTGTGAATTAGCAAAAAAAATTGTAGCAAGAAGCCCACCATGTCAATTGTCATTTAAAAGAAATCTGAACTGAAAATGCAGGCAATGTTCAAGCCATTATTAGGGTAAGAGACAAAAACTAGCATTTGTTTTAGTGAGACACAAAACCAGTATTAGAAATATCTGTGAAACAGGATTAACAAATTGATGCTTAGGTCTAAGTGAATTAACTAAAAACCCCACTCTCTTTATCTCTTTAACTATTCTAGAAGTTATACAGTGATAGGCTAAAATGAAAGCAAACATATGGTACCGTTACTGGATGATGTGACTGAATTGCTCTTCTTCTATACTTATTCCTTGGTTAGAGTGAGAAATGCCTACATCAGAGTATGTAAAGTCTTTTTAAATAGTATCTATATTTGTAACAGAAGTAGTGTACAGATATTTTATTACTGTTGTTGTGTCTAAATGGAGGATTTAAGTGAATAAATTCCAAACTGTCAAGATGAAGAAACAAAGTAGTGGATATGTTTCTGGTTTCTTTACAATGGCATGCTTGCACTGTTTGTTCTATTGTGAAAGATTAATTAAAATAAAATAAATAACAAAACCAAATGGCATTACTCTTTATGTTAACCTTGAAGCATCTGCTAAAAATTGCTTTCTTTGGAGTTTAAGATTTTATCTTCCCTTGCAAACTCTTAGCAAATCCATGAGACCAGATACCAAAACTATCTAGGAATTAATAGGAAGGTGCCTTGCTTTTTTGAATTGTTCAGTCTATTTAAAAAGCATTCCTTCAGGTATGGGACATGCCACGGGGGTGTAAAAACAGTGAGCCATGGAGTCTGTGACTTTGCTTTTATCTGTGACCCACGCTGCTGCTTCAAAACGCAGGATCTCCCCTGAGCCCCACACCAGGGAAGCTGTTGCGTGACTGCTGATTAGTTGCTGCCATGCACTGGACCATGAGGTGTAACAAACTTTATAGGCTTAAGAGGTTTGGTTTTCTTTATCATTTGGTATTCAATGCAACCTTAATAACACAGGGGTTAGTCCTGTAAGGTACGGGGCACTATGGCCCCAGTTCTACCAAGTCTCCTGGTTTTGGTTATGTTTTCTTCTGTGTGACTGTGTTAACAATGGGACTTGACAAGGTTAAAACATCTAAAATATTCATGTGTAGGGAGCACTTCTGTCTTAGGCACCACTTGAAACTGCTAAGAACACACAAAAATTTTCACTTCCTTTACAAACACTATTAAAACTGTTGTCCATAGCACATTCAACACCTGCAGTGTATATACAAGCTGTTTTTATTTCTTTCTGAATTGGAGATCGTGCATCTTTCTCAACAGCTGTGTAGATCTTAATGCATTTTAGTTCAAAGCCACTGTTGCAGGATTATGTGTTAGCTTGTGAAATCGTGCCACTGATGATGGGAAAATGCTAACAATGTCAGGTTAGACTGAGCTATTTCAAACACTAGAGAACAGTATACTTACTAATGGAAGATGATGCCTAAATAGATCAAGGTTCCTAACTTTTTGCCACGTGTTTTCATTCTCCTGTGGTAAAATCTTCCACAGTACTATTGAACTTTCTACTCCCAGTGAAAATGGCCATGTGAAATGGGCAGAAAAAAAAAGAAAAAAGGTGTTGCTTCTCCTTTTTCAGTAGAAGAGGAGAAAAATTTCTGATAAACTACTAATCCTGAAAGCTGTATAGATCTCTGTTGAAGGTAACAGAATTATCCAAACTGGATTATTAATTTTAACTCTATTTTTTGTGAAGTTGCAGTAGCAAATTGTTTCTAGAAAGTGAACTAAGCAGGCTTTCACTCAGTCTTTCTCATCAAACTACTTTCTGGTCAGTCCATTTTTTTGATCTTCAGATAGGCAGTTTAAATATATAACTTTTTTAATAATTACTTAAAGGGAGTACAAGAATTCTTACCTGTGTTCTTAGCTGAGGATGCTATATTGGATATTTTAAGTGCTTGCAGTTAGATGTCCAGGTTACCCATAGATAGACAAGTGAAAGGTTTTGTCTAAGATGGGAGGCTTTGAATTTGTCAGCATTTGTTAATGTTTTCTGGTATTTCAGCCTTTGGCAGTTCATTAGTTACGATTACACTTTGTTAAGCTCAGTTTAGTTAAGAGTACACTTTGATTGAGCAAGGCATGCATTGTAACTGAAAGAGAGTGACTCTTCTTCATGAGTATTTCTATGGGATGGGGTTACCTTTTTGAGACTCTCAGCACTGGCCAACAACAGAGTGTCATAGTTTCGTGTGTTTTCATAGCATTTATTTATGCTCCTCACTGTTCATAGCCACAGAAGAGTGCATGGTACCAGGACTGGGAGGACTAAGACCCCAGGGTACATTTTCAGGATGCTTTGTCAGGTTTCCACTGCTGCACACCAGCCATAAATAAGGGAGCCTGAGTTTCTTGTTGGGCACATCCCATGCGCTTAGGCTGAGGCACATTAAAAGTCTCTGCAAGCTGTAACTTTGTAGTACTTTGTCATCTCAGGGATGCCAAACACTTAAGGGCACCCAGCACTTCAGAGTTTCACATTATTGGGGATTTTATAAAAAGCAATGGGAGCAGCATCTTGGGTAGTTAATAGGAAATGGGTTGTTCTCTGTTTTTGGAGAATCTTTGACTGCAACTGTCAAAGACATACACATTTTGTTACAGCTTGAAAAAAAATTATTCACTACTCAGTGTTAAATGTGAGTATGTCTGATGATAGGAGTGGAAAGGTCTGTGTTGCAGATGAGTTATATAAATACCAATATAATCCTAATGGTTAAAGCAGCAAACCTTCACTGGAAAGTCTTGTTTGTGACAGAAATCACTGAGGACAGACGATAATAAAGATTGTCATATGGGGAAAGCATTAACCTTTGTTACTGTTGCCAAAACTAGAAGATGGTTAGAAGTGATAATGTTCATATTTTTGTCATGCTTTTTTAGTAAGTCCACATGAACTCTTTTTCCTATATTTTATACATTTCCCCAAGTGTAAAGTGCCTGCAAAAAGTTAATAAGGTGTTATTCTTCTGAATGAAAATGAAATTAAATTGAATTAAAAAAATGACTCCATCATTGTTTCAGTTATGTCATTTTTCTTGGTTTTGATGAATATTTGCAAATACAGGTAGTGAAGGAAAATGTCGCTCTTAATGTTAGAATTCTCTTGGGGAATCCAAGCAACTGTAAACCTAGTGTCTGGGTCAGAGACTTCATTTTTGATAGTTGGGAATTTTAGGTAGGACAAGTGACACATTTAATGTAGTAAATTAGTGTTGTTTCGTGGTGATCTTAAATGCTCGATAATACCAGCTGCATCTGCAGCTGCTTCTTTTTGCATGTACCTAGAATGTTCACTGCTTGAATTCCTGTGTCCTGGAAAAGTTCCTGTAAAGAGAAGGCTTAGGCTCCGCCATTTCACAGAATCACAGAATCACAGACTGGTAGGGGTTGGAAGGTACCTCTGGTGATCATCTAGTCCAACCCCCCTGCTAGAGCAGGATCACCTAGAACAGGTCGCACAGGATGGCCTCCAGGCAGGTTTTGAATATCTCCAGAGAAGGAGACTCCACAGCCTCTCTGGGCAGCCTGTTCCAGTGCTCGGTCACCCTCAGAGTAAAGAAGTTGTTCCTCATATTCAGATGGAACTTCCTGTGTTCCAGTTTGTGCCTGTTGCCCCTTGTCCTGTCACTGGGCACCACTGAAAAGAGTCTGGCCCCTTCCTCTTGACATCTGCCCTTTAGATATTTATAAGCATTGATGAGATCCCCTCTCAGTCTTCTCCAGGCTAAACAGACGCAGCTCTCTCAGCCTTTCCTCTTTCAAGAGATGCTCCAGGCCCCTAATCATCCATGTAGCCCTCCGCTGGACTCTCTCCAGGAGTTTCTTGTCTTGAACTGGGGAGCCCAGAGCTGGACACTATATTCCTCACCAGGGCAGAGTAGAGGGGGAGCAGAACCTCCCTCGACCTGCTGGCCACACTCTTCTTAATGCACCCCAGGATACCATTGGCCTTCTTGGCCACGAGGACACACTGCTGGCTCATGGAGAGCTTGTTGTCCACCAGGACTCCCAGGTCCTTCTCTGCAGCGCTGCTTCCCAGCAGGTCAACCCCTAACCTGTACTGGTGCCTGGGGTTATTCCTGCCTAGGTGCAGGACCCTACACTTGCCCTTACTGAATTTCATTTGGTTCCTCTTTGCCCAATTCTCTAGCCTGTCCAGGTCTCACCTGATGACAGCGGAGCCTCCTGGTGTGTCAGCCACTCCTCCCAGTTTTGTGTCATCAGCAAACTGGCTGAGGGTACACCCTGTCCCCTCGTCCAGGTCATTGGTGAATATGTTGAATAAGACTGGACCAAGCACTGACCCCTGGGGCACACTTTTGGCTACAGGCCTCCAACTAGAGTCTGCGCTGCTTAGCACAACCCTCTGGGCTCTGCCAGAGCTTCCCTTGTAAGTCATGCTTTAATGGAAAATAAGGTCCAGCAGATTTTGAAAGAATAACTGTAAGTTTCTGTCTGTATGAGAAATTCTGAGTGTTAGGTCCTGGGTGGACAAAATCTCTGATGCTGTTGCTGATGTATTCTCCCTCTGAGAGATGTGGTAGTTAGAAACCAAACCCTGGGAGAAGCAGGCTCCAGGGCACTCCCTGACAGGATTGATGCGTCCTCGGCTCTCCTCAGTTGGCATACTGGCGTGTACCACAAATCTCACGAGCTTCACGTGCAGTCCTAGAAGTCAGGTGTTTTTTGGTGGGTTGTGGGTTGTTTTGGTTTTTTAAGATCTAGCCTTGAATGTCTTGGCTTTAATTTAAAGATTACGCAGACGACCTGCATTTGTTCTACTTTTATCTTCAGTTCTATCATACAATTCCACTTTTAAGTGTATATATAAGGAGAAATAATCCACTCAAATTTATCATTAATGTAGAGTCAGAGGTTGTTCTAACCAAATATGTGTGTTAATTACTTCACAAACATGTTTGTGGACACAGTCTCCTAATGAAGCATTTACAGCCCCTTTCACAACACTGAACAACAACAGTGATTGCCTTTGTGTTAAATTGCATGTCTTACAAAGCCTTTGAAGTAAGTATAAATCTGTCCTGGCCAGGAAAGGGAATTGCTCAAGTCAAGGTGGGAACCTCCTGGACTGAGCTGAATTTTCTATTAGGACTAAGCATGCTCCCTTTTAAATCTGTGCCTTATGTCCCTAGGAACAACTTGGCTTTTGCTCGTGTCAAATGGCAGCTGACCATCAGAATTCTCTGTATATTGTCTCTTGCCCTCTGGAAAAAGGCCTTTACTTTTCCTATTGCAGTCGCTAGAGCTGGAAGAAAAATACAACTGGACCTTTGTCTTTAAGTGCAGATTTATGGAATATTAGCATTTAGTAGAAATAACTCATTAACAGTTTACTGTTTGCTCTCATGTGGCATCCTCTTCTTTCCACCCTAAGAAGTCAGAAACTCTTCAAAGCTAGCTATTTTGCCAGCAGCCAAACCATTCCTGTCTGCACTTCCCCTGCTCCCATTTCTTTTGATTTGGGTGTGTGTTGGGGACGGGGGTGTGTGTTATGTGTGAGGGGAGGATGTCAAAGGCTTTGTGTGTGTGTGTGCGCGCGTTGTGTGTGCACACACGTGTATATATGCATGTGTAGTTTGGGGAATAGTACTGTAAAAGAGCTAATTACTAGCCTGCAGATCCTTCCTTCAGGCATGAATTTTCTTTTCATGGAAGAAATTATAATAGGCACTCTAACCCTTTTTTATCCATAGGTTTCAAAGGATTTTTAAAAAGGGAATAAATATTTGATGTATTTTAATGTTAGGAAAAACTGCAGCAGACCAATAATCTGTTTATTCTCCATTAGATTGTGACCATCGTGATTCCTGATTAATGTTTTTCTAATGTGAGTGTACATCTTTTCTATTACCCTGGTATGTTTAAGAATGGAGTACATTCCAGTTTGTGCTTTCAGGGCAATGAAATCCTATTTGAAGATGACAAATGTTTGGGTCTGGGATAGTGATAAAGTGTTTGTGGGGCTAAGAGCACCCCATGAAGTATGAATACACTCCAGAGTTCCTCACTGCTAAAAGCTTTTTATATAGGCCCATGGCAAGATCTCATGCTCATAGGACTGTTCCTTATATATAGGAACTATACTCAATTTTACTCAGTTGATAGTTTGAATTCATGTACCTGTGTATATTATTGACACTCAGACTTGAGCTTAAACCTTAAATCTGTTGTCCAAGCTAGCAAACTTCTTTGACCAAGCTTGAAAGTGGCAACCCTGAATTAGATTGGTTTCCTTCTCAATGTCAGGGAGAACATGAACCAATGAAGATGAACCCTTCCAGTACCTGAAGGGGGCCTACAAGAAAGATGGAGAGGGACTGTTTCCAAGGACATGGAGTGATAGGATGAGACGTAATGGTTTTAAACTGAAAGAGGGTAGATTTAGATTAAATGTTAGGAAGAAATTCTTTAGTGTGAGGGTGGTGAGGCACTGGAACAGGTTGCCCAGAGAGGTTGTGGAGGCCCCATCCCTGGAAGTGTTCAAGGCCAGGTTGGATGGGGCTTTGGGCAACCCAGTCTAGTGCAGGGCATCCCTGCCTGCAGCAGGGGGGTTGGAACTAGATGGGCTTTGAGGTCCCTTCCAACCCAAACCATTCTATGTTTCTGCAAAAAAATCTAGGGCAACAAGCAGCAAGGAGACAAAGGTATATGCTGGCGCCTGGCAGTCTGTCTGCTTTTCTCAGTAGTGAAACGTGGCTGGAACTGCCTTATTCTGAACTTCCAGTTTAAAAGTGAATGGCAACAGGAAAGGGGAAGTGCTTACCCATTTAGGGACAAATAGACCTGGAGGTAGCCACTAGCAATCAAGATAACACTGCCTGCATGAGTGTTTCTTTGGTATTTCAAGACGAAAAAGAAGTGTTTATGCAGTCATCTGCTGGTTTCAGCGTGGGCACTTAGCCTGGGAGCCTGGGGGTGCTGAAGCTTCATGGGAGAGGCTCTCTGTCTGAGGTACCCAGCCCACACACGTACATCTTGAAGTCAGACTAGCCACAGAAGAGGGACCTGGATTTGTCCTTCGATGCTGACTTCTGTGCAGCTGCATTTCTACGCATTAATCATTTTCAGTACTTGCCGCTAGATAGCACTAGAGAATCAAGGTAAGTCTCAAACGGCGTGGGATGCAGATTTAAACAAACTCGAGCACTCCAAAGCTAACAGCCACTGGAGTCTGTGGTTGGTGTCCAGCTCTGATCGGCTGCCTAATGGAAATTATTCAATCAGGATAAAGTTATTTTAACTTCTGGTGTATTTAAAATGTCTAGTCTGATGTATTCCCAAGCAAAAAAGTAGCAAGAACAGTTACCTTATTCTAGCCCTCTTTTTTAATACTTTTGATCTTTATTGAAGGCCACAAGCTTTAACAAAATGGGCATTAAATCCAAAATGTTTCATGCTGGACATCACAAAATGAACACTTTAAAACTGAAGTAAAAAAGCACCTCCAAAAATATCCATAGGGATATACACTTCCCAAAATTATGCCTTCCTCAAGAGAGCTCATTTGCAGAGAGGGTAAAAAAATCGTCTGTACCTGACACTTTATGGAAGCTTACACTATCTTGCAAAATTATTTGGCATCTTTAGCTTTCCAAGAAGAATTTAAGGTAAGGAAGAAATCATTCCTGACTATCTCTGTGAGAAGCCAAGAACTGATGTTTTTAAGCTCTGCTATGAAAAAGCAATAAAGGTATAACTTCTGCTTATTTACTGATAACCTTTCAAGAAGCCCTTTATGAAGTTCTTTCTCAGGGCATTAGGAGATGAAAAAAGGTCATAAGAGAAAGGCACGGGTTACTGCCAGCTTGTGCTGTGCATTTTCACAGATTTTGCACTCCTTTTGCAAACCACATGCTTAATGCATGTAAGTACTCTGGATCCGCACATTCATAAAGTTTTATGCCAATCCTGAGGAATATACACAGGTATGCATGGTGCTGTGCAAGGTAAAAAACTTGGTAATCTCCTCTGAAAAGTGCATTCCTGACTTTGGTTTCAAAATACTGTGTAGGTGATCACAAATTCTATTATTTATTAACAGGGTTTGTATACCCAAATTCCACATCCCACTTTGATAACATGTCTCAAGAGTTTTTGGCAAGGATCTAAAATTTGAAGTTTGAAGGTCTTGAACTCCTGGAATAACGTCTCCTAAATGCTTGTCTTGAAGGACAGATTCATAATCAGCTCAGGGTATCTGGCTCTTGTGGCTTGCTTCTAAAGTACATTAAACAGACTGATATCAAAATATGCACCTGTACTGAGGCTTATTTGCTATAGGCATACTTCATCTTAGGTACAGAAACTTCAAGGACTGCAGTCTTGGCTGATAGAAGCTCGTAGGAACTCCCAGCAGACTGGGCTGATGCATGTGTGGACTCTTTCAGCCGGTAAGCTGTTTGTTGCAGAAATGACAGCCTGTTATTAAGAGATGCATGGGCTATCTTTGAGGCTTGCTTACACGTACAGTACATCCAGAATATCATTACCTACCAGCTTTCTATAGAAATTCACCTTTTCCCACCAGTATGTGAGAGGCATATGTTTAAAGAAGATAAGAGATTTAACAGCACTGAAGTTTGATCATCTGTTTCTCCCCAATTTAAATGAAGATTTTGCAGCCCTTCTTTTCACTCCCACGCTAGTCCTTCAGCTGCAGCTTGGAGGGCTGAACTTCCTTGGTGATAAGAGTCAATTATGCGAACATAGAGCTGAGTAAGGTTTGTCAATCACACTTACAGCCTGTTTCAGGCATCCTTTACTAGTGGACAGCTATTTGCAGTTAGCAGGCCAGCGAAGAGGTTACTTACAGGACTGGAAGTGGAACTAGCATTACAGTGCAGCTAAAGCAAGATTAGCGACTGACATTGTACCACAAATCCTTCCAGCCTCTTTTTGGCCTTATTTATTTATTGCACGTATAAAACTGTACTAAGCCTGTCCAGAGTACTACTGTACTTCATTCTCAAATGCAGCGGATTTTACAGAGTTTGTTCTGTGATTTGTTTTGCTCCAAGTGCCAGTGACAGGGAAGCTGTTTTTGTAAGTGCTTTGAAAACAAGTTCCAGCAAAACTGATCTTTATCAGATCCCGTTGAAAAGGCTGCACATACTGAATAGTGAAACAGGCCAGTTAAATTTTAATCTGGGTTACATAAAAGATTGTTCTCAAAGTGGCACATGTTGACATTGTTCTCACACCCATTAACTTGCAGCTGGAAAGTGAAAAGGCCAAGAGAGATGTAAAACCTCTGTGTGTATAAACAACTTTTAGATATGGTGGAATCACAGAAACCTTTCTGCAGCATCTTGGCTGTTTCGGTGTTTTGTTTTTTCCTTGCGAGGAGAGGGGATGGTCTGTCTTGCAGACCAGAAGTTATGTAATTCAATAGCTCTTTTGGGGGAAGAGTCCTTGTTTTGTGAATCTGCTGTCAATGCACTGAGGATCTTTTTTTCGTATAAGTTTAGAGGAGTAGTGAGGTTCTGCCCAGAAGCCCACCTGTGGTCTGAGCTGGGAAGATTCCTAAGTAAAGGGAAAGGGATGCAACACACATACTTGGGCAAAAGACGGAATGCATTTAGCTTATTACATGTGGTAAAATTTAGTTTAGTTGCCGTAGTACAATTCTAGCCAGGTGTTGTAAAAAGTATGTGCTGTTGGATGCTATTCTTTGTGAAGGACCTGCAGTTACTGCAAGAGGAAAAACAAGCCAGAGAGACGTGCCTAGGTAAACCAGACTACCGCTCCTGAGAGCTGTAGGATTGCACCAGTGCAGCCTACGAAAAATGAGAAGACAGTCTGGTGCTTTAGTTCTTTTTCTTTTTTTTTTTTTTTGATAGTATTTCTTATCAGTAGTGAAACTTGAAGTAAGAATTTTTCAGAGTAAGTAACCTCTGATCTTTAATACTAATTTTGAAGTATTTCCAAGGTTTCTCTTCCAATTACATTTATTTTAAAAGGACATGTATTTTTTTTTTGTAGGGAATCAGTTTATTCTGTGTTATAAAGTCATCCTTTAGGATATTTTAGGATCTAAGAACAAGTAAGTTCTATAATGTGCCAAATTCAGAGGTCATTTACATACCTGTGATGCCTATTAATCTACATCAGAGACCTTTCTTATTTACACCTGTGTACCTCAGATGATAAAATGGCCTGAGGCATTTGGTTCCCCCTTTGGTTTCAAATGCTGTTCCATTAGCATTGGGTGTGACTTCACTTACATGCAGGACTGCTTCTTAAATCGCTATGGGGAAATTTTTCCTTGATTCACTTTTTGCCACGGGAATTAACTATTAATCAAAATCCCAGGAACACTGCTGTAGCTATAAGTTTAGTCAAGGGGATTGCAGTGGCCAGCTGCTGGGTGAAGTGGCAAGGCTGGGCGAGAATGATGCATGTGCAAGATCAGAAGCAACAGAATACAAAACAACGTAAGGGCCGGAGGGTCAAATTTATTTTCCTTCACCTATTTGCTGCCGAATCTTTGGGAAGTCACACATCCTCCTTGTTAATTGCATTCAGTCCCCAGAGACAGCTAAGGCTGCTTTGAGGCTGTGTCTTCAATGCAGTGAAGTCTCAAAATGATGGGTAACGCAGTCTTCATCTGTGAGGAAGGATCAGAGCAAGGAAGGTGGGTCAGAAATAGGGAGATGGCCTTCCATTTTGTCACAAAAGCTGTGCCTTTTATTAAAGCTTGAGCTAGACTCAAGCCCTGGCCCAGGAAAGCCAACCACACAATAAAAGCTTATGGTTTGTTGACCAAAAACAATTTTGGAACCCACACTTCACACATTTTAGTAGTGATGATTAATTCCAGCTTCCTCTCGACTATGGATGTGGTCTTAAACTTGCTTACATCAAAGCTGTGTGGGTAATTGTTTGCTTGTGTACACTGCCCAGCATTATTTAATTAGGAAACTGTGCTTGGCAGGAGGGAGATGGAAGCTGGAAAACGCGGAATCCTTGTCAACAACCCATGTGGTTCCCAAAAAGCCAGGGTGAAACTGTGTGAAAGACAGATGGTAAAATACTGCATAAGTGGTGGTAAGTGTGGTAGCTGACAACCCAGAAAGTGAGGATGAGCAAAGATATCCGACCGAAAACTTCAGGAGCCGCACGCTAGGCTATCCTGTCTCAGGAGAGGTGCAGGAAGGCTTGGCATTGCCTTTCTGGCAGTCACTCTGCTAGTGCTCACTGTGCACCTCAGCAACGCTAGGCTCAGAGACATCGAGAAATTTCCTGCCTAGGAATTTCTGCTGACCACAGGTAGTCTGGGAAAATTGTGCTCTGTCACTTAAGAGTCAGTGGGGAGATCTGCTAAGCAATCTCCTTTGTGTTTTCCTTAAACAGCAACCTTTGTCTTCCACACATCTTACAGACAGGCCAGAGATTCAGATTTGTGTATATTTTGATCCCTACAGCTCAGTTAAGATTTAAGCGGGACACCACCAAAATAAAACACAAGGAGGGTTTTTTTTGCAAAGTGCAGTTACCCCAAGAAACTGTCTTGAGGCTATGCTGTGGCGTTCAGACGAGATGAGGCAAGCTGAAAGCAAGCAGCATACAATGTGAAAGATGGCTAACGTTTAAAGCCAAGCTCAGGTCTAGAGAGAAGTAGTGTATGTATTGCATGCTTTATTGATAGGCTCCTAAGCTAGGTGATGTGGGAAAATAAATATGAATTCCAGCTGGAAAGTCTTCCTTCTCCATCTGTGTAATTGTTTTCCTCCTTGCTTTTTCCAAAGACATATAATTACTACTTTAGCAGATAAAACCTGTAACTGGAGTTAAGGCAGCTATAGTAAGCAGCTGGCTTTGCATTAGTGATTAATTTAAGCAGGGCAGATCTGAATCAGATCTGTAAAGCATAAATTTACCTTGTAGCCAAGCGAGCTAAAAATATCATACCCCTCACCATCTGCTCAATGAAAGTTTCCAGCAGTGGTGCAAACTTCCTTTGGAACTACTGTTATGGACAAATAATTGACAAATGGTCCAAATGCTTTAAGGGATGATCGGTCCAGTGGGTGAGGGCATCACGGCTCCCTCACCTTCAAGGAGCCAGAACAAGTGCCCATTTTTCATCCAAATGTGTTTTTAAGCCAAAGTGTAGTTGTGATGCGAATCCAGCTACATGATCCCACCCATTAAAGGTATAAATTCATGAACTTTATGAAGAAACTTGTCCAAATACCCTAATAGAATATAAAGAAAATCCTTCCTAAATACTTTCATTTATCTGGGACAAATAGGATGTAAATTGCCAGAAAAGTCTTACCATACATTAAGGACTGTCTGCTGTTCCAGATTACGTGATGGAATTCAGGACTTTATTTCAGTTTTGAGAGAGGCTTCAGGTATCATCCTGAGGGAAGTCATACAGTTAAGTATCGGCAAGCTACCAGTTCAGTTTATTCCAATGGCTTGATTTTGCTGAGATCTTCCTGCCACAACGCCGTTCAGTTATGACTTGATTATTCCAGGAGATTTGGAAAAGCACTCCAATAGGAGATGCAAGTAAACTGGAGACTGCATTTACAAAGTACATGTTTCCGAAGAAATGAATCTGTAGAGTGGAACTGCTGTTTCTGAAGACCTGATATCCGTCTTACTTATTTTTCAGTGTAGATATTCTGGACTAAGTCTCCTGTGACTCCTTCAGCTGACTGCTCTTGTGCCACAGCTTCAGCTTCGGTCTCCTCCAAAAGGTGTCGTTTGGGTGATCTGCTACATGAGGTGAATTAGTGTGGTCACAGACATACTTTAGGCCTAAACTTCTGATACAGAGTAAGTGCTAATGCAGAGAAATCCAGACAAAAATACGTATACTTGAAATAAAGTTTTGACGACATAAGGTAGTTGTTAGCAAGCAAAGCTGTTGATAACTTTTATAAAATGTTTTAACTAACAGATTTTTATTGTGATACCTGTGCCTTGATAAAGAGAGGTAGTGTTCACTTGAGGTCCAAGTCTAACCTGTTTCAGATGAAGGACACAATGAATGTGTTTGCACGTAAGAGGGCAAACAGGGAGGAACTGTGCTGTGGCTTAGTTATACATTCTTATACATTCTTATACAGAGCAGCATCTGAGTGATGGGATTTAAGCATGTGTTTAGTCCTGTCCTCAACATAGATGCTTCCATGTTTTACAGCCATAAAAAAGTGAATCCTTTTTCTCTGCACGTGTTTTAGGAAGGAAATATTAGACGGCTTTCAGGAACTGCCATTGAAATATACATCTCTACAACATGTCTCTCCAAGTTACTACTTGGCCACTGCAGTTTGACAAATCAGTCCTCAGCTTAGTGTATTAAGCCACTGTGATGAATCATAAGCAGCATCTGGTAAGTGGCATTCCTGGCTCTTTGCTGAAGACAGCCACCTTCTCTTTGAATTGTACCTAGGACCTATACTTATTACCAGTTACACTGAGTCCAACAACGATTCTAGCTTATTTAAGGACTGTACAGGGAACAAGGTTCACGTGCAAGATTATAATGTAGAACTTCTTTTGAAAAGGTGCACTTGCCTGTCTTCTGCATCCAGGAAAGCTGCAGTGCTAAAGGGAGGAACAATTGGAAAATTAGCAAAGCCCAAATTTTATTTAGAGCTTTGTGGATGGAAATCAATACTGTCTGCTCTAGCCAGAAAGTCAGAGGTAGTGAAGGAATGACCAAGAGGGCTCAGGCAGATGAAGCGAGCGGCGTTGTTTCACCCACAGTGGGTAGAAGTAGTGCAGACGTCAATGCTGCCGAAGTCTGAAGCGCAGTGCGTTTCTCCGGGAGGGAACGGCGCCGTGCAGCTCTCGGGCGAGAGGGCTTTCCAAGCGCTGCGCTCCAGCGTGGCCCCGGCCCCGCCACGCTCTGGGTTTCGCTTCCTGCTCAGACAATGGGCTCTGCTCCCTGATGCAGGGCAGCGTTTCACAGATCATAACTGCAGATACGTGGGACGAGGGCCAGTGGGCTCTGCTAGGTTAACAGGAATTTTGGCTTTCTTACCCTTCCTTTCTTTTCTGTGCTTTTCAACAGCTGCTGAAAATGGCAGCGCTAGTTTTTCAAGGGTTGTTAGCTCTGCATGTCACTTCGCCCTGATTAGCTGTGAACATATTACTGAGGCACTGCTGGAACAGTTTAGGAAAGATCTAGTGAAGTGGAACAATCGTCGCTAGATTGCTGCCTTTGTGATCAGTAGCTTCTGGTGTTGCATCTTATGCTTCATTTATTTAATGGAGACGTCGTAGGAAGAGGAGCGATTTTCGTTTTTCTCTCTGCTCTGTCTCTGTGAGCGGTCACAAAACCACAGGTTACTATTTGTGTTTTCACTTCAGTCTTTCTAAGGTAGTAGGATATAAATCCTGAATTAGATTTTTGAGTCAGAGGTATGAGAGATATATAAATATATATAGTATAAATACACACTATATATGTACATTACAGTATACTATACTGTAGACTATACTATAGTGTACATATAGTATATGTGTATACTATATAATGGTATATATACACTATATCTATATACAAAAGCATATATAATATATATTATTTTATATAAGTGTGTACATATATACACACTATTTTAATTGTGTTTACCCTCATATGGTTACTGATGGATGCAACATTTAGAAACATGAAGCCATATAAAGCAGAGTGCAATGTCTCATTATTAAGTCTCTTGAGCACAAAAGGGGTGAGCTAGCTCTCACAATGCTTTAAAGTCAAATGGTCCTCACACACTGACTTTTTACAAACCTCCAAATAATTTCTCCCAACTCCAAGTACCTGCAAAGTGTTTGCTTTCAGGAGCTATTTTAATAGCTTCCTTTTCACTGCCACAGGTACACATTTGAACGTTATTAAAGCTATTCTCCATCTTGTCTTATTACATAATTATTATTTACTCTACTGCACACAAGTGTTGCATTTTAACACACTGTGACAACTCAACAATTATAATTTAAAATCTAGAATCTATACTGTAGATACTTTTTGCTTTAGGGAAATGAAAAGGTCCAGATAATAACCTCTGCTTGCCAGGTACAATGTGCGATGCCTCAGTTCAAAAGGCGTTACAGCTCAGATTGCAGAAACAGGACTGGTCTAGCCCATTCGCTGGTGCACATTTGCCATCAGCGGAATTGGTTTTGGTGTCAGCAGAGATCACATCCCATGGTGCTCCACATCGCATAGCACAGAAGAGCAAAGGCAGGTCAAATGGCAAGGGGCTGCTGAACTACGCAGGGCTGAATCAGGCACGCCAGGGCAGATGAGACGCAGCACGCACCGTGTCATGGGGTTCCCACCCTGCGGAACAGCCCGTCCAGAGAGGACTTGCAAGCAGAGGCATCGGACTTGGAAGGCTACCACGCAGTGACTGGAAATGGCTGGTGGCTGGTGAGCAGAGTTGAAACGGCTGATGACCTGTGAGTAGAGTTGAAAAGAAAGCTGGGTAAAGATGATCTTAGCCCTCAGGGCCCACTCCCCTTGCCCCCTCAGAAACAATTGTGACAAAAAAACATATATCATGAACAAGGGAGAACGTACCATTTGTTATCCTTGGTGTGCAGGAAGACGTCAACAGAAACAGATCCTTTCCACACAGAGGTGACCACTAGAGAATACAGACGATAAAATTAGTTCAGCCAAAGCGATCAAAGAAACTCCAAAACTATTTTGGTTGTAGAAACTATCACAGTATAGTGTTTCCCTGAGAGATGTCTTGAAGATCTCTCTCTCTCTCTTATTTTTTTTAGAATGTTTTAAAAGACGAATTTTATCTGAAATGGTACTTTCTTAACTTGAAAGAGCTTTGGCTCACAGGAGTCTAAATGTTTTGTTATCTGTATGTCCGCTGAGATTACAAAATGTCTCTGTACAAAAATACAGGAAAAATCAAACACCCACAAGTAGATTGCTTACAAACTGTTCTCAGATTAATTAGCCACCTTCACTAGTTAACCGAATTGCTTTCTTAGATCTTGCCCCTCATGTCACCCTTTACCCCATTTAGACTATGAAGCTCAGTCCTTCCGGGATCTAAAATCTTGAATATTTTCCTCAAGGCAAACACGTAATACACATGTAAGCACAGTAAGGAAAAGGGCTGACCCTAAGCTGTTTACCAACAGCACCACTGGAGCACTTACCAGGGGAGGTACCAGCTCACAGCTGCCTTAATGACAAAGAATATGACGTCCTATCCTACACTATGCAAAGTACCAAAACTTTCTTTGGGCTGTCACCTTGTAGAGTGTGAGACTGCTTGTGTTGCTCACTAATTGCTTCACTTATTGTAAAAGAGGGAATTATGAAGCTATATAAGTTGTTTAGTGGATCTAAATGATATAAGCTATTGTAAGATACTCAGTGGAGGAAGAGGATGCAGTTCTCCCCTCTAAATAGTAAATAAATAGTAAAAAGGACTAGAAAGGCTGTAATACCAGAGATTCAATAAAAGCATTCAAGTGGGGGAATATAAAAGTTTGTAACAACATACTGGATCTGATAAGAGTTGACCAGGGAAGTTTTATTTGGTCTTGAACATATCATTACAAGAGAAATGCCAAAATATTCAAGGAAATTAGAAGCACAATTTAAAAATTGATGGTTATATCTAGGGTCCTCAAAGAATTTGGGAGAGCCGCTGACAAACTGAGATGGTATTTGGCTTTGATACGGCTGGCATGGAAAATGGATCACAGATATAGGCTAAAAATTCCATTGTAGCTGTTACTGAGCTTGAATCCCATTGGCCTTATGCTTCAAGGCAACAGACAAATTTGAGGCGGAGAGGGGGGAGAGCTCTAATCTTTCTATGTTTTGGGGAATTTTTCATGTTACCCTTTACCAATGTGGTCAAACTGTCAGCCCAAGGGCGGCTGCTGTTTGTGAGGACCTCTGGGTTAGAAGGGAGGTGGTGGGAAGTGATTGGCAAAGCAGCATCCGAAACATGTCAGCCAAACGTTCTTTTAGTCGGCTCACAGCCCTAGACTTAAACTGGGATTATCCATTGTGTTGGGTTTGCGTGGCAAGGTTTTGGTAGCGGGGGGGCTACAGGGGTGGCTTCTGTGAGAAGCTGCTAGAAGCTCCCCCTGTGTCTGATAGAGCCAATGCCAGCTGGCTCCAAGATGGGCCCGCCGCTGGCCAAGGCCAAGCCAATCAGCGCCTCTGTGATAACATATTTAAGAAGAAGAAAAACACTTAGAGGGAGAGAGCTTTTGCAGCCGGAGAGAGGAGTGAGAAGATGTAAGAAACTCTGCAGACAACAAGGTCAGTGCAGAAGGAGGGGGAGGAGGTGCTCCAGGTGCCGGAGCAGAGATCCCCCTGCAGCCCGTGGTGAAGGCCATGGTGAAGCAGGCTGTCCCCCTGCAGCCCATGGAGGAAGGATGAGGGGGTGTAGAGATTCCACCTGCAGCCCATGGAGGACCCCACGCCAGAGCAGGTGGAGGCACCTGAAGGAGGCTGCGGCCCGTGGGAAGCCCACGCTGGAGCAAGTTCCAGGCCGGACCTGTGGACCCGTGAAGAGGGGATCCCACGCCAGGGCAGGTTTGCTGGCAGGACTTGTGACTTCGTGGGGGACCCACGCTGGAGCAGTTTGCTCCTGAGGGTCTGCACCCCGTGAGAGGGACTCCATGCTGGAGCAGGGGAACAATGAGAGGAGTCCTCCCCCTGAGGATGAAGAAGCGGCAGAAACACCGTGTGATGAACTGACCGTAACCCCCATTCCGCGTCCCCCTGTGCTGCTGAGGGGGGGAAGGTTGAAGCCGGGAGTGAAGTTGAGCCCGGGAAGATGGGAGGGGTGGGGGGAGGTGTTTTAAGAGTTGATTTTATTTTCTCATTCCTCTACTCTGTTTTGCCTAGTAATAAATCAGATGAATTCCCTTTCTAAGTTCGGTCTGTTTTGCTCGTGACGATAATTAGTGAGTGATCTCTCCCTGTCCTTATCTCGACCTACAAGCATTTCGTTATGCCTTTTCTCCCCTGTTTAGTGAATGAGGGGAGTGAGAGAGTGGCTCTGGTGGGCACCTGGCCTCCAGCCAGGGTCAACCCACAACATCCATGCAGCCTGCAGAGGTGTCCCAAACCTGGCAAGGGTCTTCTGCAAGACTGAAAAAACCCCTTTTTCTAGGTCCTTCAGCTCTGGGATATGCAATAACACCTATTGCTCTGCACACACTTGAATGGGCAGCCCCAAGCTCAGCAGAATAATCCTGACCACACTGAACCTGATTGCAACAGTCCGGCTGGTTTTAAGAGAAGCAGCGTTTTGCCTAGGAAGTCTATCGCTTAGTGTCAGAAACTGCAGAGTCCCAGCAAGAGGAAAATAAAACCTCTTCATCTGAGACACTCCAAAGGAATAAAATGTTGTGCTAGAGTTACTCCCGTGCCTGCCCGGAAGGTGTCATATGTAGAGCCAGGTAAGCAGCAGTCCTCAGATAACGTGCACTTAAAATTGCCATGTGATGGTGACTTGGTTGTGGTTGCTGAGAACAGTAACGATCTATTTAATGCAGTATCTGTGATGGGTTAATAATTGAAACTCACAGCTGCTGTTACAAGGACATGGTGTTCAGCCCTTAATTCACGTCCGGGTCTCTGGCTGCTAACTGGATCTTAACCAGTGGGTTTGATTAACTGTGCCCTGGTATCTCTTCTGTTAAAAAGCTGGTAATTACACATTCCAGGAAAAAGAGAAAAGACAAGTCAGTAGAACAGATTGGGATAGGCTCATGGTGACTAAAGAACAAAAAGTAACTCTTTTAAATTGGATCCTGAAATAAAGAAAGATGCAGTTTGGTTGTTCTAGGATGGAATTATGGATATGCCTGTTGCAGAGAAGTAGAATAACCAACGGGATTGTATAATGAATTTCCCTATTAGTCTCTGCATGGAGGAATCTTAATTGGTGCTAAAATAATAAGCCATTTGTGTCCAGTCCTGTAAAGACGAAGAGTACTTTCTATCCAAAAAATTATTTCATGCAGGAGAGAATCTTACAGACCATGTATAAAAATATCGTGATCTCTGACCTTGTTTGTTGGAGGTTATATAACTTCTAGATAATTATTTTGCTGCGTTGATGAAAACCTATTGAGCTGTTATTTAATGCTTAGCTACTGCACTGTGTTTTTGAAAAAGAGGTCATAAAAGGATTTGCTCTGTCGCTCTCTTACTCTCATAAAATTCAGTACCACTTTTTGTCCTGAGCCTCTTTTCCTTTTCTCAACTGAAGGTCTTAGTGCTTTGGAAATTTCTAGCTTGGGCTAGTTGCCTTCCTTTGAATCATGGAAAAATATACTTCCCAGCAGAAAATAGTGATAAAAAGGTACAGGTGGAACTGAGCTGATTAATCACAACTGTTCAGTGCCATTTAAGGTGCTTTATCTGAGACATCTCCACTGGGGTGAAAGAGATAATTCAGCTCAAGAAAATTCATTTTCTGGGTTTATTTTGTCCAAGAAGGCTTTTCTGTGCCTTCCACTTAAGAATATGAAAGTCCTGTGAAAAGGGAACTATTGATGCTTCCTACTCATTTCCTTACAGTCAGAAATCATCCTGAACATTGCCTTGTGAATGCATCTATCTGTCTCTAACTACGTTTCAGAGCAGCAGCGCTGGCAGAGAAAGGAAACTGTGCCTCTGATTTCACAGGCAGTCTGCATATGCACCTTGCTGGTTTTAGTGTGCAAGATTTGAATCTGCGTTTATGCAAGTCTTCCTAGTTAATACTAAAAGAGCGCAGGGATCACTAGCCAAAAACCAGCACCTCCCACCTGGGATCATACCGAACGATGGCTCCATTTTCTACATGACACCAGTTTTAGACTGGTGTCTATGCCCTGCCTGCTTTCCTTGTATAGATTTAGGGATGGAGCAATTTTTAGGGTCTGATTTCTCATTAATTTCAAGGGTAATAAGAGGCCTAAATAAACTTCCGAGATTCTGGAAGTTCGTCTCCAATTCATGGAAGCACTTTAGCTTTGTTGAACTCTCTCCACACATTTAGGTTTACACCAGTGTGCCTGTTTGGGTTCGTTGCTCTTAAATCTCAGCTTTAGCAGGTGATTGATTTTCTTCTCTCCTCTTGGCTTATTTAAGTTTCTTGTGAGCCTTGTTATAGAACAGAATGCACAATGCAGGAAAACGGACAGTGTAGGCATTAAAAAAAAAAAAAATCAGGAATCAGGAAGTTGAGAGGGTCAAATGAGTCAGTATAAAGAAACTACAGCCACACCTACCTCTAATCATTTTGACTGCGTATTGTTCCTACAGATTTGAACTCTCTAAAACAGACAGCTGCTCTGAATTTTTATTACAGTCTTGGTTGCCAGGTAAAGAAAATAATACCATTGTATTATGCAAAAAAAAGTTGCCTTTTTTCCTGGGTCATTCATTTTGGAATTCCTAAAACCTGAATTCAAGCACTGGTATCATCCTTCTGTTTCAGTAAGAACATTGTGCAGTCCAGCCAGGTTTCTGTCACTGCATATTCTCTTACCAAGGGATTCACCTGTTGGTCCCAAGTCTTTGACTTCCCCTGAGCTAGTGAAGAAAAATTGGAGACAGAACTTCTGGAAGTAAACATGTGGATATGCGTCCATTGGCACTTGTAAGAAAAGTGTGCTGCGTTCAGGGGAAAGGTGCCTGCTTCGAACAGGAGCCCTGGCTCATAGTCACCCTTGCTGCTGAGATGGGAACCCTAGTAGATGAGGATCCAGCTCTGATCCCACCCAGCTGCACAGCCCAGTCTCAGAAGCGATACCACTAAGAGGGTACGAGGATAAGCAGAAAGCAAGAGAGATAAGGATGATAAGATTACAGAGGGAGGGAGGTTGGAACAGGATCATCAGCTGCGCAAGGATCCAAGAGGGAAAACACCTACATGAGAAGCGTAAAGTCTAAAGAGAGCAAGCAGAGAGGTTAATCTAAGGACTTCCTGGTGTCACTAAGTCACCGGTGTAAGACCTGTGGAGGGACCTGGTGGCAGAGGTGGCAGAGGGCAGCTCTGCAGCACTGAAGATCTGGCCTGGGGAGCTCCAGGCCCTGGCTCTTCTCCCCCAGTTCACCGACACTTGCCTTATCAGCAAAGGATGTTTGAGTGCCTTATCAGGGTGCCAAGAAGACCTGAATCCTACCTCTCTTGTGTGTGTCAACTGAGAAACAGCTGATTCATATTTTTCAGTTGCATTTGTGTTGCCTGCAGGGTCTTTCCATATGGGTGAAGGGGCCCAAATGGACTCACATAGAAGGTTGTTTAAAAGGTAAATAGCAAAATGAATAAAGTTTGGGGGTTTTTTGGTTTGTTTGTTTGGGGGTTTTTTTTGTTTGTTTTGTTTTGGTTTGGTTTTTTGTTTTTTAAGGAATCATTACTTATTTGCAAAATTTTGCTGGACTTGAATTGAATGTACTGAATGTCTGAACTGAGTGACTGCTGAAAACAAATTGCTTGAAGCAGGCTGGTAATACATGACTCCAGGGTGAAAATGACAGCAGATTTATTGGGTCAGCATAAATATGTTAGGAGTTGTTATCTCTGACTATGTTAACAGGCAGGCTTCTGTAATGAGTCAAATGGCAATAACTGCCATTTTTACTTAAAAATTCCTCTATGGAAATAGGTTCCCTCCTCTTTTTTTTTTCTCTCTTTTTTTTTTTTCTTTTTCTCTCTTTTGGTTATTTAATTCATCAGATTTCTCTCCTCTCCTTCTTGTTAGTACTTTATCAATTATTAACCAAGCCTTCCCCAGCTTCATGTATTTAAAACAGCTGGTGTGACTTCAGCAGTCCCTCTTGATATTTTTGAAACCTGTTAATTTACAGTTATAAATAATAACTTTTTTTTCATGATGCCTGATTTTTTTCCATCACTTAATTTGCAACAGTTGTCTAATGCTGCATTTATGTTACCTGTGGCAAACATATTACATTCATACAGACTCAGGGGTTCAGACCGTTGCGGTAGGAAAGGCTTCATGCTTGGATTTAATAGGTAGGAAGTCATAGACTAATTCTGGTATGGTGCTTCTTGGAATTCAGCATGACCTATTCATAATGCTGTATGTCTAACTTTTTCTCTTTCATTCTTATAAGCTGAAGAAGAAGAAAACAAGAGCTATTGGTCTTGGGTTTAGATTCTGGAAGTTAAAGAGCAACTCAGTGCGATAGATTTTAATTTGGAGCCATAGTCTGTTTGTGTAAATGTTCAGCTCCAGATCTTTCAATCTAACTTGAATGGCCTGGCCATTCTGAGAAGCTGTTTCCCACCACTGTGTGAAAACAAAATGTCAGTTGACATGATATATCACTAAACGTGGTTCCAATGACGGCCGTGACTCAGATCGTGTTGCGTTCAGTGGCATGCTTACACTCTCAAAACACGACCTCTGTAACTAATAGGTGACAGATGGGAGTGCTGCTCAGTAAGTTCCCCTGCCAGGCCCTTGCTTATACATAGTTTTTCTTTCCCAGGAAACAGGGAAGTATTTAGCATTAAAGCACTACTGAAGTTCCCGAAAGCAATTTCTATTAGGTAACTACTGCAGTGACATTGCTTTCCTTCAAGACTTGTGGCATTGTCCTACAGCATGTGTTTTGCAATGTTTGTTCATACTATTGTGGTAGGTTAATTGATTGTTTATTTTAGTGTAGGTTGCATACATTTTTTTAAGCAATCAACACGGTTTTCAGGGAAAAAAAAGTTCTCGTTTACCTTTACATTTTCTGGGAACTTGCATCTATTAAGAAGTTGCATCTTCCTTCTTGGCCCAGTCACATATCATAGGTCAGAGCAAGAAAAGGGTTTCCTCTTCTAGTTAATTGGGCCAACAAAGTTATTGCTGGGATCTGCCAGTTTGTAGGTATTCAGACCTTAATGGAAGTACTCTTTCCATGTTTTACTGTCAAATGGTTCACTCACCTGTGTAGCATGGTCCTTGGGCTGCCCAGTCCCCACGAGTGTGGGAACAGTGACTTTCCATTAGCGGACATGGAAATTGTAAGGTACCAACTGTATCAGCTGAATGTTCACAAGTCCATGGGGCCTGATGGGGTTCATCCCAGAGTACTGAAGGAACTAGTGGATGTTATGGAAGGACCCCTTTCCATCACCTACCAAAGGTCTTGGGAGTCTAGGGAGGTCCCTGCTGACTGGAAGCTAGCCAGCGTTATTCCAATCTACAAGAGTGTGAGGAAGACACAGGGAACTACAGACCTGTTAGTCTAAGCTCAGTTCCTGGAAAAATTATGCAGAAGATTATACTGCATACTGCTGAAAGGCATTTAAAGAATAATGCTATCATCAGGCACAGTCAACATGGGTTCACAAAGGGAAAGTCCTGATTAACTAATTTGATATCATTATATGATAAGGTCACCTGCCTAGTGGATAAAAGGAAGGTGGTGGATGTTGTTGTTCTGGATTTTAGTCAGGCTTTTGATACTGTCCCTCACAGCATCCTTCTGGACAAGTTTTCCAACTGTGCGATGAGTGGGTTCATGATGCGCCAGGTGAAGAACTGGCTGAAGCTCAGGGCTCAAAGGGCTGTAGTGAATGGGGCTACATCCGGCTGGCAACTGGTCACCAGTGGTGTTCCTCAGGGCTCAATTCTAGGGCCAGTTCTGTTGAATATATTCATTAATGGTCTGGATGCAGGAGTTAAATACACCATTAACAAGTTTGCTGATGATACCAAACTGGGAGGTGCTACTGACTCTCTGGGGGACCTTGCAGAAGGATCTAGATAGATTGGAGCATTGGGCTATGATAAATGGGATGAAATTTAACAAGACCAGATGCTGGATTCTGCACCTGGGATGGAGTAATGTCAGGCACAAGTCTAAATAGGGAGCGGCTGGAGAGCAGCCCAGGAGAAAGGGATCTGGGGGTGCTGGTTGACAGGAGGCTCAACATGAGCCAGCAGTGTGCCCTGGCAGCCGAGAGGGCAAACCCCATCCTGGGGGGCATCAAACACAGCATCACCAGCCGGTCAAAAGAGGGGATTATCCTGCTGTATTCAGCATTGGTGTGGCCTCACCTGGAGTACTGTGTGCAGTGCTGGGCCCCACCATTTAAGACAGTCATAAAGGTCCTTGAATGTGTCTGGAGGAGGGCAACAAAGCTGATGGAAGGGCCAGAAGACATGTCCTGTGAGGAGCGGCTAAGGACTTTGGGTTTGTCTGGTTTGGAGAAAAGGAGGCTGAGGGGTGACCTCATGGCTCTCTGCAGCTTCCTGAGGAGGGGAAGTGGAGAGGGAGGTGCTGAGCTCTTCTCCCTGGTACCCAGTGCTAGGACATCTAGGAATGGTTCAAAACTGTACCAGAAGAGTTTCAGAGTGGACATTAGGAAGCATTTCTTTACCTAGAGGCCAGTCAAACCCTGGAACAGGCTTCCTAGGGAGGCAGTTGATGCCCCAAGCCTGTCAGTGGCATTTGGACAATGCCCTTAATAACATGCTTTAACTTCTGGTCAGCCCTGAATTGGTTAGGCAGTGGGAGTAGATGATGATTGTAGGTCCCTTCCAACTGATATATTCTGCTCTGTTCTATTCTAAATGGAAATACTTGCATGTGAACATACACGTGCAATACAAGGACCATACTGTTGTTCTTCTAAGAACTGAATTTATTTCCTGCAGGTACTGCACTTGATGGATTTTGAAAGGAAGATTTGTTAAATAAGTGCCAAAGCCAACAAAGAAGAAAAGTCATTTTTCACACAAAACAAGCACTTTTTAAAGAAGCAAACGTGTTACTGGTGGCTACTATACTTTAGCTTAAGGCCATCACATAAATTATATTTGACAAATTAGTTATGGAAGGTTATGCACACCTGTTTGTATTGGTGCTATGAAATATTCATTTCAATGTAGCTTCTGTTTAACTGAACACATTATTCCCTTCTCAAACTTATTTTAGGGTCTTCCTCGTGTCTAGAAATATTAACAATGGTGCATTAACTTGGTTTACAACTAATTGAGGCAAACATATTATGTTATGTTATTCCTCCCATTAAAACAATGCTAATGATCCCCTTTGAGAGCTTCAGTGAAACTTTCAGAAAATTCAGGGGACATTGATTTGTTATTCTACGTCAATTACCTTTCATGCTGAGGTAACAGACAGAACACCATTGATTTGTTTATTTAAAATGAAGTTGTAATGCGCAGTGTGTTTCTGTTCAGTTGATATTTTAATTTGTGTGGAATGTTTTCGGCTGAACCCTATGCATTGAACTGTCAGATATTTGTTAAAATATAAAAATGGCAGTGACCAAGTTTGAATTGAAATACAATATCTGTGATAAAAAACCTTGCAGAGTATATCACAGCACAGGCACAAACAAATAAATCTTCCTAAATATAAATTACTGTAGCTGTATTGACTAGACAATCTGCCCCAGCAAGTCCCAGGAATTCTTTTTCTTTTAATGTATCTATATTCTTACGAGGAATGTTAAAAATCTGGAGTTGTAAGTATACCAATAAATTAGAAATAACAATGATTTATTGTAAATTCATAGTAGAAAGCTGTCACTGCAGAGTATAGTCAGGAAGGAATAGAGCTGTGCCACTTTTACCCTTTCTACTTGCTGACATTTCTCTAATACTCTCCATTGCTTAGCAGGTGTGGTGAGACACCTGCATATTGAAACAAGTCTTCCCTCCCTGCCCTATCCACCCCACCCCAGGAAACAAGATGATACTGCAATGAAAATATTTGTGGGGGGGGAACTCTGGAGTTTGTGATTTAACACATTACCCTGATATGTGTTCTGGGCTGTGCTGTTCAGAAGATGAGACTCGAGACTCTGGATTCAGGATGATGTTTTTCCTTATTAGGTCAAACATGGCAGTGACTCAGTACAGAATATGCAGTATTTCTGTCAGGCTTTGCACTGTGGCGGAAAAAATGTGCCAGTCATGGGCAGAGGTGCTTGGAATATCTCTTAACACACTGCATTTTGCAGCACGGTTTTGGGTCTCTGTGTGTTGTCCACAGCATTTGGGAGCCAGATTCAAAGCTCAAGGCACAAGAGGAATTTAGTTCAAACTACTTTCTCTGCTGGCCTTGGCTGCATCCGGTTGATGTGTCTTATTAGTGCATGACCGTTGAGTGATTTGAAACCCAGCTGATGAGAGCTTATTTGTTATCCTTCCTGTTTCACATAGATGCTTTGAGTAAATGTGATACCAGAATTCAGGAGTCAGATCAGAAGAAATCTCATGAAAGAAAGAGAGTTCATTTTCTTCCCAATGCTGATGCAGAACATCATAGTGCTTCTTTGCCCTTCCCCGCTGTTTGCCTTGCTGCTAATCTTATGCTTGATGGACGTATTTATATTCCCCTCACTGGGCATGGCCGGAGAGATGTCTTTTCTGGCCTTTTTTTGTTCCTTGGGAAAATGTCCAAATATGACACACTGCAGTGTTGTCTTCCTGATCCTGCAGCTGGCTTGAAAAACCGGTAGCAGAAAACAGTGCACATGCTTAACTTTGAATTTTACTGATAACATCCAGGTGATGTTAATTCTGGCAAGCTACAAATGTTTTCCTTTCCTACTGTGAGAGTCATTCCTTCTGGAAACTGGGAAAAACTTGAACCTTCTTGCCTTGAGCTGTAATTGTATTTAACCAAAAGTATTTTAAACCACTTTTCTCCTCAGTTTCTAAGTCATGGCCTGACTCATGATTACTGGATAAAATTGCATAAGAATTACCAAACTGTGCCACGATATAAATCATGGCATGGCTGATCATTTCACATGGCAGTTCAATCAAATATTCTTCTCCAGTACTGGATGTAGTGATAAGATGGCTGTTATCACCGACGATACTCTACTGTTTATCACTGTTCCCTGGTGGCAGTGAACAGACGCTGGATGGAGAACTCCTGCAAGCAGCTCCAGGGTTTAGGAGATGTTAGCGGGTGCTAACTTTTGTTAAGAAACAGAAGGAATAAAGTAAGAATTAACAGGTACCTTGTGTTTGCCTTATATCTGATGATGTCACCCTCTAAAACTTTGAAAATTTCTGACAGAATGCTACTTAATTGTGATCATATTATATGTTCATGCTTAATAACTTAGGTGGAATAAAGTGCATTTAAAAGTAGAAAAAAAAGAATCTTAACAACTTTATTCTGCACGAAAAAAGTGTTCTGGGTTCTCATTGCTCCCACAAGTGAACTGAGGCTTTCTTCAGAGTGAGGAGAGAGCCAAGCTGTTACATAAAGTTAACCAGTGGTGACCATGGTCCTCATTTTTTATTTGAGCTTGTAAAAAACTGTACCTACAAATAGGCACAGTTGACCAGCGATGACTGGCTTTTGTGTTCTCACTGTTCAGTATGGATTCAGTATGAATTTGGTTTGAGAAGGGTGCCAAATATTTGCAAGATGGTGAAGGTGGGTTATAAAATAGCAGGTATGGAACATCCTACCAACACTACCTAATATGGAGTGGTATTTTTGGTTTTTCTATTTTGTTTCTTATTTGCCTGCCAGCTGTCTAGCTATCGCTTCCTCAGTGTGTTTATCTGGGCAAATCCAGACTGGAGTTTCCATGGTATTGTCATGTAGGACCTAATCCAGTACGTCTTGTATGTGTGAGTAATGCTCATCTGTATTAATGGTCCTGCTGGCAACACTGATATTACTCATGTGAACAAACCTTGAAAGAGCAGATCCAACCTTATTCTGGCAAAACTGAAGATGAAGGTAAAAACTCACCAGGAGACCAGATTTGCCACCTAATGGAAAGTATCAGGTGGTGGGAGGAGGGAGAAACTATGTGAGTGCCCTGTCACTATCTGACAGTTCTCAAAACTGGTTATGACCGTCTTTCCTCTGCCATCCTGAAGACACATATTCTTTTGCCTTAGACCATTTTCCTGGAAGGGGCTCAGTAAACGTCACTAGATGCAAGTGACAACTCCATGATAAGAGCACTAATGTGATACCAAATAACCTGCAGAGGAGCTCTCCCTTTTGGCTGTACCAAAAGACTTTCTAGTCCAGGGCCTGGCAGTATTTGACCCTTCTGCTCTCTGTCCAGCCAGCATCCATCCATCTACTCTTGATGTGATGTATTTATCTGAAGCTGATGAATAGTTTCCCTTTTGCTAAAATTGAGAGGATTGGAGGCCTATCTTGTCCAGGTTACTACTTCTTATCTGGAAGATTTGCTCTGTTTGCTAGTATCTGGGATTGCTGACTGGTAAAGGGCATGCATGAAAACAGCCCTTGATGAGGAACCTGCTTGACTCGTTCTCGGCAGTGGAGACAGCCTGTGTGTGAACTCACCACCCAGCCGGTGTCTCACGGGGAGACGCTCCCCAGAGTCTCCCAGAAGAGCGGGGGGACAGTTTCCACACTTACCACCAGGACGTCAGTCTCTCTGCAGGCATCTGGCTTTCTCTAGCCCAGCCTCCTGAGACAATGACACAGTCCCTTGGGCATCTATTTTAAAGCACAAAAGCCTTTGTGTAGGAGCTTACAAAAGAATGCAGAAATCTTTGAGCCAAGAGCTGAGATCACCATGTGTATTCAAAATAATAACAGAAAACGTCCATCTCTAGGGGCAATGGTGACTTAAAAATACTCTTGAGCAGCGTAGTGTGGGAATCAGCTGGAATCAACTGCAGCTTCTAAGTGTCTTAATGCTTGGGCACTGTTCTATTAATATTGATTTTAGGCAGCTACTAAGTGGTAACACACAGAGGAATAAAGTAGACAGGCTGCAAAAGCTCACCTTACTTTGACAGAGTATCTGCCAGAACTTTTACTCTGCTGTAGACTTGATGATCAATGAAAACAAAATTTGTTAACCCCTTCTATTCTTGGAGTTTTATGAAATGATGACCTGCTTCATTTAGTTAGTCCCTGCTGATGTGTACTAACGCTTCTCTGTTCTGCTTTCTTTAATTTAAACTACCATTGATGTTTCCGGGAATTTGTTTGGGAGAATGCTAGAAACTTTTGGTGCATGGGTGCATAAGAATACTTTGAAGAATTGGAGTTCGGGGTCCAAATATTAAGAAAATTATTAAATTTATAACAAGAGATTTTCAGTTGTATGTCAGTGCCTTAATTCGAGCCCCTGAAAGGTAGAATGCAAGTTGACAGAACTAAAAACTTTTGCAACATAGCTCCTTTCAGTCACCACAGAGAAAACAGAGCCATAAATAAGTCAGAATAAGACAATGTATTTTTGAGTATGTAACATTTTGGACCTCAAAAAGAAAGAAAAAAAAACCAACAAAAAACAAACACCCTACCGCCACCCCCAAATAACAATAAAAATCCCCAACCCCAAATGTGGAAATCTTGAAAACCTGACAGGAAAACATTGGTTTATTAGAAATAAACTTTACTTTAGAAGTACAATAAACTTTAGAGTAAACTTTCCTTTAGTTCCTTGGAGTTGAACTTAATTTTTCAGTTGCCTCTGTAAGGGTCTTTTCTGTCTTAAACTCTTGTATGTAATGTGAAAGAAGAAGTTACCAACTGTAGTTTTAGCTTTTTGTAAAAAACTGTAAGTGATCAGAAGTCAAGACATCAAACACCACAGTCAAGATATGAGGCAAAAAAGGCAGTAGGTAGAAGAACAAATACACTTTTCCTTCAATTGGAGTGGTCATACTGGTTCCCATTATTAACAGGATAGTCTCCCTCAAATGTACAAGTGAAAACAAATTTCCAAGTTAATAAGATTTGTTCTTCCTTTCTTTTCTCTTTCAGAAGTTCTTGCTTAGAAAGGAACATCAATAGGCAAAAAGATGGTTTCTCGGTATAGAAATATTTCCATAAGGAGCAAAAAGATCTGTTTCCTACTACCTGTAATCAAATGGATATATTGAAAAGGTGATGGACTTGTGCTTAAGACATCGGGCCAACACTCAGAAACATCTGATCCGAGTTCCTCATGCTCTTAGACTTGCTGTGTATCCTTGGATACACAGTTGTTGAATTTCATACCACCTTTATTTTTCATGTTAAATTGAAAGATGAAGAGTACTTCTAGACTTCAGCAGTGTGAAGAGAGTGCTATCAATATTTATAGGTATCAAGCATACATATTCATTTGGGTGCCTCTTGTGTTCCTCTGCTCCTGAGTTCTGCTTTGCATAACATGATGGCCTTGGCCTTGCAAACAAAGTTAGGTCCTGTTATAGTAAGGGCATATCAAATCACTGAGAATACTGAGAATAGCCTTTAAAAAAAGCCTTCATGGATCAGATACTGTGATCTTGGAGATTCTCTGAAATAATCCTGTAAGTGGCTTGTCATCGTGAAAGTGGGCATAGTCATGGTTTGTCTCAGTCTTCCAAAATGGGTTGAAGAGACTGTTACGCTGCACCCTCCTAAATCAGTACGTCTCCTAAGATCTTTGATTAGCAAGGTGCATCTCTGTATGTCCTTGTTAGATGGGAAAGGGTTCCACTTGAGCAGTTTCATCTCCTCTCTGCATGATTCATGTATACAGCTTTCAAAAACTCATTGAGTGTATTGTATGAAGGAGAAATGTGTCATTTTCATTCTTACTTTCAGGAATGCAGGATGTCACTGATGGCAAACGCTGTGAAGGGGAGTTTATATCCACGTGGAGTGCAGCAGTACAGACTCTCCTGCTCCCAGAGCTCTGCGCAGAATACAGAAAAGGAGCACCTACTGGCTTTTCCGTGTTTGCCAGCAGATGCTAGTGCCAACAAGAGACTTCAGTGGAAAAATGCACTGGAAGAGGTACACAATATATCTGTAACACAACTTTTGATTCAAGATGACATCTGCTAGCATAAGCATGAGAAAAATAAAAGATTTTAGTGTGAGGAAAGAAAGAAGCAAACTAAATTTTTATACTAAAAGCAGATGTTGGGAAGAATCTACAAATCAAAGGGGACAATTTTTCTCAAGCAGAAAATAATTCATTGGAAGGCAGCATTGTCTGTGATATGTTCACACAATTTTGGATGAGGACATTTTCTAATTCCTTTGGACTATACAGACCAAGTAAGGACAATGAAAGACTCTGATTGTTTGTGTCATCTTAATTTAGAGTGTGTGGTGAAGGGGCACGTTCATGTGTGAAATATACACATGGGACCTGCAAGGCTGCTTGCATGTTAGGGCAGATGCAAGTTTTGAGTGGAAAACTCATTAATTCTTTCAATATAGCTTGTCCTTTTTTCAGCTGACGTAGAGTTAATTTTCTTTCTAGCAGTAGATATAATGCTGTGTTTTGAGTTTAGGATGAGAGCAATGTTGATAACACACTGATGTTTCTAGTTGTTGCCAAGCAGTCAAGGACTTTTCAGCTTCTCATACTGGCCCGCCAACAAGAAGGTGAGGGGTGCCCAAAAAGCTGGGAGGGTGCATAGCCAGGGCAGCTGACCCAAACTGGCCACAGGGATATTCCATACCATGTGACATGATGCTCAGTATATAACTGGGGGGGTGGGCTGGAAGGCAGTGGGGCTCGAGAAGTAGCTGAGTATTGGTACCAGGTGGTGAGCAATTGTGCTGTGCATCACTTGTTTTGTATATTCTGTTATTATTATTTTAATTATTATTGTTCTCTTCTTTTTCTGTCTTATTAAACTGTCTTTATCTCGACTAATTCTGACAACAAAAAAACCCACTGAAAGTTGCAAGAGGCACTGCAGAAAAATTTACCAGCTCTCATTAGTATGAACATGGCTTGGTGAAAAAGGGAACCGTTTTTCAGAATGGGTTGTGCTCAGGAAAAAAGACTGTTGAGATATGGAAAAGAAGAAGATATATGGATTGGACCGAAAAATAATAGTATCTTACGAACAGTGGTACATGGGCTTGGTGAATAAAGGGGATCAAGGTAAATGTTTGGTTTGAATTTCTCACATAAATTCTTTTGGTTTGTTTTTATTTTCATTTTATTTTTCATTTAATCTTTGTGTCTCAAGCCCACTTTAGACTATTTCAGATTTACTACAGAAAGCTACCATATTTAGTCTCTGACATTGCCTATGAAAGAAACACAACACTGTTGTATATGCTGGGGACTGTCAGAAATTTAATCAGCTCCAACTATTTCCTTTTCTCTCATGCAAAGAAAAATTACAGTTCATCTGACATAAAGGAAAGGTGTGTTTTGACCTTTGGTATTTGTGTACTCTTACTTAAATCTTGGAATAGATGGGTTTGTTAGTCTTGAAAAACTATTTAGAGCCCGAGCTCTGACTTTCCTGTTCAACTGAGCACTGAAGCAAATATTTTAAAACAATGGTCTCTTCAATTTATAGGGTTTTAGGATGGCTACTTTTAAGTCTCTGCTGAATAGGACTGTCTTTTACTTAGGTCAGTGTTGGGCATAGTTTGGATAGTTTGTTTCCATCATAAATATAATGAGCACGCTTGGGGCTCCAAGGGACAAAAACTCTCTAACATCTTTTGATCACAGAGTGTGGCAAGTGATGCTCTGGGGAAGACACACGCATGGGTCAAGCGAGGATGCGACTGGATGAAATGCGCTACCTCTGCCCACAAGTGAAAGAACGGGAAGGCAAGTAAATGGGGCAAGGGCCCCACGAAATGGCAAGCAGAAAAACTTCTGGCTGTTGAAATGCGTTCCGTTAGCCCCTGACCAGCTGCACTCACCGACAGGGTGCGGGTGGATGTTTTTTCCCTATGCTGTGTGTTCTGCCTCCAGATCAATGGCATGCCCCCACGAGGTTTGGGGTTGGTTTTTTTTTTTTTTTTCTCTGAAGCTGCTGTGAATGCCATTGAGTACTCCACCCACTCATTTTGATGAGCTGAGATACCAGAATGCTAGAATTTTTCATATTTGTTTTTATAGTTCCTTTCTATCACTCCATAATTTTTTTAAGATGTCTGATAGATGAAGTATGCCAGGCCTGAATTTTAAAAAATATTTGGAAAGGATTACAAGACATTACTTAGAACATGCAAAAGATTGTCTTGAAATTTATGAGGCTTTAAATTTTTTAAATTTTATTTTTTGCTAGTACTTTTCTGTTTTGCTGTTTAGAAACAGACAGTTCAATGACTTCAGTAAAAGGAAGATCTGTTGCCTCAATTTTTGTAAATAGCAATTGACCATGAAACATTAGAACAGCAATATTAAAGACGTGAGAGAAAAGAAGAATGAGCAACTTTCAGGTTTTTATTATGTAATTTCAGAAAAGTTCACATATACCTACTTCCTCAATACCATTGCATTTTATATGCATTTTTTTGCACATTAATTGCACAAAATATACTGTTGTGTGCATTTTTCTTCTCAAACTCTGATAATAGAAGCAGCGTTTCACACTTTTGAAAAATTAAATAGCACATGTGGGAATATGAAGATCTGTGAAAGCCTGAAGTGTTTTAATTAAGTTTTTTTTTTTTTTTTTTTGCTGGCTGGGAGAACCTTGTTAGCATGAGTCCAGAACTTTTTATGTTCGCTAAGTCAGAGACAAAGGTTTAACAAACAAAATCTTCTTGTTAGTGAGCATATTCTCACTTTCACAAGTTTTCTAGCTTCCTCTAGTTTTTTTGGGTTTTGGGGGTTTTTTTTGGGTTTTTTTGACCAGGTTGGTTTACATATCTTTTTTGTTTAAATCAAGTTTTCTGTAAATTAATGTCAGGTATAACTGAAAACTAGTTATTCTTAATAGTATTATAATTACATCTGTACCAGAGTAAGGCAAGCATTCCAGGATGAATCTTCTAAAACTGCAGAAACAAGTATAAAGTAAAAATAAACTCCAATTGAAATAGTTTGCTCGCAGTAAAATGACAAAATTTTATTTCAGTGTGACTTTACTGGGCAAAATGATAACAGATCATACAACTAGTTTTTAAAAAAACCCATCAGTGTCAGTTAGTTACTGCAAATTCTCTGGCGATCATTCAAGTAGCAAGGATACAAGGAAAATTTGTCTTAAACACAGTCTTCACCATAAGGTGGATCTATTTCAAACTAGGCAAAATGACATCACTGATAATTAAAATGTTAAAAAAGAAAAAAAGAAAAGGAAAAATGAAAAAGAAAAATAGGGAAATTTGATTTCCCAGAGATATTTACACCAGGTGAACCATTTTGACTGCAAGGCAAACTACCGCAGGAATCCTTCTCAGCTTCCTTTTCCTCATTATTGCATGCCCAAACCCAAACTCATTCTTGATTATGCACAGATTTCATCGCCCTAGCTACCTGCAGCTGTTGATTATGGCTGTAAGGCACTGCGGCTGCTGGCTGCAATAATTTGTTTGCTGTGTGGCCACTGTGAGCAGTGGCTGCTCAGGCTCCCATAACACTCAGAGTGCCCCAATGATAAGACAGCTGCCAAGTAACCTCCTGTGCACTTTGGACAGAAATCTCAGTCTGAAAGTGTTTCTCAGTGGCTCATTTCTGTTTGTCTTGTCACTACAGCAACAGGGCATTGTATTTTTACGGTTCTATTATGTATCGTGTCTTTCCCCATTGATGACCTTGCGTCCTACTGATGACCTTGCGACTGTAAATCTTTGGTTGCAGACTGGCATAATGGAACACAGTGACCTGTTTCATTGAAAATAAGTGAATATTTTCCTGACATTAAAAAATTAATAATTTTTGTTGGCTTATAAAATAAAAGGAAAAAGAAGCTCTGTATGGGAGAGAAATGTGTTCGGATTTTCATCTCAGATCTGACGTCCTTATCTCAGACCCAGCATTCTTAAGAGACATCTCTTGCCAGGAATTGCAAAATTATCAGGTTTTAAAACATTTTTATGCAGGGCAAATAGCTAGTCTTCAAATTACCCCTTTTCTGAAATATCAGTTAGCAGATTGGGTTTGCAGAAACGATATTTTACTGTTAAGAAGTTACTCACTAGCGAGTGTCCTGTGTGCCAGGTGGGGGAGTTGTGATGGTATTACCCTCGCTGATTTATAAAATCGCTGCTACTGCAGGTCTATGGAAAATGAGATCCCTGTTATGCTAGAGGCCCTGCCCTGTATGAAAGCCCAGAATATAGAAGAACACTGAGCACATTTGTTTACATATAAAAATACAAACAAGCTGCTGAAATACATTGAAAGAAGAATGGGCATTTGAGTGCTAAACTGCAGACTGTAGAATCAAAGCAAAAGGAAAATTGTTTAGATTAACTAAAATAAATTAACAACTTCAAAACTTTCTGCAGGATGCAGTTAAAAACTTTTTATGTGAAACAAACACTTGAAATCAATGCAAATGTCATGCTGCAAGGACAAAAGTGCTATGGGGGCATCTAATTTCTTCTGGCCTTCCCCGACAATTTTCTGCTGTGTGGGTGAAGAGCTGCTAGAGAAAAGAGCATGGGCTCCAGCTGGAAGTGAGGGGGCTGTACAAAGAGCAAGGCTGTTTTATTACTGGTATTTCAGTTGCATTATTGTATGAAGTACAATGCTGCTTTGCACAGGGAGACATGGTCACAATCTCAGAAATTACCACCGCATAAGTCTGAATCAGGTTCTCTTCTAAGATATGCATGCTGATTTCTGTAATAGACAACAGTAACCCCTTATTTTCTTCCTTTGTATATGCATGCAAATTGTATGGCGATGGGGATGATGTAGCCAGGATATTTAACATCAGTTTTTAGTGTATCAGCACAGCAGCACTGAAACATATTTGTGATTTCGTACAAAAAGCGTACAAATAAGCAAACCATATTCAGTAGCCTCTGGCCGTGGAAGCTGACAGTGGCAGAATACTGGCTGTATATTAGAAGCAATTTCACTGCTGTTAAATGTAGAGTACATGCCACACATTAGCTAATTTACTCTATTATTTAACTCCTGTAACAGAGCCAAGCTGCTAAAAACATACTGCTGGCCTTGCAAATTAAAAAAAAAAAAAGCAATTCAAGTGACCAGTATCTTCTGCTGATGCAGTACTGCTGTGGGAAGACCTGGTCTTGGGGGTTTAAGTTAATAGATCGGCAATTCAAGTTTTGTTAACAAGCTAACTACAGTGTTATTGCCGACGTGTTATGGTTAGAACTGGAGCTATTGTTAGTTCTGTATTTCATATTTCATTGTAGCAGCTATTCCACAAACAGATAACTAGAATAAGACCGAACGTTGTGTTCGATCTTGTGAGTTTATGGTCGTTTTTTACACGTTTTTGTGAAACTGTTAGGCACAATCCCTTCATGGTAATTTTGGCTTCATGAGCTACTTAAAAACAAAGCTAGGGTTTTGAGGTATTTAACGATAAGTCTGCCAAGCGGGCAGTGGAGTACAGCTGTCCTTCTCCAGCCAATCTCTTGATACAGGCAGAAGAGCAGCACAACCTGTGCTGAGCTTACCTTTGGGTTCAGAACATTAGCATGCTGCAAGCACCGAACCATAACATCCCCATGGGAACACCTTCCCAGCCTGCAGAGGAGTAGAGGACAAAAAGCAGCTCCACAGTGCGGAGTATGGGTTAATGCCATACACGGTAGGTAGTGGGGTGCTCTGCAGGGTGACAACGTAGGAATGCTGTGGTGAAACAGACTGAACCCACAGTGGCTGCTGCCTTTCAGGTCAAAGTCATTTCTCCAGGGAAAGTTTGCCAGGGTTTAGTTCCCACTGGTGAAAATGGGCAATCTGTATGAAAAGGGACGAAAATCTTCCTATGCATGAGACTAATTTGCATGCCAAATGAAGGCAGAGTTATTAGCATGTGGTTAATAGCTCTTCTCTTTTTATATATGCTAATGTTGATTTACTGAGAGAAGCAGAATGGCAGAAGAACATCTTTCCCCTTGTTTTTCCCATAAATTTCCCCTGAGTAAAACCTGGTGTTTAATAAAAGTGCAATGTATTTTCCAGACTGATTAGACTGTGCGGTGAAGTAAGAGCTTTTCAATTTTTTCGAATGTTATTTCTTCGTAACCTTTATCTCCCTTTGTGAGGGCATCAGAGGCCTCTTTTAAAAAATAATAGAAACAAAGTTTGAAAATAACGATCCTTCACAGCCATGTGGTGTAACCTTTGAATGAAGAGGCATTTGAGAAGAGTTGGGACTGGTATTTGGTACAGGCTGCAGAAGGAGCTGAAAATTTCAACAGGCCCAAAGGCATGGTTTAAAGCCCCCCTGAATAGTAAAAACATAATGTAATATGAAATTGTATCTATTTTCTGCCACTGTCAGCTGGACTCAGGAGCTAGACCCTGGATGAATGGCTGGATCACCCTGTGAGCAGACTGTCTGTGTCCTGTTTTCCATATGATGAACTACAGAATCAGGGCTTATGAAGAACACTCAGCTTTTTAGCATAATTCAATACGAACTTTAAGACTTCATCCTTAGTGTTTCAAATTTCCATCTTACTGCTTTGGGCTGACAGCCAATGTAGTGATAGCGTTTATACATTGTGTAGCTTGGTCTGTGAAGTACTAAGTTGCACTCTTGCTCTCTTTTTTTAATACCTCACAATCTCTGAGCAAGGCACAAACTGTTCCGTAACATCTCTTAAACATTGTTGGTCTTTGACAAAGAAGAGAAATACACAGCACCTCTCTTGAATGACTAAAAAACATTGAGTCAAAGTGAGTAATTCATTCCCCACTGAGTGCAATGTAAGATAAACACCTGTACATCACACACCCAAACCAGCTTGTCAGAAACCTCCCTTCTTCTCTGATTTGAACAGGATGGTTACCAGGACAGCAGCAACAGACCATGGTGAAATACACTCTGACAATCTTTTACCTTCACAGCTTTCCTTCTACATCTAAGTGATGACAAAAGACAGCAAACATAGGGATCTTCTTTGCATCAGTTGCTATTAGAGAAATAATCTTATTTTCTCAACAGAGGCTAGGCTGCCTGCTTGACCTGCCAGTATGCTGCATAGATTTGTAATGGTAGCTGTCTCCCTACTGACCGTGTGGGAACCTATCAGATGAGGAAAGTTTTTAGTAAAGGTGGGAAAATTATTTTAAGCTATTGACTACACTGTGCTATTGCTAAACACCTTTGTGATGGGTGGACCTGCAGGTGACAGCATTCATTACTGGCAGCAGCCGCAGGGGGTTAGAGTCATAGAATCATTTAGGTTGGAAGAGACCTTTAAGATCATTGAGTCCAACCATTAACCTAGCACTGCCAAGTCCACCCCTAAACCATGTCCCTAAGCACCACATCTACACATCTTATAAATACCTCCAGGGATGGTGACTCAACCACTTCCCAGGCAGTCTGTTCCAATGCTTGATAACCCTTTTGGTGCAGAAATTTTTCTTAATATCCAGTCTAAACCTCCCCTGGAACAAATTGAGGTCATTTCCTCTTGTTCTTTCACTTGTTACTTGGGAAAAGAGACCAACACCCACCTGGCTACAACCTCCTTCAGGTAGTTGTAGAGAGCCATAAGGTCTCCCCTCAGCCTCCTTTTCCCCAGGCTAAACAACCCCAGTTCCCTCAGCTGCTCCTCATAAGACTTGTGCTCCTGACCCTTCACCAGCTTTGTTGCCCTTCTTTGGACATGCTCCAGCACCTCAATGTCTTTCTTGTAGTGAGGGGCCCAAAACTGGACACAATATTCAAGGTACAGCCTCACCAGTGCCAGGGGGATGATCACTTCCCCAGTCCTGCTGACCACACTATTTCTGACACAAGCCAGGATGCTGTTGGCTTTCTCGGCCACCTGGGCACACTGCTGGCTCAAGTTCAGCCGGCTGTCGACCAACACTCCCAGGTCCTTTTCCACCAGTCAGCTTTCCAGCCACTCTTCCCCAAGCCTGTAGTGTTGCCTGGGGTTGTTGTGACCCAAGTGCAGGACCCAGCACTGAGCCTTGTTGAACCTCCTACAGCTGGCCTTGGCCTATTGATCCAGCCTGTCCAGATCCCTCTGTAGATCCTTCCTGTCCTCAAGCAGATAAACATGCCCACCCAACCTGGTGTCGTCTGCAAACTTACTGAGGGTGTACTTGATCCACGTGTCCAGATCATTAATAAAGACATTAAACAGAACTGGGCCCAGTATTGAGCCCTGGGGAACACGACTTGTGACTGGCTGCCAACTGGATTTAACTCCGTTCACCACAACTCTTTGGGTCTGGCCATCCAGTGAAGAGTACACCCATCCAAGCCGTGAGCAGCCAGTTTCTCCTGGAGAATGCTGTGAGAAAGGGTGTCAAAGGCTTTACTAAAGTCCAGGTAAACAACATCCACAGCCTTTCTTTCATCCACTAAGTGGGTTGCCTTGTCATAGAAGGAGATCAGGTTGGTCAAGCAGCACCTGCCTTTCATAAACCCATGCTGACTAGGCCTGATCGTCTAGTTATGCTGTACGTGCCACATGATGGCACTCAAGATGATCTGCTCCATAACCTCCCCCAGCACTGAGGTCGGACTGACAGACCTGTAGTTCCCCAAATCGTCCTCCCAGCCCTGCTTGTAGATGGGCGTCACATTGGCTAACCTCAAGTCAGCTGGGACCTCCCCGGTTAGCCAGGACTGCTGATAAATGATGGAAAGTGGCTTGGTGAGCACTTTCACAAGCTCCCTCAGTACCCTTGGGTGGATCCCATCTGGCTCCATAGACTTGTGTGTGTCCAACTGGTGTAGCAGGTCACTAAGCACTTCCCCTTGGATCATGGGGGCTTCATTCTGCTCCCCATCCCTGTCTTCCAGCTCAGGGGGCTGGGTACCCTAAGAACAATGGTCTTACTATTCAAACTTGAGGCAAAGGCAGCATTAAGCCTCACCCTTTTCCTCATCCTTTGTCACTATGTTTCCCCCCACATCCGATAAAGGATGGAGATTCTCCTTAGCTCTCCTTTTGTTGTTAATGTATTTATAGAAACATTTTAAATTGTCTTTTATGGCAGTAGCCAGATTAAATTCTAGTTGGACTTTGGCCCTTCTAATTTTCTCCCTGCACAACCTCATGACATCTTTGCAGTCCTCCTGAGTTACTTGCCCCTTCTTCGAAAGGCCATAAACTCTCCTTTTGTCCCTTTTTTTTGTTCAGCCAAATCTCTCTGTTCAGCCAGGTCAGTCATCTTCCCCACCAGCCCATCTTTTGGCACTTGGAGATGGCCTGCTTCTGTGCCTTTTAGATTTCCTTTTTGAAGAATGTCCAGCCTTCCTGGACTCCTTTGCCCTTCAGGACTGCCTGAGGAAGTTGAGGAAGACCGGAGAGTCCTGAATTCAGCTCAGGGTATGAAATGCAGGTTCTCGTCTCAGATGCTTCTGCCACCACCACTTTCTGCTTGTCTTTGGCTGCTAATGCTTTCCACAGTTAACAATTTGTTCAGATGCTTGTCCTCACTCAGCTCGCTTGATCCTCTGAACTTTGTTAAAGCTGCTGTTTCTTCCTCTTCTTTGATTCCTGTATGTTAATGGGGGACACAGTAACAACACAGATAATTTTAACCTGTGATTTAATGCAGAGGAACTCATCAGAGGCTCCACTTTCAGCTATCAAAGTTGACCTAGATATTTACTGAAGTTTCAATCACTCTGTCCTCTAACCTAGAAAGTAGTGATGTTCCTCACATTTTAAGCATTAGCAGACAAAGATGGCCGTATTTTGCTAATGTATGAGAAAATGTCTATCATGTGCAAGGATTTTTCATTTTCAGTTCCTCTAGACATATGAACATGACTGACTTGAGTAAAGAAGATGTTTTGTTAGCAACAGGGATATTTCTTGCTCTGTCATCAACATTGTGTTACTATACCATTGTTTGGAGGGATATTTGCCTATGGGGTAGGAACTGACCAGCCATCAGAACTACTGCAGCATGGAAAGGAAAGTTGCAAATGCTGGTGGAGAAACTGCACAGAAGTTATGCTTTGGCTGCAGTATAGATCTGCAAAGCAGAACTAGGTTTACCCAGGAAGATCTTTACTCTGTCAGTAGTCATCCAACCATCAATATTACTGCTTTAAACTCCATTTAAAGCTGGTTTGTGTATTTCTAAATTACACAGGAATTTGCATGTGCCATCAAAATGTGAATTTTGGTCTTGCCAATAACAAATCAATGCATATTCTTCAAAGATGGTAAATCAGTGTGTTCCCGAAGAAGAAGGGAGAAAGGCTAGAAAGGCTGGGGGAATGAGGGGGAGGAGGGGGGAAGAGGGATGTGGGGGCACATGTGGCCACTTCACAAGGTGCTGAGGTCAGTGAGAATTTTGTGGGTTGTGGGGTGGGAAGAGTTTAGGAGCTATCCTGGGACAGGAAAAGGGATGTGTGGTGGGTTGACCCGGGGTGGAACCCAGGTGCCTACCAAAGCTGATCTATCACTGCCCTCCTCAGCTAGACAGGGGAGAGAAAATATAACAAAAGGCTTGTGGGTCAAGATAAGGACCCACGGGAGATCCCTCAGCAATTACTCTCATGGGCAAAACAGACTGACTTGGGGAAAATTAGTTTAATTATTACCAATAAAAATCAGAGTAGGATAATGAAAAATAAAAACTAAACTTTCAAACACCTTCCCCCCACCCTTCCCTTCGTCCCGGGCTTAACTTTACTCTCCCTCCTCCCTCGCAGTGGCACAGAGGACGGGGAATGGGGGTTGTGGTCAGTTCATCACATGTTGCCTCTGCCGCTCCTTCCTCCTCGGGAGGACACCTCTTCCCCTGCTCTCCTCCCACAGGAGACAGTCCTCCACTAACTTGTCCAATGTGAGTCCTTCCCATGGGCTGCAGTTCTTCACCAACTGCTCCAGCGTGGGTCCCTTCCACGGGGTGCAGCCTTTCAGGAACAAACTGCTCCAGCGTGAGTCCCCCATAGGGTCACAAGTCCTGCCAGAAAACCTGCTCTGGCGTGGGCTCCTCTCTCCATGGCACCACAGGTCCTGCCAGGAGCTTGCTCCAGCACAGGCTTCCCACAGGGTCACAGCCTCCTTCAGGCATCCCCCTGCTCCAGCATGGGGTCCTCCATGGGCTGCAGGTGGATATCTGCTCCACCATCCTCCCCCAGGGGCTGCAGGGGGACAGCCTGCTTCACCATGCAGGGGAATCTGTTCCAGCGCCTGGAGCACCTCCTCCCCCTCCTTCTTCACTGTCCTTCGTTTCTGCACACTTGTTTCTCTCACATATTCTCACTCCTATCTCCAGATGCAATTGCACAGGGTTTTTATTCCCTTCTTAAACACACTACCCCAGGGGAACTACCACAATCGCTGATGGGCTCAGCCTTGGCCAGCGGTGGGTCCATCTTGGAGCCGGCTGGCATTGGTTCCATTGGACATGGGGGAAGCTTCTAGCAGCTTCTCACAGAAGCCACCTCTGTAGCTCCCCCCCACCCCGAAAACCTTGCCACGCAAATCCAGCACAGGATAATAGCTCCCTCTTTGTTCCACCACCCCTAGTAGGTCATATTTGGCTGTCACATGACTGGAGAGGGAAGGGGGTAGTCAGAAAAAAGAGACTAAGTCCAGGCAGGATATTTGAGCTGCAGATGACCTGCACCACCCCTCAGACTTGCTGCTTCTGCCAGTGATGGAGAGACGGAGACTTCTACCACTGGAAGAGCCGTCTGTCTCCCACGTTGCTGCCAGCCTCCACAGCAGCCAGCCAGGCAGGGTCGGGGAGGGTGAGGTCAACATTTGGGCAGCTGGGATTTCTCAACCGGTTGCTCTCTCTCACTCTGTCCCCAGTGCCTATCTCTGTTCCAAGACAGGCAACAGCAGGGCCAATGCCAGCTCTCTTCTCTCACCAATTTGTCACCAAGACTAATTATCCAGCTTTTTAAAAAATCACAGCCTTGCCTGAGCAGACTTAGAGCTTTTTCTTGGTCTGGATGACTACTATGCAACAGTTAGGGAGGTAGGGAGATGTTTGACTTCAGAACCTGCTGACCAAAGGAGGTCAATATGTGATGTGTTCAGGAGCACCTGCTCTGCTGACAGTGATTCCCTAAGAAGCTGCTTAGGTTTGCGTTTGACCTGAAATGCTGGGTCTATATTTGGTGTATGTGGCTTTCCATAGCAAGATGAAGAAACTCTGCAAGGAACCAAGACTGCTCACAAGGATCAGGTATGAGGACAGGTTTGCAAGCTGCAGGGTGAAGGGTGTCTGAATTCAAATGCAGCCACAGCCACAACATGCTGCTCACATCTCTTCAGCAGCTTCTGGTACTGGTTCACTTGGAAGAGTCTCACTGAAAAAGCAGTGCTGTTGAATTCATAAGACTTCTGATGAAAATAAAGGCTTGTGTTTGACCTCAGCTCACCTTTCCATCATGCAGTAGTACATTAGGTTAAATTCATGACATCAGATGCTCAGTTTAAAAGTCTGAGTTGCCTTTAAGTGATTATTTTCAGATTACCCCTGCGCACACGACTGAGTTTGCAGTTGTCCTGAAGTGGCCCTGAGCTGGCAACTGGGGCTCTGCTTTGCAGATGATCCCTTTGCAAGGAATTATGATTTTGGTCACACTCTTTTATATCCTGTGCAGTAAACTGTGCCTGTATATGATGCCATAGATCCTTGGACAGCAAAGCTGGAACAGTGTTAGTCCTCAGATAACGCCCTAGAATGCTGGTGAAGACCAAAAGAGCTATAACATGCTTTTCAGAAGTGGACGGTGCTTTTTTTCCACTAGTCTTACCCTGTAACAGGTAAAAGCTATGTCCTGCTTTCCATGACTCCAGATGAATCCTCTGAGCACACTCCCTCCAAGTATAGGAAAAATAACAGTTTCACTCTGCTATTGCCTAAACAGCAAATTGATCATGGCTTTTACCTTATATGACCTGACTTCTGCAGATTTTGACTGTATGACTCCTCTTCACTAGTAAATACTTACCTGATGTTGTTTGTGAGCTCAAGTCCCAGAGGATGTATTTACTTAATGAGATGATCTATGCAGCAACATATGGGCAGGTCATTAAAGGGGTTCCCATTATCTAACTAGGACTAGTTCTCTGCCTTTCTGCACCGTGAATTAAGGCTTGGCTCACAGCTCTGCTTCTCACGTCCCCTGGGAGCTTCAGTTCAAAACCGGACTAAAACTTTAACTGACCTGAGATGACCCATTTCCAGGAAGTTCTGCCTCTCAGCCCCCAAATCACTGCCCCTTTCCAAGCAGCCTTGAACCTCTTCTGGCTTCCTGAGGAGCACACAGGGTCTGTTTCCCCTCTGCGGGTCCTTCATAGCATCCTGCTGGATGTCTGTTTGACACGGACAAGCCCGCTGGCTGCACAGGCAGGGAGGGAGGGAAGGGAGGACATGGCAGGTGGCTGCCCCTGGAAGCATGAAAGGCTACCCCGTGGTGTTGATACGCGCTGTATCAAGCTGCATCTGCTTTCTGCAAAACGTTCTGTAAAGTGTTTCTTCATGGTGGTCTTGGTGGCATTGTCCCAGACAAACATGCTTCAGAAACTTCTTGTGCCACTGCCAAACAGTGTTTTGATTTTACTTTGCATGAATTGTCAGTCTTCTACTAGCAGAGAAAGCAGCTAGAACAAGGTGAAAATATGAGTACCATACGATTTTAAATATGGACCTAAAGCAAATTAAATTTGGAATTATGCTGGTGAAGGATTCAGACCTAAAATTAAAAGCTCTTTCTAACATTCATTCTTTTTTACTTGCTTTTTGAAAAGCCTGTCTTACACTTTTCATTCTTTATAACCTTCAATTTATTATGCTTCGTTTGAGTACCTGTTATACAGGACTGTAGTCTTTTAATTTAAAACTTGGAAATACTGGTTTTATGTCTGTATCCAACAGAATTGAATAGGACCAAAGCTACAGTAACTAAAGCCTAATCATTCAAGAGAATAAAGTTTATACTACAGGACTACTATAAGTAAAATTCCCTTTCATGTCTTAGTCATGGAAAATTTGTGTCAAGTTTTAAGTTTTCCTTATAGTTGGACTGCAAATCTCATCTAGAAAAATGAGGATCTCAGACCTCTAAAGCTTTACAACATTTTACCAGAATATCCTGCTAATGTTACTTAAAGAGTTTTAAAAAAATAACCCACCCAACATTTCTTTTTTATTTTTTTTCCAAACATCAAATTCAAATAATGTCATCTGCCTTATAAATGAAGAATTGGTCTTCCTCCTTGCTTTTGAAGAAAATATAAAAGGTTGTATAAAATTCTTGGCAATTTCTCACAGTTGGCATCTGGGGTTTGGAGGCTTCAGTAGCATGCCTTGCTCTTGTTTCTCAATGCTTTGGACACTCAATAGGTCCCAGACCTAACCTCAGCCAAAAGGTTTGTTTTAGTGTTCTCAGAGACAGTTGATTAGTGGTCTGTGTAATTATTAGGTTTTTCAGCTCACCAACCACCATCATCCCTCTCTTATCTCACCTTTAAACGAGGTGTGGGGGTTTTTTGTTTTGTTTTGCTTACACTGAAGCCAGTCCTGCCCTTTGTCCTGACTGCTACAGGGTGGCTGAAATCTGTACTGGGTCTGGCTGTGATGGCGTTAACCTCCTTCACAGCAGACCCCGTGTATGGTGGCATGTTTTTGATCTGTGACTAAAACAATGTGGGTCACACACCAGTGTTTTGGCTGTAGCTGACCAGTGCTTGCACAACACTGAGGCTTTTCCTCTTTCTCCCACTCTGCCCTGTCAGCCAGTAGGCTGGGGTTGCACAGGCTGTTGGGAGAGGACGCAGCCGGAAGAGCTGACCCAAATTGACCAAAGTGATATCCCATATCATATGACGCTGTGCTAAGCAATAAAAGCTGGTGGAAACAGGAGGAATGGCTGGGGCGGGGCGGGGGGGGGGGGGCAGGGGGCATTCATGGTTATGATATTTGTCTTCCCATGTAGCTGTTACATGTGATGAAGCCTTGCTTTCCAGGAAGTGGCTAAATATCTGCCTGCCACTGGGAAGCAGTGAATCAATTCCTTATTTCGCTTTGCTTGCATGCATAGCTTTTTATTCATCTATTTAACTGTCTTTGCCTTGATTCATGAGTCTTCTTGTCTTCTGTCTGTGAGCTGCCATGTGTGTACTTGGCCATTGACCAGGGTGAACACACAATACACAATACAATCATACACTTATATTTTTCATAGTGGCAGGGGCAAAGATTTTTCTGTATGACTCTGCTTTCTGTATGGCTTACTGGTCCAAAAGAGGAGCATACTATTCTCAAACTTAGTTACTGGTGATTGCCTAGTGATTAGACTTATCACTGGACAAGAAGTAAGGAAAAGACCAACAACATTACCCTATTCTGGTAAAGTAAAGGTTCAGTAGTTTATTTTCCTACCTAAAACCAGAGTTACAAAAGAACAGCACGTGCAGTTTCTACACATGCTAGTTTCTGAATAGCATGCTGTGATTCAGAACTTTCTTCCCATCATGTTTTCTTAAGGCAGATGATAGTTTCTTTCCCCTGCAGAGCACCACATTTCCATGAAAAGGTTCCTAGTCTATGATTGAAATACTGTCATTTTTCTTTAGAATATAGTCTTAATATGGCATACAGTTAGGTGAATCAGGGATAGAAAAGCTCAGAATACTGTATATGGATGGTGAGCTGTTTAGCTTTTGGGATGTCTTGGCCCAGGGGCTGCCAGAGGTCTATGTTCTCTGATGTCTTAATTCAGGCTGATAGACTCCAATAGACTGCTCATGTATTGCTGCCTTCTGTTCCATCTCCTAAGTCATACTGTAACAATACTGTAAAAGCACTGCATTTGGAATGACTCTTCTAGGTTACTGTTGAAATTCTAAACTAAATCTGTGTTTCAGAGATGTCATTTCTAGACAGTGACTTTTTATTTTATCTTTTTAACATGTTTTAGGGTGTATAAGCAAGATCCTTCCTCACTGACAAAACTCGTTTCTGACGCATTTTGTAATAGCAACATAGCGTACTATGGTATGTAAATACATTGTAAAAACACACCAAGGATTCATGCTTAAACTGGTTCAGTAGACATGTAAATCCTGGAAAGTTGTTCCACAGTCTGTGAGCAAGCTGGTACAGCTATATTTAAAACACATTGTAACTTGCTCATTACTGTGTCTCAGTTCCTCAAAGCAGTAGCTTCTGGAAGATTGAACAGCACTGCCAATGAAGACTGACTCATAGAGCAATCACAGACCACCTAAACAGTTCCAGGTTATCTGTGCATGCATGGGCTCTCACAGGTTTGGGCAGAATCCTTTTGTCAAGTGACCCAGCCAATCTTGAAATGATCTTCTGTTGCCCATTCAAAGAATTTGTGAGATGTTTTCCACTTCCTCTAGGACAGAAGAAACGCTTCTAGAACAGGGCATAGCTGAGACAACCCCAGAGAGTCCACAGCAAAACTCCAAATGGCAGATGTATGAGGGTTTTGCTCTAAAGACCCTGCTTTGGAAGCTCAGTGGCTTTAAGTTAGATAAGGGAACTGCTGCGCATGTATCCTGGAGCTATTTAGTTTGAATACCTATGTATTTCAAAACAGAAACAAATACAAATCATTGGGACACTGATATGTACATTGAACTAACTTGAAATAACTTGTGTATGTTTTTAATGCACTTTTTCCATATCTAGAATGCTAAGATGTCAGGAGACTTATTAAACTACAATGCCAGATGTTTCTTCTGGGTTTGTGGTGGGTGGGATAATTAGACTCAGGGATCAAAGAAAGAGACAGATATATAAACTTTTCATACACTGCCTTGTATCAATGGGTATCTCCACTAATGGTCCTATGTCTTTTTCATTCCACACACAGCAGAATTGGGTTTTTTTTAGGTTAATCACGCTGGCATTATAATTTAAATAGAGTTAAGGTAGTATGCATGTTCCTTTAGCTAGCATATGATGAAAGATGACTACCATATACTGGAGATAATCCAGTAAGGCATTAAATATGCAAGTAGTTCTACTTATTTCAGTGGGGTTAGTTATGTGCCTAAAGAGAGAAGCTGATGTGAATATATTACTGGCCTAGGGTTACTGTTATCGCACACCTGAGACTGCAGGAAATGCAGAATGCTTATTTTCAGGTTGATAGTTTTCATTTTCCCATGTTTCTGATGAAGTGGAACATTTTTAATATAACTGGGATGGGATAAAGTGTATGAGCAAAGAGAGAACAAAGTTTGCCAGAGATTTCTATTTTTTTCTTTTGTATCTCCATTTTCTCCTTTCATTCCCAAGTGTGAACATCTTATTGTTCACTTACTCTGGTGAGACTGAAAAAACTTGCACTGAACTACAAACAGTGATTAATGCAAGACATTGAATGTGTATGGTTTGTTCAGGTTTCTTCCAAATCCATTCATCATCCTACTTTACGGAATAGAGATTCTAATTCTTCCTCTCCTTAAGCACAGGAGATAAATGAGATTGTACTAGTCAGCATATGGGTCAATGAAGAAAGAAGTATTTTTCAAAATTTAGTCTGGTCTTTGAAAAAAGAGATCAAAAAGGAATATTGTGTGGACCGCTCCAGGGTGAGGAACAAAATGGGGAAAACAGGGGAAGGAATATTTTGGCATTCCAAATTTTTCTGCTCTGTTACTTAAGGATTCCTGTAATGTAATAACAATCAGACTAATGCTGAATTTAGACTTCTGCCACAAAGGTTCCATACAACATTTTCCTGATAATGTTCTGATACTGGAAACCTTCTGAAAAAAAGTATTTAATTGCTCTAAATCAAATGGTCACTTAAACATGAGTCAGAATCTTATTTCAGCTTACTTTTCTTTTACAGATATTAGAAAGTGAGTTTTAATTGAGTTTTTACAGAAAATGTTGCTGAGAAAACCACAGGAGCATGAATGAAAATAAGCAGAGGCCTTAGGCATCATGGTTTTACTTATGAAAGACAGAAGTCCTCAGCTATGAAAATTGTGAAACAGATTTAATCCCGTCACTGGAACTTAATAACTAGGCGCTGTTTAAGATGAGTTTCTTTTCTTCTTTGTGTGTTTAAGAGTGAAACACCGAAGTTTAAAATTAATTTCTGTCTCTGGATTCTGCAAGTTAATTGTGGAAAGTTGTTTAAAGAACCATCTGTAGGAGAGAGAGTAAACTAAGTTCACAATCTATCTCCAGTAAAGAGAGCTGTACAAGGAGTAACTGCACTTCTGTTTTCCAAACTAGCCAGAGCATGCTTTAATTTTAGTTTCTGTCTCCTATAGGAAAACAGCTGAACACCAGTCACCCTATGGTAAACTGTAATGAGAAAAAACACCCTGAATTTCAGCTTAAGGCTGGGAAACATGGTAAGTCTTTAAATTATCCAGGGTACTTCAGGTGGTTAAGTAGTAATTGATATTTAAATACTCACCAGCTTTTACAAAATTACTTCAATGACTTCAGTATTTTTTTTTTACCTCGATACAGTGATAACATTCCTACCACATACTTGATATTTTGGTATTTCTTATGTTGAAATGAAGACATTAATTCTTAGAAAAGTATCTTGCTGCTTTTGGACACTGCTCTAAAGTAAAAATGAAACAAAAGAAAACAAAAAGCCACAAGTGACTTGTAAGTTATTTCAGCAGTAGGCTTATTGTCTTTCTGCAGGATTGGCATCAGGAGATGAAAGGAAGACCCAGCTCAGTATGGTGGTATGTTTGGTGGGGGGGAGAAGCACTGGTGCAAAGGAAGAAGGCACAACCAGGAAGTAGGTTAGCAGCTTTTATGGATGCATTCTTCATTCAGGGTACTTACACATACTAATGTCACTAATGGTATTTGCTGATATGGGTTGATGGATTTAGTAATACAATGGAGAATATCTTGGTTTAAAACCCCTAAAGAGAGACAGAACTGCATTAACCTGTTTTCCAAAAGACCTAGTTGCAGCTAAGGCTAAGGCTATTGCTGAGGAAATAATAGCCTCATATTTTACTCATAAATCCCTTATGCATTCTCTTCTTGCAAGGGTAGGGAAAGAGCAAAAGGTACGGTAAGCCCCGAACTTACTGTCTTTTCCTGAAATATTCTCTAGGCAGATGAATTGCTTTCCCTAGGCTTTTTTTTTTCTGAACTGAAATCAAATTTCTAGGTTAAGAAAGTTATTACTTCTGGAGTTGCGTTCATCTTATAATAGCACAGAAAAAAATATAATACATGTTTTTACATGGAAGTCACTATCATGAATTGAAGTATTTGGGGAGGAATGTATTTTGCCAGTGGAAGGCAAACTTCAAGATATTAGGCTTCACTCCAAATTGGATGCAAAACCCAGGTATTGGCAGATATAACCATTTAAGAAGTCATCTCTTCCACATACCTTATTTATATTCTTGACAGCCTTTACATGGGATTTTGGCTGTCAGATCACACCTAGTGAAGAATCTGGGGAGACAACTGTAATTCAGAGTCCAAACAAATCTGTTTGGCCAGGTAAACTTCACCTTCAATTACATTTGTGTGACTTTGTATTAACTGCGCTCATATGTGATTTAGTTTAAATTTACATTAGTATAACCCATAGCAGAACTTGGGTCCAAATGCCCAACATGAATAAAGTGATTGCACTTTAATGGAGAAGGCTTTGTCCCATGTTTACCATAAACAATGAGTGAATATTATGTTGTCTTACATCAGTTGTTTCTTGTCCCTTTTTTGGGTGCATATTGTCAGCTATGAGTTGCTATAATTATTTAAATACCTTTAACTTCCACAGAACTTCCAGTGATTGTACATCCTATTGCAGAGGGGAATTTGAAATCTGTTGATGGCTATGAGAACATAGAAAACCTTAAAGTCTGAGAATGTTCTGAAATTTCATGAGGCATATCTGAGGCCTAGAACAATAAAAGCTTTAGAGTTCTAATTCCATTCCATTCTAGAGGCTTAATTAATTTCATGATGACATCAGTAATGCATCAGTAATGGTGTAGGTCAGTCCTGTTTACACCTGTGGTGACATAGGCAGAACCACAGGTGTATGTATCGACACTTTGGATGCTACTGACCCTTATGTTTGTGAGCAGGTTTCTCACTGTTGTTTACTTCTCTATAAAACAAGCATGATACGTATTTCTCGCAAGGAAAATCAAAATGTGTGCAAAATCTAATAGGCTGAAGTCCATTTCTTGTTAGTGGCCTTACTGAGAGACAGCAGCTACTTATGCTGCAATCCTCAACTCCTCGTGACTGTGAGATCCTCCTTTTATTTTCAGTAAGCTTAACTGAGCTCTGGCTGTTTCAGACTACATCCTCCTCTGGGCTCAGTCGATGACTTTTCTTCCTTATTTTAGAGAACTGCCAGCCCAGAAGTCTTCTGTCTCTAGATGGTATGTTGAATTCTGTATGCGAATAAATTTGTTCCATTTCTTTACTCTAGTCTTGTCCGTACCTTACACTACATTCAGCTAATAATTAGCTTTACAAATTATGAATTATATTGAGCCTTTCCCTCACCGAGGTCCACTAGCCTGAGCTGTGTTTGTCCAACTCCCACTTGTTATCCAAGTTCAGATTTGCATAATGCAGTTCTCAGGAGAAGAAAGCAATAGCAAAGTATCTGTGTATAAGGCCAAGCAGGCTCAGGATTATTTTTTTGAAAATGGGATTTATATACCACAATAGCTGTTTGTGAACAGTTTTTGAAGATACTACAAATACAGAAAAAGAAAAAAATCTGTCTGAAAAAAATTGCTGTGCTTCCTACATTTAACCTTGGACATCCTGAGTCTGCATTCTAAGACAACTTATACAAAATTAACTTCATATTTATACAAAATCAACTTTATACTCCTCCTCTATGCTGGAAAGCTTGATAGCTAGGTGCTTATATTCCTGACTGTGGGATCCTTTGCCTGTCATCACCAGTATGTTAGTGCCTTGTGTGGCACCAAAAGCAGCAGTCTCGGTTCTGCTTTTGCTGGATGAGAGACTGTGCTATGATGCACATAGTGAAAATGTATCTTCCATATACACAGTGCACCAGGAAGAGTGCATCTGGAGGCTTTTCATCTGACTGCTTGTATTGATCTGTGAACAGTGGACTTTTCGACTCTAGGAAATTGTCAGAGTGGTAAATTTATAAAATGAAAAATTATTTGTCATGTTTAAAATGCCCTAGAAACCACTGTGTTTGATATTCAAGTTCATTTTTCTCTCCCTCTTCTCTGGCCCTGTTTAAGCTTTTTTAAGGGGGGTGAGGTGGTGGTAATCTGCTTAAGCAGCATTGAACAAAGGAATTCATGCTGATGCAGTCAGTACCTGGTTACAGTAGACTCAGAAGGAAAAGCATAAGTTTTACTCATTTTGGACCAGCAGTTTATTCCACATGTGTCCTTCAGACTCATCTTTCAGAATAATCTTTCTTTTCTATACTTACAATGAAGTTGAGTAAAAAATGTGACCAGTTTCTGTCTAGAAAAGCATTAATTTCTCTTCTCCCTACCCTCTCCAGCCATAGTCCTGTCCTTACTATACCATGTCTTGAAGAAGTAAATTAATGTTGGTTAATAGCCAATCATGACTAAAATAATGGAAGTAGAATAGCATCATAACCCTTTTGTGCAGGACTGAACCTACACATCTTCACTCTATGTATAGACTTTGGAAGGCATATGTTTAACCAGTTTTCCACAGATTACCAGTCTTTCCTCCTCACTACATCATGAAAATTTGAAGGCGGGAGGGGGAGATATTTCCTCCATCATCTACTGTCCTGCTCTATTACACATTTAGTGTAATGATTAGAGAGTGAATGACTAAGATTCATTTAGGCTTGAAACTGCTGAGGAGGATGTTCAGAGGAAGCATCTGACCCCGACAAATTCCACGTCAGTGCTTCAAAACCAAGGCCCTGAATATGTGTTTTATGTAAATGTATTCTATATTGATAGATAAACAATGGATAAATAGATAAAGTGAGAGTCAGGTATGGCATCTGATGCCACAGATGCCGTGCATATTTAAGTATACATTTGTGTATGAATGTAGGTATGTATCTGTCTGTTTATCTACCTGTAGATATCTAGATATCTAGAGATACATGCATAGATAAAGTAATAGGTAGGTAGGTAGATAGACAGACAGATAATAGCACAAATATATAGGGTAAAACCATAAATTAGGTTAGCTAGCTCATTTATATCACAAACTCAGAAATAAAAGAAACATTTTCAATATGTAGATTTTCACACATTCGTGCAAACTGCCGGAGAAGCGTGGAAAGTTTTAATCTTCCCCAAATGAGCCCATGATGGCAAGGGTGATGCTGCCTGGGAAGTCCAGCGTATGCTTTGCCTCTAGGTTGCTCTATCAACTCACAAGTTATATCCTGAGAATCAGGTACCATTAATGTTAGCAGTCTAGCCATAGATCAGTCTTCAAGTGAGACAATTAGCCAAGTTCGTAGCCATATGGCCTGAGAAATATGGACAATGACTCATTTCACGTTGAATGAAAATTCTGTACTCTGCAATGAAGACATGCTTTACATAGTTTCAGATCAGAGCATCAATAAACACTGCAAAGCCTCCCATCTAAAAAGCTAACCTTTTTTGAGCTTGTAGCTGCGCCTTGCTGGCTTTGAAGGTCTCCCGACACACAGTCCTGAAAGAAAAGGAGAGTTGTAATTAAGATTTAGCATAAATTTTACTGCAGAGGCATTCAGTCCCTTTGAAGGCTTAAAAAAAGGTTTTACATTTTGAAGGTCAGGAGGACTATCAAGAGTCATCCTCTAGTGACTTTTATAACTTTTATACAGTGCAATTTGAGAAACAAAATGAAATGTCTTGTTCTCTGTTTGTTCTTGTGAGCCTTTCTGTGTGAAAACTTCTCTTTGGTGCATGTTCTCCATTCCCAGTAATACAGTGCTGGCACATTAAGTGTCTGAAGACAGGGAGGGAAGGCAGTCAGCAGGTGGTTCTGGACGGAAGAGATTGATTACACCCTGATAGTGACACAAATGATTCAGAGGTCTGAAGTAATGAGAACCTTAGAGCTGATGCTAAGAAAGTATGTGGGGAAAACCTCCAAGCAAAGCTTATCTTTTGTGACTTCCTCACCCACTGATAAAGTAAGCTGAATATCTCTCTCAGCCTGGTAGAGCAACCCTCTCTACTTTGGCAACCCCGAGTTTGCTGGAGCAAAGAAGAATGTCACAGGGTAATTTTATTGTTAGGCCGAAAAAAGACAGATCTCAACCTAGAGACTGATGGTGAACTCTTCCAATGAAATGACCTGGGAAGTGATCTAGGTCTCAAGTGACATACCTCAATAAGCTACAGGGAAGAAAATCAAACAGAGCTTGACCATTACTTCTGTGGGGTTCGATAATTCTGTTGCTACAACTTGTATTCCGTCTCAGCCAATGGGTTATAGTAAAAGGAAGATTGTTGTTGAAAAGGCCCATCAATCAAATTCTCACAACCTTTGAAAAGTTACATATTAGGAATTTTTGGACTGTTATTCCTAAAAGTGCTTTCTGGGCCATGACAGTGGAGATAAAGAGTTACTGTAAGGTAGGTCTGTCTGTCTGACAGGAGTGTCAGGACGGGTGTTAGTACCTCCCAGTGCTCCCATTCAGTTTGGCATCTTCATACTTACTCTAAGTACAAAATACACGAAGAAGATGAAAGGAACATCATAATATTGTCCTGAAAGATAATTCAAATTACTCAGATAGTATTCTAGATAAGAATTCATAAGTCACTGAAATTATTCCAGACATCAGTAGATAAAACTATATTTATTGTAGGAAAGTGGTTAATGGGAGGGAATACTTCTTGGATAAACAATTTTATAATATTCCTCCCCCAAACCCATTATGCAGGTTTACCTTTTGAAGTAAATCCTGGTAAAATCTAAAGAAAAACACATGCAAGTGACAGCAGATGATGGACCAGTTGTGACAGAGGATCATTTACAAATGAGTTGGTAGGATGGAAGAGGGAACATTCCAGTGAGATTACAGACTGGGCTGATTATCAGAAAATTAATTTTTATCTGAAATGTCAGTTGCTACAGTTGGCTTGTGGTCTGTCCTATGGCTTTTCTTTGCCAGTACCTTGGTCTGTACTACATTAGCTGTCAGTAACAAAGGAAAAGTCAGCTAAGAGGGTCATTTAAGTTACAAGAGCTCTTGCAAGAGGCAGTGACCTCCTGTCTGATGATCTCATAGTCAGTATTTGTTTTCTAAAGCAGTTCCAATGGCAAAAGACCTCAACAGTAAATACCAAGAAGCAGCTAACTAAAAGTACGTGTTCCTAAATAAATCAGAATATTGGGAAACACTGATGTGTGGTGCCCTAGCCCTGTTAGCATTTTTCTTGTGTCTTCAAGGCTGATGCTGTTGGCCAGGCATCTCAGTGCTCAAGAAACTTCATCTGAAGACATCAGCATCATGTCTTCTACCATAATTATGGCGTTCCAATATTTCTAGTGTATGGCTTTTTAAGGCAGCCATGAAAAGATACTCATAACATTTAGTAAATTCAAATACCATTCGTCAAGCACTTGTGTGTAAACTAGTCTTGATCTATGAGTAACTGTTTTCCTAAGTTTTTCATTAAGCTTTTTCCATGTGTTTTGGTCTTAGAACACATTGACTTAAAATATTGAACCTTTCCAGAACACAGGAAGTTTTGGTAACAAAGTTTATCTGGAAGGACATATGTCCATAGTCAACATTTTGAGGCCATGAGCCCAAATAAACAAACCATTGTTCTTTCTACTGAGTCAACAAAAAGGCCTCCTCTCTGCATAGACTAGAAACCACTTACAATTTATGTTTATTGCTTTGCTTCTTGTATTCCAAAGTCCATATGTAAGACTTTAATTGTTGACACGTTTTCCTTGTCTGCAGCTGAATCTCCTCAGGGTATTTGTATACTTTTTCCTTTTAATTTTCTCGAAAATATGTTTGCTAATCTAAAAATGTTTTATCTGCCAATTGTCACTAGTCTTTTTAAACAGAATCTTATAAAAATGGAATAATTTTCAAAAAATTTCCACTACATTGTGCTGAAAGTGTTTATATTTTTATGTTAATACTGCTGTTCTATATACTGACAGAAAAAGAGGATCTCCCACTCAGTTGGTTCTCTGTCTCTAAATACAATTTTACAAATGAGCTGGAGATGTTCTGCCTTATGTTGGGAATAGTATATTAAACCTTTGCCTTTCATTGGAGCTTTGCCACTTTATTTTATTTCTTCACACCAAACAATCAATCTTGTTATGGAAATGAGATCATAACTGGGCAAACTTATTTCATATTCATCCAAAGTTCAGAAGAAAAAAATTTCAGCCCCTATGTCTAGGTGTTTTTAACTGCTGAAAAAACAGAAGCTGAATGATACTTAAGCTATGTTACTTTAAGGATAGGTACATCAGGAGAAGAAACTGTCAGACAGAGGCCTTCTGATGGAACACAACTTCTGTCTGTTGAGACGTATGTCTCAGAGCTGATCTGCAAAGGCACTGTAGACCCATGTTTATTGCTACTCAGGAACATTTCCAGGATGACAAGATGCTCTCAGCAATATAAAACCTTGAGATCCAGGATGACAAGATGCTCTCAGCAATATAAAACCTTGAGATCTCGTTGTTGTTATTGGGAGATAATCACTGAGATTAGCACCTCCTGTGACTGATTTATCTCAGGCTGGGATCTCTAGAATCCTGATTATGATGTTTGCCAATAACTAAACTGGGGATCTATCCAGGTTGTTAACTTCCTTTTACACAGCTGAAGTTGGGTGAGATCAACTCCACCCCTAGTGCAAAGTGCTGGATCTCAGAAATCCAAGCTGCTAATGTTCAGGCCCTATAAAACTGAGCCACAGGTAACTGGGATTCCACTGAGGAGAACTTAACAGTAACCCCAGGGGTAAGAGTTATAAGTTATTAGCATGCTTAAGACCTATATTAATATATGGTTTTATTGCCATATATCCAGTGCTAAGCTAAGGGGAAAACAATATAGTATTAATGCAGGGGAAAGCTAGACTGGACAGTAAAAAGTAAGTGCTAAACCAGAAAACAGCTGGCATCCTCCCTGAATGCCTCAGTGCCTACTTCTTCATTTATCTTTGCTGTTATGTACAAACTGAATCTGGAAGAGAGAGTGGCATCAGCAAAGGTATCATAGCTCAACCTGCAGCCTGCATTCAGCTTTGTGGAAAACAAACTCTTTGCTGTAATTTGACAGAAAACTGGGTATAACATTCCTAAAAGATTGATCAGTATATTACATGATTCTGAGGCTTTATCTGTTGCCAGTTTAATGTAAAGAAAGATGGGATTTGGCATTGAATGGATGCAGGTCCTGGTATTTGGGTCAACACAGAGGTTTGTTTGACTGTAGATATGCAGATTCAAAATCAAATTATTTTCAGTAATAAATGATGGTCTGGTGATGAGCTCATTGTGGTTATCCAAAGAAAAACCTCTTTTTTTTATTCATTCCTCTAGGTAAGCATGGAGTTGAAGAAATGGTGAGATAATTTTGGACAGTCATTGTGTCTTAGTTGGGACTGCTTGTCATAAACCATCCAGTGACTGTGGCCTTCACTGACACAAAATTCAACAGCTTCTTTTTATCTCTACTATAAGAAACATTATTGTTCATAAAGGGTAAAGGCAGGTTGGAGAATTGACTTAAGGGAATCTGTTTGATCCCATGTTTTTTCTTTGCAAAGGTCATCTGACTCTTACTACGTTTACAACTTTTGACATCATTCAGCCTTTGACTTGCTGAGAAAGGTCAGCCTTAACTGGGCTGCATCAAGAGGCATCTCTGCGTCTGTGGCACTCGCTTGCAGGCACAGGTGTGGTGTCAGTCATGCTAGCAGGGACTGTGCTGAAAAGCTTACGATAGCAGCTGTCCTCCTCTCTGCAGAGGGCTCAACACTGTTCCCACGCTGCAAAGAGCTGTAAGTCAGACTTACAGGACAGCAGGGCTGCTTACTTTCACTGGCTAGTCTTAACGAAGTTTATCATCAATAAATATCAACCCTTCCCGCTAGCTAGGTGGAGGGCTGTAAATATCAGAGAGACCTACTTAAAAGAAAAACTAGTAAGCGAGTGACTTGCTTCTAACTTGTGAGCTACAAAAAATTCCCAAAGAACCAATTAAGCATAAATGTCCTAGGGAGTTTGAGGATATGTCCAAGAAAGGATGTCTCAGGGGTGTATCCATGCCACTGACAGCAATGCTACTCTCTCAGCAAGGCTGATACCTGTTAAAGTTACTGCAAGAGTTCCTGCACAGTTCCCAGAAGCAGTACATCAGAAAGATTCAGCATATTGCTCAGTTCCACTGTGCACATTTCATGCTTTAGCTGGAAAAGCTGATGGGCTTGTTTATGCGAAAAGATCATTCCAACATAGCAGTAAGTGAGTGAGGCAAGAGAAAGTAGGTAACAGTGTGTGTTCAGGCTGTAGTATGAATTAGGGTTTCTCCTTTGCTGTTTTAGCTCATTATGTGTCAAATATCAAAACATATATCTAAATAAAAACAAATGAGTTAGTATTTTGTGGTGTGTGTGTATACATACTATAAAAAAGGAAAGGAACTTCAAATGAACTTGCTCCTTCCACCATTCTAGAGAAAATAAATTTCCAAACATATAAAGAACTTCTTAGTAGAGTCAATGAGACACTTAAGAAGCATATAGGTCAACTAAGCATACATAGTCATTTGAAAAAGCAAAATCCTGACATATTATATGTACCTTGTTCAGCTAACGAAATCCAATTTCATTGCACTGTAGGACATGGGCACTAGGAAAAGTCGATCACAGATAATATAACTCAATCTTCTTAACTCCAAGGTTGGATGCACAAAACATGGCCAAACTGTAGTTATTTCTTCCAAAGATGAGGAATTCAGCAAGCACATTAAAGAGGGAGCGAAAGACATGTCTCTTTTGGTGAGCTATCTCAACATAGGACTTCAGGCTATGCTAAACAATTTTATCAAAACACTGACTACAATTATCACAGATTCAGGTAAACTGCTAGATCACGCAGACCATCCCTCCCTCCTGCAAAATCTATAACATTTCCTTATTTACATTTACACATTTTTTACTCTTTACCAGTATTCAAATGTCATGTTCAGCAAGTCTTCCCTTCACATTTAAACCTGGTTTCTTTAAGTATAAGATTGTTTTAATATCACAAATTAACATGAAATTTTTAAATACCTAGTCAAGTAGTATTTTAAATGGTGCCACAAATTATCTTTATGGTTTCATAGATAAAGGACTCAAGAATTTTCAGTCCCAGACTGAAATGCTGTAACTCTTCAGTAAAGAATCTCTGCCGATTTGTGTTGGCATACTGCATGATTACAGGACAGTTTTCCTGCAAAGCTGACTTATAAAGTACTATACATCAAATAGCAGGTGGAGAGCACCACAGGTTATTTCATCTGGACAGAACAAATTCAGCTGGAATGGAAAGAAAAGCACTTTAATAATTATTACTTTTAACAGCTTGTTTATCGTGTCTAGAAGGAGTAAATAATTCAGGAGGGAGCCATATAGGAAATATTCACCCTTGGCCATATTTTACAAAGCAGCAGAATGCCAAGAGGGTAACAGAAAGAGGACTGAAAGTTAAACATCATCCTACGGTGTCCCATCTCCCAGTCTGATCAGAAGCCCTTACCTATTCTGAAGTCAAACCAAGTTAGGCTTCTGAGTAAGCACGAATAGAGTAAACAAAGACTCCCTCCATGTCCATGAGCAAATTAACTTGAGTATCAGCTGCCACTTCAGCCATAATGTTGGAAGCCATAGACATAACGTAAGTGGAAGGAAGAACAAAAGGAATGCAATGGAAAATGCAAGCGTTCACGCCTAGCGATGTGGACCACTGGAACATGAATCACTGAAAAGATACTCTAAAATAACCTGTTGCTCTAAGGGTCAGAGTTCAATTTTCAAACAAACTAACAAGTCAAAGCTTTAACAAATTGACAGCATCAGTTTCTGTGTTAAATCCCTTTAAACTTCTTCCAGCACTGGCTTTGCAGAAAATTTAGCATAAGTCTTCACCTCCATGCTGTTTCCTACTGCCAGCCTTCCTGAAGAATGTAGTGGGCAACCGAGAGGAAAGGGGGCATGAGGATACAGTCCCACCGTACATGTATAAGCGAATATATAACCATATGTAATGAATATGTAATATATTATGTTCACTTATCTGCCTGTAGGTAGGTCTGTCTGTCTATCTATCTACCTACGTACCTACAGGACTGACGTGGTTTAGCCCCAGCTGGTAGCTGGGTGCCACGCACCACTCACCATCTGTCTATCTATCTATAATGTCCTTTAAGAAAAAGGCAAAGAGGAATTTGGCCGCTAAACAAAAAAAAAACCCCAAAACAACAAAAAAATCACCTCTGAAGGAATATGTAGGTCATTATCATCTTTTTCTAAGCAGTTCATTCTGTGCTGAGCTCCGTATTTCCAAAGGAACAGAGATACTATTAATCAGGATATTCCACAACAGATCACCTTCAGATGTTAAATGAACTGTTGGGGGGAAAAAAAGAAAAGAATATAAACTACCGTTGCTTAAATGTTTATTGATCATGCACAAACTTTCCACTTTGCCTAGAAGAGATCTAATAAATAGAGCTCCCAGACAGCTGAAAAACACTGATAAATGCTAACATTAGCTCTCTTATTTCACCAAACTGAAATCTATATAAATGAGACTAAACCAGAAAGCAAGGTTGTGTCACTATTGCCAAGGGTTCTAGCATAAATAACAATGTAGAAGACAGAAATACAGAAACATGAGGAATAGTATAACCGTTCTGCACGTACAGGACTTCCACTTCTGCAAAAGTTGCGTACTTTGGCACCGAACATGAAAACTGTAAGCTAGATAACATCTGTGACTCTGAGGATCCTAAAACCAGAATTCCTTATATAGGGTTAAAAAATAAAACTGCAAAACTGCAGTGTGACATAGACATCCACTGCATTTTCTTATATACCTAGCAAACAAATATAGCTAGTATGCACCTGTGTTACGCACATATAAAGCAGATTAAAGCAAAAGAATGGATTATGGCTTTTCTCTTTCTCTAACATGGTCAGCAGGGCTATTGTTGAGGGATATTAGTTGTTTAACATAAATAAGTTGGTTTTATTTAGAATAAATTTCTTAGGAATATAATGGAGCATGATTTGTGCTGTCTGCTTAGCTTTACTTAGCACGAGTGGCTAGACTTGCCGAAGGCTTTAGGCTGCGATAGAGCTATTTTTCTCAGTAATTTTCCTAGTCATTTTTCTAACAGTCAGTACAGTGCTGTGTTTAGTCTTTTAGTATGCTAAAGTATTTTGATATCACACTGATGTCTCGGTAGTGTTTTTTCCAAGCCTGGGACTCTTCAGTTCTCCATGTTCCACCAGCAAGGCTGGGTGCACCAGGAGCGTAAACCAGAAGATAAGGAGGCTCCAGCCTCCAGGGAAAACTGTGGAAACTGCGAGTCAACAAGATAAGAGCCTGCCTGCCTGAACACCAGAAAAGAATCCAATTAGATGTTAGAAGACCCCAGACCAAAAATCCCCATTAGACTAAAGGACACATGAAGGGCGCGTGAGGGACGAGTGTATGGGACCCAAAGGTATAATTGCACCGGAATTTCTTTGTTCTGGGTTCCTCTCTTTGGAGGCACCCAGCCTGGGCTGATCCTGCTGCTGCACCTTTCAATTAAATTAATGATTTTATAAAATCCAATGCCTGAGACTCTACTGTGAGAAACCTAGGGTCGAGGCTAAAGAAGGAGGAAGCATGCCCAAGAAGAAGTGTGTGTGCGCGACACCATAAATGGTGTGCGAATGCTCGGGCAGCAGCTCCTCCTCTAACAGCTATTATGCACAGTTTAATGTGGTCATAAATATCTCAACGAACAGTAATGTTAATTTTGGTTCCAGATACTTCGTTGTCAAAGAGATGCTAGCAGACTGAATGGCAACAGAGGGAAGACGGGCACTGGCAAAACTCATTGGAAAGCAAAGGTGGACAGTTTTGTTTCTGTGTATCATACAGAAGTGAAAAATAAAAGAAAGTAAAAGTAGTTACAACTCAAAATCTACAGCTTAGACTACTCTTTAATTGCCAGAACATGCAGATAACTTTTTTCCCCCCATGGAGCCTATGGTCCTTCCTCTGCACATCTTCCTGGCAAAATCAGGTCTTTAGAAATAATTACATTCCATGCAATCATATCTAAGAGAATGAAGGAAAGGACAAAATAATTTAATTTATAGTATTTTCTACTACAAAACTATATAAAAACTCATTTATATTCAGGAGATTTTTGCTGATGAAATTTCACTTTATATAACTTTGATACTCTTCCCTTGTATTCTACTTGGTTTTGGCTGTCAAGGATAGCTATCAATGATAATTTTATGTATGTCCCGCTAATGCTATGCTCTGGCTCTGTATAAGTGTATGAGACAGTGATAAACTGCAACCAGAGGAGAGCGTGTCTTATAATTGTAATAGTTGCGACCTTGCATTTGCGTGGCTAGAACAAAAACTCATTTAGTTTGCTGTGTTAATTTCTGCAGTCTCACTAGGAAATACATCAGCCTTTCATATGTGATCCAGAAAAAAAAAAAAAAAAAAGGTAAGATTAAATAGTAATGATGTTCATATGGGCAGAATTTAAAGATATATCTTTATTGTAACTGTCTGGGATTCTAAAACAGAAACATGTCTAGGTCTTCCATGCCTTTGCATTTAAGAAGAGAGAAAATACGAATTTGCATGTGTGTTATCCAAAGAGTAAAGCTGCTTTAATAAGAATATAGACAGATTCAAACTCCTTCTGGCCTGTTTCAAGTTGATGGTCATAAGAAATGGTATTAGCAAGGGATTTTTTTAAATTTTTTAAAATGAAGTGCCCTCATGTTGAAAGTAATAAGATTTTCCTAGCTTTCATGTATTTGATTACTTATTTTTTTCTTCTTGGATGTCAGAAACATTTTCAAGGTCATTATGAATTTGACTGGAAACTCTATTAGCAGAACTTCTAAAATGTAATTAAAAACATTTTTCAATTAAGTCAGGGCCTTGGTAAAAACAATGAAACCAGTGATTCTGATGAATATCTGATCACAGAAAGTCTGTTTCTGTGATGAGAAAGGAAGATTATTTCATTAGCCATCTTTTAAAAACATAAACAACTGAGAAAGGAAAACAAAAAATTTTTAATAGACTCCCCAGGAAAAATTAAACTTTGGTACCTCTAATAATGACAGCTGCAAATATCAGTATAAAAAGTTAGTAAAAGCAATTAGTGAAATCCACTTAAAGCCGTAAATCTCTTTGAATTCTAATATAAACAGCTGGTGCTCATGGAGCAAATATGTCCACCAAGATGCCTAGCTAGCTTCATCTTTCATCATACTTTTCAAGGGACTGGTAATTGTCCGAAAGTCTGAATGTTTTCAGCTGCATCAGATCCTCCTCCTCCCTCCAAATATAGGATACCAATCCACAAATGCAAAGGATAGGCTGACCTTACCGTGTTATGATCTTTCCACTGTGCCAGGAACTAAAATGATTTATGTATCAGCAGCTTGTGGGCAAGTTAATAAGACAGTGCCTAGCTCACAGAAGTTACTAAAGTTTCTTAAAGCAGAACAAATATTTTCCCCAGATTTGATACTGCCTGCCATTTTCCCCAGTGTCATGTAGATACCTTGGGGACTGTGGCCAACAGAGGAAAACTGCAGGCACTTCCCAGCTGTACTGCAGCAAGGTATGCTGGTTTTGTGAAATATGCTGTAGTCATCTACTAAAGAAGAAAATCTCTGAGGAAAAAAAAGGAATGCATCCTGTTGAGCTGAAAGGCTCCCCTACACTACTGCAATTTGCTGGCTAAAAAGATGGCTGAGTAATAAAACACGGTTCTGAAATCCTCACAGTGTATTGGCATAGGTTTGTTCTTCACCTGCGTAATGCAGATATGCATGTGCATGCACAGCATAATTTCAGCTCCTCTATTTATGAAACTGAAGCAAAATGTTAAGCCTGTCCAATTCTGGTGCCCCTAGAGTACTTAACACAAGATGCCTTCAAGGAACATCTCTTGTTTTGATTATATATTCCACTTAGCTATTTGCTCTGCTGTACATCCTGTCTGCTCTGTTTATAGCTTCAGTGATGCACACTGAACTGGAAAGCATCAAAAGTCAAAATACAGAACACATGAAAGGTCAAATATATTGTAGGAGACCATCAGTGTTTGCAGATTCATTGTCATGGAAAACTGTAATGAGACAAAATGTTAAGAGGAGCTAATCTGTGATGAACTTGCTGACATATAAAGCTCTAAATTATTCCATAAAAAAAGAAGAAGTAGTCACAAGTTTAGGTAAATACTCAAAAAAGTTTTTGTGAGCATGTGCAGAAATCACCGCAGTTGAAGGAATTGAATACAATAGCTTGCTGTATCCCAAAAGAAATACATTAAACCAGTATCTATTATCATTTGCTAACTGTGTGGTGCCTGATCTCACAGATGGTGATTTTAGCCTATAAATATTCTGTAATATCTCTATATCATAATCTCTTTATATCCATTCTTAACAATAAAATCAGAAGTATCTTAAGAGTATCATGTATTAAGACTGATTTTATTTTAGTGCTAAAGATCCTTGTATAAGGCCAAGACAGTCTAGAGTGCAAATATGGGTTTAGTGTGCATGGACTTGGTGGTTCTGTGGATGAGAAAGGACTCTAGATGAATGGAAAATTTTTCACAGAATTTTTTTTTTTTTTAATCACAGAAATCTCTGGTTCACCAGGATCTGCAGCCCTTTATCCAACATTAATGTTTCTTTCTACAAGGAGAATGCATAATACAAAATGGAGAGAAACATCTATGTTAAGCAGCATTCAAAATAGTTGCTTTTGTGAACAAAGAATCAAGATTTCTTCAAAGATGTTTATTGTGGAGAAACTTAGCTTATTCAGACCTTGCCTCTACCCAGACATTTGTTTCTATGTTTGTCCTTTCACTACTGGCTCACATGGAGGCAAAGCATTTCATCCACATCAGTGCTCTTTCAGCACAGTAATTGCTGCAACCTAGATTCTGGTTCTGCTACTTTCAATGAATGCCCCACTTTTTTTTACCTTTTTTTTTTTTTTTTAAACAATGTTAGAAGAAAAGCTCTTTCAAAATAAATGTAAAACTTTGTCTTTTGCCTTTAGTTTTCCAGCTGTGACAGTTGAATATTCTAATCGCCCCAAAGTAGAAACAGGACTCAGGCACATCATCATTTTTACCCTTTTTAAGTCACTTTTGTCCTGACGTCAGTGATTAGTTTTGTGCCACTGAACAGTGAACGCTATGCAGATGAATTGTATATGTAGCTATAATTTTATCTACAATAATTAAAGGTTCACTTAATGGTGTTTGCATTCCTTAAGCCCAGAATAGACAAATACATAAGAAAAGAGTTAAAGAAAACATTTCGGCATGTGAATATTAATCAAAGGGTGTTTATTAATGGCTATTACTTGTGGAAATTAGAATCACGCAAAAGAAGGTTGTCTTTTCAAACTGCTATACAAAATATGAGGTCACAATGCATGGGACTTACTCAATATATTTGTTAGAGGATTAGATGCTTCCCCCACGTCTTCACCTGAGCTGACCCTGAAGTCGTTCGCCCGCCAGCTGTCAGGCAGAAGAGCATGACCGGTGTGCCCTTTGCTGCAGCAGAGAGCCAGCCCACCCGCGCCAGCTGCCCGGCTTAGGTTGCTAGTGCCTCTCCTGCGTCATACTCTCCAAGTCTGAATAAACCATCCTACGCTTTCCCACAACATCACGGTCACTTACCAGCTCTCTGAAGCCATGGCATTTCAGCTCCTTCTTCCTTGTTTCTTAAATCGAAGGGTATTTTATTGTTTCATGAGCCCCAGACAACTCTCAGCTCTGGTTTCAGCTCAGTGCAATAACAAAATACCCCACTGTGTCCAACCACAGGCTAAGCTAATTTTTTTAGACAGACAGCCTTGAGTGACAAAAATGAAAGTTTCTTTAGCTTACTCCTTTACTTCCTCCTAGTGCTTTCCCCTTTCTCAGACACTGGAGACATTGCCTTCGCAGATTTAGACTAGCTTCTGACCTATATTGAAAGTTTGCCTCTCTGTTCCAGATTTTCAATAATTAGGGAAACTAGAGACCTCTGGCAAATGCTACATTATAAAAAGTAGTCATAAAATTCAGGCTTCTCTCAAAGTCACAGTGATGGAGAAACCAACTATGTCACATACACATCATTTGCAGACTGCAAAAACTCCTTTCTATGTGGAAAATTTCAGATTTTCCTCTCATGTAAACTGGGGAATCTGAAACTTAATCTGCTCAGGAGACATAGGTGCGCCAAAGCACTGGAAAAGAAAAGGGGAAAAAGTGAAAAGGGAAAAGTTAGGAACCTTTTATGGTCTGATTTATTTCACATACATCCCTACTGCTTTGATTGCTGTTTTGAGAAACCTGGCATCAAAATTGTTCTGTTTTCCTTCTATCTGCAAATCTCTTTGACAAACTAGTCAGACAGACACTGTAAAACTCAGGATAGATAAGCTTCTTCAGCAGTGGCATTTCTGGTATTCCAGTGTTTATACAGAGAGGAGATTCAGTGCATGTGATTCAACGGAAAAGAGTACTGAGGCCGTGTACTTTTCAGACTTCCAATTTCCCACAGTGAACTGTGAGTGTAAGGTATCTAAAGGTAGAGTATGAAGAAAGAAACAACACATTTATCCTGATGGCACCAGGTTTTTTCCTGTTACATTGTCAAGCCATGAGGTTGGTGCACCTCCAAACAGCCAAACACGGCGGTGCTTTGAAGGAGTCCTTAAAGAGACTTTGGTGAAGAATTTACCTTCCTAACACTTGCTCAGTCCTTTCGAAAATCGTTTGCTTTACCGCATGTTTTGTGGAATGGTGTGTGGCTGTGGAGCTACTGACAAGGGAGAAAAAGAGAGAAGTAAATTTGCCAGAGGTGCATGTGAGAGCTCCTTGAAATCACTGTTTTTGGAACACTTTGTGGTGCAGTGGTAGGCAGATGGGCTTCATGGGGCTGCAAAGGGAAGCTACTCAGGCATGGTGCAAAGCTATGTCTGGGAGGAGGGCTTTTTTATGTATAAATTTAAAAGTAGTTTCAAAATGAAAGGAAACTTTGGGTGCTTTACACTTTCCATCCAATTATTACTCAGTAATTAAAGGCCATGCCTACCAGGTGCTTAAATACTCAAAAATATATCTAAGATATATCTAAGTAACATTTTTTAAAACGTGCAGCCTAGCTTCACAAAGGTGTTCGAGATTAACTTGATCTTAATGCGGTCCTTAATTTCAGTGAAATCTCTTAGAAATGTATACCAAGATGCTTTTCAAACTTCTACTGCGGGCCTGTAGGAATCTTCAAATACCTAAACCCATTTTAAATATGTAAATTAATCTACTTGTCTAAAAATTACCTTCCTTTCTTTCATATTATTAAAGGTACCAACCATGTGACAATGTACTAATGTGCCACCAGTAATCTGTCTGGATTCCCTGTGTAATGACACCAGCATCTTCTAAGACAGCCTACAAACATGAGGATTGCATCATCTTTGCCATTGGCTCTTGAAATCAGAGTGGCCAACCCTGAAGAAATCCAGAGAAACAGAAAAGGTTGAAAAACATTAATATTAATACTAAACAATTTTCATGAAGGTTAAAGACTCAGTTTGAATTGTAATATGGAAACTAAAACCTTGTCATTTTTATGTACAGATCTACCTCTATATGTATGACAAGGAGTTCTAAAAGAAATAACTGTTTTAATAGGAGCTTCCCCCCCCGATTATATATTTGATTCTAAAGGGAATATTTCAGTCATTCTGTCTAGAGGCTTCCTGGGTGGGCTGATATGGGACATTAGCAGCAACAACAGCAAATGCCACCTGGAATTTCACAGGTTACTGAGGAAACAAATGGAATTCTGGAGTATTTTAAAGCTAGATTTTTTTTCTGGAGCTTACAGATAAAAGGTAATTTGCATTCCACAATTATTATATTTATTAAAAGAGAGGAAACACAGTACGCATACAAGGTAATGACCAGAAAGCAGTTAAACTATGCCTGAAACACAACTAGTGGTTTATAGCATTAGTAGTTAGGGCAGTAATCAATTTTCAGTTTTGGTCAGTGTGTTTTCTTCTAGCTCTCCTACCCATTACTTTCAGAATCATGATCACGTTCTTCATTCCCACATCTAGTTCATCAGAGTAAATTTTATAATATCTAAACTAGCAGGGGAAGGCTATGCTACCAGCAAGTTCAAGGTGTGCTATACTTTTAAATTAATATGCTGTTGATCAATGATTTAAAAAATTTACTTGATCTGATACTCACTAATCACTAGTGACTGTCCAGATGAGAGAAAACCTGGAAAGTATTCTACCAATTTCTGCTACCTCAGAGCTGCAGTAACTTACATTACTTGATGTCCTGCAGAAAATGCAGCTCACTCATAAGAGGGTCTGCTGTGCTAAAGGCAGAGACTCTTACTATGAAAAGCAGCAGAATTGTCCTCATGCGTACTATTACCCATTTTAGATGGAGAAAAACTGGAAGTTTTTGATAAATACCAAACTTCACTGGTTACCAAAGTGAAAATCAGATAGGAATACAACTTGCTGCTCTGAAGTCTGAATTCACAAAACCTGTGTTGCTACAAAAAGAAAATAGACATCTTTTGCAGTAAGAAAGAGCCTAGCAATGTCTCTGGAGACTGAAATTACATTTACAAGAAAGAACCCTGTCCTAAACCAGGATTTTTTTTTTTTTTATCACAGATGAAACGTAGTCTATGATTTTTTTCTTAAACACTGACCATTTGGCTCAGATGGATTGCTAAAGCATAGGTCAAGATATTCATTCTACCGAGGACAATTGTGAGGCCACATCTTCACACTACCATTGGCTCATTTACTTTCTGAGTCTAGTGACCCAGAACTCATGATTTAAGAAGCTGCAGGCAGCAGAAACTGATAAGAAAAAAGGTTAGATGAAAACTTGGTGAACAGGAAAACAACCCTGTCTTGCCTTGAGATGGCTGAATAACTCTTACTTATTTTAAAGTCTTTCATCATGTTATTACATGATTGTCTTATGAAATGTGATGCATACAGATATGCGTAGGAAGCAGAAGAGACCTGTGGCTGTTGTTATCACCTAGATAATCTTGTTAGTCTCGTAATTTTTTGTATTTCAGGATTTTGACTCAAGTATCTACCATGACCGGAATTTCTAATGTTGCAAAATTCTTTGAATAAATAGCACTATATTATCCTTTAGTTGTTATGCTTATAAAATAGACCTATTCTTGTGCAGCATTAGAAACCTATATCTTATTTGCCATTTCACAGGGTTGGACAAATAAACACAATTTTACGGATTACAGATAGGTGACATACGGGGATTCAAATACTCAGCGTTCCAGAGGATGATCAAAACATTTTGAGTTTTACGAATGAATTAGAAAATGTAGAATATAATGAAGATACATTCCATGTGCTCTAAAACCAAAGATCAGTGATAAGAGTAAACCCATTCCTTTTTAAAAGTTGCACAGGAAACAACATTGTTCAGGTTCGGTATCTCTCTCAGTTCACAAGGATTTTGTGTTACAGTTCATTGGTCTACTGAATCTATTTTTAATTAAAACTACTTGCTACCCTAGGCTTAGGCTAATCCCTGAGAATTATAGACACAAACAGATATATAAACCAGAAGAGAGAAAATAGTTACTGACAGCTACTCGTGGAGAACAAATTGGGGCTCTTCAAGGTATCACGCGTGAGTTTCGGAAGTGAAGATTAACACACGGGTGGGCATCCACGATTTTGTTTCAACCTGTAATAAAGTAACCTCAAAGCATGAAGTTCTGCAGTTTCTCTCTCATCTTGATTTAAATAGCTACAGCAAACCAATACAAGGGAGTGAGGGGGGGCGGGAGGCAGTGGAGGAAGGAGGAAAGAAGAAGGAAAGGAAAGGAGGGAAAGGAGGGTAGGACACTCACTTAGCAGCATGTTCTATCTTTGATATTCTCTCCATTAAACATTCCTAAGCATTCTTCCTCAGGGTGTAACAGTCCCATTTCTGTTCAGGGCAGCTGTAGTTTGCATTGAGGCAGGTAACCACACAGTAACCATTCCAGTGAATTTTTAAATAACAGTTATTTGAGATTTGTTCTGCTATTTGCAGATAAAACCAAAAAATGTCAAGTAAAACATCTATCAAGTCTCAATTGCCTTTATACATAGATGCTGTAAACTGAAATGTGTTTAGATGTCATCTGATCAACACTAGTCCTTTTAACCAGTTATGCTAATGCACGGCATAAATAAAAAGCCTTAGTGACTCACAAATACAGAAAGGATGACAGAACAATAGGATGCAAAAAAAAAAAAAATAGAGCAAGGAGCAAGTAATAAGGTAGATATCATTTATTATGTATTTCAGTATCCCCAAACCTATACCAACAACTAAGATTTTTATGACTACTCCCCGCTAATGAAAATCACAGTACTCTAATAGCCCTGTCCTGTTTTACAAGTGACTAGTAACTCTTTAACTAAAGTTAAGTGGAGCAATTTGGGGACAGAGTTTGTAACTCTCAGGCCACTGGGTCACATTATGTACATTCTGAAAAACCCAAATATTGTTTCTAAGATTCAGAACAAAATTATTTGTAATTTTCTTTAGGTTCCATCAGGGAAGGCGTCAATTTTCTCAGTAAATGGAGAGCTTGTCCCCTAAAAGTACTGTTATTTATGGCTCTGTCTTTATTGCAAAGTGCACAGCATTCAGGATACTGGCATGGTCTTTTTTCAATTTTTTTTTTTTTATTTTGGGGTGGGGAGGGATGAGAGATGTAGCATTATCTCAGTCTAAGGTTGACCTTAAAATCCTCATGTCACCTAGGTGTGCATGGTGAGAAACATAAAGTAAACTGAACCACAGATATGAATGTAATGGTGACCTCATCCAGATGTCTACAGTGCTTTGTTCCCCAGGGATTCTCATGCTGACAGAGTTAACATGCACGAGTCATTTCAGCGTGGAAAGGAAGGGAAAGAAGACCTAAATTCAGACTATTAAATGGTAACAGGATCATTTATTAAGATGAGGCTTTGTTCTTAGTTTTGAGCTAGCATAAAATGAAACCACCATGCATATTTGTAAAGATCATCTAAAATCTAGACCTATTGCTGCCAGTAGAACATAGACCAGGGAAGAAACTGTTCATGAGAGTACAGCCACTTCCTTTCTTCTCTTCTAAAGCTATTATTGAAGAAAGCATTGTAGACATATAACTGATAAATTGTACAAGAAACGGATTTGCCCTTGCTCCTTTATTAGATGGCTATCAAGGAAAAGCTTTTACATCAGTAAATAACTTTTGATTCTCCACTGAGTTAAGATGAATGGCTTCCATAAGATGTCCTCTGAAAAAAATTCTTTATCTGATCCTAAGTATGCTGATTAAACTTGGAACAAATTGGCAGCAAAAATGTTTTGTTCCTTGCCAAGGTGTTGGCAGGACACAGAAACATTTGTCACTATGGAAGCCAAAGGAGCTGCTAAAATTAGGAATTATTTCTGTATTGTTTATCATCTTGCTCTGCATAAGAATTTGGTTTTTTTTAACAGAGAGAAAGGCAAAGTAAATGTGACATCAAACCAATTAAAAGAAACAGAGAGAAAAGATAAACCTTGAAATAAGAAACAGAACTGCATTAAGTACCTTTATGTCTGCTCCCCAGTCTTAAAGTAACCTTACTTAAAGTCATGACTTTCATAAGATTGAAAAAACCCTGGCTACGACCTTGGAATGCAATGAACTTGATCTGTTTAGCTCCTTCACCAGCCACTAGGATGCCAACTTTTGATAATTATACTTTATTAATTAGAGGAAAGGTCTTCCTAATGCTCCCTGATAAACAGCTGTGATGGCAGCCTCATGAGACCACTCTTATATGGCAGTCCTTCCTGTCTGCTATGTTCTTCTTGTTGGTAGATAAAGATCTGATCTACTGACTTGAATAATTGTGCCTTCAATTGCACATATCAAAGCAATTTACAAGCAAGCATTCATTAATAAGGAAAAAATGAATAGGGATTAAGTATTATAGTTCATTACTTCTTAACATGCTTGTTACTGATGTGGAATACTAAGCCAACACCAAGCACATCTGAAGCCACAGTCACATAGAAATACAGTATTCATTCACTATATATATGTATTCATTCCTTCACTATCCACCATATAATTAAAATTATCTGTGGACTTAAACCCAACACATTTTAACAGCAATTCAATATTTTCACTTGTTTGGAACATTTTACCGTCTTCTAGTCCAAACTGTTACAAAGAGAAAATATTGTAATATAAACATACAAAAAGAGGATTAGGAGCACAAAATTTTAGACAACAAATACTTTATAAATGAAGAGATACAATGATTTCTATTTTTATATGCCTTGGCTATGGAATGTTGTCTTTCAGAACATTTTTATTTCTCTTTCAATTGAGTAATTTAAAAAGACTTTCTGGAAACATAAAAAAAAAGACCTATGCAAAATTGATTTATCAAGATTAGTTGCTTAAATGATCTGTATTTGTACAAAATGTCCACAACAGCTGTAGCTGAAGAAAGATATTACCCAGTAGCATCTTAGTCTTCCTAACATTCAAGACATATACTTCACAATCTTTAGTCTCTCTACTGATAAACAGAAAATCTCTAACAGGTAATATAGCAGCTATTCTTGTGACAACAATGGAGGGTTGTTTAACATCAGAAATGTCTTGATTGTGAAGGAGGGACTGATGATAAATCCTCCTGGAAGCCACTCAGGAGCCTAAGGCTCTTCAAAAGGTTAAGACATAACAAGAAGCTATCCGTTGCTGGGAAAATGAGTAGCAGTTTGGGAAGCACACAAACCTTGGGATACAACGCTGCTGCTAATACATAAATCATGTTTTTTCAAAGTTCAGAGCAGCTTTTCCACGATTTCACCTCCATTATCTCTGCTTTGGGGAATACAAGCTTGAATGACTTGAGAGCTAATTCTTAAGGTTGTCTCCAGTTCATGTGAGCAAAGCCCATGTGACGTCTTCGTACCTATTACAATTTTGTATAATTTAACCAGTCTCTTCTCAAATGAAGGTATGCCTACCAGGTAACATGCAAGAAGCAGAGCACCCAATGTCTATGTCATACATTCAGTGTTAGCTTATAGACATCAGAAACAGCACTGTGCGTGGCAAAAGTGCAGGATTTCTGGCCTGTGGCATTCTGTCTCCTCAGTTATCTCACACCGAAAGTAAAGAAATCTTAGACACAGGCAGTGGAACAGGCTGAGCTCTGAAGTACAATCTGAAACTTCCCCAGTCCACATAGGAGAAATTAAGTTCTGAGCAACTGCATAACACTGGTGGTTTTGCACTAAAACCACCATTTCTGTTTGAATTATAGTGTATCTTTTGAAAAGACAGCTTGTATTGATTTAATAGTTTCAGGTGGCACAGAAACCACTCCACTGTTAATACAGTGCTTTATTTTTAGTTTGCATTCACCTCCACCAGCTTCCTTCTCTTGATCTCTTTATGCTTTTTTTCTGCTAAAATCCATAAATCTCTCCTATGTAGATACTTCGAAAATGAGATCAAGTCATGGACTAACCTCCTGTTGGATTATTTGATGGATTGATACCTTAAATCTTCCACAGTAGAAGGGACTTAAATCTTACACTATATAGTCCATTATTCAAACTTCAGACCATCTCAGTAGACCTTTTCCAATTTTATATATTACTTTTAAATATGTCTGTCAAACACAGTAATGGCCTCACTGATGCTATAAAGGGTAAGAGCATTTTACTTCTCCTCTTAACATTCTCCGACTGCTCTGTTCTCAGGCCATATTCGAGATGTGTTTCTCAAGCTTCTTTTTAAATCAAAGGACACCTTTTTTTTTTTTTTTTTAAAAGGTGGACCTTTTAAGAAAGCATGCCTTTTTTGGATGAAAATTCCACATTTATCTTTTCTACAGAGTTTGTTCATTTAATAGATGCTATTCTGACTGTATAGTATGTTTTTAAAATCAGAATATGTGAAGTGAGCCAAAAACATTCTTGGTCTGACTCCCTGTACAGTGAAGATATCATCTTATTCTGCAGTACTGTTTTAGGTATTAAAAAATAAGGTCTTAAGTCTATGAAGGACCACAGTGTTGCTCTGTAGCACTTTCCTCTCAAGCAGGCCATAAATATTTCTGCAACTCCAGACTCATGTGAGCCACAAAAAGGAAGATGTGATAGTGTTCATCTCAGAGCCTTACCGAGTACGGTGGGGTCACTCCGTTGAAGTGGAGAGCAAAACTGCCCAACCAGTCCTCACATTGCTATTCAAACAAATGGGAAAAGCAAAATGCTGTGTGTCAGTAAGCATACCTGGTGCAAATGTTCCCTCAAACATCTTTTCTCTCTGCATGTTAAGAGAAACACAGGAACTGGAAGCACAAAGAGCTGGGCTTGAAACTTTACATACTGCACTACCATAGTTGAAACACCACGAAAAACAGTTTGCACTTCCCTTTCCTTTGAAAATGAAATCAGAACAAAACAAACCCCATCTTGCCTCATAGGTAGGAAGCTGGCGGGGGGGGGGGGAGGGGTGGGGGAGGGCTGTTCTTGCACTGTGGTTCTATATGGGACTTGAGTTAAGAGCTTCCTTGGTCTGCCTATCAGACAAAAGCCTCTCGTTCAATGCTCTAGTATGTTGCATCCTCCAAGAGGTAGTGCCTCACTGCACACCTAGAACAATGCTGAAACAAGCACACCTGCTTTTTTGAGGCCAAGAAGAGAAAAAGCAATAAGGAAATCTGGATGGAAATATGACAAAGAACGCTTTTTGAGTTTTACCTCATAGTGCTTCATAGATATGCACTCTTATACATGGATTACCACATTGAAACCCTGGAGTTGGAAATATGAGATCTGAAAAAAAGTTAAGGACAGAGCTGGTTACACGAGCATTCAAGCTTCAGGACTTTCCTTTAGGAGCTATCAACAGCACTGTAAATTACTCAGATTTAATTCCTTGGGAAAAAGAGCATTGCTCTGGGATATTTGAGAAAGCATCTTACACATTTTGACAAAAGAATCATTATGTTTAGATTCTATAGTAAACAGTCTAAAATTTATGACATGCAGTACAGCACGCAAAACATTTCTCAAGACCAGTGAAGAACTCAGTAAAATTACATTGAGTGATATAGCTCTGATTTAGAGAAAAATAGGTATGAATCTTTCACTGCAGAATTCCTGAACCAATGTCTACATCTCTCGAGATTTTCTATGTGATGGTTGAACTTCCCCTACTCTGCCTCATTTTAGAATCAAATGCACCAAAGTATGTTTTAATGTTGTTTATTATTAGGTCGAATCAAACATTTCCTCTTGAAGAGTTCTGATGTAAAACACTCATTTTTTGAACCTGAAATGTTTTGGTTCTGTGGATTCTTGCTGAACAAGCAGCAGGGCTTTATTTACCTGGTTTCTGGAGCAGACTATGAAGTCACCTTGCTCCCAGCTATGTGCCACAGTTGCAGCCTGAGCCAGTGGGGTTCGGCAAAGGAACCAAGCAAGATTCCAGGGACCTGTTGCAATGATTCTATGTCTCCATAAGGTTTTGCAGGATTGGTGGATTTTGCAAAACCCTGCTTCCAGATTGTCTTGGGAACGGAATTCCTAAAGTATCTCTTGAAAAAAGAGAACATGTGAGTTGATGGGGCAAAATAATATACAGCAATTTGATGTCCCATAAGGGACAACTCAGGTGTGCAATACCTTCAACAACGTATGTGTGTAGTGTGTATGTACTAATAACACACTAACATCTAAGTGCCTATGAGTAATGTCTTTCAAGGAAACAAGTCTTTATTTTCCTGAAGTCTTTTTTTGAAATGTTATAGATTTTTGGAAATATCCATGGTACCTTGGATCAAGTGTCATAGTACCAGTTAATGAAAGGTTTCAAAACTACAGTTTTTAGAGTTACCATTCTAAGTTTCCAAGGCTTTATATTTTTTTCTTAAAAACAAAACAAAACAAAACAAAAAAACCAAAACCCCAACGCAAAACCCGTTATCCAATAAATATACACTTCAAAAGTTTAGCTTTAAAGCATCACGCTTTATTTCCTGATGAAAACTATTTGGTATGTTCTTTGCTGATTAAATAAGCCTCTAAAACATTTGGGGGCACATTTCTCCAACCTATTTGTAATACAATGTCAAATAAAAAATTATTTCCTGTACAGATCATAGACACCAATCTCATCAGTGGTCCTCCATTAACAAGAAAGTGAAATCCAGACCTGTACTTAATAAAACTGACGCCTTCCCACATTCCAAGTAAAGCTGTATCAACCATCTCTCATTCCTTGAGAAATAACAAGTCTTTCCACAGTTATTATTCATCTACAAAGCCTTTACAAGTACTGTTATTAAACTCCTTTTGAAGCTTGCTCAGAATAGTTCAGAGAGTGGTGATTTTGCATTGCCCCAGCCTCCTTTTTCAACAACACAGTGATTACAGAGTAAATACTTCGAAGCAAGCCTTGGAATTAATGTTCCTATGGGGAAATTAAACCTTTTTGTAACATTAGTGTTCTTTCTACATATGAACACATAGTTCTTACCTCATTGGGAACAATATAATAGGAATTGAGGCTTCTTCATTCTTGCATTTTCCAGGACATCTTTTTCAACTGCTTCATTATTTTGTTTTAATGAAATCACATTATACATTCTCTCCAATGATTTAAATTTCTATGAGAGTTACTTATGACAAGGACTCCCAGTTCATTAATGTGATGTAGTGATTAGGGTCCAAGCATGACAAACCTAGATTTCCTGTTAGTCATAGCTTCAGTCTTTTGTGCCCAAATCCTGCATTTGCATTAGGACAGTAATAATGGCAAGTTAATTAAATTTGAAATTCTGAGGTTCTCATATGCAAGAATAATATGTACATATAAACTCTCAAGGTAGAGTGCATTGACACAGTTATGCCTCTAAGTTCCAAAGTAATTTTACTAATCTGAATTCTTGTTTTACCAGCTCTGCAGGAAAGAAGTTGGGCAAGAAAAAGATGTCTGATAACACATATTCAGACTTTGCTAGGGGTTATGCAAAAATGTTAATAAAAAATTAATACTTTAAGTGGCAAAATAGCCAGTAACAGAGAGAGGGTGGTTGACATGAAAGATCCATCTTAAATTTTGTCTCAATTAACTTGCTCATTGATGAATTGAAAAGAATGAGAAATGGAATGTGAATTAGATTTGCACATTATAAGATTTAGCATGGTAAAAGAAGAACACTAAAACCAGAAGAGAATTAGGAAGGTTAGAAACTTGGGCAGGAAATAAAATGAAGTCCAATCTGGAAAATATGCAGGCTATTGCATCTAGGGGAAAAATAACCTGAAACACAGATATTTCGCAGAAGAGGGATTTAGCCAAAATCCCTCAAGGTGACACTGGATAGCAAATTATAGGGGAGCTTGCAAAAAAACACAGCAACAAAAAATGCCAGTGTAAATTTAGGCTGTACATGTAAAGGCACAATACTGTGGAGTAGGGAGAAGATAGCTCGAGTCTGTGTAGCGTAAAGGAGACCACACCACAGGCACTGCTTATTGTTACAAGCACCTCTGTGCCAAAAAATTTCAGCAAGCTGGAGGGAGTTCAGAGAAAGCAACCGAAATAAACATGTGGTTGTAGGGATTAATTTATGAGGAAAGCTCAAATGAAATAAAATACCTTGGCTTGGCTAAATAGTTTCTAGGAGGGGATGTGATTACATTCTTCAAACACTTCAGGAGTCTTATCTTCAAGGAAGAAGATAAATAGGATGCATAGAAGATCTGGCTCTACATCTACTTTTATAATGTCCATATGCTTGAAAAAACCTGTGTTGTCTTCCAGATGACCTCTTTCATGTTACTTCAAATCCCTCTCAAAAATGGAAGTGTTAGTATAGAGGTCAAACTGAAAAAGAAATTAAAAAATTCTTTCAAGTCAAATTAGACATTTTATTCAGCTTGAAATATTGTTTTAATTTTACTTCCCTTTCAGCTTGGTTTGGAGAAGATGAGGTTTAGGATGAGGGGTAATGGTTTTAAATTGAAAGAGTGTAGATTTAGATTAGATATAAGGAAAAAATTCTTTACTGTGAGAGTGGTGAGGCACTGGAACAGGTTGCCCAGAGAAGCTGTGGATGCCCCCTCCCTGGAAGTGTTCAAGGCCAGGTTGGATGGGGCTTTGGGCAACCTGGTCTAGTGGAGGGTGTCCGGGCCCATGACAAGGGAGTTGGAACTAGATGGGCTTTAAGGTCCCTTCCAACCCAAACCATTCTATGATTCTATGATTCTATGATTCTATGATTCTATGATTAGGACAAATGTTAGCTGTTTCCTGGAAGAATGCCCTTAGAAGCAGTTGAAGAGGTATTCTGTATGAGTCCTTCAGATTCTTCTGATGATGTTCCATTTTGTACAAAATACATATATACTTATTGACAGCAGGACTGAAACTCAGACGTGTCTGTTCCCAGGGGACTGGTTTAACCTATAAACCATGTCACTCAACAGGGAAGTATCTAGAGGCAACGGAATTGAAATCAGGGGTAGAATGGATCTAAATCAGGATTTTCACATCAGAATGGTAGCTGAATAATGGGTGTGGGGGGGGTTGACCCTGGCTGGATGCCAGGTTCCCACCAAAGCTGCTCTATCACTGCCCTCCTCATCTGGAGAGAAAATATAATGAAGGGCTCATGGATCGAGATAAGGACAGGGAGATCACTCAGTAATTACCATCACGGGCAAAACAGACTCAATTTGGGGAAATTAGTTTAATTTATTACCAATCAAATCAGAATAGGATAATAAGAACTAAACCCAAATCTTAAAAACGCCTCCCCCCACCCCTCCCTTCTTCCCGGGCTCAACTTCACTCCCAATTTCTCTCCCTCCTTCCCCCAGCAGCACAGGGGGACAGGGAATGGGGGTTGTGGTCAGTTCATCACACGTTGTCTCTGCTGCTCCTTCCTCCTCAGGGGAGGACTCCTCTCACTCTTCTGCTGCTCCAGCATGGGGTCCCTCCCATGGGAGACAGTCCTCCACCAACTTCTCCAACGTGAGTCCTTCCCATGGGCTACAGTTCTTCATGAACTTCTCCAGCATGGGTCCCTTCCAGGGGGTGCAGTCCTTCAGGAGCAGACTGCTCCAGCGTGGGTCCCCCATGGGGTCACAAGTCCTGCCAGCAAAACTGCTCCAGCGTGGGCTCCTCTCTGCACAGGGTCACAGGTCCTGCCTGGAGCTTGCTCCAGCACAGGCTTCCCATGGGGTCACAGCCTCCTTCAGGTGTCTCCACCTGCTCCGGCATGGGGACCTCCATGGGCTGCAGGTGGATATCTGCTCGCCATCATCCTCCATGGGCTGCGGGGGGACAGCCTTCTTCACCATGGTCTTCACCACAGGCTGCAGAGGAATCTCTGCTCTGGTGCCTGGAGCATCTCCTCCCCCCTCCTTCTTCACTGACCTGGGTGTCTACAGAGTTTCTCTCACATATTCTCACTCCTCTCTCTGGCTGCAATTGCAGTTCTTAAATACATTTTCCCAGAGGTTCTGCCACTGTCACTGATGGGCTTGGCTTTGGCCAGCGGTGGGTCTGTCTTGGAGCTGTCTGGCAGTGGCTCTGTCGGCCATGGGGGAAGCTTCTACCTGCTTCTCAGAGAAGCCATCTCCGCAGCCCCCTCACTACCAACACCTTGCCATGCAAACCAATACAATGAGCTTCAAGAAGAAAAAGTCTGTTGGAAGAACTTCCTTCTTATTCATTTGGAAGATGGGGTTTTGGTCCCTTTTGTAAGGCTGGCTTGGAAACTTGAAAGAGTACGCTCATAAAAAGTCTAAATGAGCTTTCCTGAGATCTCTAAAATAATTATTATTTCAGTTCGATCTAAACTGTTAACTGAATTTGAACTAGATATTTATAAATAGCTTTAATGTGGCAAAGTTGGCATTTCTCAGTAAAGACAACTATAAAACAAGCCAGGAAACAAAAATAAGTATCTGCCATTAGAACTCATTTAGGCTGTATGTACTTCCTGTGCAGATCCATTTATCCAAGTCATATCCATAGCTTAACTGACGCTCATAAAGTCCAAGTCGATTTTGAATTTGATGGAGTTAAATCATTAATGAAGCTGTTCAGTCATGTGCATGGTTAATTGATTAATATGAAGTTAATGGGCATTCTGAACTTAGCCTCACCACTAGGGACTTAAGGCTGGGAAAATTAATCTTTCTTAGTGGAAAGGTCTTCGATCTGGGTATGAGTCATGCAACTAGCCAGAGTTAAATAAGTAGCCAGAGTCGTATCGGTAGAACTTCTAATGAAGACAATTGAGCCCAAACCTTCAAGCTAACTGGGAAGAACAGGCATTTTGGCCTGCTTTATAGAATTCACGAACTTCACTATGTGCACATCATTTGTGCATTTGCTACACATTTCCAGACACAGAGAATTTAAGATGTTGGTACCTTTCTGCTCGGATGTTGGTAATACTTTCTGCTAAATAGAAAGTGTAACTGTGATGAGCATGTAGTTCCACATTGCTGCACAGTGCTTTGGGAAGGTGGACCACTTCCTTGCATTCCTAAATGTGGATTTACTTGCTGAGCTTTAGATAATACAATTTTAAGCTGTTGACCTTTATTTTAGGACACCTTACTCAAGTCAATGGTAAACTCTCACTGAATTCATTAAAAGTAGTTTAACTGTATCTCATAATATTGGAAAGAACATCAATATTCATCTATTTCTGTTGACAGAGGAAGTCGATCAACCATATGAGAGATTCACATTGAAAAATAATTGACTGTAGCTGCATACTTTTCTGAAAGCACTAGGCTACATACTTTCTGTAAAGAAAACATAAATATGAACCTCACACATAGAAATATCTCCAAAAAGCAATAAAATAATGTCAAGGACACTGCTATGCCAGATTTTTTGAGAAGACGGTATGATAGTTCTGTTTTCACTTTTTTGGCCAAGCAAATTGTGTTTTGTCTATCTATGCTGATACTGTTTATGATTTAGTCCTACACTTCTGTGAAATGCTGGCCCCAAATTTTTCTGTGTTCTTCCACAATGATCTGGAAGCCTTTCCTGTCTAACCAGCATGGAATCCCCTGGAGCCATTTTACTACATGGCTTTTCAGACTGAAGTGAGTATAAATTGATGTTTTTTCCTAATGCAATTACAGACATTCCAGCTCTTGTCAGACTAGATCAGGCTCTTGTAAACATTTAGACAATTCTGAAAGAATTTATGCCACCCATATTTTTAGCCACAAATATATTATCATATTTTGACAAGGATAACTGTCCCTGTACTGCTTCTCTGTCTCAGTGCAAGAAACAATCAGATCAGATAATAATTCCAAGGTTCTTTTCTATTTTTGGGCTCCAGTGCCTAAACAGAACAAAGCTTCAAAAGCTCACTCGCATGTGCTTATATGCTTATACCCCAGGGATGCAATCTACTGTAATCATTCTTTTTTCAACAGCCATTGATTCCTTACGCACTGGTCAATACTTATTTAATTCCACAGCCTATTATAAATGTTTCTTGGTTCTTGCATTCTATTTGGTATAATCCATTAAATGTGATCCAGCCAACCATTTGTCTGAATGTCCTTGAGCTTCACAGTGAATCAAATGAGCGTTCTCTAAACAATCTTGCATTTCCACTGAAAACAAAACAGATGCAGATTCTGGTAAGCATGAATCACCTTTTTAACTAAAATGTGAATTATATTAACGAAATGAGGATTAAATAGCTGGAACTTTCCTTGCAAGATAGTTTTCCATTTAAAATAAAACAACCAAGGCATAACAGAAATGGATTTTATCTGTAAAATGAGAGTTTGGGTCTCCTTTCTCTTTTGTAAGAAGACTGGCAGCTCCAAGAATACCACACCTTCTGGAGTTACATTAACTAGGTGCTTATGCTTTCAGATTAAGGTCTGATTTCCTCTACCAGGTCTATGATTTTTAGACATGCAAGGAGAAGATAGCATAACAGATAGAAAACAATCAATTACACTTGTCACACCATGTGGGACTAAGCTTTGGTTTATTGTCACACACAAGTCATTCTATCAAAGTCCCCAGGACTCTTTGGATAAATAAATCTGAGCAAGTGTGTAGCTGTTGACAGAACAGGGGTTAGTCCTCAAACATTTTTTCAGGATGTAGTTCACGCTAAGATCTTATTCTCATATTTTCATTTTAAGTGCCAGCTAATTCTATACATTTCTTCTTCTTCCTCATCCTTACAAGTAGCAAGTCTACCTATTTTCTGCTTATGGGGCCTGTGAGAAAGCACGAAGATAACTAGGACACATTTAACTTTTTCTTCTCATTTTAGGAGAAAAAAGGAATCTCCTTTTGTTAATCCATACCCAGCTCCAGAGAAACTGTATGAGAAGTTCAATAACATGTCTAAACTTCTTGATCACAAGACACATATAGTCCTCCACAGCAATACTGCTTCTCTTACATATCCCTAACTAGAAGGATATCTTCTGCTGCATTTCTCTCCCTTTATCTGTGATAGTCTCACGACTTCATAGGCTCTTTAGGTCTTTCTCCCACACTCCTTAGGAGAGAATAAAAAAGAAAAGGCTTTTGTTACTTGCTTTGTTTTGCTTCCAACAATGGAAGTCCAGTAAAAAAAGCATGAGCAAAAAACCACTTTTGTCTACAGTCCAACCTAAATCACTACCAGTTAGTTCATGGAATGAGGATATTAGTAAAAATAAAATAGGGACCTAGCAACAATATCCATACAGAGCAGTTAAAGAAATATGAATAGATTTATCCTTCCTACTTCTGCTCTCACTTTTCTGGATTTTAATAACATATGTAATGTCTTCAGGCACAACACTACAGTACGTTAGCACATAATTCACAGGAGTACATATTAGCAATGTGTAGGACTGCTCTTCAGTGAAAGAACTGAGAAATGTGGTCTTTATTCAGTATGATGAAACAGCTTCCCTTATCATTTAAAAAAATACAGCAAGCCATTGATACTTTTTTTTTTTCCCCCACGGGCTAATTTGCAGATATCTGGCAAACTTACAAAGAAATTAGAAATTTTAAACATCTTAAGCAGGTGCCATGACAAAGTAGTACTGATTTAGCTATGGCTGAATGATTAGCATTTTCCCCTGCTCCTGGCCCGATGCATATTTCCCATTTTTTTTAGAAACACTGACTGAAAAGTCGGCCTAGATTATCACACCTCTTAAAACAAATAGTGACTCTTAAAAAACCCCCCTAATTCATACTCTGACTAATAAAGCCCCTACTTTTTGACTGAACTCTTGTATGGTCACAATTTCAATGACAGCATTATCAGAGAATATTGCTACATGATTATCTCTGTAAAGATTAAGAAGGAAAAAACTGAAAGTTGAACTATCTTCCAGCAACATGATGATTACAGAGGCATTTCAGAGGCAGTGAAAACAATGAACTGTGGATACCAAGTGAAGACGGTTTGGCAAAGTTTCATTTGGAAAGATTCAGTGTCTGCACAGTGTGGGCTCTGTGCAGGCTGAAAGGATAACCAGGAAGATTTAGTTCCTGATTCAGCCAGGCATTTAAGGACATGAATAGTCCCATTGAAGTCAATGAGATTACTCACTTACTTGAAGTTAACCACATACTTAAGTATCTTTCTGAAATGGACGCCTAGGCTTGCAGAACGGTAGTAGGAAACTAATTTGCCACAGACTGGCTATGAAACAGCTTTGTAATGTTTGTTTGGAAAGTCTGTCAGAGCTTTCCCATGAAAAGGTACATTTCTCCACCTCATTGAACTGCCAGGATAGCTAGGGGCAAGTAGGTAAAAAGAGTTAAAATAGTCCTTTGCCTTGTTCTTTAGGACGATTATACTGGGGCATAGAGTAAACTCTTTCCACTTTGTCTTGTGTGTCAAGAGAGCCAATATTTTTCTGGACTTGATTTTCTCATATTTGAATCTTAATGAGTGAGCTTATTACTGTAGCAAATCCTCCTCCTGGGAAGTACTTCTAAAATGAAATTAAAGAACAAGTGCTGATTGATTTGCAAGATTTGCAAAATGTTATTCATGTTATTTTTCAAAAAGGCCAAAATATCCCAACAACATTATTCCAGAAGTTTGAGAGGAAGTCCCCTATCACTGTCAATGATCAGCATTCTCAGCTGAAAAGAAAGTGAAGCTGAAAGGGAAGATGGTACTATTATTCTTAGTGAACTTTAGATAGAGCAACAAAAGACAGAAAGCAATGTCCGTGCTTTAGTGTTATGAAAACAAGATGCTCAAAAAAAAAAAAAAAAAAGATGAGCCATTCATTTAAAGTAATTTTAAACACCAAAGGACAATGAGCCTGTACACAGAAAAAAATCTGCCAAATTTCCAAAATGGGTCTAACTATCCAAGAAATGACTGCGACTTGTTCATCTGGAAGAAAAAAAAAAATTCTACTCATACAGGATAAAATACGTAGAAAACAGGAGGATTTACACAGCAAATAACTTTTTTTTCCTTAGAGGATGAAAGTCATAAGCCATGTTAGAAAATGAGATACCTACAGCAGAGAACAGTATTTTGTCAATAGGAAAACGTAGTCCTTGGTAAAGTTATGTGACTTCAGGTACTCTGGGCTTTATTCCAAACTATACTTTAAACTTCTGTCATTATCAGGGAAAAGTGAAAAACCTGTGTACTGTATTGCTCCGTATCAAAAATGTAGATTATTCTTTTTTTGTTTGTTTGTTTTTAATTCCTTCATGGCAAAGCCTAGTCTTTCTTATCTGTTATTGTCATATTTTGACACAATAAGGCCCTATTTTATATTGAGTGCCTATAAACTGCTGAAACATAAACAGAATATAGACTGTCGCTGAATTAAGGAATTATCAAACCTATTAGCTTTTTCCCCTCATGACTACTTTTTGTTTAATAAAGTGCTGTTTACTGTACTGGTCAACACATAGCAGCAGCTGGCAAAGCCTGCAGTGCAGTTCTGAGAAGGGAAGGTGGGTTGAACAGTGACCAGTTCTCTCTCTGCCAGGATTCCTTCCCTGACTGTTAAAAGGTACATGTTAGGATTTCTTCCAAGCCCTTCCCAAGGTAAAAAAGGAAAGTTGTTTGGGACAAGAGATAGAACAGGCAAGCAAGCTGTAGCATTTTAAGGGATTCATGAAATTATCCCCTATATGTGTAGAAACAGCCAGTGAAAAAGAATGATGGCTTGTGATTGCCCTACGAGTGCACGTAGACATGATATCTGCAATGGTGGAAAGAAGACAGACTGGACAAATGAGATGCAATTATTTTGCTGGTTCTTGCTTTTCATAACTGATCCTGCTTTGTGCTCTTGCTTCTCAACCACCATCTGGAACCTGCAGGGCACCAGCATCCTTTGTCATTGGCTGTGTTATAATCCTTTTCCCCCTCTCTCCAACTCCTAATCTTTCTCACTAAACAGTTCTCTTCAGTATCATATGCATGCCAACAGCCTCTGAAGTTTTGCATCAAACAGGCTGGCACTGATGGAAATGTGTGTTCCTTTTCCAGGCCTGGTTGTGAGAAAACCCAGTAAAGCAAGCCGTGAGTTTATATCTGAGAAGATGGCTTTTGTCCAATAACATGTCAAGTTTGTCAAAAGTGTCTGACTGAAGCCCTTTATTATCACACACTGGTGAAATGATTTGCCTGAAGGGGAAACAGAGCATTAATAAATTGAATGAATTGCACATTGTTCATGACAGACTGCAATGGTACAGTCTTCTGTGTACTGTACGTTCCAGATACCACCCCAGGTCCTATCTGACTAATATTCATCTGTATAAAAGCATAAGAATCAACTTGGGATCGGTAGCACAAATCAGCTGTTCTTAGGATGCCTCACTGAAAGTGTTTCCCAGGCTAGATCATATGCCACTTAGTCTTAAACCCTGACAATATATCATGTTTACATTGTCAATGGTTCATCAGCCTCATGACATAGCAAAACTGGCAATTCAGGCTGTAAATATTCCTGTCGTAATATCAAGATTAGAAATGTGGAGTAAACTAAACTTGTATATTGCCTTAATCGCCATGGTAAAGGATCTGAGGACATGGGTGATGCTTTGTAAGTACTACACAACTTTTGAGCTCCTTGACAAAAAACGCAGTAAATTTCTCTGTCTCTCTAAATTATTCTTAGATCTTTATGAAATAAAAGAGCTTAACAGTCTTGCTAGAATTTTGTTGGCCCAAATGACAAAGGGAAGGGGAAAACAGCTCTATAATTTATTGTATTATGTATTTATTGTATTATGGAAAAGAGAGCTACAAAAATTAAAGAATTCACATTGTGCAGAAATGTAAGGAGACCTTGGTACAAGAATGAATTCCTCCATAAATCTGCTTAATTTTGATTTTCTACTGAGGAAATTCAAATATATATTAAATTATTTCATGTATGCTTCTTTGAACGTACAGAAACGTCAGCACTTGAGCAGAAAGTCCAGCTCCAGTCATGGTGTTACAAATTAGCATTATTCAGTGAATGCCTTTCTAATCTGAAACGTTTTGAGGAGCTCCTCTTATTAGCTTTGATAGCCAAGCACTTGAAAATACAGACAGAAAAAGGGAAGACATTTGATTTCCTAAACCATACATTGGTAGCAATGTAAGGTTTTTACCTTACCATTCAGTAAGGAAAAAAAACCCAACCAAACAAAAGCAATAAAAGAGCCAACCCCCCCCCAACCCAAACCCTGAACCCTACGGCCACCAAACCTTTACCCAGAAGGAAGTCTCCACCAATACTGTATCAAATTCCCTGTCCTTTGTAAGGCTCACCTCTGGAAATCCGTTCAGATTTTAATTGGCTTCCAGGACCATTGCTACTGCATACTTCACTAGGATCAGTGGCTTACTCTGTTTATTCAAATTATTCCCTCCATATTCACTCACTGCCTTATCTGTGTGTCCCAGTTCACTAAGAAACTACACTCCCTGGAGAGCTTATGTTCTCTCTGTCTCAATAAATAAATAAATAAATAAATGTAATAAAAAATCGCCCTTCAGCACATCCAAGGGTATATTCTGAATTTTAATTAATTTCAGAGGAAAAAGTACCACGATAATATTTTCATAACATTTTTGGTGGTATCTTTGTCTTTTACTTATGCCTCTGCATAAAGGGTCATCAATAAATCACAGTTTTCCTGTTACAACTTGAAACTTACCCTTCAGCTTTCTTCAGCTGCCAAAGTAATTTAAGCTACAGTATGACAAGTGGAATGATAAGACTGAAATCCCTAGGCTTACATTAATTTTTTAAAAAATGCAATTATTATCTAAAAGCCTTTCTCAGCTCTACCTTTCCTGATGATGGTGTTCTGAAGAAGCAATCTGTTCTATGTGAAGTTTAAAACAAGTTGGTAACTTCCCATACTGCACTGTGACTCATTTTGGAAATCTCTGTGCTGATATCAGCATGTTGAATACCAGAAAGAAAGTGACCCAGCAATGACTTTGGGTAGCTTCATGGACTGAAGTAAATATTTACATTACTTCAGGCAACGGGGAGGTGGGGTGGCACAATGAAAGCCATATTTGTCCTAAGGATTATGTCACTGTTCCAAACACAGCCTCTCTGTGCAAAAAGCGAGGAGCATTTTAATTACCCTTCTCCCCCATCATCAAAATATTTTTAGGATTGCTTGACTGTGCAAACTGTGTGATAGCCAGTTGTCAGCAAACAAAGGGCACTGTATTCCTGAGGGAAAGAGATGGTCTTCTGAACAATTACAGTTCTCAGAGATGCATAAAAGGTGAATAGATTCTCCCTAATCTGATCATTCGTGATATCAACTCGGCAGCTAATAACTTTGTCTAAGGAATTTGATTGCAAAATATATAAATATTGGGAGAGTCCTCTCATGTTCACAGGAAAAAAGCCCTGCCTTTTAGAAAAAAAAAAAACGGTACCAACTATGAGTAAGAAATGGCTCTCAAAAAATCGATAGGGGAAAAATAAATACCAAATACTCCTCTTAAATAGTTTTTTATATTAATCTACTACTTTAAGACAACTGTAGCACTTTGTCTTCAAATATTTAAGCAGCCCTCTGGAAGTAAGTGTGTCTTAGGGCTAGAACAAGCAATCTAGGAAGCCAGACTACCAAACGCTAAGCTCAATTTTTTTTTTAATTTTTTTTTTTTTTTACTTAATTTAACAAACACTTTTAGGTAGAGTTCAGAAAATGTTTTGCAATGGAAAATGAAGAGAAGGCATTCACATTTGTTTTCTACGTGTAAAACATTCAGGCTGCTTCCTGCAAGCTTGGTCATAGGGTCACATCTGCCCTTAACATATTGAGATTCACTATCATTTGGATGCACGCAGGACTGAGTGCATCGATAACTGGTCAGTTATTGTCTCTCTTCCTTCCCTTTCTAGACTTTTTTTTTTTTTTTCTAAAAAGGCAGCACAATCACTTTATTGGAAGTACTACTTTATGCTGTATTGCTTAATTCTGATATGCCTGATAAGGCATCCACTATTGTTTAGACACTCATCCGGTAAGATGATGGGAACATTTCTGACAGTATAACTTGAACAAAGAATTAACCAAGTAATTTTCTACAAATACTCTGACATATAACATTTGTTGTTCTCTGTTTCTATAGCGTCAGTTCTTGGAATTTGACTTGGAATGCCAATAAAAAGAACTTGAGAACCAAAAATGAGATTTTTTTTCTTTAAAATGAAATTAGTAGTGACAGCCATATTACTCAACAATAAATAGCTAGTTTACAATTAAAATTTCTAAAGCTTAAAATCTATTTTTTTTTTTTTTAGCTCAGGATGTTAGTGCATTCTTTTAAATGAGGGACCACAACTGTTTGCTCTCACAACAACTTCGAACAGTTGTGACAAAACCTCATGTAATGCCATTCAAGAAAAAAGTAAACTTTTTATTGTCAAGTGGTATAACAAACATTGAAGACAAACACTGTCTCCAACAACATTGAAGTGAAACACGGTCTACTACAAGATACACCTAACACAAAAGATTTTTAATTTTATAGTGTACTTTGTCCTTTGAGTTTGTAATTCGTAGACCAAAATTTACGCTATTCTAACAATAAATTTTTCCTTGACAAAATCAAAGCAGTATCCTTTCTAAATTAAAAAGGTTTCAGTGGTCTCACATATTTCCAGAAGATGATAAATACAGTGATTATTTGAAAAGGTTTTAATGTATTATAATGTTATAGCTGTTAGCTATAAAATTTTGGACCCAGCAATGCTGGTAAGTTTGCACTGAGGGTAAGTGTGCTTTACGGTCCGCAGGTAAAAGCATGATTTCATACCTTTAGGCTCAATCTGCTGCTTTCTCTCCATACAGATGTCAGCAAAAATGGGGGGAGTGGGGGAAAATAATAAATTTGTCAGGAATACCAACATAGTTTCTGCAGCCAATTTTGGGAAAAAAACCAAAACTGTATTACCAATATTTATTCTGACATTTGTATCATGTGGTCCCCTAACAGTAACTAAAAGACAAATCTTTCCAAACATGTTTCTTTCGGGACTGAGCCAACAAAACCAAGCAAGACTGTAGGGGAATGTCAGTCCTGAAGACCAGACGTGTTTGCTGGAAGAGCATGCTTTTAAAAAGACTTCATGAAGATTGTTTATCTTATTAGTGGTATACCATAGCATAGAAAATTCCATGGGGGGGAGAAAAAAGAAATTGTTTTATTTTTACTCTAGATGCACTTACTTGGGAAATTTAATCTCTAACCAATGGAAAGGTCAAGTGCAGCCAGCATTAATCTCTTTTTAATTTATGTAAGGGAGAACTTCTATTTGTTTCAGGGTAGGATGCTCTTATGCTGTTTCTATAGTAAATTCATAGCTATTCTGAGAAAGACAAACTTGCTGTAACAGAGCACGTTTAAAGTGAAACAAAGCCTCCTTTGCTGTAAGGTGATGGATGCTTTCTACGGATCTCATGTTATTGGGTGTATGTTAATTCTTTATATCAAAGACACATCTTTTAGGCTTGGTTCAGAAGAAGTGTTGGCAACATGAAAAATACTAGCACAGGCTTTTTAAACAGCTTAGTAACTGCTTAAGATTACTGAACAAAACCCCCACAGTTTCTCAGTGGATTATATAGGGTTATATGAGATGCAGCTACATGGTGTAACCAGACATCATTTCAGACTGCACTTCTCCCACCTTGACTAACCAGTTCTCTTTTTCAAAGGAGAAAGATTTTTTTAAACTTCAAAGCTTACAACATTTTGACAGTACTTCCAGCATTTTACCACTCCCTTCAAAAGTCAGGGCTCATTTTAACAACATACATCAGATTTCTGTCTTTTTTTATCATCCTGTTTCAATTCACAGGATAATAGTAGTGCACCTTCCAAAGGCAGCAATGCTGTTCTGTCTTCAGTGTCCTGGTACGTTTCTGGCCTACTGATGGATCCAAGAGGTCCTGCTTGGTTCTTCATCCTCTCATAGCATTTGTGGAGACACAGTCATGCAACTTCGAGATCAATACTAGACCCAGCAACCGGCAGAGAGATTTCAAAGAATTTTAATTGCTCTTTTGAAAGTGCAACAAAACTTCACAACTAGACTGTCCTGACAGAATCTTTAAAGCACCACAGTTTTGAGATGTGAAAGTTTGAGCTATTTTTTCTTTTCCAATAGTTTGTTTGTGAACCAGAGCACATCCATTTACTAGCTGGTTCCTATTTTTAGCAGGAAACAGTAATTTTAAAACAGAAAACACACTGAATCTCTTTTTTGACTGTCCCTTATTGTCTCTGAATTACACAGCTAACATAGTGGAATGTCTTTCAAAGACAAAACTTCAGCACTATGGAAATAAGAATGAACTGGGTGCTGCTTATTGTCTGTGATTTCACAAATAGTCTTGAAATTGTTTGTCATGCCTGGAAGTAAGCTAAGCGACAGAAGAGCCAAGATGACAGAAAATAACAGAGAATAAATTTTTTTTTTTTTAAATTGTTGCTTTCATACATTTGAAACAGACATAGCTTTGTAAAGTGCTTTCAGATACTCTGCCTTATACCATGAATATTGTTTTTTACTTCTGTAAATCAGAAAAAAAATTACAAGGAAACCCAAGGGGAAAAAATACCCAGCTCTGCAAAATGCTAGAAGAGAGCATCCAGATCCATTTTTACCAGACAAAGATTTTGCAAGACCAAGGTTGACCAAGTCAAGAGGATGCTGGAAGAAATATATAAACTGTTTAAAAGCAAAATTAGCTGTAGTTCAATTTTAAGTTATTGGATTCATTTTAGGAGATAATCAAATTTCATGGTCTGTCTTAAGCAGGAAGTCAGAGTAAACTATTATCCTTTGGCTATGAAGTCCCATTAATGCAACCAGTGAAATATAAGTCAAACCTAAATCTTTGAAGTTTTTATGCTTCAAAAATAAAAACCAAGTTGTTTGTGTTCCTGGATATGAGAAACACAACACCTGGAAATTCTTATTTCCTTCTAACAGTCTCCTGGCATCTCTATTTTGTCATTTGTACTCTTTCTACACTTCCAGTCAAGAGACAAACAGGAATAAAATCTAATCACATACAGTTTTTATTTCACCACTTTTAGTAATAGTTTTTTTTCCTGCCAGTTTTGATTCTCATTTAAATGAACTTTTTAATCATAATATGATAAATCTATCGCTGATGTAATTATTCTTTATCCAGTATTACAGCTGTGAGTGGGTGGGTGACAGCTACAGCCTGTATTTTCCCTGAAGTTAATTTCAGCATAACTCTAGGGGATATTTAAGAAGGTATGTTAAGAATATTTTTGAATTTCCTTCATAGTAGAAAAATTTTATGTGCATCTTGGCCTACTGCCTAAGATCTGAGTTGGAGAAGAAAAGGCTGTGTAGATTGCACATTCATTACATGCAGAGGGAGTATACATCCTGATGGTTAACTTCCATGCCAAGCAATAAAGGTAGAAAAACTTTCAAGAGAATCACAGTTTTACACCAGGGAGTTAGTTCTGTTCCCTAGATCCAAATAATTTAAAGTAATAAAACGTATTTTGAATTCATAGTTGATATTCTATTTAATGGTACACTGAGAAATATGTTTTTCCAAGATTTTTTCTTTAAACTTTTTTTTCAAACTATGTCCAGCAGTCATAAGCTGTGGAAGGAATTAAAAAACCTAAAAATGTTAAGTCAGCAGAGCACTGTCATTTGAGGGGTTGTCTCTGTTTTCCTTCAAGCTATCTGCAATACCCTGGTTGCTCTCAGAAGTTGAACTGAGAAGTCTCATTCTTGGTAACCACACATATCTTCACTCTCATTCTATCTGAATAAATCATGATGTCCAAAGCAAAATATACATACAGTTGTTTAATTTTGAGGGAGACAGACATCTACCATATGAGAAGTAATGGAGCTAACCACAAAACACAAACTGCCACTTTCAATTTCTTCAGTTTTTACCTTTTCTCCACATTTGATGTTGATCGAGGCTGGGCAAGACCGGTCCATGGAAACATGGCTTGGAAGAACACAACCTTATTAGACTATTACTTTATCTCAAAATGAACCAAACCAACATATGTCAACTGCTGCATATACTAACTTCATTCCTTCAGAATGTGTAAAAGACATTAAAAGACATTTTATATAGGGAGCCTGCATTATACTTGGCAAACATTAGTTTCTTCAGTGAGGGAATTTCGTGTTTTACTGGCAGTAGGAATACAGACATGGCAAGATGGGACACTTTTAGATGATGTCTAAGTATCAACATCTTTTTCACTATCTGTAAGCTGGAAATACACACTTATTAATCTGTTAAAGTGTCCAGTTCAATTCTATTTCCTTTATTCTTATTTTTTCTTTACTGTAGAAGGATAAAATCTTGTTTCTTTATGATTCTGAAGCAGTTAGAAGAAGAATCTGCCTCCTCATCTTCTGCACAAAAGCATGGCCAAAAGCAAAAGCCAGAGACTTTCCACACAGCAGTTTGTTCCTGTTTTCCTTCTTAGATGCTTCCAATATGAATGACTAGCTGTAGCTCTCAACTGTACCAGTAAGCACAAAAAGGTTAAAGCAAACTCTTACTTGTAAAACAGGAAACAAAAAGACAGCAGGGCAACACTTTATCTTAGTAATAATATTTGGTAAAAACAAAGTAAACTTGTCAAGGATGAGGGTGTGCATACAAAAGCAAAACAGGACATGCCTTCTAGCATGTTGCCTCCTGTAAAATGTTTCACCAGTGTCCTCCAAATCCCTCAAAATTTCAAAGTAAAAATTGGCAGGACTTTGAGTTACATGTTTAAAATAACTCTGCTGAAGAATTTTAGCTCAATATCCAAACTATTAGAATTGGATATTTTAAATGTGGGATTTTTTTTACAGACTTAGACTGTGCCTATAAAACAGCAGGTTCAATGAAAATGAAAGGGATGAAGTACAAAAATGAAATATACTCTTATGCAGAGCTTCCAGTATTGGAATGCATCACTAAAAGAGACCAATGAAGTCCAGAATTTAAAACCATAATTAGACAAGAAGGATGAGAACATTCAAGAAGAAAGCAAGCCCACACAGAAAAGTTTAGGGTATTTTATATTCCAAGTGAAGACAGCTTAACAGAATCAAATATCATTGCTTACAAAAGGAAAATTATTTTGTTGACATACTTTCAAGATTCAGATTTAAGGCTCAAGAATGTCTTTGGAAAGGCCAAACCTGGTAGTCAAGAAAATGTACCACAACATATATTTATCAGAAGATATTTTATTGCCAACAAATACAAAATTGTTGCTTTCATTCCCTGATGTCTCATTTTAAAGATAAAGCTTTTCCTTCACCACTTTTAAAGATGTGTAAATACAGCTGTAAAAAATTAAAACAAAAAAAGAAAAATTGCGACAATAAATTATGAAAAAATAAAAGGTGAGGAGGAGGAAAGCCCAACCCATCAAGGAGAAAACGTATTAAAAGCAATAGAAAAGTTATGAAGTGGAATCAAAGTATCATGTTATGTTTTCCTTCCAAGAGAAGTTTGGAGGGGGTTGCACATGAAATAAAATAGCAGCAAAGGAAGAGGATAAGTACAAGTGCATATGTGTCCCACTGGAACTTGTTTTTATTAACCAAAACAGTAGTACTCATCAGAATCAATTTTGGGATGCTTAGGCAGAGGCTGTGAGTCCTCCATAATAGAAGAATCACTGAACTGGTCCATATCTGAAGGGGTTTGGTGACCAGGGACATCATCTGCTAAGGTGTCCAAATAACTCCCCACTGATATTCCATCCAGTCCATCACTACAGTCTTGTAAACTGTTACAGCTGCCGTGGAGGGATGTCTCCTGACTTTCCAGCAAGCTGCACAGGCTGCCACTCAAACTGCTACCTCTGCTGGCAATGGCTTTCTCTTCAATCATCCACTTGATTGATTCAATGCTTTCATTGATGATGAGTAGCTGGCGCATTAGCTTCACATCGGTGGCTCGGAGATTAACCTACAAGGCAGAAGTGATTAGAAAAATTACTCATTTTCTTCAAAATCAAACTCTAAATAGCAGGCTGGAGGCAATGAATGGGTTAAAAAAAAACACAGAAAAAATCCATCTTTCATATCTAGGATAAATCTATTTAAATAATTAGTAAAAAAAAACCCCAAACGTTAAAGTATTGCTATACTAATACTTTCAATGAAGTTCAAGTGGGAACCTGATCAGGCTATATAAGCAGTCCATTCATGAGAATGCTAGTCAATGACAAAACTTGCACACACACTAGTACAATGCTACTTAGATCAGAAACACAGCTGCTATGACAACTCCTGGAGATAGCTTTTCATTATTCAGAGAAGCAAGACATGAACCCATTTCCATTTACAATTACTGTAAGCTATTTAGCAGATCCAGGCAGCTAAGCATTCACCCCAAATTATCCTTATTACAGTTACTTGGGTAACCTAAAATTTTTAGAAGAGCATCATTTACAAAAAGGCTTGTGGAAATTTAAATTTTATTCACACTATGCCTGAGTTTATGTTGCAAGCTGCTGTGTAAATGTCTGAGAGTTGAAATATTGAACTTATTGAAACTGTAAATTTCAAATTATTTAAACCCATATTAGATGAAGGTGATGAGTTGACAGTCAACCACTTATTATAGGTTAAAATACAGAGCAACAATTTGCCCAAAATAACTAAATAAAAAATACACATTAAGCACAAAGTCTTACTTTCCAACTTAGTTGTGGTGGCTGATGCATACACACAAAAGTGTTAATGATAAAGCACAGTGGAATATTACAGTGCTGCATTTCACAGATATATTTAAATTAACTGACTTCATGTTTTCCTTAACAAACTTTATAAGCCACTGTTTTACTCAAATTTCCACAATGAGATCACACATAAAGGTATGGCCTACAGGTTTTATTTGTTGCCTCTTTCTTTTCATCTAAAACATCACAAGTGTTGGCAAAAAAAAAATCTGTGTGACCTCCTATTCACCACATGAAACGAGTAAAAATACTGAAAAGGTACTCTGACAAACTGAAGATGATTCTGAGTTTGACCACAATATCAAGTGTGGAGAGCCAGAAGCTACTTACATCCATACTGTGAGAAGATAATGCTAGTTTGTGACCACGCCCCAGCACTTTTGAACAGCACCTCAGCACTAATAAATGTTTGACATCACAACAGACACACAGAATCATAGAATCATAGAATGGTTTGGGTTGGAAGGGACCTCAAAGCCCATCTAGTTCCAACCCCCCTGCCATAGGCAGGGACACCCTCCACTAGACCACGTTGCCCAAAGCCCCATCCAACCTGGCCTTGAACACTTCCAGGGAGGGGGCAGCCACAGCTTCTCTGGGCAACCTGTGCCAGTACACACTTCCAGTCTCACCACTTCCAAAGTAAGACCTCTGCCTAGATGAACTTTTGCCATAGTGCCAATGTACGGCACTGGAAAAAAGATGCCAGCCACTTCAGATTAACCCATAGGGATACCATGTCTAGCATGTGATTTGTGTCATATTTTATCACACGTTCTTACATCCTTTAATTGTACTAATCAAGCATACTACATGCAGATATGTCACTGCTTTAATACATGCATTTGGAAAATACTTGTATATAATTTGAGTGTACTTCTTTACAAAAAATACATGTGCCATAATGTCTGATATATACACATATATTACATGTTTTTCTTCTACAGTGCACTAACATCTTAACTTTCAGATTATTAATTCAAAAAAGACAATACAGTAGACAAAAAATTTGATCAGCTTCACTAAATTGAGAAATAAGGAGGAAAACAAGTAAGATCTCTCATACCAGACAATAAACATTTTACGCTATTCTCCAAGTCCACAATTATTATACAGCAACATAGCACCTGTATTGTTCATCCACAATGGACTGGAATGGAATCAGTATTCTCAGGAAGCAAAGACTGTATCTTGTTTTGCCAAGAGTACAGTCTGGACATGGTTCTTTCCATACTCAAATGCCATCTTCTCAATAGCTTAAATTACACTGGTACGGTTGTTCAAAAAGTTATTTTAACGTATTTTTATTCTGTTGATGCTGCAGAAGATTGTACGGGCTCTGGCTGGGATGCTTCATAGCAGCCAGTATGGTGCTGTGCTTGTATTTGTGACTAAAACAGTGTTAATAGCATACCAGTGCTTCAGTGTCACTGAACAGTGATTGCACAGCATCAAGACCTTTTCAGTTTTTCACTCTGCACCCTCAGCAAGCAGGCTGGGGCTGGGAAAGATGTTTGGAGATGACAGAGCTGTGACAGTTGACCAGAACTGACCAAAGGGATACTCCCTGCCATATAATGTCGTGCTCAGCAGTAAACCTCATGGGTTTGTCCTTCCAGTGTAGCCATTGCTAGGGGCCTGGCTGGGCATTGGTCTACTGGTGGGAGATTCCTTCCTTCCTTCCTTCCTTCCTTCCTTCCTTCCTTCCTTCCTTCCTTCCTTCCTTCCTTCCTTCCTTCCTTCCTTCCTTCTTCCCTCCCTCCCTCCCTCCCTCTCCTTCCTCCCTCCCTCCCTCCCTTTCCTTCCTTCCTTCCTCCCTCCCTCCCTCCCTCCCTCCCTTCCCTCCTTCTTTCTCTTATTAAATGGTCTTTATTACAACCCATGAGTTTTTCCCACTTTTGTTCTTCCAATTATCTCCTCCATCCCACTGGAGGGGGACAGGTGAGCGAGCAGCTGGTGGGTGCTTAGTTACTGGCCAGGGTCAACCCAACACAAATAGATTTCAAGCTTTGCTAGTAATATACTCTCTATGCAATTCTCACGTGTATGCCCAGTCTCCCTCCCCAGTCTCCAGAATGACTTCTGAATTATCCTCAATCCAATATCATGGGATTTAACATAGCTAGCCTGGTACTGTGCAAAAGAGCTTTACCATTCACAGTTTTAACAATATTGCCCATCTATCATTGTTTCAGATGTAAGGTTCTGAAAACAGATTGACCATTTTGTAGCCCTCCTGCTCAAGCCAGTTCCTCTACTCCTACCCATAAATCACTGTAAACCATTTGCTCAGCAACTAGGCTGTCATGAAAGCAGCAAATCACCCGACTTCTGAAATGCAACTACAGACTTCAGCAACTTGCTGAATATAAGCAAGCTTGGAGACAGCAAATTTCCCAGAAGGCTGATTAAGGAAATGTTTAACAGAGCTAGCACCAGTACGCCTCTAATGAAACAGTCCCTTTTAGATAAAGTAGACATCTCATATATTTCAGATTCAGTTCACAGGAAATAATTTTTTGCTCTAAATACACCCACAGCTTCAGCATTTCTGTGGAACAGCCTTACTGGGAGTAATTCTTTGCATTCCTGTGTACCGGAGTTTTCCTCCTCGAAGCTACCATGTTGTCCCAAGTCTCCCATATCAAGAGTGTGCTTTTCCTAAAGCAAGCATTAAAAAGTAGTCCACCAAGTGTCATCTTTCTTTAACATGGTTTAATTCATCATCTGCTTAATAACACAAAAATGTCACTACGACATTTCTTGCCTCTTATCTGCTTTAGCCCAGACACAATCACATTTGTTCATATTTATGTAGCTGCAACCCATGTACATGTTGGACTAAGCATGTCAACTAAATGGACTAAACACAATAAAATCTCATCATGCTTGACGGCTCCATTCGTTATGCACAGTAACAGGTGCATTTCAGAAATAACCTAAACAGACTGTATCATAGAAAATATAGGTATTTCAGAATAGTTTCTACAGCTGCTGCTTGAGTTAAAGGTAGAGCACAGCACCACCATAGGGAAGGTGTTTGTGAATATTTATCAGTCCTCAGCACAAACTTGTGGTGTACAGAAGAAACAAATTGTGACAAGAGAGCAAAAAAGAAATTCTAGTTATAGGCTAGCTGTTACATCTTTTTGCTTAGTTTGTATAATCACAATAGTGCAGATCCCCAGGAAGGATCGTAAATGTTTAACATTAAACCGCCAGTCACGGCAACAGAAAATAATGAAATTAAAGTGACAGTGAGCATCTTTCAAGTAATGCAGTCTGGTAACATAGATGGATAGCACAGATTAGCATTCAGACACAACCAGATCTTCAGTCTGGAAGAGATAACTGGCTTAAACACCTGTCTGTGCCTCCCTCCCTCTCATACTGGTTGTTCTAACAAGATATTTCTTCCTTGCACAACTAGCCTTGCTTATGGTCTTCCATAACAACACGTGCAACATTCAAGAGAATTTACATATATATAAACATATGGACATCTGTGTACATATACGTATACACAGATATCTACAAATATTCATGTTATTTTTATACATAGTGTTTTTTAAAAAAAGGACTTGACTAGTTATTTGTTTTAAAATAAAACTCTTAATGACCAGGGCTGTTAACAAAGACAATTATCGCTTACTGGCAGTCACCCAAAATAGTGCATTAGCTGTCTGTAGCCTGGTTACTTTGCTTTTGGATCAAAGTCACACTTGCACTCTGACTACAGGCAGAATGTACTTGCGTTTTCCTGCTGCATGTTCTGCAGACATAGCTTCCAGCCAGCTCCAAACACAGTGGGTCCCCTCCAAAAATGACAAAGCTAAGAATTCTGTTCAATATAGCCTTTTTAATCTACCAAAGCTGTGTGCAACTCTAGTTCCTTTCTGAAGATCACTGTCTTTTAGATTCCTGGGGTCGCATGCTGCAGCTGCTGCTTCTTTTAACTACAGGAAGCCTGCAGGGATATTAATGGCAACCATAAAATATGGTCTGAGGAAAAGATACTCTAAGTTCATTTAAAAGATATTAGTTTCATTTTTTCCTCAACACCTTTATGTTGTGTGCGGTACAGAGCCCACTAGTACAAGGAAAGGAAATGAGTGAGCCTGAATAACAAGGTATTCCCTTCAAGACAAATCTTTTAGCCAGAGCACAGTGAAATAAGTCACTACAAGACACAAAATCTTAAACTTACAGGTTAATGGAGTTATTTAAGTAATTCGGCTCAGATGTTCTGCTCAGCCCAGCATCTTGAGCAGGACTCAAACACTCATCTACGGCTGGCTACTATGGAATCTGTGTTTCTAAAGCAGTACAATTTTGGACAGATATTCCTCAATAAATGGAAGTTGGGTGGAAACAGTAGCAAAATATGGTACCCCACTGAAAGCCACTCAGAAGTTCAGTGTGTGAGCAGTCTTGCAGAAGAGAGTTGGCATGTGAAGAGGTTAGATGAAATAGGCACTGGAGCCAATTCCGTCCGTTGTTAAACGCTGCCATACCCATCTCTATCACCCATTTTACAAACAGAATTTCAAACAGTAGAATCTTTCCACGCCAAACAGATGTGTATGACCACAATGGTTTAGGACTACTAATGCTACTGCTATTTTCCTTTTTCTAGGGTGTGTCAGAGACAGCTTTCCACTTTCCCATTCAATTTCTTCTATTTCTCGTGTCATTCAGAATAAATAGCTTTATGGTTACGCAGCTCTGCCTACCTCCCCTTTCTTTTTTAAAGGCAGATCACCTCAGTTTTCCATGCAATAATGAATTCCATGAATTCATTTGAGATGTAACAAAAAAAACCCCAAACCAACTAAAACTCAATGTCCAAATAATAATTTGTTTTGAATTCTCAGAATTCTCTTTCTTCGAAAAAGCTAACCTTATTCCACTTTCTCCTGGTGTTACTTTTGCTATTACAAACACTGAGCAACAATTTTTAAAGTAACTAAGAAAATTAATTCCCAAGGAGAAAGGTGAGAGTGTGAAAAATAAAACAAATATTGGTTGGCAATATTGAATTGAGTCTTACGAAGACATAAATTTACTACACAGATATAAAAGGATATAAAACTCATCAATATAACCTCATCAACCAATTCTGTGAGAGAATATACATAGCAAGCTAAAAAGACCCTAAGCAACCTATTCAAAGTCCAAAATTCAGAATATGTGAATGAAAGCATTACTTAATTGGAGTGACTGAGCTAACATGTTTACAACAAGGATGAGTGCGGTCACACACAGAGGCTTTGTTTATTAAGCAACTATCGTACAGCATGAAGCATGCCACTTGAAGATTAGCAAGCTCAGAATGGTATTACAATAGCTTCTCAACACCATTCAGTAAAAGAAATGCTTTTTTCCCACTTAACATCTTAAATAAAACTGCAAATGACAGATAAGAAACAAATGCCTGTTCCTTAAACACATAGGATGATTAATAGGCTGTGCATGAGCTCCATCCTACTTTAATTAGTACATATGCATGTGCATGACTTTAAGCCTCTTGCCTACTTCGAAATTGTCCCACTGATTCAGGATGTTTGCATTGGTTTCTTCATATAAATAAGCCACTCTGGGCAATGGTATTTCAGGATCAAGATGAAAAAGCAGAATGGCTAGACTAACTTCTGAATTTGAACACAATCATCAGGATCAAAAAAGCCAGGGAGCTTTTATGTGACAGAGAGCAAGAACACAGGTTTACTATCCTTAGCTAGAAGGCATCATCTATGCACAGGTGGAACTGTAACTGCTTGTGGGAATGCTCCATGTCTGCTTCACCACAAAGTCAACTAGCTTGGATTAATTCCAGCACTACAATAATTCAAGCTAACCCAATCAACCTGACACTATATGTGAGGTCTCTCATTTCTTCAATTTCTTCATATGCATAAACAATGGAGGTAGTGACCAAAGTCTGCCAGAGATGAGACTGTCAGTGAGTCGAGGTAGGTGTCCCAGTGTTCTTCATTATGCCATGTGTGTCTGACTAGGATTTACCTCACACTGATTTAGGTAAATTAAATTTCGGGCAACAGTCATATATGTAGATCAACAGCTTTTTGCGCATGTCATTTCTTTAAGCATGGACTTGTGTTATAATGTACTGCTGGAACACTTTCCCATTTCTTTCCTCATATTTTTTAGGCTTGTGGTAATCTTCAGACAACAAGGGAGTACATACAAAAGCTACATATACAAAAGCTAAATTTATGTGACCCATCGTAGTAGTTGCAGATTGCTGATGTAGTTTATTTCTGCAAATTAAGCAACTTACACTGACCCTTCTCAGCTGCACTTCCAAAATGACTCCCAATAAAAACATTGTAGCAGGTTACAGAAGCAGTCTTGATCACTTTTTGCCTCCTTTTGCAAAAGACATTATTTATACTCTTGTTTCTCTTGAAGATTCCAAAATTGTTAAAACCCTCATAGTAGATTTTTAGGCAGCATTCATTACAATCACTGAAGCCCCAGCTGTTCAGAAAGTAAGCAGCCATTAAATCTTCAGTTTCTGTCTGTGCCCTTGACCTTGCTAGTTTAAAAAGAAGCTGTAGCCTAGTCATGATCTTGTTTCAACCTGCTGCAGTTCCAGTGCAATCCTGCACCAAATGCTTACAATAAATATTTCTACACATCCTTCTGTAAAATTTGGCAGCAACATAACATAGCTTAGTGAACAGTGTCTTTAACAAGGAAGGAGAAAGAGAGACAGTGTGATTCAGCATCAGCCAGAAGAGGATTCTCCTTCTTTAAGTTGAATTTACCAAATACCCATTATCTACAGCAGGTCAGACCTGAGCCACCACCAGAATAATCAGGAGGCAGAGCAACTTGATGAGGGAGGAAGTTAGCTCAGTAAGCAATGAGTGTAAATAATTTAATGATCAGGTTTCAAGGGCACTTCTTACAAAAATATGAATAAAATATTGTGCTAGTATGGTTATCATCTGGTATAGGAAATTACAGTATTGGTGATTTACATTTCTCTTACAACACCCTATTTTAATATGTTAATTTTATACATACTAATTGATCCCCTTCAGACTTGACAGAATGCTACCACAAGTTGCACAGTTGTTTGATTACATTATCTCTAATAAAAAAAATTGATCTCAAGGACTTTTTCCACCTCCCTGAAATGTGCATGATCCTTTTCTGTGGAGTATCTGTGGATAGCCTAACATTTGCATTAATATCTAGTAAAATCTCAATGATTTGGATGAATCATTTGGGGTAATTTTTTTTTTTTTTAACACTATACTATTTGAGGTATCTTGTATGCTTAAGTGTAACACAAAATTATCAGGGGGAAAATATTTTTTTGTTTGTTTGTTCTACTTTTTTGGCCATCTTGTTTTACTGTGAAAAAGAAGAAACAACTTAAATGCTTACTATGTACATATGACTACGATTAGCAGAGAGAAACACGCTATACATCAAAGAGCAAGTAGCAGAGAAAAAAATAAAGGTTAGTTAGCTAAGTCCCTATTTCATTACTTTCTGCTCTAATAAAATAAATGCTAAATCAGGTCTTTAAATACAGAAGCACCACAGAATTCAGAGAGAGAAACATCCAGCCTCAGAAGGAAGAATGAATACAAAAGGAAGGTCCTGATTATTTTAAAGCTTAGTTGAATGAATGTGAAAGGGAGCAGTAAGGAAATGTAGGGGTCTGAGAAGAGCAAAAAGTTTCTAATACTATGGGAAGCTATAACTGAATGTTTCCAAATACCCCCATACTGCTGTCATAAAAGCAGCACCTGACCTTAGAAATATATCTACTATAACAGAGATGAAAATGTCCAGAAAAATCCATACTATGGACCCACATATGTTGACAGACAAGATAATACCACTGCAAACGTTCAGGTCAATATGCAGCGGTAACGATCGGCTGTGAGTGTCAGAAAGCATTACAGCAGATGGACAATCACAGCATCATTACAACGTGTTACGGACACCAGCCACAACACAGGTCTCTATGGATCTTCCCCAACAACATGAGGCAGCACTGGGGCTCAACAGCGTATCTAGATTTTTTTTTTTCATTGAATTTCTCTCTCTGCCTTATTTATGCTTGTCTTGACCAAAACATGAATACAGTGCAAAAATTGGATAAAATATCTGTTCATTTCTGAATTAGGTTTGGTTAATGACCACTGCAAACCTGCTCATCCCTTTAAAATTCATTGGTTTTAATATTGGCACTATGTAAGCATGCTCAAAAGCAGAGCGCTAAAAAAAAAGTGAAAGATCATGGGTTTTGCTCACAGGTATATCCAAAGTTTGAAAATGTTGCTTTTACTGAGACAACAGTGATCCTCACCTCATTATTATTTTTAAAAGGAAAAAAAAATCAACCAAAAACCCCAACTTGTTTCATTAAGACAGAACTGAGGCATGACAATATTACTACTGGAGACAAATCTGAACTTTCTTGAAATTCAAGTCTGCTTTCGCAATAGTGCTGGAGAGACACATAAGATTAAAAAAAATTCAAATATTTGAATCTTCCCAGAATTCAACATGGGATTCTGTTTGTAATAATTCTGTGGCCCTGGAGATGAGGTAGTTCCTGTTAAAAGCACATTTTTAATCTAACAACCTAATCTTCAGTAACGGCAAATTCACGTCCTATTTACTGAAGGTTTATCTGAATAAAAATAAAAAGGAACTTCAAGACGGCCTTGCAATTATAAATGATCACAGGTCCTCTTACAACTGCTTTAATAGAGTTAGAAAGTGACATGCTGATCACTGGGGGTTTTTTTCCCTACAAAAAATTTATGAACATCATGTTTCAGTGCTAAATCTTTTCAAACTTACTGAATAAAAATGAATCAACATCTTATCAAATAAAGTTTGGGGTTTTTTTTCCTTAAGTTTAACCTGTGCACTATTTGAAGTTGCAAGTCTTTCAGATTCAGCCTTATTTTTTCTTCCACATTAAAAACTTCATCCAAATTTCCCCATTGGCATAATCACCATCCTGCTAAAATATGGTTCATACACAGCCTTTGTTCCCATCTGAATGTACTAGCAATTTTGAGAGCTTTCATACAAAATGAAGCAAAGTTGTTTATTTTAAGTCTTTCAGCCAAAAATATCCTTCCAAACTTCCAGATTTCTTCAAATAGTTAACTACTTTAGTTTTTTGTTACCCACTAAGAAGGTATCAAACAGGTAGCAGCCAACCTGCATCTGGGAACTCCAGGTTAAAATGCTAGAAGCAAACAAGAGGCTAGTATCATTTTTAGCAGGCTGAAACGTTGAATTTGGCCAACACAACTAGCCAAGGAGGCTGCTGCAGGCTATAGTAGCCACAGTTTTTGAGCCCTTTTGGCTCAAAATGCAAAGATGCCCTTTGGCGCCTACAGAACACACTGCAGTAATGCATTCTGGAGGTCACAAGGCATGATTATCCAGGTAATAAAGTGAATGCATATATTAAAAATTGAATAAACAGAAATCTTATACTTCTAGCCAAGGACATCTCATGAGAAGCAGCTGTAAACAGTGGTAAATATAAACTTCAGGGCAAAACTAGCTACCAGTCTTTCCATATTATTTGATCCCTCCTCTGACTAATAACCATCATCCACATGATGTGGTGCAGACCTCAGCTTCTCCAGCACCACCCTAGCTCATGTCATATTGCTCCTTTAATACCTAAACCTGCTCTTAGCAAAGATTTCTACATAGCTGACTACTAAGGCAGTGTGACTTCATCCTAATTCAGCAAAGAATATTAATCATTACTTTCTATGCAGTTGCCAAAGGTGTGAGTAGAGTAGGAAGGAATCAAGTTCATTGGTTTCATTTCCCATTTCTCTTTCTACTGAGGAAATGCTAGCAACTAAGCCAGCTGGGGAGAATAAATAAGGTGCAAGACTTGCACCAGATGGGTAAGAAAAGACAAATACGGCCTTTGCCAATAATCAAGAATGACCTGGGAAGTGAGAGAACTAGACAAGGAAATCTGGGACACAACAGCGTTGGACTAGAGAAGTACAGTTGTATTTGAAAAGGGCTGGTTAGGGGTCTTCTGAAGTAATTTTGTCATTAAACTTCAACAGACTACAAATTAATAAAAATTAAGTAGAGAAATGACAAAAGCTTAAACATCATATTGTTGTTCGGGTTGCATTTCTTTTTCCTCTGAAATGGAAGGACTGCTGCTCTGCACTGGTGAAAGCCTAACCGGTTATATGAAATGATGGTCACTGTGAGCTACCTTATCTGCCAAGGGGAAAACAGCAACTGTGCCTCCACTCCATTGCTCCAGTCACAGCAACTAGCGCTAGGTGTTAACAAAAGAGTACATAAATTCTTTGGGCATTTGAAGTTAAAGAAAATTACTGTTACTTTGGCATGCTAGCAGTACTGCTCTTCTCTTGCAAAGAGGCTTTCTCCTCTACTGTTGCAAGATTGACAGTTTTCTCCTACTAACCCTGTAACACTAGGAACGCAGGAACTGAGGGCCACTACTTGAGGCTAAAATATTTCAGTGTATGGCACAATTCTCCCATGACATATAGAGAGTCCATTAATGGTTACAGTGATTGAAGTGGCCTTGTGAAGGCCAAATGCACTTGCAGTCACAGATCAGGAAAAGTGCTCTAAAAATTATTGCTCTGGCTTCATGTCCGTTTCTCTCATAACTGCATAGTTTTGGGAAGACTGGAACAATAGTCTGAAGCTGGAGTTTACAATGACTCCTTGACTGACTTCTCGAAGTTGTCATGTTTTTGCGCACACCCATCCAAATTCTGTTAGCCCGAAAACCTTCCTGCCCATGGAAAGGATTCTTCGGTACCAAACTACATAAAAACATGACATTGCCACTGTTTTATCATCATGCACTTTGTTCTAAACACATCATTTGACTTTGCCCAGCAGAGAAAGTGGTTGGGATTAGCAGCCAAACTTAGAGAACAAATTCAGGACTACGATGTGGCTGGAACAGGCCTTCTCCAGGCACCCTTCCAAACTTATGTGTTACTCTCATCCCTAGGAGGGATGGTAGATATTCACTTCAACAGTTCTCTGAAGAAGTGGCCAACCAATGCAGATCCTATTTCTGCTTGCATAGAAATGCTTCACAGTTTCCTCCTTGCTGTCAGGACAGTTTTTCCTCGTCATTTATAATTATCAGAAGGGTCAAGGTCAGAATCGGAAGCTTTGTAAATTAAAAAAATCTTTTCAACAAACACTCAGTATTAACGGAGTTGCGCCCAATGTTTGCTATGTCTCATAAGCACATATCTGAGTTACAAAAAGCAGTGCAACAATTTAAAATAGAACATTTCTTCAAACCAGTGGAAATTCAGTAGGATGACAGAAAAAAATAATATTCAGAAGAATGCAAAGCAACAGAACTGTTCTACTTTTGTTTCTGCCTTCAAGTAAAAATGTGGGAGCTTGGAAACATTCTACACATTTGTAACATTACAATTCTTGGATGTGTGCTTCCCTCTGTATCTAGACAGAGGTAGGTTTCACGGCCAAAGCAGCAATGAAGTAAAATAACTCTCCTTCAGGAAGTATTTTAGTCATGAATGCAGCTGGTATCCAACAATATGAACAAAATTACAAATTAAGCCAGTAAAGTGTTTATAAAATCTGAAACTCCCAGAGTTAAATAGCAATTTAGCATTGCTTTACAGGCACTAAATGCTTTCACTTCACAGGGCACTGCACCCAGCAGGGCCACGCATAGTGCAAGGAGTAACCAATACTTGTTACTTTACACAACAGTCTAGACATGTCGCAGGCACAACCCTTAGCAATGGTTTAATTTGACAGAGGCCACTGTGAATTCAACAACTACTGAATTAAGTATCCTAGTCAGACTCCCATCTACTGCAGGAAAACAAATAGCAATACCATGTGGATTGTAATGTAACTGTTTCAATGGATGCATACAAAAATATTGTCTCTGTCATTCTAGGTTTTACTCATGGGGCAGCTACAGCTTGCCACAGACGCAAAATAAGAGTATACCTGGCTCTAGGGATACCAAGGCTATTTGTATACTCACGTGGCTCTGTACATCATGGTATAGAGTAAAATCAAGCTCAGAAAGCAACTTACCCTCGGGGCAAGGTTTACTACTTCATAGTCAGCATTACTATGCTAACTAAGTGCAGACACAGAAGGTTTCCCATTGAGATCTGGTTTGTAGCCATTCAGCTGATAAAGGAAGAGCCCCTCACAGTCATACCCTTAACTGCAAAATACAGATGTGCAGGAATATTTTATCTTCCACATTAAAGAAACATCATTATTTTTAATAATTAATCTCCTCCTTGGCTTTTATTGCAGCCATATATTTCAGAACAAATATTTCAACCTCCTCCTCAAACTCCCCAGCAGTCACTCCTATCCAGTTCTCACTCCAATTCTTCTCCAGTCCTTGAACAACTTATCCTGTCTGCCACAAAAAAGTTAGTATTTTTCTGAAGTGGCTAAAAAGACCAAGATCCACAGGTTTAAAATTCTTAGTACTATGATTCCCTTTAGGCATTAACTGAAGTTATCCAATGACGATACTTCAAAACTGTGCTTGATAACAACTACAGTATGTACAAGGCCACAGGACAGCAAGACAGAACAGCTTAAATAACCAAAATACATCCAGACTTTCCTAACAAGAAAATCAGACATATGAAAGTCTTACAAAATTTGGTTTGTTTTTTGGTTTGTTTTGTTGGGGTTTTTTTCTCTTCTTTCTTTTTTTTTTCTTTTCCCCCCTAAGCATTCAGTAAACTAATTGGCCAAAACTGGGTAATCTTGCTCTTCAGAATTGCTGTGTTGATGGACATCCTCATACTTTAGTCCAAATTCAAGTTTCTCCTGCCTCCTTCTTTAGATACTTTTAACAACTGCAATTAACAGTTTCTTCAGCATTGTAAATAATGTAGTAGCTTTCTGTCAAGCATGCAAAAAGCCATTTTTGTTGCAGTTATTTTAGAGCAGTATTTGGTGAAGCTATTTCTGAGTCATCAGAGCTTATAAAGTCATCACTTTCCTACACATCTCCAGTACAGAAAGTTTGCATTCACAAAAACCATGCTAAAGTTTCAAGCACTGCCTGTTACCTGTGTTTCAGTAAGAATTTAAAAATATCTATACAGAAGCTTACAGACTGTGTAGGGGACAGATCCTCTGATCCAAGGTGGCCTTAGAATGGCTATCTAAATAGTTACAGACTTCTCAAATTAAGAAACTAAGTGACACACTGATGCCACCTCAGGCTCCATTACACACCAGTAAGGATAAGTGGGCGGTTGAAGTCAAAATTCAGCACAGAGAACTGGCATGAAGGCATAGAGTAATCCATCATGGGTAAATGCTTATAACAAGCAGCCCCACTTATGAGAGTGAGGGCTGGAAAACAAAGGCTACCAGTCTGCCTTTGTAACAAAAAAGTTCCCCTTTTATTATGAGATTGCCTATAATTTTCTGTTGAGAGCACTTCATCTTTAGAGTCATCTGAGAACTATCTTTTGGAACTGCTTACAAGTAAGATGCCCAACTTCCATGGTTATAAATGCAGGTGAAAATCCAAGAGAGAAATTACACTCAATTTAATTAAATTCCAACTGCTTTTCAACAGCTTGGATGTTCCTTTTACTCCCGTAACTTCATCCTCATTTGCTCTAGATTCCAGTGCTCAGCCTCTCTTCCAGGACATGGACAGAAATGAAACATGTAGGAAATAAACATGTCCACTTTGGAAAGTTTACTAGGTTTTGAGCTTGAAGGCAGAGAACAAAGGATCTTGTAACCCTTAAAAAATGGATTGGAAATGTATTCTTTTTCTTTAACAACTTACTGTTAGGAGAAAAAAAAAAGTATCGAAGAGTAGAAATCCACGCGTTGGGCATCACCTCTTCTCAACATATGTATTTGGTACTGTGCATTTCAAGTTTTTCCTGCTCATGCACAAAAGGTACTTTTTAATTATTGTTAGCCATGAGTATTCACACAAAACAAAGTATCCATACAAAATGATGATGATCAGGGCTGGTGAACCTGCGTTACGAGGAAAGACTGCAGGAGTTAGCTCTTTTCTCCCTGGAGAAGAGAAGTCTTAGAGGGGACCTCATCACAGTATCCCAGTACTTAAAGGGCAGCTACAAAAAGGATGGAGGCTCTCCCTCCACAAGGAGCCATGTGAAGAAGACAAGGGGCAACAGGTACAAGTTGCACCAGGAGGGGGTTCGTCTTGATATAAGAAATAAAATTTTTACAGTGAGGATAATCAGTCACTAGAACAACCTCCCGGTAGAGTCCCCGTCACTGGAGGTTTTCAAGATGCAATTGGATAGGGTGCTCGATAATCTCATCCAGACTCCCTTTCCCATGAATAGTTGAACCAGATGATCTTTCAAGGTCCCTTTTAGCCCGAGCTAATCTCTGAAAATCATGCTGTTCTGTTGATTTCATCAGAAAGTTTGTAAGCTATTTGCTAAAAGCTATTACAAGTCACTTAAACTGTAGAACTCTGTGCAGAAGAGTTTTGTCTTCATATCTTTTCATTACAAATTGTCAGCAATCAGACTTTAAAAAGCAACTTCAAAGCCAAAATGCCTCCTCTACCCTTGAAACAAAGTAATCAGGAAAGAAACATCATGAAATTATAATATATTATAGAAATAAGGGCTGGCAAAAGTCTCACCTGTACATGGGCAGTCTAACTGGAAGTCTTAAGTGAAGTATCCCTGACACTGCTGTGATGATCTGTACATGAGACAGAAGCACTTGTACTGATGTATTTCACATTGATGCTGCTAGGTAAGGTATCAGCAATGTTTCACAGACTGTTGGTCAAGCAGTAACTAATAATGCAAGCGCATACTCATCTGTACTTCCTGGGGACTTAAACCCTTCAGCTGCTGCTATAGCTGAATGAGAACAGCCGTAAGCACCAACTGAATCCAACATGGAAATGCTCCACAATTCAGATCCTTTTGCCAAACACTGGGTGAGACTTGCCGTCAAAAAAATATGTTTAAATATGCATTAACTTAAATAACCTTGCTCACCTTGTCCTTCCAAAGACGGTCTGAAAAGACGGAAAACTTGGCAAAGTTCTGAGACTATAATTAGGTTGCAATTTTTTCTTGCCAGATTTGATCATTTTCCCTATAGATCAATCAACAAATCCCTTTTAACCCGAGTATCCTGATATCACTGCCCGATCTGCATTATATGTAAAAATTACAAACTCCTCTACCACATCATGCAAATCAGAGAGCATGAAGGAGAGGACTTGTTAGCAAGATCCAAGATTACCAGCTTTTTCAGTGAACTTCAGGAGGACTTGGGGAAGTAAGTTCATTTCTATTTCTGCACACCTTCTTTCTGCTTCTAAGAAGGGCCTCACTTCAGGGATTCACTGAATAACTGCTCACTAAGAAACCAAGGTTAATCAAACCCTCCTACACAGGCTTGAGGCTTAGCCACTAGTAATTTTATATTTAAGATTTTATCTTCAATCAAGTTTTTAAGCAAAAATTCCAATTAATCTAATAGAAAACCACCATCTGATAACACAGTTTTGCACTGCTGACTAGACACACTGAACCAGATCTTGGCTTCAATTAAGTCAATTGATGTTATCATACAAATAGTGAATGCAGCAGCCTGTACCTATAGTATGTGTTAAAGACATGTTTCAAGTCACAGTTGTTGACTTTTTTAAAAAGGTCCTTTAAAGAAACTAATAAAAGCGCTCCCCCCCCCCCCCAGCTGTGGATCTAATAAATCTAAGCAAATACGAAGTTGTTAAAACTCTTAAGAGCTGGTAGAATAGACTTACAGCAGCTCTGCCCACCAACCTGCACCTTCATTTACATGCTAACATATGGGGGAGGGGAGGGGAAGGGATTGTCATTATAATGATCATATTTGCCTTAATTCCAATCAGTAAAAAGTACTTTTAGCTGTGTTTCATTTTGTCAGGACTCCATGTTAATTAGCCTTTTAAAAAGAGTTATCCCAAAATAGAACTAGGAGAGCAAAGGGGGAGAAAACTTAACTAACAAGAGAGCATAGGAATATGCCTCTATCTCAAATAGCTTTAGCCTAAATCTGATAGGCTCATCTTCTTGGCAATAGGATTGTTTATTTCTTTATGCCTTCACTCTAAAACCTGCTGCACTCAGAATACCTGGTTTGGTCTTCAGACTCATTAATAATATTTGATCCTCAACAGCATTCACTGGAAGGAATCTCATCTAAAAGTCTCAGCATTGCCATTTACCCCTCACTTCCAAGAGACAGTTTACCTTTTCTGCCTGAAATATTTTGATGCAAAACATGGTATTGTTTTATTGTATGTAATCTAGACTATACTTTGTTTAACTTTCTTAGCTTTCAAAGAAGCAATAAAAAGTTGATTTGGGAAACTTGTGAATGAACAAAACAAAACAAAAAACCACACTCTTTTTCTTCAGGTATTAAAGGAAATCTCCCTTTGAGTAACCCCAGAGCTTGTGAAGGAGAAGTCTGGCTTTTGAAGCAGTATCATTTCACACTGCAGAACAAACTTCACTGATTATTTACTACAGTGTGTAGCTGCTGAAGTCGTATGTATTGAACCATGATACACCAGAAAGAGGGCTGCAGCTATAAGGGGTTATTGTTAATCCCCCAATGGAAGATTCCACGTAAAATATCACAGGAGGAAAAGTTTAACGTGACAAATTTCATACTGAATCAAGGGTACATTGGCTAGCAGGAGGTACTCATCACATCCTAGGCTGACCAGAGCACAGCGTTTTGACCCGCACTGGCAATTACATCTTGCTGCTTCTGTTACTTGATGGCCTTATGCCTCAAAGGCACCGCAGTCTCCATCACAGCCTTGGTGGGGAAAACTGAAGGTAACGAACAGGATGGGGGCCTGGCCAAGCAGGTCCATATTTCAAAAAAGATACTTTGTGGTGCTTTGCATGTGATTCCAGTGACTACCAGCAAAATCAGGCTCGAGGGGATAGGAACAGCAAAAGGATCTGAAGAAGCAAGATGCAAGCCTCAAGGCCTTTAGCCAGAAGATGCACACCTGCCACACACCCCCACATCTGTCAGGTGCTTTAACTCACAGTCAAAGCCAGCATTTCTAAGTCAAATATTGACACGATAATATGCTTAGCTCTTAACATTCCCCTGCAGCAGATGACACAGGAGAGGTAATCACATCCACCATTCATTCACGCTCTTCCAGCCCAAGGACATGGCAATTCAATGAGAGAGAGTTCTTAAAGCTTCCACCATCCCTCTCTTCCTCAGAAGTATCCATTCCAACAGATACCGCTACTTTGCTCTGAAGCAAGGTAAGCACTGGCTTCTCATATACAAGATGGATGGAAGAACAGAAGATCAATTTCTTTGGAAGAACAAAGTGTGCATTGACAGGAAAGGAGATGTGGCCCTCCAGTTTTAAATGAACAAAAACTTCCACCTACTTCCACTCCCATACGTTTGAATTTACTCTGGTCACTGGAAGGATTGTATACTGCCTGAACTGAGGCTTGGTGTTTACTCCCAAGCATTACAAATAGGTTCAGGTATGTATGCTTCCCTTTTCTTTACCAAACAAAAGGATGTTGGGTGATCACAGAAGTATTTTATAATAGCTATGAGCTGGAAAGCAATGAGAAAACATAGTTAACAGTAAAATACGTCCTTAGCACAGTCAAGAGCATTGGGATCACCATGATTTAAATGCAATGATAAGTCAAAACATACTACGGAAGCATCTATAAAATAGCTTTGTTTGTCAGATATAGTTGAAATTTGCCAGCACAGGCACGGTCATTGTGACAAAAAATAGCTGTGGGAAAGGACTGAAGTTGAGCTGCATAATTGCACAATTTGTATAAAGCCAGGTTTTAAAAAAAAAAACCAAACACCAAAACACAACAAAACAAAACAGAAAATAGCCACATCTGTCCAAAATATCTTCATTAACAAAAACAAGAATACAAGAAGATAATGAGACAGTACTACTCAGCATCAAAGAAGATGTCAGCACAGTAACCTGTGTCAAGTTTTTTTTATATGTCTGAATAACCTTTCTTTGTAAATGCTTACAAAAAGTTGTCTCAAGCGAGCAAGCAAAGAAAGCACAGATGCGTGTATCCAAAGTTCAGTGAGTGGGCTGCAGAAGCTGCCATCATAGTGCAAGTAGAAAAACATAGCTTGATGGATGATACTTGGTTTTCTAAACTTCTAAACTTTTCCATTTTTTGCATGTAGCATGTATTGATATTGTTCTTAAATTGATCAGATCAGTACAATGTCACAAAGAAAACTGCAGGGGGGAAACTGACAGATTAAGAACCTGAAGAAAATTTAAGGATAGAGGAAAATCCTTCAGTTGGTAGGAGTAGAGGAAAACCCCAGGAAGATAGTTCAGTTTCATGCTCTGGATTACAGAACAGCTGAGAGCATGAAAAAGATGTAGACAGAGTACCAATACTTCACCTTTTACAAATAGTCATTATATTGGTGGTTTAATGGGCATACACAAACTAGAAGTCAAACAGGACGAGGTGTGTAACAGAACTCCCCTTTCTTGGCATGAGTAATGAGTCCAGATGTGAAAGTCAGTCAGTGAAGTGACAAAGAACAGGAGAGGTCAAGGATGTTGAGACTAAAACATGTTCATGCTGAGGGCAGGGAGGAAGAAAAGGGAAAATGGGTGGCAGGAGGAAGAAGAGGCAAATTGGAGACTGTGACATAAAATTTGCAAGTGTAAAGTAGGTGAAGAGATCAACTCAAAAGGAAAAGGTGATGAGGGCAAGTCACTTGTTCCTCCCCCTCCTCCCCCCAACAGGCCTAACTGTCATGACATGTCTAGACAGTCACGCCAAGACCTCTGGCTACCTTGTCTCCTTTGCAGTCCAACATGCCTAACAGTTTTATATTATAAGCTACCTGCAGGTCACTCTACAACTCTTGTGCAAGCTTCAAATTCAAAAATAAACATGAGATATGCTGACAATGTGGAACTTAGCATTAAAACTGAAATTCACAGTGATCATTACACTGAAATACATTGATAGTTTGATTTGTGAGCATCTCTTAAACCATATGAAACCACACAATAGCAAGTGTGATTTATAAGTTACCTCTCAAGATTAAGGTAATCATCTTGGCTATTAACTCTCAGAATATTCATTTTTATTTCCTTTTTTCCCTAGCAAGCTCATTCTTTAAAAAGCTCTTACAAACCCACCCATATGTTGCTTATATGTATGTAAGGTTGCACAGGAAATGATGGTATGGCTTTATACTTGTTCACATAGGATGAGATTTCTTTGTTTGCTGTAAACGGCTGAGTTCCAAGACAGTTGCATAAAGTCATGTCAACACGTTGCCAGCAAAATCCTCATCTCAACAAGATCAAATTCCATACTGTTTCCAAATAAGCTTAGTGGCAAGCGCTATGGAAAGAACTGCTACCAAAAAGTCTTTTGGGACCTCACATAACAATCACACTCTAATAAAAATAGAAGCCAATTATGCTTGCACATCTGAAGTACTTCACATCGTCACAATCATATCTGCTGAGTGTTCATTAGTTGCTTGCAAAGCGTGTTTTTTTAGTCTGCCTTAAAAAAAAAAAAAAAAAAAAAGAAGTTTTACAGCATCATCAAAAATAAATTTATTGAGATGGTGACATACAAAGTAGGACAAGCACCTGCATTAAGATGGTAAACAAGTTGGAAGTTTTGAACTAAATACAGCACAGTCCCATCAGGGACCACTGACACAAAACCCTCTCAGCCAAATTGTAAGTAGTTGTTTGTTCAAGAATTATCGTGCATCTTCTGCACAGTCTGTTTGGAACTAAATAAGTCTCTGAAGACCAACGTCCAGAAACTGAGGTACTGAATACCAGGCCAAATTTTCAGCCCCAAAACATCCCGTGTCTCTTTAGGTATTAGTCATCACCAGGAAACAGGTGCCATGCAGAAAGTGCATTTACAACAGAGAGTAGTGTGTTATTTTATTGATACATCAGCTTTCAGTACTTTTAACAAGCTGACAGAGGAACAGAAGCCAACAGCGAGTCACTAGCGAACCGCCACTCTGCGAGAAAAGGAGCCGACACGTTACACGTCCTCCACGCCGTTCAGCTGAACAGCCTCCTCACCCGGGCGGCAGCAGCACCGGCGGCGGCAGAGCTTGCAGCCTCCCTGCTGCCGCCCCGGCGGCGCCGGACTGCGGCGGTCGCGGCGTGACCGGACCGGCGGGATGCTCCTGGGGGCGGGCAGCACCACCTTCCTGCGGCGGGGCCGGGCCGCAGGGCGGGAGGAAAGCCGGCCAAGTCCCCGGCCGACCCTGCGGGGAGCGCTCCCCACGGAGGGCCGGGTGCCGCCGGGAGGGAGGCGGCGGTGCGAGAGGGCTGCAAACGCCCCAAGCGCTGCCGCTGGGCCCCTCGGCCGGCGCCCGGCTACTCACCATCTCCTGCCTCAGGAGGTGAAGTTTCGTCTCCAGCCTGGCCAAGGCGGCGGCACGGCGGCGGCGAGGGCCGGGGGCTGCGGCGGGGCCGCGGGTGGGCGCGGCGGCGGGGCGTTCCGGGAGCTCCTCCCCGCGCAACGGCCGCGCCAGGCTCTCGGGCACTTTGCGCCCCAGCTTTTGCTCGACGTCGCGGAGGTCTGGCAGGGCGCCGGGCTCCATCGTTTGCCCCGGAGGGGCCCGCGGCGGCGGCGCCGGCAACTACCCGCGGGCGCCCGGCCGCTGCAGGGGAGCGGAGGCGCGATAATCCGCGGCAGCGCTGGGGCCAGCGGCCGAGCCGCGCAGGTGACCCGCCGCAGACATGGGGATTTCCTGGGCCAACCAGCTGCCCCCCCGCCCTGCCCCGGCCCTCCTTTGCCACCGGGTGGAAAGACAAAAGCAGGCAGGCGGGAACGACGGAGAAAAACTCCCCCCAAGCCGAGGGGGGGCGCGCCCCGGCCCAGCTGAGGGACCGCGATGCGCCCCAACAGCTGCCGCCTGCCTGCCTGCCCCGGGCACCGGGACCCGAGTCATCGCGCGTCTCGGCCGGCTGCAACTTTAAAGCCCGCTGGCAGGTGGAAGAGGCGCGGCGCGGCCCTCCTACCGTAATGCCTGGAGAAGAGGCGCGGCACGGCGGCGGAGGCGAGGCGCCCCCCCACGGCGGGGAGTGCGGCCCCGGTCGGGACCGCCCGGACAGGGCTCGGGAATAGCGCGTTCCTTCGGGGAACAGGGAGAGGGAGAGGAGAAGGAGAAGAGAAAGAGCAGAAGGAGAGGAGGAGGAAAGGAGAGGAGGAGGAAAGGAAAAGTGAAAAAAAAAGAGAAAAGAAAATAGTCTCTAGAGCTCTGTGATCCTAGATCAATTTCTAACAGGGATAAGAGTATAAGTGCAGCAGGAATGTTATTCCCACTCGTCAAACCAGTTTTATTGCAGGCAGGCTGATTTTCCCTCCACCCCCCATTATTATTATTAATAATAATTATTATTGTTATTACTATTGTTGTTGTTATTATTATTATTATTATTATATACCCCCTTCCTCCTCTTTAAAAAGCAGAGTTTGCTAGCCGAGCCAGTTGCTGTAACTGATAGCGAGGCACGTGCTGTCCGTGCCGACAGCAGCACTGAAAGTGCCCTGTTGTTCCTTGGCCTGGGGTGTTGCTCCTTGGCCTGGGGTGTTGCTCCATACACCTGTCACAACACTGAAAAACCTTTTAGGCATGAAACTTGGGGTATGAATAGCCCCATCCATCGAACCGCAGCTGACGCATGTTGGGAGGGGGGGGTTGAGAGAGTGAGGCCAGCCACTCTGTTCTGTTGCCAGATCCTTTATAGCAACTAGAATCACAAAAAGTGGTGTGGTGAGCTTGGGAAAACAAAACATTGTTACAGCAAACCAGGTGTTCTCTGTCAAATAATTTCATCTTTAAAATCTAAGAGTTATTGATCAGAGAACTTTGGAAGGGTTTAGTACCATCAACCAAAAATCCCACAGACATATATGATAATCTATAGGTGCATTGATTTTAGGCCAGGACCCTTACTGCGCTAATATAATCAGACCATCTGGAAATCCTTTGCTTGAGACATACACAAAGACATACATGTCTCTCATATTTGCCTGAACTGTTTAGTTCAGATGACAGAAAAACCATCAATATTCCTATGAGGAAAGAAAGCCAAAACCAGTCACACACACAAAGTCAGAAACCTCCTTCTTACTGCTGCCACCCCTAAATGTGTCCTACAGTTCTGTTTTAATCTATGGATACTTGGAAAACAGCTTCTATATAACCTCAAATTAATGTTTATTTGTGCCATTCTGTAAATTAGCAAGAATCATGTTGAAGTTCTTCCTATGTGAACTATGAACATCTTGTTAAGTAAAAGTTTAAGTTTGTATTACTGTTGCTACAATATTGAACTATAAAAGGAGGGTTCTTTGTTAGGCAAGAAGCACCTTATAAAAAAGGTCATGCTTCAACTGAATTCAAACGTTCTTTTTGAAGAGACTTTTTAAAAACAAGATTGGAAAGATTTTTTTTTTTTGAGATTTCAGGTTACTTGAATTATCAAGCTTTTTAAAATTAAAAGGTAAAAAGAAATAATTCAAAGTTTCGTGTTAGTTTTAAAAAAAGTTTTCCTATTGATAAAAAAAACCACAACCCTTCCCCAAGCCCTACTGTAAATAATCTGAAAATAATGAAAATAAGTAATTGTTTATGATGAGCAACATTCAGAAAGTAAACTATATAATGTACCCTACGCATTAATGAATTTATGCTTTACTATCTGATGGCCTGATTCTCATCTCCCACAGGCTTTGCGTTAGTATAACATCATGCAAGTCAATGGGTTTACTATTGAATTACAAAGATGAAAAGATATGCCTATGTTAATGCCAGATTTGGTAGACTAATCTGTGTTTCAAGGAAATACGTTTCTCTTTAAGTAAACAAAAACATTTACCTCAAACAGTATCTAAATTGTATTTTTGTTCTCCAAGCTGAACAAACCAAGTGACCTCAGCTGCTCCTCATAAGTCTTGCCCTTGAGGCCTTTCACCACCTCAGTCGCTCTCCTCTGCACACACTCTAACAGTTTGATGTCCTTCTTATACTGAGGCGCCCAGAACTGTGCACAGTGCTCGAGGTGGAGCCACACCAGCGCAGTGCAGAGTGGGACAATCATCTCCCTTGACCAGCTGGCAATGCTGTGCTTGATGCACCCCAGGACACGGTTGGTCCTTTTGGCTGCCAGGGCACACTGTTGACTCATATTCAACTTGCCGTCAACCCAAACACCCAAATATCTTTCCGTGGGGCTGCTCTACAGCCTCTTGTCCCCCAGTTTGTACGTATAACCAGGACTGACCAGGCCCAGGTGGAGAATCTGGCACTTGCTGGTATTAAATTTCATACGGCTGGTGATTGCCCAGCTTTCTAGTCTATCCAGATCTCTCTGTAAGGCCTCTCTACCCTCGAGGGATTCCACAGCTCCTCTTTAGTTTAGTATCGTTGGCAAACTTACTTAATGTACATTTGATTCCTGTGTCCAGATCATTTGTAAAAACATTAAAGAGCACTGGCCTAAAATTGAGCCCTGGAACACCACTGGTGACTGGCCACCAGCCTGATGTAACCGCATTTACTGTAACTCTTTGAGCCCAACCCATCAGTCAATTGCTCACCCAATGCATTATGGACTTGTCTAGCTGTGTGCTGGACACTTTTTCCAGAAGGATACTGTGAGAGAAAGTATCAAAAGCTTTGCTAAAACAAAAAAAATCCACATCTACTGTTTTCCCTTGGTCAACTGGATGGGTGACCTTGTCATAAAAGGAAATTAAGTTAGTTAAGCAGGACTCTCCCCTTGTCAACCCATGCTGGCTATGACCAATGACTGCATTGTCTCTCAAGTGTTTTTCAATAACTCCCGGAATAACATTCTCCATAATTTTACCAGGCACTGAAGTGAGACTAGCAGGCCTGTAATTACCAGGGTAATCCTTCTTACCCTTCTTGAAAATTGGGGCAACATTTGCCAGCTTCTAGTTGACTGGGACCTCTCCTCCAGATGCCCAAGACTGTTGAAAAATAATGGAGAGAGGTCCTGCAGTAACATTGGCCAGCTCTTTTAGAACCCTGGGATGAGTCCCATTGGGCCCATAGATTTATGTGTGTCCAGCTGGAGCAGCAAGTCTTGTACAAGTTCAGTGTTGGCTGGGAGTTTATCATCCCCCCAGTCATGGTCTTCCAACACAGAGATCCAGGGGTCCCAGGGCTGTTGAAGACAGAGGCCAAGAAGGTATTAAATTTCTTTGTTTTGTCTACATCCCTGTTTGTGAGGTGACCGACTTCATCAAGTAACAGACCAATGTTATCTCTTGTCCTCCTTTTGTTGTTAACACATTTAAAAAAGCCCTTTTTGTTGTCCTTCACAGTCCTAGCCAGCCTGAACTCTAATCAAGCTTTGGCCACATAAATTTTCTCCCTACAGCGGCAAACAGCATCTCTGTAGTCCTCCTGTCACCCTCTTCTCTTCTGCCCTGTGCCGTCCACTCTGAATGAGACTTGGAACTTCTTAAATTTCTTACTTACTTTGAATCTCTAAATAAGGCCATTTAGATCAGTCTTTGCTAGCATTATAAATGCTAGATAAAAAGATAGACCTATTCAGGTATTTTAACTCCTTGTTTAATCCTCCTGTCAACCACTTCATTGTTTCTGTAGCCAGAAGTCTTGATAGTTTAGTCCAGCAAAGTGTGGATGCTTGTGTAGACAAGAAATGAGGCTCTTCAGCCCCTTGATGGATAGGCTCTCTGTTGTCACACCATCTTATCTGCATCTCCTACTGTCTGTAAGAGCCAAGGAATAAAAGTTCCTTCACATGGCTCTACTGAGCATTGTCTTAGACTTGCCTTAGGTCAAACCATGATTTTACCTAAGAAATTGGAGAGTGGATGTTATGCTAAATATTTTGAAAGTAAACTAGTGATCCAAAAAGGATTCCACTGTGTAGTTTTTCTTTGCACCTTAAATCTATGAGGACTGGAACACCATACTATCTTTGTCCAGAAGGATGAAAATACTGTAAACGAAACCATAATGCCATCACGCAACACATCTGCATTTGCCAAAGATCACATTGTCAACTTGATTTTATGAATTTTGGGAATGTAGTTTAGCCAGATAACTACTTTCCAGCCTGTAAGGTAGGATCCTTATTTTAATGGTAGTTCTTTGCAGATTTAGCTCTTGAATGATTGCTGAGGCTAATCACATGGGAGATCAGAGCACACAAGTCATTGAACAGGAAGTCATGGGCAGCTTGAGAAGGAAAAGGCTTGTTTTCAGTTTATACTTTTTTTTTGCTTTACATAAAGGATGGTGCTTATTGAAGAGTACTAGAATTCAACATGGAAAGGACCAGCAAAACAAAAGCAAATTTGTTTGTAGGGATGCTATACGTAAGGGATGAGACACAGCAGCTCAGGTTATCTATGTCTTTGATTGTAATAATAATGTATCTCTTTATAATATATTTCTCTTCAATTTCTATTAAAGTCTTTAAGATGTCTTAGAGGTCAGAAGTAGCTGTAATATGATCCTGTAATGTAGTAATTTTCCTGAAGCCACATCCAAAGGGGGCACATATAGTCAGGCCCTCCCTCAGCTAGAATACTGTCCAAGATGAATTTGACTCAATAGTGTTGGAAATACTAGCCCAATCCAGAGACTGCTCAAGTTTTCCACTTAATTGAGTGGGCAGTCAGACAGATCTTGATCTTTGACCATCATAAAATACTTAGCCATACTGAGCTGAGTGCTCAGATGTTGTCATTGCTAGTTTTCCTTTATAAAAATTATGTGGCAAGAATATTTTGGAAAGTAGCCAGCAGGCACCTAGAATGATACAAGTTTTCTACTTCCTTAATCTCTTGACAGTGTCAGACAGATTGCTATGGTACGGGAAGAAGTTTTCATTTGTATTTAACCTGGAGTTATGTCATATCGGACTGTGGATGGACAAAGGTTTAAAAAAAATGCTGGAGGACAGCCAGTTTTGTGGGGGTTATTTTTCATAATGTAATGAAATAGCCTTTCTTACTGAGGAAACTATTCCCAACAATAAACTATACTTCTTCTTAAGCGTTGGAAAAACACAATACCAAATATAATTATGAGAAAATACTATGTGCATTGCTTATGCCAAAGATTTGGGGACTCTGATGAATAAACCGTAAGAGAGGAGGTTTTAGTAATCTGGGTCCTAAAGGAATTCCACAGTCTCACTGAAGTAAATAATCCTTACATAAATAATTGCTGTAAGTGGACCTTCCGTTGGAAGTACAGGCTACAGAAGTGGGACCTTTGTCTTGTCTTCAAAGGCTGCAGGAGCATTAAAAGAGTTCCAGGTACATGACAACACAGGGTGTGGTAAGCAGGAGTGCTGCTTTTCCTGCTTTCAACTAGTTACCTCACTAATGACATATTCTTTGTCAGAAGCTTCTAGGAAGCAATCGCTATTTGTTTATTCAAACCAACACCCAGAGGAGGGTGAGGCGGTTTGAACTGGATGTTCATTGGTCATGCTTTGGTGTCACACTGTGTGACTCCTACTCGGGCAGGATAATGCTGAACTTCTTAAGTAGGTCCCTTAGGAGGAATGAAGATACTCTAGAACAGAAGAACTACTGTAAGGTCAGAAGCCATTAATAATCATCATCAAGGTGACTATTACTCAAATCCACTAACAAAATAAAGGCTGGTGCATGCTTACAGAGCAGGAGAAGTTTGGGTCATACCAACCAAAGTCAGAACTTTCATCTGGGGCAATGCAGAGGAAAGTGTGTAGGTAGTTCACCCCAAAACAGGCTTTCCCCAAGTTTAAGACTGTATCCAGCGGTAAGAAAAAGAACTGTGAAAGTCTGAAATGGCTATCAAGGGCACCTTGCTCTGACAATCTGTTACCTCAGCGGCAGCAGGAACAGTGCTGCGGTGCGTTGCCCTGTGCTCAAAGGCCCGTGAACAGCCCGACGTGAACATGGGGGTGGAGAAAGGAGCAGGGCATTTTATTTCTGTCAGTTTTGACGCATGGTCTCAGCAATGCCTTCTAAAAGTGATTAATTCCCTTTCCTGAGCTCCTTGCCATGGGCTGGGAACAGAGAGCAGAAAAAGACATTTAGAAACACAGATTAGTATTTTCTTGGCTTTGTTTAAAGGAAGGAGGTGAGATCGCTGCAATTGCTGTTTCACAGGCTTGTACAAGAACCCAGATGAATCAGAACTGAAGGCATGAAGAGAAGGCCCAATTTTTCAATGTATTCACAGCAACTTGTACTAATGCACCCTACTGTCTTCAGAGGCATTAACCATTGCACATAGAGAACTCAGAAGCATATCTAAAGTATTATTACTATTGTTTCTCTGCTACTTTGCCAGGTACATACATGATTTCATTACCCATTACTGCCACTGGGCAAAGATTGTAGATATCGGTTATAAAATCGAGCCTTTACTTTAAAAATACATGGAACAATGAACAGCACCTATGGGTCAAGCTTAATAGAAAAGCCTTAAAGGTTGTGGTAAGCATCTATCTCAGAGTTACAGTGGTAACTATACTGATCTATATAAGGCTGTAAGCAACACTGGAGACTAGATTTCTGGGCAACACCCAAGAGCATGCAGCTATCGCAGCAATCTCCAAGTCCAGTGTTTTAACCTTTTTTCCCAATTGCAAACTTCATAATATTTTCCTGCAGAAAGATACATCACTGTAAAATAGCTTTAAATCTACTGTCAGTACTTTTTATAGTCTCCTTAGCAAAACAAGCCTAACAAAGAAACAGTCTACAGATCCCGCAAGGTTTGTGAGCCACTGATTGAAAACCTACTTCAATGAGCTGTGTTCCCATTGCACCAACAGAAGAGTCCTTTAGCTGCTGTGAAATTCATAATGTGTACCAGTTTTAAAAATAAAATAAACAAGAGAACTCTAGTCAATGCAGCAGTCTAGACTGAAGCCTTTTTTCCTGGGACAAAAAACCTCCAACCATCCAGTTTCCCCTAGAGTTGTGCCAAAACCCTCACATCAGGCCCAAGCCTTGGCTTACATCACATCTAAGCAGAAAGGAAACTAAACTTCTAGAAGCACTCAGATCTGCCACATAAGGAAGCAGCAGAATAACAACCCCATATGAATCATGCTCATGTTCGCTGTTTTAACATGTTACAGGAGGAAATGTGAGAGTTGCCTAGGGGAGTTTCTAAATCCTTCGATTGTTTTGCCTTCTAATATCACAGATGCATCATAACACAAAGCTTGAGTATGGGGATTGCTGCCGCTGTGAAATTGAATGTTATTATTTTATTGCAACACCATTTCCAGACACCATCACTTTGCTGGAGCCATTTTCATTTTTACTGCTGACAGAGTTGGACATACATACGAGCACCAGTAGTTTTATTATGTTAAAAATCCCAGCCTGTGGGTTGAGTTGAGAAAACAGCATCCAGCATCCACAGTGGATCCTCAGTTAGAAACTTTTCAAATTGCATAGTAAAACCTAACGACATAAATAAATCTTCCATAAGAAAGAAGGGTTTCAAAGGAGTCTATTCTAATTACAGTAGTTCTTGCTTATCTGGATGTATGAATAATGAAGTATCTTATTATTGTCAGAGGTTATCACTATTTTAATTTCTGGTGCTTTGCTTCCAAAACGTAATCTAACTTGTCTGTCTCTGTCCACAAAAGGAAGGAGTTTCCACGCTCCTGAAAACTCAACCACCTTTGTGAGGCCCAGAATGCCAAGGTCTTTCCTCACATAAAGTGTATCCCACCCAAGTGCCAAAAATAGTCTTGCCTACAGCAACAGTTTTTGTTCAGTTTTTATGAGTACAACTTTCAGTCCTTCTAGCAAGCTATACCAAAGCAATAAAATTCAGCAGGTTTCTCAGAAATTTCCTTAGCAACTTGCAAAGAAGAGGAACAGGTGAGTTGGCTGGCAGTATGGTAAGGTAGTCTCAGAAACCGTGCTCTTTTTTATTTACTGGTTACTCTAAACCCCTAAACAAACAAAACAGAAAGCATATTGGAGAACTTGTCCTGAGCACTTAGGAACATGCTACCCTTCCAACTTCTCAGCTTTTGTCACAATTTCCTTCTTGTCAGAGGTGTGTCAGCAACATCTCGTACTCAAATGCAACCTTATTTAGTTGGGTCTTGGCCGCATGCTTTAACAGTCCTGTGCTTTAACATATTGTGAAGGGCAGGTGCTTTGATTTAACATTCCTTTCTACATTATCAACTTTCTACATTATCATGGCCAACGGAGCAATTACATCTCTTCCTACTATGTACATAGGAAATATTTCTCTGTAAAAAGACTTGGGAAGGCAGATCATGGGATAAACATACTCTTGCAAATGAATCCTTCAAGCTTCTCTTTACCCACCATCTCCAAGACTAACATACATGACAAAATGCTAGGCCCTTGTAGCATATGATGAAAACATTTAAACCACCTGAACTGTAACACTTGAACTCAGTGTCTTTACCTCTTGCTTCAAGTCTTCCGAGAAAATGTACATTTTCTGCTATAACAACTGCAATTAAAGGGCAGTCACTAGGCAGCATGCGTTTTCAGTTAAGATTTAGCCCTGCTACCTCTTTCCTTGCTAACAAAATTACCTCCTCCTGCAAACAGTAGGTATCTACTCCAGTAGGGGTCCCAGAAATTACGTACTTAGAAGTTTGGAACATGTTGCAAGAATATATATAACTCTGTGCAGCTCAACTCAAACTGTCTTGCTGTACACTCTCAGTATTACCTTTAATTATGTGATCACAGGCTTTATTTTCACCCACATCTTGCCTCATCCCATGCAATTCTTCTTGACTCAACATCATTTCTCTCACCCACATCTTTCAGTTCCTGCCCTCTTCTCAGCTTTCTTATTTCAGTCTTACTCTGCTTGCTCTGTTAGTCCTGAACTTACTGCTGAATGTCTAATTTCCCTTCTGCCAATCAAGTCCCAGTCAAAGTCCAGCAATACCCCATTTCTCTGTATTTATCCTCTTCCACTAACAGCCCAGACAGCTATTGTATTCCCCGTTATACCTCCCAACCATTAAGAACCATCATTTAAGACCAGGAAGCCCTTCATTTTCCATCTTTCTTTGCTTAAATCCAGCTCCTTTCCAGATCAGTCTTCAGCATTTGTTTTCTTCAGAATTTCCTTCACTTTTCATCTAATAACACTTTCCTCCCCCATCTTCCACCTGCCTGCTTCTGTTCCACTCAGTCTCTCCCAGTGCCCAATCTACACCTGACTTCCAGATTTGTTTTGTTGTTTTTGGGTTTGTTTGTTCTGGGTTTTTTTTTTTGTGTGTGTTTGTTTTTTGTTTGTTTGTTTGTTTGGTTTTTTCTTTTTCAGCATACAGTACGTATTCCTTTCCCTTACTTCCTGAAGGTCAGCATGGTGGGTTCAGTAAAAATGAAGGGGAGAGTAGTTTTCTGCTTTCAGATCTGGCATCCGACTCCACATTTGGACTTGGCAAAAACAAACATCAGGGGCTGTTCTAGCAGTCAGTGACCAACTTAATGGTATATGTGCCTTCTACAACATTTGGTTGTAAGGGGCTACAAAAAGCATAGGTAAGGTACCCTTTTCAACAACAGTCAGGTCTACAAGCTTTGTGGGCATATTATATACATTTTACTTGGAAAGCGAAGAAGCGCTAGAAGAGAAGCAACACTTTCTGAGAAAAAAAATTAATGCACATATCCAAATGTGAAAAAATGGACTTCAGTTTGTTGCTTGGGGGTTTTTTTTGTTGTTTTGGTTTTTTTTGTTGTTGTTTTGTTTTTTGTTGGTTTGTTTGTCTGTTTCCTAGTCCTTCCCCCATTTTTATTCTGCCTGGAGAGAAGTGTTGGATTGTTTCTTATAGCTCTTGTCTGAGTTTTCCATCTCTTCTACCTCTCATCTGTTAAACAATGAGAACAAAACAACCTCAAATTTTCTCTTATCTTATTTCAGTAGCTGCCACAAAAATCTACCATTTTACTATAGTTGTCAAGCTATATAAACTTTTCCAACATTGCTGCAGGTGGATTGTGCTCAGCAGGCCAAAAGGGCACGTCAGTGCCATGATTGACTCTCCTTGGCCAGCCTAGAAGATCGATCATATTACCCCTTGCAGCTTGCTTCCTCTTTTAGTGATGCCAATATTATTCCAGGTTTCAGCCTTGCTACTGGAAATGGCCAGACATCTGGTGATCTAGTTGTTTTAGTACTGTGAAACAGATTAGGGTTTGTAATAGTTTTATAGAAATAAAAAAACATTCTGTGGCTTCAGGATTTGTGGTTTGACCCTGGAAAGAATTAAGAATAAAAGGCTGAAGTTATGCCTCTGGGATACAGTGGGTTACTGAGAAGTTGGACCATCTAGTTTTCTTAAGAACTATCCATTTTTACCAAATGTGTTTGCATATTAATTTTCAGATATTTGTCCAAGACGGACAGAGGCGAAGAAAGGCTTTTTTAAAGAAAGGACTATCACTACTGCTAGGCACAGAATTGGACTGCAGACAATGTGAAGGTACTCAGGGCTTCAAGAATTGCTAAATGGAGCTTATATGCTCAGTAAACTACTCTTGGGAGCACAGCCATTCTAATACTGTTGAGAAGTGCCAAAGGAGTTAAATAGAGGTAGGTTCAAGCGGAGGCCAGTTAGGTCCAACTTACTGAGTAAGCTAAAGAAACCACACCCTACTTTCCACTTGAGAGACCTGAATGGAAGCATCTTTTCATATTAAATTGAAATGAAGTCTGTTTACTTGGAAAATGGTAGCAAAATAGTTAAATCCTGCCTGCAGCATGAGATGAAAAGAGAAAGCATGGGAAGCCAGGTTATTAATGTAAAGAAGAGCCACAATAATAGCACATACAGTTGTGCCAATCTGACCAATAAACAAAGAGTAGTGTAAGATTCTATTAGTCTGATTCATAAGGAACACATGACTTACAAAGCCATTCAAATTTCTTTTTGTTCAGCTTGGCTGGACAGAGAAAACATTGTGGCTTTGTAAGCCAGTTGTGATGTTTTACTTTCTGGCACCATGAAGACATTCAGGATCCTGAAACTTTTGTATCACATGAAACTGAGTAATATGAAGGTGCATATTTTCAGTTTCAGCAAAAGCACAGGGAACAAACTGTTCATTCCTATTTTTGTTGTTCCAGCAGCATAGATATAAGGAATTCCACACATTTGTCATGGTAAGAAGTGGAAGATGGGATTGTTTTTCTTAATGATATATTTATCACCAGCATTAAGCTCATTTCTAGACTTCAGAATAAAAAGATTCAGGTTAGCTATATTCCTAACAGTAGAAGCTGGTCAGATATTCAAGGCAAAAATAATTCTAAGAAAAAGAATCACAGTTATAAGGAACAAAGCTACATCACCGGAGCTTCCACAGTCTCAACAGGAGCTAAGGCATATTATTCCCAGCCTCCATCAACTCAGTCTCTGGGGAGGTTACTTTTCAGTTCTTTTTATATGCACTAACTATTGAAGTCCAAGCAGTAAACTGCCTAGTGCAGAGAAACCAAGTAAATGTGACTTGATACTGCGACACCCATTAATACTGTCTAAATACTTTTAGGATTGTTTCTCATCATGCAACAGATCCATGCAAAATATTCTACACTCCATAATTTAGGTATTGTTCCCTTGCTTCTCATTACTTCTCCCCCTACCCCAGGAAACTGCTGATCATTTGCAACACTACTTCCTTCTGCCACTCAGCCGCCTCCATGCAGTGCAGTTCAATAGATCTCTACATTTGTTGTTGATTTTGCATCTTCAGAACCTTTGATTGCTCTTGCAGGGCCATGGCTCCTAGATAACAGCTGAAAAGTTTGAGTTTGTTCTGTTCTATGTTTAATTTCACTAACAAAGAGTATTCATGTATTCTTGACTGTCAGCAAAAAACCCTGTTTTGCAGATCAAATTTTCAACAAAAACATTTCTGTGTCCATCCACTGTGGGAAGGCTGAGGGGTGGAGGGTGGAAGGAAGACTCGAAAGGGACAAAATGCTTTTGACAGCACCAGAATTTGTACAGCTTCTAAAGATGTGGTTACTTTTCAGTCTGTTTCCAAAAATTTCCATTGAAAAAGTTATTTTAAGTTCACATACAAAGGATTTTCCCCCCTTACATTAGAAATGCAAGTGAATGAAGCTGTTTCATTTTTGAGACACTATAGGATTATTTTTTGATTAAATCCTCTGGATTCTGATATTATGTAAGTTCACTTCAGGAACTAAATACAATTGTGTTGGTAAGTAAGCTAAAATAGTCTCTTGGATTTGCAGGATTTCATACTGTGTATTAACTGCGAAGACAAACCTTCATTCCTCAGAGATTTCAAGATGATAGCAAAGAGTTCTGTCTTCTGAACTTGGACAGCAGTTCTCTTGTTGAGAGCACATTACTAGCTCTTCTACCAGCTACTAGCTTCTACTAGCTCTGAGTTTTGCAAACAGAGTTGCCCAGGGAGATATTAGCAATCCAAACCCAGGCCTGGCACAAATCTTCTGAGCTCTCCTAGCGAAGATAGCACACTCATTATTCAAAGCACAAGGCTTCTCATCCTCCCCAGCAGACAGTGGAAAAGCATGGGAGGTCAGGAAGTGCGTGCAAAAGAGGTCACAATTGCTGTCCTACTTTTTATCTTGCTGTTGTAAGATTAACTTTTGACATTTCATTAAAGACAGTCCTCTCCCCTTTTTTCCTTTGCACACCACTTAATATCAACTAGTCTTTCCTTATTAGATAAAGGAGGCAGATGTTTATTCACCACAGTAGCAGCTACACAGACAGGCTCAAGACCTTTCACAGACACGGTAAGGTCTGTGTTTAGCCTTGCACTGATAGAAAACATAGTGTCACAAGACAAATGTCAATGAAAATGGTGCTGAAGGCTGATTCTATTTATTATGAGAAGTGAACAGTGTTATCAAAGCTGCCAGGTGTAGAAGAGTCATTTAGTACAGACGACTTTGATATCTTTGAAAGGAATAAAATTAAGAGAACCCATTCAATTATTGCCAGGAATGACTCCTCACCCTCCCCCAAGACAATTATTTTAAGTGCTGGAAGGAGAGGAAATAGCTCATTATTTTAAGTAGCTTGAATTGCTTTCCATCCCTCCCAGTTCTACTGGGAAAATATTTAACTTGAAACAAACACAGTGCAATCAATAGTCTTCCTTTAGTCAGCTTTTAACAGTAACTTCACTAACATTTATGGTCAGGGATCAAGGGGTAAAAAAAGTCCTAGGCTGATTTATTTCCTGCCTACATAGGTAAAGCACATGAAAACTCTAGCACATTCCCAACTTGGTTACCCACAATCTTCAGCTGAAGATTTTCAGTTTATACCCTTGTTAAATACAAGCAAACTAATGGCAAATACCAGTGTCCATTAAGGTCAACCAAAATATTCTCTGTTAGTGATGCTCTTTGGTTTCATGTGAAGTGGAGTAGGCACGCAACACACCTCCAACCTCATTTTAGCCTCAGCACAGTGACTCTATGCCACCATCCAACTAGCAAGTTCAATCAGGATAGTCTGATGACCCCATCAACCTAATTTTGCTTGTTGTTATGAACCTTGGTCCTTGATTGATCCCAAGCTCCACAATGGTCAGCCCTAAACCAGCCTCAGTCATTCTGTTTGCCATTTTGTATGTGGGTCACACAGCGTCATTTGCTCTGAACCCAAACGCACCCAAAATTAGATTTGGCCTGTGAGATGTTTTCAGTTGCTAAACCAAATTTTGCTAATCCAAGTTCTGGCCACCCAGACAGCAGATCAGTCCTTGCTGGTTTGATCCCTAATCTCATAATAAAGCAGTGACTCCTGGCAGTCCCTATGGCTTTTATAATTTGATTTATTTCTTTTAATATTGATTTAATTTAATATTTTCTCTTTAGACAGACAATCTTAATCCAGATTAGCAAACCTGTTCCCAACATTATCTGTACCCTAGCACGTACTTGGAATTGGTTAATCCATAGCTTGCCTTAGTTAGGCAAGTAAGAAGATTAATAGTCCCTGATGGCAGCAGTTACCTAGCAGGGACTGTAGCCTAAATCACCTCTCCCAGTGTTTCCTGATCCAAATTAAACTCTGCCTGTCTTGGGAGAAGAGTCAGATTGCAGCCTGATGAGGTGACTAAGCCTAAAGATCAGGTGATCACATTTAGGTTTGATTTCAGGCTAAGGTTAATTGCAGCCAGCTGATTGCTACCACCACAGATATAAATTTTGCCAGGTGGCTCTCAGTGGGTCTGTGAAGTCTTGAATATGCTTGTATATCTCAAGCCTACTTTTCTTGGCTTCATGAACCCCAAATGCAGTTCTTGGAGGCTCTCCTGGTATCAACTTTCCACTAGCTGATCTGCTCTATCTTATGTTTTTTCTTCTGATAACCTGTATCCAGCAAGGTGATGTCTGAGAGCACTGGTTTTAGATGGAACAGAACTATGCCTAGCGATAGTTGAAGAATGTGTCAGCCCAAATTCTAACCCTGGAATAGATTTAAAAATTTAAATTATTTTTCTGCTTTGTATGGAAGTTACCCTCTCTGCTTCATGAAAAAAGGTACAGAAGCACTGTCTATGCCAATGTATAGCAGGGGGTAGAGAGATGCGGAGCTTTTACAGGCTGACTCTATGTGCTGTTTAGACATATGGAAAGTCTTTTACTTAGACAGTAATGACATTTCCCTTTTACAATGATAAATTCGTTCAAACCCCTGAACCTTTAAGGAAGTGTCTCTTCACTTAAAAATATATGGTGTTGTCAAGTAAATAGTCACCCAAGCATTTGGCTTTTGAGGCTATAAAATGTTATTCTGAAATTCTGTTTTACTTTAAAAAACAGTCTTTGGTCTACAAACCTTTTTCACTGATGTACGTACAAGTCCAGAAGGAAACAGAATACCTCATTGACTAGTTTTATGATGTCACACATATCCTTTCAGACCTTCACTCCTATGGAGGAAGCAAAGCAGTAGTCAAAATGCAGTCATGATCTCACCCTTTCCCTGGCATCTTGGTCACATTTCCCGGGTGCCAAAGGAATCATGTCTACACATACCCTCTACAATGTACCCATCTCTCAGGGATTACAAGCAGTGTATTCCCTAGGTAGCTTCAAGTGAAAATTCAATGCCACCAATATCTGGTGGTAGATGACAAAAATTTCCCTCTTCTCTTCCAATCTGTAAATACCTGGGACAGCAACGTGATTTTATTTGAGAGCTACTGTACTCCATTTCCTTCTCTGGGATGGAAACACAACAAAAGCCAATTGAGAAACCAGAAGCTGTGCCTGGAAGTGCCTGAGCTCAGGAGCTGAAGTTAATCTGCTTGTTAAAAGCAGGGAGTAAAATACGCTGCAGAAAGGGTTGGAGGGCTGTGCTGGCACCTGCCAAGCTGCAGACGCAAGGGACCAGCAGCACAGCCCTTCCTTGGGACCCTGTGTGCACCCCCAGCCGCAGCAGCACTCTGAAATCTCATGGCACGACGGGGACAGGCATTTGAGCTTTTCAGAAAGTTATTATGAGACATAGAACATTATTTTTTGCACACATGGATGTCAAACAATAAAGATCACGTGCTATCCTGAAAAGAAGGCTGCGTTAGCGTGATAGAGTAAGAGCTACTTGAATAGAAAGACCCATGCAGGAGGGAAACTAAAACTACAGCTGTTTAAATACAGGCAAATATTTCCACAGTGGAATAGTCATTACTCCTTTTTTAAACATCTTCCCAAATCCTGATTAAAGCAAGCAAAACTCATTCATGTTGTAGCTCTCATTTCCCTTTATGGCCTCCTATCCCTCAATCTTTCTTAATTTTCTTTTTTTTCCTTCTTTTTTTTTTTTCTTCTTCTTTTCTTATTTGTCAGCAAAGCAATCAGTTATCCTACTTTAGATGGAAATTTTCAAGTCAAAACTTTGGATGAAAATATTTTTTCCAGAGGGCAAAGTTTTTCCTCAAATAAGTGAAGTTCATCCGCATGAAGAACGCCTGCTTTCAGCAAGGCATGATGCCAACCATCACAAGTCCTTTGAAAACTCAGATAGTGAACAGACATTATGCACAAAGATAACTTTCGCCCTGAACGAGCCAGCAATAATTACTGTCTTCCTCTGCCCCTGTTTATGGAGTTCTCCTGAGCTGCCCAGCTCTCCAATACCAGCATCACCAGTAACTCTTTGCGGGTTTCCAACCTGCAGGCTGATGACATATTTGGAAAGCAAACTCTCCCTTTTCCTGTGGTCTGACCCATTAGCCTAGGGGCTGCTGGGCTGCATCTGAAAAAGGGCTGAGAAAGAAGGCAGAACAAAGGGATCTTCTCACGGCGAAGGAGGGTGAACCACTGGACACCAACCAGTCAGGCCTGGGGAACTCCTGCAGTCTCACACGACTCAAGCAAATGTCACAGCTGAGGCTTCTGCTCCACAGGATGTAAAATGCAACCCCTGAGGATGATACAGGACATGACCCTGAGATGTCAAGCTTCACAGCACTCATGCTAGATATCCACTCTTGGTTGATTACCAAAAACAATGTTTGAACTTTGCTTTCCATGGCATTATCGTTCGTTGTCCCTCATCTCATCTTCCATAGCTAAGAGGACAGACTTTATTTTTCCTGCCACTTCACTAACATCTGTGGGGTAAGAGCTGTAATTAACATTTATGGCTATTTGCCTCTAGATCAGAAATAATTTTGAGGTAATTTTGTGCAGAAAGAGCACTTGCTGTCTGTGATGAAGCTGAAATGTGAAGTACTTTCCTCTCTGACCCCTGGTCTCCACTCCTAGAAAAGACATTTTAAAAAGCCCATTAAAGGTAACTATAACAAGCCTTCAGACTGGTGACAGAACATGTGGAAAAGTTAATAAAAAAAAAAAAGGAAATTCTATCAGTGAAATACTGTTTCAGCCTCTTTTATGGCCTAATTTTAGCCTGTTTCCAAATTATCATTGATTGACAATTACTATACAGTTTTTCAAGAATGGGCGAGCAGGTCGCCAATGTGATGAGACTGCAATCTCTTTTGCTCACCCTTGCAGAGTTTGCAGGGGAAAGGCACAATGGCAGCAAGAGTTGCATGGTCCACAGGGAGCCTCAGGGAACAGATATGCTCCAGAGTTACTACAGGTGACCCTCAGCACCTAAACCCAAACCAAACTGAGCTAAAAATCCAGGCCAGGGGCTGCCATTGACTGATGGTGTCCAGCTGAAAAAATTGTACGTGGCCACTTCTATGCTAGCTTGATTGTTACCGGCATCACTTTTTTGAATTCCTATTCACTTGAAGAAATGATGTTCTTTTTGCAGGCCCTGCTGCTGCAGCTGCTGATTTGCCGTCCAGAAGAAAAAGCATTAGCGGTGCTAAAAGGGCAAATTCAGATCATAAATTGCTAATATCAAATAGTAGCAGTGTTTGGTAGGTCCTCGTTTTCTTCCCACTTGTAAATGCATGGATAAAAAAAGACAATATGAAAATCACTTCTCTGCTCCTGTTAAAAAAAAAAAAAAAAAAAGAAAAAGAAAAAAATTACCTTCCCCAATGGACACCATTTACTTGCTGCTGTGAGTCAATAATTGCAGATATGAGACAGGCACGTATTATTTCTGTTAAGGAATTGTTTTTAAAATAATTAGCCCTCAACAATTTAAATAGCGTCCCAAAGAAAAAGAAGCTAGACTTCTCTTGGTGTAAGAAGTTGAGGGACACAAGCTAAAACACCTTTTTAGAAAATTGCGTTTAGACCTTGAAGTGACTGTTTCGTTGAGCAGCTTTCTATTGCACCTCAGCAATCCCCTCGGGTGGTTTGGTGGAGTGCCACCTTGTGGTACGCAACGAACCCTGCTTGCGGCAGAAGGCCCTGCGTTGCGCGCTGCCTGCGTGGGTGTGCGCGCAGCGCTACGGAATTTTACTGCCAGCGATCCTCAGGCCATGGTATAAATAAGAATGCGATTCTTAAGGAGAGGTAAAATGGAAATTTCACCTTATTTTAAACATGAGACTTTTGCTTTATGCTCATGTTAAATGCAATTGCTTAGTAGGTGTTAGGGTGACTTTGTTTTGCCATGTAAGTTAATAAATAAGAAGTACAGATGATCGCTGTCATCCAAAGTCGAGTTGAAACCAGCTGCTTCACTTTTGATCCATGCATTACATAATAATTCAATCGTTTGGTACTGTTTAGTTTTATTCTTTGTCTTTAACTATGCTGCTCATACTGAGAATCATTCTTATATATTGATTTGTAGAAGGTGTTAAAAAAAAAAATATTCCACTTGGAGGCCTTAGGTGCAATGATATTGTTTGGAGCTACTTTTTTTCCGGTATATTATTTGGTAGTCTAGAGAGAAATATTGTTTTTCCTGCAAACTTCAAGCTTAATAGCCTGAGACCATTTCAGATACAACACAACTTTCGGCTTCTAAACCCACCATTTTCTCCCCCTCCTTTTTTCTCCCTTGAGATTTTTTTCTTTGGAAAAAATTTTTTCAGCACAAGGCCTTTTATCTATATGAGTAGTTTTCTCTCAACCTTTCTGAACTGAAACAAATAAAACTTAACACCAGTAGTAAACAGACAGGTTATGTGGTCAGCTTAAAATCCTCTTAGGCAGTCATCCTGTCACCAGTTCAGCCTCAAATTTAGGATGTTTAATTCTGCAGCATTGCTTCTGTCTTCTTTGCAGCTTCCTTTGCTTCAAGCAAAAGACCATGGGTCCCTGAACAGGGGCATTAGCTTCAGCAAGATACCAGTCCTATTCCTTGAAGAACTCTTTCTAGTTATAAAATCCAAATCCATGCTTGGCTGATTGCCAGAGGTCTTAAAGTCAGGTTCTATGTGCATGCAAACCTAACTTACTGTAAAATTACTGTTTAGATCCCCTCCTTTGCCCCCAGCATTTGAGGAGTGAAGGGGGAAAAGAGATGTATGTAATTGGAAATGGCAGTGGCTTACCAGATACCTCTGGGCATTAAGGATACGACTGGCAGGATGACAAAAACAGTGCACACCACACTCCATATTTAAAAATCTACACAGAAATGAATCCAAGGTTTGTTTTAGTTGGAATTGTGCTATTTTAACTCCCTCCAATGAGCAGCAAGAAGCACATATTGTAAATGCCATTTCCCTTTCCCTTTACCATAAACCAGCACCTGAACAAAGCATCTGCTTAAAGCCAGCACTTTCATTCTAAATTGGAGGTTAAATGAGATTTCAATTAAAATTCAGTTTTGAGGGGGAGATCCATACATTTTGCTCCAAAATAATATTTTGAAAATAAATGTCTCAGTTTTAATCTGGCTTCCTTGCCAAATTATTCTTTTGGTAGTCAAATATTTAGCTGGGAGGCATTTTTTTGGACAATAAAAATACTAAGATGACAAACTGAATACACTTCAGCAATAAATCTTGGTTTGGGAGTCATTCCAATTCTACATCAACATATAGCCATATTAACCAGTGTTGCTTAACGCTTCCACACACAGGAGAAGTGAAACGTCTGGTGTTAGAAATGTTTCCCTAAGTTCAGTTTTTTTGTCCAAATTAGTTCTTTTTTTGTCCAAAGTGGATGTTCATGCAAGTTATGATTTTATTACCCACCGTTAGGAGGAAGTTAACTGGATCGCCCATGAGCTTCCACTAAATTCTTCAATCTGCCCTTGAAAATCTTTGCTTTCATGTAGAAATACCAGTTTGTATGGGAAATTTTTCCCCAAATGTTGCCTTTAATGTAGGCAGCCAACTTACAGAATCTTTTAAACTTCCAGGATATATGGCACATGTATTGAACAAGCTATGCTACATCATATGACCAGCTGCCTTTGCTGTTTTCACACCGGTATCACATTGGTGGCATAAAGTTTTCTGTTATAAGCTTTTTTGCAATGCTTTTTATTCCTCACTGTAAAATGTTGCATGTGGGAGTAGAAATTGATGTTACTGGAATGTAGGGAAAGAGGGGAGATATCATTACTGTGTCGTTTCACTTCCCCTCACCTTTCTTCATATCTCAAAGCTCACAAGGTATTTCTGCAGGTTGTCCTTATCCCTCTGTATGTTCTCTTCCAGTACTGTCCTAGGGGTGATGACTATCCAATGCAGTGTGGTTTTGATGTGCATCAACGTCTCTCTTGAAAGAACAGAATAAGGCTGATTCAGTCTTTGCAATTCTGCAGGTAAAGGGCTTCAGGACTAGCCGTGTAGCCCTCATACTTCTTTCAATACTGTATCATCATCTCTCCTCTAGTTACTTCTTTTCCCAATCTGCCAATCCTATTCCAATTCGTAACTTTTCAGGCTCAAGCACAAATCCTTTATCAAAGGATTCAGCGTCAATATAATTCCTAAATGAAATATTTGAATTATCTTATCAAAAAAAGCTATTAAGCTAGCTAGCTAGCACGGTCTGGCTTTGATAAATCTGTGCTGTATTTGACCCCAACTGTATTTTCGTGGTTTGTTTTGGAGACTGTCATGCTATTGAGTCTAAATTAATAAGCTTGTAGCTGCATAGAACATTTTTACTTTCCATTTCCCATAAAATATTACTGTTTTCAATTGCACAATACTTTGGCTGACCTGATAAAATTATTCAAACACCTTACAGATGGACTTACAGTTTCATATGTAATTTTTAGGTTCTTGGATGGATATTACCTGCTGTCTTGATGCAGATACATTGTTTAGTGTCTGTCTTGTAAGGCAGTTTCTGTCTTTCATTCCATAAGCATTTAACTCTTTCTGTACAAGATCAGCATAGTTCATCTTATTGAAAATGGAGGTCAGCTATCACTGACGTAGAAAAATGTATCTGGATCATGCTAATCTTGACTCTGCATTTATTACATTTTCATTTAGATGGTCAAAGAACCTTTTCAATATTTCCTTTCCAAGGTCAAATGCAGCTTTGGCAGCTTTCTTTTTATTTCTAAAATTTCTGACCTTAGTTCCTTTTCTTTCTTGCATATTCTCAAAACCTCTATTCATTTAATATTCTCTGGAGAGAATCTGAATTACTGTTTCATTATTTGAATTCACTGTCTGCTGTTTACTAATTTGTTTTTTATAAGAGAAATAAATTTCAATAGCCGAACTTAGATACTGTGAGAGAATTAAGAAGGAAAATAACTATAAAAAATCATTAACATCTTCAGTTGTAAGGGACATTTGAAAGACCAAAAAATATTTTTTCTTTTCTTTTTGTTTCTTTTTTTAGTTTCTTTTTTTTTTTTTTTTCTGATGAGACAGTCACTGCAATCTAAGTCACAACAATAACAATATGACATTTTATTAGGCCAATAACTATTTGTGGAAAAAGGATCTGTCACCAATAACATGCATCGTGTTTCCCTTAGCTTCATTATCAATATTTATTCAACAATCTCCAAATTTTACATAAATTACAGAGTTCTAATTTGTGTGAGAGTGTCTGTCTCACAACACTTTAGAGATCTCTGCTCATATTCAAATCTGAGGCTCCTTTCAGTTTTTCCTTAATGGTGCCAACCCTTTGCTATGTGTGTCACAGTTTCTTTTGGCGTGGTCATCAGTTCAACATGAACTTAGCTCTATCTTCTCATCGTTTCCAGATATTCTTTACAGCTGCTTTATACAACCCTTATATGAATAAACCTTCATGAGAAGAACAGGGAGCAAAAGTCGTGGGGAGAAGTGACATCACATGCTTCATAATTGCTGCACCTAGGACTTCTCAGTACTTCTTTTCCAGCTTTTCACTTCCTCTCTTCTCCCCATGACTTTTGCTCCTGTTCTTGCCTCCATTATAACAAGCGAAAGCCTGTAGTTATCACATACTCAATTTTCTGTTGTTTATTTATTTTTCTTAACTTTCTCATACGCTGACCATTTTCAGATTTCAAACCTAGACCAGTTTTTCCCCATCAGATTAGCTCAGGAACAAATACCAAGCAGCGTCAATGAATGCCAGGAACTTTTTCTCCACACCCAGACATAGTTCAGAGTACTGCAAAAAGTGACCAAAGAAAGAAGGACTTGTGCGACTCTTAATAAGAATGGGGCACACACACAGTTCTCCACTTTCTTCCCCCCTCTAATTCCTGTGCTTGCTCTTCCTTTTCTTTTTAAGTCTGTTATGAAAACCTACTTGTCTCCTTCATTTATGTGTGGCCGCTGTAACCAGCAGGCAGGTCTCCTTATTCTCTGACCCACAAGACTTACGACCTGCTCAAACCATGAGTGTATACTTTTGCTTTAAGGATTGGATGGCTTTAATGGCTATTGTCCTCTTCACAAGATCTGATTTTGCCAAGCCAGTTTCGTTCTGCTATCAAGGTTCTGTGTGCTTCTTTTCATCCACTGAAGTAAAAACACTTTACAAGAGAAAGTCTATTATCTCCATGTTATAAATGAGTCAAATGAGTCACAGGGGTAAAAATATGCTAGCTAAGAACAAACGGCAGGTCAGAAACAGAGCTAAGAATAAAATCCAGGTCTCTTGACCCCAATCCAAAGTACATTGGATCACCCTGATTTAATCCATTGAAATCACTAAAGTGGATGACTTGTTAAGTTGCTACTCAGTACAAGCAAGAGTGGCAGAAACAGGTGTTTAAGCTGAAATCCAAGCTGTTGCTTGTGCGTCTGAAATACTGAGTGGCTGGACTGTGAGTAAAACCAAGAGCACAACCCAAAAGACCTTTGTCTAATTTACTTTTGTGCCATGGGTGCCACAGGGGAAAGTTTTCTTCCTAAATACCAGTTTTCTTGTTGTCCATGCCTCATGTTTGGTAAGATGACTTAAGAAGACAACCCATCTTCCACTTGCCTAGCCAAGAGTATTTGTCTTCCTATTTACATCATTCTCAGTGTATAAATTATGTATCTCATTGCAACTGAGTAAGTGTGCTTTAAGCACACCTGGTACTCCCTGAAACCACTGAGGTTAACACAGCTTGCCTGGAAGGAGATAAAGAACCCTTGCTTTTGCCTCATGACTTAATGTCTAGGAGAGCTGCCTCAGACTGAAGGAGCTCAATCCAAATTTCTTGCCATTTCTGTTGAAGGTGGGGTCAGACAGAAAGAGAGACAAGAGAGAGCTTGACATTATAGTCTGACAATTAGAGGGTTGAGTACATGATGTGGGATTCAATAGTCTGAACCCAGGAACATCTCCGTATGTCAACTAATGACTGCTAATTTAAATTCAATAACCCTTCATAGGAAGACAATCAGATGATTTATTGGTACCCAGTTATGATGAGAGAGAGGAGGTGAGGCTTGAAGGGAGATGCCTCAGGCTGTAAAGGCAGGCGTCAGTTTGTTGCTCTCCTGCTGGCTAATGTTGAATGCATTCAACAGCAGTTGCACATGGCTGCTTTTCCAAGTCTATTCTACAGCCTGATGCCTAGGGTCTTCTCTCAAAGTACAAGAGATGCAGGTTTAAATTCCCGCAAGAGAGAATTGAAGCAAGATCCAGGAGAGAATGCCCTGCCATGGGGATAGTGGAAGAGAGAAAATAAGTGAGAGAGTGAAAAATCAAAATAAAATTAAAATGAAGGCTGCTGCCAGCTGTCCTTTCAAATGGATGTGCCCTTCAGGCAGCTGTGTTTGAATATACACCTGAAGTGCCCAGATGCTGGAGTGGCTTCACAGTGGTGAATATCTTTTCACAGAGCCACCTAAAAGCAGCAATAAGATCAAAACTATGTTCTATGAGTAAAGTTGGATTTCAAACACACTGTTCCCCTCAGAATTCCCTTGTAGCTCCCTGCTTGGCACACTGGCTATTTTGAAGCACATTTCTGCTCACCTAGCCAAGATGTCTGCTTGTATTTTGAATTCTCTTCTGTGCCATTCTAGACTTGACCTTTTCACAAAAGTACTTTGTAAAAGAATTCCAGATATAAAGGCTAAGTGAAGTCAGATGACATTGGCTGTTGGCAGATGAACTAAATTTTACCAGATTTTACAAAAATATGCATGAAAAAGGCTTGCAGGTGAGCCCTGAAGAGTTAGTGGAATTCCATTAAAATCAACACAGAATTAGCATTGCAAAGGTGATTTATTGATGCCTAGGTATGATGAAAGAGGAGGTGAAGCCTGAAGCAAACATATCAAGACACCTGACAGTTTATGCTCTTTATTTTAAAGCAGATGGATGACCACCATTTATAAAATACAGCAAATAAACAGTTTCAGTCAGATGCAAAAAAGTGCCGTCTCTTCAAACAACCGACTGACTTGGTGTCGGTATGCCATCGTAATCATCTGAGTAGTGCTGATACTGGTCAGTAAGAAGAGGCTGATGCAACTCATCCTTATTTTTCTTGACACGTATGATACAGGCAGCAGCAGCGAAGATAATTGCAACAAGAACCAGGGCAGTCACTATTGCAATAGTTATCATCTCTGTGACACGGAGAGCCCGACCTGCAGGAAGGAAAGCAAAAGGGAAAGTTATTAAAAGTAAATCTCAGGTATATGGATAAACATCAGAGGGACAGACCAAAGCTCAGTATCTGTCATTATCTGATGAATTGTGAAGTAGAACTGGTTTAAATTTTGGTTGGTAATATTTGTTCCAAAATGTGAGAAAATCTCAGTTTCTCTTGTTGCACTTTAAAAACAGCCCTGGACCCTTCTTCTGCTATCTGTTTTGTGAGGGATTTGCATTGTCTGTGGTGATTTAGTGAAGGCATATGATGTAAGAATAAGGATTTTCTGCAAGGTTTAGATCCAAATGAGAACTTCTCCATAAATTGAAGTAGATAGTGGGAGCTTCATGCAGGAACAATCTATAATCAGTAGCTATTGAGCTGTACTAAATCTCAAACATGACTGATTTGGAAAGCCAGGCAAGAAAAGAGAAAGAGAGCTTTACAAAGGCATCAAATATTGTTTGTGAAATTTGAACCAATGCTGCATGTTATATGCTGCATAAACTTTAAGGAAGAAAGACATGATGAATAAAAAAAGAGGAAGCATCTAGGTTGGACAGCTTACCTGGCCACTCAACTTCGTAGCTGTATCCCAGGTTTTCTGGTGCAGTAACAAACATTTCATTATTGGTAACCGGAGGCCAGAAAGGGACCATATTATACTGTCGGTTATGTCCAATAGGGGCATTCTCCAGTGGATACGTTGAGATATCTAAATTCAAAAATCAAAACACACTTCTGTAAATAAAAACAAAATAATTTGCACTACTTCATTAATTTTCCACCAGTGACTCAGAGTTTTCAGTACCTCAATTTTTTTGCTCCTAACCTAAATTCTTTTAGAAGGTTTGGTTTTCCAGTGTGACAGATCCAGAATGGAGGGCTCTGCTCTGTCCAAAAGCAGTACCACTAATATCTCTGGTTTTTAACAGAAACCAACAGTAAATTCTAAAACTTTCAGTATGTGTTGGACTTTTAATTTCCTCTCGCATGAAAAAGGAGAAATATGAATACATGGAATACTTTCCAATACTTGGAAAACCTTTTTGCTACAATCTGGCTTTTTCTGATTTTAACAGTGATGAAGAGCTCTCTCCTGCAGCTCAGGATGGCAGCTGATATGAACTCCAGTGGAATTTTTTTGCAATGTTATAGTAAATCAGGAGAAAGTTAGCTGAAGAAAAAAATAATCCAGCTTGGTAGGATGATGCAAAAGCTTGTGATGGGTTATGCAAGTACCACAAGGGGATACAATTGCTCTCTGATAGTTGACATGGGTAAAATACAAGACAGGTTGTGGAAGCTGCACAAAAAAGGCTCAGTTGTGCAACAGCAGCTGTCTTCTGTAGAGGAAGGAGCAGGGGGCTGTATTGTCCTAAAAAGAATACAGTCACTGCTTTGTGCAGATTAATGCGGAGACATTAGAGTTACATAGAATTCTCTCCCCAGATCACGGATGCCAAACTCCCTTCCTTCCTTCCTTCCTTCCTTCCTTCCTTCCTTCCTTCCTTCCTTCCTTCCTTCCTTCCTTCCTTCGCTTCCCTCCCTCCCTTCCTTCCCTTCCTTCCCTTCCTCTCCTTCCTCTCCTTCACTTCCTCCCTTATTCCTTTTCTCTCTCTTAATAATGCCCTTGTTAAACAAACAAGGGCAGCAACAGTGCCCATCCTTTGGAAGAATACGGAAATGGTAATGGAATGCTGGTAGTAGATCACAAAGGTATTAAAAATGAATCGTGAAGCTGTGCATGGCATCTCATCTTTTTTTCAAGAAGAAACATATTTACTCCACACAGAGAGAGAATATCCATGAAGTATTTGGACCTTCCATGGTTACACTGTCTTTGCTCAATGGAGACAATGTGTTTGCACACTTTGTTTTCTTCAATTGTTCCTGGTATCTCTGGCCAAGTACCTTCACAGACAGTGATTCAAAAATGGATGCCAGTGAGGTGAGGAAGAGAGCTTGCTTGTTATTACTCTGTCTTTGTTAACTATACTAACTGTTCAAATTCCAGTCCTCTCTCTCCTAAACTTAGGGGTGTCTTTCTGTCCCACAAGAAGCAGATGAGCACCTGTGACTACAGAGACTGACAACCACCCATCCCACCTCTGCCCATGAGCACATCTTACCTGCAGAATACCTTCTCAGCCACTCATCAAAAACAGCATCTGTAAATGTGTGCAGGAGGACAAAAATGGGATCATTTGGTGATAAATGGGTTTGTCCTCCTGTTCCATTCAAAAATAGATGAGCCAAGTTGTGAAGACTTCGAACTGCTGGGTCATATTTCCCTGAAGGATCACTGTACCCTGAATATGCAAACAAAGAAGAATACAAAAAATCCCAGTGAAGATTTTCTTTGGAAGCTGCAGTCCCAGCTGGATACTTTTTTTCTCTGACAGGCTGTTATGTTGTTGTGTTGCCTTGCTTAACATAAATGAGTAGCTAATTCTCTACCTACTGGCATTTGTGAAATGTCCCTAGCATGCATAATTTTCAGATTAAAATAGCCTTTATGAAAGAATGCTGAGAATGTGGAATGCAAGGCTGCTGGGATCTAATGCAAAAATGGCCAAAATAAACCACATCATGGCATGAAAATAAAGGTATATATTTGAGACCTACATATCTTTCATCATACTGAAATAGTTGCATGTGTTTTCTAACTGCTGACTCAAGTGTGTATATGTTACCATCTATCTTAATGACCCAGCTGTTATGTTTCCACACATAATTTCCATGCTTACTGTGAACAGCTTCACATGCTCTGTTTTTTTACAGTAAAGATACCCTATGTAACTCTATTAGTGCCCAACACCTGGTAACACTCATGTCAGATGTCAGGATCTGAAGCATCATGAAAACTTTTCTTGTTTTGTAGCTCTGGTGAAACTTTCCAGAAAGGGGTCCGTACAGTTAATTGGCTAAAGCCATGTTTAGATAGCCCATTTGTCAAATGTGGTAAGCATCCAAAACTTTCAAGTACACTTGATTGGTGCAAAGTCTTGGTTTTTATTCTCCAAGAGAAAGAAAATGGAACATATCCTCCCCGTCGTAGGAGTCATGCCTCTTCAAAAGAGCCGAAGGATCTACAGAAGGTCTGGCAGGGATCTGAACCATCTGAACCATCACTTGGTAATCTTTTCTCATCAATCCTAGTCTTTCCTGTTAAAAACTGTGGATTATTAAAGCGCAGAAGCAGTTCGCAAGATACTGGCTGAACAGCATGGATCAAATGTGTGGACTGTTCTGTGTTGGGGGGTGTGTGTTCAGATGCCAGGACTGAAAATTTCATTGTAAATGTGTAGAGCTTAGAGAAGAACAGAGTTATATGGGCCAGAGAGAAGGACTAACGTGTCTAGCAGTAAACCCTGTACCCACACCTCAATTAACACTTCAATACCATTTCATTAAGTAATACCAAGGCTTACAATTTCTTTTGCTTTTGTTTGTTCTAATTCAGATGGAAGAGTAACTGCTATGAGCACTTGTTTTCCTCATTTAAGGATGCAGCTGCATGATTCTGCAGGTAAGGGCTGTCTGTTTTCAGCAACAGCAACACCTTACTAGGTTGCAAGGACCTGATGTCAGCTACTTTCTACTTAGTACACCAGTGGCAGACTTTTGAAGCTTTTACTAATTTAAACAACTGACATAAGCTGTAATTTACCCAGAGCTTATTTCCACTTAAATACTAAACTAATACTTAATGCTAAGGACAATGTCTTCTTAGTGTCCAGTAGACTGTCTCCAAACTTATACTTCCAGCAGGAAAAAAGGGAGGCTTGCTCCCTTAACTTATGTGGACTTGTTTCAGGTCCTTTTATTTGCCATGTTTACCTTCTACTGTGTTACGGAAACTGTCTGTTGAATTGGAATAGAAAGGAGGAGTGTCAAATACACCAACTTCCAAACACTGAGCAACATCCTCGGGCTCTGGAAGACGCTGTACCATAGGCCGTGCAACATTTCCAGCAGGATTTCTTCGGATGGGACCACCTTCAGTGCCTGGGGTGGAGAGGAAAGAGAGCAATACTGATGGAAAACAGTAGGCCACAGAATGCATCCTTCTAATGACTGAACCATGGGGGAAAAAAAGCCCTCACAAATGACACTTAAACTGAATGAATGGGTCAGATCCTCATGTCAAGAAAAGAATCTGAATCTTCACGGGGTCCTGTGTGCTAGATCCTTTGCACCAGGATTTAAAAAAGCATCTAGAAGCCTCTTACTGAAATGTGTGGTTCTGCAAGTGCTTTGGGAAAATTTTCTGTAGTTTTTCAATGCAATTTCTTGATGAGAGCTAGGACAAAAGTTTTGAGGATGTCCTGATAGAGTAGCTGGTGAAAGGACTATAGTTGATTATGTAGGTGACTAACCCAATATTGTGAGTTTCCCCTGTTTTTTCCACCTATTTCCATGAAGATGCTAAGTTGTGGCTTGAAGGTGATGAATACACAAGAATCTTGTTGAGATTTTTTTAGCTTTTGTTGCTGAGGTAGATGTGTTAGGATTCAGTATTCTTCACATTCAAAAAATGCTCCACATAGTGAACATGGGGATTTGTTAGATGTTCTCCTTTTAGGAGCAGAATTCCATGAAGGTGATAAGTGGAGTAGTCAGAAGAAAACTTAAGCTTCAGTTAACAAATGACACTGCCAGATGTAATTATTTATGGCACAGGAGACTAATAGATACTGCCTAAGAAGGGAAGTCAAACCATTTAGCTCTTTCTCTGCTACAACCTCCTGATCAAATTTTGAACCGCATGGTGCCTCAGTAAAAGAGAGATTTTAAGTATGCGCTATCTCAGAAGACTGATGAAACTTGGATCAAGAATATTCAAAATACACTTTAAGACTTTTTGCCTGGGAAAAGCCACTGCAATGTAAAGTGTTATATTTATTGATTATTGAAAGGATTTTCTCCCCAAATATCTTCCAGCAGTCATACTTACTATTACAGATGGTTCCCAAAGTTTCATAGTCTTCAATATTTTCACATAGTACGCGCCACTGAGAGAAGATTGAGTTCTGGCTGATAAGAGAGACGTCAAAATTGCTTCTAGCTCCCATCAGGTCATCTGAGCAGATATCACAGGTGTTTTGTCCTGTTGCAAAGTTCCAGTAGGGCAGTGCAAAAGTGGGGTCTTGCAGCATGTTCTAAACCAGATAAATATGGTGTTAAAACAAGCGTGCCCCAGACGGCTATAATATTTCCTGCTAGAAGCATGTTAAAAACCATTTAAATACATCTTAGTAAGAGTCAGAGTCCTGTCTCGTAGAGGAAAGAAATCTTTGGAAAATCTATGAAATCTCTGTAAAAGCTTTCCGTAGTTTTTCATGTTGATACCTTTGACTGTTCAACAGACTAGGTAGTTGGACAATTGAATTGAGTCATGGATCTCCCTCCTAAATAAGACAGTACCTCTTCCACAAAACCATATTGTGAGTAGTAAGAAACATCACTTAATACTGATACCCCATTTTTCCAAATATTTTAAATGGCCTGTCAACAACAGCAGCATTTGTAGCATACAGAATAACCTAGCCAACTGTGGAATAACTGAGTAGAGGGAAAAGGAACAAAAAGGCATATCACCCCTTCAAATTGTCATTGTTTTGTTCTAGTATGGGTTGGAGTTGAACAGTTCTGGAGTATGTCCTGGCTTCCAATATTTATATACCAGGATGTGTTGGCCAGCCAAATTAGCTTAACTAATGATCAATTTTACTAACATAAATAGGAATATATTTTAAATCACCAAGAGCTAGAACTCCTCAGAGCTTCCACCTGATGAAATGCCAGTAATGTCAAATGTGAGTTTTTGAAGGGAGTTTGTGCTCCAGCCTGATGCAGAGACATTGAAGCTAGTGGAAATACTTGAAGTGATTTCAAACCCTGACCTTGAAAACTTAATTCTCTCTTCTTTAAGAAGGATGAAGGTCCATAAAATAATCTAGTCCTTTTATGGATAGGTCCACACAAGGAAAGGGAAACAAGAGAATCACTGACTTATGAAAGACAATATAACAAACCCACTAATTTCTCTAACTAGTTACACTAATTATACAAATAAAATGTGATTAGTCTAATTTAGAGAAGAAACAGCAATAACTTTTGTTCATCCAATAAAATGCTGTCTATGGATTATCTAGTATTTATATTTATTTTTACAGGAGAGTTTATGTAACTTTCATGTTTTCCATTATTCTGATTGAAATATTATTTTTAACATCTCTATAACAATGACCCAAACCCTAAATGCACTCTATTAAAAGTTTAACATACCTAATGCATTACTGAAATTGAAGCAGAGTTGTTTCAACACATAGAAAGATCTGTTATGATTTTTGCCTATTGGAATACAGGGAGAAGTTCTTTAACTGTACAAAACAGCATGAACACGTGGCTCAACATTAATGTGAACTTTACCTGCATGTCTCTTTCAAGCTGCAGTAGATGGTACCTATGCCATGTGACAAAAGCTGGCCCCTCATGAGAGAAATCAATTCCTCCAAAACTCTGCTGCCCTGCACCAAGGAAAGTTTTCCTAACAGAATAGTAATGAGACCACACAAAGTAGTTATAAATGGAGATATTCTCGAATTGTGGTGTGTTGCCATCTGGTCCAAAGATTTCCTCACGTCGTCTTGTAGCAATAACAATGTCAGCGTGGATTGTCACCTTGGCTTGGTGTAAGGCGTTCACAAAACGCCTCCTTTCTTCTGCACTCAGATCCAAAAGATTCCTCCTGACTGTGAGAATACAGAAGAAGCAAGTTACCAAGGTAATAGACACTCAAGTCTGATCTCACAGGAGTAATTTATTTTGCTCCTGATAATTCCAGGTAAGTCCCTTTTTCTTCAAGCATTCATCCATTTTTATTGGGGCAATTCAGAGAGTACTGAGCATAAATAGAAAAACTTATCTACTATCAGAAAAGTTGAGATGACTAAAAATAAAGCTTGAAACCTTGTGGTTTTAGTGCTTTTAGAAGTATTGTTACAGATTATCCTTCCATCCTGTCAGACAAATGACTGACAGTTCTTTGTCACACAAACCTTTCAGAACCTCATCCAATATCCTTAAGGTTTTCTGTGGTAATACTTTACAAGAAAAGAGTACTATATAGCAATTTGTAATAATCAGAAGCTTTACTGCTTGACAATTTAGTGAAGTACATTGTTTATGCTTGAACCTTTGTAGGAAAAATGGCAGATTCACCAGTGAATTGTGAATTTCACACAGTACAGCATCTCTCTTTAATCTCATTACCTGCTATTATTAACAATAGCCATATATTAGTCCTTTTTAGCAGTATATCTCAAAGCCATTTAAAAATGTCATTATCCACATATAGACAGTGAAACAAGGAAGAAAATTGACTTGTTGAAATACCAGTTTATCAGCAAGACGAACAGAGTACATTTCATCTCAGTCCCAGTCCAGCACTCTTTCGCCTGGACTGAGAAGATTTTAGGCTAAGTTTAGACTAACACACAGGTAGAAGTCCTCACAGCTGTTCTTCAGCATGCACTTATTTTCATTATTAAAGATACTGTAATATCCATCATTGTCCAAACAAGTGATAAATTATGGTGACATAAGAAGCAACAGGTCTTCAGCATGAATCTATATGAAGAGTAAAAGTGAGTTACATTTCACTATATAAAATTGATCAAGTGGGGGATATTTTGGCTTCACTGAAGTTTATAGAAATACTTTTATAAAGCATGAATTTCATCCAAGGACTCTGTTCCCTGAAACACAATTTTCTGTTTTGCAGAACTAACTGTACTGAACTGATATGCTAGCCCTGGTCACTGAAGGGTTTTCTGTAGCTGATTTTAAGTACTGCACTAAAAATATCTATCCCATTTTGATTTACATAGACATCTTAACCTTTTCATTTTTCAAAATATTTGCCTGAGCCACAATAAAAAATTGGGATTATTATTAAAGTTAGAAATGAATTTAGAAGATATGAAGGTATCAAACTACATTTTACAGCTATTTTATATGGATATGCCAACAGTAATCCAATAATTATTTCTAAAGGCTGAGCAGCTGGGGCCAGCTCTATGGATGGACAAGAGAGGTGACCTCCATGCGGAAATTTAAACCGTAATAAAAAGCTAATTTCCCCTATTTAAACTCATGTTGTCATGCATGATAAATCCAATTTGCTTAGCATTTTACTGAGTAGTAAAGGATTTTATAAGAGAGAAAAGTAAAAAGTGCTCTTGTATACCCTAGAAAATCAGCTAAAGCTGCTTTTTTGCCTATCTCCAGATTTACTTTGCTAAGTTTGTGTGTATTAACATTTTTTTCTTTTTCAGAATTATCATCGTCAATGAGAACAGGCCAGAGCATAAAAGAGTGCAACCTAGCTTAGCAGATCCAATTCATGAGTCATACTTTCTGCTTTCCAGTTTGTTTCTTGGACCTCAAATGATGAATAAAATCCCAAAGTCTTTTCTACAGCCATCAATAAGTTATTTTTAAGGAATCATTGTTAAGATTTTAAATTGGTAAGTGGTCCTTTGTTAACCCTTCCTGGAACATGCATTCATGTTCATGGAGTGTTTCCTATCTGGTGAAAATAATGGCAATACTGATTTCTGTTTCTGTAAGAGGCATTGCACATTTATGCTAGAGACCTGTTGTTTCTCATGTCAACAGAACACATCACTCATTTGGGGGATTATGGATTTTAGAGTATTTCAATAACACCTTTAAATTTTCACTACTAAAGACTGAAATCTTATTAATTTCAAAAAATTTTAGACATCTTTTTACTGATATTCTGGACTAAACTGAAATTGGAGTACTCTCAGAACGGCCCACCAGTCCCTGTGCTGAGTCATCTGAACAGCTTATAGTCATGAGTTAAGGCTTTTAAAGACATTGACAGCAACTAGGTTAGTAAAAATTTACAAGGTACATAGTTTAGAAATGTATTAAGGGATTTTGAATCAAAAGAGCTGCTGTCACACTTAAAGTATTTACAAGGTATTAAACATGATATCTAGAGACATACTCAGAAGCATACATACATGTCTATATACATTGTTTTACTCCTAAATAATTCCAAAGAATACAGGTTTTTTCAATTTAGATGTTCTATTCTTTCATTGGTCCTAATCCTGAACTGACTACAGGTTTTGTTTGTCCCTTTTATTGAGCAGTAAATGTAGGCGCTTGGTACACAAGCTGAACAATTCACCTAGCAGCTGCCTCAATAACTCCTATGGCAATATACATTTGATAAATAAATATATATAAATATATACTATATTTTAAAGAAGAAATACACTAAGTAAGCAAACGCTGCCAACAGGCATTTTTTGTGTCATATTTCTGATGCTCTTACCTACATTGACTTGCTGGCTACAGGTAGGTCCACTCCAGCCGGGGCGACATGACCCACAGTTGTAACCAGAGAAGTTACCATTGCACCGACAGGTTTGGTTGAAGAAGCGTATGGGCCATTGCTCACGGTCATCTCGCCCATCATGGATGTACTGTGGGCCATGGGGTCGTGAATCGACAGTCACCTGTACGCACCGGCCCCTTCCTGTAGACACACCACACCGGTCAGTACCTGGCCCAAACACAGGGAAATAGTCTGGGCAACACATGCCGCTCCTCAGGGACTCGACGGTAGCACACTGGCGAGGGAACTGAGCTCCAGCTTGGCCGAGCATGCTGAGAAGCGGTGGCAAGGAAAGGAGCAGCAGCACGGGGAGCTGCATGACGGCGGATCCAGCAGAGCGGGCTCCTTCTGAGAGTTGGCAGTCCACACACGCTGACTTCTCCCCTCCTACAATGGGACACCAAGCTCCCTCTGCAGAGAGAAAGAGAGAAAAAGAGAGAGAGAGAGAAGAATAAAAACAAGTGATACAAACCTCCAGGCTACCCCTTCCACTCCAGAAAGTGCCTCTGAACCCTGCACTTTGAGAATCTAACTGGAAAAGCGAACAACTCTGACTATGGACACTAATGTTCTTCCCTTCTCTCGTTACCTGCACAAAAGTAGTAACTACCTGACCTGTATCTGCTCATTGACTTCTAAGTGGTTCCCAGATGTTCATTGACGTCGTACATCTGCCAGCCATGTTTACTTCACTACCACAAAATGCTAAAACCTGTCTAAGGTTTTCGAACCCTTTTTTTTTCACACAGAGTGCTCCCCCCCCCCCCCCCCCCCGCCCCATTCATGTCTGTCTTTTCTGCATTTAACTAGTCTATCTTGTTCTCTACTCAGCAGTTCCCCTCTGTGTCCCCTTGCTGTTCTCTAATGGCAGCTGCACCAGAAAGTGAAGCTACAACTCTCCATTCATTGTACATGTTCTCTCTTTCTGGTACCTCTCCCCTGCTGGGATCCTGTTCTGTCTCTGCACGTCCCACGGCTGTGTCTAACCCAGAATAAGCGCTGCTAATTTCTCTCCTGGTTCAGTCTGCTTACTAATCCTTCTCCTACCAACACAATATGGCTTGGCCTCACTCTCTTTCTATTAATCCCCTTTCTACTTCAGTGCATTTCAGTGGACTTTAAGTACTTGAACAGCACATGATTTCTTTCATGCTTATCTCCTTGTGATTTTACAAGTTTTAGCAAAGGTCAGAGACAAATACTTGAATTCAAAACAGAACAACTGTGAAGTTGTTTTAAATACTTGCAAAGAAAGGCTCACTTGAAAACAGACAACACTGGGGAAATTCATATTTAACAGACTCTAAAAAAATTAAAATTCTTCAAATGGCATTTTCCAGATCAGACCAAAGTAAGTGACAAAGGTATGTTCCTTAAAAAATGAAACACTCCAATCTTAAACTTACAGCTTTCAGTTTAACTATTTATTTTGATAATCAAACAAAAAGACACTGATCATATTGGAGTCTCCTGAAATGCTAAATTCTGAGCTATGAAGGGTAATGAAACAATGAAACAGAAAAAAACAGTCTCTGATGTGACAAAATGCTTCTCTATTTGCAAGGACAATTGCCACTCATCAAAACTGGCCTTATTCAAGCTCTTAACTCCTTTCTGATCTATCAATAAGGATGGCTTTCAGTGAGGTGAGGATGTTTTGTCAAGAAACATCTTAACTGGCACCAAGACAACACGTTAACAAGTTTTCTGGGAAAAGGTTCAACCACAGTGTAACTGACATCGAGCAGAAAATGGATTACCTACTCCTTCTGCTTCTCTATATATGCAAGTCAAAATGTGAGAGTGCGATTCAGGCAGGCCACAGAAATAGGTTTTTTCTGTGTTTATTCTTGCCAACCTGCCATGGACCACAGCAGTGTACCTTGCCATCTGTGGCTTGTATAACCAAGCATGCTATAGCTTGCTTCAGTGCAGGACCAAGGCTTTTAGTACGCTTCTCCATATCTTTAATTCATTCTTCGTTTGCAGAGAGGAATATTTGGTAATCCTTAAATGAAACTCTTTCCTTTATTGGCTTTCATTTTATTCTCCATTTGAGCCTATATTCTCTTCTTTACTAGCTTATTCTGTACCCTGCTTCTTTCCAAGCTTAAGCCTTTTCTCTTTGAATATGTCTATTGGGACACATGCGACACAAATTCACTGTTATCACATCAGAAGGTAAACCAGAGCTAGTAAAAAAACTCTTGAGATTTTATCTGAAAAGAACTCCCAGATCAAAGAATAAGCATACAGGTTTTAGCTATGAATATTTAGCAAATACAGCAAATTCATAATAAGCTTACAAGGGATAAATCCTGCTCCTTAGACAAAGGCCCTGTAAAAAAGAGCAAACAGATAATACTGAGTGGGGTTGCCTGGCATCATAAAACTTCCCCTTATAATGGTGGACATGATGTAGACCTTTTGTAAGCCTTCTGCGTAGCCAGCACCTATGAATTTTGTTCAGCAGACTACTACAGCTGCACAGCTAAGGATCATTTCCCTTCTTTGCTCCCAGATGCTCCCTTGGGTTTCCTGCTGGAAATCTTGCTGAACAGTTTGGTGCTATGCAATCCCTTTTATAGTCTTTATTTTGATATTCTTGCCCTTAGAGACTCCTGCTCCCCTACTGTGCCTGGAAAGATTTGACCTTGGAGACTATCCAAATGCACAGCATTTGTGTTTCTGTGGCCCTGTTCAGAAAAGGCTTGTCTACATAAGCGAGGTAATGAGGGAAAAGTCAGTGTGTGAACCCCTAGCTCACTAATTGCCTCTGTGGACTAAAAGCCCTGCAAAGAGAGTTAGTTAATATGCTAGGCATTCACATATAGTTTGCACAATTTTCCTTGTGTAAACATTAGTTCTTCATGCTCAGAACAGGTCTTTATGCAGCCACACGAGGTTTAGCTGTGGCCTATAGCCTGACCTACTGAAGAATGATACAAAAATGTAGATGGTTCTATTTGTACTTGAGTGATGATGAAAGCTGATGTGCTGGTTCTGTTTTACTTCATGCTGTTAGCTATACAGTCAACCATCAGTTCTCTGGGAGCTACCCTGTATTTACTGAGTGCCCAAGATTTACAAATTCTTTAAACTACGATGTACTTTGAGAGCTACTGTAGTTGGCTAAGATTTTTATTCCCCTATCTCAAGACACATAGACCCCTAGAAAAATCAGATTTTGTCAACTTCGCCTAAGTTGCATGGGAAGTAGTTTAGTGTTATTGTTACTTGTTTATCACCTCTGGTGTGATGCCACCACAGTGCAAGTGTTTGCGAACTGAATATTGGAGTGGTCAAGTAGATGAATTTGGCAGTGGGCAAATGAGCATCTGAAATGAAGGTACAACTGTGGTAACCTTCACCATCACAGTCTTAAACTTCTGAGGGTTTGGCAACCAAGAGCCTCATCTTCAACCAGTGTAAACTGATGCATGATTTTCATCACCTGTAGCTCTTGGCTATGTCCTAAATGCCCTAGCTTCTTTTTGTTAGTTTTTAGTGCTGTGTTTTTTTTTTCTTTTTCCCTTTTTCATTGTAAATACCATCATTAGTCAATTTTTTTCACAAAACAAGCCAGCTCCTCAGTTTATAGAGCCAGGTCTGAATTGTTTTGGATTTCTTTTTCCTTCCCAGTACAAGAAAATAATGCTGTTTTTATGAAAAAAGCAGAGCTAAATATCACTGATATGTGATAAGTGGGGACTTTGAAGACGAGACAGAACTGACCTTCTGTTTCCTATATGTAGAAACCTAAGTACAAACACAAATATTCATAAAATTTGGGTTCACGTATGAATCCAAATGCTGCATGGGATCTTTCTTTGTGAATAGCAACTAACCAGAGCACACTTTATCCTCATCTGTGTCTAGATGTGAAAATGTGAAAATATAATTTTCCAGAATGAAACTGTATGTATTACATAATAAAATTCAAAGAAAGTGATTTTTAATTAATTAGATTCTAAAAATACTGAAATGAGCATAAGAAGCCATTGTCATCTTTTAATTTGAACTGGGAAATATAATTTCAGATATTTATATATAAAATTGACATTTCTATTCACTGAACATGATACACAGTTCTAGTATTTTATAAAGAGATTGTTATTATTGTTAACACAAATGCCTCAATTTTGCTTTGCTCTATAACTACACATAAATAAAATAAGTTTTACTGAAAGTGCAGGCAAGTTGTCAGGAGAAGAGTACTGGACAAAAAGATACTTCTGTCAATCATTTTTAAAAGTAAACTTGCATTTTTCATGTAAAGGAATTACCTGAGATGGCAGGTATGCTAGAATTTGCTGCTGGATCATATAGTACTGCAAGACCTTTACCTCAGCTTGAAAATGTCGTTATTACTTGAGATGTGTCATAGCCTGTGCTATATATACTGGAAAATACGAAACGACGTTTTTCTTGTTTTCCAACTAAATGAGGCTTTCACATTCAAAGTTAAAGAAACAAGGTCATTTTACCATTCTTCCTCCTCCAAATGAGAAAAAAGTTGAATTGAAGTTGCAGAGCTTCTCCTGAGGACATTAGAAGGCAAAAATGGAAGACCAGCTCCTGCAGTAAAACTGGCAGAACCCCTGAAATGTTTGCAAAAAATCCGAGTAGGATCCCATGTTCTGTCAGCACCCTGGGTACATACCCCCTCATGGAGGTCTCAGTGGGATGAGTCAAGGGGCTCAGTAGCGTGCGTTAAGGTGCTCAGCAGGACAAGTTGAAGTTCAGCTGCATCGCTGATGAGGAGCCAGAAGCTTGGGCTGCCTTCCCCAGGGAGCTGCTTTTCAGCAGAGGCTGTCCCTGCTGCCCCTGCCGGACCTGTGTTCCAGCTGCTCAGCAGCCGTGTCTGTGCCCAGGCTGCCTGGCACTCACCCTCGGCTCCTGGCTCCCTTCCCATAGGGAGCAGCCAGCCCTTGCTCCTCCGTGACACCACGACCTTGTTTCTCCGTCCATTGTGTCACTGCTCTAAGCCTGACGGCTGCTCTCTGCTACCCAGCGCGGGAGAATTTGGGACTCTGCACTGTGCTTGCTCTTGAGCTGTGCTTGGGCATCCCTCAGTAGCAATGTTAACCTATTTATATATGCCATCCCAGCGTAATGTTGCATGGTTAGATAACTGAGGTAAAGAGAATGTGAGATCACGCAAAACAGGTTGGTTAAAGTTGTGAATTTAATGATTTGTGCTTTAACAATCCCCAAACAGATGTTCATGTCTGCAGGAGAAGTATCATATTATAAGCCATAGATTATATTAAATGTCTTGACTATGGTATCAGTTTCACAGCGAGCCCAGAAGTATCTTTTACAGGAGCTAGAATGGCTACAACCACTTGGATTGTTAATTTTAATATGATTTCTGGTGCTTCTTTGAAAAGCATTTTTCTGAAAAAGCAAAGAATTGCATAAATTTCAGTTTTGGGAAGAAAGGAAAGAAATTTCAGAAATGAACACATTTGAATAGATTTTACAGTTTAAGATCATTCCATTTTACTTCAGCAAAATGAAGAAATCTAGACCTTTATGTGAAATGAACTAGGCACACTTTGGAACCAACTGACAATCATAGAATCATAGAATCACAGAATCATTTTAGGACAAATATCTCACATCTTAAAAAAATAAGTTTAATGACAGAACTGTTTTAGAAACAATGAAAAAAATATATTAATAACCCAACTTTTGAGTGTCCAAAGGAGCAGGTATTTTTGAACAGCACACAGAGATTGATGGCACAGATAGGTGGTAGCAGCACTAACAGCATGTTTTCTAATGACTTGAGTGCATTTTTAAGTAAATGTCAAGGTCCTAAGTTTGACAGCCCAAATATTTTAAAGCTTATTTCTTTTTTTTTTTCTCTTTTGTTTTTCCTCAGCTTCCACTTTTTTATTTGATGCTTTTGAAGAAATATCTCTTCATATGTGTGAACCAAGATGGAAAAACGAAGTCTGGCTGCTCACAGTACAAGCCAAGTTTTCCCACACTTCATGTTGGTTAGTGTCCGTTGATAAATATGTACCAGCACAAAATGCAGGACTTCCTTGTCACATGCATCCGCATCATTAGGAAGAGGCTGTCAGCATATGGTAGTGGTACTGGATCCTATGATTATAGTTTTTTGGATCAGAGGCACTTTTTTTTCTTTCTGCCTTAATGCCAGCCTACTCACTTTAAAAGTAATTTTTTCCAGTCTTCTTCAAAATCTGCTCTTAGTCTTTCATTCTTTCTAGTATACCACCCTTAATTTTCTATTTCAACAGCTCTATTTTCATGTTCTAGAGTTTTCTCTCTGTGTTGTGAGCATCTATCTTGGAGCCTTGGTTTGTTTCTTGCTGCTTGTCCTTACAGGTGTCCTGAATAATCATAGAATCATAGAATCATAGAATGGTTTGGGTTGGAAGGGACCTTAAAGATCATCTAGTTCCAATCCCCCTACTGCAGGCAGGGACACCTTCCACTAGACCAGGTTGCCCAAAGCCCCATCCAACCTGTCCTTGAACACTTCCAGGGTTGGGGCCTCCACAGCTTCTCTGGGCAACCTGTGCCAGTGCCTCACCACTCTAACAGTAAAGAATTTCTTTCTAACATCTAATCTAAATCAACCCTCCCTCAGCTTAAACCCATTACCCCTTGTCCTGTCACTACACTCCCTCATAAACAGTCCCTCACCATCTTTCCCGTAGGCCCCTTCAGGTACTGGTAAGCTGGAATTAGATCTCCCTGGAGCCTTCTTTTCTCCAGGCTGAACAATCCCAACTCTCTCAGCCTGTCGTCACAGGAGAGGTGCACCAGCCCTCCGATCAGCTTGTGGCCCTCCTCTGGACTCACTCCAACAGCTCCATGTCTCTCCTGTACTGGGGCCCCCAGAGCTGGACGCAGTACTCCAGGTGGGGTCTGACAAGAGCGGAGTGGAGGGGCAGGATCACCTCCCTCGACCTGCTGGTCACACCTCTTTTGATGCAGACCAGGACACGGTTGGCTTTGTGGGCTGCAAGCGCACACTGATGGCTCATGTTGAGCTTCTCATCAATCAACACCTCGAAGTCCTTCTCCTCAGGGCTACTCTCATTCCATTCTCCACCCCGCCTGTAGCTGTGCTTGGGATTGCACCGACCCACATGCAGGACCTTGCACTTGGCCTTGTTGAACTTCATGTGGTTGACACAGGCCCATCTCTCCAGCCTGTCAAGGTCCCTCTGGATGGCATCCCTTCCCTCCAGCGTGTCGACCACACACTCAGCTTGGTGTCGTTGGCAAACTTGCTGAGGGTGCACTCGATCCTGCTGTCCATGTTGCTGACAAAGATGTTGAACAGTGCCGGTCCCAGTACCGACCCCTGAGGAACGCCGCTTGTCACTGTTCTCCACTTGGACATTGAGCCGTTGACCGCAACTGTCTGAGTGTGACCAGCCAGCCAATTCCTTATCCACTGAGTGGTCCATCCATTGAATCCATGTCTCTCCAATTTAGAGACAAGGATGTCGTGCAGGACGGTGTCAAATGCCTTGCACAAGTCCAGGTAGATGACGTCAGTTGCCCTTCCCTTATCCACGGGCGCTGTAACCCCATCATAGAAGGCCACCAAATTTGTCAGGCATGATTTGCCCCTAGTGAAGCCGTGTTGGCTGTCACCAGTCACCTCCTTGTTTTCCATGTGCCTGAGCATAGTCTCCAGGAGGGTCTGCTCCATAATCTTGCCAGGCACGGAGGTGAGACTGTCTTTCCTCTTTGAGTTTATGGCACTCCTCAGTCTTTCTGGCCATTCTTTCTTGGTGTCCCCACTCAATCCTGCAAACCTAGTTCCAGTTCTGACCAGGGTATGACTCACCTCAGGTCAATATCACATGTGGGTGCAGCGCTCAGCTAGCCATATGCATTCAGTGCACTGATTCTGTATCACCCACAACCTCAGCCAATTTTGGCAATAGTTTATAAAGCACAGTACCAAGCATGATTAAAATCAGGCCTCCATGTCTACTTCTGTTGTTCTTTTCTGATTAAACTGTCTGTTTCTCAGGTCTTTTCCTCATCTGTATTTCTCACAAACTCTTGGTTTTTCTTGCTCTTCTAATATTGGTTAGCCTTTGTACTAGTGAAACCCATTTATACAGAGACATTATAGGTAGTCAAGATGATGTTTCAATACATAAAATTTCACTTTTTTTTTTTCCCCCAACTGTTGAATTTTATATTACCAGTGATTTGAACTGGGATGTTTTTAAGAATTACAAAAGAAACAGAAGCATCTGTCTAGACCTTAGGTGACAAGGTCCAAAGGACCAAAATCACAGAATGAGAGGATCGCTGGGGCTGGAAGGGACCTGGTCTCATTAGTCCAACCTCCGGCTCATAGCAGGGTTGACACTGAATTCAGAATAGGTTGCTCAGGTCTGTATCCAGCTGGATCTTAGAAAACTCAAAGGATGGAGATAGCACAACTTCTCTGTGCTGCAGTTCCACTGCTGGGCTGTCCTCAGGGTGGCTGCTTTTTCTTCCTTAATCTAGGCCAGAACCTGTCTTGTGTTTTTGAAGCCAACGTTGGCAGGCTGCTGCTTAGTGCCTTCAAAGCCATCCTTTCTCCTGGCTGAAACAGCACCAGTCCTGCAGCCTCTCCTTGTAGGGCAAGGGCTTCAGCCCCACCTTCTTGGTGGCCACCTCTGAACTTATTCTAATGCAGGGATCTGATGAATGCTGGGCAGAGATGACAGTTCATGACCATTCCCCAGAGCTGCTCCCTGGCCCTGCTGGCCCCAGCCTGCCCCCTCTTTGGTGTCAGCTGTAAGTCTGATGTACTTACCCTCTGTCCCCTCCTCTGGGGACACTGGTAGAAATGTCAAGCAGTACAAGTTCCAGGATAGGCCCTGTGGTACCCAGCTTGTAACCCAGCGGAGCATGAACATATTTTCCTTGTTTAGCCTTTTACTGTTAGTGTGAGAGTAGGAGCTCTTCCTCTTGTCCCTGATGTCACTTGCAAGGTTTCAACTTTGCTGAGCTTTGGTTTTCCTAACACCATCCCTGCACGCCTGGGCAGTGCTGCTTCTATATTCCTCTTTTGTTGTCAGTCCCTGTTTCTACCTCCAGTACACATTCCTTTTCCATCATAGCTGTTGTGAGTTTCATGTTTTGCCATGTTGGCCTCTTGCTGTGCCCATTCCTTTTTCCATCAAGAAGGATGGCTCTTGTGACTGAAGGATGCTGTCCTCAAGGCCTGCCAAATTTTCTTTATCCTTCAGTGCTGCCTTCAATGGGAATTGCCATATCAGTTCTGTGACTAATCCAAAATCTGCTTTCCTCAAATCCAGGGTCTGTGTTCTTCTGCTTTCATTCCTCTCTCTCCCCAGGACATCAAACTCCACTGTTTCATGGTTATTGCAACCATTGGTTATCACATCCACAAATGGTCCTTCCTTATTAGTGAATAACAGATCCAACTGTATCCCAGCCTTGGTTGGCCCATCGAGTACCTGTATACTTGATAATCTCTTGATATCCAGAAATTTTATACAGAAATTTTCTTGACTATGCTGTCTTGCCAGCAGATGTCAGGGAGGTTGAAGTCCCCCATGGCAACCAGGATTTTTGACTCAGAGACTCTACTGGTTTGAAGAAGGCTTTTCCCACTTCTTCACCCTGTTTGGGTGGATACACTTCCACCATGATGTCATGATTATTGGCCTGGGCCTGAGTCACAAGCTTCCACACAGCCTGTAACATATCCCATTAAAAATCATACATTTGAATTCTTCCTTCACATGCACACCAACCCCCTCCTCCTTGTCATCCCTGCCCGTCTTTTCTGCACAACCTGTATCCCACCATCAGAGAGCTCCATGACTGTGGACTGTCTCAGTCATTTTAGTGGTGGCATAGCTCTGTGACCACATGCAGAGCTCTAAATCCTCTTGCTTGTTTCCAAGGTTGTGTACGGTTGTGTGCAGACAGTTAAGGTGCGTCTCCTTTCAAACTGTTTTATCCTTTTCAAAAACTGACTTGCTCGCCCCCTCTGCATATATCACCTATGACCTCTGCTTCTTGAGTTAACTGCAAACAGCTATCACCAGCCCCCCTGGTACTTAGTTTAAAATCCTTTTGCCAGGCTGGGCTTCCTGTTGACAAAGATGCTCTTGCTCCACTTTGTCAAGCAGACCCCACCTGTTGATAGTGGTCTTGATTCCTCAGAGAGGGACTTCTCACCATAAAAGCCAAAGTGCTGCCTGTAACACCAGCCCTGCAGCCAGTTGTTAATTTACAAGTTGTGCCCTTTTCTACTCAAGCCTTTCCTTTGCCTCTGTAGGATGTGGGTTAACACTACTCAGGCTTCCACTGGTAGCTGTCAAATCTCACATCTGGAAGAAAGTCATGTTTGCCCCCAGAATTTGGTAGTACCTTTAACTACAAAAAGTCTGAATGTCCCTTGACAGTACCGTTGTTGACCACATGGTTGACCAACAATGGGTATTAGTCTGAGACCCAGACAAACCTTGGCAGTATCCCTCTAACATCCCAGATCTGAGCACCTGGCAATCAACAAATCACCTGTGAAAACATGTCAGCAGACAGATGCCCCACCCGTGCAGGAGAGAATCTCCAACCACTGCCATCTCCCATTTCTTCTACTGTGCTTGGTGCTTAGGTGCAGTGGGCTCTGAAAACACCTCTGATAGAGTTTGCTCCCCTTTCCTGACTTTGGATACTAGTCCAGTTGTGAAAATTAAGTTTTCAAGGCAGACGAGAAAATGCTATTGTAAGCTTTCAGCCTCTCCTTTCTTGGGAGTCTCCAATCATCACTTGCTCAAGTGCAGCCCAGACTTTACACTAAGTAATTTTTAACATCCTCACCCCTTCTCCTCTCCAGTTGCTTAGGTTCATAGATTTTACTGTAAAATGTATATATAGATCTGAAGAGTCTGATGGTGTTCACACTCAAATGCTTTCATCTTGGATCATCTCAGCATCTCTTGTCATAAATGTCTGAGATCAACAAAATAGGCAGCTCTGAATGACAGTGCCGAATACCACACATGGCCGGTTAAAAAAGGCACTTTCTGAATTAAGGCTAGATCTGGAATAGAAGATCTAGCTCAGATTAAGTAGTCATCTTTTCTACAGCAGCCTACTGATAAAGATTTTTTAGTACATTATCAAAGTAGGCAGAAAGTCTGGAGCTAAAATACACAGATCTGTTTGTTTAGAATATCAGAACACAGTAATCATTCATAAGCTCCATTCTTGAACACATGAAAAGGCATATGATTGTAATGATATTGATTCATGTATTTTTATTCCTGTGAAACAGTAGCTTAAAGAATCATTAAAGGTCAGCGCCAGGAAACAGATCCTTATCAACAAACTCATAGAGAATATTTAGTGGAATAAGTTTGACTATTCAGTTAAACCATCTCTTTGCAATTCCTCAGTTGCCATCGTCTTGTTCAGTTCTTCACATTTGAATAAGCACATTACATTTTGATGTTTAGGCTATTTCTTCTAATTTTAGCTTGTGCATCCTAACGGTACAAAGCAAGGCTAACATAAAGGAGAAGAAAATTCACTTTTTTTTTTTTTTCCTGAAAAGCAGTGGGGACAAAAAAAAAAAAAAGAACAAAAAAGAACAGCCTATCATATTATTGTTTTTCTAGCATACAATAAGCAGTCAAAATTACTGTCTCAAGGAATCGGTAGACAGCTGCAGAGATTATATCAATTATCCAGATTTCAGGAAATGATGCTGGGGTTTCATTAGCAGAACATGTGGATGCAAAAGAGTATGAACTTATAAACAAATTATGAAATGACAGGGCAACAAACAACACTGACATTAATTAATGTAAAGCACATAAATTTCTGTTTATAATTGCAAGCGCAACCAATGGAAAACTTATTGCTGAAAATCTTTTACTCAGATTAGCACATACAGTGAAACTGATACAAGGTTGTCCTACTGATATTTATCATCCAAATTGTAAAAGTACATAATCATAAGGAGTACATGAAAGTCTCATTTCTCCTAGCTGCACAAACTTCAGGTTTTAACAAATTACTTCCAACTATAATTGGTGAGTGCAACTATAAACATTTAAACATTAGTGGTCTGTTAAATAACCAATTTGCTGTAGTGGTAAAGACAGCGTGCCAGTCTCAGATAATGCAAATCAACATAGCCCCATTGGTTTTAATAACAGATAGAATTACAGTGAGCCTGAGGGAGCAATTTATAATGAAGACTTGGCTCATTTGTGTAGGTTAACTTTTAGAAGGCTTATTTGCCGACTAAAACACTACAAAAGTAATACTGTTAGAAGAAACTGCAGTGATTCCTTTAGTTCTATTATGTATTGTCTTAGTCTATATTCTCTCCCTGTTTGTTAGAGAATTGAAAGACAAACCAGTGGTCAACATGAAACTCCATTTAGTGAAACCTTACAGAACTGGAAATACCATTCTGAAACAATAGATATAAAAAGATTTTTTGGTATGGTTTGGATTATACATGAGGCTTCTACACACTCCTTAAATTGTTTAGTCTCCTCCTCGTGTCTTCCCTTTGTTGTGTCAGATCTTGAAAGCCCCGTACTTACTAAGATACGTCTCATACAGAGAGCAATCTTATTCATCTTTCTAGGAAATCATATAGATTCTATTGTAAGACTGAAATCTGGATTAATGATAGAATAGCATTAACCACTCATCTGCCTTATGGGCAATAATTTTCCTATCTTCACCCAGCAGACTGAATGATGTTTTTCTCAGATTCCTACTAACCACTTTTTTTTTTTTTTTTAAATAAAGTTAATTCTGTTTTCATTAGGAGAAATTTTATATTAGTTTTCTTGAAAGCTGGACCAGCTATAAGTTCATACATAGGAAAAATAAATCAGGCAAAGGACAACATTTTTCTTTGAAGTTTTGGATAACCTGATTAGAAAAAAAAAAGTATTAAATCAAGTCAAATCATATTTTAGAGTAACTGATATTGCTTTTCTTCAAGAACCACATTTTCATAATTAGTCTGACATAGGCTATAAACAGTTTAAAAGAGAGTAAGTGATTTCAGTCATATCTACTTCATAAAATGTGTTAAATACTGTTCCATTACACTAAACAAAAGTTTTAGCCACTGTTCTTAAATGTGTGTTATAATAATGCTAATAATTTCTGAACATATTCTCCATATTCTCTCATGATTCTTATTCTGGGATCATATCAATGAGCTTAAGTATGGCTGAAAGATGAAATTGCCCTGCAGTGGCTTCTGCAAAGCAGAGTGGAGAAAATTTAGTCTATGTCTGTAGTTCAAGAGTTCACCTTCAGCAGCGAAACTTATATAAGTGATTGGAATCTTTATTACTTTCACCAAACACAGTCTAGTGCCTAGAGAGAGATCTGCAGTTTCAAAATGATGCAATAGAGGTGACAAATGACTGCCTACAGAGAAATGAGTGAGACCTGGAAGAGTGTTGCAGATAGGCATAAAATGAAAATAAGTAGCACTTGTCTAAGAGTTTGAAATAGCTCCAAAATAACACACATCAACATTGCCTCTTGAAGATATATGTAAGATTTGAGGACTGTATTTCGGAGAAACAGTTGACTGACAAAGGCACAAGATTGAATAGAGCTTCCAGAAAGTAGAAAAAGTGGGGTTTTTTTTCTCCTGAATCTAAGGAGCAATACACACAATGAGCCTGGAGTCATGAATTTTACTTTCAAATGACTGTTGATGAAATCTGACTTTTTTAGCACCTAAGAAGAAGGGACTAAGGTATGTTATACACCTAGGGACAAACTTGATATTAAAGCTGGCTTTGTGTTGTGAGCATACACGATGAAGATATTGTTTTGGTTGGCACACTGCAATAGCAGCTGGGCAACGTAAAACTCTTAACTTTAATATAGGGATTTGTCTAACATACTTTCATATGGTCATTAAACCCAGAATGTTGATGAGGCCGGAGTGGGGTCTCTGCCCATAGAGACTGAGTTTAGAGGAATTAAGGTGTCCATCCCCAGCAGCGCTGTGCACCTGCTACCCTACCCCGTGCTCTCCTCTATCCACCTGCCAAGGCAGTGTTCAGGAAATTCCTTCTCCTCTGCCCCGACTCTGAGGAGCTACTTATCAAAGCATTATATGCTTTGGTTTTATTGCAGATGTCTTTAGGGCAAGATCCCAATCCACTGAATTTAATGGGATTTTTGCTACTAATTTAAAAGTCAACGATGAAAAAGCCATAATCCAAACAAACATGAAGTGAAACAAAAAAGCTAGCTGATTCTGTATTATCCTCTTTCCTGCCCTTTCAGATTGAATCATCTTCAAGGACGAAGACAGAGTTTGTCTAAAACATTTTATCCATTATAAAGCACCATGAAATTGAAGGCGCAAGAGGCCGAATCATTGTTTGAAGTAAACTGTCATAACTCTAACAAATTACACTGTTCAGGATGTGGCCATTGATGTCCAAGAAGCTACAGTGATTTATATTTAGTGAGAATTAAGTCCTCTGTGCTTCAAGAATCTGAATCTGTATTTTCCTCTTTGCTGAAATTGTTTTTGTTGTTTGCTTAAAAAAAAAAATCTTCCAATGTTATGGGGTGAAAGACCTGCCAGATTATATTTACTGTCATATGGCATTTTATTCCAGGCCTTGAAAATACAAAAAATACTATCAGAAGATTAATTTTTTCTTAAATTTATATTACTCCATTGATAGCCACTTAGCCTCTGGTCTGAAGCAAATAGTGCACTAGGTAATAATGATCAATATCTTAAGTTTTACAGATTGAAATACTTTGTGGAGAATTGTTGTATGAAACTAATATATTACTGTTTTTTAAAATTATCTTTAAAGAGTAATTGCTGACATATTTGCAAAGTAGGTGGAAAACAGAAGCTCAGTGCAAGGAAAGCCACTTCAGTATTTATGAAGAAGACACAACTAACTAATAGCTACTGTCTCCAGGGTCAATATTTTTCTCAGAGTCCACTGAAATTAATAGCAGTCTTTCTTTTGACTTTGTTGGACTGTAGACCAGGTCCATCATGACTGACAGAAATTCCTAATACATAACCACAAATGGCTTGCTTTAAGAAACAGAATGTTAATTCCCCCATGCCAAGTTTTATGAGTTTGCTTAATATCTTTGATGAAAATCACTTAACTTTTATGGGTTAAATGGGTGAAGATCTTCTGGTGCAAGTAAACTTTCTGATATCTTTTGGCATGCCAATTGCTTCAAAAGTGTTTTCAGTTGCTGAGTTAGAAGTTGATAGTGTGTTGGAAATCAAGACTAAAAGACACAAGTGAAATACTTCTTGATTAGAAGAAAAAGAGGTTGTTGTTGTTGCTTGTTAGTATTTTTTAAAACCATATATCACCATACAAAGCATTATTTTGCATTTTTTACAGTTACCTTAGGTACCTCAGGTCTCACAACTTAGTCAAAATGTATGAAGAAAAACAAGGGATGCTGCCGCGAATGATAATGTTAATGACAAAACAGTGGCAGTCTGTCCTTTAACACTGTTCTTTGCACAGTGCAAACTTTTTACTTACTGGAAAAAATATCTGCAGACCTATTTTGAAACTGAAGTTCATATTTGTTATTTACGAGTATTAAAGTTCCAGTGCAACAAAATGACAGAGTCCTTGATTAACACTAGTCTGAACAACTGTATTATACCCATTTAATGTGTCTCAGTATTTTCAGTCAAATAGGATAGTTCCCTTCATTTCAAGATGCAGACTGTTTTATGGTGCGGCTACTGAGCCATTTGTTCTGAAAATGGGACGGTGTTTCATTCCAGTTGTGAATGAAGTTGATATATGTTAAGAATTGATGTTTATGAGTACTAAGACCCATAACTCTAACTAAAGCCCTTAGGAATTTCATTACAGAGCAGTCCTGAAAAATCTCACTAATACCTGATAGCATCAAGGTCACAGATCAGATCTAAACCCTTGATGTACCTGATAATCTGTAGAGGATATTCATATTATCCCCTACTGTATATTATGAACTACCTTATTAGCCTAAAAAACCTTGTTTCTTATATAAAAACATATTAACCACTGCAACATAGTAGATACTCTATACATTAAAATCTAACAAGCTAGGGATACAGTTTTAACTTCTCTACACACTTACTACATTTCTTAGCATTGCCTAGGTGGTTTTAGGGTTCTACTGTGGTTGTATTTCACAAGAAAAATCTCCCTGAGTCAACCAGAAAGAAATGCTGAATCACCATCCATTCTGTGGGCAGTTAAAAAAAAGACAAAATAATGAAATATTTTTGCTGGTGAAACTGTCACCAGTTGCTCAGAAGCCCTTATATGAATGAAGATTTAAAAATAAGACAGGACACATTAAATCTAAACCCTAGGAGGTCTCACTTCACAGAAAAAAATCAACTATGAAATCTGTTTCCAATACTAATGGTCAAAACTGTATATGTGCATTGTAGGCAAGGATCACAGACTACTTCTAATTGCCATGAGCACTAATGGCTCCAATATGCAGAAAAATTTACTGGTATGTCACAGGTATCCTTTAAAACTTCATAATGTTATCTATTGACTAGAAGGCTCTGTGATAACTTCTGAAGAAAATGACTGAGCAGAGAACTCAAGAGGATCAAACAAGCATGTAGGGCAAATATGTGTCTAATGAGGGCAGACATATATAGATAATGTTGAGCTATTTGCTGAACAAAATATTCCTCAGAAGAGTGATTACTGTAAATGTGTTTTCAGTTTTTCGGAGTAAGTTGATCTTTTTGGGATAATAATCTTTCTCTCACTGAATTTGTGCCAGACTTAAATAAGAGGACATTTAGCCATAATTTGTTGCTTACATCTATCTGCATTTTTTAAATGAACTTGTTGATATGCTTGTGATGATAGATTTTGAATAAAAAAAAATTCTCTAAGATTATTGTATTGGTACGGACTTCCAATAGTTCTATTATACCCTAAGTAGATACTTTATTAAGTTTTCCATATTTTTTTTTTCCCCTGGGATTGATGTGAAGTTGACTAGCCTAGTCGTCTTCATTTTTTTCTTTTGCATGCTATTTCGCCATCATCACACTTCCAGCCTGCTGGAATGTCAAGCAGAAATGATCTCTTGCAGACTTTTCAGTCCTGTTTTTCTTGTTTTTTATAGCAATACCTATTTGCTGTTGAATCTTGCAAAGTTCATAGCACCAGCTACTTCTTATTTCAATGAATTGAGCTACTTACATGCATTTCACACAACTTTTCAGTGTATTTAAAGAACATTTCCTGTTCATCTAGTGATAGACTTGAATACAGGGAAAACAATGACCTCCTCTATAAACAAAATATTGTCAAATGCAGGAAATGTAAGATGGCAGGAAATGTAAAATTTAATCTAGTAAACAAAGACGACATTTCTACTAGTAAAAGAGAAGAATTAAATTTCTGTCTAATGTTGCAGCTTCTTTACACTTTCTAGAGCTTTTTGAATGCATTACAGCATTATGGAGGTACTATGTCCTTCATTTTCCAGATGAAAGTTCCTCTCTTGGTTCACTGTTTAGCCTGTGCTGCTTCCTCCCGTAAGACTGCAAGTGCATCAATCAAGTTTCATATGGCATTTTTAAGGCAGGGTGTGGGTGGCAGTGGGCTCATTGTTAAATTCATCAATTACTTTTTTTTTATAAATTCATTTAGAAAATGTGTAAAAACCAGAACAAAATCAAACCTGACGTAAGAAACTGTAGATGTACAGAAACAGAAAAAACACACAGGACAATACTTGTCATACTAAAGGGCGTAGCTTCAGCAGAATAGCAGACTAGCTATTACTAGTCCTTTTAGTGGACATTGCAGCTAGGATAATTTGAAGAAAATAAATGAAAAAATATTATATGTGAGTATAGGTGATCCTGCCAAGTCTGAATCACAGCCTAAGGAAAAGCAGAATGCATTCAAAAAAAGAAAAATTATGTCTGACTCTGTGGGCAGATAAAAATAGGTGACATGATCATACCCAGTAGTGAATGAAACATGGTTAGTAGGGAGGGAATTAGGCAGGGAAGACTCTTTCAAGGGAAGAAAATTAGCTTTTGTTTTGATAGGGCAGAAAAATCAATGCAAAAGATGAAAAAATGTTGACATGAAATTAGCAAAGACCATGAATATCACTCCAATCTGAAAACTTCATATGTTCATATTGATGGGAAAAATCTCCATGACAATCACCCTGTTAAATGGTTAATTGTAAAGTAGGGGTTGAAAACCATATAGAATGTGTCCACGTGCAATACAAGAGGATTTGGTTCTCAGCCTGCATTAAGTATTATTCACTGTGGTCCCCAGAATAAGCAGTAGTATCTACTGAATTAATTTAGAGCAATATATTTCATTATGCCCTACTGATAGAGAAACACGATATTTATAAGGGAGTGTACCATTGGGAATAACATTATGTCACTTAGAGAAAAGTAATATTCAGTTTAAAAATACCTGCATGTTTGAGAACATATGTCAGATTTAGTGATGTGATTCCAGTATTTGAATAGCTATTCAGTAATGAAAAAGCTGAGTTATAGCTTAAGCAAGAGTCAGGTCTATCACTGACCATCTACAGCAGATATATTAAATCTATAATGAATTTTCAAGACAGGAAAAACTGTTCGTTGAGTCTAAGGAAAGCTAGATTTTTTTTTCTCCTACAGAACAAAGTGTTATGGTGGTCCAGCATAAAGCCATACATGGACAATGTATTTAAACACTGTTTATGATTTCTATAAAGAGAAATAAAACATATCACTTAAAAATACCTAAAAATTCTTGTCCCATCTCTGTGCGTACATCACATAATCCAAGAATGGCTATTCTCATTAGGAAAGACAGACTTGTCAAGGAGCCTGTAAATTAATCTTGATGGCCAAATTTTAAACAAATCAGTTTCTTTTAAAACTAAATATAAGACTCTTATTTTTGTATATATTTACAAGTAATACTTGTTATGGCAAGATATGAGAAATAAAAAGTGACGTGTTTTGCAGTTGTGCTCACTGGGACATTTCCAAAGGAACGAGTTATCTTGGACCTCTGTGGCCAGAGTGCTCTGAATGCAGTGGCGTCATTTTGGCAGCAAGAGTCCATACAATCGGCTGCTCACATGTGGGAATAATGTAATGAATTTAGATTTTTAGCTCAATAGGTATTAAAACTGGATGATCAGTGGCCTTCGGTAAGGCTTTTTCACAATATTTCACTAAACACATTATTTTTACATCTATCTTTATAAATAAACATGGTCAGAAAAAGTGAAACTAAATAAATAAAAGTTACATATGTTTTTTTTTTACTGTTACTGGAGAGAGAAAAAGAAAATTGATAACCATATTTTGTATCATCTTTCAGAAAAGATGTTTATTGAAAGAACACGAATTCAGAGTTTCTGTCCAAAACAATTTAGTCAACATGACAGAGAATATGGCCTGTTACCCACCTGTCCAAAAACATGCCATTGACTATCTTGGGAGTGGGGGGAAAAGAAAGGGAAGGAAGTCAGATGTATGGATGGCTTTCTCCTCCACTTCTTAAAGACTTCTTCAATGAGATGTCCTGGGAATAGGATTGCTGCAATGCTACAGATTTCATTCAGAGCACCTCCACCCATTGCCCTGATTCCTGCAAATTGCATGAACTGTTGACGCTGTATTTCAACATTAGTGTGGAAGCTTGGCTGATACTAAAAGGCGACTGTAGCTGTGTATCAGTGATCAGCAATTTCTGCAAGAGGGGTCTGACAATTGAGAACTACTAGCATGCTTGAATTTTTTAGTCTCTGACTAGGTCAGAAAGAAAGGTAATTGTCCATTTGAAAGCATCCACTTCTTTTGATTTTGTGTGCTTTTCTAAGATTACCTATTTCTTCAGACTGTTTTTACTTTTAACGGTTGAATTGAAAGAGAATGATACACTATACATAAGAGAACAGAAGTATCTGCTAAGCCTCAACGTGATGGCCCATCAGGCACCAGGGCTAGGATTTATAATGTCTAGCTGTGTATGTCAACATCTGAACTAGTCACTGTAGGCTCATTTTACAGTCAACAGAAAGAAACAGGTACTTTCAGAATGCAATATATTTCTTTCTAAAATAAATATATAAAACAGATCAGTTGAATTATGTTCTAACAACACCTATTTCCCACTATTTCCTGCAATGAGAACCATACACAGCTAATTTATGCATAGTTAGCATACATGAATTGAACCCTGAGCTCCTGACTTACTTTTATTCAATAAATCCTACTGCTATGTATTTACGCTGTACACTTGACATCCCTTTGTATGTGTAAAAATTTTTGAATTTCAATTAGACCCTACAATGATCATACAAAGTGACTCTAAGATATTTGAAGTGTTATTTCTTCTATTAAATGATGTCTTTGATCATAGAATCATAGAATCATAGAATGGTTTAGGGTTAAGATCATCTAGTTCCAACACCCCTGCCATGGGCAGACCAGCTTGCCCAAAGCCCCACTGGAAATCTGTTCCAGTGCCTCACCATGCTCACAGTAAAGAATTTTTTCCTAATATCTTATCTAAATCTACCCTCCTTCAGTTTAAAACCATTACCCTTTGTCCTATCGCTACATGCCCTTGTAAACGGTTATGATATGCTTTGAGAGGCTAAGATGTAGTCCTAGCATTTTTGCAAAAGGTAAAATATTTGATCCCTTTATTAACAGGCAGTATGGTGGTTTGTGTCATATCCACCATGTGATAGTTTGGGATATCATTGGCAAATCAATTATTATATGAGGTTTGCTAGTAAATATGACAACCCAGCTGGAAAGCAGCTTGGCAGAAAAGGGCCTGGGGTCCCGGTGAGCACCACGTTGAATTTGAGCCAGCAATGTGCCTGTGCCACAAAGAAGGCTAGTAGGATCCTAGGATGCATTAGACAAAGTATTGCCAGCAGGTTGAACGAGGTGACCCTTCTCCTTTATTCAGCACTGATGAACTCCACACCTAGAGTACTGTTTCCAGTTCTGGGGTCCTCAGTACAATATCTCTTCGGAGATACTCAAAAACTGCCTGGACACTGTCCTGGGCAATTGGCTCCAGGTGACCCTGCCTGAGCGGAGGGTTTGGACCAGAAGACCACAGAGAACCCTTCCAACCTCAGTCATTCTGAGATTCTGTGAAATATGCTTTACAAGGTCCTGAAAAATTATTCTTTGAAGAATACAGTGACGAATAATAGCAATAGATGATAAACTTTTTTTTTCCCTCTACAAAGTCATTTATTGCTATGATAATACCCACAATTTAAAATTTAAAAGACATACTTTAAAACATCAAATACATAGAAGGAAATGGTCATAAATAATATATAAGCCTGCAGTTTGTACTGCCTTATTTTAGATATAGCGAACAGTCTAAAGCCAGAAAGCATACTGGTATTTCAACTGATGAATTCCAAAGTAGGTTAGTAATTTTAGAGGATTTTCTAAGTTTTTCCAAGTGTTACTAAATAGCAAACACTAGTGATAATTTGTGATGGGCCTAAACTACAAGTTGTAAGGCCCAGAAGGGCTCTCTGTCTTGAATACTGAAGGATGACAGCCACTTATTCATGGAGAAAGTGGTACGGGAGATTTTAAAGAGCAGGCAGGTGTCAGGCTTGTACGATGAGTCTTCAGTGTTACCGTTGTTCAGTTAGTAGACTAGGGGCTACTCTCTTCTGTGTGGGTCTCTCTAGAGGGGATGGACCAAGTCTTTATCTGGGAATGGTCCAACTGCAAGAGGCTTCCTTGTTGGAGAAGAGATCCAGTCTTCTATAACAAATTCCTGTACTGAGTCAGAAAGGTTAATAAAGGTAGAGCTGCTTCACTTAAAACAATAAGAAAATATACATCCTTCTAGTCATGAAGAAATTCCTTTGAACATTTCTCAGTTTTATTCCAAGAAGTCACATGAAAATATTAAAAAGTAGGAATGTTTGAATTAAAATAAAAAAGAACGACTACTTTGGTCTTCCCCCCACACTTTTGATATAAGCAACACTTTTATCATCTTCTACTCATAATATGAAAGTAATGCCGAGGAAAAAAGTAGTGTCATTCATTGGACTTACATCATTAAAGTATTCCTCAGACTGTTCTTTTCAGCATGCCTAAGTTCCTTTGGGCAGCAATGATATGACAAATTCATATTTTACACTGCTGTGAAATTCTAGGAAAGTTATTTCTGTTTTATACAAGATGAAGTAAGATTAGATTCCTATGTCCTTGATAAGATTAATCAGTTCTTAACAAATAGTTCCAGGAAAGATTGTCTTTACCAATGTAATCCATTATCATTGTGCAAAATCATTTTAATTCTCAATAGTTAAGTGTCAGGAATTATGACTATGCATCTTAAAGAAATGAAATATGTATCATTATGCGATTTTCACCTAAACCACATTGTAATAGCGGAAAGATTAAAATGAATAAATAGAAAGTAAACTCAAACAGTAGGCTGAATATTCATATTGCTTAAAAATAGGGACAGTGATTGATGTGAACAATATGTGCAAATGAAAAAAAAATTCTGTTAGGGTACCAAAATCTTACAAGAACATTTAAAATAAGTATAAAGAGTGTAGTGGGGTAATAGATACTTTATTAAAGCATCATGATAAAGTCAACATTGAGAGGTTAATGGTAGTGCAGTCTGAGACCCCTGAGGCAAATCTAATTTGAGTGAGAGAACAAACTGGACCTCTGCAGGTCCTAGCATGAGCAAGAAGAAAAAAATAACTATTTCTATTCAGTCTCCCATATAATGTCCTGATTTGTGTTCCTCAGCAAGCATGTTGCTCAAGCCTGTGTAACTGGAAAACAAATCTGAATAATAAATTAATGCATGCAGACCCTCTTTCACAAACAGTTTTTGATGCAAATGCTCAGGAAACTGAGCAAGCAGAAAACTAATCCATATCTATTTTCAAATCCAAGTGTAAGCAAAAACTCAGGTGTGTTGGATATTACAAGTGTGCCAGCTTAGCAGCTGTCAGCAGCACAGGCTTCCCTGCATTTCCCATCCACTATGCATGTGTTATCTTCTCCTAGGCACTCCTGTCTCCCACAGATAAGACCTGAAGTTATTTGGAGAAAACACTGGAATCTGTAAATATTGAAATACTCCACTATTAAAATGCAGAGAATAAGAAGAATAAGAAGAAAAGGAATAAAATAAGTTCTGTGATTATTTCCACCTAACAGGAGCAGAATAAAGTTTGAAACTGAGTAAGATTTTTCCCTGATCTAAAGTAAGACAAGGAAAAAAGTTGGGTTTCTTCTCTAACATGTATAGATTCTGTATAAATTGATTCAGACTAATGCTAAACAGCAGCAAAATCCACTGCAAGCTAAAATTGCTGGTAAATACAAGTCATCTTGGTTTAAAACTTTTAGAAAATATTTGACTTGGAGAAAAGCTATTGGAGCTTTGTACAATGGTTTTAAACTCTGTTTCATTTTCTATCATGAAAATATTTTGAAGAGTTTTAAAATTAAAACTGCTGATTGCCCCACTACTTTTTTATTCCCATATTTTGTGTAAATGTCACATTAGGTCTTAAACTCCTGAACACTGGCTGAAATTATATGTGTTCACTGTAGATATTAAACATTTAGAGGTTTTTTTGGGTCATGTGATGGCTGGAGTAGGAGATTGGAATTCTTACAGGTATTAAGACAGATATGGGCAGGCATTGACACCAGTCATGAGTTTATCTCATGGAAAAGGTTTATTGCAGAACACCAAAAAGAAAACATGTGAAATAGACTTTTTCACTAAAAAGTAAGTTAATCAGTGCAAATTTTTTATTTTTATGAAAGGGCATTTTAAACAAAGATCTTTGTTTTATACCCTATGATACAATCTGACTTCTTTTCCATAAAAGAGGGCTCTGTAGTAATCATCATCCACACTGAGGTCATCTCAAGGGTAGAAAATGAACACTGTTTTCCATGTGATAGAACTGAGCCTGGCTAAACTATGATCTGGGTCTACTGTAATTTCAATCCATAAATTATACTACTCTTTTCCCTGAACAACACCAAAGGTCTGATTTTTAGAGATATTGAGCATTCAGACCTCAAACATTTTTCAATTAACAGCTTGGTTTTGTGCTGTCATACCAACATAGCATTTCAATAAAGCTGTAATGTGTAATACAATATGTTATGGTCAAAGGAACTCTGTATATTTTAGGCAAGAATCAAAGTAATGGATGAAATCAACCATTAAGTAAAACCAGTCAGATTCTGCTCCTATGTGAAACGGGGCTGCTTGGGGCTATTTTTACAATGTATTCAGGGCTCGTATGTTAGCTTCACAAGATGTCAAATGTATGAATGGCATGATCAGCTTTCAAACATACTCATTGCTCAAAGAAGAAAGAAAAATGAAGAAAATAATTCCATTGTTCTTTCCAGTGTAATAATCATATGAGAAAAGACATGCAATATTATAAAAATTATGATAATAATAACAACATCAACTACAATAATACAAAGTTTAATTTTCAGTGTAGTTGTAATTAGATTACTCTTTGCCAAGAAAACTGAGTACTTGCAATGGATTACTATCAATATATTATCTTCTAATCTTACCACGTGGGATTTGTCATTGTGCCCAAGAATACTTCAAGATCATGAGTTCAGTAGGGAACAGAATGATGAACTGTGCTCATTCTACTCAAGGACATCATCTCTCATAGAAGCAAGCAAATGGATTTCTTGTCAAGAATACCAAAGGAAAAGTACATTTAATTTCTTATGGGACCTGCTGTGAAATGGAAAGACAGAAGTCATTTTGATAATGACTTGAAAAAAAAGACATCAGAAGAGACCAAGACCGACACATTTATGCAAATCAGCAATTCTTGCACGACACATACCTCCATACATTTCTTCTATCAACAAAGAATACTTATATGATTATGAACCTGGAGGGTCAGAACCAAATGTCTCTTAGCATTTTTTTAAACAAATATAAACATAACTGAAATACATTTTCCAAATCAAATGGTGGTGGTGGTGGGAAGCTTTTTACAATTACTTTTTACAATTATAGTATAATTGCATTTAAAAGTTCTAGATATTATTAAATACTTTATTCTTTTTCCAGTAAAGACACTTACAAAATTGAAACAATGTTTTTGTATCCCTGAGCTCATTTAGTTGAATTCATTGTAGAGGTAGGATTTTGCCAAAACAGCTTTAGTTGTGTTATCAATGAACATATCCTATTTTCTACTTCAGTTGCAGCAATTTCCTACTGGAACCCTCCCTGCATCTAAAGCTATGTCAACCCAGTGAAGACAAATATACTATATTAGAGAATATGGAGAACTGCATTGTGTCCAACAGCACAATTTCTATTCCGAATTTCTGCTTGGGTGTCAACATAAATAAATATTTAGTCTTTACAAATGCAAATAATCTTCCTGCTCACAGGAAAACTGGTGACAGTGATGTGGAGAAGGCTGAGGTCCTCAACAATTTCTTGGCCTCAGTTTTCACTGGCAATCACTCTTCTCATATGTCCAAGGTCCATGGCAGGGACGCTGGACTGTTTAAAGGTCCCTTCCAACCCAAAACATTCTATGATTCTTAAGATTTTTAACAAGTTTTGAGACTTTAGTGCAAACAGTTCTACATTTCATGTAGGGATATAAAGTATTCATATGTAAGCATAAATAACTGCATTTTCAAGGTTTTTTTTTACTGTTTTATATGTCTTATGAATTGTTATTTTAATAATATCTACTTCAAAACCACTGTAATTATGAGGTCCATCTTATGTAGTTACAGTAAGTGAGGGATCGTTAAATAGCTCACATATTTGTTTTGATGTGTTACTAAATAATTTGTTTACTAATCATGAATTAACATTAACTTAGTACTGAGGTGCATATACTTAGGATTTTTTTTTTCTTTTCATCATCTATACTGGTTTATCCCTTAAAAATCATCTACATGCACTTCCACAGTGTCTTTGGCCCAAAATATTCTTCTGCTGTCCTATTTCTGTTGCAAAAAAGACAAATACATCTCATACATAGCAGTCAACACAGTTCATTTCATTTAGACAAAGCTTTAAACACACTAAAAGAAAATGAAAATCCTTATCATGTGATTCTGATGTGATCTCCAGGGAGTAATCCTTGCTGTTCAAATAACAGTTATTAAAAATCCAACACACCATGCGCACATGCAGAGCAAGAGAGGAGGTCTGCCATTTCATTATCTTGCAGATGACAGACTTTTCATTTGACTGTTACATGTAAGGAAATCCTTCTTTCAAGCTGAACCCTTTTTAAAAAAAAAAAAAAAAAAAAAAATATTTAATTATTCTAAATCCTGTGTGGCTCCTACAGGATCTTGAAAACCATGACCTGAGCACATCATTCTAATTATGCGATCACTTGGCAATTTTTCAGAGTAAAAAAGTCAGCTGCCTTTACAGACTAACATACCTTTGCGCTATTTATTCTGGCACTGTTATGGTTTTCTGGAAGACTAAATGATTTAGATCTTGTTTCATAACTATTCTGCTATATCATGCTCACTGCGCACAAGCCAGCCACTGACTATCACATCTACTGCCTGTTCTCCCTTGTCAGTGAACAGCAGATCTAGCTGTATGTCACCCCAGATCATGACGTGACCCCCAACACCTTCCAGAAATCTGGACTGCTTGGAGCTCACTGCACTGCCCTGCCAGCAGATGTCAGGGAGGTTACAGTCCCCCATCAGAACTGGGGTTTGTGATACAGAGACTTCCTCCTATGGTTTGAAGAAGGTGTTGTTGAATAACAACTTTTATTAGTCATTTTTTCATGGGACCATTTAATTGGATGGTGACTACAACCTAAAATTAGCTACATAGGCTCCTAATTTAGTACATGAAGACGCATCATGGCCCTATGACCAAAATTTGAAGATAAAGTTCGAATAAGAAAAAAGATGCACAGACAGCATGAATAGTAACTAACTTTTCAATGGGTCATCCCTGAGGGCCTGTGTCCATGGGTGACTCATGCCAGGGCAAGACATCCCCAACTGGCCTGTGGATGACCCACACTGGGGGAAGGACATCCCTGAGGGATCAAAAGGGCATGAGATCCTAACCAAGGGTAAAAGGAGCCATCGGGCACACAGACTCGCTGCCTATGCTGCCTGCCACCTAAGCTGGAGGCATAACCTGCAGTGAAAATGTGGAAGGTTTTATAAATGGGGAGGACATAGGTGTTCATGTTCATGTTTTGCTTTTTGCAATTCCTGAGTCAGTGATTGGAGGTTTGTGTTGGCTGACAATAAGTCAAATAAATTCTCCAACTCTAGACTGCTGGTGGAAGACAACCATTCAAACATGCAGCTCATTCTGAGATTATTACAGGAGTGATTCTGTGAGGTACCAGAACTACTGGCTGCTTTTAAAAAGTGGAAAAATTTTAAAAGTCTGTTATCATATGAAACCATCATTTTCTCAATTCAGGTCTCTCTTTCTCTCCTTCTGATTGGAAAAACTTTGGTCAGTGAAGCTTTCTGTCAAAAACTTTGTTGCAATTGATGTGTCTTCATGAAATAGTTCCACCTCAACAAGACAGCATCTTCCAACAAAAAAAAAGTCTGTCCTCAAAAATATTCCAAATAAGACGTAGCCATGGGCACACATCTCTGGAAAACATACCAACAAGGCTACATGTGGTGGAGCATGGGCTAAAGACAAAAAGAAGTGATTGGTCTTAACTGGCACTTCTCCAATAAAAAATATCCTGTAGAAGGCCATGATGCTGAAGAAATAGGCCCCTGCTTTGTTTAAAAATTATTCTTGCCAACTTAGAGACACTGATTCAAATTTGAGAAGAAAAGAAAAAAAAGAAGGAAAGAGAAGAGAAGAGAAGAGAAGAGAAGAGAAGAGAAGAGAAGAGAAAGAAGAAAGAAGAAAGAAGAGAGAAGAGAGAAGAGAGAAGAGAGAAGAGAGAAGAGAGAAGGGAAGGGAAGGGAAGGGAAGGGAAGGGAAGGGAAGGGAAGGGAAGGGAAGGGAAGGGAAAGGAAAGGAAAGGAAAGGAAAGGAAAGGAAAGGAAAGGAAAGGAAAGGAAAGGAAAGGAAAGGAAAGGAAAGGAAAGGAAAGGAAAGGAAAGGAAAGGAAAGGAGAAAAGAAAAAAGAAAAAAGAAAAAGAAAAAATAAAAATAAAAAGAAAAAGAAAAAAAAAGAAAAAGAAAAAATAAAAATAAAAATAAAAAGAAAGAAAAAGAAAAAGAAAAAGAAAAAGAAAAAGAAAAAGAAAAAGAAAAAGAAAAAGAAAAAGAAAAAGAAAAAGAAAAAGAAAAAGAAAAAGAAAAAGAAAAAGAAAAAGAAAAAGAAAGAAAAAGAAGAAGAAAAAGAAAAGAGAAAAGAGTTCTGGAAACTGATGATAAACAATGAAAGCAGACAGATGAGAATTTTGGCAGGAGAAGCTGGATCTGGTGAACAGCAGTGAAAGGTCTCTGCTGATGACATTAGCAACCCAGTTTTGCTGAATGACTGATCAAGTGACACAAAGTAATAAAGGATCACTTTGTGAAAATATATCATGAGTTGCTATGTGAATAAATGACACACTGTATTTGTCTCATATCATATGGAGATCATCAACTAAAGATATTAAGGTTCTACTTTGATATAAACTGTAAGTGAATAAATGAGAATGGTTAGCATAATAAATATAATCTGCAGTGGAAAATAAGAGCAATTCTGTAGAAAGTAAAAAGGAAAGCCAAATAGCCTTTATTTACCATGGAATCACAAAGCTTAAGATTTTATGACTGTTGCTTACACATAAAATAATATTTTATTTTTTTATATAAAGAATTAATTTTACATTATGAAAATAGTTTATCTTACATTGTTACTAAACTTAGACCTGGATATAAGCATAATTTATTTACATTATTTCTATTCTTAATATAAATCTTTGGGAGAAAAGTCAATAGGTTGTTAATGAGTGGAAACACATTATAATAGAGAAAGTCTAACTTGAAAATGTTTGGATTTTTTAGGTCAAATGTTGACAAGTAAATGAAAAAACAAGCAAAAGTTTGAATTATATGTAACCTCTGTGTCCTTAAGTGTAAGCGCATAGGTGATATCATTGCTGATAGGAGTTGAGAAATAATGTGAAATGTTATTCCATCACTTTTTTCTGAAACTTTGCTTTTAAGAGGTACTTATGTATAGACTGATGCCACTGAGTGTGAAACTAGAGAGGGAGGTAAGGAGAGAGTGAGGCAGGAAGGCAGGAAGGAAGCTAATTTTTTTTGCAGTCCTCTTTTTAACTCTTTACTGCAATTATATTTTCCTAAGATCATACACTAGAAATACTGCTTCAGTATCTTGACCAGTGGTTAGTATTTGGGCTCTTTGTATGTTGATTTTCTTGTTTATTAGTGTGGATATTGGGTTGTGTTTTTTTGTTGTGTTTTTGTTTTGTTTTGGGTTCTTTTCTAACAATGTTCCTTTTTTTCTTTTCAGTGAGGATGCATTGTATACAAAGAAGTCTACAAGGAAGACTAAGCTTCTTAGGGCTTTGCAAGTTTACAAGAGATTTGCAGTTTGAATTTGTACTTTGTTTCCTGGCATCTATAGATTGAAAGAATGTAAAAGAAATAATCTTTGACTATGATAATTAAACACTCTCAGTTGGTAGCTTCTTTTCATTTTAAGAGAGTCCCAGAGACTGTACCATTCTGCTCAGGTCTGAACATAGGTGATTTGCAAATACATGCTTGGGAATGAAAAGGGGTGAGGCACTTCTGTCCGAGTCATCTTCTGGAGTGGAATTAAAGAGTGGAAAAATCCGTGTAATAATAAACTCTATACCAAGCTCCCTCCATATTGCAATAGTCTTTCAAGCCATTGACAGACCTGCAAGTTCCAGATCTACAAGCTGTGCTGAAGGTAACTTCTGTATAGGTTAGTCATTCACCAGTTAGTAAGGAGTGCTCAGTGGAAGAAAGGAGCAGTGAGGATGTTGCACGTCTTGCCCCATTGTGCGGCTTTTATCCACAGCAGATATCTGAAGCAGATATCCCCATGTGATAAGGTACCCAGATTTTGCAGTTCACATAGCACAACATGACTAAAATTTGCAGGGTCAAGGAGGTGACAATCTATAGGATACTCCACTCAGTAACAGCAAAACTTGGCATTCAGAGAATGGGCACTGTACAGAAAGGCCCAGCACAGCAATGTGGTTGCTGTATCAATGTATTTGTGAGGATGAGAAGGAGATCTGTATTTCTGTCAAAACTTTTAGCAGTTACTTCACCAAAAAGGAACTTAGTATTGTTTTTAAATAGTTCTTTATTATTTCACAGCTTTTAGAGACTACTTAGTCCAGGGCCTTTGAAACCCTGCAGTGGGAAAGGGTGTCGGGAAGTATGGATTTTTCTTGGACACAGCAGCAGTGACTGCCATGACTTCTCGAGCCTTTTTGAACAGCAGCGGAGAACTAATGCAGCAAATGTCAGCAAGTATTTGGCCAGACATGTCCCATCATCTTATTTTCGCTATATATACTTCTAAAGATATTCCTCTTCGTTACATAAAGATATTTGATTTCCACCTAGCTAAAGCACACAGTCTCATGTGTGTGGTATTTGGAATGCCAGACCTCTTTGCTTCTGCTATTAGCAAACCAAATATGGAAGTAAAAGCAAAACATTCAACAAACATCCCCCCCAACACACACACACAGAAAGGAGAGAATGACATAAAGACTCTGAATGTCTGCTAAAACCCGGGGTCTGAGCATAGTTTCTCTCTCTTCTTTGCCTTCTTTAGTACTGGCAAGTCTTACGTGATGGGGTGGCAGCTGGTCCCCACCAACCGCAGGGGCAGCGTGGAAGTGACATCATGTTTCAGGTAGTGCAGAAGGAGGGTGACCTCTACTGGATGAGCTGCCACTGGCCGGGCTCTGCTGCTGCTCTGTTCCTGAGCTGAGTACTCAACTCGAATTGTCTGACTTGATAAGCAGGGCTTTAAACCAGAATGATGGAGAAAGGAGAGAGTGAGGGAGTGATAGACAAGGTCCAAGCAAAGGGCCTGGGGTGATGTGAAAAAAAGGGAACACATATAATCAGCAAAACAGGGCTTAAGCAAAGTCACGTCAAATGTTTGCATGTAAGCAAGGATCATGATGGGATGGCTGTCATTACTGGAGTGCTATAATGGATGGATACAGGCTTTTTAGGAAGAAGTATCTGGGAAGACAAAGATGGACAGTTGTCCTTCATGTGAGAGAGCATCTGGAGTACATGTCACTCTCCCTGGGGATGGATGATGAGTCAATGAGAGCTTACAGGTAAGGATAAAAGAGCAGACCAGTATGGGTGACATTATAGTGAATGCCTGCTATAGGCTGCCTGATCAGGAAGAAAAGTAGATGAGGCCTTCTTCAGACAGTTGGAAGCAACCTCACATTCACAGGCCCTGGTCCTCATGGGGGACGTGAACCACCTCGATATCTGCTGGATGGACAGTAGAGCTGAGCGTAAGCAATCCAAGAGGTTGCTGGAGAGCACTGATGATAAGTTCCTGATGCAAGTGGTAAAGAAGATGATGAGGAGGATTTTTCTGCTAGACTGCATAGTCACAAAAAAGGAGGAGCTTGTTAACCCTTTCATAAATACAGAAACCCTTCTTTTATCTACATCTTGTAAGATTTTTTTATTTTATTTTTAATGTCTGCCTTCTGCTGGAGAATTAGCTACTTGCCCTTTAGATATTGCCATACCTTATCCACAGCAATACCTTATTGCAGATTTTTAGAGACAAACCAGCATTTTATGTATATGCCACAGAGTACTTGTTCATCCTAGTGACAATATTTCACTTCTATCTAAAATTACCGTATGAAATTAAACAGAAGGACAACTAAAACCAGATTGCGCATTGTCTAAATGTGCCAGGGTCTATATCATTTTGCCATTATAGTTTGCCCCTTTATTTACACTTCAAGGCTAGGTTGGATGGGGTTTGAGCAACCTGGTCTAGTGGAGGGTGTCCCTGCCCATAGCAGGGGGTTGGAACTAGATGGGCTTTGAGGTCCCTTCCAACCCAAACCATTCTATGATTCTATGATTCTATGAAACACATACATTTGAGTCATGATATTTGAACAGAGAACAAAAAATAGATGTAATGAATGTTGACACTGGAATGCACACGTGATAATTTTGCCACAAAATTAATGTTTTTCTGTTTGAATTCTTCCACCAGGCTCTATGGTGTATTACTTATACAGAGTTCAGTGCCATCTGAAGTCCTGTTAGGAAAACAAGTCTATGTGTTGAACAATACTCCAACCCAGTTCTGCAAGAGATAAAAAAGGCATTTCAGGAATAATGAAAAAGCCTAACATGAAAAAACTTGAACAATTCAACTAACTTACCATATCTAAACCAAAACCAAACAAACATTCCCCACACCAATCCCATCTAATTACTGATTAATTTCTCAGGGAACAAAGATACCATATGTTGAGTAGTTCTTTCATTTAGTGGAGAAACAGGTCATATGTAATCAGACAAGGTGTTTCTGAAAATAAGGTACCTCTTCCTTCAAGATCATGGTCATCTTAGAAAATGCATTTCAGCAAACACAAAATAAAGGGTTCAATGTAGAAGACACTGAATAAAATTTTAAAAAGTGTTTAATGGTCAGGTGCCAGGAATTTTAACACAATACTGAAAATTCACAAAGTTGTTCGGGGTGAGGAACCAAGCGAGAAAACAGGATGTTAGTCCCAGTCTTTGGTGATTCTACACCTCCAGTGGCACTTTTCTCTATTCCTCATGTCTTGCTTGGTGGTGGCCCAAAATAATTATTCTCACTAAAATATTTTAAAAATAGTATACCTCAAACTGAGACAAAAACACATGTTTAGCAAATGTGGAAGCATGGAAAACTATGTGCTAAAGTAGAATTATTTCCTTCTTCAGGTACTCCTTTGTTGCCTGCCTGGGATAAGTCCCAGATTGTATGGCTTACATTATAAGTAGAGGATTTAGAAAGAAAGTAAGACTTAAAATTCACATCTGAAATATAAAACGGTGTTATTTTTTTTTCATAATTCTGGGCTTTCAGACAGACCAGAGACTACCCATTGGGTAGCAATAAAATAATTTAAGGAAAGTAAGAAGTCAAACCCCTGATTTTTATGCAAATTTTTTAAAAGAGCAATGAAAGTGATCCAAAAGCTCACTGCAAAAACAGTTACAAGCCCCAGATCCCACAGTCTAGCAGTTAGGCAGTGCTGTGCATAGAGCCTGGAGTACTTTGATTTTTTTTTCTTATTCATCTCTTTTCAGAGCTTGCAAGAAAACAGAGAGAATAAGAGGAATTTTGGCTAATCTGCCTGCAATTTCTTCTCTTTAAAAGGAAAGGCTGATGGTAGAGATGGGGCTTTGGGGAACTACTCTTTTTGCCGGATGTGTGGATAAGGAGGAGAAGGCTGTGGGCATGGACAGTGCCAGCCAGAATCACTGTACCCTCTCTGTCTGGGAGTTTTATTTGATGTTTTGAGAAGCAGTGTGGAGAAATAAACAGGACACTACGGGCCTACTGTCACTGTACAACTGGAGGTGCTTTTATAGTCAGTGCACCAGCGGGAAGTTGTTATCATTACTCATGAAACTTTCTCCCTCTTCCTCCTTGAGCAGCTATAAAACCCAATATGGCCATGGCAACTGAGATTTGGTGACCGTTTTCAATATGATGGGCCTTTTGCACAGGGTTATGAAGATGGGAAGAGATGCTGTGTAGGAAGAAGTCGGGAGCTGATAAGAGCAGGGTGAGAGCTCAAGAGGCCAGGACAGAGAATCAAGACAGTAATGGTGACACCATGGTGGGAGTGTGTCTGTCCAACATGGGCAAAGAAGCGGATGAAGCCTTCTTCAAACCACTGGAGGAAGTCTGTGTCACAAATCCTGATTCTCATTTGGGACTTTAATTTCCCTGATATTAGCTGGCAAAGCAAAACTGTTGAGTGTAAGCAGTCAAGATTTCTGGAGAACATCACAGATACCCTCTTGATACAGGTACTGGATGGGATTATCAGGGCTGATGTACATTTGGATATGCTATCAACTAAGAAGGGAGAACTGGTTGTTGATGTAACAACGGTTGCCTTGGCTGTAGTGACCATGGTATTGCACTACTCAAAGGAGCAAAGGAGGTAAGTAGCAGAGCAAAGACCAGGGGCTTCAAATGATCACATTTCAACTCAGCACCGAGGGACAAAGAAAATTGGTCAGGTCTTAAGGACAGCATCCTGCAATTGCAAGAACGGTTCCTTTCAGTGGAAAAAAGGGGTAGGCACAGTAAGAAACCAATGCTACAAATAGCACTGATGGAAAAGAAACACGTACAGGAGGTAGAAACAGGGACGGGCAACAAAGAAGGAATACAGAAGAAGGACTTCTGTGACTTCAGGGACACACAGGGATGGTGTTTGGAAAACCAAAGCTCCACTAGATTCTAACCTTGCAGGGGAGAGAAAGAGCAGCAAGAATTGTTTCTAGTGTTATATTAGTATTAAAATTCTGAACAGGAAAATTGTGGTCCCTCTGCTGAATGGGTGATTTAGAAACAGTAGGGTCAGATAAGTTTTGGTGCCTTGTTTGCCTTGGTCTTCAATGGCCTTTCAGTATTTTGAGTCTACTGACAAGGTTCCGGGAAGAAATGGATAAGTAATGGACAGGGTTCAAGTAAAGAGCTACTTTAGAGAACTGGATATATATAAGTTCATGGGACCAGACAAGCTGCAAGCAAGGGTGCTAAGAGAGCCAGCTCACATTATCAGAAGGCTATCATCTTGGAAAGGCCATAGAGATCAGGGAAAGTCCCCAACAATTGGATAAATGCAAATGTTGCTCCTATTTTAAAAAATGGCAAAAAACCATGCTGTGGACTACAAACTGATCAGCCCCAATTTGGTCACAGGGAAGACAGTTGAGCAAATTTTCTTGATAGTCATTTCAGGGCACATGAAGAAGAATAATCTTAATGGAAACAGTCAGCATTAACCCACCAGGGTCTGGATGGAGGACAATTGATTGAATGTTTGGATTCGGAGGCCAGTAGGTAGTAGGATATACTGTATCAGTATGCTGGTGATACATGGGGTACCACAGGGTCTTATCCTGGGATCTGTCCTACTTAATAACCTGTCAGTGACGCAAGAGAATAATTTGAATGAACATTCATCAAGTTCGCAGATGAAATCAAGTTGGTATTTTCAGATTGACACCAATGATACTTTTGAGGGCTGGGCTGCCATTCAAGCTGAAGTTTAGAATAGAATAAATGGAATGGAATGGAATAGACTGGACTGGACTGGACTAGAATAGAATATAATAGAATAGAATAGTTCAGCTGAAAGGGAGCTACAACAATCACCTAGTCCAACTGCCTGACCACTTCTGGGCTGACCAAAAGTTAAAGAACATTATTAAGGGCATAGTTCAAATGCCTCTTAAACACTCACAGGCTTAGGACATCGACCACCTCTCTAGGAAGCCTGTTCCAGGGTTTGACCACCCTCTCAGTAAAGACATGCTTCCTAATGTCCAGTCAGCAGAAGCAGAAACATGTGAGGCTCAGGCTGGAGATAAGAAGCCTTTATCATGATTATAAAAGTCAAAAAGTGAAACTGAGAAACAGAGATATTATTCCATCTCCATGCTTCAAGGTTTTCAAGCCCTGACTTGATAAATCACTGAACAAACTGGTCTGCTCTTCTGTGTTGGGCATGAGGCTGGATTAGACACTGAGGTCCCTTCTTGCCTGATTTATGTTTTGATCCCATCATTAGGAATGTGGTGCTGGGAATACAACAGGAAGTGCTGAGATAGTGTGTGGTGTTGGAGAGGGAACACTGGTTAGAAAAGCAGAAGTGTCTGGCCTGGGATCTTACATAAGTCCCAAAGAGCCTGGGGAGAAAAGAATCTTAAAGAGGAAGAAAACAGGAGGACTGAAGTGGAAAATGTAGGGAATACTCAAACTTTTTGGAAAAATAAGCAATGTAGTGAAAGCACAGTATGGACTGGCTTCAAACAACATTATTTTAATCTGGCAGTATGCAGTAATAAAGGCTCAGCACTGTATTTATGGATATGTAAGCAGTGGCAGTCTGGAGTCTGAAAACACTATAACAAAGATGTTGGCAATAATAATTCTATTGTCATAATAGAATTGGTTTAATTACTTGGCCACCATGTAACGAAGCAGGGTGAGTGATTGTTTCCAATTCTTGATCCCCTGAGAACAGGACTGCATAACTCCATAATGAAGATGCCTGTAACTAGGCCCCTTTTGTGAAACTAATAGAAATACTTGAAGTTCTTAATTGAGTTCAAGCCATAATGTGCTCAAATTTATTTCATTGTGTACATTTACACAGACTCAGATAAGGGGACAGAAATTAGAATCTGCTGATTAAGGATTGTACTGGTTTTGGCTGGGATAGAGTTAAATTTCTTCATAGTAGCTACTATGGGGCTAAGTTTTGGATTTGTGATGAAAGCAGTGTTGATAACACAGGGATGGTTTAGTTATTGCTGAGCAGTGCTCACACAGAGCCAAGGCCTTCTCTGTTTCTCATACTGCCCCACCAGTAAGTAGTCTGGGGGTCCACAAGAAGCTGTGAAGGGACACAGCTGGGACAGCTGACCCCAGCTGACCAAAGGGATATTGCATACCATATGGTGTCATGCTCAGCTACAAAACTGTAGGCGGATGGAGGTTGGTGGGGGCTGCCTCTGCTCAGGGACTGGCTGGGCATCGGTCAGTTGGTGGTGAACAATTGTATTCTTTTGCATCATTTGTTTTACTTGGTTTTGGTTTTTTCTGTCTTTTGTTTGGAGGGGGGGGGTTAAACTCTTTTTTTTTTTAGTTGTTAATCTGTCTTTATATCAACCCATGATTTTTTGCACTTTTACCCTTAACGATTCTGTCTCCCATCCCACTGCAGGAATTGGGGATGAACTAGCATCTTTGTAGTGCTTAGCTGCCTACTGTGGTTAAACCATGACAAGGATCGAGCGCTACACAGGATTTTGCTAGTTTTCAATAATAGTGGTATGATTAAGGTAAAGGATAATTAAGGTAAGAGATATGAGCTGAGAGTTAGATCAAGGTATTCTTGACTGTTTGCATCTATATATCCTTTGGTTTCTAGCAATTTCAAATACACTGGAGAAGAAGAGGGCAGGAACAGGATCTGCTAAGAACAATAATACAGGAAAGTAAGTGGACTCTTCCTCCAGTGCGTGCCCTTCATGCAACAGAGCCTCTTTTTTTTGTCTTGTGAACAGCATGGTTTACTTATAATCCAGGTTCTTAGCCTTGCTCCTGTGTTGTTTGTGTCTCTTATTGCCTCAGAGGGCTAGTTGAAGGTGTGCCTTGTCATCAAAGGGCAACTGAGGATGGCTTGCTTTGTTGGGGAGGCACAGCATCCTTTAAAAGTTGTAGCAAATAGTTTGGCCTCTGAATGAGGCCCTCTGAATCTCTGCTTATATGGTTCCATCATACAGAGTTTGAGGGTGGAAAACTTGCAAGCAGGGTCTGTCCCAGTCCATGTTGTGCAATGGGTTTTGTATGTGGAGTTTCAGGTCCTTGCTAGGTGTTTGCATGCCATTGTGGCAGATTAAGGTGCATGTAAAACAGATGCGCTTTGACAGAGGCTCTCCTCGGTGGTGTGAATCCTTTGTGCTGCTGTTACAGTAAGGATGAGGGGCATGGTATTTAATGGAATTCAATCTGAGCTTTTCAGAGTCACAGCGATCTCCAGTTTTGCAGGTGTGACAGCCCTACAAGCAGAGCCCTACAAGTCTCACAGGTTTTTAGTAGTTGTTACCCTGCCATATGTTAAGAAGGAAAAGGTCTCTGACTGTACCTTTTCCTGACATCACGTCAGTTTGGATGGTGAGTTAACTGTGTGATCAGGTTGTCTGACACTAGGATTGCCCTCTTGTACCTTGGGTGTTGCAGTTGCCCTCTAATGATGTGCAAGGTCTCAGGCTGGGTAACTTCAGGTCCACTGGGCACATCTGGGAGGTGACCTTTAACTTAAGTGCCTGGCGTCAGGCTCCCTTGTGGATCCCATAAATTTCGTTGATCATGTTGTACTGTCTTTTAAGTTGAAGTGAGGATTTATTTTTTTTTCCTCCATATTTTCTGCTGTTCTACGCAGGACTGTGAAAGTGCCTCACTTCTTAAGGGTCTTGGCCTTTCTGTCAGTTTTCTGGAGTTTGTTAAGCACTGGCCTGGGGCTAGTAGGTGTCTGGAGTCTGCTTCCTCTTCCTTGCTGCCTTTAATTCTGCAGCTGAAGTTTCAACATGCCTCCACCTCCCACATTCCTTTCCCATTGCAAATAGATCATGTACAATCATGGGCAGTAACTGCTGAAAAACAGTTGCTTGAGCAAATTAGTTATGAATTGATTGGAGGATTGTTGCATAGGTCGTTCTCTCTGGGAGTCATACTATTTCATTTTCAGATGCCCTGTACCGTTTCAATGCAGATGTTACAATATTGATTTTTATTCTATTCTGAGCAATATTTTGAGTAGAAAAGGAGCATGGAATCAGGAAAATGCACATAGAAGTATCTTGTTAGAGCTTATTCTTGAGGAGTTTAGCTGAGAAATTCAGTAGTGAAGGTTGTACAGAATTGTTGTACTTCTTCATGTATAGGTTGCCCATATATTTTTCTTTTAATTGGGTCATTTTTTTGTCTGATCTTTATTTTTTTCTAAGTTGTCTTACTTTTCAACAGTCCCCAAAACAGAAATTGTGAATTCAGTGTGCATTGAAACTAAAGGGAATAAATCCCTGAATGTGAGGAAGAAGAGCATATAAATGGAAGAAACTTCACAAGAGGTTAGAAAGTTGGTGGACGGAATAGATAGGTATAAAAATGTATGAAATTACAATCATGCAAAATGTAAATATTTCAGTATTTTAATACTTTGAATAAAGTTTTGCATACCTCTTTTTATTTTATTTTTTTCTCTATTAGCTGTTATTGGTTGCTTTAAAAATACTGTTCCATTGAAAACAATGCTTTTTGTCTTTTGAATTATAACACATTCTTTGTAATGGGGAAAATGTGATTAGAATGTGTCATCTCGTAACTATTAACTCACTGTAAGTGAAACGCATGCAGTTCCTTTAACTTCAGTGAGGGTGTATACTTGTGTAACACCCAAGAAAACTCCATTTGACTAGTTCAAGGAGAACGGACATTAACAGCTGGCTTTAGAGTTTTGTTTATTACAATTTTTAAAACAAATTTGAAATTATATGAAGCTTTCATAAGTTTAGGACTCTGATTCACCTTTAACTATCACAACAGATTTGTTCGAAGTGTTAAGTTTACATTTTACACCCTTAATGTTGGAGTAATTTTCTGATATTCCTGCACAATTTTTAATCTCTTGATATAGTTCAAGTATAATATCTGTAGGAAACAGTTGCTGTTCTACAGTGACGTATAATCAGAAGGTGTGTTATTTTCATATGGTGATGAATTTCACTTGGTACTGAAAATTGTGATTGTGGAACCAGCCCATTGCAATAAGAGTGTGTTCAACGTAACTAGGCTGACTTACATATTGAAACTTGAAATACTTCCTATACAAATTACCGGCTTGCAGTAATTGCTATTTTTGTTTCTGTGGCACCTCTTTATTAATGCTATTTATTTAATAAAGTATATAACTTTAGCAATAGTCTATATTCTTTTTCTAGCCTAATTCATTCTGAATTCATTACTTCTATGCCTTTTGGTAATAATTGTCCTATAACAGTGCACATGATAGTCACTTACAAACCATAAGCCGTATTAAAATCCCTTCATAAAATGCAGTGAAAGAGTCATACAAATAAAGCTTTTTGCTGCACCAGACTTTGTGCCTTCGGTTCAGGAAAAGGTTTAATTATAACATTAGAGAAGAACAAAAAGTTAAGAGTATTTATAATTTCAGATATAAGGAAAACATTTTGATACCTTCTAGATTCTGGTGCTAGATGAATTCCATGTCTTGATTATATCCAATCAAAATCTGAATCTGAAAATTAATCTCTCCCATCCCAATATTAGCCACAGTTAGCAATGTGACTGCTACCTCTGAATTAGTCTGAGATTGAGATTTAAATGCCAACACAGCATGAGTAAAACCACTTACAGAATCTTTGCTCTGGACAGTACAAATCACAATAAAAATAAAGACAAGAAGTCTGTACTAGCTTTTGGTACATATTGAAACTGTTAGCCCACGTCCAACGTGGCCGCTGGATTGTAAAGTCCTCCTGGCAGCGTGTGTCCTCACGCAGCCCTGATATGCCTACCTGCGGATGGTCAGGCACTCATTCTGCTAAAAAGTCTTAATCTGAACAGTAAGGTGCTTTGACTAATAACAAGGGCAGCAAATGCAGTTCTTGCAGAAGCATAGTTTTCTTTCTGTGCAAAGAGTAGGCAGATCACAGAGGTATGCTGGGCTGGGGAGAGGCCTGGATCAAGAATGTGTCTGTCTTACACCTGGTGAGGAACCAAGATGTAGGCTTTTTCAGGGACAAAAGCCATCTAAGAACTAGTCTAGCACTGCTCTACCTATGTTGCTTACAGTAAAGCCACAGTTTACCTTTTAATTGGAAAGAACTAGTTTACTGTGTAGTATCTCACTCAAACCATAAAATCCCACCTAGGACAGAATGTTTGTATATTACTTCTTCAAATGAGCACAGCAGTTCTATTTAGTAAAATATGCAATAAACTTTGGAAATGATCAATCACTTTCTTAGAACTAGCAAGCTGTAAAATGTGATTCAGTTTGCTGGAAAAGTCAGTGTTGTATTTCCAAATTAAAAATCCCTAGTATTATAAAATGTCTGTATATCATAATTCTAAACTGCCTAATAAAAATTCCCTAATAAAAGAATATCTTGATTTTTTTTTTTTCTGTTAGAGCTGTCTGCATTGAAAGCCAGAGAATCAAAGAAAATACTACAATATGAAATCAGATGTAATTTGGCATAACACTGAATACAACATCTGTTTTTTTTTAATTATTGTGAAATAGATGGACTTGTCTATTGTAAAATATATCCTAGCTTCACAGTAACAAGAAATCATACAGATGATGAAAATTCTATGGAGAAAACGTACGTGGTACACAAACTTCTAACTCATTTTAACATAATACTTTCTATTTCTGTGACAAATTTTTGCTACAGGTCTTTAAGAAAATTTATAAGTGGGAAATGATAAAACTTCATAACTTCCCCACGAAGGAAGCAATGAACCTTAGATGCCTACATACTGACAGAGTGCTAAAATAATTCTAGATATCTTACTCTATACTGTACAGCTTTCAAGATGGGTGATGTATAGTAGCTTCAAGAACAGACAATTTTTTCATTTGTTTTTAATGTTCATTATACATTGTTGCAGATGTGTTTGATTCTAGACTGTTTGATTGTAGATATTTCCTGGACTTTTTTGCTTTTCGATGACATTCATTTTCATCTTGCATTGTGTTCTGAGGGAAGCAAGCCATGTTCACTCATATGTCATGTGAATGTTTGTGACATTTAGGTTCCTAAGAAGAGTTTTATATGTCATCATGTATTTGGCCTATTGCAATTCATGTTCAAATTAAGTCTTCTTCATTCCATTTCTGTATTCATCTGTTCTGTTATACTTGGCCCTTTGGACTGTAGGTCTGGAACATAAATTAAATTTCATGTAGGCATTTAAAATATATCTTTCCTATACAAATTGGTTGGGTATCTGCTTAAAAAACACTGTCAGCACAGTGTTTAGGAGTTCTCTTGCATCACATGCACTTGGTTTTGCATTCTGATTCTCCAGGAGAAACAGAAATTTTCATAATAATTTTCAGTGGACCACACAAGACCACAAGTACCTTAATAAAGATTTTGGTTATTGTTTTATGTGCCTTACAGTTGCAAAAGAACACAGTGGTAAGAGCTTAGTTCTATTTCATAGATTATGCCTATGTCATATGTGATACTTTATAGATGATATCATAGTTATGCTATACCCAACTAAGTTTGCCTCACAACTTCAACATGCTTTCAATATCAAATAAAGCATGAATCTGTTTGCTTTTAAGGACGGTGATTTGACTATAGAAGAGATATGAAATTGCAGTGAATGTAATATGACTTGCACAAATGGCAAAATATGTTAAAAAGCTGTTATTTTATTTTGACACTGTACTGGTTTTGGCTGGGATAGAGTTAAATTTCTTCACAGTAGCTGATATGGGGCCATGTTTTGGGTTTGTGCTGGTAATACTATTGATAACACATTGATGTTTTAGTTACTGCCAAGCAGTGCTTACACAGTGTCGAAGCCTTTTCTGGTCCTCACACTGCCTCACCAGTGAGTAGGTTAGAGGTGCACAAGAAGCTGAGAGGGAATGCAACTGGAAAAACTGACCAGAACTGACCAAAGGGATACTCCATACCATATGATGTCATGCTCTGTAATAAAACTGTGGAGGAGGTTGGTGGGGGGTGGCACTGTTCAGGGACTGGCTGGGCATCAGTCAGTTGCTGGCAAGCAATTGTTTTTATTTGCATCATTTGTCTTTCTTGGGTTTTAGTGTCCTTTCAATTTTTTTTCTCCTTATAATTTTTGAAAAATTATTATTACTATTATTATTTCTTTTTAATTATTAAACTGTTGTTATCACAACCGATGAATTTCTTTCTCACTTTTACCCTTCCAATTCTTCCCCCATCCCACTGGGGGATGGGGGAATGAATGAGTGAGTGGCTGGGTGGTGCTTAGTTCCCGGCCAGGGTTAAACCATGACAGACACTAACAAAACTCAGCCTCATCCATTCTCAGAGCATGTTTGAAACAAAACTTATGAGTCTGATGAGAAAGCTGAAGAGACAATAACTGTAGGGGCCCACTGGCAACTGTAATGGTGAACACTTGTAACTGCACTGGCTCTTCAACATCTCCCCACATACTACTGAACTTTGTAAATTCACTTGCTTTGGCTGTTTTGTTTCATACAAATTGCAATATGATCAACAAGTAGTTCCCCTGAACATATCTCTGGCCAAATGCCTAATGGTCTATGTATGAATAACAGTTGCAGACCTAAATTCATGTCCAATTTTAAAAATCAGAAATAACATCATCTGAGGATGTGAAGGTAGATAATAAAGGCAATGGATTAAATGTATCCTTTTGCCTGAGGATTGCTGCTATTTTTTTTTTTTAACCTCTGTACAATTTTGATAAAAATTGGGTTATTTTATTTCATATGAAACGGGTTATGATTGTTCTTCAGGCCCTCGGGTGCTTTTCCAGTAGAGACTGCGCGACAAGAAAAATTATTATTGCATTTGTTATCACTATACAGTTCTACATGTAAAGCACAATACTGCAAAAGCAGTCTGCTTCAGCTAAGCTGGGCATGAAGTAATTTGAAGACTTTAAGTATTAGTAATTTAAGTATTTCTTATGCATTTGAAAGCTAATATTACATTATTTTGCTTAGATACCTACAGAGAGAAAGTGAGAAAATATTACTGTGTGTTTCCATGCTCATTGCCACAACAGTAGGGCCTGTTTAAACAACATTTTAGAGCATTCTTTCTGTTGTGGACCCTCATTCCTGCTCTTTTTTTCATCTGTGCTAGCACAATTGTTTGTGGAGCTGCAGTACAAACCATATGATGAAATTGACGTCACTAAAAAAACCCAAACAACCAACCAAACAGAAAACCCCACACAAGTGACCTAATTTTTCTGGTTTTTATCCATCTTAGTTCCCCGATACAATTCACAGTGCAGCAATGGGAAGAATTGTGTTCAGAGGGCTAGCAGGGAAAACTGCTGCTATGTGAGAGCAGGAGGTGGGAATACCTTGAATGGCCCCCTGTCTGAATTTGGGAAAGTATTTACACTGTCAGATATTGCCCTTTGAAGACATAATTTTATGTTTAAAATATGTTTCCTCTCATTTAAGCATATACTTATTTTAGATTGAGTCAGCCTCATGCACATATATACACACATAATATCATGTGTGTTTGTGTGCACGTGTAGTCTTTTATAAAGGACCTCTATCAACTGGTAAAGAGTAGAGCGTTACTTCAGTCAAAGAAAGATTTGATCAAGTGGCTGGACAAAAAAAGTAGAAATCAAACAGAAAGAACAACTAGGCAAAGCCTTCTCTCTTTGTTGGAAATATATAAGTTAAGATACAAATAGAAGTATTAGTTTCCTATTAATTGGAGATTTTAGGGATAAATAAATTTTGGTGTAAAGCACGAGAATTTAGCTGCTTGTCTCTTACAGGTCTCATATAATTTATTTCTTACTTCCAAGACTCAATAGTCAACTACTTCTGTTTTTGTAGCAAAAACTTCTTAAACTACGGCTATTACAGCTGTATCATAGGTGTCACAGTTTAACTACAGATAGAAAGTGAGACAAGATTTATAGGTCTACTGATGCATATAGCCTGAATTCCACCTAAAATGTTTTTCTTAGTGTTTGGTATTGGCTAGCTGCCTGTCAAATCTTAAAAGCAATCAATTGGAAACATTAGACACAAGAACTTATGTCATTTGGATGTGGTTTGCTTCTTCAGGCTATAGTCTTTTTACCGCACTGTCTTTGTTGGTTGGGGTCTTTGTGTGCGTGTGTGTTTTTGGGGTTTTTTTGGTTGTTGTTTGTTTGTTTATTTTTCCCCCAGTTGTTTTGTTTGTTGTTGGTTTGGTTTGTTGTTGTGGTTTTGTTTTTTTTTTTCCCCTGGTCATTTTTCAGACAGAAATTTTACAGCCATTCTTTCTCTAATACTAGTTTCTAATACTAGTTTCTAATACTTTCTCTAATACTAGTTTTTACTACCACAAATACCTCAGAAAGTTTTGTTTGAGGATTGGAAAAATACAACTGCTTTATTGTTAAGGTTTTCAGTATTTTCCACGTATTCAGCTGAAAAAAGGTAAGACAGAAACTGTAGTTAGGTATCTTCTCTTCATAGCCAATACTTTCTGTACTTTGTACAGATATTGCACAGCTGTGAAATATTAAAGAACTTTACTTTATGACCCATTTTTGCCTGTGACCACTTCATTCCAGCTGGTGTTGGGGAGTGCTTCTGGGAGGCTCAGTTTTTCCTGCATTCACTTTCCTTGGTCCCTGTAGGCCAATGTTTCCTTTTAGATGTGGATCTTTGTTATCTCTATTTTTTCACTGGAGCTGTCGCTTCTTTTCTCAAGGTCACAGTCTTATTCTTCTTTTGGCTGTGTGATACTGTATAACATACACTTTCTGCTCTCCCAATAACATTTAGACCTCACACAAGATAATTTTGGCTGAATTAATTACTGCTGAAAAATGCTGAAAAATGATAATAGAAAGGAGCAGCTGAACACAGCCAAAAGTAAAGGAGGATGAAAAAGCTGTTTAAAGCCTAGTTAAAGCCTAGCATGAGGCAATCTATATTTTTTCTTCAAACTGAGCATAATAAGCTAGCCCCCTCTGTGTTTCAGTCACATTCCTCCAAGGTGGATGAGCATTTCCTCAGTTCCTTGGAACTGTTGTGGTCTACAATTGAGAAATGCTCCAAAGCTGTCTTCTTTTTTGCACATCTTACCCTATATCTGACACTATGTCTTTAGCCATGTATCTCTCATGGGGTTTTCCTACATACATTAGGAACACGAGCATTTCTGCAATTTGCTAATTTATTTCCTTTCACTTGACCATCCAACTGTGATATTCCACTGTGCAAAACTCTGTTATACTTCTCTGAATTTTATTGGTCAATTAGTATTAGAGATCTCCAATTACAGGTGTGAGAAAGAGGAAGGGGAGTAGAATAAGCAGGAAACCAGCACCAGATTTGGTGCTTTGACACATTTTTGTCAAGGTCTTTATTTTAGATTTATTTTAACACCAGTTTCATCAAAATGTATGCATTATGAAATGGAGGATGCATAGTTTACCAATTCAGCATATCTTCTTTCCAGTGGGCTGCACTTCCTTACGTCGTAGGAAAAGCTTAGGCCTTGATGAATAGGACAGTTTTTGTCTCATTACCACAAGACAAATATATTGTCAAATATATAGAATTTTCAGAAGAAAAAAAACCAAAAAGTTTGCACAATGCAGGTAAACTATATTCCATTTATTTATAGGAGAAGATAGATTGGCAAGGAAGAGAAATATTTGTTCCCAAGAGAGATGTTACAAGAAGGGAGACTGTCCTGCATTTTTGCGCTGTGGTGATTTGCCTGGTATTTGTTACTGTCTTATATGGTTTTGATGAAGCATTTTGAAAATCCATAAAAACACCTCAAAAGCATGGTAAAAAAATAATGTAGAAAACAGACTAAGCCACATTCTGCTTCAAATTCCCATTGAAATTCAGCTTGTAGTGCATACAGCAATGCAGAATTTTGAAGAAAGTCCAACAATGCTTTTATTTTCATAAATTTGACAGATAAGAGGTATACATGGACTAATTATGGCTTCTGTGTTTGTTTTCTCTGCTGTACAGCCCTGAGGAGCTAAAATTCAGATCCATAATTCATACTAATGTGAAAGTTTGACAAGCAGCATGTTGAAGGTATGAAGGTGAAGAAGGACCGGTGGATGAGGTATGTGTGAGTGATGCATACTGCAGCACCACGGAACCACAGCATGGCTGAGGCTGGCCGGCACCTCTGCAGGTTGCACAGTCCCACCAGTGATCAAGCAAGGTCAGCTACAGAAGGTTGCTCAGAGCTATGCCCAGCTGGTCTTTGGATATGACCAAGGATGGAGACTTCACACCCTCTCTAAGCTGCCTGTGTCAATGTTTGACCACTATCACAGTATAAATTTTTTTCCCTAACATGAGCATTTGAAAAAGAATCTGTGACTTGAGACCAAAGTGTGGCTGGGTCTCAATGCTGACAACTTAAAAGCAAATATAATTCAGCAGTTGGTGTAATGTTTAAAGCATAGTGTTACATGTATATGTTACAATTGTTAAAATTATTTCCCTGTCATTACTAATAGCTCTAGTCTATTCTGTATCTCTGGTCACAGAATAGCATACAATAGAATGTGACCTAGCAAGAAAATATTTTTATTCCCTTTCTCCTTCTCTTTCTTCCTCACATACCACAACTCTATTTGGTCTGTGCAGGAGGGATTTATGAGTTCAATAAGCTGCCATGAAGTACCTCCATTAGCCTTGAAAACTCAACACACAATCACTGTTCATTTTCCTGATATTGATCCATGGTTTATTTTTCCCAAAGTAAATGCATTCCTCCTGCTGCTAAACAAGAGGTTCATTTTTGTTTGAGTCATGTTTTGGTGTATTAACATCTTCTAAAATACTACGTACCCAACAGAATGTTATATTTAATGGAAGCTACTAGCAAATGTTTGCATAAAAACACATTAACCTATTCGATCATCTTGGGAGAATGTGGATGACTATGTTTTATTTCCACACAAATATTCAGAGATTCTACACCTAGACTGCTTGCCACACAGTGGGGGAAAAGAGAGATAATTTAAAACTGTTCATGATTTGCATGCTGTGTGCAATTCTCTTTGGGTGGCAAGATGCCAACCATCACACCTTAATAAAAACAGCCCACTGTAACCAGCTGCCTAGGATGCCCCTAGCAGAGCTAACACATTTCTTAGTCTTTTTATTATGTTTACTGAAGCTAAATGCTGTGTGTGAAGTTTGCAGAGGAAGAGTGCATTGCTGCACAGGAGGTGCTGGATCAGAAACTCATGCAGCAGGGCAAGCACCTCTCACAAGAAACAGTAGCATAGATGAAGCAGAATGAGCACTGTACAACACTTGACTAATCAGACTCTACCCCATGCTTAGATGGTCTTAAATAACTTGCTAAAGTAACTGAAGTTAGACTGATTAATATGAGATGAGGATCTGACCAGAAATCTTTGTTTAGGTGACACTGGAATGGCACTTTGTGATGCTGCTATTGGAAAAGCACTGTCTCAGGGTACGTATGTTAGGCAGCATCACCTTCTTGTCCATTGAAGAACAGAGGCCAGTAGTAAAACTACGTTATTTGCTGTTATTTCTTTTTCTTGGAAGGGTTTCTTTCTGGCATAGCAGTTGTGGAAAAAAGAAAAAAAAAAAGAAAAAGAAAAAAAGAAAAGGAAAAGGAAAAATGAAAATGAAAAGGAAAAGGAAAAGGAAAAGGAAAATGAAAAGGAAAAGGAAAAGGAAAAGATAGGAAAGGGAAAGGTGAGACAAGGCAAGGCAGGAAAATAGCAAGGCAAGGCAGAAAAGAGAGAGAAGAGAAGAGAAGAGAAGAGAAGAGAAGAGAAGAGAAGAGAAGAGAAGAGAAGAGAAGAGAAGAGAAGAGAGGAGAGGAGAGAAGAGAAGAGAAGAGAAGAGAAGAGAAGAGAAGAGAAGAGAAGAGAAGAGAAGAGGAGAGAAGAGGAGAGAAGAGGAGAAAAGAGAAGAGAAGAGAAGAGAAGAGAAGAGAAGAGAAGAGAAGAGAAGAGAAGAGAAGAGAAGAGAAGAGAAGAGAAGAGAAGAGAAGAGAAGAGAAGAGAAGAGAAGAGAAGAGAAGAGAAGAGAAGAAAAACCCCCCAAAGCCAGACAGCACAAATGTAACAAAAATCCAGAAGCTATACAAGTTAATATCATACTGTTTTCTTGGCTACAGATAACTATGACTTGATATCATTTATTACAGTTAGGGTGAAGTCACCTGTAATGGTTTACAACAGTTCCCTTTGAAACAATGCTTTCTAAAAATAATGACCTCATACTTCCTCTCTGTAGAAACAAAGCCATGAAATTCCTTGTCATAAGACATATACCTGATAGTGTGTTTTCCTAGCTGGGCCTGGCTCAGGGGTATAAAGTTAGCACACCTTACTGAATGACAGACAACCTAGGTAGTCTCCTGTGGAGCATCTAAAAGACCATTTCCCCTACAAGCTCCACAACTCACCTGTCCTCTCTGTCAAAGTGTTTGCCACTGCCATACTGCCTCTTTTAGATATCATGCTCCACTTGGGGTATGTCACACAGATCCCCCACTTCAGTCTGGTATGTGTGCCAGAAGGATTTTAGAAGCATTTCGATCCTTACTGTTGTGTTTTTGGAATCCATCATATTTCTAGTCTATCAGCTCTGTGCTTTAGTCCTGGATTCCTGCAAGGGTTTATTATGTGAAGGAGAACTGTCATTCTCCAGAATGCATCAAGTTTTCAGATCACACCAAGGGGACAACAAAGGGCTGGGAAGCCACGCAGGTGAAGATGAGCATGGGTGGAAGAGTCCAATGGGACCCCATGAATTTCAGCAAGGACAAGGCCAAGACCTACACTGGAGACGGAGACCTGCAGGGATGCAGGCTGGGGCTGATGGGGCTAGGGATCAGCTGTCGGGGATGGCCCTGGGCCTGGTGGGCAGTGAGCTGAGCCATGGCCAGCCATGCACCCAGGCAGTAACAGGGGCCAGTGATGCCTGCGGTGGTGTGAGCGGGGGATGGCCCTGAGAGCCAGGGGAGGGCAGGGACCGTCCCCTCTACTAAGTGCTCATCAGACCACATTGGGATACCCTTTGGGTACCTAATTTTGGGCCCCTGGTGCAAGAAAAACATATATGAGCTGGCAGGACTTGAGAGGAGGCCACTGAGGCAATGAGGCTGGAGCCCTTGCCCTGTGAGGAGAGGCTGTGGGACTGGGGCTGCCTGGTTCAGCCAGCAGAAGGCATGGCTTTGGGGGCACCCAACAGCAACCCTAGCACTGGTGGGAGGGAATGGAAGAGACGCAGCCAGGCTCTTCACAGTGGTGCATGACAGGAGAGCAAACAGTGACACAAGCTGAAACAGGGTGGACATGAGGAGCAGCCTTTTTCCCAATGAGGACAGACCAGGAGTGGAGCAGGGTCCCAGGGAGGTTGGGCTGTCTCCATCCCTTGGTGTTTCACATCCTGACTGGGTGAAGCCCTGAGCAGCCTGGTCTGAGCCCCGGCTGAGCCTGCTGGGGGCAGGGGCTGGGACCATGGCCTCCCCAGGTCCCTGCCAGCCTGAATGGTCCTGTGATCCTATACCCTCTAACTGCAAGTGGTTTGAACAGTTTGTGTTTTACTCAGTAACAAACAGTTATCAGTTTGCATCAGTAGATACAAACGGGTTTCAAAATAGGATGAGAAATCAGGTCTTCCCACATACTATACTGTGAAGTCACTTCTCTATTTCTTTGTAGTCTTTCCTCTTCTCTCTTGCTCTTGTATAGTGACTGCTTGTTTCCTTTCTAAGCAGAGCCATTTTCAACAGATGTGGAAAATAACTTCTTTAGGGTGATTAGTATTTCCTTTTTGAAAAGTGTTATTCCTTTCTGAAAGAAGGGTTAAATCCCCTCACACCAATAGTGCTTGCAAATGCATTGAAAAACTTAAAGGATGACTTAACATTCTAAAAAAGGTTTTTGAGAAATATCTATGTATGTATCTTGCTAAACTCTGGGATGGGCAATATCAAAATAATTGACTTTTAAAAAATTCTGCAATTTCTGAAAAATAATAAAAACAATAAATATTCATTCCTTCTACAGAAAATGAAGGTTTCTTTGCTTTTGATGGTTGGTTTTGGTTGTTGGGTTTTTTGTTTGTTTGTTTGTTTTTCTTATTTAAAACATTTTATTCTAATTTCAACTGCTTTTTTCTTCATGTAATTTTATGGAATATAAAATATTTTTTCAATTTGACACTGAAGACATCATGTCCAGAGACGTTTAAATGTTATTTTTCAGTCTTACTGAAGACTTTGATTTTGACAAAATGTAAGTGTAATGTAATTTAAAAAGGATAGGTGATGATTTTGGTAAATTTAAATGGTATTCTTTAAACTGTGTCCTTGCTAGGCAATGCATCTCAGTAGAATGTTAAGCTAAATTTGTCTGACCAACTCTGCTCTATGTTCTTCTCAAGCCCCTACCTATTTGCTTTGGATTAAACCCAACCCTAGAAATCAAAAAAATGAAAAATGTTACTCTTGCAAAAAAACTTCAAATAATCCAATAACGGGATAACACTCTACCCCTCAGTTTTCTAACTACTGTTTTACTTTATTTACATAAAACACTAGTAGATACAGAACTGCCGTGGAATTCTGCTCTGAGCCAGCTCTGATCTTTGCTGCAGTGTGATTATTCTGATTCTAATTTAAACTAATACATTTAGATGTAGTGGCAAATCTTACCTAGCTGCTGTTAGTGAAATCAATTTAATTCCATTTTCCATAGAATCTGATATCCTTAATTTAATTCTAATGCTATTAGTATATATGTTATTATTCCTCTGGCTTAGCTATGGTGAAATGCTCCACTTTTCTATTCTTTTTGTAGCATTACAATATTCTACACAGGAAGGAAAATCTGACCTAGTAATATGCCATACAGGGAATGAAATATTCCTTGTCTGAATATGCTTTTTTTGTTGCACAGAAATCCTAGAAACCATATAAACTGAACAATAAAATTTCTCCTGCAACTGAAAATTAAAGGTAGGTCATTTGAAACAAAAATGGAAGGACTGGAAACAGACAAGCCTCAAACACCTGAAAGAAGATTGTTGGGAGAATTGTTTACTTGCTGTTATATTGCTTCATATTTTTATAGGAGTTGTAGAGAAGATTTTAAGTGACATAATATTTACCATCTCTCAGTAAATGAAGGAATACATATTCATATTGTGAAATGTGAGCTGCATTTTCACAGTCAAAATACTTAATTTAATAAAATTAGCATCCCTACAATGGGATTTTATGTATTGGTGGATGTGGTGAAAGAAAACAGTAATTTTGTAAGCAGTTTTCTTTAGTGGTTTATTGTTTGTTTGTATGTGTATTTACAGATGGTCAGTGTTCAGCAGTAGGTTATTCATTCTCTTTTCTTGACAGAAAATTCAAACATGGGGAACTGAATGTGTATTTTTGTAGTTCCTCACCACAGAGTACTTCCACTGTCTTTTGATGAGTTAAATATTATAATACTTTTGTCAAATTTGAGACTCATCTCCAACAAAAAAAACCCCAACCCAAAACAAAAACAAAATAGCAAAGAAAAAGAAAATTAGATATTTCCATTATATAGATATTTCTGTCCTGCTTTAACACTCAGTATTTTTCTAGAGATAGATATGCATGCACTATGGAAATCTGTTATTTCAGTAGAAAATTAGGAGTTGTGGGGGTTTGTTTTCTTTTTTTTTTGTTTTGTTTGTTTGTTGTGTTGTTTTTCCCCCCCAAAGGAATTATATTGCTGTGAATGAAGAAACTAACTGCCTACATGGGAGACCTTGCTAAATGGAGGAGAGAGAAGAATACTTGAATGGAAAATATTACATGTCTGGCTTTCTTACCCACAAGATATATATCTTAGAGAAAACCTTGAAGCTTTCTGGAAAAACCTGTCTGTTTCTGAAAAAAATACAATATATGATCATTTTTCGCTTGGAATTTTGTTTAATATATTGGAGATGAGCTCTATGGGTGTGTAGCTTTTTCTTTGCTCTTTCATCTTGAGGAGGAACTTCTTTGTGAGATTCAGCAGCATATTGTAAAAACCAGCTAATTTCATGTAGTTCGCACTCATTTTCTAAGTCCAATAGTACTATATGTTTCTTAGGCAACTCCAGATATTAGTATTCTAGTAACTGCAAGCCGATGTGGGAAAATCAAAATGCAACAGCAGTAGTCTGTCCAAAAACTAAGAGAAAAAAAACACTTAAATTAGTCAGCTATATTAATCTGGGGAAATCTTTCCACAGAAGCAGCTCTGACTAGACCAAGCATCTTCAATACGTACTTGTGGGTGGGGACTGAACTTCTGTTTTACACTATGGGGTAACTCCATTAATCAGATTGATACAGCATTGTTTCTTGCCCTACAGACAAAGGACAATGATCAATGATATTTTTTTTATGTTGTCATCCCAACACTAAGCCAGAAAATTCCACTGCTGATAGGCGTCCAATTTTATCTGTACAGAAAAGAGAAAAAAATAAATAAAAAAACCCAAACCCCTTTGTGGATGCCCATTAGAAACAGTTCTGATAATTCTGAACATCTTTGAAAGAATATACTCTGCTTTCTTTTCTTCACTCACCTCCTCTGATATCACTGTGGAAAGTGCAATGTATTTGGTCATTTACTACACGTGTAAACTGAAGACAAGGCCCTAAAAGCACAGACCCAAACATAACCAAGGAACAGAATGGAAAAATGGATGATTTAAAATGACAGAGGAGCATCACACCGAAAGCAGATAGAAAGAAATGGATGCTAATAATATGCATAAAGGAGAACAAATATACGTAGTAAAAGAAAAATTGATTCAGAGCCTGTATACTAGGCTATATACTGTGATTCTGAAGAACAAGGAGATTCTAACTCCTGGATGGTCATCCGATAGACTGATATTATTTTTATTTTCTCTCTCTAACAATAAAAACAGTAAGCATGCTTTATTTCTATGTATCTCACTCTCTATACTATTTGCACTGACAGCAAATGGGTTCCAAGCAATGACCAAAGAATAAATGTAGCTCTTCTTTCAACTAGTGTAGGAAGCAGTGAAAACAGCCAGAAGGTGGCAGTTTTAGACCATTTTGAAAAAGAGCTGTCAATGGCTTTGAGCGTAACTAGAATCCTATTGTATGTTCTGAGATTCAAGCCAGAAACAATATGAAAGATAGCTTTAAATTATTTATTCGGTAATATAGTCATGAAATGAAAAGGACTTTTCATCCCAAGAGTGGTAAATTCAGCCCCATTTAGCTTTAGTTTAAATTACTACTGAGAAAACAACAGTTTCTTCAGGAGCTACTCAATTTATTATCTAGAAATTTAGATACAAAATAACTACATTTTCAGCTAAGATAGGCCAATGCCATCAGGCCAACAGCATCTGCCTTCTAGCTATACCTAGAAAGCACAAATTTTAGTCTAGTTCTTGCTATGGCTTCTAATTTGTTCAGATGATTTAACTCAGGTGTTTGTGGGCTTTTTCTCTCTCTTTTTTTTTTTTTTTTTTGCTAAGACTTACTTTTTCAGGCTACAATGATGTCAGGGAAAGGCCAATACTCAAGAAAGTAAAGCCAATTACTCATATAAATATACCAAAGAGAGACAATTAGCCAGAGAGGCAATAAACTGCTTCTGAGGAGCCTGGCTTGCCAAAGGAGCTCAGACTTAGGCCCTCAGAGGTCATCAGGAGGTTATGGATAAAAATATTTGGTTAAGTTTAGAGAAAATGGTTAATTGTTGTTTTAGCAAGACAAACTGTTCCATTAGAGATGCATCCCAAGGAACACTAGTATGCGTTTTATTCCTGAAATATTTGTCAGCAAAAACTGCAATGAAATCTCTAACTTCACAAAGGAGAAGCACATGTTTGCAGGATTAGGGTATGTCGTAGGGTATCTTCACCTTACAGCTTCTCCCACTGGTGAACACTTAGTAGCATGCATGATGTGTTATATCAAAGGGGCTGGCATACAAACTAAGCTTTGGAAAGATAAGCGATCAGAAAAAACCCAGCATATTACAACAGAAAAAACTTCTGACTTTTTGTATAACTTTAGTCAAAGGATTTCTGTCTTTATAGATACCTGAAAAAAGAACCCTTAAAATAGAACTCCCCTGTGCTCTCCTTGAAAACTTTTCCAAAGGACAACTGACCCCTTTTTGTTCTCACTTTATACTACTATCAGTCATGAAGAAAATAATACTTTAAGAAACTCAAGGACATAAAGCAAAAAGCTGGTAAAAAGCAAAAGAAACAGAGAAAAGAGAACAGGGCATATTCAGCTGTGAGGTCATATTGGACTACAGGGGAAGAAAGGAGGGAACTAAGGTTCTGGATTTTAAAAGAAGGCAAACTTTGATGAACTGAAGGAATCATTAGTAAAGTCAATTGGACTGAAGACTTCAGAGACCTGAATGTAAGAGAGGCCTGGCATTTCTTCCAGTCAAAGTATTAAACTTGGGAGTTCTGTATCCCAAGAAAAGGAAAAGATTACAGGGAGGGTGTAAACCCAAACGAGGGAATAAGCAGTTCAGGAAAGATATTATGAATATGCAGAGAGCTTACGAGGAATGAAAAAAGAAATTATTTGCAATTCCCTAAAAGACAAAAGGGAGAGAAATTAAGTGAAAAATAATGGAAGTCCATTTGAGGGCCTACACCTTGATCTAGCAAACTTTGAGACAGCAAATCAAATGGAAAAAGGACTTTCAACCCTTAAAGTGAAATTAGAAATGGAAAAGGCGTTATGAGAGTGTGAGGAAGGCGTAGAAGATATATACAGCTCCAAGGCAAATCAGTGGTTTTCTTAAGGTTTTCAAGATGAAGATGCTGTTAATCTCATACACAGACCATATGCATGCTGGCAAACTCGAGTTTTGCTACACCATAGAGAGCGTGTGAGGTTTTTCTGCTTTCTCCTAGGATTATGTGTGGACAGTAGTCCAAACTAGCAGCATGAAATTGCACCTTGTCTTCTGAGTCAGCTATTCTAAATATGGGCAGAGGATGTGCTGTCAAGTTTCTTTCATCCTTTTCACATTTGAGGAAGGCAAGAGGCATGATTATACTTCTATACGGCATTTTGGGCTTTATAGTACTGTAATAGAAAATTGTATCCCTGTTGCATGCTTACATGTTTGCTTTACTTCATGATCTGTCAGAAGGCTTCAGCCTAACTAAACTATATTGCGCCGCCAGTGCTACGTCCTGCAATACCTCACAATTTCAGTATTTGCTATTCAGGAGTAAATACCTCAGGTTCAACATTAAAAAGACAAAACCCCCCAATCTTTACCCTATAAAATTTCCCGAGCTCCTAAACATATTAAATAACAAAAGAAAAGAAAAGAAAACAAAACACAACACACACCACCAGCTGCGGCCCCCCCAATCTAAACCGACACAGAAAATTCAGTGTTTGAAAAGAAGTACATTGAAGTGAGCCATACATAAAAAAGTGATGTAGAGAAGTCTACATTTTACAACACCACAGAAATAAATCCTTCCCAATGCTCCTTCTGTATTAATACTCTTTCATTTGATTCATACACTTCCTCAAGCAGAACTCGGGACTTGATAGCAATACTAGCTAGCTCTTCTTATCACCTATATCCTGAAGAGCTTTAGAGAGAAAGTCACAGATAGGGAAACTGAAGCACAAAGAGATAAAGTGAACCATCCAGAGCCATACCCACCCAAGACAATAGGAACACAATACTGGTTTTTGATTGACAGAGATTACAAAAATTTATTCTTCTGAGACTTAGTAGATTTAGGACCTTCCTAACATCTCCCTCATTAAGTATTTAGTCAATACAGTGCATATGGCAATGGTGGTGTTTCCTCATAATACTTAGTGAATTCAATAATGCAGGTATATTAGTTTGTAAGTAATTTTTCTCCTGAAGTGCAAAAAATGGAAAGTAATCTCCATTCGTGGGCTTCAGTTTTGTGTTTATAACTTGTGCTTATAGGTAAAAAGTCACCTGTCATTCAGAACCTGTGAAGATTAAATAGCTATGAGGGTAATCAAAGCAGAAGTTTAACAAAAAGCTCACTTTGTCGCCTATATGGTATGACCATGGCTTCTTTCCTCTCCTTCAGTAACTTCTGCTTCCTGCTCTTCTCCTTCAAACCTTGCTTCTTCTGCTCCAATCATCTATCAACACCTCTGCAGGTTTCTGCTTTTTTGTTGATCACCTTTTGATACTGATTGAATGAGGACCTATTTTTTAAGCATTGGTACTGTCAAAGTTCAGGTTGTCTGAGATCTGGGTTATCTTTATAACACCTCTCAGAGAATTTGAACTATGTCATCACAACAATGTTCATCATAGTTCCTATTGTAAATATGTTTAGCACTTTCCCTCAAGTCAAATTTGTTGACTTTAGTGTGAACTTGATCCATCAAGTACATAAGGTACTATGCAAACTTCAGAACAGAGCTCATTTTTAAGTACAGGAAATATAAGCCACAGTGAAAACTGGAAGTGAAAGATGCTGGCACTGATAAAAGATGCACATACAATTTAAATGAATTCATAGCTCTTAAAATGTTCATCACTTTGAACCTGCTTGAGATTCCTTTGTAAAAAACAGTTGTTCTTGCAGGCCTGCAAGGTTGCAGGAGCCTACACTTACTAGGAAAGAAGAGATTCATGCCATTGAGCAGCTATTTCCCTGCCTTATTCTGCTTCTCTGCACATCTTGTTTAGATGAAAATCAGCCTACTATAAAGTGTCAACACAAAGCTTTTTTTTTGATTTAGTGGTGCAGAAAGACTCAGGGTAAAATTTACCTTCCATGGAACAAGGATACTAATTGCTGTCCTTGCCTTCAATCGAACACATATGATCAGTTTATGTTCTTTACTTCTTTTAGGCCTTTTCCAGTAGAAAGACCAACAGAACTTTTGTACAAGGTAATTTTTGAAGTCTGGGCTCTCTGTTTCTGTTCAGGAGTAAACTTTAAGTGAGACTGTGTATGTGTTCACCCCAAATCCCACCTAAAGAGAAGTCTTCTGTTTTAGAAAGCGGTACTGGGAAGGACTTTTGAATATTTAGGTTGGGCTTTGATTGTAGGTAGTGAGCAGCATATTTCACTTTGAAAAAAAGACAGTGAAAAATGACCTTGTATTTCATATCTCAGTGAACTTAGGCAGATAATCAACTGTACTTTTCAATGTGCTTTTAATGAGAGAATGGCCTTGCCAGTGCAAAAGTTCAACTTATCAGAAAGGGAATCATGCACTCTATATAATTTGTGTCTACCCAGATTATTCTCATTGAACAGAATACTTGCTCAAAGCAAAACCAAAATGTAGCAACCCAAAATATATAGTTCAGAGCTCTCAGAGCTCAAAACTTTATGGCTTTAACATTTGTCATTTGGATAAGCTCTTTTGAGGGATTAAGATAGCTTTGTACATCTATCCTTGAATAGCATGGTGTAATTCTTGACAGGTTTCTTGAAGGCTTAGCCAATGCTTTTCAGTCATTACACACTTTTTTCTACTTAGTCAAGAACAGCTTGAAAAATAAGTGAATGGATGCCTACATTCTTATGCAGGATTTTTTGCAGGTGAGGCTTGGAAGAACCCTGTACTATTGTGTGTATAAGTGTTTGGCAGGAAAATGTATCAAGGAAATTCGATTTAGAAAAATGTAAATACAAACCTGTGAATGGCTAGTATTGTTGTCTATCCAGAAAACAGGCAGCAAATACAGTGTTAAATTCATGACCATTTGCTGGTTTGTAAGCTTTGGAGAACTTTGCTGTTTATTATTCACCTACACCCACAAGCCTGAAATCAATGCAATTTCCAAATCTACTACTATAACTCTAGTTATTAGACTATAGATATGGGTTCATTTCAGGAATGATTCCCACTGGAATTTTGGGTGTTCAAAGCTGAAGGTTTTTTATAGCCTACTGGAAATAAATGGTAGCGAAGATACTAATTTAGGTTCCCACCTCACAAGACAACACAGATCTGTGATGATTTTTAGGGCTCATGTTTACTTGGGAGTAACTTCTCTGTAACTATTCATATCATGCTTTGTCTCATTTGTCTTACAACTACAGGCTGGGAGGAGAATGGATTGAGAGCAGCCCTGAGGAGAAGGACTTGGGGGTGTTGCTGATGACTGATGAAAAGCTCAACATGAGCCAGCAGTGTGCACGTGCAGCCCAGAAAGCCAGCTGTGTCCTGGGCTGCATCAAAAGAGGTGTGACCAGCAGGTCGAGGGAGGTGATCCTGGCCCTCTGCTCCACTCTTGTGAGACCCCACCTGGAGTACTGTGTCCAGCTCTGGGGTCCCCAACATAAGAAGGACATGGAGCTGTTGCAGCGAGTCCAGAGGAGGGCCACGAAGCTGATCAGAGGGTTGGAGCACCTCTCCTGTGAGGACAGGTTGAGAGAGTTGGGGTTGTTCAGCCTGGAGAAAAGAAGGCTCCAGGGAGATCTAATTGCGGCTTACCAGTACCTGAAGGGGCCTACAGGAAAGCTGGTGAGGGACTGTTTATCAGAGAGTGTAGTGACAGAACAAGGGGTAATGGGGTTAAGTTAAAGGATGGTAGATTTAGATCAGATGTTAGGAAGAATTTCTTTACTGTGAGGGTGGTGAGGCACTGGCACAGGTTGCCCAGAGAGGTTGTGGAGGCCCCATCCCTGGAAGTGTTCAAGGCCAGGTTGGATGGGGCTTTGGGCAACGTGGTCTAGTGGAGGGTGTCCCTGCCCATGGCAGGGGGGTTGGAACTAGATGGGCTTTGAGGTCACTCCCAACCCAAACCATTTTGTGATTCTATGATTCTATGATTTAGAAATGGTGAGGATACATGTCACCTCCCAGGCAGTGGCTCTGTGGCTGATAAAGTAACTATCAGATAAGTATAGTTTATGCTAGAATTTGGCCTGGAGTGAAACCCTCTGGGTGCAAAAGTGGCTATCTTTGTACTTGTCTCTTAAGTGAACACAGTCCCAAATCTTTTCTATTATATGTTTACATACTCAACATTTCAAAATTTTATCCTGCTTGTTTATATTTTACCCACATGGCCATTTGTGCAAGAAAACACATGAATTCAGATTATTTGTATTTCTCATACACAACTGGGATGCTGCTTTTTTGAGATATCCAATATGCATGTCCCTGCCTTCACTTGAGCTGCCAGTGTTAATTCTCCTTTGAAACAAAAATTTCATGGTGGACCGTTAACTCTGATTTTTCTGTGTAACACTCACTGTGACTATCGTCTCCTGTCAAGAAAATGATTTTTCTGACAATCAAAGATGTTTCTGCCAATGTACTGGCAACAGTATCCCAAATACAGATTTTATAAAGCCTGTCTCACTATTTCTGCTTTCTTTCTGGTGTCCTTTCTGAAATTCTGATTTTTTTTCTGTTAAGTCTTTTTAAGCTTCAAGAAGCCATTTGAATCTTAAAGAGGGAAAAGAGAGATAATTAATTGCTTTTGGAAAAAAACCCCAAACTTTAATATCTTTTCAGATTGTATAAAATTTGAAGTTTTTTCTTCTAGATCAAAATCTCACTCTATTTCCTGTGGAAACTGAGCAGAAAAAATGTCATGAGTTAGACAGGGAATGCATAGTCAGTGCTGCAGACCAAAGGAGTGAAGAGGCTGAAAGCTTTTGTAAACTGTCAAAGGTTGTCTGCCAGCAATTCCAGTGGGCAAGTGAACACAATCCAGAAAGCTTCTGTTGTGTTTTCTCTTTAGTACAATAATAATAATCATCATCATCATCATCATCTTCGTCATCTTCGTCATCGTTGTCGTCTTCTTCTCTTCTTCTTCTCTTCTTCTCTTCTTCTTCTTCTTCTTCTTCTTCTTCTTCTTCTTCTTCTTCTTCTTCTTCTTCTTCTTCTTCTTCTTCTTCTTCCTTTTCTGTCCTATTAAACTGCCTTTATCTCAATCCACAAGTCTTACCTTTTGTTTTCTTTTTGCTTCTCTCCCCCCATCCCACTGGGAGATGGTAGTGAGCAAAAGGCTGTGTAGTTATTATAGCTGCCTGCCAGGTTAAATGATGACTGTCTGCCATTTCTTAGCCTCACCAAAAAGAAAGGATTAAACAGACACTTAATTTATGAGTTTCAGACATTATGAGCTGGTCTAGTTTAGTTGTAGATGTGTCCAGAGCCATTTGTTTTCCTTTAAAAGATAAAAAACTTAAAAAAAAATAATTCTTAGTATATCTGTAGTTCTTTCAAAATGCAAAATACATGAAGCCTTTTTTTATATTGGTTAAAAAAAAAGATAGTCTTCCAAGATTTGATGCCTGGGATATCTACCCCAGTTGGAGAATAAATTTACAAGTAGGATAAAATGCATTTTTACACAGAAACTGTTTGGTAACATTAGTTAAACAAGTTGATGTTCATAAGCATTTAATTAGGAATATTACCTAGGGAGGCATCATGCTAATATACATCATTGCAATGGAGAGGGAACAGTGAGAATGCAAACAGAAGGTTTGTTTTGTTTTGTTTTTTGTTTGTTTGTTTTTTTAAAGAAACAAATTGAAAAGGAAGTAATTGTTGGAAATAGAAAATATCAGTGGAAATGATGGGAGTTACATGTAATCAGCAAGAAAAGAAAACTTGAGGGGTATGATCTCATGCTGTAAACATTTTGAAGATAACATTGTAAATGAATAATCAGTATTCTTTATAATTTCTGATGACAATAAGACAAATATAGCTGCCAGAAGCTATAGGAAGGAAATGACTGTTAGAATATATGAAAACAATGCTATCAAATAAATTTAAAAAGAATATTAAAACCAAATGAGAGGAAGGCAAAACAAGGGGTGCACATTCTTTATGTGAAAGAGTGAGCCAGTTAATACAGCAGTGGAAGTGGTCCGAGAAGAGTTGCTGCAGAAATGGACCATCAACATTGTCATACTAATTCTAGTATCTGAAAGAATAAAATATTCCAGTTTATGGAATCCCAGGTCTATGATTATCTGTTTGGTACAAGTGACTATTTTTTAATATGAGTTTGTCTACAAATTCTATCTAAAAAAAAAACAATCTTCAATCCAATAATACTGTATGTAATAAGAAAAAAATCAATCAAAACTGTATCATCTTGATCAAACACAGGGTTCGAAGAATTACATACAAGAATCTCCTAAATGACAGTATTTGCCTTTACAGAATCGCTGTTATAACAGATGTAGATTACATTCACTCAAACATTTTTATTTTACTCATTTTTGTTCTTTACGATTACATCTCATATTAAGTATTCTGTAACCTGCTGATGAATGATTAATTCTGAAACCTCTGAATTCTTTTTAAGACAGTAATAATTTTGTGGTAAATTAGCTTAAGGCTTATTTTTCTTCAAATTTATAAGTTTCTGTTGTCTCTGTTTTCCATCTCATTGCTGCCTCTGCATGAAGAAAACGACACCTTAGGTGTAAAACTATTGCTGCAAAAATTCACAACATTTCAGTCAGAAATAGTTTTCTACTCAAAGACTCTAATGAAAGAATTCTAATACCTAAATAGTTGAACTAGTTTTCTTCTCTATTCTTCATTACTTTGTCAAGAGAAACTTCTAAATTTTTACTAAAAATGATAAATAATGTATGTATACATGTATAATATGTTTTTAATTAGGAAATTTTCATGCCTAAAATCGGAATTAGTCCTCAGTAGTTTGGGGGCTTTATTTGCCAAATTCTCAGACTGTACGTTCAATTTGCAAAGTCAACTTGTTATCATCTGTTTGCCATTTTCAACCAAAGAGAGTTTTCACATATATTGTGACTTAATACAACAAGAAACTGATCCAATGGGAGCAAGACAAAAGTCTGCTTAAAGCTAGATAATCACTTGAGGTAAAGCAGTGAAACTCTACTGAAATGAAATGAGTTGCCTTATAAATACAAGCTACAAATGCATTATTCAAACAATTTTCTCTAATTTAAATCTATGTTATGTATTCATCTGAAGAGCTAAGACATCCCAAGTATCTCTCTTCCTCCTTTCATTTTGCTGTCCCTTTTTGTCCCTCCATCTTTCTTTCTGCATTAATTCTTACACAGAGGCACTTAATATCAGTCAACATTGCTTTATGTAGAACGGATTTGGTTCAACAATCTTTTTATAGTTTTTGAGAAAATATGTTGAGGTTTAATGAGTAAAGATAACTAGCAGAGGTAAATGTATGCTATGTTGACTCACTACAAGATGTAAACAAATTGTGCTGGACCACATGAATAAAAATAACCAAAAATATGTTAAGTTGATTAGCCATGTAATTAATTGACATACTTCCAAAACCAGTCATTAACAAGCATCATTACTGAACTTGGGTTTTATTAGTGAGAATTTTGCTCACTGAGGTTCACCTTTCAAAAAGATTTTGGAGAAAATGCAGGAAAGATATTTCAAAATATCAAAGGAAAAATACCTTTTTAGTGAGAGACTATTGACTCAGAAAACTAAGATATTTTAGGAGTTCAGTCATTTAAAATTAACAAAATGAGAGAGTGAGGAATGGCAGAAAGAAAAAACAGAAGATTCTAATTTGCTCTTTAGCAGAGAAAGACCGCAGCAAAACAGCAGCTGTAGCACAGGCTGAGATGAGCTAGAACAGGATCTGTATTTTGAGATTGCATCAAGTGAGGATGCCTGAGCACTGGCGCAGGGACACACACTACCAGAATAATCATAGGGTCTAACTCCCAAGACAACTTCACTTTCCAGCCCTCTGTGCTCATGTGCTCTCCAGAGTTCATCACCACCCAGAAAACAAATCCAATGTGGGGGGGAGTTGCCAGAAGACAATATGGAACAAAATGGAAAGGATATTTACATGTGATTTAGGCCATGATGCAATCATGTGGTCAGTGCAATGTTTCCCCATTCCTTTCTCATCCTATCTGATAAAGGATGTAGTAGAATGGTAAAAAAAATATAGAGGGATGCTGTTAAGAAAATCAGAGATACAAAATACCTTCCACATGGGGAATGATTAAAAAAACTAGCGAACAGATCAGTATTTTCCAGACTAGAAAAGATAAAAAGGGAGAGGGGGGTCGGGTGGGGTTTGTGTGTGTAGCAATAAGAAGGGAGAAGCAGGGGTATGGGAAATTTGCGTGTAGCATAGGAAAGGGAAGGAGTATCCATAATGCCTTCAAATACGATAAAGTGTGGACATGAAATAGAACTAGAAAATAGCAGGCTCTGAGTAAACAGGAGGAGGTGCTTCTTTATAATGTTATTAGATCTAAGTGGTGGATTTCCATGTCAACAGAGATTTCAGATGCTAAAAATTATCATGGGTGTAGAAAGTATGATGAGGGAAACTCATGGTGAAAAAAATTTCAATGACTGTTCTATGGAATGACAGGATGTATCTGGGTCAGGAAACACCTGAAAAGAGGCTTCCCTAAGGGGGAAGATTCAGGAGAAATAGCACTATCATTTTGCCCTGTTCTTATGTTTTTCCAGGGTTAGAGAAGATCATGGGCTAGAAAGATGTTATGGTTGATGATGCGGCCCCTCTCTGTCTTCATGATTTGGTTCCTTCCAGCACAAGTGTCTTACTTAAAGTATGAGCTATAGCATTCAAATCAGGGGTAAAAATGTAAAACCCATGGTTCACCTTTTACAGCAACTCCTACTCAGTCATCAAGTCTTTTGACCATGATCCTATTTACATATTGCATACCTGAGACAGCAATTCCCTTATGATCAAAGCTTCTAAAAGGAATTTATCTCATAAATTATCTGAATCATTATGTAATCTATGTAGTCATATGAGTATTCGTTCCAATTTCTTTTCAGAGACTTTGAATCAGGTAGGATTTTTCTAGGTGTTTATTTAATATCATGTAGTTCTGTAAACAAACTTTCTCTCATGTCAGTAGCTAAGGATAACAAACTTTTGAATAAAACTGCCATTCCGTTCCCCCTAAAGAGAACCCTTCATGATTTTGGTTTTTTTACAAGGTCTCATTTCGTTATAGGAGTGTATGAAATAAACTGCTATGATTACAGTGTTTTATATCTAGAAATCCCAATCCAATTTATTTAATTTATTAGTAAAGTCTCTTGACATTCCAGTGTGATAGGGAGGCACTGTTTTTGCCCAAAGGAGTCAGAAGCAAAATGAAAAAGAGAAAGAGCATGTTAACTCACTTGGGAATAACTAGAAATTGTCAATACAAGGCAGTGAATCTGTCTGAAAAAGATCTAAAAAAAAATAGTAAGATAGAATGGAGCATTGGAATGAAGGGAAGATGGGAAAATTCAAATATTATACCCAAAGTAATTTATATTGCCTATGAGAGATTCAGCTGTAGAATATTAAACACAAATAAAGATTTCTGGGTTTGGGTAGAGTCTTAAGAATTTTATCTCAGAATCTCAACTGAAATGCAATGAGCTTTATTATATTATTTCTTATTATAATCTCAAGTTTAATTTTTTAATGATTCTGATTGCCATCCTTTTGTACCAAGCTCACGCTTTTGATATTAAGAGACTCTGTAGACTGGGAGAAATACAGCAGTATAATATTTACTTTTTTGGTTACGGATATGGTACAAATAATTTTTTTATCAATAATATCTTTCCCTTGATGGCTGTGAACTTTGATTAACTCCCATAGTACTCAAACTAATTAATTGCCTTGTTATATTTGCTGAAGGAGTTTACCTTATAGTATGGATGGATTATTGTCATGGCTTTACCCCAACCAGCAGCCAAGCACCACACAGCTGCTCGTTCACTCCCCCTCATTGGGATGCACAAGCAAAGCAAAGGAAGGAATTCATTCCCCACTTCCCATGGGCAGGCAGGTGTTCAGCCATCTCCAGGACAGCAGGGCTCCATCATGCATAACAGTTACTTGGGAAGACAAACGCCATCACTCTGAACGCCGCCACCCCCCCTCTCCCTCTTCCCCCAAGCTCGTTATAAACTGAATGTGACGTCATATAGTATGGAATATCCCCTTGGTCTGTGTCTCCTCCCAACTCCTTGTGCACCCCCAGCCGTCCTGCTGGCAGGGCAGTGTGAGAAGCAGGAAAGGCCTTGGCTCTGTGTAAGCACTGCTCAGCAACAACAGATCCATAGAACAAAAACATCTCTGTGTTATCAACACTGTTTCCAGCACAAATCCGAAATATATCCCCATACTAGCTACTATGAAGAAAATTAACCCTCTCAGCTGAAACCAGACAGTACAGATAGGCAGACTATTGGAGGAAATACAGAAATCTTGAAGAATTTCAAACAAAGAACTTTTCAAACTGTTCTTCATCAGAATGTATGTATCTGATGGTCTCTCTGGATGTCTGTGAAAGCATTCAGATTAACAGCATATTAGGAAAAAAATCTCACATCTAATGACATTTGTATGTGATATGTTTGCTCTAAACATTGAGGCTTTTCCATATGTATCTTGCTCAGTCTTGTTACTTGATGTATAGAGCAATATTTGAATTGATTTGAGATAGTTTATAATGGAACATGTTCATATAATGGAGCACGTCAGAAGACAACTGCTCTATTATGTACCTCAGATCTTATTTGCAGGCTAGTTTATATTGCAGGCTGTTCTAATAACTTTCTAAGTGTAGATAGATGGGTTTTTTTGTAAAACAAACTAACAGACATACAAAAAACCAAACATAAACTCCCAAATATGATAAACTTAAATTTGATTAACTATTTCCTGTTTGGATTTCTCACTTGGAATAGTACATCTAAACCCCATAAAAGGGATTTTACTTTCATAAACAGAAGTGCCTCTTAAAATACTTATGAGAATACTAGATATCTGTGTGTTCTTTGTGAAATATGACAGTCCCACATCCTTTGGGAGCAGCAGCTGGAAGACAAGTGAGTTTCTGAAGAATGCCTCAACTGACACTAGAAGTTCACACATATGCAACTGAATTGCTTCCAGAGTTTTCAAGTGTTGCTCTTAAGTGCTAAAACATATGACCCAGCAAGGTGCCTAAAAACGGGGCTTATGATTCTTATGACACTTTCATGATTTTATAATTTTTCTAGCTTTCTAAAGTTTATTCTTTCTGGGTCAAGTGAGGAGATTCTGAATATATACATTTTTCTTTTTGTTTAGAGGTGCCATGTAGACTCAGAAGTATGTGTCCTCTTGCGTCTTTTAAAAACCAATAATGTAGTTTTATGGGAGGCACATAAGTCGCAGTTCTCTTGCTTTTACTGGCCTTCATATGAATTTTTAGTGTCCAGCTACAATATTTATTAGAATATTAAAAGAAGCACGACATGATGGAAAGTTGTTTTTCAAATCTTTTTATATTGCTAGACTCTGCAAGACTGAATGAAAAGGCAATTTGGAAGGGGCAGCTTCCAAAAAATCAGCAAAGGCAAATAGGGTGAGCTTCAGCTGGAAAGGTTGTTTTTGTCAATTTCCATTCACAAAATTAAAAAAAAAATAAAATAAAAAGAATAAAAAATATTTCCAATCAGGACCCTCATACACTTGTAAAAGTCGGCCTACTTTTCAGCCTATTTTGAACTTTAGTGTGAGGTTGGACCAAAATCAGTAAATCCAATTGAAGGTCAGGATTTACTAGCATAAGGCCAATTAGGAACTAAATTTCTAGGACAAGAACAGCTTGTTTTTCACTGTGAACAGAGGCACAGATGCACGTAATGTAATTAATATAATTAATGTAATTGTTGGAAAGTGTCCACACTGACCATATAGATGCTCTGCTAGGGCTTGTCTCATTTTGCCTTGAGTGCAGTTGATGGAAATTTTATTGTTGATTGCAGTGAGATTACAACTGGGATAAACTCCAGGAGTCTGTAGACATCATTTGCACCCAAGAACAACTATAAACCTTAAGTAAAGATAACAAATGCTTCCTCTGTTAAAAAGTCTAAATGCATTTTGTTATTTCTGTGGTACAGCTATACTACTATCACTATTACCAACAATGGAAGAGTCCTGTAGACGAGTGGGAGCAGAAACAGTTACAATAAACTAATAAGCTTAAGCAAGCATAATTCTAATTATGGGGGTTTTTTTGTTTGGTGGGTTGAAACCCCATGAGATGTGAATCCTACAAAACCAGTAGAGATCTCAGTATAGTTTCAGCATTTGTCATACTTACCTTAATGATTTGTGATTTTCAAAGTTGTTCTTAATTGGCCTCTATTCTCAGAAAAATTGTTATGAGTTTGAGTACATAGACACTGAAATTTGCATTTAAGTTTCTGACTTCAGAATTTGAAACCTTGTCCAGGAATATTTTTAGAACTTTTTGAAATGAGAGTTGACATTTAAAAGTCTTATATAATATTGTGACAAAAATAAAATATTTTCTGAACAACCTTCTATTCAGAAAATATAAAATTATCCAAAAAGCAGAAAGAGGCAGAACAGCAAGAGAGTTAACTTTTTTTTCCCCTTTAACTAAAAATGGAATGGGAAGATATAGAGGACTTTTATGATTCCATAATGGCCAAGATGTGTTACACTTTTGCTCACAAATCAAAAGGTTGAAAGCTGCAAAAGCTTCAGTATTGAAGAGAGCTGCTCAGGGCCAGGAAAATGTCAACCTTTCTTTAAAGGTTCAACAATATCCCTCTGCTTCTTATGTCTCATGCAGGCATTATACTAGTCATTCAAATCCCTGGGATGTCTAGGATACTGACTCTTGTACAGCATCAGAAATACTGGGTCAACTGTGAATAAATGTAACAAAAAAAAAGAAGGAAAAAAAAGTCTAGAAAAAAAAAAGGGGTAAAACTGTAGTTGGATGAGTATCATGCAGATTTCTCTGGTGTAACAAGAATAACCCCCCAGAGAATATCAACACATGTGTTTACTGTAAGGAGAATGGGCCAGCTTAGCAAAAGTGTGAGGTCAAAGATCAAAATGGCATTCACAGATAACATCAGCCAAATGTTAAAAAAAAAAAAAAAAAAAAAATCTGTTGAACGAAACCTTGACATTGTTAGCACTGAATGAGCAGAAACTTACAAACAAAGAAGAAAACAACAATCAAATTAAATCTCTCATTAATCAAAATAAACCTTACCATATATTAATATTCAGGATTTTATCCAATTTTGCTAGACTGAGGGGATGGAGCTTAAAAGCATGGTAACTTTTCTTAAATGTAAAGTTTGGCTGCAAACTGAAAATTGGGTCAGAATACATTTTGTTCAATGGACCCTGAGAATGCTTCTTGTTCTATTTAAAATGAAATAGTTTGCCATTTGTTTTAGCTCAAATCCAGGACAAATTTTGCAGAGCTGGTTTAAAACACACATTGGACAAAAAATATATTGTTACAGTTAAATTTCTTTTAATTTGAGATTTCCTTCAGAAAAAAATCCTTTTGATCATGCTGTACTGATTTCATAGACTTTTATCCACATTTCCCTACCATCTATGTTCTCCATTGGCTTCCAGGGGAACACAGGTAGCTTATACCCATGCTCCAATGAGCCTTTAGGCAACCTTAAAGGATACTCAGAAGAATAATCTTAAAAACAGATTACAAATTTTTAAAATTAATGACTTTCAAACCAGGGATATACAAAGAAATATGTCCTCTTACAGTTCTGTCATTGGTTGTATATTTTTAGGAAACACATTGGTTACTGCTTAATAACCATGCCTCAAACTGTTGTTTGATCAAACTTGACACATGGCAGAAATCATGTAGGAAAAAGCAGTTTCATTCCAAGTTTTTCACGCTTCGAAGTTACCATATGCAGGAAAAGCAAAATGACAACGTACATCTTAATACAATTCTTTTTCATATATAACCTGTGGATCACTGGAATAAACTATTTTGAATTAATGATAAAACTGTACATCACTAATAGTTGTCCGCAACTAGGCTCTTAGCAAATGCCTAGTTAAACAAATTTTCCATGTCCTTTCCAGGTAACATAGAGAAAACAGCCTGATAATATTTTCTTAGGAGTTTCAGTTACCTTCATCATGAAAGAAAGATCAATAAACCTGCTAGAAAATTCTGTAAATATTTTCCCTGGTTTTCTCCTCAAGAATTAAAAAGAAGTCTAAAGGTTCTTAAAAAATTATCAGGTAGATGTCTTTTGCCATCTTGACCTCTATTTAATTGCCTAAAACTTTCTCTTCCTGAACTACAGATATATTTTAATGTTTTGTGTCTAGTCCTATGGAAAATGATGCATTTCTGCAAACCTTTTTGCTTGTGGTCAACTGTAGTTTTACTTTATGTCAAAGGAAGTTATATTACTGATAATAAAGGAAACAAGGCGCTTAAAATTGCTTCTGTCTCTCTGAAGATCATATTTTTCTCATGTAAAAAAAAAAAAAAATCTTGAATAGTTCCAGAACAACAATAGTAAAAAAATCTCTGGTTTATATTTCAGTCAAAGGTCACTGAGAATTTTTCCTGGTTTGTAAGCAACAGCTCAGTCTTTTGTTGTTCCTCTGACTCAGGGTGTCACCCAGTGACCGAACTGTCATTGAATACCAACTGAATCTTACATTTTCTCTTGTTCCCAGAATTTGTCTTGGGCAAGTGTCTGTGAATACCTTTGGAAAGAACTGATGAATAGCAGAAAAGGAACCTTAACATAAGATGTGCTTGTTTCTTAAAGCAAGAGAGGAAATGAACTTAAGTATACCAAATACTGCTGCCTGATTTATGATCTTGATTTACAGCCAGTTCAAGTTTGTGTAAACAAGTTGAGTGGCAAAGCTGACTATGTTAGTACAACAGTTTCTGCTGAACTACTTTTCTTTGCACTTCACTTTTCTTTGGAGGAGTGTACTAGGTCATGACACACAGAGATTGCTTGTATAATAAAAGATCTCACACATTTGTTATTGAAACTAATATATAACCTGCCAAATAATAAAGATTTGTGTTGGGTTTGCGTGGCAAGGTTTTGGTAGCGGGGGGGGCTACAGGGGTGGCTTCTGTGAGAAGCTGCTAGAAGCTCCCCCTGTGTCTGACAGAGCCAATGCCAGCCGGCTCTAAGACGGGCCCGCCGCTGGCCAAGGCCAAGCCAATCAGCGCCTCTGTGATAACATATTTAAGAAGTAGAAAAACACTTAGAGGGGGAGAGCTTTTGCAGCCGGAGAGAGGAGTGAGAAGATGTAAGAAACTCTGCAGACACCAAGGTCAGTGCAGATGGAGGGGGAGGAGGAGCTCCAGGCGCCAGAGCAGAGATCCCCCTGCAGCCCGTGGTGAAGGCCATGGTGAAGCAGGCTGTCCCCCTGCAGCCCATGGAGGAAGGATGAGGGGGTGTAGCGATTCCACCTGCAGCCTGTGGAGGACCCCACGCCGGAGCAGGTGGAGGCACCTGAAGGAGGCTGCGGCCCGTGGGAAGCCCACGCTGGAGCAAGTTCCAGGCCGGACCGGTGGACCCGTGAAGAGGGGAGCCCACGCCAGGGCAGGTTTGCTGGCAGGACTTGTGACCCCATGGGGGACCCCACGCTGGAGCAGTTTGCTCCTGAAGGTCTGCACCCCGTGAGAGGGACTCCATGCTGGAGCAGGGGAACGATGAGAGGAGTCCTCCCCCTGAGGATGAAGAGGCGGCAGAAACACCGTGAGATGAACTGACCGTAACCCCCACTCCCCGTCCCCCTGTGCCGCTGAGGGGGGGAAGGTTGAAGCCGGGAGTGAAGTTGAGCCCGGGAAGATGGGAGGGGTGGGGGGAAGTGTTTTAAGAGTTGATTTTATTTTCTCATTCCTCTACTCTGTTTTGCCTAGTAATAAATTAGATGAATTCCCTCTCTAAGCTTGGTCTGTTTTGCTCGTGCCGATAATTAGTGAGTGATCTCTCCCTGTCCTTATCTCGACCTGCAAGCATTTCGTTATGCCTTTTCTCCCCTGTTTAGTGAATGAGGGGAGTGAGAGAGCGGCTCTGGTGGGCACCTGGCCCCCAGCCAGGCTCAACCCACCACAAGATTATAAAAGAATGGCTAGATTACTATTAGGTGAGACTTCCATCATGTAATATATGGCATTACTGTTGGTGGATATATGCATGTATATATCCATATGTGTGTGTGTGGTGTGGTCGACACGCTGGAGGGAAGGGATGCCATCCAGAGGGACCTTGACAGGCTGGAGAGGTGGGCCTGTGTGAACCTCATGAAGTTCAACAAGGCCAAGTGCAAGGTCCTGCACGTGGGTCGGCGCAATCCCAAGCACAACTATAGGCTGGGTGAGGAATGGCTTGCAAGCAGCCCCGAGGAGAAGGACTTGGGGGCATTGGTTGATGAGAAGCTCAACATGAGCCAGCAGTGTGCGCTTGCATCCCAGAAAGCCAACCGTGTCCTGGGCTGCATCAAAAGCAGTGTGACCAGCAGGTCGAGGGAGGTGATCCTGCCCCTCTACTCCACTCTTGTGAGACCCCACCTGGAGTACTGTGTCCAGCTCTGGGGGCCCCAGTACAGGAGAGACATGGAGCTGTTGGAGCGAGTCCAGAGGAGGGCCACGAAGCTGATCAGAGGGCTGGAACACCTCTCCTGTGAGGACAGGCTGAGAGAGTTGGGGTTGTTCAGCCTGGAGAAAAGAAGGCTCCGGGGAGCTCTAATTGAGGCTTACCAGTTTCTGAAGGGGCCTACAGGAAAGCTGGTGAGGGACTGGTTATGAGGCAGTGTAGTGACAGGACAAGGGGTAATGGGTTTAAGTTGAAGGAGGGTCAATTTAGATTAGATGTTAGGAAGAAATTCTTGGTAAGGCACTGGCACAGGTTGCCCAGAGAGGTTGTGGATGCCCCATCCCTGGAAGTGTTCAAGGCCAGGTTGGATGGGGCTTTGGGTAACCTGGTCTAGTGGAGGGTGTCCCTACCCACAGCAGGGGGCTTGGAACTAGATGATCTTTAAGGTCGCTTCCAACCCTAACCATTCTATGATTCTATAATTCTATATATACATATGTACATGCATATATGTATATATCTACATTAAAATGTTTATGTATGCATTTACTATGTATATTGATTCTGCATTTGTGAGTGAAAGACCAACTGGAATAATATGTACCTCAGTGTACTGGTTTGGTCTGTTAGACTGGAAATTGAGATGAGTATACAGATATTAACTGCGTATTATGCTACTAGCTAGAACAGTGCATATAATGCTACACACATGTATTTTCTATATGCCTGTAGTCTATGTGGGAAAACTCGTGATCTGATACTGATGTGTAGGTTTAAAAAATATGTCAAAAAGGGATTCTTATACTCTCCAACTGTAATCAAATCAGTATACTATTTCCTAAAACAGAAAGCATGTGGGTCAGTCCGTTATAGTGCAAATTGACTATTTGTACAGTGAATTATGCAAGTACCATGAGAAATAATAACATATCATAAATTCTGTTGTGGAATAAAATCAACAGTTTATTGCCAAAATTGCTTTTATTTTAATGAAAAAAGAATATTACTTCATCAGGTGGTAACCAAAATTCAGTATGTTTGATTTCTTGTAGCTGGAAGGCTGAAGTCTTAACTTTTTATCAGTATGTGTGCTGAAAGGGATCATGTATCCTTGATGCATGTGTGGCACTTTAGAAACACTATTTCCAACTTATTTTGCTACTAGCAATATTCTTCAGAATACAGAACTATTACCTCAAATGAATTAATTTTTTATTGATAACATTTTCATTATCTCAGTGAATTGTAGAAGAATTAAAGATACAAAACTGGAATTCCTAAACAGGCAGTTTATAAACAGATCTAGAAAGTGGAGAGATAATATGCTCCAGTACTTGTTGATTTTAATTCATGTATTCAAAAATAATTTACACGGTGGCTTAGTAGCTGATGTGTAGCCCAAGTAGCGCTCATAAAAGGCAGATTTAGTTCAAAGCTTGCTTAATCCAGAAAAGAAACAGCCTTACCTGACTTGAAACTAGGTATAGAAATGGCAATAAGAACCTTTTAGAACTCAAATGAGGGTCTAGTGACAGAATGTAATTCGGCAGGGTACCTGCAAACTTTCTCAGACTCTTGCACTTAATTCCCATGTCAGTATACTTACAGGTTATTTTTTTCTATTTTGGTTGATAAGAATTAGCATGCTTGAAAGTATTTCCTGCCAGTTAAACTCTTGTATAGATTCTGTGCATCAAACACTCTTGTTACTAGTTGAACATACACAGTACGATAGGTCTGAACAGGGATCCTGTGATGCTTTGTCACTGGCTGTGTAGACATCAAAAGTTGTATCACTGTAATGGCTAACAAGCTGCCTGCAGGGCTGCAAAAGACAAGCATGTGGGTGGGATGCTCACTCAACTGCTTTTCTTATTCTGATGGCTACAGGAGAAGGTGACATAAGCTTCCAGCTCCCCAAGCTGGGCAGTGCCATGGCTCAGGAAGGGAGCTCCCCCCAGAACACCCATTCTCAATTACCTCGAAACTACCTGCACCACAGCTTAGAGCACTGACTCTTAGAAAGAGTGCTTTATGCCAGGGGACCTTCACTCAGCAGCCACCTATGCACGTTCCAGGGTTGCATCACTCCGCTCAGGAGACATTAGTGAATGTGGAAACTGTATTTTGCCTGTGCCATTACAGCAGAAGACCTTCTGGTCATGAGATGTCATTGCAGCAGCCGCTTTACAGACCTCTCCCCTTTACAGGTCATGGCTAAAATTGACCTGAAGGTCCAAATATTTGTCCATGTCTGAAATGTTGATTTGTGCCATTTCACCGTCAGCTCTTTTTCCTGAGGGAGGTTTTTCTGCACTTTAGTATTTGGAAAGACTAGTGTGTCAGATCCTCCAGCCCTGTACAGAAGCATAATTTGATCTGTCTTGCTGGATAAATGTTCATTAGTTCAACATTCTGTCTAGGTAGTGCAGACTGTACACACTCACACTGCATGCAGTGGTGAGTAAGAGATATATATTGGGGTACAAAGACTTTCGGAAAACCGTTATGATGGTTACTGCTTTGTAGATCTCTGATGTGACAATAATATCTTGTGCTTTTCATAGTGAAAAATGCATGCCTGCATTTGAAGCAAATATTTGGCAACTAGTTTGAACTACGTGTTGTTACAGAGTATGTTAGATCACGATAAGCAGAAAGATCTCTGATGACAAAACAGACAACCTCGGTTAAAAAAAAGTATTTAGAAAATTAGAATCCCTACAGTATCAGTCTTCCTAACCCACTTCATAGGAATTCAATGCCCTCATACAAACAGAAGATTGTTAGAGGCCCATATAATCAGCATTTTTTGAGGGTTTGCTTTGGTTTGTTTTGGTTTCTGGTTTTGGTGTTTGGTTTTTTCTTTTGTTTTGTTGTTTGTTTGTTTTTTTTTTAATGGGGTGAAGCAAGACTGTTCGTTCCATCCTTTATTAAGTGAACTTAAAAGCAAACTTTAAGATCTGATTATTAGCTTTGCAAAAAAATGCAACCAAAAGTGTTGCACAGTAAACAGCTTAATCAGAACAGCTTAGTAAACACATCAGACTGCTGTAGTTGCATTCCAGTGTGAGTGTGTTTGGTGCTTTTCCCCCTCTATGTCTCTTCTTTATGTTTGGCTCACCTGCTGTAAGGTCAGATTTTGCTAATGAAAAGAAACTTCTCCAGAGCAGTGTACCTTTACACTGTGGAATTCACACACTTACAAGTGAGCATGCCCAAACTTGGACAAAAGAACAAGAAGGAGAAACTCTGCCTTACTTCAGCTACAGTGAAATCCTAGCTGAGATAATCGTCCCTGAAACTGAGAACCTGCTAGGCAGCTTGTCAAAGCAGAGTGTGACTGTGAGCTGGAGAAAAACACCTGACCATGAGAATTAAAGATGACAAAAATTTAACAAATATGTAAAACAATTTGATTTAGCTGCTGAAAAGTGCTTTCACCTGACTATTTTCACTCTGATGTGTTGTGAATCTTGCTGGCAAAGTTATCAGGGACTCAGAATTGAAGTGTTGATTATTTCTTGATTTTACATTACCAATGGATACTGTTTTATTTTAAGGCTGGGTGAGTAGAAATAATAATAATAATAATAAAAGTATCCATTAAAGTTCTCTTTCCACATAAAAGTACACAGTGAAAGCACATGAAAGAGGGGAAGAGTGAATTAGAACAGCAGTTGTTTCAAATGTCGTTACTGTCCCATCATAGATAAGGCAAGAATATGTATACGATGTACATCAGCTTGCTTACAAACTGATGAAGTTTCACGATAGGAAGGAAAAAACCAAAACCAAAACCAAACTCATACTGTACAAACCTGCAAAGAGCTTTATCATGCTATTTGGTGTTACAATAAAGACACATTGCATACTATTTCTTCCTTTCACCTTTCTACCTTCTCCCTCTTGTAGTCCTTAGAAACATGAAAACTATGTCGACAGAATTATAACATTGCAGTAAAACATTCAGAAGTTCAGAAATTCCAAAATTAATGTTTTCAGGAATATTTGGGGCTCCTGATGTGTATGTTTTATTCAATATAATTTTTAATTATACGATCACATGCTACTTCTGTAGGGACTGTCTTTCATCTGGTACAGGTTTATTGCCCAAAGGGACAAGTATCTTTTTACTGTTTCAACAGATGTGTATCATCTGGTATTGTCCCAAAGAGCAATGATGGTTACAAGTCTCTGCTCTTTTTCTCTCCAAAGGAACCAGAGCAGGGGTAAGACTGTACGGCCCTTGAGTAGGTCTACTCATATAGGTTTAATCATAATTTTTCCTAAGGGATGAAACTGCTCTGATGAGGAAGTCTCAGAGTCAAATCATTTGGATGTCCGGGGAAAGCTTGAATAGCTTGCATGAATCCAGCCTAAGCTTTTTTTGAGCTCTTCCTGATACTAATAACAATAACACAGATAGCTTTGCTCTTAATATAATCCTGCTATGCTGATGCAGCAGAAAACCAGAACCAGACAATTTGCCTTTCATCCAAAGTACATCAAATAGTGTATTTTCTACAGATACTGGAAGTATTTCTTTCTCCTTCAAGGTGCTACTGAAAGTGTAATTTTTAAATATATGGTAAGCAATTCATCTTAGCAGACAAACTGGATGTTTCAGAGTACAAAATGTGTCTAAGAACAAAAATATTGTTGTTCTTTTCTCATATTTTAGATCCTAGAATAATTGTAAGAAATATACCATGGTTATACAGAAAGAAGTATAGAGAGCAAATGCATCTCCCTAACTGGAGCTCATTTACTTGGGGTTTTTTTAATTATTTTTTTTAAGGAGAAAATATCATCTTGATCAGAGGCATATTTACTAAAATGTAGAAGACTGTAGCTGATATCAGGTTAATTAGATTTAATGTTAAAGTTTTCTTAAGATTGTATTTTTGTTGTGATCTATTTAATCATCAGAAAATCGTAACTGTACAAGTTGAATTTCCATAGAAAGATATTTTAGAGCTCTACCAGAAGTAAATGGTGACCACAGAGGGAATTGGTTGAGCCATTACTGTGTCAGAATAATACGGAAACGTTTATCATTAACCAAAATCTAAAGACCCTAAATTCTATTTCATTTTGTAGCTGTCTTTAAAATCAAAACTCTAAACTGACAGCAGTTAGACCACACTGTTAAGCACATTTAGAAAATGAATTTAATATAGAATATGACAGTCTGTTTGCCCAGAGAACAAACATTCACCTGCCCATCCCCTCAGATGGTTTCCATTGAAACTGGTCTACCTCATAAAATCCTCCTTTTCCTGGGTTTGTCGATAGACGGAATGCCATGTAAACTGGAACACTTATAGAACAGTATTTTTATGTTGACTTTTGTTTTAATTGTTGTCTTATTTTTTTTGAAACGGTTAAGAGGTTATTGATTTCAGCTGTCCTACAGTTTTTAAAAAGTATCTAGTGTTTTGAATAAATTTCCATTCTTTTTGTATTCCTATTATGATTGTGAATCAATCATTAAAAGGAGATCACTTTCTAGGAAATTTGATTAACACAGGCTTTACTTTTCTGGGTTTCTCTTGATCCTAATCTATCTATGCTGAGTAATTTTATGGTACATATCATCATACAATCTACTCACATAAAAAAATATACAGGAGATTGTGAAGAAAACTCTGGTTTAATTCTCTCATTCTGAAGTTCTGGATCACTTTATTGTTATCCAAGCCTTCACTTCTATGGATAATTATATTTTGAAAAAGTGTGTTCTGGATTTAGATCTCAAAGTAATTCAGTCTTAGACATACTCTCACCTTTTTTTGCAAAGTCTTTCAAGCTCTTTACAGCTCCAGAGTTCTGGCGAAGCATTGCTTGTTTGCAGAGTCGTAGGAGGAAACACAGTATCTGAAAAAGATAGGAGCTAGGTCAAAAAAAAAAAAAAAAAAGCCAAACCAAAACAAAAAACCAAAACCCAAACAAACCCACAAAACCCCAAAACTTTGTTGCATTGCATTACTTTTTTATACGTGAAAAAGTCTTGGAGTGAATGACTGATTCTGCCCATACAGTCTGTGAGGGTTCCAGGGTCATAGAACAGATTTTGTAAAAGCAAATACAGTGATCAGATAGTAGGCAATGGGAAGCCCTGAGGAAGACAGAAACATGATCAGCTATGTTCCTCTCAAAAACTTAGGCAATTAGCTATAAGATTCAGAATGTCATTTCCCTTCTTATCATATTAATACCTATGTTCCTCCATACCTACCCTATACCTTTTTCAGAGAAACCATAAAAATGATCCCCCTAAGAGGGACTGGAGATATTCAGCATACTTAGGATATGCTAGAAATTATAGAAGTTGTTGTTCTAGTGGAAGTGGCATTTTCTTTGGAAAACAGTCAATGAAAACTTTCTAAATTTTTAAATTTCTCTTAAAATACAGTTCTAGTAACTAATTCCCTCTAGTGCTGAGGACTGATGATCTGTACTAAGTTATTATACAGCCTAGCAATTCTAATGTGTCTCCTACTGGCTCAGAAGAAACACTTGAGTTGATCAATTCCATTTGTAATTACATTTGGGAAAAGGGATTATGGAGACAAATATACTCAGCTGTTTTGTTCCCATGTGTCTAACATGAAATTAATCACTGAACCAATCTTTCCCATGCTTTTACAGTATTGATCAATTCTAATCCTTTTCTAAGACTGCGAACCTAGTCTCAACTTCAGGATCCTTAAGAACACAAAATGAAAGCATTAACTTCATGAAATAATTTGTTCTCATATCCTTGAGGTACAGAGTCAGCATACTACTGGATATATGTGAATGTCATAATTAGTTATGTAAATTGATATTTCATATTTCTCATTCATTTTATCAGTTTACATTTTATTTAAAATGGAGCACTGGAGACTTTCTTTTAAATACTAAAATATATCAAGTGTCAGTTCTTCTGTCCCAGATACTATATTTTATCCTACAGCTCTTACAACCTTAATATGCCTTTTTCAAGGAGAAAAGAAGTGGATCCTTTTGTTTAAGAGGACATCTTCAACTGTCCCATCACATCAAATAACTTGATATAATGCTTACAAAAAAGCTAAGTTTATATCCATCTATAGTAAATTCTACGTACAGCAAAAAAAAGGCTTCCATTATTGCAGGGTTGACTTATATTATACCTTTACTAAAGTTCTTATTTTTCATCCATTCACAACCTTTCTTCATTCAACTAATGGGACTTTAACTCCTGCTTTTTTAGCTTACTAAGAGACACATGAGCATCACTTCCCAGATCTCATGTTGTTTGTAGAAATTGTAGCATTTAAATCCACCCCCCCCAAAAAAAAAAAAATTAATAATAATAAAATAAATTAAAGATTTCTGGGTGAAAACAAGTATAAAAAAAGGTCTAGTCCACTCTCCTTGAAGACTGGTACCACACGAGAACAGATTAGTGCCTTCCTCATGATAGCAGCTCTGAGCGTACTTGAAGATTGCTATGTGTACTTTGACTCTTTTCTTCTTTCCAGAAAGTAATGTCAAACTGTTTGAGCTTTCCTTATATTTTCCTTTCATATTTTCTCACTCATAACATTATTTCATTTGATCCTGGAGGAGAGACAAGTTCTACTACACACAGGAGATTAGAGAAATAGTGTTAAACCAGAATTAATTTAAATAGGGAAAAATAGAATGTTCCATTCTTTTAAAATGAAATTAATCAGCTCTGCAAATACAGGTTAGGGAACAACTGGCTAAACAGAATTTTTACAAGAAAGTCTGAGGTTCTTGTGTCACAAACATAAACAAGTATCAGAATAATATGAAAAAATACAGAAATATTTTTAAGATTTATTAAGGAAGCATAGATCCTAAGACAGATGGGGCAAGCCCAGTATTTCCATAGTAGACCTTTTTTTAGCAGAAACCAGCAGCAACAGTAAAATCGTTTACAAGAAACAATTAAAAAAGAGAGTGTCCACTAGTCTGATCACTCCCTTGGGGTGATGGGAGACAAGGCTCTGACTCGCTATGTATTTAATATAAATAGTATAAAAAAAATGGGGTAGCTTCCTTAATGAAAGTTAAAGCCTCAGCCAAAGTAGGGAGTACTATTTCAAGCACCATGCTTCAAGAAAAATGTTCATGAAGACTCTAGAGAAGGACAGTAAAGTATGAAAATTTGAGGCTGTGAAAAACATGATTTCTGAAAAATTATTGCAAGATCTATTTAGCCTTAAGAAAAAAACTGAAGAGGATAAATACTGGTATAAGGAAGAAGAAAATGTTTTTTCCATGACCATGGTGAGCATAATGGGCTTACAGGGCATCAAGAGAGATATGTGTCTTTCACCAGAAAAAACTTCTTAATGGTAAGAGTACCGAAGGACTGGGATAAACTGGAAAATTAGGTTATGGAGACTCAATTTTTTTTAAGGTTTGATTAGACAAACTTTCACTGGAAATGACACCTACTGCTGGTTGCAGTTTAGAATAGAAATTAGGCAAGATGATTCCATGGGGTCCCTTCAGCCTTCTAGAAATCTCTAAGATAGATGCACCACATTCAGCACTATTTCACCAGATGGCCAGAAGCCAACCAGGAGTATCAGACATGAATACTACTAAAATAATTGACAAAGATTTTCATTACTAAATCACAAATAACTCTTGAAACACTAAGATGATTCACAAACTGAAATAATATATGTGAGAAAAGCTGCAGGCACAGTTTGAGCACCTCAGACTTGTTATTCATTATTCCACAGGGCTTGTAATGCATAGCTGGACACTAAGTGAGTCTTGTCAAATTAAAAAATTATTTTTTGAAAATCAGAAAAAGTATTAAATATATTATAAGCTAAAGAAATCTTCTCAATTTAATATGAAATGCAACATTTTACTAAAGACATTTTCATATTAGAAAACTATTTAATAAAAATCTGCATAAGTCCTGCTGAAAATTTTCCAAAAGTTTTTCTTCATTGTGTGATTAACAATATACATTAGTATAGGCATGTAGTGACAGGATAAGGGGTAATGGCTTTAAACTAAAAGAGAGTAGATTTAGATTAGATATTAGGAAAAAGCTCTTCACTCTGAGTGTGGTGAGGCACTGGAACAGGTTGCCCAGAGAAGCTGTGGCTGCCCCATCCCTGGAAGTGTTCAAGACCAGGTTGGATGAGGCTGTGGGCAACCTGGTCTAGTTGAGGGTGTCCTTGCCCATGACAGGGGGGTTGGAACTAGATGATCTTTGAGGTCCTTTCCAGCTCAAACCATCCTGTGATTCTATGATTCTGTGATAATGTATGTTAGTCTATTCTTCTTTAAGCTGAACAAACTATTATCCTCAGCTGCTCACCTCATAAGTCACACCCTCTAGTCCTATCACCATCTTTGTTGACCTCTTTTGGACACATTCTAGTATTTTTTATTCTTAGTTTGTGGAGCACAAAACTGCACACAGTATTCAAGGTGAGGCTGCACCAATGATGGGTTTAGTGGGACAATCGCTTCGTTCCACCAGTTAGCTACACTGCACTCAATGCAGCCCAGGGTAGAGTTGGCCCTTTTGGCTGCCAGGGCCAACTGTTCACTCATATTGAGCTTACTATCAACCAGGAATATATACATCCAGGAATGTACCATCCCAGGTACCGAATCTGACATTTGTCCTTGTTAATTTCATATGTTTGGTGACTGCCTAGTGCAGTCTATCAAGATCTTTCTTAACTATCAAGGCCTCTCTGTAAGGCCTCTCTACCCTCAAGGGAATCACCAGCTTCTCCTAATTTAGTATCGCTGGCAAAGTTACTGTGCGCTCAACCCTCATGTCCAAGTCATTGAAGAAAACATTTGAGAGAACTGAGCCCAAAATTGAGCCCTGGGGAACACCACTGGTGGCTGGCGGCCAACCAGATGTTACCCCATTTACCACAATTTTTTGAGCCTGACACATCAACCAACTGTTCACCGATTTTATAGTGTACATTCCTAGCTGTATGCTGGACACTTTACCCAGAAGGATACTATGAGAGACAGTATCAAATGCTTTGCTAAAACAAAATAAAAACCACGTGCACTGCCTTCCCTTCATCCACTAGGTGGGTAACCTTGCAATAAAAGAATATAGAATTAGCAATATCTATTGGCTGCTCGAGGTGGTGGTATTCTGCACCCACTTATGTCCCTGCCATATCAAAATTTCTTGCTTTCTACCCGAAATAAGGCTCTCTTTTTGAGAGATCTCCTGGACAGACTGGATCCCTGCTGGTGACAGACTTTGTCATTGACTGGCCCCATTTCTTGGAGTGATTTTGAGTTGCCCCACTTCTGGGAGCATTTTGATAAACAGCATATGGCTACTACTTTAAATAACATATATAGGCACATATATAGGCAATTAAGTATAAGTGTGTTTGCTGCTTTATTAGTGGTTATTTTGTAGTAACAATATTAAAATATATACTTACTGCTACTATTGAAATATACTGACTTGCTCTTCTTGTAGTAATTTTCTAGTGACTTGATATATACTCACTTTATTAATCATAACTGTACTCACTTTTAAAATACTAATTTGCAGTAATCTGCAATAAAGAAATTAAGGAAATAAAACCTCTGTGTCCTTGTGCATTATGGAATCATACAAACCCACCGGTGTGATATTTACATACCCATAGGGTCAGTAACCCTTTAGGTCATAACATCTTCAGTACTTTAAAATTACTAAATAAGGATTAATATTTGGTTTTTAATTTTTTTTTTCAAATCAGTATGTTAAGTTTAAATGTATAGTTTTTTATTTATCCAAGAAAATTTATTGGAGAAATTTTACTGGTGAAAATTTATTTCCACCAGAAAATGCACCCACCCTGAATTTATCAGTTTTTAGGCCACCTTCCACCCCTGTATTAATTTTGTTGGATGGAAAGTTCTAAAATCTGAGATTAAAATGAAATCAATAAATAGTTCCAAGGGATAAGAAAAAAAGGTCAGAAGGAAAAATAAAAAGTTCATTTCAATATTTCAAATTTAAATATTTATTAGTTCAAGTTTAATAAGGTATTTCATGTTGGAATGTGCCAAAAATAAAAACCAGTAAGAATAAGTGATTGAAAAAAATATTCACACTGTCAGCCACTATAGTGACCCTTCAGGCTGTGTATAACAATCTTAGAAGAAAATTTTTAACAGAGCTAAAGAAAATATTTTGGTTGACCTAAAAATAATTTTGCAGGAGTTGAAGACCTTTCGATCAGATGAGAACAACCTACATTAATCCACATTAGTTCTTCCCCATTGTTTGTCTGGCCCAGGTCTTAAAGGATGTTCCTCAGATGATTTCTCCTCAATATCTATACATGTGCTCTAGTTTATCCCCACAGTATTTGCATAATGGTGTGTAATTATAGATAGGTATAGAATATGAAAGCTATAAAAGAAAAACCTCTCACTTATCTTAGGGAAAAGAAAATGTATTTTTAGTTTGTTTATTTAATCTTCAATGTACACAGACATATTGAAAAAGTTCAAGACTACTGTTCTCATGAAAAAAGCATCCTGACAAATCTGAAAGAATAATTAACACTTTTTCCAAATATCCCTGTCTGAGAAGAGGTATTTATATAGAAAACAACAAACTCATTTTCTCTTTAAAAATAGTTTAAAATGTTTTTATGTTTAGTGTGGATAATTTAAGACACTGTTGGATTATATCACCATGATCTTCATTAGGACTAGAAAAGAAATAATCATACTTTTACACTGAAAGTTTCAGTTTCATTAAAACCCAAAGATTTATACCTTCTGTACATCAAAGGTGTTTGAAGTTTGACTAGCTATCTGGTGTTTTCCTGTAAACTTCATACCACTAAACTCAATAGAACGTTTAAAATACCCTCAATTTCTGTTGTAACAAGATGCACACCATTGATTTTTCAGCTGATAGTAAGTTACTTCCGAGCACAGAAGAAAAGTAACTTTCTTATTCTGTTACTGAAGAGAAAATAGCCTAACCACTGATTTCCATTTGAAGTCTCCCCTCTTTTCTGTCCATAAAAGGCTGATATTATTCCCTTTCCTTCTGAATGGCAATTTAGGGCATTTGGAATTGTGAGGATAGTTTTACTACACTTCTAGTTGATTGAGTGGCTTCAGAAGCTGTATGCATGCTGTTAAAAATAGAAATATTATTTTTTTCTAAAGCTAGCACTTTATGTATTTATCCTACCTAGCAGCATCTACCCTCATTTTCACAATTACTTTTATCAGTGGGCTTAGTGGCTAAAACTGCTGTCCTGTAGCAGTCTCATAATTTCACCCATGAGCGATAGAAACCACTGGTTGTGTTTGCTTTTCATATTGTCAGACTGCTTTTCAAAGAAGAAACATTATTTTTGAAAGAAAGGCTGAAAACACTGAGTCTGTTTACGATCTCCCTGTTAGAAGCTTGCTTCTTCCCTTCCTCAAGCACTATTTTTGCTTGCAGGTAATAAATTGTCTTCCATTATAATTTTGGACATTCTGAGAACTACCACTATGCCATCTTCACCAAGAAAGAAAGAGGTGCCTGTATAAAGTAAAAGCCACCTTTTCTTCCTAGAAAGGAAACAAAAATCTTTGAGAAATATCTAGAATTAGTAACTATTATACCTGGGAGATTCACTGAAGTTCAAAAGTAGTTGATACTGAGGAAGAACAAGTTACATGATTGCATAGGAAAATATTCTATGGAGTCAGTAAAGGCAACCACCAATTATGAATTGAAGTACCTAAGCAGGACTTGGGCTTCTGCTTGTCTAAGGGTCTGTAACTAAAGATTTATTCACCATATGTGATTAAAAAGGATGATGCCTATAAATATCACATGCTAAATATTTTGTCTGAGTTATCTGGGGATTGTATTATGCAGAAACACCTGCATTTTGAGAGGGTTAATTATGCCAATACTCTCACATAATGACATCTAGTAGTTCTCAGAAGATCCTGATAGACTTTGAATCCTAGCTACAGTGGTTAGTACCAAAAATGTAGCATCAGTTACATTCCTTTCAAAGACAGCATAAGGATTCTCTTTACGTGATATCCTACTGGTTAGAGAATTTTCTAAAATAGCAAGGAAATTGTTAATTTTTCTCTCTCCTGCAGCTTGAAATTCTGACTGTCCTAAGTCCCATGCTATCGTCTTTATTGCCAAGATGAGATACATTAATTCTCTCCCTATGTAAAGTCCAAGCTACCAAACTGATAGCAGGGCCCATAGCATACAAACCTGACACTTAAGGTCAGGACATTTTAGTTAGTGCATTTCTGCCCCATCATATCCAGTTATGATATTCAAAGACCTTTAGTGTTCTTACTTACTGTAAACAGCAGAGACTCACTTTTGACCTGTACTGGGAAGAAGGGAAGAGGAGAAGACAACTGGGCTCTGTGGCATGAGTGGGCAATCTTCTGTCCTCCCCTCATGCGCCATTCTTCTCCGCTTTACTCTCCCCATCCACCCACCCATGCCAGCACACAGGCAATGCACTGGTTATTTGCCATTGAGGTTTTTTTGTGATTAAACATGTAGATTAGATAAGTCTTAGGAAATCTTTTATTTTTCCTTTTAGCACTGTTGTTCTGAAAGGTACTATTTGGCCTTTGAACAGTACTTCTATTCCTTCAGATTCACAAAATTGAAATGGGTATTCTGTTATATTATATATTAAAACTGTGTTTCTTTCACCTTTTGAAAAAAACAGCAAAAATAGGCAAAGTGAATTACTATAAGGCTATAAAATAAGAACAATAATTATACACACATCTCAAATGAGAACAACACAAATGAGTTTAATTACAGGGTGTCAGAGATTAGAAACATCGGTTCTTTGAAAATTTGGTTCTTATGATGCACATTTTTCAATTTCTGTGTTTTGTAGAATGCCAATGTGCAATCAAAGATAGTAGCAAAGAGGTATTATGATATTCTGAACCCCAGTCACAGGCATTCTTGAAAACTAGTACTAGCTGAAGGACATATTTTATCTAAATCCTTAAAGAACAGCTGTGGAATGGAATCCCACAAGACACCATTCATGGTCAAATGTGTTCTCTCTCTCTGTAGTGAATATTACAAAGCTGATGTGGGTTGGCACAAGTTCTTGGCAGACATTTCCTGATGCTTCAAAATCCATTTTCATTTTGGATCATATTTTAATTGAGTGTGTAGAGATACATTAATATTTGGCATCCTTTCCGTCTCCAGACTCTTTTCCAAATGACAATGGCTACCATTTGATGGCATGCTTACTCCATATTCACTCTGATTGGAAGAGGCTTAAGAAAAATACGATCAAGACCGAAGCATCCTTTACTCTTGTGATAGTAGTAGTAGACACTGTAGAAAATATATGCATGTACTTTGCCATGTAATATATATTTTATAATTAAAATGAAAGCTTGTATATGACAATTTATAACTTCACTTCTTATATTAACAGACTCTGTGAGATCAAATCCATGGGACATGTCAATTAGATGCTTTTTATAAACTAATACTTTGATTTCTTTCATTTTGTATAGGGAATCTTCATTCCTGTGAAGAAATAATCATAATGAATGAAATTCACAGCATTTCAGTGCAGAGTAGAAAGACATACTTACCTCTCTGCAGGGACCTAAAAAGGGCATGATTATCTTGTTGGTTTCATTTTTATCTTCTGTACAGGGCTACATTCTAATCCTTCTGAAGAAAAAAAAGACTTAAAAATGGTAGTGCTTCTTCAGACTAATGAAATCTTTGCCTACTGAAGTCAGTAGTATTTTTGTGTACACATCGCTGAGCCAGGTCTCATAGAATATTCCTTCCTTTCCTTGGTAAATAAAGTTCATCCAGGTCCTTACTTTCACCTTACTCACCCAAAAAGTCCATTGGTTTATTGTGAACCCTTCTATAGTTATAAACTTGACACGGGAATAAAACAGTTTGTTCTACTGGCTGTAGTTGAGGAATATCATCTAATGACAGAAACCCACTTCCTAATGTGGTTATTACCTTAGATTCTTACTGAGATAGCCATGAAAATCTACACAGATTGTGTTTTCCTTCTTTGTAAACGTGCATAAATTACCTAATACAAGGCTATGATAGATAGATGAAGAGAGATATGAAAAGAAAGGAATCTTAATATCATATATCTTATTTGGAGAGAGAAGCAACTGGATGGCCTGTGATAGTATGCTACTGGGGCTAACTAATTGACAGGGAAGTGTTTGGAAGGTGAAGGAGGGAATTGTGTGATGTGTTATAAATTTGTGCCTGGGAGTGACCCTTTTAGGCATGGAAAGGATGGACAAAGATTTGCATGTGATATATTTTCACAGAAGAACATCAGCAATGTCATCATTAAGATTCTAGAAGATTTCATTTCACCAGGAATATGAAGGATTTTTTATAGGTAATGTAAATATGAGAAAAAACTCCATCAACTATATCCATTAAACTTGACCTAGAATTACACATCTTCCTCCTGTGTTGGCACACATTGATTGCCACAAACAAGTCTTTAAACTGATCACATATTTAGAACTGCTAAGTTTCTCCCCATCTTTGCAACAATCTCTATGGGGAAAATGTCTGTGTTTCACTTAATGCACTACTTTACGTGTTCCAAGATATTATCCAGTACAAATATTTTCCTCTTCCCCTTCTCATTTAAAACTCCTATCTCTAAATATGACAGTGTGAAGATGATGTATTTATCAGTGTTGACACTATTCACTCACATAGCAGTTAAGATGGCATTTCTGTGTGCTTAAGCTTTCTCACAATCAAAAAATCATTGAGACAGCTTATAGAAGGGAATGCTCTCCAACAGGAGTGAAAGTAGCTGATTTCAATCAGACATGTGCAAAACCTGAAATTAAAATATTATTCACTCTGTAGTCATTTCAGAAACACACTGTTGTAAAAATATTTATGCACTTGGTGTTTTCTTGTGTTCTCATGTTTGCTTTTATGTAGTATCCAAGAAATCACTCGGTAAATAATCACCTTTATGTCGTTCTAATTTGTCACAATGTTCCTGGGTAACTGTTATGAAGACATCAGTTGCATTTTTTTTCTTTAATGTGTACAGTCTGCAGACAGAGAGGATATTTCTTTTTTGCAATTATTAACAATATTTTTGTGCCAGGGTCTGAGAGACTGACAGAAAAATCCCAGATGTCATGAACTACATTATGCTCAAAATATGTGTAGAGAAGCAGCTATACTTTTCTGGGTCTTTTAGTTTGCTTTAGTCTAGCTGGAGTCTTTAAAATTGGTCAGCCACATAATACTTCACCAAAAAATAATTGCAGGTCTTCTCTTTATGGAATTTTTATAAAATGGCTGTGTGAGAAGACATTTTTAGCACAGTCTCTAGCCACAAAAGCAAGGCAAGTTATTAATATTTCCCCTTCCCTCCAAAACACCTATTTAAAAATCAGTAATGCAGACAGATATATTTTAAATCAAGATTTCATCAGGCGGCTGACACAAAATCTGCTGCAGTCACTGGAACGATTCCCACTGACCCCAGTGGTTTTCATATGAGGGCCCAGATGTCTCTGATCCTATTGTGATTAGCAAACCCGATTCACTCAAACAGCAAATTATTCATCTGTATTGTGTGTCCCCTGTGGAAGACTCAGGCCTTACCAAGAAAACTCACAGTTTGAAGAGCACAGCAGTAAATCATGCCACCAGGAGTAAGACATTAGATGGTTATTGAGCGCTGATTTTTTTACACTGTCTGAACAGCAAGTACTTTCAATGGCTTTCGAACTGAACTGCAACACATCATCCTTGCAAGCATCACATTGCACATTTTACCACAAGAGTTAATCATAAATTCACACTTGTATAGTGTGATGTGTTTGTGTTAATACATGAGGGTGTCTGAGGAAGCGCCCAGGCTCCTGACTTGCAAAAGTTCAGCTTCATCTGCCTACGGGAGTTCATGTAATGACTACTGCAGTGGTAGGTGAGGATTTGGATTTTACTTGGAAACATATTTTCAAAAGGAGAAAAAGATTGCCAGAAGTGCGTATCGTCAGCCTGCGATTTGGCAGACTCCTTCTTGTCCCCCGCCCCCGGCACCAATAAGTAAAAGGTAGTTTCCTGTTGCATTTCTAAAGTGCCTTGAAAAGAAAAATGTTGGGCTACGATCCCTTACCTTCTCTCCCCAGCAGATTTTAAAGCCGAGTCATTTGCTGCATCGCACAGTGATTTGTGTTCCCAAAGAGTGACTGAGGACCTTGGGTTTGTGGTGAAATGCAAACATTTTCTGGCTTTCAGCACAGCTGAATGTGCAGTGAAGAATGCTTCAGTCAGGACTTCTCCACCACTAATCACCTGATTATACAGTCAGGTAACAGAAACTCTGCCACAGGACTTCAGCAGAGGAAAACATGTCCTAAATTTCAAACAAGAAGTCACTGAAATAAGAGGCTCATCAGCAATTCCTTAGCTCAGTACTGTTACCGTTGGGTGTTTGCTGTTTGCTTAACAATTTGACAGATATTGATGACTAATTAGCAAGCCTGTTTTCAGCACCCATGGTGAGAGAAGGCTATATTGCTATGGTTAGCAGAGACAAACTTTTGATGCAAGAAGTAGAGAGAGTGTTTAGCCATATCCCGTTCCCAGCTGTGACAGTATCAGAGTCTGATCTTGGCTGCCTAAGAAGTCCCTTATGCTAAGGACTTAAACTGGAGTTACATGCTAAGAGGCACATGGGGCTATGTGGAAATTCGGTTTGCAGAAATGAGTAAATCTTGAATCTTTCTACCATTTCTCACATCTGTTTTTCTTTAAAGCTAGGTAAATCCAGCGGTATGATGTGGTTGGAAAACAGAAAGAATTCGCACAATTAACACTATTAAGCAATGGGAATTACCAAAATACTAGTTCTTTCCTAGGGAAAATTTGATGTTTCTTTGCACCCGAACATGAACCAAAACAGTTCAGCTGCACAGAAAGAGACGGAACTCCAAAGATTTAGAGAAGCTGCTTTTTCTCACCAGGACTGGTCATTTGTTTGTTTGTTATGATGCATCTGTTCATTTTATGCTTTCCGACTCTTTTAGGATGTGCAAGGTGAAGACTGAATAAGCTTGAGATTATCATAGGAAAAGGAAATTATTTTAGGATCTTCTTTGCTGGGTAGACCTTTATCATCAAAAATTTCAGGATATTATATTTGAGATATAAAAATAAACTCTGGATATCAATCTTCCTGAGGTGATAAAATATCTGTCAGTTAAATTAGGGCAGAAGTCATTTTGGCAGACTTTTCTGGCCTCAAATTATGTATGATTTTTTTGTTTGTTTGTTTGTTTTTATTGTTTTTAAGTTAACATAAAATAAAAGATAACTGGTCAATGAGGTCAAGGTAAAACACCTATTTTGGAAATTTCCAGCAACTTTATTTCCCATTTCAGCTATATTTATCACTGAAAAAATATTTAATTCCTTTTTTCTATAAATAGTTACTGCAATTATAAAGCAATTTTCTCTCATTTCACACATTTGAAACTATTTTTTAACAATTTAAATATACAGGTTTTTTTTTTTCTTCTAGAATAAATAAGATATTCTTTAAACCACCTGTTCCTATAAACAATTCTAATAGAAATTTAAATAAACAAGATTTTTAGGATATTCTCATCTAACACTAGTAATTTCATTTTCTAACCTTTACCCTCATTGACTGCTACAGCAAGAAAAAGGAGTTTACGTTCTTACCAGCATAGATAAGCTGTCTGCATTTTCTTTAGCAAAAATTAAGTAAATTTTGGTCTTTAACAGTCTATCTATAGCACCTGTCCAAATGCAGCACAAACTGCATTCAATGAGAACTGATTATCTTCCAATTTTCTGAGCAGTGGTAGACGGCAGAGTACAAAATTGCAGGCTATATTACTTGGGATGTGAAAATAATGTTACAATTCCTAGTTCAGCTACCATGTTCAAATGAGTCTCTTGAGATCATGCCAATGAAAGGACTAAATTTAAGTGTGTGTAATGTGGCATTTTCAGATGAGCGTACTGAATAATTTTATTGCAGCATGTCAGCATAATTACTGTACACTGAAGACAAAAATTAACTGGTGCATTGTGATAAAGGTTTCTTTGAATGGAATTCATGCCATGTGTGCAACTGAGTAAGCTCATAAGAGTATTAAACATAGCGAAAGTGATAGCATGCCACTAAATCAACCCCAAAATCCTCTGTGCAAGATTCTTCTTTATTTAATTTTGTTCTTCTATTTTAGGTTTCACATCTGAGACACCATAATCTTATCTTTATCAAGCCAGTTTGCTCTTTCTCACTTTAACAATCAAGGATCCTTGATGGTTGCCTTTAGACGTCATCTCAGGGGAGTGCAGCAATGCCTGTGAAAAAACCTTATCTGGAAATGACAGAGCATTTAGTTTGCCTCTATCCCATCTGATCTCAGAATTTTACTTTTAACGGCTGTCATTGAACACTGGAGAACTAGCTGATACTGAGCTTTGTTTCATCAGTGCAACAAGCAAAAGTAATAATAAGAAAGTATGTTACTAGAATTCAGGCTAGCGACTATAAAACTATTTATTGTTTTAAATTAAACACTGGCTATATCCTTTTCCTCCACAGCTCCAAAATAAAATGTCATCTCTTGTTTGCTGGTTTTCCAAGAGAACCATCCTAAGAACTCTGAATCACAGAGGCTGGCAGTGGACAGTGTTTATTTATCCCGCCACAGGGGAGTAAGTACACAATGACCTAATAATGTGACATGATTTGGCTCCAAGTAGATGAGATAAAACCATCAGCAGGGCAAGCTCACACACCAGGCTAGTAGGAAGATTGTCACTACCTTCCGCTATCTGTACGTGCAACTACTCAAAGACATATTGTTGATAGTGCAGAAATTAACAATGGGGGGAAAAAAAAAGACACTTGTTTCCCATGAAAATATATTTACAGATGCTAGTGGGCAAAAGCAAAATTAAAAAAAAAAGTCAGAATCAAAAGAGTGATGGAGCATATGCAGGAAAATTAGTAAATATATTTTGTAATCTTTATAAATTGTGGTGGAGAATGTTCTGTTCAGAGGAAAGGAAAAAAAGAATGAACAAAGTTGTAGTAAAAGGCTTCTAAATTACCTATGGAAGTAGCTAGTATGAATAACATATCTGGTAAATGAGTAGAATATTACTGGAAAAAAGAAGATTGAAAGAAAAAATGCCCATACTCCTTTGTTGGTAACCATTAAAATTTTAGTATCGGAAAACAGGTCATTATGGAAAGTGGAGAGATATGAGGTGGTATTTGACTGAAAATAATCCTTACTTCTTATTTTCTTTGTATTCATTTTTTTCATTTATCTGCACTGAACCACAGATGTCACATAGGGCTTATAAAACCAGTGATGTTTTGGTTTATTGAAATCTTTGGAAAATCAAATAAGAAGTTGAAACGTCAACATCAGGCTATTCTATTCCACAGGCCGAGCTCAGCATTGACTTTAATAGCTTGCATAACTTCGAAACTGAAAAAAGTTCCACAGCAGTCAATTAGAACACTGAATACCTAATTTGCACATGTATTTCACTGTTTTCCTGCTCAGAATCTGCATATAAATGCAGAGACGGAATCACAGGAGGAAGTCACATGGTATAGTCAAGTATTTAGGAACTGAGAACCAAAGGAAAATAAAATATTCTGATGAGGATTTGACCCCATCCTTTAGCCATACAGTTGATGCTACTGTACCTTAAATGGTAGATTTAAATATTTCCTGACAGAGAGACAGAAAAATATTTTTTTAAATCTACATATTAGGACATTCACCTGGATGAGAGAGACCTATACTTCAGTCTCTGATCCAATCAATATTTAAGCATTTTAAGTTAAATTATTAAAATATTAGGAAAGCTTGCTCTTAAAGATCAGCTTCTTACCCACTAGCAATTATCATACAAAGTTAAGCTTTTATTTTCTTTCTCTTTCCCAGCTGGTATTAAATGTACCAAAAATATAAGACATGAGTTCAAAAGCCTCAGCAGAATGTCCTATATTATAGTGTTCAGTTGGTCTGTGGATAAAAGGAAATGGAAACACGCTTCTCACACAGAATAGGGGGCTGAATCTAGATTCTTTAGGCAAATCCTGTAGTCACTGGCCATCAGAATGGAAGAAGTTTCCATTTTCTAATCAACAATTTATTTTTTTTTTATGATTGCCGTCTTCTCCTCCTCCTCCTCCCCCTTCTCCTCCTCTTCCTCCTTCACTTCTTCTCCTCCTCCTCTTCCTCCTTCACTACTTCTCCTCTTCTTCTCCTTCTCTTCTTCTTCTTCTTCTTCTTCTTCTTCTTCTTCTTCTTCTTCTTCTTCTTCTTCTTCTTCTTCAAACCTGAAGATTTTTTTTTTTACTTCAAACTAGTGAAAAGGACTGCACTGCATGTCAGTTTTATGTGTTTAATTCCCAAACACGCATGAAGGACAGGACACCACCTTGCATTGCTTTCCTGATGCGCTCTAGTGCTCAGCATCTTCACTTTTGTTGTTCCTGATTACAGGTGAACTTATGCACAGCACTAGTGCCCAAATTAGAGTCCATATATTAAATTCTTCAGGCTACTACCTAACAATTTGTTATGCTGACTAGTTACTAATATTTTTATAACTATAACCCGCAGAATAACTTCTGCAATTAAAAGGTTCATTTAGAAATGTCCAAGATCATCTGCAAAATGCATCATCTCTGCTCAATAAGTCCCAAAGCTGACTCAGATATACCACTTTTTATCCTGAAGGCTTTCAAATATTGTTATTTGTTAGATTGAATTTTTGTGCTGGAGCATCAGCATTCCCCAAACGGTCATTGAAAATAAATTTTAGACTTTAGAAATTATGTAAACTAGCAAAGTGTATTTGATAATAACCTTACAGATATGTAAGTATTGTTTTATTGTGCTGATGTGAATAACATAGCAGAAATCCTGACTGTGATGCCAAAACCAACAGGAAGTGATCTGATATGCAAGTTAAAATAACTGTAATTTATTCCTCTCACTGAAATTATGGCTGTTAATGAAATATAGATTAATATTACTAAAAGAGGATTTTATCCTGTGCACTAGTTGGACTTTAATGATAATTTATGGTGCAATTGCTGGAGCAATGAAAAGAAATAGATCTTGATGTCATAAAATGTTGATGCATATAATACACCCATATGAATGAATGGGATGAAATTAAATATAAGCAGTCAAGATGTTGACAAATTAAAAACTTTATTGCACATACTTTCAATCAAATTAAACTTTTTAACTCAGTCACATAGATCTTGTGAAAGCAGAAATGCAGCAGTGGCTTTGAAAAGTAAAAATCCATCCAGCACTCCATTGAAGGAAACTATCAATAATGCAGGCTGTGCAAAGAATATTCTCTCCTTCTCTCTCACATTATGCATAGCAATATTGCTAGAAAAAAAAGTATTCACATTGCAGCTGCATTATTTTTCTACAATCTTTTTTTTTTTTTTTTTCTTCCAAATCCAGCCATGGTGAAATGTATCCTTCAAAAGCACCTCTATATCTTTTTTTTTTTTTTAATTATTTCTTCAAACAGACAAATAAAACTATTCCCCCCTCTGTCTCCCTGCAAAAGTCAATCACCAACCAATCATCCAAAAATGACAGAGATTAATGGATGACAATACCTCAGTACTTATATTTATTCTCTAAGACACTAATTAAGCCAAATTTCTCTTTTTTAAAATGGCTGCGATAAGGTGATACTCCCAGCCCACTTAATTCCACCTGAAAATGTCAATCACTTGGGCTGTGGAGGTAGTATATGTCAAAGGGTCAGAGCAGTTCAAGAAAGATAGAAGTTGACAATTTGTGGAACTTAGAGCCAGACACAATCTCTATAAAAGCATGTGGAAATAGTCATTGTCAGTGTCATCATTGCTTAAACAAAATGGTCTATTATGTCGTTAAATTTACAGTTCACAAAAATAATTTTGGATTTATTTAAAATATCTTTTTTGCTCTATTTGCTTTTTTTTAAATTATTATTATTTTTTTTCCCCATTCAGATACTTCTTGACTGGCTTCTTGAATGAACACAGAAACTATTTAAAATGTCTTTGGAACTCTTTTTATACATACAAATATATGAAAACAAGATGATCACAGCAAGTTTGGATTTTATGCTTGGATGACAAATATAGCCAGCAAACAAAACACAAACTAATAATAAAACAACAATAGCAGGTTAGTATTTTTTTTTTCTTACTAGCTAGTAAGTGTTGATAAATCAGAAACATAAAGTATCTACGTCCAATCCCACAGTGGCACACTTTCTTCTGCCCTTTTACTTTTTATATTAGCTTCCTGCCTCTCTGACATTCCTTGGCCTCTTTCTTGTCATCTCCATGAATACCCCTGCATCTCATCCTCTTCCCTAAGTTTATCCTTCATTTTTGCATTGTCCTGTCACTTCTTTTCCTATATGCCGATGGATGGAAAATTGAAAATATATAGAATTTTGGCTTTTTATTGTTTCAGCAGTCACCACAGCAATGTTTGTGGGAATAATTATTGCAGGAAGGAGTAAATGTCCATGGTACAGTAATAATCCTGTAGCATGTTAGTTACTTTCCATCTATAAAGTGTGCAGGTGATCTGCATGATGGAACAAAGCATGCTCAGGAGATACAACATTTTAGAGAGATTGGTCTCTAGAAAGGAACCAGCTTCTATGAGGGCATATACTTATGGGTTAAATTTGCTTAGTAGCTCAAGGAAATGTCTAGAAGTTCATCTATCATCTCAATGGCACTCCCTGCCCACCACATTAATTGGTGGATGATGACTCCATCAGATTAAAACTTTTCAGTGCAAATACATCAGCTTTTATCAATGAAATGAGCATTAGCATGTTTTAATGTGAGCAAAACCATGATCCTTCTAACTTCCTTATTGGATATGGATAAAATATTTTATTTAAACTGCTATGAAAAACCAAGAACAGCAGCAACAGCTATGAAAAATTTCCAACTAAATAATTTTAAACTAAGAAACTAAATAAAGCCTTCCAAAAGAAAACATTGGACAATCCTAAATGATAGCATACCTTGTGAACACACACAGTTTGAAGACTTGAGGGTATAGTATGTGCAAATGTGCTTTGTGTAAAATGTGAATCTCCTCTTTTTCTCACTGTCATAAGCAGCGTCTGGTTTTGTTTCAGAGTAAATAAAGGCTCCTTTTTGAGACTCCCTGTGGTGTACAGAAAATGATAGCCAATGAAATGACTGGATAAAACAAGTACAGAGAACATCTCCTACAGTTTTATAAGGTTTCTGGCTCTATGGGGCATTTTTTCAAACCACTACTAAAGTAATGCTTTCATATCCCCAGTTGCTTCTTATCATTACAGAGATGATAATGTTGTCAGCTTTTCTGACTGTTTGCAGCAAGCTGAATCCTCTGTATTCTAGCATGAATATATTCTGCCTTAATAAACTTCTAGGTCTTCTTCAGTTCTTTGCTGACCCAGAAAACCAGCTGTATACAAGCCATGACACTCTTTCACTGTTGTTATGAAACAGATAAAGTAGTGCTGCTGCATAAACCATTTCAGATAAAATCTGAACAGGTTTTTGTTTGGTTGGTTGGTTTGTGTTTTGTTTTGTTTTGTTTTGTTTTTCCCTAGACTAAGCCCTTCCGTTATAAAGACATCGAGACACACGCTCGCTCACTCACTCACTCACTCACTCACTCACTCACTCTTGCATGGAAAGAAGAAAGGACTTGAAAAGTTCTGCTGTGCAATCCCTGATGTTCCAATCCCTTCAGCTAAATACATAATTTACTTCTCCCTCCTCCCCTCTCTTTTCCTTCTCTTCACTGCCAGTGACAGCGATTATAGCACTGTATCTGTCTTGAGAAAACTCCCCAAAGTCCAGCAGCAAACAAAAACATGTTTTGTTTGCAAATAAAAAAGTTCTCTCATTATTTCCATTCGAGCTTGGATCTAGGTCAGGACCAGATCCACATGCTGAGCTGTAATATCTAAACTCTGACCTTTATACTATAGCATAGATGACAGATAACATCCTTAAAATTATGGCTGACAGGATGTGGAAGGTATGGCTTGCCATACATGTATGGATTTGCCAAAAGAAAAAGCAAACCATAGCATGTGCAAGAAATCTATTAATGTTGGAGCAATGAATTACAGAAAATCTAAGATGCATCTCTTGCAAATTCTCTAGGCAGTTCTCCAAGAATTAATTCATCATGTTTGCTTGTATAGTCAAAAAAATAGAGGAAAGATCTAATCCCTAGGTGACCATAACTTTAATACATTTAACTAATTAAAAAAAAAATGAGGACAATATTAATGCATTAAAGAGGTACAAGGCAAAACAGGGAAAGTTCTTTCAAAGGAGCAACTCTTAGGTATTCCTAGAAAGCATGACTTCAACTGGAATTGCAAACACTTGAGTATTGTTATTTCTCTGTGTGCCTAAACTGAAACAATTCAACCTCAATTTTCTGAAAATTAAGCAAAATGCTAGCTGAAGTCAGTAGGAGGTCAAAGTGGTTGTGGCCATTGTGGTAATAATCAGATAGACAAATCTAAATAGAATTAATGGTCAAGAAAGAAGTAATAAGGAAAACTTAGGGTCTCTTCAGATGCCAATGCATCTATTTCCTGTAATGACAATAGACCCTACAGAACCTGTCTTTCAAAAGTCAAGCTCTACAGAAGACTTGTCATCTCTTTGGTTCACCAAGATAATCTTGCATGCACGTAGAGAACCCATCTGATATTCCGTACCTTTTTTACTACTGTTTCTCTGCAGGTCCCATTTTCTGTGAGGCATAGAGCTCGAGAAATTGAAGGCATAAAGGACACGGCGATAGTCAGTTGTTGGTCTTCATATGCATAAAAAATTTCTGATGCAGAAAGTGTTGGTCTTGAAAAAACCTTGTATACATTTTTATTATTTTCACACAGGATTTTGATCTGGGAACCACTTGCTTAAATGTCACTGTATTTGGAAGAACAGTCCCAATGAGACATATCAAATAGCAGAGCATTTTATATATGTTCAAGGACAGCATTTATTTTTTATTCTTTGCATCCAGCTGTCCAGCTTGAAGAGTTTTTCCAAACGATGCATGATTGAGCATAATAATTTACATATTTACATGTATAAAACTATTCATATGTCACAACTTAGAATTATAAAGAATTATCAGCATTTTTTTTTTGTTTTGTTTTGTTATAATTCTAATATTTTTCCTTACCAGCTTACTAGATGTTGTCAGAATCTCTGAACAGGAAGCCTAAGCTAGTGCCAGTCTGAACTGATAAATACACAGTTTACAGGACATTTGATTTTGTATCCAAATGCACAAATATCCAGAAAGAAATGAAGAGCATTTAACTCTGATCCTGATCTCTGCAGTCACGACCAGTCTACCTCCCAGGAACTTTGCAACCCACCTCTGTTTCTGGGTGTGGGTTGCATTAGTATGCTGTATACCCATGATGTAAACACAGACAGTGGGAAATCTGTCTACATGGCATTACTTTTAACCGTCATGGATAAAAAGGCTTTTCATCATGGATTTTATGGTAGTTTATGATTGAGTTATTACTAACTGTTGCTACTTTATTAATTACATTTTGGTTGCAGAAAGATCATGACTGAAACAGAGTTTGAAATAATGCTCTGAATATCTTTGTGATGCGATATACTCCTTATTTTGTTTTGCAAGTATGTCCCTTTCAAACATAAAACCTTGGTCACAAAAGGTTTATTTTGATATAAAGACTTGCAAGGGAAATGTGAACATGCTTTGTGCTTGCTAGAAAGACAAAAAAATGCCTTTTCTGCATCAGTTCTTAGCTCCTGAATTGTTAGCAATGCCAGCTATTTGTATATTGACTACCATTGACTTGTTCACATTTGCTATTTTAAGATTTAATATGCTGAATGCACACTCATAAATCCACATCCTCCAGACTACTTAATAGACATTTTTGAAAGACAACAGACCAGAGAAAATGACTAATGTAGTCATCTTACACTGAGCACATTGATACAAAATTGATTCAAAAAAATTAACTTGAACATAAGTGGTTTATAATTCCCATGCATTAGCAACTGTCAGCATAGGTAATGGAACATGAGATGTTTAAAAATACATGATATTGACAAAACACATGATCAAAAATACAAGCAAAGTCAAAGAAAAGAAAACAACCCCTTCATTACAGTGCTTTATATAGAAATAATTTGTTTGATAGCCGTATCAGAAATATATTGTCATACAGGAAAATGTTCTTTTCCTGCGCGTGCAACGTCTGAAAAAAGTTGTATTATGAAAGGAATTCCAGCTACTGTAAATAATGTAATGGAGATGAAACTACTGACAAAATAGCCTTAAAGTGAGGGAAGGGATGGAAATTAGGTTATGACCTCTTTAAGGCCTCTGCTTCTGGCTGTCAGACCTGCAGAAGGGTGTCAGGAGCTCAGTGGAAGAATAGCAGAGGAGGAAGCTCTCCCTTAAGAATGTAGGGATTATTGCATGTTCCCTCCTCCATTTGAGATCCTTCTGCCATGGTTGAAGAAAACACTGCTGAGCAAGTGCTTTAAGAAAACTAGGAAGAAGAACACAGAGCTCTTTAAGACAACTGTTTTTCATTGACAATCTCAATATGGGAAGCCAGGACTTCTTTTGCTTACCGATGAACAGAAAGGCTAGGGGGTCCTAGCTGTAGGCTGGAAAGAAACTGCAAGGACACATTTAAGCTGTGGGTGATCATAGTGATGGACTGCAGAAATGGTGACCTGCACAGCTGGATTTATCATTTTCCTTGAACTTTTCTCTCCTCCCACTGAAGATGAAAAAAGTATCTATCCATAAAATACAGACCAGATAATTCCTACCCTTTGACTTTACTGCATGCTTTCTGCTGGAAAAGTTAACTGACATTGCCAAAGGCATCTTCCTAAATGTCAGTTGGAAGAATGTGATCAAAAGCTGAATTTAGCTTCTTATTCCAAAAGACTACAGTAATAAGTATTTCTTTTGTTTTAGCTTACAGTGAAAGTGAGATCTCTTGCCTAGAATTAGAAGGGAAATATAATGTGAGATACATCTTAAACTTAGCTTATAAACTCATATTTGCTCTTTCAGCATTCTCTAACATCCTAACTCTTACATGGCATCCATCAAAAATTGACTACAGCTATGACTAGACAGTTGACATGCTGTTGACTTATTAGCACTATTGATAATAAACTTGGCATTCTCTCTATTTCAGTCTGCAGTATTCTGAAACACCCTCTAGAGACACCTCTCTCTTTCCATTGACAGGAAAGAGAACCAAAAGCAAGGCTACTCATGGCTTATTGTTTAGCTAGCTAAAACTAGGTTGCTGAAATGACGGTTTTAGTCTTAAAATCTTCAAAAGTGACTAGTGAATTGAAATATTTCTATTTCTCTGTACATACCTTGTGACACCTAATAAGGGATTTGATTTTTGTAGGTGAAATGTCAGCATGGTTTTTGAAAAGCATTACTCTATTAATATATCTGAGGTAAACTGCAAAATGACTAGTGGCTTTAAAAGAAAAACCCTGACATATAACATCCTATTTGGGACAGTATCACTTTTTTTTTTTTTTTTTTTTGATTGGGATCTACAGCTGCCTTTGAAGTCCCCTTTCTCTTAGACCCTTGAATTGGAGTCAGGGGAATGCCTATGCATACACTGTCAGTTTTGAACAAAGCACAGCACAGATTTAATCTTTTTAGGATTCCAAGATGATACCAAACATTGCAACCATAGCGCAATGAGCAGCCATCCACTTTCCTTTGTACCATCTGTCTTTGCAAACTGACTGGTTTTGATGGGACATCTTTCAGTTAGTTCACTTGCTGGTATGATTCTCTTTGTTCCTCTTAAGTTTTGGAGACACAGGATAGTCTTTTCTCTCCAGGCTGAATTTGGACAAGACATCCAGTACTTCTTCCTTATGCTTTTGGCTTGAAGATACTCAGGGCTGTCTCAGTGCAGGCCAGAATTTAATCAGCCAAATGATAACTTCTGGGTATAAAGATCCTGGACCACAGACTAATTTCTAATGCCAACTAATCAGCTACTCACTTGTTCTTTTTCTGCCTGCCAGCCTTGTGTAAGTCATCTGGCAGCACTTCAGTGTACTTAGGGCTTGAGAAATCTGGAAGTTCAGTTAAAAGAACAATGCAACCTCAGGGACATGACCAAATTCTATTTAAACAAGACGGTCACTCACTGTAACTTAGCTAGTCTGGCATGCAGCACCACTTAACAATATTTACATCCCTTCAGTTTTCATAATTAGGAAACCAGTTCTCAAATCCAAGTTAAACTTTTTGGGACCAGAGAAAGGACAGAACTTCACAAGCAGTAGACTTGCATCAGGTTTTCAGTTCATACTCGCAGGTATATCTCTGTTCATGGATATATGTTTACATTTTTGAAATCATAACAGGGACCGTTCCCAGGCCAAGATGACTTCCCATATCTTTTCAGAGTCTTTTTGCTGCATCTAAACCTCTTTTGCTTTCTGCTTGCTCCACAAATCCTCTCCACTTCCATCTGCTTGCACAAAAATCACTGTGCTTCAAATGATGTTTTATTATAGACGATACAGTCAATAACTATGATTATGCCTCCTGTTGATGATGGGTTAGCAGCTGTCCTGTCTTTGACATTGGAGTCCTCATTGTAATATCTATATTTAAAACAATGGTGTGAGATTTCACCATTTTGCTCATGCTTAAGAAGAAGCACTTTAATGAACTAAAATAAAATTTCAAAATATGTGACTATTTATTTGTCATTAAATGTGTAGGTAGTCTGAGCTGGAGTCTTGTCATCACTTAAGTAGCTAAGTAACACAAAAGACTGCATGTTGAGCTGACCCTGTGCATAGAGTTTTTTCACTCTTTCAGCATACTTACTATTTTATCTCCTATAAAATATTTTATGGATTTTACAATTTCAAACATAAATATTTTATACCTTATTTTGACCTTCTTTTGGATGATTTTGCTGGCCTTCTGCAAAAGTACAAAAAGTGAGTGAAGAAGGAAGAAATCTTGCCTAAGAATGTTCGCTGAGATTCAGAAGCTTTTTTTTTTTTTTTTTTTTTTTCCATGACAGGCAACCTAACCCACATGGTAAAGTAATTTCATAGCTCTTTGCTTAAGAAAGGAATCAAGTCATAACATACTTCTGTTTCATACAGGTTCTTAAGTGATACATTTCTTCATATTTGTATGATGCCCAGACATCATAGAAATGTGTGAAATACATATACATCTGTGTAATGAGGTAGGGTAAATATTCACTCCTGGAAAGATATACCCTACAGTTGGAAGTCTATTAATGCAACATAAGTTCTGTATTGAGCACTGGATTTAGCATTTTTCTTTGATGTTTGTTTGTTTACATACAGTGCTGGTCTGTGGAATGGTTAATTTTGTTCTTAAATTACTGATATAAAGGCAATGCTATACTTATTTCCAAATAAGGCTTGGTTTCACTGATGTTGCACTCTTCCATTAGTTAGAAATGTACAGCCGTTTAATTGTATCTTTCTTGTTAAACAGTGGTTTAGATTAAAATGAAAATTGGTTTCCAAGATGTTTTTATCACATGAATCTCAATACCAAACAGTAAAAGGTTAGCAATTTAATGAAAATCAAGATTCTTGTGGGATCTGCAGTTCCTTGTTAGAGATATCTCTACTGGAAAAAGGACATGTATAAGTGCCTATGTGCATGCTTTGTCATTGCCAAAGTAATCAGTTAAAAATAGTTTTTAATCTTTAGGATCATACTGATACTATAACTGCGACACATTTTATTTTGCCTTGCTCTCCAGAATATCAATGAGATGATGAGATTTCATGATAATGAGATCGTGTTGAAGGCTACAAACAGGCAAGTGGGAATTTTCACTTTTCTTTGGCAAACAACATTTTAAAAAGTCAAATGGTAGGATCCTCCATGCGTATATCAGTTTAATTATAAACAGAACTGAGTAATTCTGGTGAGTGATAGTCCACATTTTGTCATACTCTTCTGCACACCTAAGAACTTGCTGAAGAGAGAAACTAAATTAAAAATACTAAGGCAGAATTCTCAACTGATTAATCATTACTTTCTGTCATAAATACACTTCCTTCTCATGCACACACAAAAGCTTGAACTTTTTGTTGTTGTGTGGTTGACTGGTGGGGTGGGGGTTTTGTTTGTTTTGTTTTGTTTTATTTGGGGTTTTTTGGTTTTGTTTTTTGTTTTTAAATATAGGTGATGTATGTATACATCTGAGTTCCAAAGAATAATCACAGAATGTAGGCAACTGTGTAAGCATTTACAGTCCGCTGGGTGGGTAGAGGATGTATGAAGTTATAGAAATAACTGGGGCAGACAATACAAAACATATTAGTAGTTTACTCTTTGGCAATTGGAAATGAAGCTAACATTTAGTGCATGGAAGATATTAGAGATTATGCAGACATATGAGTTGGGCATAAATAACAAGTATGTTAACTGTCATCTTTATTTTGGGTCACAAAATTAAACCATAGTGTGAATAACATACAGAGAAAATGCCAAAAATTGTTCTGTTGATGAATTTTCTGTAAAATATATCGTGCAGCATCGATGCTGAGAAACTGGTACTAGCAGTTCCGAGATTTAGTTTAGACATATAAATTGTCTCAAAAGTTATTTTTTTTTTACTGTCTGATAGCCATCAGCTATTGCACTGGTAATACCATGGAGAAAATGGAGTTACAAAGTAAACCAAAATAAAATTTGAACAGCTCTCAAAACAAATATTTCATATAACTGTATGCTATATCTACTTAGTTAAATCATTCCATGTGATTTTATACTTACTTCATATTACTGTTGTGTCTCTGGCTTTAAAGGCTTCTGCCATGTATCTTCACTTTTACGGATTATGGATACTACAAGAAGACTTGACTCATAAGGTCTGTTGCTTTATTTCCACATCATTCGTGTGCAAGTGAGGGTAGCAATTCAGACACAGTTGACCTTTATCAGGGATTACTATGAAGTAAAAGTGTCTTTAAAAAATTTAAGCTGTGTCCTTTATTGAATACAAACTACTCTCCTGAGAAAGGCTGTTCGCATCTGAAATGTCGGGTCCACCCTCTGGTACAAACCTTCTCTGGGGGGGAGAAATAAAATTATATCCAGAACATTACCTATAAAGGGTCTTCTCCCTCCCCTGTTATGTTCGGGGATTCCCTCTCATTAGCTATCTAGCCTTTCTTACTAGAACAGATGATCAGGTGTTATGCATACAAAGACTAGATGTCAGAACACTGTTAGTTTTCCAGTAGGCTAATTTCTCTAATGTAGACATTGTTTCCCTTACAGACAATGCATAACCTGAAATCAGTGGCAAATTACAAGTCCATATATATGGAGTCATATCTCTATGTATATTGGGCAGACATCTTTGAAGTGCATGTAACACCAGTGAATAATACACTATTCACAGGTTTTTTTAAAAACAAAACAAAACAAAACAAAAAAAACACACACAAAAAAACCCCAAAACAAAACCAGCCAGCAAATCTCACAACCAAAACCCCAAACCATTGTAAATAATATTAAGGAAAATGGCACTGCTTAACAGCAGTATAGAAATAACCATTTAATTAATCTATAACTGCATTTTAACCACTGGCCATGCAAATTAAAAGCACTGCAAATGCCTTGAAATTGTAGACTAACTACCTGTTTATTTCTTTCTTCTTCTTTTGAGCATCAGACTAAATTTTTCAGTGTTTGAAATTGTATGGTAATTACCTTGAACCATTTGAAAATACTAAACACAACTGCTTAGTAAGCAGACTGCACAGTTTCAATGGCCACTCTCCATACAGGGGCTTACTCAAATACCTAAATCCCAATGGCTTTCATGGATTTTTGAAATATGTGCTTGCTGCATATGAACTATTGAATAGGTAGTGTTAGTATACAGTCTGACATAGTTCAAGTGAGTGAATGGTACTTGTGCAGTCTGGATGTGTGTCACAGTCAAAATGTTATTTGGAGTACTTGGAGTGCTATATTCCTCCTGAAAGCATACTCTAACTTCTTCACCCTTGAAAACATGCTACAAAGTACAACTGGAAAAGGTGTCATTGTGTTAAGGAGAGCAAAGGATTAAACCTTTTCCTTTTTTGTCCAAGGGAAGCAAAATATCTCCTTTTATCTTTCCTTGCACTCTGGTTACAAAAATATTATCTGTTAAGTTCTTTTCATTTATAGAGCCTTAGATGTGAGTAAATTGCTAAAGATTTACATTTGTGTAATTTACAAAATACAAAGCCAGAGGAGCTGGTGAATTGGATTATATAATTAAGTGGAGTCTTGTTTCTTAATGCAAAAAGAGAATAGGAAATTTTACTGATGGCCAAAAATAAAATAACTTTTCATCACTCATTTCAAAGCTTATTTTAGATGCTGCCAGTTTTTAAGTCCTTCATTACTAAGATTAAGAATTATGAAAAAAATACAACTTGACAAAATAGAAAATCAACTACACAAAATGCTATCAGCCACTTGCATTTCCATCCGTGGTGATCTCAAACTGAAGAGGAAAAAAGAATTGCCATACTCAGGCAAAAATATTCCCTGCATTACTATGTCTATATCTGATTATATGACATCAGGAAGTTTATGTCTATGCACTACCATAAACTGATTGAAGAGGTGTACTTCAATTATTTTATACCTGAAGTACTGGGATTAATGCTGATTGCAAATAATTTATTCAGTATCATAAGATCCAGAGGAAAGTACTTTTCTGAATTAGATAGAATTACAACATGTATCAAATATCAAAATACAATTTAATGTGACTCTAAATTATGAAAATAACTGCCTCTACAAATAGTACATTGAGAGCTTAATATGTTTGGGGTTTGGTGTGGGGGTTTTTTTTTTTCCCTTTTTTTTTTTAAATGTCACATTGGCTCTATCATGTTAGAAAAGTATAGAAATAATTAAAATCTTATTTTCAAAGCTCTTTTGGGTCCACTTTTCAAATATGAAAAGGTTCAGTTTAGAAGAACTCTTTAACAAATTTAAATTAAGTAAATGTGAAAAAATATGCAAGACAAAAATGTCTTGTGAAATATTCTACCTCATAATGATGGTTATATTCATTCACATACAAGCAGTAACTTGATTGTAATTGCTTGGATTGAGGAAATTATTTCTGTTAGCATAGTGACAAATTGTAAGATTTTTGCCACTGCATTACTATAGTTCAGGTCAAGCATATTGGCTGTAAATTATTTCATCTAAGCAGCTAGTTCACCAATATTGTGTATCAGCAACTGAGAAAATGAATGATTTTCCTTAGTGTTCCTGTATTTGTTCATATTATGACCCATTATTGTCATGCAATATCACAGTGAAAAACATTCCAGACACGGTCAGGTTATTTGACAGATTTTACAGGTGAAGTCAAATGCGCAGGCACAGCCAGGCAGTACTGTTTCCACTGGAATCCTGCACACTTATCTGGCTTTTCACAACTTAGCACTTTTATCACAGATATACAAGAGAATGGTAAATCACCATTAATAATGTTTACAAATGACTCAATGATTGTCAGGAAAAAAAGGGGAAAATTAATAAGTCAAGTCAATCTACAAAATGACCAATACAGCTAAATGCGAGATCGACGTGTAGGATTGAAGAACATAAACCGTTTTCTTAGAGTGGGGAATTCCAGCTTGGGAAGCAGTAACTCCAAAGATTAGGAGGTAAGTAAATAGAAGCTGACCACAGATGACCACTGTGTCGAAAAAATTATTGTAACCCTTGCTTGTATAAGCAACAGTCTTGGTAGGCACGAGTTGATTATCTTACCTTTCTATTTTGAAATGGTGGCACTGTTATTGGATATATCAGTTCCAGGTGTGATGGCCATAATTAGTGGAGAAAATTCATATAGACTCAGAAGAAAAATTAAAGGGTTAGAAAACAGATATGAATGTGTAAGAAGCACATAAAGTAGCAGTATGGAGATGAGCAAATTCTCTAACTACTTACATGAACAGAAATATGATGTTAGAGAATTAGTCAACCTAGTAAATTGAATTTAAACTGAATTTACACAAATTTACTTCATTGGTAAAACACATTTTAATTAGCATTGTTAACCAACAGAACAACTTACATGATTTGTGACAAATTCTCCACATGCATAATTTTTAAACCAAGACAAAATACTTACCTAAAAGTAAAACTCCAGTTCAAATAAGAATGGATGTGAAGAGCACCTAAAGCATGTGTAACGCAAAAGGTAAAACAAGATTAAATCAGTATTCTTACCTTATAACCTACACAATCAATGAATTACTCCAGATAACTTCTTGTATCTGATAATACATTTTCTTTCTGTTCATTAAAGGAAGAAAAGTATGCTGCAATACATGAGCCATGGGACCTTGACAGGCTTGAGAAGGACCTTGATAAGATTGAGAAGTGGGCCCATGTGAACCTCATGAGGTTCAACAAGGCTAACTGCAAGGTTCTGTGTCTGGGTCAGGGAAATTATAGAATCATAGAATGGTTTGGGTTAGAAGGGACCTTTAAAGATCACGTAGTCCAACACCCCTCACCATGGGCAGGGACGTTTTCCACTAGATTAGATTGCTCAAAGTTCTATCCAACTTGTCCTTGAACACTTCCTGGGATGGGGCATCTGTATCTTTGTTGGGCAATCTATTAGGCATTCCCCAATATCAGCAGAGAGTGGGTAATAGATTTGTTGACTGCAGCCCTGCAAAGAAGGACTTGGGGATAATAATAGATGAAAAATTCAATATGACCTGGCAATTGCAGAATCACAGTTTTCACAGAATGCAAGGGGCCTCTGGAGATCATCTAGTCCAACCCCCCTGCTAAAGCAGGATCACCCAGAGCAGTTTGCACAGGATCGCATCCAGGCGGGTATATCTCTAGAGAAGGAGACTCCACAGCCTCTCTGGGCAGCCTGTTCCAGTGCTCGGTCACAGTCAGAATAAAGAAATTTTTTCTCCTATTCAGGTGGAACTTCCTGTGTTCCAGTTGTGCCTGTTGCCCCTTGTCCTGTCACTAGGTACCATTGAGAAGAGTCTGGCCCCATCCTCTTGACATCCACCCTTTAGATATTTATAAGTATTGATCAGAATATGTGTGCTTACAGCCCAGAAAGCCAACTGTGTCCTGGGCTGCCTAAAAAGAAGCACAGCCAGCAGGTCGAGGGAGGTGATTCTCCCCCTCTACTCTGCTCTCTGGAGTATTGCGTCCAGCTCTGGGGTCCTCTGTACAAGAAATGCATGGACCTCTCAGAATAGGTCCAGAGAAGGGCAACAAAAATAATCAGAGGGCTGGAACACCTCTGCTATGAAGAAAGGCTCAGAGAGTTGGGGTTGTTCAGCCTGAAGAAGAGAAGGCTCTGGGGAGACCTTACTGAAGCCTTTCGATATATAAAGGGAGGTTATAAGAAAGATGGAGGGAAGGTTTTTACCAAGGGCTGAAGTGACCAAACAAGGAGCAATGGTTTACAGCTGAAAGAGAGAAAAGATTTAGAATGGATATAAGGAAGAATTTTTTTATGATGAGAGTGGTGACATGCTGGAACAGGTTGCCCAGAGTTATTGTGGATGCCCCACCATTGGAAGTGTTCAAGGCCAGATTGGATGGGGCTTTGAGCAACCTGGTCTAGTGAAAGATGTCCCTGCCCATGGCAGAGGGCTTGGAGTAGATGAGCTTTAAAGGTCCCTTCCAACCCAAACTGTTCTATGATTCTATGATTCTAACAGTACAGTGGGACATGATTGCTATTCACATCAATCGAAAAGCTCATTTGTACAGACAAGCAATTTTATTGTACTAAGTAACTACTGAAAGTATAACCTTAATAAAAATATCAGCATTTAGGACATAAAAAAACATTTGACTATGTGACTATTTAAGATGTCTAAACCAAATATGACTTTTCTGCTGAAATACTACCCTACTTCATGGACAGGTGCTGGAGAGGATATTGTACTAGAAAGAGAAAAAGATTAACTTGATATTATTATCTCTATATGCTTATGCCTTGCTGCTAGATTATTGGTAGATCTTTACTAAATGAAATAACAGGGATAAATAAAGCCTTAACTTGAAATCAATACTATTAATTTAGAAGGCTTATAGAAAGATTAATCTTTGCAGTCATTTTAAACTGTACCTTGTTTTTTCAGCAGTACTATGCTTAAAGGCTTTAGAAATTCTTCCTGAGCTTGATAACATGAATTGTACACTGGTCTAAGCTGATTATTGAAAACTAAAAAGTAAAACAAATAAAAAGATAGTGACAAGACACTTCTACTATATAATAAATGACTTAAGGAAAACAAACAAACAAGAACTATAGAATAATTTAGGACTGTTACACATTAGGAGAAATTACGTGGAACTGTTTGAACCAGTATATAGTCAAAACTATATTAAAGTCACAAATACTGTCTGGATAGTAATAAACAGCTAATGAAACAGCCCATGTATCATTCTGCACATGTTTTATGTATGTTTTATTCAGCAATTATTTAGAGGATTGTGTGAGATTGTTCCTAGAATTGCTTACATTTTATGTTAAATTAATTGTAAGATAAAAATTATCTAGGCTTATTTGTTAGACTGTCTGAGGCAGGGGATCCAAGACAAGATATGGTCTAAACCACTATTTTTTGCCCTATTAGTTTGCATGGTACTGTCAAATCATGGTACGAAAAGAAAGACAGCAAGTCAAAGTTAATCTGGGCAAACATTTCTTTACGCTTATAAAGAAAATCTCTTGCCTCCCCAGCCTTGTAGGTCTAATTCCTTAAGGGATCAGAAGTTTAGAGAAGAAAGTGGACAGGCTACTGCTGAAGTGGATGGACATAGGAACACATTCTTTCAAACAGATGACTAATAATTTACCAGATGGATTTTATGCAGTATATGCAATATATGGATAATCAGCTATTCATTGTAGCTCATGAAGCTTCTGTCAAGACATATCAAGACATGGAGGTGGCTCTCCAGAGACTCTCCAGAAGGTCTGAGGGCCTAACCTATCTTGTTAACTGAAACAGGCTTGTGTTTGAGATGGTCCAAGCCCAATGCCTCTTACTCAATTTCAACTCTAAGGATCTTATTCCTGTTTTCACTTATAGTATTGTTTCAGCCTAACCATATAACTTTGGTGTCCCTTAAGAATTTGCTTCCTTAAACATTATTTTATATACAATTAAACTGTCACAAAAGAAATTTCCAGAGATTGGATAAATACACATTGCTCCTGGAGCTGAATTTATTATAGCTATACTAAGGCTCTAGCACTCCTTTCCCTCTTTTTTCATCTAGTCATGGAGTGTGCTTACCTGTGTATTGTTAGCAAACTACTTTTCTTGAGGTGCAGAAACTTTTAAATTAATTTCCAGTCTTGGAGGGGTTTTTCTATATGTAGTAGTCTTAAAGACTGTTTCCCTCTCTCCTTTCAGGAACATGGGATATTCTTGTGATTAGACAAAATGAATGAAACAAAATAGCACAAAAAAGGTAGATTTTGAAGATTTAAGTTAGAATTATGTACTTTTGTGTTAATTAGCACTTAATCTATTATAACTACTATACAATAACAACAAAATTCTAACTACTATTCTTATTATTAGTAGTGATAGTTTCATATCCATGTCTCATTCTTCCAGCATTTGGGCTCCATGGAAACAGAGCTATGAACCCAGAAAGTTTGACTCAGTGTTCCATTTTACGCTCACAGAATTATTTTGAACAGAGACCTTATCTACTGTTTGCAGGCACTAAATATCTTAAAGGGACAGCATCTGTGGTCCTTGACATGTGATATTAATGGTAGGTCGCTTATAAATAAAGGCATACATTCAGATCTGCTGGATTTACAGATTTATCTGTCTATTGTTTTCAGACTTCTGCATGGAAAAAGCAGAAGTCCTGAAAACTAAACTACTCTTTTCCCTTCAGATTGGTTGCCCTTTCCTTTTATTCTTCCCCACAATCACTGAGGGCTGCCAATCATTATTACTATATGTAACAAGGGACTTGTTCTCCTCTTGAAAGTAAGGACATCATGTTTCCTCTTCAACTTCATCTCTCAGCAAAAGGTTAAGAACCCTGGTGAAGTGAGGGCAAAGGGTTTCACATGACTTACAAGTGTAAAGCAGCTAATACCTAGTGACTTTGCATCTCCCTGATCTTGTTCCCTCTTCCTTCATCTTCAGTGTGAGCGCATATGATGTTCTCTTATACGTGATCTTCACAGGCTTCTGAGAAGTAAAAAATTCGTCTTCAGCATGTGCTGTAAATCAGTAACAGTCTACAGAGGATTAAAAAATAAGGATACAAGTGGACCTCTGGATTTCTAATGGACAAGTTTTATGTGCTGGGAGGAGAAACTGAGACCAAGCACTCCTGGATTGTGATGACAACAAACTATGCCATGATTAGGAAAGGAAAAGAGGAAAACTTGCAGATTAAAAGTGTTGATAATTTGACAATCACATGTGTGAAGCAGAGAGATTCAGAATCATAGATTAAATTCATGCAGGGCTAGAGCAGATGTTTAATGACTTGAGAGAGCATAGAATTAGATGATGTTTCTTTTTTGAAACAAACTTAAAGCCCTACTACCAATCACCAGTTACCATGTCCTATACATCACCAACATTTTTTTTAAGTGAAATTTTAGCTCATAAAAAATTGTCTAGATTGGTGTTGATATCACCTAGTAGTGCACATAATAAGAGCTTGTGGCAATTCGTTCTGAGCTCATGAATCTACCAACACATTCTTTGTCTACAGATATGTGTTCCCTCTCTCCGTCCAAGGAATCTTCATGTACAAAGAGCCACTTGGTTCTCAAGAGATCTGAATGGGGCTTTGATTCATCTAGGAGTAGATGCAGAATAGGTATACGTATGCCTAACATATATATATATTTTAGCAACTTGCAGCTGTTGCTTATTGCCAGTGAGCTTGGGCATTTCTTTTCACCAAAAGTATATCACTGAGCGAGTTATAGAAGATAAATGGTATGAAAGAATCAGCGGTGTTGAGGAAAACAAAACTTCATTCACAAGGCCTTTAATTTTTTTCTTTTATAATTGTAACTGGGTGATTCTGCATGTATGTGACTTCATTACTTCTTTAACTTTGAACATATTAGAGGCTTAGATATGGCCAAAGTATACGTAAAAATATCTTCTTGTATGACAAATCAATAAAACTACCCTTGTATATCATTCATCTCTTTTCTTTTTGCATTTCACTTGAAAACTCCTCCAATCTGGCAACTCTTACCAAAGTCGTTCACATTCAAAGTAATGTATTTTAATGTGTTACCAAGCAGGCTTACCATGAGATGTTCATATTTGCGTCACTTACATCACTGTCCATTTTGATTTCTAGACGCCAAGCAAAAAAGGAGCACAGAGCAGTTGTGACGTAAGATATTTAACAATTCACACAATTAAGGAATAAAAGTTCCCATCTTATTCCTCACACAGAATGGACCATATTTGCTGCTTACTTTAAACTTAGGTCTAAACAACCTTTTAATAACACTCAAACCTCAACTGATATATCACAACTCCAGCCTGGCAGAAAACAACAAGGCCCTGAAAGTGCTACTGATGGCTCTCACTTGCCTGTGCAAGCCAAATTACACAAGGTCATTCAATCACCCTTCCTCCACCATTTTTTCCTTGAGGCTGCTATTCTTTACATTATTATTTACTGTTTGACTCAGAAGTACATTTTCATGATTTATTTATATAGCACATCAAGCTTTAAATAAAACATGCATCCGAATTTAAAGTTCTGTCTCTAATGTGCCAGTTATGTGACTAATTCATTAGGTTTGTCACTGACTTATGAATTATACAAATGACTTTTAAACCACAAAGCTGATTTGGATCCATATTTCATACTTTGGAATGTAAATATCTGTTTTATTGATAGCAGTTTGTTTATAAAGAATGAGGTTAAAAGTTAACATACGGACTTGTCATTGAAATTATGGTTTACACCCAGCAAACTATGGAAATACAGTTACCTGTAAAGATTTGTATCTATATTCCTATTTTAAACACCAGGTGTTCTTTCACCTTACTAAGATGGATTCTGCCCTTCTCCTTTCAGGGATATGTGGGAGAATAGCAATGGGGAGATACTAACACGTGAGGTTCACCCTGTCATCTGGAAAGTGACTTTTTCTGTTACTTCTTCTGAGTCTGCCTGCACAATAAGAAAAGCATATCAGTCAGCATTTTGGATCTCTAGAGTTAGTATGTCATATCTCAATTATCTCCCCACTTCAACCATGTGAGAACAACTACATGGAGTCAGGAATAAACCAGTCAAGTAAGGATGATAGAGGCCAAGTGCTTAATGCAAACAAGAGACAAAATAATCTTTAAATTCATTTTTTTCTATGAACATTAGAACTAACCAAGTCTGCTATTCAATGGGTTTGTACCTTTTGCCCTCTAATCCCCCCAGATAAGATAAACCAGATGCCTTTTCACCCTCTGCCACTACCTAGGGACAAGGACTTGGTGTAGGTAGTAGATCAGGAAGTGACGTTTTGAGGAAATATGACTTTGCAGGGTGGAGTTCTGTACATTCTGGGCTGTGAAGATTCCCATTTAAATTTTAGTGTTATCTGTGTATGTTGGAGAAAAGTAGACATATTTATTAAAAATAGTTTATTTCACACCAGGAGTGAGAAAAAGCAAAATATATCTAACTTGCAAACTCTAGAAATCTTTTCTTTCTTTCCTCCATTAATACAAAGAAAGGAGATTGTTATGTATTGTTATTCCATACTAGCTCTAGATTTCTCAACCATACACACAACAAGGAAAAAAGTAAAAATCCCTCTGAAAGTAGTAAAACCTTCACCTTTTCCACTTCTTCTGAACTGATTTTCTGATTTCTGGTTATTTTGTCCAACTATTTTATTTTATTTTATTTTATTTTATTTTATTTTATTTTATTTTATTTTATTCCTGAATATTATCCAGCTATAGGAAGCTAGTTTTTTAATTCTTTTTTTTTTTTTTTAAAATAGGGCTGATATTTTTTTAAAAAGAGATTAAAAATTCCTATAGCAAAATAGTGCTACTTTAGTGTTTGTTTAGGAGCTCTGTGACTGCCTTTCTGAAACAGCCATCCTTCTGTCAAATGCCAGGTCTGTTATTTTTACACTAAGTAGTACTTTCTTTTGTGAATTACTGAGAGATATACCAGACTTTAACATGCGAACAAACGTAACAAAACCAAGTTCCAAGACATTTGATATTAATACATATATATATACATCAATCAGCTGAGCTACATTATTGTATATCATAGAATCATATCATAGAATGGTGTGGGTTGGAAGGGACCACAAAGATCATCTAGTTCCAACCTCCTTGCTGCAGGCAGGGACACCCTCCACTAGACCACATTGCCCAAAGCCTCATCCAACCTGGTCTTAAACACTTCCAGGGATGGGGCATCCACAACCTCTCTGGGCAACCTGTGCCAGTACCTCACCACTTTAACAGTAAAGAATTTCTTTCTAACATCTAATCTAAATCAACCCTCCTTCAGCTTAAACCCATTACTGCTTGTCCTGTCACTACACTCCCTGATAAACAGTCCCTCTCCGTCTTTCCTGTAGGCCCCTTCAGGTACTGGAAAGCCGCAATTAGATCTCCCCGGAGCCTTCTTTTCTCCAGGCTGAACAATCCCAGCTCTCTCAGCCTGTCCTCATAGGAGAGGTGCTCCAGCCCTCTGATCAGCTTCATGGCCCTCCTCTGGACTCACTCCAACAGCTCCATGTCTCTCCTGTACTGGGGCCCCCAGAGCTGGATGCAGTACTCCAGGTGGGGTCTCACAAGAGCAGAGTAGAGGGGCAGAATCACCTCCCTCGGACCTGCTGGTCACACCTCTTTTGATACAGCCCAGGACATGGTTGGCTTTCTGGGCTGCAAGTGTGTACTGCTGGCTCACGTTGAGCTTTTCGTCCACCAACACCCCCAAGTCCTTCTCCTTGGGGCTGCTTTCAATCCATTCCTCACCCAGCCTATAGTTGTGCTTGGGATTGTGCCTACCCACATGCAGGACCTTGCACTTGGCCTTGTTGAACTTCATGTGGTTCACACAGGCCCACCTCTCCAGCCTGTCAAGGTCCCTCTGGATGGCATCCCTTCCCTCCAGCATGTCGACCACACCACACAGCTTGGTGTCGTCAGTAAACTTGCTGAGGGTGCACTCGATCCCACTGTCCGTGTCGCCGACAAAGATGTTGAACGGTGCCGGTCCCAGTACTGACCCCTGAAGAACACCACTCATCACTGTTCTCCACTTGGACATTGAGTTGTTGACCACAACTCTCTGAGTGCGACCATCCGATGTTATCCCCCTTTGAGAGAGATGAATCCCATCAGGGTTTATCAGGCCTGGTGCCATGTAGGCCGCCCCATTGTCAAAGAACCCAAAGTTGTGGCGTTGACACCAGCCATGGAGCCATGCATTTATGGACTGTGTCCGCCTGTTCCACCCATCATTGCTGCCCTTAACTGGAAGGAGGGAGCAGAATATTACCTGTGCTCCCAAATCCTTCAGTGACTGCCCTAAGAGCCTGAAGTCCCTTTTGATTGCTTTCATGGTACGTGTCTGTGCTTCATCCCCACCCACATGGAGGAGCAGCAGTGGGTAATAGTCAGAGGGCTGTACCAGGCTGGGGAGTTTCCTAGCGATGTCCTTGACATGGGCCCCTGGGAGGCAGCAGACTTCTCTGAGAGGAGGGTCTGCCCTGCATATCAGGCCCTCTCTGCCCTTCAGATGGGAGTCCCCTACGTCTATAACTGTCCTTTTCTTCTATGTTGGGGTGGTCACGACCTGAGGCATGGGCCTTTTGGGCCTAGGTGCTACCTCTGGAGTAGCTTGACTGTCATCCATATCCTCGCTCGAGTGGTCTTCCACAGCCAGAGCCTCATACCTATTGCACAGGGGTACGTGGGATGGTGAGGTGGGTGACGAGGAGAAGGTTCACTGCCTGCCGTGCCGCATGTGGACTTGTTTCTATTCACTCCCCTCTTTGAAGCTGCTGCCTTCTGCCTTTCAAGGGAAGGATACAGGGTCCCCTTTACTTTGGCTTTGGTCTGTTAGCTGTCCCTGTTTCTGCCTCAGGGAGGGCACAGCTTGGATCCACCAGTCTATCTCTTTCTCAGCCTCTCTTATGCTCCTTAACCTCTCTGCTTCCTCATGGAGTTCTGCCACCAGGCTGAGCAGGTCGCCCACCTGGTCACACCTCAGGCAGCCAGTCTCACTACTGCCTTCCCGGGCCAGTGCCAAGTTCAGGCACTCCCTGCAGCCTGAGAGCTGGGTGGCTGCATGTTTCTGCAGCAACTCTGTCTGTGTTGCCACATGCCTCCTGGCAAGCACAGAGCTTAGGGCTTTCTGCCTGGTGGGCGCCATGGCTAAACTCCTTCTGTGAGAGAGTGACGACCATCAGTGGACTCTCCTCTTGAGCGGGTAGATTGACTAGGTCCTACCCGCACACCCTGCCTGTGCAAACTGCCGTGCCCTGGCTGCCCGCCCTTGGCTGCTTCTTGTAGGTGTCGGGGGTGGGTGCCGTTGCTTTGGCAACGCCCAGGTCTCGTCAACGGTTCCCGCGAGAGAACCAGCTCGTGGCGGGTCTCTTCAGCGTCCCTGGCATTTCCCTGCCTCTGGAAAGTCAGGAAAAAACACTTGTGCACCTACATCTGCCGCTCCGCTGCTGGTCGGGCCGGCACCGGAGCTGCACTCTTCGGCGACTCAAATAATACTGATCCAGCCAGGACAAGGTTGCCTCTTAGTCTCTCTCTTTTCCTTTGTGTAATCCACATTTTAAATGTCACAAGCAATGAGGGGAAAAAAAGAACACCAGTCAATCTGACTGTGTTAAGCTCAGTTTAAATGTACTGACTAGGGGACAGGCAGTCTGAGGGAAAGCTTTACACAGACACACACATGCGCAAAGACTTACTGTTAATGACTGCCAGTGAGTTGGCACAGCTGAGCCTGGACAAAACGTGACTTTCTCCAGCTGCTCCATGGTGGGCTCTGGACAGGGTCTTGGCACCAATGTGTTAACGGTTGCACCTTGGCTCTTCTTCTTTTAGGTGATGTCAGACATCTACATGCCAATGTTTCCCTGGTGTCTATTACTGGAGACGTTTATAGCCAGACGTTGTCTCAAGCCATCAGCCACATCAGCACACGATGATATCATACTGTGTGTTTCCAGCAGTTTCAGGTATTGTTCTCCTGCCACTTGCTGATCCATGTTCTGTACCACCCACGTTCAGTTCTTGTTTGCAATGTCCTGTTGGCCGTGCCTTTTGATCAGGGCAAAGTCATGGTGATCCTATGACACAGTAAATGTCAGAGAGTCTTTTAAATCAAAGGACTAGGCCATAGTTTCACTGTTCTTCACTATTTTGAAAATGTTGCATTCTCAGTGGGTCAAATTACGTTCCTGGTTATGAATTTCTGTGTGCCATTTGGCCTTTTATTCAGGGGCAATTATTCCTGATTTACACTAGCGTGGAAGGCTCTATGAATTTGGCTAGATTTACACCTTTTAAACCAGAGCAACCTTTGTCCCAGTGACTGAGACCCACTTTCAATGCCTAGGCAGTAGAGTAGGTCATCCAGTATAAATTAAAGGCCTACTGAGTCATACTCTATCAATGATTTAGGGAGATAGAAAATTTGTGTAGTCTTATCCTGCTAGTGCTTTTCCCAGGGAGATACCATTTCCTTTATTAAACATACAAGAGATGCAATAAAATCTATTTGCTTGAATTTTAGATTCTCGCCTTTTAAAGCTTTTAAAACATTCAGCCAGAAGTGATTTCCTTCTGCATGCATGAAGCTTTTCTCCCTAGAATTATTTTTCTGGAGAAACAAAATTCCGTGACTGACTTGACCTTGAATTGCTTATCTCTACAGCAAAATTTTATTAGGCCAACAAGGCACAGAAGTTGATGCCCTTTTACCCTGTTCTGGCCTCTCTTCCTGCCATTTATACTGACCTCAAATCCCAAAGAGAAAGTTGAACTTGAACAATTGTATGAATTGATTGGCACATACTCACATACTATACAGCTTGCAGCTGCATGGTCTGAAGATCTGATCTCATTAGTTCTAAAAAAAACCTATTAGGTGTCGTGGTATTCTAATGGGAGAACAGAAGGGAGAACAAAAGTGTTTTGCGAAATGATACAGATGTATTATTAGGGATTTCTTATTTTGAATCAAACTACTGAGTCATACATAGTATGATGCCACTGAGCTTGATAAGCAGCATAGACATAGCAATTTTTTATGATCAGCCCCTTAATTACTTAAGCACCCTGAAAGCCTTTGAATATGGTAAAGGAGCGATTGGTGTGTATACATTCACAGTGATTATTGTAATACAGCTGCCCCTAAGAGTAGATGAAGTGGTTGACACTGCAAAGAAACACAACACAGTTTAGGAGAGATGATAAAGCATAATTTAAATGACTTAGACTGCAAGAGGAATCTAATTTCAAGAATTAATCTATAGAATTTGTCCAGGTGACTGGGTGTGGGAGTCTCAGCTGTCATAAAATGCTGTAAGATCTTTAGACAGAGGAGTGGAAATTTCTTAAAATCTCATTTGAAATGTTTTTGGCCAGGGTGATGTCAGGCAACTCAAAAGGAGCAGAGTGTTTATTGATGAGGTTTAAAATACAGAACTGGAAAATAAGCTTTCTCCTTGGGTAGAAAACATTCCTTGGACAATTTCTGATTTTCATTTAAACCTACTAACGCAAGTGTATCAGCATTCTTAATGGAAAAAGAAGTAACCTTGAAAATTTTATCTTAAACTTCAGGCTTGAACTTGAGCTCTGTGTGTTGTGCTTGCCTGTGTGAGAACACGCATATACAGAGATGATGATACTTAGATTTCTCTAAGGAATACTTGAAAATTCTCTGGCCACTTCTGAAACTTTGTAGCAGCCTAGTAGGACAGAATCAACTGCTTTGAAGTTCAGCTGCTTGTGATCAATTGCATTTTGCAGGTGGCTGGCATTCAAAGGGAAGTATTGTGCTTTTGCTGTAACACAAGTGCTACAGAACTTGTGAAACATCAGGACTGCTTTCAGTTCTGTGTAAGTGGAAGAATCTACAGTAATTTAGAATTAAACTACTGTTTTGAAACTTTTGTTTTTACATTTGCCTCCATTGTGTATTCTCTTATTTATTATGAAAGTTAAATTTAAACATAATATAAAGTTTCTTGTGAGGTGATGTTTTAAGGTAGTATTCCATATGTGGGGCAATGCTCTTAAACTATTCCTCTATTTTATGAAACAAAACCTTTAAAATAATTTATAACATCAAAGGCTGGTTCCATGATAAACTTTACAAGAAAAATTAAGCCCAGAGTGCCAACCTTAAGAGTTTGTCTAAGATTTTAAATAAAATTTCCTGACTCTAACATTCTACTTTTCTAAATGCTAGAGAACTCTTTAGACTTTTCTAGTGCAGGATACATCAGTAGCTGTCAGCAGTGAGCAGTGCCTATCACCTTCTTTCTCTTAACCCACATTAAGCTATTTCTGGATATCTTGTCATCACTCCTAGGAAAAAAAAAAAAAAAAATGACCAGACAGACTTTATTCAAGTTTTTCAATTAGACAGGCAGAAATACTCCACCCCCCCCACACACACACCCCGCCCCTTTTCTGTTGTGGGTTTGGTTTTTGGTGTTGTTGTTGGTTTCGTTTTTTTAATTTTAATTTTTTTTTTTTAAGGAATGTCTTACAAATATATTAATCATAAAAACTTTTGATCTTTTTTCTCTGCAGGTGAAGAATGGTTGGTTTGGGTTTTTTTCCCATACTAGTAAGGCTGCAGTAATAGAAGTCTTATCAATTTGAATGGGAAAAGTATCTGATTTCTCATTTAATGGCACCTGTTAGAGTCCGTTGTTGCTTAAGGAAAAAACACTAACTTTTAACTCATGATTTGTCATATATTTCTACATATTTAGCTTTATATATATTTTAGAGCAGGACACACTAAAATATCTGACTGAAGTCTGAAGAAATTCTGAGGTGTGAATTTATTAGTTCCTTTGTTATTGCTGTGCTATTTACTAATCTTAAATTGACCAAAAAGGAGAAGTTTGGGTCTACTACATAGCAATTTACAGAATAGTTTGGGAAAATACAATACTTGGAAGCATTTAATAGTCTTTACACTGAGCATTTCCTCTTCTCTCTCTTCTCAGCCAAGGTGGTACTAGCATTGAGAATGAGAAAGAAGTGTAGTGTAAGTGTACAGATGAATGTAATAATTTTAATCTTCCTCAGCACCATTTTGCAAGGTATCTGACCTGTATGAGAAACTATTCCACAAATCTCTGATGAGACATTTCAGTAACAGGACTTATTTATATATAGGCTGTTTCATTAATCAGAGGAGGATCTGCACAGCTATTGAAAAAACATCTCACAAAAAGCTAATGTGCCACAATGTAGTATCCTTCCTGTGGCAAGTGTGTGTGTGGGGGGGGGGCAGCATCTACAGGACTCATAATTTAGTGCAGTAAATTACTATACCTGACTGAAACATTGCAGGTAGAATGCCATTCCTCAGTGGCAGCTTTCTCACTGTAAATAAGCAGTTTGCATCATAAAAAAGAATGTTTTTACAATATAATATATTGCTCCTTATTTTTGTGGTCTCTGCTTGCTTGCTTGTTTGTTTGAATGTGTTCTGAGTTCTGATTCTTTCCTTCTTTGTCTTCATTTGAGTTTTTCAGTCTCACAGTGATGACTTTATAGTCATTTGGTGTAACCTGGAGAAACCAGAAGAAACACATTCCAAAGTTTTTCTAAACACTGAAAATGTTTCAGCCAATGTACTATATTTATTGTGACAACATGTTATGGTATCATCTGGGGGCAGGGCTGGGGACAGAGAACCAGAGAGCATCTGCAGGACTAATAATTTAGTACAGTAAATTAGTGTACCTGGCTCTGAAACCCTGCAGGTGGCATGCCGTTTCTCAGCAGAAGTATGCTCATGAAACCAAAGCTAGTTTCCATCACCAAGTTCCAATAAACTAGTGAGTGTTGCAACACCAGTGAGAGTCAAGCATGCATTTTTCTATTTGATGGAAGACTGGGTCTTATAAGGTGACCTGTAACAAATTTTAGACTAGATCAAGAAACAGACCTTTAAATGTCCTGGTGCCAGCTGGGATAACTTATCCCCAAAGAACCTGGGTCCACCAGATCTCCATGCCATTCATCAAAGAAGCAATATGTATCTGTGAATAACTTCATCCTCTTTTCCTAGGATTCTGTAGATGTTGTTTCTGCTTGTGGCTTTTGAGATTTAGAAGGCCAGAAACTACTAATAATGTAATTCTGCTACTACAAAAATATTAATTAATAAAACTGTACCATTCAAGAATGGTTTTTCTCCATTCCTTAACAATTGTCTGTCTCTTAATTTCCTCCATTAACTAGAAAAAACATGGGTGGCCTAGGAAGAAATGAAAAGGGCTAATATGTCTCCAGACCACAGTCATAATTTGCTAGGGAACTCATCTACATTCACTGACTGCAAGAAAGAATCTCTATTTAGTCAGCTTTGTACCCTATACAACCTCACCTTCACTCAAAAAAACGTGTAAAGTAAGATTTTGTAAGGCATTCAATGATTTAGAAAAAGTGTATGTAGTGCTTTGAGAAGTTATTAGGGATTTGAAGAAGAGAGAAGATTGACTGGAGAATAAAATTTCAATGAGTAAGATGATTGATGGATTTTTTTGCTGTACCAAAAGACCTTTTTTTTTCTGTGCTAATATTTTTTCTGTAAGAATATATCATTAGGTGGAAAGGAATCAAATAGTCTTTCTAGAAGTGATGAAACAGCTTCCGATCAAGAACATCCAATGTTACTACTTTTCTCAAAGAGAAGAATAAGAAAGATGATATATTAATTTACATTTAATGCTTACTCAGGCAGTTGTACTAAACATGGATGCACTTTTTCCTCAATTTCATTATACTGTGGATTGTTTCCTAACAGTGGCCTCAGAACTCCTTTTAAAAAGTAATATAATTTGAGAAGCATAGTTAAAACCAGAATTTTTACAGCCCTATTCATTACAGTCCAATTCTATAAGTTTTCTGCATCTTAAGAGCTTTAAAGCTATCTCCTGAATTGTGAGGGAAATAGAATTATTGTTTCAAATTAGACTTAAAAAACATGGTTAGTTTATAACTGAAGATATACAATTAAAAAAAAGTGCTCAAAAAGATAAATTTAAAGTGTTGAAATATATACAAAACTACCTAAAAAGTTAAATTCACTTTATACCTTATACACAAAATTAGAAATAAAGGTAAGGTATAAAGTTATTGTGGATTTTTCCATAAGTTTGTTGCCTAGCACTATAAAAGTACAGCAAATGCCACAGTCCTTCTTATGGGAAAAAAATTGAAGGAAACATGTTTTTCTACTTAGAGCCAAACCTATCTCTTTCGAAAATCATCTGAAAATTCCCAGTTGGCCATAAAACTATGACAGTTAATAGACACAGGAAAATAGTGATATAGATTTAAATTTGGCCAGATACAAACTATACCCAGCCAGCTTTTTCACAAAGGGTAACAGATGTTCAGGGTGTCTGCACTACACCTGGCTTCATGAAAAGAAGAATGTGTGGCATGAACTCTCAAGTGGATATATAATGTCAGGTTAAGTCTTTTTTTTCTCCAAGCAGCAGGCTGAAGAAGCACAAACCATCCTAAGTATACTGACTTGCTCGTGCACCTCTAGAAGGCTGTAGGCACAGTGCATTATTATAGCTAAAACTACTGTTAATATTGCTTCAGTTGTATTATTGGGCTTTCAGGTTTATGGAGTCATATAATCTGGCAGGTACTCCTCTTTTCAGCTGGACTTTGCTACACAACTATCACTGGTGGGACAGAACAGGTAAGACTGATGACCCAGAGCACAAGGCAATAAAAATATACTAAACCCAGAATTTACTAAGAAAAGAAGTGTAGCTTGCAGTATTCACAAATTCAAGGTACATTATTATTACATTACTACAAGTCCTACTGAAGCCTTTATTTTTATTTGCTAGTTATTATTATTACTATTATTATTAACAGAAACATAAGTATTCAGAGCTTATTCCTGTACAGAAAACTGTGCTACAGGTCTTCTTTATCATAACTGACTTCTGTGTAACATCTTCTTGATTGTTTAATGCTGCATCTGTACCACCTAAAATTAGCCACAGTTGAACTGGTTGGAAACTAAAGCCAGAAAGTAGTTGACATTCAGTCTTAGTCACTGGGGTACAGCTAGAGAGGAAGTGATTTGAATGTTGTCAACTCTTGGAATATTTGACATTTTCCAGAAAAAAAAAAAAAAAAAAAAAAGGTGCTACTTGAGCATTGAGATTATTTAAAAGTCTTGCTTTCATTTAAAATGAAACAAAATGTGACAAGCTGTTACTGATACAGAGAAAATACCACTCACGATTTCAAAAGCTAGTAGGCTTTACCCTCCCCTCAATGCTTTCTTTTTAGAATCATAATGGTTTATAGACTTTACCTTACCATTTGTGAAAGCTTGAGCTAAACCACAGTGTATCCAGTATTTTGCTCCTCACCCCAGTTTATACAATAATCCAAAGTGTGAATTAAGCAAAGACATCCAGTTCCTAGAAATCTTCTAAATTAATTAGTATGATTCCTTTAAAAGACAAGTTTTCCTCCTTCTCCTCGTCCTCCCTCTCATGGCTATAACTGAGCTTCAGGAACTGCTGAACTGTTCATAGAAACTGTAAAAGCATAGGTCATTGCTCATGGTATAAATTCCAAGGCAGGAGAGGGTGGGGGGAATACTTTGGAGTAATTCAGCCTCAGATTATTTGATTTAGTAGTAGCCCACGTGTGGTGTCTCTTTGATATGCTAAGAATAAACTCTGGTATTGCAAATAGATTTTACAGCCTGTTTTACTTTCTAGTGTTTATAGTGAATCACATAATTATTCAGTAAGCACCCTAAATAGGATGTAGAAAAAAATTATTTCTCCTTTGATGAGGGGAATGCATGGGAATACCAAACACTTTGGTGAAAGGTAGATGAAATGTACAAAGGGAGAGCTAAACTTCTTTCAAGTGTCATCAGTATCATGTTAGCCTGTGAGTGCTATGGGGGTGTAAATTCAAGGGTACTGACAGAACTACAGTGTAATTAGCAATAGTGAGGTAATTAGCAATACCCAGGTAACTGTTAGAAGTTAGCCCAAGTTAAATTAAAAACATAATGTTCAGTTAAGATGCAAAGATAACTTTCTCAAGTAGGAAAATTCTCCATTGCCTTTGGAGGAAGCTATGAGAGAAGGAAGATAGTGGAAGAGTAATTTAAGCATCATAACAGCATTGTTAAGACAATGCAATGCTGTGGTTTGAGGTTATGAAACTCAGCAGGAACAAGAAAGTAAAGGATGGATGGAGCAGCAGTATGCGGGATCAAGTGGGAGGAAACACTGTAATATATTGAGAACAACTGAAAGGTGTATGTTCTTTTAAGTTATGTCTCTGCTTGCCTTGATTTTTCAAATATTGCTCAGTCTGGAGTATCACACACATGCACACAAAAACATGGTTTTATGTGTTTCATTTATTTAGTATTTCCTTTTCTTAATCCAAGAATCAGAATTTTAGGTGGGTGGGAGGAAGGAAGACTGCAAGAATGATGGTGTCACACAAGACATTACTAAATCGTCAGCTAGAAGACTTTTTTTTTTTTTTTCTATATTATGTTTTGATGACAACTCTCAAGGGCAAATTCACTGCCCATGTCTGTGATTATAGCCAGTGTTTACTTCTGGAAACCACCCAATGCTGTGTGCTGAATACATCTATTGGCTTTGTGTGCTTGCTTCGCTTGCAAGTCAGTCCAATGGCTGAAGGGCAGGTGCCCACAGAGTGAGTTGTACTATAGACTGCTCTTGGACATGTCAGCTGCATGTAGACATGGTCTGTATTCTAAAGGGCTAAAGAATATCCCTTCTAAAGCAACAGTGGCACTAGTTTTAACAAAAAATGCATAGTTAGAAACCAGTACAGGACACAAACCAATTTTTATGGGCTCGAGACACTATTTTTTGATGAGTTGGGCCAGCATAAGTGTCTTGAGTGGACATACATATCTCAAACTACAGCTAAAATCTGTGTACATTGTGTCAAAGATACTCTTTTATTCTTTTAATTAGTCTCTGTGTGAAAAGAAGACAGACACGTAAAAAGTCCCAGAAATGACCTGGCATATATTAACTACTCAGTGTAATCTTCTAGACTATTTTAACAACAGCATTCCGGAACCTGAATTGTAATGTTTTATATTTATAGGTAGATTTTGATCAGGCCCAAGGTACACCTGAATTTCAGTGAACTTATCCCAGGCAAACCTGTCAAATAGTTAAAAATCACCCCTTTCTATGTGTGATTACTGAATTAATGAATGCCTTGTTTGTAAAACAAAGGAGTTTGAGATGTAGAGGCATCAAAGTATAAACAATGGGAAAAGAAAGCCATTTCTCTCTTTCCTTGAGGTTAGGTAGCAGTTTTGGTAATGAATCATCTTCAAGAGTGGCATGGCAGGAAGAAAGTCTTGAAAGGAAAATGAAAATGAAAGGCAATCAATGGGAAGTTGCTGCTTTTTTAATTAAACAGTAACTTGTGCCAGCATAAACTCTCCCAAAACTTACTTAGAAGAGTTATAAGCAGTAATTTAAGCAGTTGTTGCTGGAGTCTGCAGACTGAAGTTCTGATGTCAGACAAACCTTGCAGAGTACAGCTGTGGGATTCATCTCTCTCTATCCAGCAAATAATGAGGCTTTGGGGGGATTTTTCTGATAACCCCTTTTGGCAAGCTCAGATGGTTACTATGTTGAAAATAACAACAAGGTTTCCTATCTGAAGGAGCATGCTCTCCAATGAGAATCCAGGCTTGACTCCAACAGAATGATAATGGCTCTAAAGACACCAGAGAACTGATGCAAAATGAGAAGACAGCAAACAGTAAAGATAGGTGAATGGGTACAGATGCTTTAGAAAATAACAATGAAATTGTTGATCACAGAACTTTAACTAATGTTAATAGATGGTCCATTTTGTGCTATGAATGTTGTTATTTTTCCGCAATTTCTCTGATAGAAGCATTTCTTCAGGGTTTGGTTGTTTGGGTGGGGGTTTTTTGTTGGATTTTTTTGGTGTTGGGTTTTTTGAGTGTGTGTGTGTGTGTTTGTTTTTAAGTTGACATGATCGAAGGAGCACTGTTAGTTCCAAGAACAGAACATCGGTTCCACAATTTTGCTGATTGTCATCATGATTCTACAAAAAACTCTGAGTTTGTGATGATGATATTTTTAAGTAGGCCTTGCTGATTATATTTCAGGCAGTCAAGAGCATAGATTTCTTGGTTAATTGCGGCAGCTTAATGTGAATCCGGGGAACAGATATTCATTATTAAGCTACTTGGAAATGGGACTAATATCAACTTTGGCCTTAAAAATCCATAAATCTATACTGTAAATAGGGCATAGAGCTGAGAAGTTCAGCACAAGTTATCTTAATTCTATGTTATGTCTGAAAACTCAAGATACTTTATAAAAATTAAAACCTGTATTTTTTTATAAATAATTCATTAAGGTGCAGACCTATATAAAGAAGGAAATAATAATACCAATTTCAAATGCTTTTATGGCTTACATGAGTTTTATTTTCTTTCTTTTAGCAGTGACTAGGCTTGTGTCAGATTAAAAATAACATTTTTACTGGCTAAATATTCTGCCTGACTATTAAAAGTTTGAGATTTAAGATTCACTCAGATCCACATTCTGACTGAAAATGTTCTTAAATTCTCTTTCTAGCATAGCATCAATCGCCAACAATGGGTTATAAATAGCTCAAGGAATTATTTTCATCTAGAAATCAGAACAATTTTAATTGTGAGGGTTTTTTGTTATTGTTGTGGGGGTTTTGTTTGTTTGTTTGTTTTTCCCCCTCAGGGGAAGAAATTAGCCTTATTTAAAAACTTCTTTGTCTGAATTTTAGTTGGGAAAGCAACAAAGTTTCTTTATTTTCACCTCTCCAATGGATTTCATCATGTATAAAAGGCTAGCGGTAGCAGCTACTTTTCATTATGTTAGGGTATATGAAAGCACACCAAAAGTGGGGCAGGAAAAATGACTAGATATTTTGGGACTGGTTGGTCAGGGAGGTGAGAACCTATGATGAAGTCACACTATAGGGGATGGTTATGCCTTGTGGCTGTGCCTAAGGCTATAGTGCTTGGAACAGAGTTTAAAAGGGTCAGTGTGCAAATTAAACTGGAAAAAAAAAAAAAAAAAAAAAGAACGTTCAGACCCAGATTTACCTTGTCTCAGTTTTATTTTTAAACTCTGTCAAAACCCACAGTGTAGGATTTTTTACTGAGCCAAGGGTTTATTTCTCCCTCTCTCTTCTTTTGTACTGCATTTTTAGAAATCAGCCAGTCTGCAGCTCAGTTGCTGGAACAGTAAATTATATTAGCTTAGACCAGACAATTGTTATTGCAAAGGACATTTCTCTCTTTCTCTTTCCCTAATTTTTGCAAATATAGCAGTTTAAGATTTTACTGGTGGAAGTGAATTTTATTTATTTTACAAAACTGTTGGCTTTTTTTTTTTTAAACTGCACACACAAACCAAAAGGAAACAGTATGAAAAGGATATGATAAGTACTAAAAACTTTAAGTTAATAATTTAACTACCCTCAGTTCTCACAGCAGGATTTTGCAAGTGTTCTGCTTAGGGTAAATGTGAAGCTACAAAGCACCAGGAGAAGGTAAAGGAGAGAGTGTGCAAGTAAGGATGTTCACTGCATGGCATTCTATAAAAGTAAAGATGAGTTCCTGTTTTCAACCCCATATGCAGCATGGTGTGGACAGGTCTTAAAGCTAAATCAATGTTCCTTCTACATCTTGAAGGAGATTTGGGTGCTTGAAAGAACTTGCATATGACTAAAGGGAAGCTATCTGTCAATTGCTGGCTTTCCTCAATTATTTACCCAACACACAGAGCATATGTCAGTGTGGTTTGTATTGGATACAGCGTTTTTTACCTTCGAGAATGAATACTGTTCAGGAAAGACCTATATGATCACTAGTATCACAAAACTGGGAATTATCACTCACATTTACTCCTAAAACCCCAAAAGCAGCAGAACAAAAAACCTCAGCAACTAAAATGTTGGTAATGAAAGGAGTCTGACCAATAAAAAGCAAAAATTAGAATGCCTTCTGCAGTATATAAAACCAAATATAAAATAAATACTGCAAAAATGATTGAACTCTTGCCGTGATGGGTACCAGGACAACAAGTGGGTAAAAATGAGTGAAATAAATGAAAATGAAACTGACATGATCATTCCACTGGGGAAAGATGCAATAAATGGCATTATGGAAATAATACTATAACTGTTATAGGTCACAATTTCTTGCCTTTTTTTTTTTTTTATGACAAAGAAATAAGTAGCATTGGGTACTGTGTGATTATGGGACACTACACTTTCTCAAAGACTGGCAGAAAAACGAATGTTGATAGAATTCTGGTCCCGCTTTCCTATTTTGTCTATGCTCCAATTTCTCTACTAACTGCTCACAAGAAGTGTAGTCCTGGAGAAATTTGTTTATGTTTTAAGAGAGTGCTGTAACCTCAGTAGGTAGCTGTATATGTGGACCATTCTGTACATCTAGTTATCAGAGGCTGTTAAAGTCTCAAGTCAGTGAGCTAATTGGCTTTTTCCAATCTTAGGTAAAAATTAAAACTACATAGAAATTTCCCATTCATTCAGATCTATTAGGAACTTCCATACTGGGAAAAATAGACATAATCTGGAGAGACAAGAAAAGCTAGATTATCTTGAAAAAAATGATACAAATTTGTCAGTAGCTCACAGAGATACAGGACACAATTTCTTGAGAGGACTCAGGAAGCACAAAAATTTGTTGTGCATTTAATGTTTGCAAAATATACTTTTCCTTCAAGTACTTGGATACCTTCAGAGGTGGTCCTGTGATTCTTGAAAATTGAAGATTGACATTAAGGTCTGAGACTCATGAAAGTTCTGGAAAAAATCTATTTTCTCAGTAAGTCCAATTCTGAAAAACAGCAAAGTAATTTAAAAAAATGAGTTCCCACTGGGCTAAATATAATAAGAGGATGTTAGGAATTCCGTAATGATATCCATCTTCTCTTTTTCTCTCCTTCCCACTGAGCTCCATAGTAGTACTATTTGTATGTTCACTGCCAATCTGAGCAATACGAAGAGAAAACAACCAGTTTGCTTCCAAAATAACGAGACATATTATTAACTAATCCATATGGGAGAAGGCTGCAGTTCTACTTAACTGTACTAAATCTGTTTCAGCTTTTACAATGATCTATTATATTGTGTAGGCTGTATTTTTTTTTTTAAAGAATAAAAATCCCTCATGCTCCTGTATGTTTTGCCTAGGCTTGTTTTGCTGGTTCACACTAGATTCTGTTTGTTTAAGGAATTTGCAGAGGAGGGGACTAAGGAAAAAAAAAAGTTAATTTCTCAGTATATACTTCCGTCCATTAGCCTATGAAGTAGAGTATGGTTGACACTGACATCAGAAAAAAGGGTCTCTGCACTACTCTGAGTGCTACTTTGAACATAAATGACACTCCCACGGAAGTACTCATATGACATTGGTAATCTCTGAATTAATGATTAAATTAAGTAATATCAGCTGCATATAAAAAAAAAGGAATAGAAAAAATCTATTTTTGTGTTTGGGATTGAATCATTATCTGCTTTTGTATAAGCCCTATGAAAATTTCCTGACTACTGACCAGTAAGACGCAACATTATGTTAGGTACTGGGCAAACTAAATTCACTTTGGCCATGCTTCAGCAATAACTAGTAGGAATGCTCAGGGCTCATTGATTGTGAGAAGTAATGACATCATTTTTAGAGCAGAACTACAGATATAAGGACTGATTAGTTACTTAAATAATTAAAAATATCTGTTAGTTCAATTATTTATTACTAGTTCATATTTTCAGATAACCTACTTTTGTATCTTACTTGAAAAAATGTACTATATACATGCAATGTTGCTACAGTGCATTCATTGCAGAAATAAGTAAACTGTTAATCAACATGAAGAGGAACATGTTTCAATAGCTGTGTCTGTATAAATGCTGCTACTATGAAGCAGAGTGGTGAAAAGAAGAAAAGATGGACAAGCCAAGCTTGGAAATTGGATGGAGAGTATCACTTTTTTAAAAAAAGGACATTTAATTGTTGACAAACCTTTTTGTTGACAATTTTTTTTTGTAGATATGCAGTTTCCACCTCTCTTCTCTGCTATAACTTGCTACTGATATCTCATGAGAAAGATAGTCCAGATGGAAAACTGAGCTCAAACTGGAAAAGAGAAGGAATGTGATGCTAAAATTAAAACTTCCAGGATGTGCCATAAGCAGAGCTTATTTGGAAGGAAAATCTTGTGGTTTCTCAATTTGATTCAGACCAAGAGCCTAAATACGACACTATCAGTTACCCTGATAAAGGCCTGAAACATTCTGGCAATTTTTCAAATTCAAATCAAGCTAAATCCACATGTAATATTACACTGAATCTGCATGAAACATTTCAATCTTGCTCTCAAAATTTCCCATAAATGTCAATTTATGAAAAATACTATTATCCTTATTTATATGTTTATTTATTTATTTTGGTCTTGCTGCAGGATAAAATCGAATTTCAAGTTACTCAAATAGCACACACTGATAAGATCAAGCTATTAGGAATCAGTAAATCGTGTATGTAGGAACCATGTCTTGGGCAGAGTTATCTGATGTGAGCAAGGTTACTGTTTATTTTTAGAAGCTCAATGTAATACAATAAAATCAGTACTTCTGCCCTAGTCTCTCTCACTCACTTGTTTGTTTCCTAGGTTGTAAGTTACTGACTAGAGGTCATAGTTGTATGGGCAAACAGAGATACTGTGTGGTGTTAAAACTTAATAGCCACTAAATGTCCACTGTATCACTGAATTTGTGAAGTACTGACTTAGTTGCAGTATAGCAAGTGCTTTAGACTTAAATGAAATCACTTTTTTCTCCTTACTATTTCATTGTAAGAGTGGAAAGGGTTTGAATGTGACTTAAACATCAGAAAAATTAGCCGTGAAGGGTTAAGAAAATCCTGTCGTGTCATCAGAAATGCACATATCAAAATGCGAGCTGTAATGCCATTAGTTCTAAGGAGAGAGAATGAGGTTTCTTTGCTCCTTTAATTCTTGTGTATGAATAGTTGTTTGCACTGAATCCTTAAAGGAATGGGAGTATTTAGTGCTTTGTCTATATTCCCAGAAATATGTGTACCCTATAAACAGTAGTCTTGTAAAAGACCCGCAGAGCTGTGCTTGCTTTATTCGTTGCCTCTCTCCCACAGCTCACGCTCTGCGCATCATGGTTCCTGCCTGGCTGTATTGCAGGGAAGATGATAGTGGAAACCTTGTTAAAGACATTCAACCACTGAACCAAATTCGATTCAGCCAGCAGCACTTTTGTATTAGAGAACTAAAATAAGTCAATGCTGGAGCACAGCTCTTTTTTTAAGGTGACTTGACATTCGTGATAGCAGGTCTCTTCCCCCCCCCCCCCCCCCCCCCATCAAAAGCTTTCCTTCAGGATTCAGAAGAACAAAGGGACCTCTCAAACCGTGGCTTGTTCTGGTTTAGTGTGTTTTTCCAACAGTATATATTTTGTTTGCTGAATATGGCAAAAGAAACTGGTTGTATTTTTCAGGCAGAAATCTCTCATTTAACATGTTTCAGTGTCCAAAAGCAGCGGTTATATAAAAGTAGAACACAGAGAAGAGAAATGAGGAATTTTAATCAGCAGGGTGAGTCTTTAAATGCTATTTCCAGGCGACTTCCACGTGGAGAAAAAGGATGACGTAATGTTACCGTGAAACAAAAAGAAGAGGAATAAACCCCCAAACTCTCCCCGGGAAGCGCTGCTCACCCTCGAGGGGAGGCCGACCGCGAACCCTCGTTTCTAACGGTCGGCTGTAACGGCCGCAACGGCCGCGGGCCCAGCGCTCCCAGGGCAGCGGGTGGGCGGCAGCGGCGGCGCCTCCTGCGTTGCGCTCGTGGGCCGCCAGGTGGCGCTCCTGCTCCTGTAATCGCCCTCACGCCGTCCCTCCGCCCCTGCGGCCCGTCCGCCGCCAGCCCGGCCCTGCCCCGCACGGGAACCCGCCCGCGGCCGCGGCCCTGGCCCTGCTGCCCGCTTGGCGGCCCCCTGCTCCCGCCCCGGTCTGCCCCTGCCCCTGCTGAAGGCCGAGGTTCAGCGGCCGTTTAAATTTAAATGGACTGCTGCTCCTATAAATGCAGACTTTTTATGAGTCTGAGTTGATAATCGTGGTGTATGACCTCAGGGAATCGTAGCTCTCCACAGCTCTTTGGGATATTTTCTCCCGGTGGATACATTAAGTTGTAGAGCGGTACAGAAACTTACACTGGCCACTAACATGAGGCTAAAAAGAAGCTGTAGCATCAAAATAGCCAAAATAGCTACAAGGCTGTCTAACAATTTTATGTTAACTCCTATAGCTTGTAACTAGGAGCGTGCTCTGACAGTGCATGACCAGCAGGTCAGGGGAGGTGATTCTGCCTCTACTCCGCTCTGGTGAGACCCCACCTGGAGTACTGCATACAGCTCTCTGGTCAACAACATAAGAAAGACACAAGAAAAGAAAGCTGTTGGAGGGAGTCCAGAGAAGGGCCATGAAGATGATCAGAAGGCTGGAGCACCTCTCCTGTGAAGACAGGCTGAGAGAGTTGGGGTTGTTCAGCCTGGGAGAAGGCTCCAGGGAGATCTAATTGTGGCCTCTCAAAACTTAAAGAGGGCTTATAAGAAAGACAGGGACAGACTTTTTAGTAGGGCGTGTTCCAACAGGACAAGGGGTAATGATTTAAACTAAAATAGTGTGGATTCAAACTAGATATTAGGAAGATTTTTTTACCATGAGGGTGGTGAGGCACTGGAACAGGTTGCCCAGAGAGGTTGTAGATGCCCCATCCCTGGAAGCATTCAAGGTCAGGTTGGATGGGGCTTGGGGCAACGTGGTCTAGTTGAAGTTGTCCCTGCTCATTGCAGGGGGCTTGGAACTAGATGACCTTTATAGGTTCCTTCCAACCCAAACCATCCTCTGATTCTATCATTCCATGACTCTGTGATTCCATGATTCTATGATTGTGCTGTCACTTGACATGAAACTGACAAGTAATGGACTCCACTCTGTCTTACACAGGGCATCTAGTTGTGTATGTTGCTCTTGAGAAACTGTAGCTGCCAGCTAAAGGAAGTTACTGGAAGTAGTTACGATAATTACTAGTACAAAACCAGTTCTGCATAACATTTTGAGCTCTGCCAGATTCCAGCTAATGTTACAACAGTAGGTTGTAGCTTACTATTACAATGACATTATTCAAAAGGCCTTTACTTCTGCAAGATCTTTCCAATAGTCTGTGTCTACCAAGAAGGAATTACCTGCTATGTCCCTGACTGATGTATTTAAACAGATGGGTTTTTTTCTATGCATGGAGTGGCTAACGAAACTCTACTAACAGAGTCACTCAAAAACCTGCCATACACTTTTCTGAGCATGTTATACTATCATAATAGGGTAAAGAAAAAAGAAGAGAAACAAAGCATAGATACAGGATAAGCAACGGAAATAAGTCTGAGCTAATCTGCTTGCTGTAAACATGCTGTTCTGGCATGTTTCACTCTCCTAAAATAACCAAGTTGTTGACAGTATTTTTGGTTTAGAGAGAGAGAAGGGACCTATTTCCATTCTTTTTTTTTGAAAAAAGCATCACATTTGTGCAGATATCTAGAGTATTTTATCTGCACCCTCAAGAATTTTCTACTGTTAATACATATTGCAAATTCTCTGCTCTAAGTGCATATATAAATGCATAAGAATTAAGCATAGGTATACCCAGAATGAACCCTCCACGCTAGGAAAAAAAACCCCAACAAAATCCCTTAATTAAAAGAAACGACAAAACCAACATAAAAGCAAGATAAAACTTTTCAAACCTAAATTATTTATAAAATAGGTAACAATGATGTATAACAGGAACACCTGTTGAACATGCAAAATGTCTGTAGTATTAATATTATTTAGAACTTTAGTTACTGGTACAGAGGTATGAAAATGTATTTCAGGGCTATGAGTCTGTAGATCGTGTTAATGGATATCTTCAGTGGAGTGCATGTCTGATCATAGGGTACAAAATTCTTCAGACCTGGGACTTCTATTGCCTTCCTGCCATCCTTTAGTGTTATTTAGGCTCTAGTTAGCATGAAGAGTGCTGGGTGGTGTAACAATTGATTAAAGGGCACTTGTGACGTAAAGAATTTAATAAGTTGAATGATCAACTTCCATTCATGCTTATCCTGCAAGCTACAGTAACCTAATTGAATTGTATTCCTGCTGCAAAACTTCCTGTCTGTTGTTTTAAGAATATTCTTTGCAACACTGGTTCATATCTTTAATCTTCTGCTCTTCCTTGTATTTGTTTCTTGCTTAGTTTTTCTTCTGGCTTCTTCCTTTTTCTCTGCAGTCTTTTCTGCTTTTTCACGTTCACCCACATCATCTTCAGCTCTGACATTTCAGTCTGTTGATGCACACAAACATTCTGCCAAAACAGGTTAACTAGAAATAGTCCCATCTTTAGTGACTGCTCCATTTTCAGCACTACGTTTTACCAACTGTGATTGACAGGGGTCATGCTGTCAAGCCTAATAGTTCCTAAGTGGTGATTAGCTGGACTAGTGGTATTTGTAGGGGCTTGATGGACACCTAACCTTCCACTGCACTAATCTGTCCTACATATGAATCCTCTACTCTTTCAGAAATGCAACAGTGGATCATTTACTGTGATTTACTAATCATTGTGGTGGTTTGGTTGTTGTTGTTTGTTTCGGCTCTACTCGCCTCTCTTGTGAGCTCTGCAGAGTCTCGCCCTGAGGAAATATAAAATGCAAGACCTGCATGAAGGTAAGAGGAATGGAAGCGAAACATCTTCTGAATTTCATTTCCCATAAGTCTGATGCTTTGTCTTAATCACTATGAAATTGTAACTCAAGTTATGAAGCTCAGAAAATAAGTGCTGGGCCTATGTTCTAAGAACACATGAGGATTTCTCAGAAATATTAATGTCCCGGAAAATCTCTTTACATTATGCTTTTATTTTTCCTCTTCTAACCTTTTTCTGCTTTCCCCTACCATAATCTAATTATCCAGGCCATAATAATCTAAACTGTAAAAATAATCCTCCTTTCTTTGTCTATTTCTTCTGCATATTCCAAAAAGTAAAAGAATAATTTTGAACATCTAATTAGCCCATCATCTGTGTTCATAAATCACTGTAAATCTTCCTTTCCATTTGAGTTTATTGTATTTATTTTGTCTGTGGGTGCATTTAGTCCCACAAAAATATTACTGTTTTAAACAGAATTGTGTATTCCAGGATGCATACAGGTAGCATACAAAGCTGTTGAGCAGCACCAGAATATCCGAACATGCTAAATGCCCAGATTATGGAATAAAGGAGGATATGGAGCTGGCACATGTTTTCACTCAAAGAGAATACGAATAAAAGCATGAGAAAAATGCTTTCACCCTGAAATCTCTAGAATGAAAGTCAGAAGATGTAATGAAGGTTAAATTTCTTGCACTGTAACAGCCTTGTGGCACACAACTACCTTGAGTATGTTTATGGTACCGTTTTGGTTAAGATCAGGTTGTAATTTTGAATCAGCAATTGGTTTGCATTGTGGAGCAGTTTGTTCTTAAAAGTGCACAAAATGAGTACTTCTTGGATGAATATGATTGAAACCTATCATCAGCAAATTTGCTGATGATACTAAGCTGGGAGGAGTGGCCGACACACCAGAAGGCTGCGCTGCCATCAGGTGAGACCTGGACAGACTAGAGAGTTGGGTGGAGAGGAACCATATGAAATTCAATAAGGGCAAGCATAGGGTCCTGCACCTAGGAAAGAACAACCCCAGGCGCCAGTCCAGGTTAGGGGTTGACCTGCTGGGAAGCCGTGCTGCAGAGAAGGACCTGGGAGTCCTGGTGGACAACAAGCTCTCCATGAGCCAGCAGTGTGCCCTTGTGGCCAAGAAGGCCAATTGTATCCTCGGATGCACTAAGAAGAGTGTAGCCAGCAGGTTGAGGGAGGTTCTCGTTCCCCTCTACTCTGCCCTGGTGAGGAATATAGTGTCCAGTTCTGGGCTCCCCAGTTCAAGAAAGACAGGGAACTCCTGGAGAGAGTCCAGTGGAGGGCTACAAGGATGATTAGGGGCCTGGAGCATCTCTCGTATGAGGAAAGGCTGAGAGAGCTGGGTCTGCTTAGCCTGGAGAAGGGAAGACTGAGAGGGGATCTCATCAATGCTTTAGCAGGGAGGTTGGACTAGATGATCTTCAGAGCTCCCTTCCAACCCCTATCATACTGTGAATCTGTGAATCTGTGAATCCATGAAATTTTTAGTTGAAATGGAGTTGGGCAAAGACTTCAAGAGTGCACGTAAGGCAGTTCAACTTGTAATTGGCTTCAGTTCCTGATTCTCTGAGACATCTAGACCACCTGAGATTTATTTTTTGCAGGTCTGCTCTTCACCAGCCATAGGCATCATTCTCATGAGGAGATGGCTGTCCATTACCTGACCAGTGCACAAGAATATTTCAACATGGAACAGGAACAGAAAAGAAAATACTCTGAGATAAAGGTTGTCCTTAGTGGGTCATCGAACAGGAAACTGGAGCAAGAAGTGTATTAAATGAAAAGTTAGAAACATCTCCTCAGGAATACAATTCACCAGGCTTGCCTCAAAGCCCAGAGAATTCAATTGCTTTTGAAATTTAAATATTGTACTAGCATCACTGCAGGTCATTTTCTTCACCTAGCAATCGTTCCAGGAATTCGTTTACTGTCAATGATGTCAGATATTCCTCACCAGCTGTTTTCATCTAGAAACCCACTCCTATCATGATGTACTCCTTATAAATGTAGGCATACCCTTTAACCATTGTCATGATTCAGTTCCTCATCTGTAAGCTAATGATAATACTTTGATAAGAAGAGTTTTGTAAGGCTATGGTCACTGACATTTGTGACATGCATAAGAACTATGCAGGCAGTGCTTTTGAAAAGCCTATAAATAGAATAACCCATTAGGCTTTTGGGAATGCTGCAGGTTTGTTGATTTTTACATTTCAAGTTTAGTAATATTTGGTAATATTGCTATTTACATACCATAGAATTTCAAGGGCAAAACAGTATATTCTGTTATTCTAATTGTGAATTACTGCAGTAAAATATCATATTTTATTATTTATGTGAAATCATGTGTTTGTGAGCTTAGCTGCTTAAGGCTTATTGGGAGTTTGCAGTATTTATTATTCAATTTGTACCACCAAGAATACAAAGTTGAGAACTTCAGCGAGTGAATTTTCATCAGCAGAAATGCACATAGAAAATTAAAACAACTGCAAGACAACTGTATTGTTCATGTCTAGCACATGATTGCTGGAAAATGTATAGTCAGAAAATACTGCAAGAAAAAGAAGAGGTGGCAGAGAAATAGCTCTAAGATCATGCACCTATTTACCAGTAAAGTAGTTAGGACATGTAAGGGAAAATGCCTTTGTGAATGAAATCTCTAAATATAACTTAGGTTTTTATTTCACCACATCTTGGCTGAATATACGAACAGTTATTTTTTATTCTTATTAAGTCATAGAGGAGGTTTTTTATAATGGCCATACTTGTTAAAATATCTGTCTTCTTCACATACTAAGTGACTTGTCAGTCTTCCAAGCTTACTGAGAAGTGTTTATCACATTCTTTTGGTATAAGGTGGTCTCAGTATTCTTTTCAGTAGAAAGGTATTTATATCCGATCTTCAATGACTGATGTATGTCAAGGGTGTAGTGTAGAAGACTGAGACTTAAAGAGTATTTTAAATAAAAAATCCCATGCTAAATGTATGCCTGCAAAACTGAAATACTTAATACAGTGATGCAACTATTCCCTGAAGATAGTGTGAAGTGTGCAGTTTCATATCACTTGAGATAAAGATATGCCTCACAAAGACACTCTTTGCCATTTTTCTTCTATTCTCTTATACCAAGAGGTATAAGGTGCTCTTAGAGATTACCCCAAACCAAAACAAGAAACCTGAAGAATAATAATGGAATTACATTGGCTGTTACTTCAAACTACTATAGTACACTCAAAAGAGGAATGCAATTGCTCCTCTGCTAATGTACTATCACTGCTGTTCAACTAAGTCATGTCAACTTATCTCATAGGAATTTGTTGATTTGTTTCATAGGCAGTTTGTTGCTTATTTTGATAGCCAGATGAATTAGGAACTTTCTGGTTCTGTTGTTCCCACAGTTGCTGTTTTAAAATGTTTTGTCAGTTACCTAAAAGTCCAATAAATATAATCAGAATAAAATAGAAAACAGTATGTGTACAGGCTATGAAAGTAAAATGCACTTTTGGCAAGTAGAACTTGCAAGCAAAGTGATTAACATTGCACACCTAAACAGATCAGAAAGCTCAAAGCATAACATTTGTGCATGAAAATTTTCAACCTATTCTCATGCAGTTTTGAAAGTGAAGCCAAACAGGGCTCTGGGTAATTTTTAAGATTATTGGGCTTGCTATCAGATACACTGTGCGTAGTGTTGATGTCTGAACTACTGCCAGTGCATCCAGCAGCTTGTGAGATTCACCTAGGAGCTGCTGGTGTTACTTCGTGTTGCATCAGATGCATTTCCACATAAACACAGTTTTCTATTTTATTTTGTTTTCAAAGCATTTACTTCTGGACTATGCAGCTGAAAAATGAAATTTAGGTTGTCCTAATGCTCTTGGGTTGGTTGGGGTTTTTGTTTCTTTTTGTTTTTTTTTTTTTAGGGGGTGAGGGAGGGTTGGGGTTTTTTTTTTTAGATTTTCAGTGCTTTAGGGGGAAGGATTTAGGGCATTTATCACCTTAACAGTTTGATTGCAGTTCATATCTCATGGTTTGACAGTGCTGTCCTGGTAAAACAGTTCTTCCACCTCCTTAGCTGCTCCTCCAGCCCACAGCAAAATAACTAACTAACTAACTAACTAACTAAAATAAATGTCTGCCTGAAAAAAGAAGATGCTGTATGACTGTAATTTGTATCCTTATGTGAATTGTATATACATCATTTGTCTCTCACATTTCTGTTGTCTAAACAAAGATAGGATTGTCAGGCCTGCAGAAATGGTCCTTCACACAGTGCAGAAATGGATTTTTTTGAATGAACCTTTATGATCCAGTCTGTATAAATCATATAGCCAGGTGGAGGTCAGATGCAATCTCACCCTGATTTAAGTACTACTGAAATAATACAATTACTTCCTAACCTTTTAAAATAACTATTGATTTGCTTTATTTCTCCAAGCTTCATAGCAATATGGAATGCTTAGTTGTAGGACAGTTTAAAATATAAATTATGGTTGTTTGGGGTTTTTTTTAACTTACCCAGTGAATTCCCATGGGTATAGTGAGAAGTGTACTGTCTCACAGTGTATGCCAGCAGTCAGTGCATAGATCTTTCAAGGAGGAATTCATCAAGGGAGGAGCTGGGGAAGGTGGAAAGAAGGGAAAAATCTGAGCAACTTCCATATGGCTATCTTTATCAGCACTGGAGATACTTCAAGCATACATCTGCAAAGTTGAAGGGGCTTTAAGAAAGATTATTTTTGAAAGATCCTGATTTCCAATTATGAACATGATATATTAGAGATAAAATTATTGGTAAAAATTGTAATTCCACAACTCAAGATTTCAGGGACAAGCATCTTGGTTTTGCACTGATAAAAATGTGACAGTTTCTTCCATCTCTGTTCAAGGCTGAAATTATTGGTAAAGTTTGCAATCTGCCATTATGTCTTGTAAGTAATGTTTGTTTGTTATGTTTTTCAAAGCTGGGAAATACTTTATTTCATAAGTCACTCTTTCCAGTAGAAACTGTATCAGGTAAGCCACCATTAAAATCTCAGCTAAAATGAATTTGAAAATTTAGATTTGAGTCTTGATACTTTCTTTTAAATTTGCTATGCAGAAATTTATGACTACTTTGTCAACATCCTTCTTCACTGTATTGAAACTTTTTCTTCAATGTAAATCTATTCCTTAGTCATGCCTAAGAAAATCAAATGTAGCTCACTCCATGCTGCTCCCATTGTTGCTAGCTGCTTGAAACATTATTGCTCTGGACTGTAACTGTCAGCAGAGGCTATCAATAGACAAATGGCAAAACCTGAGACATCCTAATGACAGGGAAAATTACTAGAGTTGGAAAAAATTCATGCAATACCTTCCTACAGGGTGTCATTTTGTTAACTGTGTCAAAATATGGAATAATTTAAACTGAACACTGGTTAATTTAGCTTTGTTTGAGGCCTGATACTGTTATGTTATCTTGTTCCCCTGTAAAAAAAAAAAAAAAAAAGCTAATTACATGCTGCATTTGTAGAGCAGACTACTGTGAGAATAGTATTAAAAAAGCTGGTTTGATACACAGTGTAATCTAATACTTAATATACCAGCTCCTTTGAGAGGGGTAGGTGAGTGATTGATTGGTTGTAAATATTTTTCATGTTTACATTACCGAGCAAGACTTTTGACCTTGCAATTCACGTATATGTTTTGTATCTCCTGGATGTGATTTTTTTTTTTTTTTTAGCTATAATCTTGAGAGTTGTAAGGTGTGTGTTATAGGCACATAGCAAATTAGCAAAATTTTACCTGACACTTTAGATATGTGCCCTACCACTTGGGATCAAAGCAAACTTTACGTTACAGGGAGACCATAAGAGTTAAAGTCATGTTGTACACACTCAAAGAAAAAAAAAAGTCCTGAAGGCTAACATTACTCCTTACATCACATGTGAGCATTAAAGTATCTTGCATAGGCTATATTAAAGCCCTTTCACAAGTGGTGAGGATTGCTGTGAGTCTTACAGTAGGGGATGGGAATGGAACCAGGGAAAATTGAGATCATTAATTTGGAGCAGTAGATTTTTCTTCAGAAAATAGTGAAAAGTGAAGAGAATGTGTGACTAGTGTACAGTCTTTTAGCACTATCCTGGTGTTTTAGAAGAACAGTAAAAATGACAAATGAAACCTCTGATCTGAAGCAGTCAGTGATACAAACTCTGACTGACCGCTGAGTCCTGAAATTAAAAAAGAAGCACATTCACCACAAAGGAAAATGTCTGAGATAGAATATTCAAGTGGTATGTCTATGTGAAGCCCATTTCTGTCATTCTGTAAAGATAAACTAAGTAGCATTCCTTGGTTTAGGTTAGAGAAAGAAAATCTGCAGAATGATATAGTTTGACTTCACTTTAGAATAAGGAAAATGATGTAATTCTTAAACAATTCTGTTGGGACTAGCTGCCTTTAGCCTGTGCATCATTCTGTACACCTTGGCCTAATTCATACTTGCCTGTGTGCCAGAAAAAGTTGCCCATGCCCAATGTGGCACACAGAGCGATTTCTTCTATTTCAGCATTTGCCCATTGCCTCTCGTCCTGTCACTGGGCACCACAGAGAAGAGTCTGGTTCCATCTTTTTACTGCCCCCAGTCAGGTGTTTACAGACGGGAATAAGGTCCTCCTGAGCCTTCTCTTCTGGAGGCTATATACTCCCAGATCTCTCAGCCTCTCCTGATACGACAGATACTCCAGTCCCTTAATCATCTTTGTGGGCCTTTGCTGGACTATTATGTCCATGTCTGTCTTGTACTGGGAAGCCCAGCCCCACAGGAGCACATAAGGTGGCTCATGGTCAGCTTGGAATCTACCAACATCCACAGGCCCTTTTCCACAAAGCTGTTCTCCAGCCAGTCAGCTTCCAGGGTATGCTAGTGCATTGCGTTATTTCCCTGCAGGGGCAGAACTTTCCATTTCTCTCTACTGAACTTCATGAGGTTTTTCCCAACCCATTTCACCAATCTGTCCAGAACCCTCTGAGTGGCAGCAGAACCATGGAGTATGTCTCTCTTCCCAGTTTTGTATTATATGCAAAAGTGGTAAGGGTGCACTTTCTCCATAGCCCAGGTTATTTTGGACTTAGTATCAGCCTCTGGGGTATACCACTAGTCACTGGCCTCCAGATGGACTTTGTGCCTCTGATCACAACCCTTTTTATCTGGCAGTTCAGTTTTCAATCCACCTCAGTATTTATCTAGCACATACTTCATGAGCTGGTCTATGAGGATGTAATGGAAGACAGTGTTGAAAGCCTTGCTAAAGTCAAGATAAACAACATCCACTGCTCTCCACCTAGCCAGTCATCACCTTAGCAGACGTTCATCACTTTTTTGCTTATCAAGTGCTAATATTATAAAACTCAGGCATAGAATCAGATTTTGTGTGGAGGACAGTATGTCACCCCTAAATTGCTTTGGGTTTGACAGCAAATACTTCTGTCAAACAGATTTCTTTAATCTGATCTTAATTTAACAAATAGTTCACTGATTTCACTTGGTGATGAATATGCTGAAAATCTTATGATACTTAGGACTATGCAGGACCAGGCTGTAATGTGTTAGGTGCTGCCACAGAAAGAATTCTTATTTTCAACAGGTAAAACAATTCCTGGTACCATGTTTTTCACCTTCGTAACACCGCTAGAATTTCAGGTAAGTGCAGCATTAATCTTCAGTAGGTTAATTTCAGAACTCTGGAATACCTAATTGTCCTGGTTCTGGCTAGGATAGAGTTAATTTTCACAAGGAGCCACCACAGGTAAGCCAAGCTGGCCAGGGGCTAGTCCATACCATGTGATGTCATGCTGCCCATAAGAGGGGGCTAGTCAAGGAGGGGCGGGTTCAACGCGGCTTCAGGACGGTCTTAGAGTGGGCTGAGCACCGGTCGGTGGTTGGATCGGTAAATGGTAAATTGCCTTGTGTTACCACCCATTGTGAACATTCTGTTATCAGTACTGCTGTTGTTGTTTCCCTCCCCCTTTGCTGTCCCGGTGACCTGCCCTTATCCCAACCCACGGGGTTTGCCTCTGTCCTCCCATTCTCTTCCCCATCCTGCCGGGGTGGGGGGGAGGGGTGAGTGAGTGGTGCCTGGTGCTCAGCTGCTGGCTGGGGCTGAACCAAGTCACAAATGTGCGGCAAAAACAAAAGAAAGAAGAATGGAAATCTTCAGCCAGTTACAGACCATAGTGATGTGGTGGTGCCATCAACCTATATTGCCATTAGCTTTTACTTTGACATTATTAACCTGCTTATATTGTCAAGGTTAAAAAATAAGAGTAGGTGTTTATCACTATAGAGGCTAACTATTACTTGACAGCTGAGATGTAAGAGTTGAAATCTATTCCCACCGAAGTCAGCAGAAATTTTGCCAATGGTTTTAATGGAATAAGGAGTTGGCCTTCATTTATAAAGAAAACCACAGAACCAGCAGTGCTAGCAGAGATGTAAGAACTGCAAGGAGGGATAATTTATAAGGGAGATTTGTTATAAAATAGGACCAAATCCTGCAGTCCTAGCACTAGCAAAATTCTTTCAATGGTTAAGAAATTAGAATAAGGAAGCCTATGGCTCATAAGTAGATAACATATAAACTAAGAAAGAAATGATGCAAAAATTTACAAAGAAGATATGTGCACTTTTATTTTAGAATGTGGTCTGAATACATATGCATTAATGTCCAGGTTGTAGTCACAATGAAAAAGGTTATAGACTAAATAGCCAAATTTGCAGGTGACTCCAGCAACTGAAAACAAGAAGGCTGATTTGTGTTTAGAAGCACGGCCAGCAGGTTGAGGGAGGTGATTCTCCCTTTCTACTCCGCTCTGGTGAGACCCCACCTGGAGTACTGCATCCAGCTCTGGGGGCCCCAGTACAGGAGAGATATGGAGCTGTTGCAGCGAGTCCAGAGGAGGGCCACGAAGCTGATTGGAGGGCTGGAGCACCTCTCCTGTGAGGACAGGCTGAGACAGTTGGGCTTGTTCAGCCTGGAGAAAAGAAGGCTCCGGGGAGATCTAATTGCGGCTTTTCAGTACCTGAAGGGGCCTACAGGAAAGATGGAGAGGGACTGTTTATGAGGGAGTGTAGTGACAGAACAAGGGGTAATGGGTTTAAGCTGAAGGAGGGTTGATTTAGATTAGATGTTAGGAAGAAATTCTTCACTATGAGTGTGGTGAGACACTGGGACAGGTTGCTCAGAAAGGTTGTGGAGGCCCCCTCCCTGGAAGCGTTTAACACCAGGTTGGATGGGGCTTTGGACAACCTGGTGTAGTGCAGGGTGTCCCTGCCTGTGGCAAGGGGGTTGGAACTAGATGATGCAATCAAACCATTCTATGATTCTGTGATAATGGTGGTTTCTGGAGACACAGCTGAACATCAGAGGATGGGAAATTGATAAATCAAAACAGTTCGGTTCATTGTTGCCTCTAGTGAGTAGTGACTTTTAAAAAATAATTATATGCATATAATCATTACCTGATATCTGTTAATTTACAAGTCTTAGATGTCTGCTTTCTATGACCTACTACTGACATGTTTTCCAAATTAGCACAGGTATTATGCTGTAAACTACAGATTTTCTTACAGACTTATGTAACTTTTAAGAGCTCTTCACGTTACCAAGCATCTTGGAGTCTGAGAAGTGTTTAGTTATGAACCAGTGCCCAAGGAACAAATTCATTCGCTCTTTGCTGTCTTGAAGACAATAGTGATGCTTGAGGTGAAATGAAAACACCCAGAAACATGAACAGGTAGGTCGTCTGCACAAATGTCATTTGGAATAATTACATAAAGAAACAATGCTGTGAAAAACATGCAGCCCGCTAGTGTCTAACTGCTAATATCACTTTTCTGCACACAACAGTCACTTGGAATGTCACAGTGACAATGGGGTTGGAGTCCATCACTTTTACTCTAACATAATAAATTTACCTCTTTTAGCTAAAGGAAAGAATCCAACTGTAAGCAACTAAGATCTGATTTATACAGCTGAGCAGTTCTTTTTTAGTCTAGCCGTTACAGGGCAGAAGTACCATATATACTAGCAAAGTAATTGTGAAAATTTATTATATAAAAGGTTTATACAGAGAATAATACTACTGATCACTGAAAATGTTATGAGAGTGAATTACTCACTGTTGGAATGCGTAAAGAAATCAAGTGCCTTTAGTGTGGTTCAGAGCAGTATCGACTAACAAGAACAGGTAATAGTAAGGTTGCTTTTTGTTGTTTTTATCAACATCATTACTTTATGCTCCCCCCCTCCCCCCCTTTAGAAAGAGTTAATGTTAAACTCTAGGATGCTGGTATAACAATTTGGCAATTTGTGATTGAAGAGTTCATATTTTATTTTCTGGTTGATATAGCTTTAGTATGTAATTTCTTATTTTCTTTTCAATTAAAAATAAATTATTATTTACCTTATTATGTAAGATATAAATAAAGATTTTGGCTTTATATTATTTGTTAATATATCATGTGGAAGGAGATGATATGTGGAAATGCGTATGTCTATCAGTTTGCTTTTGGTAAACTTTATTCTTACCATTGTCTGATTCAGGATAGGGTTAAGAAAGTAGGACTATACTGAAAAAGCTAGTACTTAGAAGTTGGAGTGAAAGCATAAGTATTATGATTTTTGGTTTTGTTTTGGGAAAAAAAGTGGTTCTAGCCCTTATGAATGTGACGACAAACTTAAGTGTCTGAGTCCAGCAGAGAAGTCTAGATTTTGCTTTAAGTTTTGAAAGGCCTGACTCTTTATAAAAAGACACCTTGATAAAAGTTTGGAACGTGGTGGCAGAGCCCTAGCCAAAGACAGTTTTAAAAATATGAAGAAAACCTTCAGTAGGAAGCACTATGAAAAGGAAGTGGAAATTGCACTTCTATAGTTTCCGAATCCCCATTTATCCTGGCATTCCAAAATTAAGGTAAGAAGACAGCAACTATAAGCACTGCGTAAAACAGGGCTATGGGCAATGACCTTGTAGTGGAGAAATGAACTGTTCCAGCTTTTAAATATTGCAGTGGGGCAAGCCTTTTCATTGCTTTCTCCTACCTAGGTTTGTCTCCTTCTTGTACCCCTTATTAACACTTCTGCACACAGGCACATTTTAGACAAATTGTTCAGAAAGTAGATACTCTAAAATCTTTTAGAAACAACATGTTTGACAATATGCAACTAAAATAAAAAGAATTAGGAAAAACTTGATAATGTTTGCTTAATCTAGTGACAATTCCTACCCTCTCCATCCTTTTACTTTTTTTTTCTTTTTAGCAGAGTACCATGCACATCGTCTGACCCATTAAAACCAACCATCTGATTCATTTTCCCATACAAAAGGCAAAAGCAAATTTGTAGTCCCAGTCTATTTAAACTGCATGCAATTCAGTTGCAAGAAATGTAATCTTTAAAAGCAGGCTGAACTGTGTCTGAAATCTGGCACTCTCATGGCACTCCAGGCCCCTTAAGAGTTGAGAGTATTCCATCCAGGGCGAGTAACAAGTACCCAGAGTTGAAAACTGTCAAGTAAATGGTTTCCTAACCTGTTTGCTTTCAATGTCTTCAGGAATGCAGTGGAAGAAGCTGCTGACCAGGTGAATGGGAGCAAAGGAAGATGTATGAATGGGTGGGTGAGATACAGTGGAAGTTTCCCTCTGTTTCATATGCAATTTCAATTGGACATTTGCCCTAGCACAAATATGCATGGTGGACTGCCCTAACCGAGAAATTATTTTGGCTGTGTCATTGCACAATAAATTAATGAGTGTCTTGGACATCTGTGTCTGAGCTGACTTTTCTTTTGTTTGCCTCAGAGGTTTTTGAAGACCTCTCCAGTGATGGTGGATAATAATTGAGTTCCTCTAGCTTCTTTCATTCTGTGCCTCTGAGATCCTTCCTCTAGTGACTGTGACCTCTTCTATCCTTCTCTTATTGTTCTGGGGTACAACCATCCCTATATTTCTACAGAGGATTCACCTTCCAGACTTTAGCTACTGAGGAATAAATGACAATGTGCTGTGACCTTTTATACTAGCACTTCACAGACTCGTAGGAATTGCAATTACATTTGCTCTTTTTGGCATGTGTGGCCCCTCAAGGTTTTACACAGCTGAAAATCTGCGGCAGCTCTCTCTTGAGCATCAGAAACAAGATAGTCCAGATGAACAGCAGCTGCACATTCAAGTACAGAATTATTTCTCATGCAAAAAGGTATAAGAATCCTCCCTGTAAAAAAAAAAAAAAATCAAAGTTGAGTGAGACAGTTAGTAACACAAATGTAAATTTGTCCATTGAAAACCCATTCTGTTTGTACTTTCACAGTATACATTTGTAACTTATACTAACTAAAGATCTTCGGGAATTTGTAATTTGTTATCCAATGATCTAAGAAAAAACATGGGCAACAACCTATATAATGAAAGATATTGGAGTTTATACCTCCCTCCTGCTAAGAAAAGAATTTAAGTGAATGGACTTCTAGAATTAAAATCAATTTATCTGAGAGAAGATACTCAAATCTAGAGGCAGGGGATCTGCTGAGCGACCTTGAGAATATCTAGAAGCTCTGCTCATATTCACTTATGAACATGTTTGTTACTAAACTTTCTGTCAGTTTTGTAACAATATTTGAGTGAACATCTTGGTGGTGTGATTTTTCTTTTGATTTTTATTTTGTGGACATTATTGTGCAATATTGGGGGAAAAGAAGTTTTGTGCAGACAAGCAAAGAGTTTGTTCTAAATTCTTTAGAAGGTCAAGAGATGCAGAAATCCCACACATCAGAAGGGGACCCCAAAGAAAGACTACCATTAACACAGTAAGAAATTAAGACACTACTTGTCTTAGAACTTTTACATTCAGACAGAAGATTCTCCCTCCCCCGTCACAGTTATACAGATCTTCTGTGTGTAAAAAGTTTTGCCCTGCCATTATTCACCTGACAATTGCATTGTCTCCTGATGCCTATGATCTTTTGTTCTCAGACTAAACAAGAATATTTTGTAAAGCACATTCTTTAAAAATGTTCAGAAAGTTTGTAACTGAATTCTTGCTGAAGGAAAGTAAGAAAATTCTTAAAAATCAGAGTAATATCTTTATGAAGAATAATTACTTTTTTTTTTGTTTGTTTCATTTGCTATATGTGTCTACACTCAGTGTGACTGATTAAAAAAAGACTCTTGATATACCAAGACTAGAGGTCACCACAACATTTTAGGAAACATCACGAAATTAATCTATACATGATAAAGCTTTTTTGAAACAGGTAGTGCGTGGTAAATCTGTTAAGTGTGGGAAGGCAGTAGTCTAAAATCAGTGCAAAATTTGGTGAAAAATATTTGCTGAAAATGCAGTTTTGCTTTTAGAAATATATTTGACATTCATTTTTGGCCATCAGTTTTGTAAACATGGCTCCATTTGACCATCTTCAACACTTACCTAGTCTGGAGTGTTATCCTTGTGCAGACAAAAATACATATGCAAGGAGTGCTTATTTGTTTCTAAGATGTAGGAAGAAATAAAGCTTTTGAAGAAGCCCTTGATACAACAGTCTAACATACTAAAACAACAGAAAAAAGATAAGAAATCTGTATCCTGAGAAATCCCAAATAATACACACCTGATTTGCTTTCCTCACCAGAGTCTATACTATCCGTAAGTTGACGATTTCTTTAACTTTTTAGTATTTTTATTTTATTTTCCTTGATTATTAAAAAACAGTGTTCAGAATCTCTAATTTGAATGATAAGAGAATTCATTTTCATGCAATTTTTTTAGGCTGCACAGCATTTAAATACTGGGGTTTGGAAATAGAAGCTTAGAGCGTGCATGCTAGAAAATGCTTAAAATACTGTTAGAGGGCACAAGAATATTTTTAGTGAAAGCTACCAGAACACTCTGATCAGGCAAAAACCTGTGATATGATGGCTAACATGATGGATCCACATTGGACATGGTAGATTCAAGATTACACGGAACATTGATGTTATTGGACTACTTACCAGCTTGAGAAAAACTCTGGGGAAAAAAAAGCCCACAACATAAAGCACAGAGATAAAGCAATTCAGTGAAAACTAGTGTGAAAGTAGAAGAGAAATCAGGCTTTAATAAGTATAGTCTTTGCACTTAATATGAACTTCCAGCTGACTAGGAAACCTGTTTATGAAAAAATGGACAATCCCAGAAGAAAAACAAATTACAGGAAGCCACTTCTTACCAGTTTGAACTAGTTCAGTATTTTCCGCTGAAGTGATCAATTTTCTTTCATTCAAGTTATCAAATTATCTCCTCAGAGATTTTCCATTTCTTTGCAGCTGGTGGGTGTTTGGATAAAACTGAGGACAGAATTCAGCTCACAGTTTTTGAAGGGCTTTGGTATCTTTCAGGATAAAGAATTCAATGTAAATATAAGATTATTATGTAGGAGAAGAGCTGTGAACTTAGAAAGCAATTAAAAAAGACAATGTAGAAATTATCATCAGGTTCATGAACAGAATAATGAAGGCTAATGCATCTTTTACCGGAGTTGCAAAATGCAAATGAATAACAGTGTTTATTTATAAACTATTGTCAGTGTAGGCTATGATGTGTTCAGAGATACGGCATATTATAAAATAAAAGACAAAATTGCTGGAGCAGCTAAAGAAAAAAAAATCTAAACCTGAATTCCAGGTTGATCAATGGGAATCTGTAGAGTTAAGGATACTAAAGGAAATAAATATTTGTTTATGCAAAAGCTTTGAGTTGGTTTAAATATTAACATGATATATTTCTTCCATGAGATTGTGTTAATTTTTACAAAAATTAAATGGAATCTGCGTCCTAGACAGGAAATAAAATCACCAGTATTATGTTCTCAGTGCTAAAGTTAATTGTTCTGAATGGGCTGTCAGTAGAGGTTTATCTAAGGATAGAAATGTGGTTGTACCTGATTTAAAAGAATATGGTTAGATAAGAATATTAAATGAAAACTACATTTGTACTTTTGCAAATCTGTGCATAGAAACCAATTTCTTTTTGAACTTTTTGAAACCTGATTTTACTGAATTATATTAAAAAGCAGAACATTTATGCGCTGAATCTTTCTCCTCTACATCTCTACTGAGAGGGAGGAGGGGTGGTTTGGGGAAAGGTAAAACAAGAACTCATTAGCGGTTTTTTTTGGGGGGGTGGTGATTTTTTTTTGCTAAATTTTATTTCTCTTCTAAGACAATGGTTTACATTAATTATGTGCTTAGCCCTATAGCCCTATGGTAGCATATCTTGTTGGTATGTGAGGCCAAACTAATGTCAAAATTATCTCATTCTCAATTAACAATTCTATACAGAAAACTGTGCTGGTTTTGGCTGGGATAGAGTTCGTTTTCTTTATAATAGCTAGTATGGGGCTATGTTTTGGATTTGTGCTGAAAACAGTGTTCATAACACAGGGATGTTTTTGTTATTGCTGAGCAGTGCTTACACAGAGCCAAGGCCTTTGCTGCTTCTCACACCATCCCACCAGCAGCAGGCTGGAGGTGCACAAGAAGTTGGGAGGGGACACAGCTGGGACAGCTGACCCTAACTGACCAAAGGGATATTCCATACCATATGACGTCATGATCAGCATGTAAAGCTGAGGGAAGAAGAAGGAAAGGGGGTACACATTCAGAGTGATGGCATTTGTCTTCCCAAGGAACCGTTATGCATGATGGAGCCCTGCTTTCCTGGAGATGGCTGAACAGCTGCCTGCCCATGGGAAGGGGTGAATTAATTCCTTGTTTTGCCTTGCTTGTGCATGTGGCTTTCGCTTTACCTATTAAACTGTCTTTATCTCGACCCATGAGTTTTCTCACTTTTACCCTTCCAATTCTCTGCCCTCTCGTGCTTGGGGGAGTGAGTGAGCAGCTGTGCGGTGCTTAGTTGCTGGTTGGGGTTAAACAATGACGAAAACAAACCTTCATCTTCTTGCTGAGAAAGCTGTCTGAGGTCACGGCTAGGATGCTTTTGGTATTTTTGAAAGGTTGTGAAGATGAATGGGGAAAGGCAAATGAGGCACCCATCTTCTGAAATATGAAAAGCATGATTCAGTAAATTAAAGCTTCACTTTGATCCTTGAGGAATCTATGAAGTGGATTTTATTAGAAGTAAGTTCTGAGCACATGCAGGATAAAAAACCCCAGTATTTGAGAATAGCCAGAATGGATTTCTAAGGGATAAACCATGCCTGAGTGACAAGGATGCCTTCTGTGTAAAAATGACTGTTAAAATGTCTGTGGATAAGGGGAGAGCAGTGAAGGTTGTCTATGTTGCTTATAGCAAAGCTTTTTACAAGCTCTATCACAGCACCCTTATATTCAGTCTGGAACACTATGGTTTGAATAGCTGGACTGCTAGATGGGGGGAAAGACTGGGTTTTTTGAGCCCAGAGGGTAAAGGTTGCTGAGTCATACTCTACCTGGAGGCCAGTTACAGGGAATTTCTCAGGGGTCAGTCTTGAACCCATCCCATTCAATGTGTTCATCAATGGTTGTGCCCTCACAAAGTTTGTGGATGACACCAAATTAGGGTGTGGTTGATACACATGAGAACAAACCTCCCTTGCAGAGGGCCATGGACAACCTGGAGGAATTGACCCAAAAGAACCTCATTAAACTGAGGTAAAGGTCTGCATCAAGTATGGACTAACCTCTTGCACTGGTAGAAGGACCAGCCCTTTGCATTCCCTGAGCACTGACTGGCTGATCAAAAGTTGTACTGAAAAGGCCCTGGAGATACCGGTGAATAGCAAACTGATCAGAAACATAGCCAGTAAGTAGGTTGAGGGAGCTGCTTATTTTCCTTGGCACCCATGAGATCACATCTAGAATACTATATCCACTTTTGCTCTCCCCATTCAGATTATTAGTATCTTGTAAGAAGTTTCCTTTACTTGAATTGTTGAATAGGTGATTACAAAATCCTCAAAGAAACAAATCTCTTTTGTTTTAATTAAGTAGTTAACAGGTTTTGTATGTAATCTATCTATCTCCTGCTCCCTACGTGCAGTTTGTCCATGCCTTTTTGATTTATAACTACAACTGCTAATGGGAAATAATGGTCACAAGGAAGAGAAGAATGAAATCCCAAACTGAATACTAACAGAGAAAAGCAGAAAAAAAGAAACAAGAAACTATGCATAAACAAATATCTTAATAAAAGTTTCAGTTCATTTCTATGAGATACTTATATCACATTTTTCATGACCTTATTTTCTAGCTATTTTGTGATGCAGGGTAAGGAATAAAACATGTCAATAGGAATTTGGTTCAGATTTATGCCATCAGCCTATTCCAATAGGGAATAGTTACCAAAACCTAGACAGTTCAAATGAAATCAAAGGTTGGTTAAAATGGATCAAAGGAAACTATGGGAACTATTGTAGAACTGACAGAAAATATCAGGAAGTGCTCAAGTACATAGAGCAGTTGCTGATAACAAATTTCAATCACATTGATGTTCATTGCAATAAAAATTGATGAAAAGGGTGCATATCTGCAAAAGCTGCTAGGAATGGCTTTTTGGCTGTTTTAATATGAAACCTAGATCAAACAAAGCATTCAAACTCAAACTTGAGATAATATAAGCATCGTAAACTAAAATGCAAAAATGAGTGAATATAATACATTATGTATAAAAAAGCCTATTCAAAAAGCAGCAGAACAGTGCATGAACTTAGTGAAAAATGATTTGAAGACAAATATGTGTGAGAAAAATATTGGAAACAATAATTACCTAGGAAATATAAAGCAGAAAGTCTGAAAATATCAGTGCATTTCAATGAAAGATAAAACAATTTGATATCATTCTCATATGATCCAGATGTTGAAAAATCATAGAATCGTAGAATCAGAATATTCTGAGTTGGAAGGGACTCATACGGAACATCAAGTCCAACTCCTGGCTCCACACAGGACCAGCTGAATCAGAGCATATGACTGAGAGTTGTCCAGACGCTTCTTGAACTCAGTTAAGTTCAGTGCTGTGACCACTTCCCTGGGGAACCTGTTCCACCGCCTGACCACCCTCTTGGTGAAGCACCTTTTCCTGATAGCCAACCTAAACCTTCCCCATCACAGCTTCATTCTGTTCCCTTGGGTTCTATCACTGGTCACCAGAGGGAGGAGATCAGCGCCTGCCCCTTCGCTCCCCCTCGTGAGGAAGTTGTAGGCCGCGATAAGGTCTCCCCTCAGTCTCCTCTTCTCTAGGCTGAACAAATCAAGGGACTTCAGCCTCTCCTCATACTTCTTCCCCTCTAGACCCTTCACCATCTTTGTTGCCCTCCTTTGGGCATTCTCCAATAGTTTGATGTCCTTTTTGTACTGTGGTGCCCAAAACTGCACGCAGTACTTGAGGTGAGGCTGCACCAGCGCAGTGTAGAGTGGGACAATCACTTCCCTAGACCAGCTAGCAATGCCGTGCTTGATGCACCCCAGGATATGGGTGGCCTTCCTGGCAGCCTGGGCATGCTGTTGACTCCTGTTCAACTTGCTGTCGACCAAGACAGCCATGTTCCTTTCAATATGGCTGGTCTCCAGTGTCTCATTGCCCAGTCTGTACGTATAGCCAGGGTTGCCCCTTCCCAGGTGCGGAATCCGGCACTTGCCCTTGTTGAACCTCATGCGGTTGGTGGTTGCCCAGTTCTCCAATCTGTCCAGATCTCTCTGCAAGGCCTCTCCACCCTCGATGGAATCTACAGCTCCTTCCAATTTGGTGTCACCCACAAACTTGCTCACAACACCTTCTAGTCCTACATCCAAGTCATTTATGAAAACATTAAAAAGAACTGGCCCTAAAATGGAGCCCTGGGGAACCCCACTAGTGACTGGCCGCCAGCCTGATGTAACCCCATTTACCATAACTCTTTGGGCCTGACCCGTAAGCCAGTTGCTCACCCATCGCGCTATGTTTTTGTCAAACTGTATGCTGGATGTTTTGTCCAGAAGGATACTGTGAAAGACAGTGTTGAAAGCTTTACTGAAATCTAAAAAAATGACATCAACTGGCTTCCTTTGGTCAACTAGATGGGTGATCTTGTCATAAAAGGAAACTAAGTTTGTTAAACAGGCCCTTCCTGTCACAAACCTGTGTTGGCTGTTGCTATTGACTGTGTTGTCCTTCAGGTGTTTTTCGGTAACTTCCAGCATAATTTTCTCCATAATTTTACCAGGCACTGAAGTGAGACTGACAGGCCTGTAATTACTAGACTTTTCTTTCTTGCCTTTCTTGAAGATCAGAACAATGTTTGCCAGCTTCCAGTCAACTGGGACCTCTCCAGATTCCCAAGACCATTGAAAAACGATTGAGAGAGATCTTGCAGTAACGTCAGCCAGCTCTCTGAGCACCCTAGGATGAATCCCATCGGGCCCCATGGACTTGTATGCATCCAGGTGGAGCAGCAAGTCCCGCACAAGTTTGGGGTCAGCTGGGAGTTTATCGTTACCGCAGTCACAGTCCTCCAACTTGGGGCAACTGGGGTCCCAGAGCCCATCATCAGTGTTGAAGACAGAGGCAAAGGCGGCATTAAATGTCTCTGCTTTGTCTATGTCCCTGTTTGTAAGGTGACCATTCTCATTGAGTAGCGAGCCAATATTCTCTCTGGTCCTCCTTTTGTTATTAACATACTTAAAAAAGCCCTTTTTATTGTCCCCCACAGTACTGGCCAGCTTCAACTCTAACAGCTTTGGCCACATGAGTTTTCTCCCTACAAAGGCGAGCAGCATCCCTGTGGTCCTCCCACGTCGCCTGACCCTGCTTCCATCAGGCATACACTTTCTTTTTCTGCCTAAGCTCTAGAAGAAGATTCCTGTTCAGCCAAGCCAGCCTTCTGCCTCGCCTGCTTGACTTGTGGCATAAAATAGTGACAAGTCTTTTGTTCAGCCTTGAAATAAGTAACAATATACAGAGTAGTATTTGAAAATGGAATAGTGGATTTGTAAAATTGGAGAAATGAGCTGGGTTTAGATCTTTAGAAAGTAGATAAAGCAAACAAAATATTCTTCTACATCAGTCTTACCAGGAAACTCAAAGTTTAGGTCCATTTGAAGCCTAAATGTTCTAAACAATGGAACAGGCCTCTGGACTGTCTATTCAACTAGATTACCTCTCAAAGACATGCCAGATATCGCAGTGATATGCTGATTTCACAGAAGTGGTAGTTTATTTCACACCTGGGGAAGAATATCCCCATGCACCTTATGATTTGGAGGAATATTCCCATGCACCAGTAGATGCTGGTAGCTGTCTGGCTGGAAAGCAGCTTTGCAGAGAAGGCCCTGGGGGTCCTGGTGGACACCACGTTGAACATGAGCCAGCATTGTGCCCTTGTGGCAAAGAGGTCTAATGGTATCCTGGGCTGCATTAGGAAAAGAGTCGCCATTGGCCAAGGGAGTTTATCTTTCCCCTCTACTCAGCACTAAGATAATGAAGGGACTGGAGATGTCTCATGTGAGCAAAGGCTGAGAGACTGGGCTGTTTAGCCTGGAGAAGTGAATGCTCAGGGGGGGATATCATCAATGTGTACAAATACGTGAAGGGAGGGTGCAAAGAAGGACAGCACCAGGCTGTTTTCAGTGGTGCCCAGTGACAGGACCAGGCAATGGGCACCAACAGAAACACAGGAAGTTCTATCTGAATGTCAGGAAACACTTTTTCACTGTGAGGGTGACCGAGCACTGGTACAGGTTGCCCAAAGAAGTTGTGGGTCTCCATTCTTGGGAATATTCAAAAGTCATTTGGACATTGTCCTGGGCAACCTTCTCTAAGTGATCTTGCTTGAGCAGGAGGGATTGGACAAGATGACGTCCAGAGGTCCCTTCCAACCTCAGGCATCCTGCGATTCTCTGATAAAAGCAGTGATTTAGTAACAAGAAACAGCAGGAAATAGAAAAACTATTCATCTCCTGTTAATATTGCTTAGAATTTTTTAATTAAATAGAAAATTGTATCTTTTTAGCACAATTATATCCAATTTTACTTGCAATTTTTTCTGCAAATATTTAATATTTTTTGTTGTTGTTTATTAATTTTTAAATTTATGTATTTCTCCTTTTACAAAACTACTCACTTACAGAAAGATCCTACCTCACCAGAATATTAGGTCATTTTTCAGTATTTACACACTTCTACTTCAGGGAGGATTATACCTCTGCTGCAGAGACCCATTACAAGGACCCCTAAACATCTCAGTGGGAATGTAAGCAGCAGCATTCATCTTAAGAATGAACTATGATAAAGGAGGCATGTACAAATATCCCGAAATCTGTAGGCAAGTTTGGAGAAAAACAGGGTTATTCTTTACCTGAGACTCCCAATTAAAAAGTATCATGGAAACTACAGTATTGTATTAACTAAATAAGTTATTGTGATCCTTGATTAGAATAGGCAGATTTTCCTCTCACAGGCATATCTATCATATTTGAATTACTTTGTTTTTATGCAAATAAAATTAATTCAGTCTTGGGCAAGATTGTGAGTGAATAGTTAATATTTATAAATAGCAGTAAACTACATTTTCTGTATTTGTACAGAAAATAGTATAAGTAGGTCATATGCTGATACGAATGCCAAATATTGTGCAGTACTTTTGGCTATTTATCCCTACCAAAAATTTGGTCTAAAAGTCTAGATTCCATCCTTAAAAATGCTTATCATTTCTTAAGACTGGAGGTCTGACAGTTTTGTGGTTTTCATAGATGAAATATTTACTAATTCCCTCCTGCAATTCTAATTTGAACAGCCTGGTTCCTTATATTTGCAACATAACACAGTGATTTAGTGCTGCTATACAAGCAGCAGTTCACAAGGAGTGATCCCTGCATTTAAAGATTATAGGTCTTCAGATGTGCCTATGTGTTAGATGTGAATTTAGCATAACACTAACGCAATTCAATTAAAAATCACAATGGCTTTATCACTGTGCTTAGATCAAAGAACACATAGCTGTAGAGAATTCAATTAAAAGTTATTGATGTAACATACTGGTAGTATCTGTTGTTTAATCTAGAGTGTTTTATCTTAATTTATATTTTGGTCTAAATTCCTCTGTTTGTTTGTCTTCACTGTAGTGTTTCTGAGTGATTAATAACTACTGATAGTACTCAGGCTTGCCTAACCTCAGTGTGAGTAATCCAGCTGCAGAATCAGATGTGTCTATATTGTTGCTTCTCCTTTGGTCATGCAAACACCACACCTGAAACTGTTATCACAGTTTCTAGTGCTGTAGAACTGTTCTATGGTTCATTTCAATTTCCCATGAAGTGACAGGGAGTGTGTTTACCTCAGGCTAACCAGTGGAAGACTGCCAGCCTCAGAATCATAGAGTCATAGAACCATTTGGCTTGAAAGGGACATTTAAAGATCATGTCATCCAACCCCCCTGCCATGGGCAGGGACATCTTTCATTAGACTGGGTTGATCAAAGCCCCAACCTGACTTTGAACATTTCCAAAACATCCACAGCTTCTCTGGGCAACCTGTTTCAGTGTCTTTCCATCCTCATAGTAAAAAATTTCCTTCTTATATCCAATCTAAATCTACCCATTTTCAGTTTAAAACCATTGTCCCTTGTCCTGTCACTACAGGCCTTTGTAAAAAGTCTCTCTCCATCTTTCTACAAGGCCTTGTCACGGCTTTACCCCAGCCAGCTGCTAAACACCACACAGCCGCTTGCTCACTTTCCCCCTGGCGGGATGGGGGAGAGCATCAGAAGAGTAGAAATGAGAAAACTCATGTGTTGAGATAAAAAAAATTAATACATCAAGCAAAATCTGTGCATGCAAGCAAAGCAAAACACCTTCCCATGGGCAGGCAGGTGTTCAGCCATCTCCAGGAAAGCAGGGCTCCATCATGCATAACGGTTCCTTGGGAAAAAAACCACCATCACTCTGAACGTTCCTTCTTCTTCCCCCAGCTTTACATGCTGATCATGATGTCATATGGTATGGAATATCCCTTTGGTTAGCTGGGGTCAGCTGACCTGTCTGTGTCCCCTCCCAACTTCTTGTGCACCCCCAGCCTACTGCTGGTGGGGTGGTGTGAGAAGCAGCAAAGGCCTTGGCTCTGTGTAAGCACTGCTCAGCAATAACAAAAACATCCCCGTGTTATCAACACTATTTTCAGCACAAATACAAAACATAACCCCATAATAGCTACTCTGAATTAATTCTGTCCCAGACAAAACCAGCACACAGGTCCATGTCTTTCTTGTACTGGGGACCCCAGACCTGGATGTAGTACTCCAGGTCGGGTCTCACAAGAGTGAAATAGAGGGAGAGAATTAACTCCCTCGACCTGCTGGCCAAGTTTCTTTTTATGCAGCCCAGGATACGATTGGGTTTCTGGGCTGTGAGGGCACATTTCCAGCTCATGTCTAGCAATGTGCAACTGTCTCAATCCATTCATCCCCCAGTCTCTACTGATACTGAGGATCGCCCTGACTAGGTGCAGGACCTTGGACTTGGCCTTACTGAACTTTACATGAGCCTACTTTTCAAGCCTGTCAATGTCTTTCTCTATGGCATCCCTTCCTACTGGTGTATCAACTGCACCACTCAGCTTGGTGTCATCTGCAAAGTTGTGGATGGTACATTCGATCCCACAGTCTACATCCTTAATGAAGATATTAAATAGTATTGGTCCCAGTATGGACCCCTGAGGGACACCACTCATTTCTGGTTTCCACTTGGACATGGAGCCATTGATTATAACTCTTTGGATGTGGCCATCCAATCAGTTCCTCATCCATAGAAAAATCTATCCATCAAATCCATATTTCTCCAATTTAGAGGTAAGAATGTTATGGCAGACTGAATGAAAGATCTCGCAGAAGTCCAGGTCAATGACATCAGTTGATCTTCCTTTGTCTACTGATGCAGTCACTCCATTGTAGACAGCCAACTAGATTAGTCAGGCATTATTTGCCCTTGGTGAAACCATGTTGGGTGTCTCTGATCACCTCCTTGTCTTCCATATGTTTTGGTATATCTTCCAGGAAGATCTGCTCCATGATCTTACTGGGCACAGAGGTGAGGTTGACTGGTCAATAGTTCTCAGGAACTTCCTTTCTACCCTTTTTGAAAATGAGTGTAATATTGCCTTTTGTCCAGTCACTGGGGACTTAGCCTGACTGCCATGACTTTTCAAATATGATGGAGAGTGGCTTGGCAACTACATCTACCAGGTCCCTCAGGACAGTGGGATGCATCTCATCAGGTCCCATGGACTTGTGTATGTTCAGGTTCCTCAGGTGATCTTGAACCTGATCTTCTCTTACCTTGTCTTGAATTTCAGGGCCTTGGAGATGTGGGAAGAGCAATTGCCAGTGAAAACTGAGGCAAAGAAATTGCTGAGTACCTCAGCCTTCTCCATGTCAGTTGTGTCCTGTCTTGTTTATCAGGTGGGTACATTTCTTTAATCTTCTTTTTCTGACCAATGTACCTGTAGAAGCCATTCTTACTATTCTCCATGTCCCTCACCAAATTTAGCTCTGGCTGTGCCTTAACTTTCCTTATCCCATCCCTACATATCTGGGCAGTGTACCTATGTTCTTCTCAGGATACATGTCCTTGGTTCCACTGCCTGTGCATTTCCTTCTTACACTTTAGTCTGACCAGGAGTTCCTTACTCAGCCATGCTGGTCTCCTGTCTTCCATGCCGAATTTCTTACACATGGGAATTGAGAGCTCCTGTGTTCTAAGAAAAATGTCCTTGAGCTGCCAGCTCTGTTCTGCTCCTTTATCCCTGAAAGCAGTTTTCCAGGGGGTCCGATCCACTAATTTCTTAAAAAAATGAAAGTTCTTTCTCCTAAAATTCATTGTTCTGACTTTCCTTTTCATCTGGCCCATATCCCTTAGGACTTTGAATTTCACTAGAGCGTGATCACTACAGCCTAGGCTGCCACCAGTCTTGACATCTTTAATTAGTTCTTCTGTGTTGGTAAGCAACAAGTCCAGTAACACTTCTCCTCTGGTTGGGCTGTCTATCACCAGGATAAAGAAATTATCCTCAATGCACCCAAGAGTCTCCTGGACAGCTTACAGCTTGTTGTGCTGCTTTTCCAGGAGATGTCAAGGTGATTGAAATCCCCCCATAGGATCAGAACCTGTGAGCATGATTCTTCCTGAAGTAAGAACACTTCATCAACACTCTCCCCTATATCAAGCAGCCTGTAGTAAACACCAACCATGAAACTTCCTTTAACTTGGTCTTTAATTTTTACTCATAAGCTCTCAACCTGTTCATTGCTGTTTTTCAAAGACAGGTCTGTGCAGTTAGTCCATTTTTTTTACATAGATGGCAATCCCTCCACCCCTCCTTCTTTGCCAGTCTCTTCTGAACAATTTATAGCCATTGATTGCAATGCTCCAGTCATATGATTTGTCCCACCTAGTTTCAGTGACAGCAATTAGATCATAGCTTTTTAGCTGCACAGTGGCTTCCAACTCATCCTGGTTTTACCCACACTATGTGCATTGCTATCGAGACACTTCAGCTGGGCTATCAACTGTGTCAATTTTTTAGACGAGCACACCATAATTCCTTTCAGGGTCTAGTGGGTTTACCTTGGCTGGCCACCGGGTACCCACCAAATCATTCTCTCAGTCCCCCTCCTCAGCAGGACAGGGGAATAAAATAGAAAAACTCATGGGTCAAGGTAAAGACAGGGAAATCACTTTCCAATTACTGTCACAGGTAAAGAGACTAGACTTAGGGAAAATTAATTTAAACTATTGCCAATTAATAGTAGAGGAGGATAGTGAAAAATAAAAGCAGAACTAAAACCACCTTCCCCTAACCCCTCCTTTCTTCCCAGACTCAACTTCACCCATCACTCTTCTATGTCCACCCCTCCGTAAGCAGTGCAAGGGGATGGGGAATGGGGGTTGTGGTTTATTTTCCCCTGCTCCAGTATTGGGACCCTCCCACAGAATACAGTCCTTCACAGACTTCTCCAACATGGGTCTTTCCCACAGGCTGCAGTTCAAGAAGAGGGTATAGTCCTTCAGTAATGGACTGCTCCAATGTGGATCCCCCATGGACCACTGATCCTGCCAGAAAACCTGCTTCTGCATGGGCTTCTCTTCATGGGCTGCAGCTGCTGCCAAGAGCCTGCTCCAGTATGGAGCCCTCTACAGGCTGCAGGGTGGCTATCTGCTCCACCATGGTCCTCCATGGGCTGCAGGGGAATCTCTGCTCCAGCACATGGATCACCTCCTCTTCCTTCTTCAATGACATTTGTGTCTGCATAGTTGTTTCTTTCACATTTTCTCACTCCTCTCTCACAGCTGGTGTTGCACAGGTTTTTTTACCTTTTTAGAAATATATTATTACAGAGGCCCTACCACCAGTGTTGCTGATTGGGCAGCCGCAGGTACATCTTGGAGCCAGCTGGAACTGGCTCTCTCTGACATGGGGGTAGGTCCTGGTGTCTTCTTGTAGAAGACACCCCTGCAGCCCCTCTCCTGCCTACTACCAAAACCTTGCCATGTAAACCTAACACAGAGGCATTCCAAAGGTGTTCCCCTCTTGGTTCCTAATGCATCAGCAGTCCGTGGCTCTTCTCTGTAACTCAGATGTCCATCCCCTTCCCCCACCAGGTCTAGTTTAAAGCTTTCCTTATAGATACCGTTAGGTCCTTTTGCCTCTGTATGCACTCGTGTGCTATCTGCCCTCAAAACAGAACTCAGGCTGTAGACTGCATCCTCAGGAACACCCCCACAGACTCCTTGTGCACAGGTTTTATCTGCATCAGAAAATGACTTTAGGAACAGAACTTCAACAAGGAAACTGTCTTCTCAAAGTCTATGGGGATTACACAGCTGAGTAAGAACTGGCTCTGTGTTACTGGCCTTTGAGCCATGACAGGTTCTGTGCAAGTGCTGGTGCCTTGGGTGGTTCCCAATGTATTGGTGAGGGATGAATGCCAGGGTGGAGGCTTGTGACCTGGATTCCCCTTTCCCACTCTTTTCTAGCTCTTTTCAGACCACTTGTAGGCAATTACTTTTTTTTTTTTTTTTCAGTTGGTCTATGTGTTTGCCAGAGGTCTGAGATCATCAACTTTTAGAAACTTTTCTGTGCTTTATGTGGAGTTTTGTGATCAAAGCCTATATGGCAGACTGATCCCTGTGGTTCATCTGCTTTGTGTCAGCAGCCTTATGTTGGTTCCCTCCTTCTATTTGTGGCTAAATTTTAAAAGGAGGTTTCAGACCTTTATGGAAGTGACTCAAAGTCATTCTTTAGTTGCCAATTTAGCTATAGCTCACTTGGCTTTTTGAACTGCTTTAACAACTGACTGCTATTCTTTTTGAATGAACTAGAAAAGTATAAGCAGCAGGTAAAATATATAAAAAGCTGCATTCACATGGATCTTCTCACTGTTAAAATGATCATAATTTCCCAAATTCACTTGAGATGTACACGGTATGTATCCTTCCTACCATCTCTTTGATATTTTTTATAAAGTGCTCTTAATTACAGTTTTCTTGAAAATAATCATTTTACTATTATGTAGATAAAATACACGTACAAAATGCAGTTACCCTCACAGTGTGATATTCTCATTATCAGACTCCATAACAGTGGAATGGAATAACCTAAAACAGAGACTGAAAGACTCTGAGGTCCTTCACCCGGCCTGATATTCTGTATCTGCCCTGAGTAGGCTAACAGTTGGGTGAGTTACCCTACTCCTCTCCCCTCTTTTTATCAGTTACCCCCATTTTACAGTCTCAGGAGACATGTTTTACCTATAATTCTACAAAAAATATAAACTGATAAACCAACTATTCAGTGTTTATTCAGATATGCAGTGTTTGTGTAGTCATGGGAATACAATATCTGTGCATATATATGTATGGGCATAAACATGTCTATATGTGTGTGTATGTACATATAAATATATAAAATATGGAAATTTATATATATTTACTTATAAGTGTACATAATATAATACCTCTTTTCAGAAAATGTCCCTGTTATTTTTTACAGATTTTTTAAGCATTAAATGCAGAGTATCAAACTTAAAATAGCAGCCAAAAAATAGTTCTTTTGTCATATCTAGATGAAAATTGAGAATGGAAGTTGAAACTGTCATAAAGTAGGAGAAAGCTTATTACATCAAGATCTATCTAGTATCTGATCAAACAGCAGAGTATCAGCACAGCATATGCAGACATGGCTCAAATGCCAGCTGCTTTTGCAAAATAAGTTCTGCATCATAAACCTAGTAACCAACTTTGCCTCAAGACTGAGCATCATTTCTTAGTGTCTCTAGTATGGAGTAAGTGATAACAGTATCACAGCTCCATGCAATTAGCTTTTCTGGGAGATCTCAACATTCTCTTAAGACTATGGCATTGTCTTAAGGCTAATTCTTCTGCCTATTCATATAGATTTTTATACTAAATATCAAGATGCAAGAAGGTGTGATTTCTTTCAGTCCTTGTCTCTTTATCTCCTAACAAGAGCATCTTAAAAGAAGTTGTTTCAAAGTTGTTTCAATTGTCCAGGCTCAACAGCTGAGGAGACCAACAAACTGGCAGGGCACAGCAGAAGCAATTCTACACTGAAAAGCAGTAATAACGTAAATTTTTTAAGAGATGATAGCTATGGAAACTGTTGAAATCAGTGGATTCATATATTTTATCTTTCTTTTCTCTATAACTAGTTGCAGTGACAGGAAAGTGATATGCTTGTTTTTGAAACCTTTCAGAAAAATGGCTGAACTAGAGTCAACACATTAATATCTTAGCATTTTTTATACTTCTATATATTACTACTATTTTTGTGAATTCTGTGAAATTTTCAGATTCTGTGAGTCCATCCATCTCCTGTAGAAATCCTTAGCTTAAAGTGTTTATTTTTTTCTCTTTCATAGTACATTTCAAAGATATTTTCCTAGAAAAATGACTTATGAATGGCAAGCTATGTTTAAAACAATGTATCAGACTATCAATAATTTTTAAAATGTTTTACTCAGTGTCTCAAATAAGTGTTTCAAGACTGAAAGTCATCTCAGGCTTTTCATTTTTCACTTGAAATATTTGATCCATGGCATAAGAAGGAGGCAAAAAGATGAAAGAAAGCATGAGTAATAACATGGGCATTTACATAAGTATATTTCCCTGCTCACATAAAATGTTATTGTTACTATGACCAGAAAACAATATTACTCTGGTCCTACTCATACATGGGGATAAAAAAATGTTTTTGTTTTTTATTTTTTCTGGTTTGTTTTTATGGGATTTTTTTTTAAAGAAATTATTATTTATTTCAAATTTATGGCTTAATTAAGCTATTTTGAAATTGAATGAAGGCAAATTTTAGCATTTGTGAATGCAAACCAGAAGGAGTTCTGGTAAGAAATTCAATAAAGGCTCTCTGGAAAAAGAGCATGTGAAGTTTAAGAAATCAGGAGAGCAATGAGATGATCAGTAAGTACTATGAGCTAATGACAGTGTGAATAGTAATCAGGGATCATAAAGACGCTCTACATTAAAATACAGATATTCTCACTTCTGTTGTAGCTGTCTTCAGATTATATAGATTTAATACAATATGCAAGAAATACCCTACTAGATCAGACCAAAGATCTATGCCCTAGAATTTCTATAACAAATGACTAAGGAAAAGAGTAAGAATAGGAAAGCGTGGTGTAGTTTTTACCCAGAATATTTTTCCCCTTTCCAGTGACTTGTGGCTTTCAGAATCAGGACTGTTGTGATAACCCTCACTGTATTTTAACTCTATTAATTTACCTGCTTCCTGGTTTTTTGGCACATGTAATCTCTTAGTATCATTACAGCCTATAGATCTATAGTTTAAATAAATGCACAAGAAATAAGATATTGTCTAGAACAAAATCTGAGTCAAATTTTTACAAAGTTCTTAAATGCTTACAGCATTTCACTAGGGTCCTCTGCTTGGGACTTGTGAGGTTTTTAACATCTTGGCTTTGAATAGACTGCCCTGTTAATTAGCCCACTTGTGCATTTAGTGGTCAGGGACTCCATGGCAGATGTTTACATGACTGGGTGTTAAATGTCATTTTAGGTCTACCAGCAGAGCTTTCACCAGCCTCCTTCAAGGTAGGCTAGGAAACAGCTCAGCCAGCAGATCTCTGAGGGGGAGCAAGTAGCCTGCAGTGAAAGGAGGAGTTAACCAAAATGGGTAAAACTTCAGTGCTTTGTAGATAATACGGCAATGGGCATTTGTCCACACTTCAAGACTTGCAGATCCCACCACCCTCTGACTAACTCTCTTGGAGTGAGTGGAAGTCCTGTCAAACTTGCTAGCCCCAGGCAGATGTCTCAGACTCCTGAGAGGAGTAGACACTGTCGTGTAGGCACATGACTTACTCCCAATGCTGAGACTTTGAGGAAGTAGGAATCTTCATTAGCTCACTGATCATAGATCTGGTGCAAAAACATAGGAAGAGGCATAGCAATGACATAATGAGTGTGTGTTTTCTAGTAAAAAGAAAAACAAAACCAAAAAACCTAACCATCCCCTCCACCCTCAAAAAACCCCCAACGAACCATCAAAAACCCTCTTATATAAGACATACAGAACATTTCTTAACTGAAACTTGATTTTTCATGATCTAGTTTAGCAATTACAAGCTTGCATGCAGATTGATTCTTTGGGCAATCACAGAGGACATACTTTCCCATGACATATTCCACTAGGTTTTTCTAGTTTGGAGGAATGGAAACTGAAAGGCAACCTTATGGCTCTCTACAGCTTCCTGCGAAGGGCAAGTGGAGAAGGAGGTGCTGATCTCTTCTCCCTGGTACACAGTGATAGGATGCATGGGAATGGTTCAGAGCTGTGCCAGGGGAGGTTTTGACTGGACATTAGGAAACATTTCTTTACCGAGACAGTGGCCAAACATTGGAACAGGCTTTCTAGAGAGGTGGTCTATGCCTCAAGCCTGTCAGCATTGAAGAGGCATTTTGACAATGGTGTTAACACTGTGCTTTAACTTTTGGTGAGCCTGAAGTGGCTAGGCAGCTGAATTAGATGATCGTAGGTCCCTTCCTTTCCTATCCTATCCTATCCTATCTTATCCTATCCTATCCTGTCCTGTCCTGTCCTGTCCTATCCCATCTTATCCCACCCCATGCCATGCCATGCCATGCCATGCCATGCCATGCCAGATCTTCCCTTCCAGTGTTCTAACTAGGAGTTCCAAAAGAACTTTTCTAGACAAATCTGATTCAGTGCATATCATAAGTTTTTCTCCTCTTTAACACAATACTTTAAAAATCATGTCTGATATGGTATCTAAAGGTTGCTATTGTACTACGTCACAGACTAATTTCCCCTGGAAAATAAAAGATAGAGATCTTCATCCTCACTAAAGAAACCATTTCAGGAAAGCAGTCAGCTTGATTCATATTACGTATGTCACATGAAAAGGACTAAATCATAAAATCATAGAATGGTTTGGGTTGGAAGGGACCTTAAAGATCATCTAGTTCCAACCCCCCCGCTGCAGGCAGGGACACCCTCCACTAGACCACATTGCCCAAAGCCTCATCCAACCTGGTATTGAACACTTCCAGGGATGGGGCATCCACAACCTCTCTGGGCAACCTGTGCCAGTACCTCACCACTCTAACAGTAAAGAATTTCTTTCTAACATCTAATCTAAATCAACCCTCCTTCAACTTAAACCCATTACTGCTTGTCCTGTCACTACACTCCCTGATAAACAGTCCCTCTCCGTCTTTCCTGTAGGCCCCTTCAGGTACTGGAAGGCCACAATTAGATCTCCCCGGAGCCGCCTTTTCTCCAAGCTGAACAATCCCAACTCTCTCAGCCTGTCCTCACAGGAGAGGTGCTCCATCTCTCTGATCAGCTTCATGGCCCTCCTCTGGACTCACTCCAACAGCTCCATGTCTTTCTTGTACGGGGGCCCCCAGAGCTGGATGCAGTACTCCAGGCGGGGTCTCACAAGAGCGGAGTGGAGGGGCAGGATCACCTCCCTCGACCTGCTGGTCACACCTCTTTTGATGCAGACCAGGACACGGTTGGCTTTGTGGGCTGCAAGCGCACACTGAGGGCTCATGTTGAGCTTCTCATCAATCAACACCTCGAAGTCCTTCTTCTCAGGGCTACTCTCATTCCATTCTCCACCGAGCCTGTAGTTGTGCTTGGGATTGCACCAACCCACATGCAGGACCTTGCACTTCGCCTTGTTGAATTTCACGAGGTTCACACAGGCCCATCTCTCCAGCCTGTCAAGGTCCCTCTGGATGGCATCCCTTCCCTCCAGCGTGTCGACCACACACTCAGCTTGGTGTCATCAGCAACCTTGCTGAGGGTGCACTCGATCCTGCTGTCCATGTTGCTGACAAAGATGTTGAACAGTGCCGGTCCCAGTACCGACCCCTGAGGAACGCCACTCGTCACCGTTCTCCACTTGGACATTGAGCCGTTGACCGCAACTGTCTGAGTGTGACCAGCCAGCCAATTCCTTATCCACCAAGTGGTCCATCCATTGAATCCGTGTCTCTCCAATTTAGAGACAAGGATGTCGTGCAGGACGGTGTCAAATGCCTTGCACAAGTCCAGGTAGATGACGTCAGTTGCCCTTCCCTTATCCACGGGCGCTGTAACCCCATCATAGAAGGCCACCAAGTTTGTCAGGCATGATTTGCCCCTAGTGAAGCCGTGTTGGCTGTCACCAGTCACCTCCTTGTTTTCCATGTGCCTGAGCATAGTCTCCAGGAGGGTCTGCTCCATAATCTTGCCAGGCATGGAGGTGATACTGACCGGCCTGTAGTTCCTTTTTACCCTTCTTAAAAATGGGCATTCTGTTTCCCCTTTTCCAGCTGGTGGGAACCTCGCTGGACTGCCGGGACTTCTCAAATATGATGGCGAGTGGCCTGGCCACTTCATCCGCCAGTTCCCTCAAAACCCACGGATACAACTCATCAGGTCCCATGGGCTTGTGCACCTTCAGGTTCCTTGGATATTCTCGAACCTGATCTTCTCCTACAGCGGGCGGTTCTGCATTCTCTCAGTCCCTACCTTCTGTGCCCCGGGCAGTGTGGCTCAAGCATTTGCCAGTGAAGACTGAGGCAAAGAAGTTGTTGAAGGCCCTTACCTAGTCCATATTTGAGTGTAGAGGTAGTACAGGTAAGTACAGCATTGACCCATGCAGCAGGTCCCTGAGCAGCCATACTCTGTTCTCTGACTGTGCTCGTGTATCTTGCTGGTGAGATTTCAAACTGCCCAAATCCACTCCAACCTACACCAGGCCACTGTCAGCTGCCAAAGAGGTTGGAGTAGAGAGAAGCAAAGATGGCTTGGAGCTGCTTTCTGCACAATCCCCTTCAGCTGTACTAATACATACCTCATATCTCTTGTGATCCAGTATGTGACTTCTATGGGGGCAGTAATAGCAGCAATAGTAACAGTTTTTTCTCCTCATGTAAGACTGCAGCTGAAGAGGAATAATGTCATATGCAGTCTTGGTCTTGAAACTGAACAGCTGTTACTGGAGAATAAATAGTATTATAACATTTTATTAGACAATATTTAAAATGTCATGGCTACTAAAATAGTGGTATCATAGTGTATTTAAATTTTACATTGGGAAAGGGAGATTGCACAACATTTTTGAGCATTAATCACGGAAATCTAATGATTTTGACACAGTCATGGACGTAGAGAGCTAAATAAAATTTGTCCATTTTACCTTCCTTAGTTCAAGTTAATGGATTTAAAATACTCTTCCTGCAGAGAAATCTTGCTTGAATCAGTCGATTAACTCAGTTGGCAGACAAATTATGTTTGCTGGTTTTTTTCCTGCAAAGCGCACAGTATTTTATACAGGAATATAAATTTATGCTATTTTAATTCTAATAACTTTTTTGTGTGTGTGGAAAAAAACCCCACTATATGTTTATCAGACATACAAAAATGTAATTTGTTTTTATTTCCAGTTTATTGTGAACTGCCTTGGGTACACAGAAATTCTGATTCAGCCATCACCTATAAGGAACTACTGTTTTGTAAAATAATCACATAATTGCAGCTCTCAACATTTTCTCTTTAAAAGTCTTTTTCTGAAAGGAAAAACACAGTTAGATATAATGAAAGCAAGCCATTATTAAACTTTGTCAGGTGCTTTCTGTTTTATATGGCAAGATATTAAGCTGTTTCCAAAGAAATAAAGAGAAAAATCAATGTTTTGACCATTATCCAGGATTTCATCTGTATTATAATTATACAAGATTGTAGGCTGTTTCATGGTACAGTTTCTCTGATGCATCTGTAGATCACATGCTTGCAAAATTGCTTGGAAGTTTCTGTCATGAATTTTTGTAGGATGATGAAGGTGCTCTATTTTATTTATTCTCAAATGTGGGAGGGAAGAATAAATTTCATTGTTTGTTCCAGTAATTATTTTGCTTCTTGTGTGTATGTGTGTGTGGCACTGCACCCAAGAAAGATAAGATTTTTTATTTGAACCATGTCCTCTTCGTTGAAAGCTTTCTGTTTGCAGAATTCCTGGAAACTGCTTATCATATAGATCAATTTATTCACTGTGAAAAGATGCACACTTTAAAATCTTTTAAGCTTTTAATTTAGAAAAATAATAAACTGTGATTATATAATTTTATTATAATGCACATTATCTATTGCAGTTGGGTGATACTGTATTGATTTCAGTGGGAACATTGATTTCTATCAGCTAGGACTAGGCTCGCAATCTGCTCAATTTTTTTATAAGTCCTAAAGAATACAACTTTACAGGACAATTTGAAATCCTGAACACTTTCTTTGGCAACATGTATTTTGATATTTCATCTGGTATGAGTGTTAGCATGTGTATTTTTTAATCACCTTTAACTAAAGCTTAACATTCTTGTTTGATTCAATAAAGTATCACTATTTGATAGTAGTCAAATGCTCAATGGGAGATGTAGATCATAACAAATATGTTTCCCCAGAAAAGTGATGTACACTTTCTTTCCAAATGATAGTGCAGTTATAAGACTGCTTCACTGAAATGCCTACAAGCAAATTTAATTAGTCAGTTAAATGAAACTGTCAGAAATTTAGGAAACATTTTTTTAGTAAATTATAGCCTTAGGTATTTCTTAATTTGCTTTGTGTAACTTCAACTGGAAAGTCTGTTTATAATATTCTATTTGTTCAGCATGGATGAAGGTCGCTTCACATTTGCTTTTATCTTCTTGCTGTCTGGCCATTTCACAGCTGGTTTTGAATTTTAATATGAAGGAAAGTGTTTGGAGGGATTCAGTGTAAAAGGAAAAAAAAAAGTGGCATTTAGGAGTTTCATAATAATTTTGTTCTTGCCAGCAACAGAATGAAGATGATGTTTTTGTTTTATATTGTAGATTATGGAAATGAATTCTACAGACAAAATTAATAGGTGTAAAATTATGGTAATTATAGCCATGGTAACCAAATTTCTTTGTGCTTTAGAAAGTAAAGGCCTATGATACAGTGCTATAGGTCAGGCATCACATCTTTGACTCACAGCATATCTACTCACAATAACCCTTTTATAGAGAATATTTAAGTGGTCCATTAAAACAGAAATGTTTCAGAATTAGCAAATGACACCTGAAAAGAAAGAGAGAAAGAGGAAGTAAAAAAGTGTTAGGCAGGGCTGCTGAAGTGCTATAAGTACTTATTAAAATGTATGTATTCTTTCACCTACATTGCATAGTTACTGACTTGAAACCTGCAGCGCTTTCTTCATTTCTTTTGAAGCTGTATGTTGGAAGACAGGGTGGTGGAACTGATTTGAACACTCTTTGGCCAGTCACTTTCCATTGTCAACATATTTTTGTGTGTGGACTGCAGAACTCTACAGGAGAAAGTACTGAGTAATCATAGCATAGAAAGCATGTTAACTTGATTAGCATATTGAAAGGTACGACTGATACAGAAATAGAATGATTCAACCATTACTTCCAGAAGTACAATAGTGTTTACCTACAATATCTTAAGAAAAATGATTGAAAATACACATACTTTCTGGCATCTATGTGCTAAAAGAGATAAACAGAGAAAAAACACAGACTTAGTAAAGAGATTTGTTAAGAGAGTTTTAAAATATAACAAATTGTTCCTACTTACCATTTGTGGTCAAGCCAGAATAGTCCATGTTGTCTATTCTATGAAAAAAAAGATGGATCTTCTTAACAAATTTGTTTGGTTCTTCCCCAGAGCCGGTAAGACTAAAGCAATGTCAGCTTGTCACACAAACATGCAACTCATGAAACAGTCTGTGTAAACACAAAATCACTAGTATCACTAGGAAGCCATGGTCTTTTCAATCACACTTTCTCTCACACCGTCCAGCCAGCCACAGCTTGGAATTTACTCCAGCCATGGGGTTGGAGTCTGAGTACAAAGACATGTAAAAGTTGGGGAATGGAAAATTGCTTTTACTGCATTTAGTCTTTGAGGTTCTCCACATCAGAATTATTTGAGTAATCCATATGAGCTCAATCTCTCTCTGACAGGTAAAAGTTTCCTAACAGTAGGCAGTTCACTAAATTCAGAAATACCAAGTCCTCAACTCATTTCCAGAATACTATCTCTGTCGATGAACTCAGACATTCAAGAAGATTAAGGCAAATACATATCATTTTTGTTCCCATGCAATCATATTACCCTCAGAAGACTCCTACGCAACCCATACATCCAAGAATGCTGCCAACCCAAAATCTGTAATTTTCTGTCTGGAGAGTAATATGGATCAGTTCCTTTAATTTGTTGTCTTTGGGTGCCAACAATCCTGCTTTACGGAGTTAAATCTTTGTATGCTGCCTCTATGCCAAATTAGATTAGTTTCTGGAGATAAATAATTTCCAGTTTGACACAAGGCAAAGTAGCTGTCATTTCTTAATCTAAATTACTTCTGGGTTATGCCTCATCTAAAGGAGGCAGTCTCTGGTTATGTCTACATTAGCAAGTAACACATTACAAATAAGTGTAAATCTGTGGTGCAAAGCAGGCTGATGCTGAGGATCTGACATCTATAGTGTATGTGTCTCGATAATTTTACTTCTGATTGATACCAGAGTCTGAACTTTCACTAGTGGATGCAGTGTATTGTCTGATTTCCTTTAATACCAATGGAATCGAGTTTGCAAACTATAATCTCACTATGATGTGATGTATTCCAAAGACAGGTAATGGGGGTGATGCACTTCAAAACCTGCTCATAAACAGAATACTAATGTAGATGCTCTCTTTACACCTTAGATGATATAATCAAATCAAATCTAATCAAATCAACAAAACAGGCAATTGCCTATTACAAGATTCAGATCATATACAATAAATCACTTGTTCAACAAATAATATAGGGCTTTATAACTATGCTAAGAAATGTTTATCTGAACGGCATGCAAATTTTTTTCTATATTTTGTAAAGCAGAAGGAGAAAATGTGCTGCCTGAGACTATTTGCATATCAGATGCTTTGTACTATCTACAGGTAGATTTAGGTAACATTCTTTAGTTCAGTGCAGAAAGGTTGTACGTGACATATGGCTGTAAGGATTCTATATTTCCAAATCATTTTACTGATTTTTCCTTGTACTGTGTAATAACATTTTCCAGAAAATAACATAGTTCTAAGCTGTCTCCTTCAAATGAAATAGCCTGTTATTTTCTTTTCCACAGGGAAGATTTCAGAACAATAGCCTCTTATTTATATCTGACTAATAACATTACATTCATTACACAAACAACAATGGCCACCTGAGGAACTAGAGTTAAGTGAATAATTGACAAATTAAACTCCCTTTCAGTGAACAAGCCCATGAGCAAATTGTAAGTAAAAAATATCTCTGTGAATAATTCTAAATTTGTAGACTGTGAGCCAGTTATTGGACAGGTTTTGTTGTTGTTGTTGTTTGTTGTTTGTTGTTTTTGGGGGGGGGGGTTTGTTGTGGTTTTTTTTTTTTTAATAATATTCAGTCTTACTAGGTCCTTCTGATATGCTACATGAATCACATGGTACTGTTTTGTTCCACAGATGTATGGGTGTAATCCTAAGATTATGTTTTCTGGACCGGTGCTCGCCTTTCTTAGATCAAAACCTGTTCGCCTTTGAGAATTTGTAGAATTTATTTAAAACATCTTTCGCCCAAGAACACTCTTTTCAGTGATTTTTTGTTGTTACAATATGCAGGAAAAATACATACTAAAGAACTTTTTTCTGAATGGTATGTGACAGTGCTGTCCTCCCTATGTATTCTTCGTGTGGCGTTGATGTACTTTGCAATTGACATTTAGTTTCTTCTCAATTTTTATCTCAACTGTTCTTTCCAAAGGAAGATTGTTAGCATTTTCTCTGCTTTTCAAATGGAAAGTTCAATTATTAAAAGATTTTACAATAACCAGAATAACCAGTGTTTCATGCAAGCCCATATGGAGCCATCTGGGAACAAGAAGTTTGGATTTTATTTTTTAAGTTTAGGTTCAGTTATTCTCCTAGCTTTACAGAAAGACAGTCTAAATTGTGTTTTATGCCAAAGATCCACAGAAGAGAAATCCAAGAAGCAGATGATATCACCATCACAGTATGGAACTGTATCAAAATCTTCTAGTGATTCTATCATCAATTTAAGCCAAGTATTAGATTTTTTTTTTCTCTGTTGCAACTGTTTTTCACTGGAAAAACAGGGGTGAGGGGTAGTACAGTGTGCTTGAAGAACTAGTAGACAGTTTGGGAAAACCAAATATATGAGTTACTTTTAAATAATGGTGCTGAACAGCAAAGAGAGTATTTGATACAGGTAATTAATACTTGGCTTACAGAAAACAGAACTTAATAGTTGTGGCTTCCTAAGTGGGTTGCTGGTGATTATATGCTTTCTTCTTTAGATATCCTGTGATATCTTTGTTTGCTTCAGTAGGCAGATATTCTCTATGGTGCCAGTTCTGAACCTCAGACATCTCTCTCATCAGGGAGACTCTGTCAGTAAGTGAAATTTCACTGCCAATACGTCACAGCTTCCTGCAAGAATTGCTGTGCAGTCTCTCATCAGCATTTCTTTGAGATATGTTTTACTAAACAGAACCCAAGATAATCTGCTCCCTTAAAATCCCCTTCCAGTCATCCCATTTCCCTCCATTCACAGACTGAGAGGAAGGTTGACTGATTAACTGTGATCCCACTCAGAATCCAGGTGATTAATGTAATTATCCAGAAGGACCACCTACCAATATGATTTTCCTTTTGGAGATTATTTATAGTGAAGACATGCAGTGACTCATTCTTTTGCTGAAAAATAAATAGCGTACGGAGACACAAATAGCTAAAGGAAAAGACCCGAATAGCTAAAGGAAAAGGCCATGTGTGTATTTCCTTCCTTATGCTTGGCATTTCCCTCAGACCCAGTACAGATATTCATTAGTACCTCCCATTGTCTCAGAGAATCAGTTAGGCCCTGCTGGCTGCAGACTCCATCAGTCTCTCTCTCACACATCTTTCTGTGAGGCTGACCTCTCCATGGTTCAGTGTTCATGGAGTACAGATTCTTTGTTCAATGGTGATGTGAATGAGTCTCCGTGTCTTTTTTGAACTAGCCTTCAATTTTACTATACCCGACAGGTTTCTTTAATAACATCTTTGATAACCATAGTAAAACATCCACTGTAAGCACACAAACGATTTTCCAACACCTGCAACATTTGCCTTCTATCCTAATTATGCACATTAAAATTATCTTTATTAATGACTCCCAAAATGGCACAGCTGGAAGAATTTGAACAATTCCCAGAGGATGTAACGCAATCTTCTTCCTCTCCCTTTTTTCCTGCTCTTCACCACTTGCTTTCCTCTTGCCTGTAGCTTCGAAGTGGAATCCTCTCAGAGCTGGAATTGTCTGTAAACTGACTGTTTAGGCAGATCCCTTGTTTCCAGTTTGATGTTTTACATTTAGAATGGAAACTGTTTGGGGAGGAGATCATCTTTTTGGTAATGTGTGTGTAATGCTTAGTTTTATGAGATCCTTGTGTATGACTGGAAATTTTGGCTCTGCAATAATACAAGTAGTGAATAATAATAAGATTTGACTGTACATGAAAGGCAATGAACACTGAGGGAAATATTGTCAGCTAAATGTTTGGAACAAAGAAGTTTCCAAGGGCCAGTCAGGGACTTAATTTCTTATAGAAAACTTAATGTGGACTTATTATTTTTCAGTCCATTAAAACACATCTTATTTTGGCAGAGTCTGTACTAACGAGTGGGATGTGATAGCACTCAGGAGAATAGTCATATCTGTGTTGTTCACACCATTTCTGATTAAAATATCTTCTCTCAGTGATTTGTAAAATCAACCTGTTTCCTATGAAAAGTTGCACTTTTATAAATTTTGAACTTGAAGCTATTTGCGAATACTTAATCATCATTTAACAGTCAAGATAACTTTCAAAAATGTATGGCCTTTTAGTCAGCATACATTTTCCTGTTGTGCTTCTAGGGCTCACCCATTCTTTTCAGCTTCAGCTGCATCTCTCTTCCTGTGCTCTTTTTATGGTATAAATGTTGTCACCACTGCTGCAATATCCACAAACTGTTATAAAGGCAAACTTCTGCAAGGGAAAAACTGCTACTTGTTCTTCTTTTAGAAATGTAGACCCAAGGCTCAAAGAAGCTTTGTGATTTGTCCTTAGATACAAAAGAAGTCTGTAGTGATGCAGGGATGTGAAGACATCTCTTCCATGCTTTGACCAATTGATAAGCTGATGGATTTGTTTCTTTATAAACCCCTTGCTGATCTATACTGTGATGAGAACCTGTGATCCTCAAGGTGGAGCTGATCTTCCTTCTCTTTTTTTCCCCATTTTTGAAGTAAATACATCAGAAAAAAGGCTTCTGTTTCTAAATCTCTGCTTTATTTGAATGATTGAATACTAAATCTAAACAGAATAACTTTGAAAGAGAGCAAACCCTTAAGTGCTGCCATAAACCAAGCTGAACAGGACGCTTGAAAAGAAGTCAAGTTGGGAGTTGGGGTTGTTCAGCCTGGAGAAGAGAAGGCTCCAGGGAGATCTAATTCCGGCCTTCCAGTACCTGAAGGGGCCTACAGGAAAGATGGTGAGGGACTGTTTATCAGGGAGTGTAGTGACAGGACAAGGGGTAATGGGTTTAAGCTGAAGGAGGGTCGATTTAGATTAGACGTTAGAAAGGAATTCTTTACTGTGTGGTGAGGCACTGGAACAGGTTGCCCAGAGAAGCTGTGGATGCCCCATCCCTGGAAGTGTTTAAGACCAGGTTGGATGGGGCTTTGGGCAGCCTGGTGTAGTGGAGGGTGTCCCTGCCCATGGCAGAGGGGTTGGAACTAGATGGGCTTTGAGCTCCTTTCCAGCCCAAGCCATTTTGTGATTCTATGATTCTATAAGTCCCATGTTCATGTCTGCTCTGTCCTTGCAGAACTTGTCCTTCCCTCTGGTTCTGCCATGCAGTTTGGCATCTTTTGGTGGTTTCCTGGTTGACACCTACACAGTCCCCTCTGGGTCCTAGGAAATTTTCTTTTTTTTTCTCTCATACCTTAGTCTTGACAAGTAGCTCAGATTCCTGCTGCAAGAATGTCATACACTTCTATGAGACATCTGAGTGCTGTCTTTCTCCAGAGCTGTTGTTTCTGTTTATGATGGGTTAGTGAGAGAGAAGGGATTTTTCTCTGTCCTACAATACCAGATGTTTCTTTGTGTTCACCAGGGCAAAGCAAACAGATGTTTGTGCTTCATGGCCACCACCTTTTGAATAGAATAAATATGTCACTGTAACTACATGGTAAACCTTGAGCAAACAAATCAAGTATCTCCACAATTTGTCTTACATGCCAAGAGGTACGTAGTCCTGAGTGTTAATGATTTGCTATCAAATCTAGATCAAGCATAAAAATTGAATCAAACCCTTTTTCCCTAATAGCATTAGGTCTGGCACCTGTCTATAGACTGATAAAATCCTTCATACGCCACTCTTGTTTAGGTTACTGGGCTCCTAATAGGCATTTATTTTCATCAGTAATGCTGAGACAATTAATCAAATCCAATTGCTTCAAGGCAAGACAGTCTAATGCACTGCTTTCTAAACTCCTTTCTTCCCTGATCCAACCTGTAAGATAACAGTGGCATAAACAGTTTCTTAGTTAAAACATGGAAACGTTCCAATTGCTTAATATCCACTAATGGAACTGTGAAAACACATATAAAATTAGCTGCAGTTAATTTTATTCCCTGAAATTAGGTCCACAAAAATACTGGTTTGATTTTTTTTTTCAAAGTTTTCAAAACATTTCTATTTGAAAACTTTTCAAGGTGCCTATTGACAGGATGTTTTGAGACTTCCATAACAGCAAAGCTACAGCCTCAGAGGCTGTAAAGTATTTTTTCTTCTATTCTTGATAGATTAGACCAAGCCTATAGTTGCTAACCCCATTAATGTACCTTTGGAGGTTCCAGGTGAGAACACGGTTGTGTCATACAATGCACTGTGCACACATATAATGACTAAGGTATGGTTTTACTCTTCAACAGACATTCCTTTGAGAAGAAAAGTCAGGCCATTGAAACTATGGAAGAGCTCTACTTCTAAAACATAATTAGTCCTGTGTGTAAAAATTACATTGATACTCCTAGACAAATGTCAGACTAATTGTCCTCTTTTAGACTGTTTCTTCTTACAGAAATGTCATTTCACTGATTTCATCAAATATATTCCTGACTTGCATCGTGGTAAGCAAGAAGGGAATCTGGTGGTTTATTTTACCTACTTGCTGGTTGGGAACAGGGTGTTTGTGTTGACAGGCACCTAAATAGTTACTAAAGGAGTGCTGGATGAATTATATAATAGCTTCTCCTAATGTAAGCCAAATATCTCTGTGGATAGAAGCAGCAAGTGTCATTAAACAAGTATAAAGACTGTTCTGGACTGAAGACAAAGAATTTAATTTGATGTAGCAAATTAAAGTATAACAATGAATATTGTCTGTGCCAAGAGGGAAGAAAGAATTGCAATTAAGAATTCACCCTAATATTAACCTCTAGTTATTTTTGGCATAATTTAAACAAATGACCAGGATTCTTAATTGGAAAGTAGAAAGCTTGTGCCACTTTCATCATTTTCTTGTTACTCTGTGTGTCAGTAAGGAAATCAACTATTATATCAGCCAATAAAACACCATTGTTACTGACAGGATCTAAAAACTTACATCTAAAAATTTAGAATACATCACACATTGATAAACTTATTCATTATAATTTCTTTTATTACAAGTTTTTGCATATAAGTAACTAAGACAAGAGATCTGATAAAACTTTCTTTAAAGAAAAATAAGTGAACCAAGTTGCAATTTAGCTGTGAGTTAGGACTGTAAAATAAATTGAAAATCAGTTTTTTAGGCTACCTTTCATGCAAATATTGAACAAATTTGCAAAAGACAATCATTTTTGTGAATGTTTTTATTCTTGGGGGGAAAAAAGCCACAAAAGAAGAGCATTGTAATTAAAACAAATTTTGAAAAATAAAGAGGAAATAATATATTTCTGCAGTACATAAAGGTGATGCGCAAAGAGACTGCTTTCTCACTGCAGTCATTTGTCATGGTACCATCTCCATGGCATCAGGCTTGCCTTCTGATACCAACTTTGATGATGGTTTAATATAATGTTAGGCATATTTTATGTGCTTACAGTGTAAATTCCTTAGTTCATACAGTCCAGGTTTTGCTTTCTTTATAGGCAATTTGTTAGTTCCCCATACAACATTAATTAGTGAAACTCAATTTCTCTTCTAGATCTGAGTGAAAAAAGCTGAGTAGGTACTGAATAGATCTCTGATATGCATGATGATAAAATCCTTAAGTTGCCCGGATATTTATCCACAAAATCTGTGGATATGATAGCTCTGTAGCTTGTCTGTGCAGCTAGTCAAGCAACTATCTTTTCTGGGGAAACCATCCCAAGTTTAGTGCAGTAGAAAGCCCCCTTATCTCTTCCCTATTCCTCCCTTAAGCTTTCAGAATAACAGAGCAACTTGCAAAGCATAAATCTGACAGCTATGAAGCACTGACAGATTTTCTAGGAGTGTGTTCGGAATCAACTTTTTGATGCCTCATCTACTGTGGTCTTTTTTTTTTATTATTATTATTTTTTACACTTGCTGTGCAGTTTCTATATTTTCTGCCTTGTTATACTTTCTTTCCATCTTATATTGTCAGCTTGCTCTTTCTGACACTTTTCACTAGAAAGGAAAGCATGAAAATCAGTATCATCTCCCTCAAGGCCATTAAAGCTAATCATTAGTAGAATAGCAGTAAGTTGCCATAGTATCTTTAAATTTGATTCATTAAAGTCTAGTATTTGCTGCTGCTTCTCTGCTCTACCAGCTGCTCACTCTCCATGCCAAGCTTTAACTTTTGAGACCACATTGCTTCTACTGTGGAACAGCACACTCAAAAAATAACAAAAACAAAAAAACATTTTAAAGCTGAAGCAACAGAAGTTACTATCTGCACTACAAACCAAAGCAAACCAAACCACAAACCAAATTATTCTTCAAGATTCTGATGATTTTCATCAGCATATTACTCAATAATTTGAAAAAAACCTCTAAATTGTAAAGTTTAGATGGTGAAATTCATTTCAGAGAGCAATATCCAAAATCTAAGAGATGTAAGGGACTTGGAGAAGGGGAGGGGTTTTTAAAAGGACTTTCTTAAAGGAAAAGTCTTGGCAGTAGCTCTAAGCTTTTGATAACACATGCTGAAACATTCCAATGAATAAGTTACAGACTACTGAAGGTCATCTCTTCTTTGTGACAGAAAGCAGTGATCCCACTGAGTCAGGGGGATCTTCTTGAGTTAGATGTGGCATTTAAAATGTAGTAAAAATTGCACTTTCAGTCCTGTGTACTGAAGGCATTAGATGAAGTTGTGACACAGCTTAAGGTTTTATTTTTTAAAGCCCCATTAAACTTAGGTTACACTTTCTGTACATAATTTAGGGTCCAGTAAAAACTCTCAATGTTTTAACTGAGATTTTTATAACCTGATACCCAATTGTTTTCTTACATATTCTTAAAAGAAAATTACTGAGAATTCTGTGTCACAGACTTATAACTAAGATTAATTTATTCTAGTGCTAGTAAGCTGCAAAAAGAACAATAGAGTAGGATTGTGTCAGATCCAAATGTCAAAGGGCCAAAGATCTGGGACATGGCAAAAAGGTGAACTCTTAGTATTGTCCTTTAATTTTCTAATCAGCATCCATAGTTTAATCTTCTGTTTAATGTTCAGTAGCTGCCAGAAGATGCGCAGATATTGTGGCAGTAAAGGTGCTACAGCTGTGTAAGCGAAGTGCATAGTTTAGGCTGATTTTCTTTAGGCATTTAGTTAAAAGAGATACAGGAAGAAGAATGGAAGAATGTTTACGGACAATAATCAGAAGGAGCAGGTGAAGAGTCTTACAGCTCTGAGGAAGACCTTTCCACTGTGAGGAAGTCACTTGAAGAGAGGTGTTGAGATGTGAGTGGAAGAAAGATTTGAAGGCTCTTATGAAGTAACTTCAAGTCAGGTCAAATGAAAATGTAAAATGCAGTAAAAAAGATAGCCTTTTTGCCTCAAGATGAAAAGTTCATTTTCTTGTGCATAATAAGGTGCAACAGGAGGAATGAAGCAAGATAAGGAGGGTAAAGAGATCATGAATACAGAGCACTCAGTAAAAGAGTTTTAGGAGAACTTCAGAGGCAGAGGAGAAACCCTAAATATTCCAGTTTGAGTGGTGCAATTTGTATAAGATACCAAAAGTCCAAATATGCTTTGCAGTATGCAATGTAAAGAAAAAAGATTTATTAGCAGCCTTGACACAGTGTCAGAGAGATCAGAGAAAGATGTGCACAGGTCATCCACCATTAACTTGGCAGAATTTTCTGTTATTAAACAGAAGTGTATAGAATAGAAAAGATTTTGAGACGACAAGAGCAGTCCTGATGCAACTCTGTCCAGGTACAGCTGAATGTCAGAAAATCAAAAGAAAAGCTGAAGAAATGAGAGTTAAATCAGAAATGGGGATTTCTAAGCTGTCAATATAGTAATGGCACTGTCTTGTTTTCAAAACTAGTCATCCTCTAGAAAAAGAAAATCAGCATCTATCACCTATATTTTTCCTTCCCTACCCCCCCCCTTCTTTTTTTTTTCTCTAATTCAGTATTATTTTTCTCTTTCTGTATTGACTGTCCTTTCAGGCTGCACCATTATGCAACAGGTAGTCGTGAGGTTCAGGATTCAGCATCTGTACTATTAATGTTTTCTCTCTCTGCCTGTGTTATTTGGTGATGGATATAAAGGGGACACTGCAGACAGACTTTCAAAATCTTTCCCTAGCTTCCCTCTTCAGTTCATAGCATTAGATTTAAATAGTTCATTGGCAATTTACAGCTTATGGTCTGTAATTTAGTACATCTTGTTTTACATGATGCTTATCAATAAAGTAAGGATTTTCAACAGTGTGTAATAAACAGAGGTTTGTCATTTCATGTTGCAATAAAAGACAGAACTGCCTCATTAAAACCTTTTTCATGCTGCTGGGTCTTTTCTTGTCATATTCATAAACAGGGAAGAGAAAATGAACCTTGCACAGGGCACTGCTGCAACAGTAGCACCTATAAGTGTCATGCTTAGGCAACCATATACTCCTTCAGTGGGGCAGTAAATAATTTTTTGTCTATTGGCATCAGTAAGTATTGTGTTGGGAGCTGACGCTTTCACACCAGGTTGTTAAGTGATAACTGAAAACAGTGGGAAATCACTGCACAGCTGAAGCGCTGCAGATACTGTGCAGTCCACGGTGTCTGCCATTGCCTGTTAACAAACACTGAGGTGCAGATTCTGCTTAACCTCAGTTTGTGCATGGGTGAGGAAGCAGCTAAAACATTTCGGATGCATATAGAGAGACAGGAAGGATGTTTCTATTTCTGAATCAGGTGGCCTGTGGTTAAAATATTTAGACCAGAAGTGGAAGCTCATCAGCTAAAGGTATGTTCTTGTGGCTATTAACATCCTGAAAGAAAGATCCTGTGGGATGGAGTTTGTGGGGAGGAACTGATACAAAAGATAATAACAGAGTACTTGCATGTCTTTAACGTATCTTCAGCCAGTGCAAAGACGAGAAGAGAAAAGGAGAGCAGCTTTCAAATTAAGTTTCTTCTCCCATTCTACCACAGTGATCTCTTGCATGATGTTCCCAAGAGAGGATGTGAAATATATTGGACATTTTATTTCTTCAGGTTTCTGGCTGGCTGAAGGGAATATAGTAGAACATTATATGCACTATAGCCTGACCTAGTAAGTTTTGCCACATATTAACTCTCCTCTCTAAACTCATTCAGCCACATCTCACTCTCAATAACATATGAACCCTTAAAAGACAGATTTCTGCTCAAAAGCAGCAATCTCTTCAGCTTCTGTAGGCCTGGAAGCCTATTCATGTTCCTTGACAGAATGTCTCCTTTTTCCTTGGAAAGTAAGAGGAAGAGAAAGATCCCTTTTGCACCTCTTTGCTTTCCTGAGAGAGAGCAGAATCTTGGCTGTGTTCAAATTGTCACACTATAATCCTTGGTTAAAGCAGAGCCTCTATGGAATGTCCTGGTGTAAATGACATGAGAATCAAACCCCAGACACATCTGTATCTATCAGTTTCCATTAAGTCGCAAAGGAGAGAGTGGGGCTGTTAAATTTCCTCTGGCAGGTTACAAACAGTTTGACCTCTGTCAAATTTAGATCATTGATTCATGAAGAAAGTTATTTTTCTGATACTGCTTTTTTTTTTTTTTCCATTTTTTTTTTCTCTCTCTTCTTCTTACCATAAAACAATTTGTGTTCCTTGTGGATGGTAACTATGTGTGGCTTCTTGTTCTGTTCGGCAAGGGAAAGCGAGTACACTTCATGGATTTAGCCATATTCAATTACAGAAAATTTATCAGCAATGCTTAATCTACTGACTGTTCTGTGAAGAAATAATACTATAAGGTTTTTTTCTGGCTTTCTAATCTAACAGAACCTACTGTAAGATATTTGTGGGTACTTAGAATCATTGAATCATAGAATGGTTAGGGTTGGAAGGGACCTCAAAGATCATCTAGTTCCAACCCCCCTGTGGTGGGCAGGGACACCCTCCACTAGACCACATTGCCCAAAGCCCCATTCAATCTGATCTCCCTGGAGCCTTCTTTTCTCCAGGCTGAACAATCCCAACTCTCTCAGCCTGTCCTCATAGGAGAGGTGCTCCAGCCCTCTGATCAGCTTCATGGCCCTCCTCTGGACTCACTCCAACAGCTCCATGTGTCTCCCGTACTGGGGCCCCCAGAGCTGTACACAGTACTCCAGGTGGGGTCTCACAAGAGCAGAGTAGAGGGGCAGGATCACCTCCCTCGACCTGCTGGTCACACTGCTTTTGATGCAGCCCAGGACACGGTTGGCTTTGTGGGCTGCAAGTGCACACTGTTCACGTTGAGCTTCTCATCAATTAATACCCCCAAGTCCTTCTCCTTGGGGCTACTCTCAATCCATTCTCCACCCAGCCTGTAGTTGTGCTTGGGATTGCGCCAACCCACATGCAGGACCTTGCACTTGGCCTTGTTGAACTTCATGCGGTTCACACAGGCCCACCTCTCCAGCCTGTCAAGGTCCCTCTGGATGGCATCCCTTCCCTCCAGCGTGTCGACCACACCACACAGCTTGGTGTCATCAGCAACCTTGCTGAGGGTGCACTCGATCCTGCTGTCCATGTTGCTGACAAAGATGTTGAACAGTGCCGGTCCCAGTACCGACCCCTGAGGAAAGCCACTCATCACCGTTCTCCACTTGGACATTGAGCCGTTGACCGCAACTGTCTGAGTGTGACCAGCCAGCCAATTCCTTATCCACCAAGTGGTCCATCCATTGAATCCATGTCTCTCCAATTTAGAGACAAGGATGTCGTGCAGGACGGTGTCAAATGCCTTGCACAAGTCCAGGTAGATGACGTCAGTTGTCCTTCCCTTATCCACGGGCGCTGTAACCCCATCATAGAAGGCCACCAAGTTTGTCAGGCATGATTTGCCCCTAGTGAAGCCGTGTTGGCTGTCACTAGTCACCTCCTTGTTTTCCATGTGCCTGAGCATAGTCTCCAGGAGGGTCTGCTCCATAATCTTGCCAGACGTGGAGGTGACACTGACCGGCCTGTAGTTCCCTGGGTCTTCTTTTTTACCCTTCTTAAAAATGGGGGTTCTGTTCCCCCTCTTCCAGTCAGTGGGAACTTCACCGGACTGCCAGGACTTCTCAAATATGATGGCGAGTGGCCTGGCCACTTCATCCGCCAGTTCCCTCAAGACCCGCGGATGCAACTCATCAGGTCCCATGGGCTTGTGCACCTTCAGGTTCCTTAGATATTCTCGAACCTGATCTTCTCCTACAGCGGGCGGTTCTGCATTCCCCCAGTCCCTGCCTTCTGTGCCCTGGGCAGTGTGGCTCAAGGATTTGCCAGTGAAGACTGAGGTAAATAAGTCATTGAGTACCTCAGCCTTCTCCATATCCTGAGTAACCAGTTCATGCATTTCATTCCAGAGGGGACCCACATTTTTCCTTGTGCTCCTCTTACCACTGACATACCTATAGAAGCTTTTCTTGTTGTCCTTGACATCCCTGGCCAGACTAATTTCTATCAGGGCTTTGGCTTTCCTAACCTGCTCCCTGGCTGCTTGGACAGTTTCTCTGTATTCTTCCCTGGCTACCTGCCCTTGCTTCCACTCTCTGTAGGCTTCCTTTTTTTGTTTGACTTTGCCCGGGAGCTCCTTGTTCATCCATGGGAGCCTCTTGGTGTTTTTGCCTGACTTCCTCTTTGTTGGGATGCATCGCTCCTGAGCTTGGAGGAGGTGACCCTTGAATATTAGTCAGCTGTCTTGGGCCCCTCTTCCTTCCAGGGCTTTGTCCCATGGTATTCTACCAAGCAGATCCCTGAAGAGGCAAATAATTACTTGGCAAATAATACTTAAGTGTGAGTCTAGTAATGGAGAAATAAGGGCATAAAATATAGAGCATAGCTTAATTTAAGACACCATGAAAATATTCACCTTTAATTTCCAGTTTATATAGTGAGTCTCTGAGAATACTTTTTGCATCAACAGAATGACCGAGTTCTATTGCTCCCCTTTTCAGTCTACACTGGGTTGTGAAACTGTTGTGGCCTTCTTTTTTCCTTCCAGAAAAGGGACACCACGCAGGAAAGGACCTGAGGTCCTGGTGGATAGCAAACTGACTACAAGCTAGCAATGCATTATGTGGCAGAGAAGGTCAATAGGCTCCTGAGCTGCATTAGGAAAGGCATTGCCAGCAGGTCAAGATCCTGTCCTCTCCACTCAGCCCTGATGAGACACATCTGGGTGCTGTGTCTACTGCTGGGCTCCCCAGTACAAAAGAGGCAGGGACATAATGAAGAGTGTCCAGCAAAGGGGCAGAACCATTATTAAGGGCTTCAAGCATGTCTTACATGAGGAGAGGTTGAGAAAGCTGGAAGCGTTCAGACTGGAGGAGGCTCAGGATCTTATCTATGTGTATAAATATCTGATAAGAAGGAATGAAGAGGGACCCAGACTCTGGTGCCCAGTGACAGGACAAGAAGCAATGGACACAAGTTGAAATTCCAGTTAAACAGAAGAAAACACTTTTTTTTTTGTTTTTTCCCCAGTGGGCAAGCACTGGAACAAGTAGCCCAGAGAGGCTGTGGAGTCTCCATTCTTGGAGACACACAGAACCTGACACATCCAGAGAGTGATGCAAACTTGATGACCAGTGGGTTCAGCTGGGGATTTCCAAAGGTCTCTTCCAGCCTCAGCAATGGCGGTGTGGTGAGTTGACCTTGGCTAGCTGCCGGGTGCCCACCCAATCGCTCTATCACTCCTCCTCCTCAACAGGACAGGGGAAGAACATACAGTGAAAAGCTTGTGGGTAAAGATAAAGTCAGGAAGAAAACTCAGCAATTACTGCCATGGACAAAACAAACTTGACTTGGGGAAATTAATTTATTGCAAATTAAACAGAATAGGATAATGAGAAATAAGAAAAATCTAAAACCACCTTCGCCCCACCCTTTCCTTCAACCTACTTACCCCAAATGGTGCAGGAGAATGGGGAATGGGTGTTGCTGACTGTTTTGAGACAGTTCTTCCTAGAAACTTTATGCCTTTTTTTGGTCAATGAATAATAGGGGGCACTTCTACCCGGAAGAAGCAAAGGAAATGACTTTGCAGCTCAGAACCAGTTATTTTACCTAGTTCTGATTTAGCAATTGCAAAGGTTTATGGAGTTCTGTCACTGCTGTTTAAGCTGCAAAGAGACAAGCTAAGAAAATGAACCCTGATGAAAGTAGAGAATAATTTCAGTCTCAGCAAAGGCGCTTCCCTTAACACAAAAGGATTCTTAGGAATTGAACACCCTCTGCATAAGAGTGTTCGTCAAGACTTCACTTATGTTTATGGTGTGTCAGACAATCCATGAGGTATATTTAAAAAAACCCAACAGGATTAAAGAAGGATCTAAGCTAGCTAATACTACTTTAGAAAGAGATATTAGAATTAAACATTCTCTAAAAATGTCACCTTGCCTTTCAGATATAGTCAGAAAGGCTATAAGGATGTTGGAAGTTACTAGGATAAGATTAGAAAACAAAATTCTGTCATTGTATAAAGCCATTGTGTGCCTGCATCTTCAGAAATACATGCATTTCTGGTCAGCCGCCTCTCACAGATAGTGCAGTAAAAAGAGCATAAGAGCAGAAAAGGAAAACAAGAATGGCTGACGGAATCCAATATTGGACAAAATTTTAAAGTGTGGATGAAAAATATTGTGAAATGCATGAAGTCGTGAATGACATGGAAAAGATATATAAATAATTAGATAGCAGCAACTAAAAGGATTAGACAGCAGGATTAGCAGGCAAAAGGAAATATTTTTTTCATAAAAATGTTTCAAGGTCTTCTATTTGACAAAAGGCAAAGTATGTTCAAAAAGTGATTTATAGAAATTTATAGAAAAATATCAATTAAGCATTATTAAACACAAACATATGGTTACTATCTTTGGCTTGGGAAATCTTGAAACAGTGTACCAGAGGAAATATTATTCTGTAAGTACCTTTTTTTATGCTGTTCCTGTTACTGATTATTCAGGGATGACTAAAGAAGATTAAGCTCATGCAGAAATACCAAAACCAGAAAATATACATTTTATTTTAGTTGTTTTGGTAACTCTTTCTGTGTTTTTCTGATCTCTGCAAGGTATATTTCTAAGCCCTGAGGAAGCTAGTAGATGGACTTTCACACTTTCTGTAGAAGTCCAGGGTGAAACCTGTAGACATTTCTTTCCTTTGTCCTCTGTTTACCCTTGCACATGGAGTGGCTTGCACTTTAACTGGCTGGAAAATAGCACTATTATCTATTAAGAGACGTTAGGGGTGGCCACTGCCTCCAGCAGCCCCAGCTCAGGATCTCTCCTGCCAGTCTGCTGGACCCAGCTGGGTGCACGCAGGGATGCAGAGTGTCTGCCTGGGCTGAGGGACGTGGCTGCCACTGTCCCGTTTGATGGTTGTGAAGCTGAGCGTGTATCCCAGAGACACACACATAGACATGGACACACACACAGAGGCACACGCAGGGCACTGACATGGCTGGTCACACAGGCTGCCACAGACAAGGCGCTGCCTTCAACAGCACCCACAGACAGGACTCACGTAAAACACAGAGACAGGCGAGTTCCCTCCTCCTCTTGGGCTGGCAGAGGCAGAAGGTCCTAGTGCAGCACACACACGACACTGTCCTGTTTCACAAGTGCACACACATTTGCGGATCCCTTGAAGTATTGGTATGGCCCCTTGTCCCTCCTCCCCACGCCATGGGTACCCTTCTCATTGGCTGGTCCAGCTCACTGCTCGCTGACAAACACACGGCACTCACACACTTGTCCCACAGGCACTCCGCACTCGTAGGTGTGCTTGGGATTACCAGCTCTGAGCCTCCACCTGACACCCTGGCCTGACACAAGGGCCCTCCAGGTCATTGACTAGCCCAGCTTGCATCTGTCAGTGAATACACAGACTCCGCATGCACACCAGGCTTGGGGCAGATGCAGACAGTGGGACCCTTCCCAGCACCCACCACCAGACACACGGGCTATCACCTGCAGTACTGCTCCAGCTGCCAGTCCTGAGGCCCTCACTCACGTCACTCACACTAGTCCCCTGATAGCTGGTTTTCAGGGGACACACACACCATTCCCACCTGAGTGGCTGGAAGTTAAAGGCTCCTGCTCACTCCAGTAGCTGAGACAAGGCCAGGGGTGCCTACAACCCTGGTCTGACTCCAGTAGTTGGCACTAAATTTCTCTCTCACACACACACAAGTCTCATGGACACTTAGTCCACACATTCCTACAGGATGGAGAGTGAGACTACACAGAAGGTTAAGAAAAGATTTAATGAGAAGATATAAGAAGACAGGACAGATGGTGGCGATCAGGCCCAGCAGTCAGCCAGAAAAGAGTACAGACTGGCCATGTTTTACACTCTACCCTCTTGGACCACTTTCTGTCTACTCCCTGCTTTATTTTTACCTGCTCCCCCTCATCATCGTCCATTTGCTTAGTCCCACTGACACCCTTCCAACATCCTGGGCCTCAGGGTTATATCTCTTTCAGTAGCAAAGTCCCAGTTTGCCTGCAATTTCTTGATAGCCCATCAATTAGTGAGACTCATCAGGTTAATTTCTGGTTATTGTTTTTGTTAATGCTAATTTGTCAGGTTTTATGTCTCTGTGTGTTGTCTCCCTCTCTTTTCTTATGATCCCAATTTGACAATGTGTTTAGTCAGATAATCATATTGAAAAATGAAAATTCTCACACTTCACATATCCTTACCAATTAGTGAGGCTGACCGGGCTTGTTCTCATCACTGCCTCTCTTATAATTTGTTCATCAGATTTAGGTCTGTATGTTCTTGTTTATGGCATCGTCCTTTTCTCATTATCTGTCTTTGCATTGAAAAAGACCGTGACCAGATACACATCAAGGTGCAGAAACTCTCCTTCCACATACCCTTATGTTAACCATTTTCTTCTTTTGAGAAGCCAACTTTCAGCTTTAAGAAAATGGAACAGCTTGGAGATCTGGTCCCTGATAAGGTTTCATTAGATATCCATTCCTGTTCATAATTTCACGTCAAGTGGTTTAGGACCAGCAGGTTCACACATCGGTAAAAACAGTCACTGTGACATACTCTTGCTGTCTGATGAAAATATGGCTAGTAGACGACATAGAAAATAAATTGTTCTGTGTAGTGATGTGCTAATACTACAGGCTTTGGGGAACTGCAACCTATATGATCATAAGGCTGAGCAAGATGCAAGCCTTTATCAGCAGTCTAGTGTCTTCTCTGTGTTCCTATTTATACCTGTTATTAGGTATAGTACTGAAAGGCTGTCTCTTCTGGCAGAACCTGGCAGGCTGCAGAAGTGTTTAGAAAGTATGCTGAGCTGAAGAAATTTTAATTGAATTCTTACCCATTGCAGTTAGTGAAATGATGACCAGTTCTGCACACAGCACCATTTCCTTAGCTACTGGTCACCTCTCCTGAGCAGTAGGTATCTTGATGGGTCATCTAGGTACATGGAAAATTTTAAAAGTATCCTGTCATACAAATCTTTTGATTTGATATTAGTACAATGAGGGAGGAAAGATACTTTGGCAAGAAAATCTGTCAACCAGTATCTGGCTGTTAATGGAATCTTGAAAAAGTTGATATACATAATTGATCTCTCATATCCTTTTTCTACATGAGTGTACCTTTTCCCTCTCTTGCACTTATGCAGTGGATTTCACCTCCTATTTGATCAGGACAGTTCCCAGACTCTATAATGACATATTGCCCAAGACAATTGTTGATTTCACTAAAATGAAAATGACTGAGTTAGAAGTGAAGGAAAGAATACCATTAAGTCTTTAAATGCTTTCTTTTGTGCATCCCACTGTGTACTGTCCTCTAGTATAAACACATATGCAAAAGTACTGAGTTGTCAGCCATACAGGGTACAAACAGGCCTAAACCAGTTATCACACCTAGATGACAGTTCAGCACTAAGATGTTGGTAGGTCTCACCATTCTCCAGATGGCTCCACCTGTAATTTTGCCAGGATGAATACCACCACCCGTGATATAGCATTGGAGTCAGTAGCTGTCTTCACAGACTCATATTTTCCCACGTTCTAGGGAAACCATGTCTCTAAGCACCACATCCACATGTCTTTCAAATACCTCCAGGGATGATGACTCAACCATTTCCCTGGGCAGCCTGTTCCAATGATTATTATTGAGAGGGAAATGCATAAGGAATATCTCTGGGATTTCCTGAATTAGGCTTATCTTGACCACACTGAATTTCTAGTCCTTTTCTTTGTTTTTGGCTCAGCACAGACCATTGAAGAATGTTGATTTTATAAAATTTTCCTGTATAGATGTCTTCCTGCACTGCAGCTGCTCATGCATCATTCCAATAGTGTGTGTGGAACTCTGCTCTTGTCTGAGTGGTGTTTTATCAATTGTTGGCATTCAAGACAAACCAGTCATGCCTGAAAACTGCCCTGGGTTTTCTCTGACATCTGTTTCAGTGTCAGTCTTGAAATTGAGTATAATGACTGGAGTGTTGCAATGGAGGGATTGAGGCTCTTTAGGAAGGACAGGATGGGGAGACAGGGAAGGGGAGTTGCACTTTATCTGAGAGAGCAGCTGGAGTGCATGGAGCTCTACCTGGGGATGCATGAGGACCCAACTGAGAGTTTAAGGGTTAGGATTAAAGAGAGGACAGCTAAAGGTGGCATTATAGTGTATGTCTGCTGCAGGCTGCCTGACAAGGAAGAACAAGTGGATGAAGTCCTCTGTAGACAGATAGGAACAGCCTCATGTTTGCAGGTTCTGATCCTCATGGGGTACTTGAACCACCCCAATATCTGCTGGAGGAACAACACAGCAGTACATAAGCAATCCAGGAATTTCCTGGAGTACATTGAGGGTGATCTCCTCCAAGAGACAGAGGAGCTCACAAGGAGAGGTGGTCTGCTGGACCTCATAATCAGCAACAGGGATGGACTCACTGGGGATGTGAAGATGAAAGGCAGCCTTTGCTGAAGTAACCATGAGATGGTGTAGTTTAGGATCTTTAGAGCAGGGAAGAGGGTGAAAAGCAAGGTCACAACCCTGAACTTCAGAAGAGCAGACTTTAGCCTTGTCCAAGTCTGCTCAGAAAAGTCCCATGGGATAAGGTCCTGGAGGGAAGGGAGGCTCAGGAAAGCCGGTTAATATTCAAGGATAACTTCCTTCAAGCTCAAGAGAGTTCCATTTCAATAAACATGAAGTCAAGAAAAAATAGCAGGATAGGATGGATGAACAAAGAGCTCCAAACTCAGACACAAAAAAGAAGCATGCAGGGAGTGGAAGCAAAGTCAGGTAACCTGGAAGGAATGCAGAAACATTGTCCAAGCATCCAGAAATGAAGTTAGGAAAGGTGAAGTCCAAATGGAGTTGAATCTGGCCAGGGATGTCAAAGACAACAAGAAGGGCTTCTAGAAGTACACAGACAATAAAAGGAAGACTGGGGAAAATGGGGGCCCATTGCTCAGTGATATGGGAGACTTGGTTACGCAGGACATGGAAAAGGCTGGGGCACTCAATGTCTTCTTTGTGTCAATCTTTACTAGAAAGACCGTGCCAGCGACCAGGGGCAAAGCCCGGAGCAAGAAAAATGTGCCCTTGGTGGATGAGGATCAGGTCAGGGAATACTTAAGCAAACTGGACATATGTAAGTCCATGGGCCATGATGGAATGTACCCATGAGAGCTGAGGGAGGTGCCTGATGGAATTGCAAGGCCACTTTGATCAATCCTGGCAATCACTTAACTGGGAGAAGTGCCTGAAGACTGGAGGAAAGCAAATGTAACTCCTATATTCAGGAAGTGCAAGAATGAGTGAATAACAGACCTGTCAGCTTCACCTCAATCACTGGGAAGGTGATAGAACAACTAAATATGGGAACAATTTCCAGGTACATGAATGACAAGAAGGTGACCAAGAGTAGTCAGAATGGATTCAAGGAGAAGTCATGCTTGACTAACTTGAAAAACATCTACGATGAAATGACTAGCCTGGAAGACAAAGGGAGAGCAGTGTATATTGTCTACCTGGACTTCAGTAAGGCCTCTGACACTGTCTCCCATAAGATCTTCATAGACTAATTGTTAATGTATTGGCTGGATAAGCAGACAGTGAGGTAGTTTGAAAACTGGCTGAATGGCCAGGCCCAGAGGGTTGTACTCAGTGGTACAAAGTATAGTTGGAAGCCAGTAGCTAGTAGTATATCTCAGAGGTCATTACTAGGTCTAATATTATTTAATGTCTTCATTAATGATCTGCATGATGGGGGAGAGCGTACCCTTAGCACGCTTGCTGATGATACAAAACTAGGAGTTGTGGCTGATAGGGTCATGCTGCCATCCAGAGGGACTTCAACAGGCTGGAGAAATGGGCTGTCAGGAACATCAACAAAGGTAAGTGCAAAGTCCTGCACCTCAGGAGGAACAGCCCTCGAGGGCCACCCGGTTGGAAAGCAGCTTGATAGAAAAGGCCCTTAAGGTTCTGACAGACAACATGTTGAATATGAGTCAGCAATCTAACTTTGCCATGAAGAAGGCTAACAGTATCCTGGGATGCAGAGGGTATTGGCAGGAGGTCAAAGGAGTATATCACCTTTATTCAGCACTGATGAGGCCATACCTAGAGTACTGTGTTCATTTCTGCACTCCTCAGCACAAAAGAGATACAGAGCTACTGGAGACTAGCAAATGAAAGGTCAAAAAGATGATGGACTGGAGCATCCATCTTGTGAAGAAAGGATGAGAGAGCTGGGACTATTTAGCCTGGAGAAGACTGAGGTGGAATCTTATTAATGTATATAAATACCTGAAGGAAGTTTGCAGTGGTGCCCAGTGACAGGACCAGAGGCAATGAGCACAGATTGAAACAGAGGACGTGCCCTCTGAACATCAGGAAACATTTTTTTCACAGTGAGGATGACTGAGCACTGGCACAGGTATCCCAGAAAGGCTCTGGAGTCTCCCACCTTGGAGATATGTGAAAGCTGTCTGGACACAGTCCTGGGCAACTGGCTCTAAGTGGCCCTGCTTGAGCAGGGGATTGTATTGGATGACCTCCAGAGGTTCCTTCTGATCTTAACCATTCTGTGATTCTGTGATACTGCCAGTAGTTTCATGCAGTGGCTCATTTTGATGACTGGGAGATGTAGGAATGCATTCTTGTCATCAGCATTCAGCTCATGCATGTGGGACTTGTCTCCTAAAGCACATTTCCTAATACATAGTGGCAGCATTTTTGTTATCTGCTCCATACAGCTAGCTACTCTGCATGTGTCTGCCTGTTTTCAGCTTACCATGAATACTGTACCCACATGTAGGCTGCCAGTGAAGCTCATGAGCTTGGCACAAGAACTGCTGTTTACTGGGATGTCTGATGAAGAAATCTTTCCCTTTTGAAGGGTAGAAAGGACTCATTTCTAACCTCTCTTGTTGCTTCTCTGTCTCCCTCAGTTTGCCTAGTCCTTGTAATTATTTCTCATTCCTGAAATCTGTTGGCTAGCATCCTCTGTGACATGCAATAGGCTCTCCTGCCATAAACAGTACAGTCCCAGGTTGTTTCATGATGAAGCTTGTTCGCAAAGTCGTTGTATTTTGCTGGAGTTTAAAGGACTGTGATGAACTTTTCCACATTCACTCTTCTCTAGGAACTGTGAGGAAAAAATGTTCATCCAAATGACGGATGCAGAATTATATAATGTGGTTTCTTAATTCATAAGGTTAAAGAGCAGCATCTTAGCCTCAGCCTATAGCCCTATCAAATACAAGAGAAAGCTGAACTGGTCCTCAATTGATTTGGTTTTCAGAACCTGTTGCTCATCTAGAGTGCTGGAATTTGTTTTTCTACTTGAGCCAGTCCTCAGTAATTTTAAAAATAAGTTGTCCTTGAGCTGTGACTGGTAATCAGGAACAAGAGGGCTTTGTATCACCCTTGCACTCTTTCACAAATTGTCTCTGATTCCATTTCAGGGCTCCTACTAAATTTCCACAATGAAATCATGACTTTTTTTTATTGTTTAAAGAAAACAGGGATTCATAAGCCTGTCCTCAACAGTGTGACCAATCAGCCACCTGAAGTAAAACATTCCCTGGAGAAGCTTAGGAGGGGGAAAAAACCCAGAAGAAAATCAAGCCTAAGTATTCCTCAGCCCCTGAGCCCCCTGTCTCTGATGAGCCAGAAGTATACTTACGTTGGAGTAGGCATATATTGCATAGCTGCATATGGTAGAACATCATCTACAGCAAAATTATTTATATTTGTAATGGGAAGTTGTAGTCTAGAAATGTGAGGAGAGTGGTAGTTGAAGAGATATTAAAGCTAATCATATCCTATTCCTCAATAGATCAATAGAACAGATGGTAACTTTGTACATTTTGCGTGCTGTGAGTGCCTGAAGCCATAGCAACATCCACCTCATGCTGGAAATCTATTTCTATCTCCCCCTGCTATTTTATCTTTTCTGAAAACTGTCATCTCAATGTCCAGAATCCACACCTTAGAAAACCTGGAGACTTACTCATTGCAGAGTATTAACCTCTTTTATACCTTTGTCACAGTCACATGTAACTTCACCAAAATCATCAGACATAAAGTAAACTGCATTGGCCTAGGCACAAAAACACTCCTGTCATATTTGGACAGAGTAAAGACAAGAATTCTTACAAAATATTTTCAGAACATAACCGATCTACAATTAAGGATCACTATTCACTAATAGTGAAGTCAGAAATTAGACTAGAAATTGCAGTTACTAGTGATTTATTCACTAGCAACCAACTGACAAATTATTTAGGTGCCTTAACCTGTCGGTGATCAAATTGAGAGCATTGAAAAAGGCTGACTTTCCACATAGAGAAGAAATGAGCACTCTCTAAAAATCAGACGGTATTCTTAAAGATAAGATCTCACATCCTTTTCATTCCATCTGTCTTACTTTAAATCAAGGATAGATCAGTTATCTTTGAAAATCATCAAGTATTTTCTTTATTGAAATGTTCATGAAGATGATTCATAGTGCTCTTCTGAGGGTCTACAGAGTTCATTAGTATATTTCCATTTATTTGACTGAGTTTTAGAACATTTCTGTGAGCTGGGAGTTTTGCAAAGTGTATAGTGGGACTTACTCTTTGCTGAGATTGCTCTGAGGATCAAATAGAAGATTTGAACAGCTGTGAATTTCCATGCTGTTTTCTGCAATTCACATTTAGAACAAATAATGACTTGTCAGTGTAATTGAAAACTACATATTTTCTAGAAAGCTGACTGTTGTCAGTAGACACTGATATATTTTTTGCACTGATGGAGGTATTGACATCTTACATCCATTTAACATCAATTTCTGAACATTTCAAAAGCAGAGCTGAATAAATTTTCTTTGATACTGATTTTTTGTGTGTCCTGGTGTTAAACTTCAAATCAATTGACAAAACCCCAATCTTAACCTTGTCAACTCTTTCTAAGGTGAAACTTAATTCAAAAGCAAAAGTGGATGAATGACAATATTTTAAATACATGTTCACCTTAAATTGCATTTAATCAAGAGTCCACTTTCTTTTTTGAACTGAAATGATTTGGACTATATTGTGTTGACAGTGTTCATTAATGATTGTTTGCTCAAATGCAATCTTTTTTTCTAATACATTAGTTCCTATGTATAAGTATTAATTGTTACACAGAAACTAGAAGTACTTTGAAGTCTATTTTCTTTAAAATGTTAATTTATCACAATTGAAGCTAACTGTTAAACAATGAGAGAAAAAGAGGAAAACAATTCCAGATTTATTTTTGTTTTTTTTTTTTTTTTAATTCAAATGGGTTAACCAAGTGTTGTATATATTAAAAAAAAAAAAAAAGTCTTACATAGTTACAATTGCATTTGATGTCTATTAAGGTTACTTTAAAGGACTTCTGAAGTAACAAGTGCACAGGCTTCAGGATATTTAAAGCTTTATTTATATTAACTGTCTTAGTTCTGGTAGAATCGTAGAATCATAGAATCACAGAACCACAGAATGGTTTGGGTTGGAAGGGACCTCAAAGCCCATCTAGTTCCAACCCCCCTGCCATGGGCAGGGACACCCTCCACTACACCAGGTTGCCCAAAGCCCCATCCAACCTGGCCTTGAACACTTCCAGGGAGGGGGCAGCCACAGCTTCTCTGGGCAACCTAGCTCTGAGAAGTTTCAGTCAGATGCTGCTATTCTCCATTGCACTGTACTAAAATTGTCAAAGTGCTAAATTGCTCTTTAAAATGTTGGAAAAAATGGAAATTGGAAAATTCATTCACTTGTGGGGTTCTTTTGTAATAATTCATGTGCTTTTAAAAGGTATTGTAGATCTAATTCATTTATGTGCTCTTTAATTTTCATTTATATATTTACATAATATTATTTATATACATTAGGAAACAAAAAAGGAGTTCTTCTCATGAGAAATTTACAATCACTATCTTTCCTGACAGGTCTTCCTCCCCCCTTCTTTTTCACTTTTAAATTTTGAAACAATAATTCTCATATCCTTACTCCTTTCCAAAAGATTATCTTTCTCGGCATGGTAGAAATATGGATTTTCTTTAACATTTTTTTGGGACACCTTCATGTTTATGAAATATCTTGTCTAAAGTCTCTACCAAAAACTAATCTGCATTGAAAAAACCCTTTTCAGAATCAACATCTATTGCAATATCTATTTATTACATTTTTATGTTATATTTGCCATGTTTCATAGCATTTTTTTATTTCTAACCTATTTTATACAAGTATTTTTGAATCAGTGTTGTCTTTTTACACACCCATTATCATAACTGTGCAAGAAATTCAGATAAATAGATGTGAGGACTGGAAGCAAAATAATTAAAAGTCAATAATTTTGTCTAAAATATTATTTAGAGCTTATTCTGGTCTAGAAATAAAATAACAGTAGTAGAATATTATTCAATATTGTATCACTACTACAAGCAGCTAGATCTTCACTGATGCATCATACTGTGCTATCTTTGCTATTCGTTAGAGGCTACTGAATGCCACTTTTAAAGGTAGACTTTTCAGTTAAGTCTTGTATGAAATGTCTATATTCCTAATGTTTAATTATGGCTGTAGTTTACAATTGTTTAAAAGCTGCTTTTTATTAAAGGAAATATATCCAATAATCTTTTCTTTATAACAAAAAGGTAATATTTCCTTCATCATGCACATGTATCATTATATGTATAAAAGTATGAAGTACAGGGAAAAATATCTCAATCAAACTTTTAAATAATTTATTAGCTTCACATAACTGTAGTGACAAGTAAAATAAAGAAATTGTGATAATCCTGTTTGATTGCACTATGGCAAATGTCCCTTTAGTGACGGGTATTATGTATAGTGGCTCAGATGCTTGTATTTCTGCCAGTAAAATTGGGAATGCTTACCTGCAGTGTACTCTGAAAAGCATTCATAATTCTGTAGCTTGTTTTGAAATACGAAAGTTGGCTTGCTAAATCCTCATTTTGTAAATGCACATGAAATTGAACTAGCATCTCCTTACAATATAACAGAAATCCACCAAAATAATCCATCTGATTTTCTCATATATTTACTGAGGGAACAATTACAAGTATTTTTGACATTAGCAAAAAAGTATACATATAACATATACCCATACAGTATTAACACCTTTCTCTGGTGCAGTGCTGCTTACTTCGTATTATCACAGGGGTTTTTATTTTTATTCTGTCTGAAGGAGAGTGACATGCTGAAAAGTCTAAACGAGCTAGCTTGCTAAATGCCTCTGGGTCTGTAGTAAAGTGTTCTATGTCAGAGGAAGGGATTTAGGGACCCCTAAAAATCAGTAGCTGTAAGGAAGGAAAGATGTCATGGTTGACTGAGGCTGTCTTAGACAACAGTAGGTGTTCTGCAAAGTACAGGGGAAACAGCTGAGACTAGGAATGAATTTCAGAGAGGCGGAAGGCTCATCATGAGTGTGAATACAAACCAGGAGAGAGATGGAGTGTGCCAGGACAGATGTTACTGAAGTCTTCTGAAGAGGAGGAGAAGGAGAAGGTGGAGGAGGAGGTGAATGTGGGAGCGAGGGCTGTTTTTAGCCAGATGAGGCAGAGCAGTGAGGGAAGAGTTGCGTGTGATGAAAACGATGGAGTTGTAAACGTTAAGACAGAAAATACTGGATTTCTGTGTGAATTATTGAAAACTTCCTCTTTAGAAAAAACACACCTACAGAAAAATCTCCCACAAATAGTTTGTTATTGTGCTCTAGAATAACTGATATATATATCCAGTTCTAAGCAATCCAATCATGTCAATCTATCAAAGTGTCCAACAGTCCACACAAATTCTGAAAAGTCTGAATAAATGTTTCTTTTTAAAAAATATAAAATTACGCCTTTGCTTAATCCTTTGCAGCTGCCCTTACCTAGAAAATTAGGGACAAGAATATGCAAGTCTATTTAACTAAAACAAAAAAAACAAACAAAAAAACCAAAACCCACGCAAGATTTTCAAGGAATTGAACCCAGTATCTGGGCTTAAATCTCTGAAAGGTTTAATCTACCTAGCTTCACAGGCTTTAAGGGATTTAAGCAATTTCTCAAGTGAAATGATTATCCTTTTTGCTGTTTATAACTTAAAATTCCCATATCTTATATTAATTCTCTAACCTTAGAGATGAGAAGGCAGTTCATCATTTCTTAGCTAAAAAAAATAATAATAATCTTTGACAATCCTGAATTTTTTATTTTTCTAAAGGGATTTGCAGTGAGATTTAAGAGTTTTGACTGAAATTAGATTAATGTCAGGTGAACTGCAGTACTTATATTCTCTATATCTCTCTCCAAAAACTTTTGATAGAAGATAGTGTAGATCAAATTCTGCAGTGATGTTCTTGGAGCAGGGATTAAATAAGGATATGTTTCTGTGTTTTACAGTAGATCTGAAGATTGTGTTTTCTGTATATGAGATGATTGCTCTTCACTATTGATTTGAATATTAACTCTTTATACCACCACATCTCTGTAATTCCAATATTGCACTTGATATTGAGTACTGCACTGGTTGCATATGAACACTTAACATGTATTGAATGTGGCCTTTTTGTTCACCCCTAGCAATTTAAATTTATATGTTAATATCACTTTCTATAAACAGGAAGCATAGTTAAATTCTAGTTAGTCAAATATTTTCTCAGGTAAAGTGTCTGAATTTTTATTTAGGAAAGCAACAAATCTTTAACTGTGAGTTGTAAAAGATGCATAAGCAGGTTCTAAATTATGATTTTATTTGAAAAAGCATCACAGAATGAAAAATGTGCAAAATATTAAATTAGGCATAATGTTGAAGTTATGCTTAAGAGCTGGGTGATAGAAAAAAATTATGAGCTACCAGTATCAGCAACAGAAAACAGCCAATTAAACTGACTTATAAAACCAGGTTTTCTAATGACGGCTGCTGTCCAGTAGGAGCTGAACTGTGGCATTTTTAGACATAGACACCAACAGTAACATTTTATATAACTACAATAAGTACACTTATTAACAGCTTTAACCATAAGGAAATAGTTTATGATCAGTGCCCACAGTAACAGAAGCAGGAGCTTGTCACAGGGAAGATCAGCTGTAATTTCATCCCTGAAGTGATTCATAAAAATATGCTCAAGGTCAGAGATGGTTTAAAACATATAAAAGTCTGCAGTTTTCTGGAAGACAGAGGGTTTTTAATTTAATAGTGTATACCTTACCAAGTACTCTTGACTATACATTATTGGTATGTAGAAGAATAAGTTGAATCCTAACACGCACTAACAAAGGGACGATGAGAGTAAGATTTAAATATGTGGTTCTAAAAAAAGGACTTGGAATCTGTTTTATTTCACTAAAAATATTTAATAGCAGTTGATGTAGCTTCCCAGTGTGTTTCAGTATTTTGGAGTCCCCTTAGAGATTACAATGAATCTAGGTCCAGTATTTGAACATAAACATATAATTAGGATTATAACAACTGAGTATTTCTCCCCTTAAATTTCTGAGTCATGACCAAATTGTATTTGCTTTCTTTACTTCCTTGTTTAAACTGCAGAATATAGGGTTAGGCCCTGATTCTGTGTTGAAATATTGCTGTTACTACAAGGCACTGCAGGAAGAAGCGGAGAAAGTGTAAGCAGTTCTGCGAGGATAACAAATCTATTCCCTTGCATGGGAAAAGCAGAAAAAAATTATTAATTATTTAAACAAATGATATAATTAATTAAAATACTACTTCTGGCTATATTCTCACAAGGTTGGCATGCAACCAGACTAGGGGAGGTCATTTCCAAATGTACCTGGTATAGCTGAGCACGCTTTCTGTTGAGTGTGGAGGAGAGGAGAATATGATGTCCCACTTATGGCATCCTCCCCATGCAGTTTCTGGGCACTGCAAAATTTTCTGTCCCCAGAAAAGAGATTGTGCCAAAACAATGCTAAACACTCAGTAATGCTTAAACCATAGCCTAATGCTAAGCAAATATTGAAAAACTGCTTAACGTGAACATAGATTTTTAAATGGAAGTATATGTTTAAGTGATTTTGAGATTTATTCAGGTGTTTATGAGCAGTTTATTGTTGAGTACCTTTTTTTAGTTAATCAAAAACTTCTAAAGATGGTTTTATAAACCAAATTTTAAGCCTTCACATTTAAAATTCCATACCCTTATTTATAATACTTAAATAACTCTCTCATGGATTATAAACAAGCTTTTTTGTATATTGCCATCTTGCACATAGTGAAAGATTTCCTTTGGCTAAGAACAATAGCTCTATGATTCTCTATTTTTCTTTTTTTTTTAAACCAGAGTAACTTTGGAAAATAGATTTAGTCCACAGGAATAAAATATTTTCAAATTCTACCCAGTAAAGTTTTGTTAAACTAGAAAGAGTTACATAAAATGTTCAGATCCTTGCAATGCTTTTTTATATATTATATTTATACTTATTTCTTACAAGTATAAAATTAGTGACACATTTAGTGAACTAAATTTTTATAAAAATATTTCAATAAAAATTAAAGAATCTAAACCCAGTAATTCACAAAACTAAATTTGAAACTTAATTTTATTTTTTAAAATCAAGATACTTGAAAAATCAAATTAAATGACACCTGCAGGCGATGCAGACTGGATATGTCAATTTCTCCTACTAACACTACTTTAAACAGCAACCTTTTGAATGGTTGTTTTTCAAAGAAAGAAGGATTCTTCTTGGACTGGATTTTCCAGTGGGTTCAGCATCCAGCAGCCTCAGTAAATGTTCAGATTCATAGGTGCAAATTGTTCTCAGTGGGAGCTCCTAGATGTTTATCTTTCCTGAGAATTTTAGCTTTTGTAGAAGAGGAGACCTGTCTGTTTGAGTTCTTCCTCCATCTTTTTTTCCTTTACAAGATTTTTCCTCCAGCAAGACAAGTGTATGCATAAACAGGATCAGCAAGCACCAGTGAGGTATTATTTGAAGAAAATATTTTTGGTCTTCAGGGGGTCTTAACCTGAGTTCATACCTCTGCTCCATTTACCGATTTGTACGCAGCCTTAGACCAGTGTTTCTTTACCCACCCTGCATTTTGATTCAAAAATTCTTCTCACCTGTTAACACATTTGAGTCTTTCCCAGCTAGAAATGTATACACTAACTGTGGTTTATTACTCATTCAAATTATCCAGCAGTCTCGGTAACAGACTACGCTGTGGCCTCTTCAAGCAGTAACGTAGCAGAGAACTAGGTGTCCAAGCTAATTGCCTTTGGGAATGAAAACTCTCAGATAGTATACTATATAAGCCAAATAACCAGTTCAAGATGTGTTACTTCCATGGTTATCAATGAGTGTCCTCTGACATTGTGGAACTTGCACAAGGGAAGATACTTACTCCTGTTGTAATCCTACAGAGTCACAGGAATATAAGAACAGAAAGACCTAATTCTCTCTGTGTCAATTTTGATGAATTTATTCATAGCACTTCTCAGTTCAGAGTGTTCTGAAAATAATTTTCTTGGGCGTTAACTGTCTCTCTGTGGTCTGCAATGAGCCTGGACAACAGAGAGATGTGTCCTATAGGACTGAAGAGGCAGCAGAGAAATGTCCATTGGCATCTGCTGTTTAGAACACTTGTGTATACATTAATGACCAGCAGAAAAGTTGGTCCTGTTTTCTTGTGCCTGGTACGTTGTAAGTGCAGTTATTCTCATGGAAATTCTATTCAGGCATATTTCACAGTATTCCCACTTCCACATTTTACCAAAAATCCTGTCTTCTGACCTTCTCTTGTATGGATTTTAAACACAGATTTTTTTTCCGAAAGTGTATGCTGTACATCCCTCTAGGCACAGTTAGAACAGAGAAAAAGCTTTGAAAAAAAGGCAACTAAAAAGGAGCTTACAACACAAGATCTTTCTGTCAAATCTAATTTAGATTCCTTTCGTTGCATTAACCAAGTTGTAGCTGATAAACTTATAACCCCTGTTGCTGCTGCAACAACTTAACCAAATGAGGGCTGTGAACTGAGCTCTTTTTTCACATTTGCAAGAATAATTTTGAGTAAACTTTTCCCAGTAGCATTGCATTGGTGGAAATAAGGATACTGTTATCCTGCAGTGACATGGGGGACCTATATTTCAGCATTGTGGAATGAACTTGGATTTAATTAGCTTACTATAGGGCATTTATAATTTAAAGCTTCTATATTCTATAACCTTGCTTGTCACCTCTTATTACTTGAGCCATTCCAGTCCAGTAGCTTCTTGTTTCAGGGTTTGTGAAACAGGAAGGACATTGATAAACATGACTGAGTTTCAGGGGAGGCCCTGGAGATGGTGGAACTGGAGCCCTTGTTCTGTGAGGAGAGGCTGTGGGACCAGGGCTCGTTCTGCTGGGAGAAGGGATGGCTGCATGAGCAGCATCCCTGGCACCAGCAGGAGAGGATGGAGGAGGCACAGTTGGGCACTTCACGGCGATGTGTGGTGGGAGGGAGGGAAGCAGCAGCACAAGCTGAAACACAGGAGGCTCAGGCTGCAGATAAGGAGAAGCTTTTTCCACATGAGGACAGCCCAGCAGTGGAGCAGGGTCCCAGGGAGGTTGGGGTGTCTCCATCCCTTGTTGTTTCACATCCCGACTGGGTGAAGCCCTGAGCAGCCTGGTCTGAGCCCCAGCTGAGCCTGCTGGGGGCAGGGGCTGGGACCATGGCCTCCCCAGGTCCCTGCCAGCCTGAATGGTCCTGGATTTCTGTGACACCTCCAAAATGAACTAAGCCTTGGGGGAAACAAACAAACAAAGAAAAACCAGAAGGACCTTGCATAGTGTTAGCTTCTTTTCTAGCAATTTATAATTCGGATTATTTTATCTGGTGCTTGCCTAAGTTTTACAAGAATGCACAGTGTACTGGTTTGTGTAGGATGGGCTAGTAGTGAGAATGAAGTCTCTCTGCTTACATTTTTACAAATGAAATATATTATAGATACTGAACCGTGCAAACTGAAAGAATACCATTTCTGTTTGCCTACTGTGTGTTGGAAATAGATTACTCAGAACATGCAATTTTATTTACAATTGAACATATTTGATTAACTTGAAAAATGTTGCATATTCTCACAATAATTTATGTACCTAATCAGAGGTACACCAGAATTCTTCCCATTTGTAAATATCTGTTTCTTAAAATTAACTTGATTTCACCATAGCTCAGAGCAATAACTGATTGCTTTGTGAATTTACATGCTAGTAACTATTATTAATCTTTCAACTTCAGCCAAAATTGTAAGGTATGTCCAAGCAAAAAACCACCTGCTGATGATGGTGCTGTACATGGTAGATATGTCCATATCCTAATAATTTAATTGATTAAAATTGCAGCAGGTGTACTGAAGGTGCTACATCAAAAGGATTTAATGAGGTATGTGAAAATGTCCTGCAGTCTCCTTTCTGTCATCTATGAAAAACTAACAAGCATTCTGTTGCCAGTGTTTTATCTGGTCAGGACAACTATTGGGATCTTGCTCAATTAGTCATGTGGTTTTGCTATTTGATTCAGGGTAGGCAATGGGAACATTTGGTCTTGAATATTCTATTTTCCTGGCATGGCCATCTTCCAAATGCCTAGGAGAAAGCTGACAAAACATTTGTGTTGAATGTTTAGCTTTGTTTTAAAACTCAGCTTGCCTATTCAACAGGTATTGGAAAATACCATGAGTGCATTTTTACTCATTTCCATCATGTTTCCTAATCTTCTTTATTGTTGTCTGGTTTTGTAGACCTGGTACTTTCTGCCACTAGTATGTCTTTTTTTTCTTCTTTCTAGACTTTTCTGTTTGCTTATTTACTTATTTTTGGCATCAAAATTATTTATTTTCTTCCTGCTGTTTTTGAACAGGTCTTTACCTGGTTCTTCTGAGAGCTTCACTTTCACCACTTTCTCTCCTGGGGAAAAATTGGTAGCTTATTTCACTCCTAGCTGGTGTTTAGGATGTGAACAGATCAGTTTACAGAGTCCTGCTAAGTAACAGGAATCTCTTTAGACATGTTTCTGTTTTCAGTTAAAATAAGCTTTCCTTGCACAATAGGGCTGGAATGGTAAGACATAAAAAGATGAGTTTTGGCTCAATCCCATCACTTCAATGCATCTTCCTATTAAATCTCTTACTAACTTTCATAGGAGCATTGTTAGGGAGATATTAAATGCATTTTAAACCCCATGCACAATGCCTACAATTCACTTCACTGGTGAGTGTGCCCAGTATCTGGCCATTTTGTCCAGTAGCTATTTACTCATTTTTTTTCTATATAATAGGCAATTCTTCCCTTACAAATATTGGTATTAGAAATTTCTCTTATAGCTGCTCATAGCATTCCTGGGTTTAGTATGATGATGAACACGCACATTCATCTATTCCAGTTCCTTGATCACCTACTCAAGTTAATCTGCAGCCTGAAGGAGTCACACTGAAGTGGTTTAATATTTTTTTTTTAAATGAATATTGATTGATAGCTGTTCATACAATTTTTTTAACACTACTTCAGTGCAAATAGGTTTTTAATCTACACAGAAATGATCCAAATTCAACTGTGTTACTAGTCTGCCTTACTTCGTTCATGAGTATAGAAATAAATGTGGTTGTAACTAAATTTGGATGCAGTCTGAACAGCTTACAAAAATTAAGTAATGCAAAAAAAGGACTTTTTAAAAGATGATGATGATGATGATGATGATGATGATGATTCTGTTAGTTTAAAATGTAAAATTTTCCCAAGATTTGTAATCTGTTCTGTGGGATGACTCTGTCTCCATATGGGAGTAGGTCCACATGAGTATGTCAGTCATGGAAGTGAAGAGAACAGTACTAAATGAACACAAATTATGACCTGATTATCAACTGTGCAATTCACAAGTACGAATGTCATACTCTTTCTTGCTTTGTATTCAGCTTTTCAAGTATTCATTTCCACAGAGCTGTTCTCTATCACATTTGAAAAGTCATGGCAGTCAGGCAAAGTCTCTAGTCACAGGAAGGTCCCTTTAAAGGTCCTTCCCAATGTAAACCATCCTAAGATTCATTCTTTGATTCTATTACAGTTCTTTAAGATGTTGATCTCATATATATGTGTTGACAGAAACTTAAGTATATGCCAGTGAAAAGTATTTTATTCTTTTCTTCTGTTGAAGAGTTTTTCATCCTTTTCTGTGCTCTTAGTATAATTAACAAGTGAGAATCTGCCCACGCTACACCAGCAGAGAACAGAATAACACAGCTTTAAAAGAATTTCAACACCTGACTTTTCTATTAATAAAGGAGTCCAAATGATAGAATTTTGCAATCTATTCTGAAACCTCAGCCAGTTAATTTACATAATTTAAATTAACAAGTCTTTAAAAAGCATATTCTTCCACAGTTCTTGGTAGGTGTCAGTCTCGTAACATAATATAAAAACATTCTTGGGTCATTAATTTCGAGAAGTGATAAATCATACTCAGGAACTATGTCACTAATAACCAGTGCATACTAAACTTAAAAAACCCCAAAACCCCAAAAACCACTTTTTTTTTTCTTTTTTTTTCCTTTTTTCCCCACCCTTCACACGAGGAGTGACTTTCTGGACATAAACTCCTTCAAATAACTGTAAAATGTTCTGGGTAATGAAGAGTTGCCTGAGTTCCAGAGGGTATGTGTGGCATTACAATCTCTACATTTTATTTGGTGCGGAAAAAAAAAGCCCTGAAAAGCATGGTTTAAAGAGAAAAAAAGTATTTGTTCTCTCACACAACCTTCAGTATTCTTAACAAATGATAGAAGCTGAGTGTACAGTTGGGGAACAGAAAGAAAAAAATAGGGGTTTATAACAGTGAAATACATATACAGAAGCTAATTGATAGAGACTACATTTATCAATTACTATACAACCTGCTAGCTATTACCTTTTTCCTGTCTAAAAAGTTTTACTATATTCTGTGAAGGACAAAGAATATGTTAAGACAAATGGAAGGATGGATGGGATGAATGTGTTCTTGTCTGTGTCCCACTTTTTTTTTCAGGTCTGATATGCCCACTTAGAATTTTTTTCCAGCTCCAGGTTAGTTCAGCCAGATTAGACATCACAATGTCTGTTGGTTTTGCTAGAAGATTAGTTTCTAGTCTTCCTTTTTCTCTTGTAGTTAATAGGAGGGGCATTACCCAAACCCCTTATACACCTTTGGAGACAGTTACGGTGCACTTAAACTAAACATTTTACAGTGACTTAATGACACAGTGCCTGATTTTCATTTACAGAGAAGTTCTGTACTGCCAGAGCTGTGTAAGATATCTTCAGTGTGACAGATAGCTTCATAGGTATTTCTTCATTGATTAATGTGAATTGCAGCTAAACCTGTATTTTCTGCTTTGCAATTGACAAAGGCCATAATAAATATGTTACAGGGAAATGTAGCTTTGCATTGGTTCCAATTCAGAAAGAATGTGATGTTTTCACTTCCCTAAAGACTGTGAGTCATATTTGAAAACTGTTCACTTTAGTCTTGGAAAACATTGTTTACATAAAGCTAACATCAAAAAGCTCTGTAGCACAATTTCCATCCTACATTTGCTCATGTATGGGCACTGATGGCAGTCAGTATGGAGTTGCTGTCTGTAAGCAAATTTGAGAAGCTCCTAGAAAATTTGTATATGAGTTTGAGAAGTCCATTCCTGAGTTATTTCTTTAAAAAGGTAAAACTTCTTCTGTAGAAGAAAAAACCCCAAAGTTCTGGCAGTCTGTAGGATCATAACAGCAATAAATAAGATATTGAGACACCTTTCCATAATAAATGTGATATTGCAATGCTAGCAGAATCTATGGGACTATCATGTGTCTGTGGTCTTCACTTCTCTATATGTTATCACAAATGAAAGCCTCCAAAGCAAAATGGAAAAGTAGAAAATGCCAAGCAAAATAAGTATTTTTTTCATCAGTAAATGGATTTTTCAATGCTGTTTGATATTATACAAATTCTAAATCTTTTACAATTGTCTGTGTATTTATTAGAAACATGGTACTTGCCCCTCAAGGAGGGATAAAAACATACATCTTGTCTGCATTTACTGCATAGGTTACCAAATGCAGTGACCTTCTACTTTGCTTTTGGGGTTGTCCACAAAAAGCTGTAGAGAACATTACAAAGACAATCACTAGTACTGGACAAATTGTACCCCAAGATGCTGCAGCAGGTCTCTTAGAACCAAAAGTAGTGGCTGCAGCCCGGCACACGGGAAGCACACATTAAACATATGGACTCTAATCTGCCGAAGAAGAGACAGGTTACAGAGAAGTCAGCAAACCATGCCAAGACTTGTCTTCTGTTGTCTGCTGTTGCCACAATTTGGCTCTGCTCAGGGCTCCTCTGATCATCAGGATGAGGATGACATTGAGCTTCCCACCAGGACATGGGGTTCTCCGGGGCTTCGAGGGCTTCTTGCTAGTGAATTTTCTGGCAGGAGATGAAGGCTGATAGAAGATGGAACACAAATCAGCGTGTTATGGTAGCAGACAGGAGAAAAACTAATCCTGAGCTTGGTATCAAAAGTTAAGGGTAAAATGGACTGTGTAATCTAATAAATTTGATCTCCCTGAATGGGCCAGAAAGTAAACACTCCCCACCCCTTGGCTTCATATTATCATTACTAAAATCTGATATTTACAGTGCCAGATGCCAAAAATTATCAGTAGCCTAATCTGGCAGGCAGAGTTTGCCTACAATCTTTTGACATTTCCTGCCTTTATCATACAAATGTGCCACTTTGTTGACCAGCAGTATAATGGTGGTTTTTACAATGATTCATGATTTTTATGTCATTCTAAACTGTGTTTCTTTATTTCTAACCATGTTTTACAGGATGGTTCCATCTTAAGTGCCTTAGTAAAGATGCAATATTAACTACATTATAGCTCTGTAGCAAAATCTACAGACACTTTATTCTGGCCTGCTGCATACCTTCCTTTCTTCTCCCTCCCCCCAAATTTGTGGTGAATCTGATGGCAGCTGTTATGACTGCTTTCTTGTTTATCACTTATCTGAAAAAAAAGCTCCATTAGGAAATGTTGTCTAGATTATGCATTCCCCTACTATGGAGTACAATGAGCTAGCTATTTATATAACTTATATATATACGTATATATACATATTACACACAGTGCTTTGTGGAAAATTAAAAATATTTGTACTTGCTGTTTACTTGATATCATATGTGTTGCAAACCCACAAACATTCTGTATTATACATTTTTTTCCCCTCATTTGGAAAATCTGCATTGAAATTGACAACAGTAATTTTTCTCCATTATTTGGTTTCCCATGAATGTTGTGTGACACGGTAGTAGTTTGATTTAGATTTTTTATGTCTAGCTTATGTTAGTGGAAGACACATAGTAATCCTTTCAGTTAAACCTATTAAATCTATTCCATGTGCTTGAGAGGGTTGAAAAAAAATCTATTTTCATCAGAGTGGATAAGGAAAGGAATGAAACTTTTAGAAAGGGAAAAGAAAATGCATGTAGGGATGATAAAGTTTATTACCCAAAAGGATTGACTGAAGCTCCTGTACAGTGAAGTAAAGGTGTGTTTAATGAAAAATCATCCATCAGAACTTTTAATACAAAACTAAGTTTTCAGGAAACAGTAATTTTGTATACTGTGTCTGAATTTCCCAAACAGAACTTTTTTGGAAGTTATAATAGTACATCTCTGATAAGATCCAAGTTCCATGTTCTTTACTTCAGTAATCTTTTGCAACAAAGTTCATGAGCAGTTACATAGCAAACAGTCCTAAGTGATACTGAATGGGTTCTCCTGCTTTCTTCTGGCCATCTCTGCTCTCTAATGTAGCCATTAAAAATATGGGGAGTAGACATGCTCATATGTGGGCTAGAAGAGAAGACCTGTCAGGGAAAAAAACAAACACATTTGAAGGTGTCCACACTTAGGATTATTGGTAAGACCTGCCTTATGTTGCTGAACACCAAAGCTTCAGTAGCCTTTGGCGAGGCTATTTGAAAGTGCAACAAGGCAAAAGCAGTGGCTTGCTTTGCTTGTGCTGTGGTGCATAGGCACATGGACTAATTCTGGCACCCAGAGGGAACTGGAAGCCGTAAGCAGAAAATGCTTTTTTCCAGACACCTGTCATCAGGGGGATCTGCAGTGTGAGCTATTTGTTACCTGCCATACCTAGCAGATCTGGCGGGAAAGGGCTGGTGCTATGTTGCTACAAAAAACAATCTTTCTATTAAGACTTAAAACAGTCCTTTTACTTTGTCCTGCTTCTGCAGCCTGGTCATATAAACATCTACTGAGTGTGCAGTAGCTTGGTCACCTCTGCGTAATGACAGATCCTTCAAGGTAGAAAAGAGAGAAATCAATATTCCTAACTCATCTTTTCAAAAGTGCTGGAGCGAATGGTCTTAATAATAAAGAGAAACAAGAAAAGACGAAACAAGGGTGGCTGTGAAATCAGAACCTGATCAGCCTGGAAAATGTGAGTACAAAATTAGATAGCCAACATGAAATAATTCACTCAGTTACCTCTTCCATATTGAAACTGAATGCACCATGGTCACAGTTATGGATAGCTCTGTTATTGATTTCTCAGGGAGCAAGCCTAGAGGAATGGAGAAAATGGAAAGCAATCAGTGTATCTGCTCTTTTCAGAATGCATCCTCAGCTTTGGTAAGCCTCCTAATACAAGGTGGCCTTAAAAACAATTTCAATGGCAAGTCAAGATTCTCTCTACCTAAGTGCAGGATTTCTGTATGGCTTGATTGTGTCTTCAGTACAGATCAACACCTCAGGCTTTGGTAAATGTCTGTCTCTGCACTAATGAATCTTACCTGTCAAAACTGCACTAAGCACTCAATAGTAAGCAGAAGAATAAAAGGTAAAGTGTTCTTGGACTGAGCACTTGATGAAGCATATCGATATGGTTAAAAGACAGCCTTGCATTTTCACAATGTGAATGGATATGAAATTGATCCAGCTCAAGATCTGGATCAACCCCTGAATATGACTATCTGAAATTATAAATTATTTTGCCACTAGCAGTACAATGCAGAGCTTTCAAAATTTGGGTGGGACAAAATACCAGTTCTGTCAGTGAAGCTTTCCTCTGTGTCTTTCCATTTTCCCAATTTGTACCCATCCTTCTGCACTTACTTTTCAGTCATAAGCAGTCACAACACTGAAGCTGAGCCTCATTTCAGGCACATTCAGCCTGTGTAAGAGTATATGCATTACAACAAACCCTTTCCTTTCACATGACACAGGCATTAGCAGCCGAAAATCTTTTTTATCTCTCTGTATGACAGAAACCTTGCTTGGTTTTATGATGAAAAACCAAACAAGAGAAGGACTTTTTCTGTAGTGGAGAATGGGAGAAATCAGCTACAGCTTAGGCTGATAAAAATTGATTTTTACCTCCCGGAATTGCTCCCCAGTGAGAATATCTTTGTAGCTTATCCCCAGTATTACTGGTGGCATCAACAGAGTGAATAATGTCCTGCTTAGTAGCAGCTCATGCTGGAACCATTTTAAAGGGAAAGAAATGCAGGGAAAATACTGGCTTATACATCTAATTAATAATCATAAAATGATTGTAGGTGAACGCCCTTTTAGTTCTCTGTGTGTGTGCCTATGTAATGAGGTGTCTACTCTTTTTTCTCATAAACTAATGATACTTTCAGTAACCCAGTTATATTTCCTTTTATCTCTGAATTTTTAATGTCTTAGCCTCCCATATAAGGTCTTAATTTTATTGATCTTGAACCACTACCTTAGTTAACCTCTAAGCAGCCCAAACTAAGATGAAATGTAGGGCAACATTCTTCTCGTGCCTTTTCATCCCTCAGCTTGTATTTTGTAGTGAGTAGAACAAGGGGAAGAGGAGACCATTGAAAAGTGACAAAAGGAGGTCTGAAGAAAAAATTGAGAGTAGGTGAAAATGTCTGAAGGGCAATAACAGAAAACAAGCCATTAGTATGAAAGAAACAGGGGAAAGTAAAAGGAACAGAAACTAAAGTTAGGATTAAAACCACACATAAATTATTCTGCTGTTTACACATGCCTCTTTATAAATCGTCTTTTGCTGTGATTGTTTCCATCTATGGAAGACTTTCTTAGAAATCACTGTAAATATAATAGTTATCGGCATGCTTTGAATGTATTAATGCTGTTTTGGGGTATAAATGAAATTTCATCCTTTGAAGTTCATTAGAAACAGGATAGGTCAGATCTGTTCATGAAGATTCCCAAGACTCCTTTGACCATGCTGATACCTACCTTTGAAAATCTGATATGCTATTTTTATGACGACATGTTTGGAAATTTAATGAGAAATTATTTCTGTTTCTCTTTTTTTTATGGGTCATCTTGTGTCTCAGATGAGACTATATGTAGTTATCTCCTAGATAACTGTATTTAAATGTAAAAATAAACTTCAAACAACTTCATATATACCAGTGAAATAACTGAATTAATTTGTCTCAAGACTTATTATTTGTACAGGGGAAAATACTGTGTTTGGTGAGGTATGGGAGATCACATAAAAGTTCTCCAAATACTCTTTCTTGCACATGTAAGAAAGGCAAGGAAATCTTTTGTATATGCAGCTGCCTGATTAGTCCATCATTACAGTAAGCAACCCACAATTGTTCGGACATTTTTACACAAATCAAGAGACTCCATTTTCCATTTATTTTGAACATGATTTTTCATAGCTAGTTTATAACTCTAATTGAATCACAGGAGTCTGGTATAATTTGCCTTGAACACTTTTGGCTCTTGTAGTTCTTGAGAACTAGTCACACTGCATTTCTGGCACAAAAATCTTGAAACATCTGAAGGACAGGTGAGGGGCAGTTTACCAAATGTTTCAGATCTTTTGGAAGCTTGGATTTGGATTTAATTTTCAGAAATGTGCAAAGGTTCAGAGAAAAGCCTACTGCTTTTTCTAAACCTCTAATTTTCTGTAAAAAGAATGATCACCTTGTATGAGCATAACCTCAAAATACTCCATGTCTTTTTGGTAGTTCTGAAGACAAGCACTGATTCATGGTAAAGCGTCTTGGCAGAAATAGGTGGCAAAGAGACAAATTCACCCCACGGTTTCTCATCTAGAATGTTCTTCACTGTACCATTCAGAATAAAAATTGATATTGCCCTAGTAATAGGTCTCTCTTCTTTTCAACGAGCAAGAATGACACTGCCAACCACTATTTCTTATTGTTTGTTCAGAAAATGTAAACAGTTATTCTCTATATTTTCCTTAATGGGACAGATAGTCCAGTATTATCATATTTCTTTTAAATCTGAAAAATATAAAGAAAGATTTTTGTAATTATGTAGTGTGAATACAAGAAACAAATTTTAATGCTGTGGAAGCCACAAAGCCACCATGGTTAACATCCAAGGCTTGATTTCTCTCCCATGGAGTTAAGATTTTGTATTTTTAGGTATTGATTTTGGGAAGCTGCAATGTAAAGAAGGTAATAGTCACAAAACCGGCTCTCAGTTAATGCTTTTGGGAATAATCAAGATGACTATGTAAACATTTAGCCATTCCATCTCTTATATCATAGAGAGCCAGACACTAACAAGGGATTTATTCTTCCTTTAAATGCAATCTAGTGTAGGGCTAGCTGCTTCTTCCATTGTCTGTGCTTCCATAAACCAATGCAAGAGAGAGACTAGATTGTCATGAGACTGCACTACACTCTGCTTTGGGCCATTTAAGACTTTCTTATACATGTGAAATAAAAGATGTGATATACATTATATAAATTATATTAGTAAAAAACCCCAGAGGCTAAGCTGGAAATACCAGGTGAGCAGGACTCTTCCTGAATCATCTTTGCCTCCTCATACTAGATAACTTTATTTACTGTTAAATTTATTCCCTGTTAATTGTATTGCCTGTTAATTGTATTTATATCATTGTTCCCCAGCCCAAAGAAATTAAAGAAACTGTGTTTTAAACCAACACAGATTTTAAATTAAACTACATTTTTAATAATATCTTTAAAAGTAGCTTGAGTTGAATCTGTCAAAGCTTTGGATCACTCAGCATTCTTAACTTTGCCATTTTGCTCAAAGTATATTCTTGTTGCTGAAATTCGATGAGCTGAGAAACATGCTTGGGTTGAAAAAATATGATACTTATCATGTTATCCAAAATATTACTGTTTACTACACTGCACCAATGTCTTTCTTTAAATACAAGGCATAACATAAGGGAAAATTCCTTTCCACAGGAGCTTGGGAGTTAGCTGGCAGAGCTAGCTTCCTACTTTTATGATGAATATCTAAAAAGCATTTAATGAAGAGAGAAAATAATTATGGTTCTACCTAAAACCGTAATCAGAAAAAGAAGATATGATTTAAAATGCCTAAAACCACACTGACTCAAACACATGTTTACCTGTGAGATCAGAGCACTTTAAAGTCTCTCATGTAATAATGTCTGCTTTATTGCCTATGGAACATTTTAATAAAACATGAAATGAAATTAAATAGAATCATCTCCCATAATAGCTTCCTATCATATGGTAACATACCTGCCTGTTTACTACTGTCTAATCAGTAACTGAACCTTGTACTGCACTTTTATGGTGCTTCCCTGCTGGGTCTATTGCCCACTTAGGAGTGTAAAATCATGTTATGTTTTTTATCGCTCTCAGCCATCCTAGCTCCCTTTTCTCTGGTAGACTGTTTTGCACAGTATCACAGCGATATCAGATTAAGCCTCAGTAGAACAAACTCTTATTCTCTCTTTTAGCATCTCTTCATCATCTGATGTAAGCCACTTTGTACAAGTTCTTACTCCTCTTTATAGTGTTTTTCTATATACTGCGTAAATCCTTTGGCTACCCAAACTGTTTCAAAGAAGGCATTAAACTTGGCACAGAGCGAGACGAATTCTGTTCTTCAGGGGTAGTGCTCTGGTATCAGTCTTTCTGAGGCAAGTCCACAGCCTTGGGGCTGACTTTGCCTAAAACTTTTAGATTCCTGGCTGCATAGAAGAAAGAGAAAACAGCTTCCAACTAAGTTATTAGTGTACAAAACTACTCCCTATATTTCCACAGCAACAGACTTGCTTTTGATCACTATACAGATGCTCCCAAATTTAACAGAAGAAAGTATTAGTGACATTTAATTTTAAAACACTCCCATTTTTCATTAAATTTTATCAGCATGAAAGAATAAGCTGGGACTGCTTGGTTTAGTGAAATCTTACAGCGTTATGATTAAAAGGTACATTTTTAAGTTTGTGAAAACAGTACAACAGATTAATTTCTGTCCATGGTTTTGTGTGTACTGTTCATATATAATTTCATGTTTCTGTGGCTCAGTTCCATAGTTGTAAAATATTAATATAATCATAGAATGCTTTGGGTTGAAAGGAACTTTTAAAGATCATTTAGTTCCAACCCCCCTGCCATGGGCAGAGACACCCTCCACTACACCAGGTTGTCCAAAGTCTCATCCAGCCTGGCCTTGAACACTTCCAGGGATGGGCTGCCACAGCCTCTCTGGGCAACCTGTGCCAGTGCCTCAACAGTCTCACAGTAAAGAATTTCTTCTTTATATCTAATCTAAATCGACCCTCCTTCAGCTTAAACCCATTACCCCTTGTCCTGTCACGACACTCCCTCATAAACAGTCCCTCTCCAGCTTTCCTGTAGGCCCCTTCAGGTACTGGAAGGCTGCTATAAGGTCTCCCCAGAGCCTTCTCTTCTCCAGGCTGAACAACCCCAACTCTCTCAGCCCGTTTTCATAAGAAGGCCCACTGATCATCTTCGTGGGTCTCCTCTAGATCGTTCCAACATGTCCATGTCCTTCTTGTACTGGGGTCCCCAGAGCTGGATGCAGTACTCCAGGTAGGGTCTCACGAGTGCAGAGTAGAGGGGGAGAATCACCTCCTTCAACCTGCTGGTCATGCTGTTTTTGATGCAGCCCAGGACACGGTTGGCTTTCTGGGGTACAGGTGCACATTGTCAGCTCATGTTGAGCTTCTCATCAACTAAAACCCCAAAGTCCTTCTCCTCAGGGCTGCTCTCAATCCATTCTCCACCCAGACTGTAGCTGTGCTTGGGATTGCGCCGACTCATGTGCAGGACCTTGCACTTGGCCTTGTTGAACTTCATGAGGTTCACACAGGCCCACCTCTCCAGCCTGTCAAACTCCCTCTGGATGGCAATCCCTTCCTTCCAGTGTGTCGACCACACCACAGAGCTTGGTGTCATCAGCAAAATTGCTGAGGATGTACTCAATCCCACTGTGTATGCCACTGACAAAGATGTTAAACAGTGCCAGTCCCGGTACCAACACCTGAGGAACGCCACTTGTCACTGGTCTCCACTTGGACATCGAGCAGTGCAATCATCCAACCAATTCCTTGTCCAGTGAGTGGTCTATCTGCCAAATCCATGCCTCTCCAATTTAGAGGCAAGAATGTCATGCAGGACAGTGTCAAATGCTTTCCACAAGTCCAGGTAGATGACATCAGTTGCTCTTCCCTCCACCAATGCTGTAACCCCGTCATAAAAGGCCACCAAATTTTCAGGCACGATTTCTCCTTAGTGAAGCCATGTTGGCTGTCACCAATCACCTCCTTATTTTCCATTTGCCTGAGCATAGTTTCCAGGAGGATCTGCTCCAGGATCTTGCCAGGCATAGAGGTGAGACTGACCAGCCTGTAGTTCCCCAGGTCTTCCTTTTTTCCCTTTTTAAAAATGGGGGTTATGTTTCCCCTTTTCCAGTCAGTGGGAACTTCATTGGACTGCCACAACTTCTCAATATGATGAACAGTGGCTTAGTAACTTCATTTGCCAGTTCCCTCAGGACCTGTGGATGCATCTCATCAGGCCCCATGGACTTATGCACCTTCAGGTTCCATTGATGGTCTCAAACCTGATCTTCTTCCAGTGCCTGCCTTTGCATTCTGTGACTTGGGTGGTGTGGCTTGAGCACTTGCCGGTGAAGACTGAGGCAAAAAAGTCATTGAGTACTTCAGCCTTCTCCATATCCTAGGTAACCAGGTCACCCATTGCCTTCTGGAGAGGGCCCACATTTTCCATAGTCCTCCTTTTGTCACTGACACACCTATAGAAGTTTTTCTTGTTGCCCTTGACATCCCTGGCCAGATTTAACTCTATCGGGGCTTTAGCTTTCCTAATCTGATCCCTCACAGCTTGGACAGTTTCTCTGTATTCCTTCCAGGCTACCTGCCCTTGCTTCTACCCTCTGTAGGCTTCCTTTCTGTGTTTGAGTTTGTTCAGGAGCTCCTTGTTCTTCCATGCAGGCCTCTGGGTGTTTTTGCCTGACTTTCTCTTTTTTTGGGATGCATCATTGTCATGGTTTAACCCCAGCTGGTTACTAACCACCATGCACCCAGTCGCTGACCCCTCCTGCCCTGCAAGGGGATGGGGATGAGAATAGAAAAAAAACCTTGTAGGTTGAGATAACGTCAGTTCAATAGGATAACAAAGGATGTTAAACCAGCAAGAACAACAAGAACAAGAACAAGAACAAGAACAAGAACAAGAACAACACAACAACAACAGTAATAAAACCTAAACAAACAAGTGATGTCCAAATGCAATTGCTCAACACATAAGAAAGGGAAAAAAAAAAAAAAACCCCGAAAAACCCAATGCCCAGCCTGTTTCTGAGCAGCAATTCCACCTCCTGGCTAACCTCCCCAGCTATATATGGAGCATGATTTTTATATGGTAGGGAATGTCTCTTTGGCCAGTCTGGGTCTGCTGTTCGGGCTGTGCCCTCCTAGCTTCTTGTGCACCTGGCATGGCATGAGAAGCTGAAAATTCCTTGACTTAGTGTAGACACAACAACTACCTAGCAACAACTGAAAATGTCAGTGTGTTATCAACATTATTCTCATACTAAATCCAAAACACAGCACTATACCAGCTACTAGAAGGAAAATTAACTCTATCTCACCCAAAACCAGGACAATTGCTCCTGATCTTGGAGGAGGTGATCCTTGAATATTAACCAGCTTTCTTGGGTCCCTCTTCCCTCCAGGTCTTTCTCCCATCCTTCTCCACCAAGAAGGTCCCTGAAGAGGCCAAAGTTCACTCTCCTGAAGTCCAGGGTAGTGAGCTTTCTATGCACCTTCCTTGCTGCCCTGAGGATCTTGAACTCCACCATTTCATCGTCACTGAACTGTTTATCAGGGAATGTAGTGACAGGACAAGGGGTAATGGGTTTAAGCTGAAGGAGGGTCGATTTAGATTAGGTGTTAGAAAGAATTTCTTTACTGTTAGAGTGGTGAGGTACTGGAACAGGTTGCCCAGAGAGGCTGTGGATGCCCCATCCCTGGAAGTGTTTAAGACCAGGTTGGATGGGGCTTTGGGCAACCTGGTCTAGTGGAGGGTGTCCCTGCCCGCAGCAGGGGGGTTGGAAATATATGATCCTTAAGGTCCCTTCCAACCCAAACCATTCTATGATTCTATGATTCTATGATTGAAGATGCTCTTCCCCTTCTCTGACAGATGGACCCCCATCAGCCCCTAGTAGACCAGGTTTCTCAAAGCGAGTCCCATGATCTAAGCAGCCAAACCCCTAACTGTGGCACCAGTCCTGTAACCATTTGTTGACTCACCAGATTCGACTGGCCCTTTCAAAACTCTTCCCTTTGACTGGGAGGATTGATGAAAAAACTGCGTGGACTCCAGAGTCCCTTACCACTGCTCCCAGGGTGGTGTAATCCCTCTTGATACTCCTCAGACTGCTCCTGGCGGTATCACTGGTGGCAACGTGAAACAACAGCAGTGGAGAATAGTCAGCAGACTGTATGAGGCTTGGTAGTCTCTCTGTGACATCCCTGATCTGAGCCCCCAGTAAGCAGCACGCCTCTCTAGAGGGTGCATCAGGTCAGCAAATGGGTGCCTCAGTACCGCTCAGAAGGGTGGCCTACTACCATCACCTGTCACCTTTCCTTAGCTGTGCTGGTTGTTAAACAAGGAGTAGATCGAGCTTCCTTACTCAGCTCCAGCGTCTCTCCAGATGTGCTGGGTATTTCCTCTTCAGTCTGCAGAGTTGTGAAGCAGTTCTGCAAGAGCACCTCAGGCTCTGGAGAAAGTGTCTTGTTCCTGCTGCTCACAGGATTCCATTCTTCTACATTACTGGGCCCCCTCCCTCCTGCGTGTGCCAGTGTGGGAGTTTTGGGCTGTTTGGCTGTGGGCTGTGGGTTCATTGCAGACTTCACTTGGACCAGCTATCTAAATCCTTCTCAGCCTCTCTGATGTTACACAGCTTTCTCACCTCCTCCTACAACTCAGCTACCTGCTGCAGCAGGTCCTCTACCTGGGCACACCTTTTGCAGGCAGGTCTGCTGCCCATCTGTGCCCCAGGAGAAAGGTCTGGGCACAACTTGCAGCCTGAGGTCTGCACCGCAGCCTCTCCCTTCAGCAGCTCTGTCTGGGCAGAGGCATCGGCCACTGCTGCGGTAGATGGTGCAGACCTCCCAGCTGGAGCTGCGGCCTTTGCTCTCAGATAAGTGCCCACCATTCTGCCTTGAGGGTCAGGTAGGATGGGTGACCTTGACCTGTCACGGAACGGTGCCAGTTGCTGGGTTATGTGTACTTCAGGTCCGCAGTCGGTCAGTGGAATGTCCCTCCTTCGAAGAAGCGTCCTCCCTGCGTGCCCTCCGACACAAACTGCCACGCCGTGCCCTGGCTGACATGCCAGGCCCTGTTTTCCTGCTCTGGTCACAGCAGTCCTGGCCTCTCGTGCTCCCTGGGCTGCCTTGCATAGGTGTGGAGGTGGCTGCCGTGGCTCTGGCAATGACCAGGTCATGACAATGTCTCCCATGAGAGCTGCCGGCTCCTGGCAGGTATCTCCGTTCCCCTGGCGTTTCCCTGCCTCAGGAAAACCCCCTGTGACAAGGTCTGCCACTCCGTTGCGTGCCAGGCCAGCTCCAGAGCAGCTCCCCTCAGCGACAGCAGCTCCTGTCAGCGACTCCATGATGAGTATATGTTCTTCAAGAACAAAATTGCCTTACTAAGTATTTGCAACCAAAGGACAAGGGAATTTAAAAATGGGATTTTGTCTGGGAAACTCACAATGGCTGAAGCTTCAGCAACACTTTGAATCACTATAGCTATAGCCTTGTATTTTCTTTTTCCGTGCCTTAGGGGTTTTTCCTCCTAAGTTGGACTTTTTCATAGTTGTATCCTTGCACAATTTTCTTCTATTTGTCAGAAGACAAGTAATTGAATAAGAATAACACCAGCAAATACAATTTCTCTCTCTATTTTTTCTTTTTTTTTCATAGAAACTGCAGGAGATTGCACACATAGACTATATTTCATTCCCTAAAAGCTGAGCAAAAACCATCCCTCTGACATTATGTAGTCTAACTTCTGTGAGGGTAGAATTTAAGGTATTCTAACACTTGAGGTCTTAACTCGTGTTTCAATGTATTACTATAAGCCTAGGACAGGGAATAAGGTTTTGATCAGCCTGTTTTTCCATCAGAGGAGTAATCCTGATCAATAATAGCAGAGACAATGTCAGTGCAAAATTAAAAAGTGAAAATGGACTTTTTGAGGATTATTTCCATTCTTTGATAAAGAATACCTATTATTTTCAAAGTCTAACTGCTGCAAATATAACATATGAAATATGTACATTTAGTATCAGCAAAATAAGGAAAAAACTGTTAGTTGACATTACAAGACAGAATATAATGTCCTGCACAAATTGCAACAGAGGTCAGGGAAACATAATCTTTGTTAGCAAAGTGATTTTGTGAGTTTTTTCATCTATTGATAGCAAAATGTAAGAATGTGAAAAATCACCTGTATATGAGAACAGACCACCTACAGGCATAAATTTTAAATTAAGCAACAATACAGTTTCTCCACATAAACTTGGAAACTACCACCTCCTCCTGCAGGGAATGATAAAACTTCTATTTATTGCCATATTAACAGGGTTTGGCCCTTAAGCCTCATGTCTTAGTTGTAGATGTAGCAGTCAGTCACTTCCTAGGGCACTAGTAGAGGTAGTAGGAAGAGTTTTGTTGACATAAAGATGTTACCTAACTGGTAACTTTCTTTGACACAGATTCGGCTGAGTAAAAGGCAACTTCCTATTTTCAACACTGTTACAAAGGGAAAAGAGAAATGCTAAGGCGAGTCTTCTGCCTGTTAAGCATGAACTATGTGGGCCAGGTTAACAAGCTCAAATGGTTTAGGAAGGAAGGGCAGATCACTGCCCTTGTTGAAGGTAAGAATGAGTTTGACAAAATAATCTGTAATTTGGACGCAGTGGATGGGTTTTGTACAGGTTCTTGGCTCACTTTCAGTATGGAAGTATGGTGTAGGAGAAAATGAAGGTGCCAGAAACTTTCTCCATTTTTCCTTTCTACACTTAGGTTCATATAAAAATATATCTATTCTTTCATTCATGCAGGCTTTTAGCAATATGAGCCAGTTGTCCAGGTGTATACAACCAAGTATGCAGAGGAAGCTGTGTCAACGAAAGTTGCTTTCATTCTAGAGAAAACCAAGGTTGACAAGAAGTGAAGGAGACTTCTTTAAAGATTTTTTTTTTTTTAATCTGCCTTTCTGAACTGATCTGAAGGTTGGTTTGTTTGTTTTGTTTTGTTTTTTTTTTTTTTTATTTAAGAAGTTATCCTGGATCAGGCCATATGTACAAGGGCATGTACATACCCATACATGTACCCGTACCCATACACTTACCTGTACCCGGACATGTAGATGTATATCTAAACCTATATGCATACCTACATGTTTTCAGTTGAATTGTCATGATGGCTTTTGATTGTGGTGATTCTGAAGAAAAGATGGAATAAGCATCGGCCAATTGAAATTCCTGTCATAAACAGTTTATATAAGAAATGATCAAATGGTCATAAAACCCCATACAGCAGATATCAAAATTATGTGAAAGAAAGTGCTGAGTCTACTTTATTCTTGTGAATGAAGACATTTGTTACTGTTGTTTAGACTGGGGGTTTTTTTGGTTTTTTTTGTTTTGTTTTGTTTTGTTTGGTTGGTTGGTTTTTTGGTGAGAGTTTATGTTTGGCATATTTTAAAGTCTATTTGGCTCCAGTCTTACACTGTATTATTCTTTAGTCAAATTTTCAATAATTTTAAATGGCCTGCTCAAGTCACAGCAATGACAGTATATTGACCACAAATATCAAATGTTGGTTTCTTGAATGAAAACCACAAAACACATATTGGCTTATGAATATTGAAACATTCACTGAAATCAATATAAGTGTATATATTGTTTGATAAAAAGGGAGCCAGATTTAAAACAAATACAAGACAGTTTCACAATCTAGTGTGTGTTACAACTAGTATTAGCATAATCTGTTAATCATTTCAGCACTTCAAAATTCAGGCCATCTTGGTACACTGAGCTGGGTATATTTTTCCAATATAAGGTTGTGTTTAGTTTGTTTATTCTCCATACATAATGTGTTTGATTTGTTTTTCTCCAATCCTGAAACATTTATAAAAAGACTATCTTCAGCTGTATTTTAGCTGTCCTGGTTTTAGCTGAGACAGAGTTAATTTTCTTCATAGTAGCTACTAGGGGGCTATGTTTTGGATATGTGCTGAAGACAGTGTTGATAATATAGACATGTTTTGGTTATATAGAGATGGTTTTGTTGTTGCTAAGCAGTGATTACACAGAGCCAAGGCCTTTTCTGCTTCTCATACCACCCCACCAGCGAGTAGGCTGGGGGTGCACAAGGAGTTGGGAGGGCATGCAGCTGGGACAGGTGATTTCAACTGACCAAAGGGATATTCCATACCATATGACGTCATGCTTAGCTTAGGGGCTTGGGGAAGAGGAAAGACAGGAGCAGTGGCAGCATTCAGAGTGATGGCATTTGTCTTCCCAAGTAACCATTATGCATGATGGAACCCTGCTTTCCTGGAGATGGCTGAACATCTGCCTGCCCATGGGAAGGGATGAATAAATTCCTTGTCTTGCTTTGTTTGAGCATGTGGCTTTCACTTTACTTATTAAACTGTCTTTATCTCAACCCACAAGTTTTCTCACATTCACTCTTCCAATTGTCTCCCCCATCCAGCTGCGGTGGGTGGGGAGTGAGTGAATGGCTGCGTGATGCTTAGCTGTCGGCTGAGGTAAAACCACAACACATTATTTCTCTGATATTCTTCAGCAAGATTAGCAACCCTTTTATAGAATGCATTGATTTTTTTTTTTAATCATGTTCTGTAATACTAACAACATGCACTTCGTGCTGCTTAGTGGCATATCCAGGTATTTAAAATGATGTAAGTGTAGGACAAATTTTCGTTTAAACAAAGGATAACTATGCACTGAATCTGCTGGCCTTCTGTTATGCAGCAAACTCTTGCATCTCAGAATTTATATTACCCAGGATATTCAGACTATTGTTCACAAGGTGGTAATTACACTTTTTTTTTTGTATGATATATAAATACAAATTTCATGGGAAGCAGAATAAACCTCCACCCTCTTTATTTTTGTCTTTTAAGATAACCATGTACAAAACATAATGGAAGTTTTCATACCTGCATCGGATGATTGCTCTAAAAATAAAAGTGGGGGGGAAAAAAAGTTCCAATGTGTGAATCAGTCGTTTTATTTTCTAGTCATTATTTTTCTGCTACCTACAGTGAGTCTGGGGGTAATAATGACACACAACAGACAGTCTGGTTTTGTTTTGTTTGGTTTTGTTTTGTTTTCTAATAGCTGCTGCTTCAAGAAAAGCTTTCTTAGCAGATCATTTGATTGAAAATTTCAATTTTTTTTTTGTGCACTTTACTTTGTCCATAACACCTGTAAACACTCTGGACATAGGTGGCAGAGGTTAACTAACACTTTTTGTTAACTAATTCTTTCAGGATGAAAAGCATTTTTTTCTGTGTCTTGTAATAGTACCAAGCTAACTGTAAAGTGTGGAAATTCTTTCTTTCGGACTTCCATGAGAAAATAGTTCATTAATTTCCAGTACAGAAGGAGGGAGGAAAACTTCCATTTCATTGTATTCAGAACAATTATGACTAGTTCACTGTAAAGCTTTTGCAACTCCTGATTTCCAAGGTGGGATTTAAAATTAGAAATGCGAGTGATCTGTCTGATGTGCACTGATAATTTGGGGAAACTGCCAACAGCTGTATCATCACTGCCAAAAGACGACAATCTTCCATTGTATTTTAGGCCTCAAAAAATGTAATTAAAAAAAAAAAAGAGGAAAAAAAAGAGAAAAAAAAGAGAAAAAAAAGAGAAAAAAACAATTAAAAAAAAGAGAAAAAAAAAGGGGGGGATCACTTTGTTCCCCAAAGTCTTGACTATTTCGCAACCACTTAGGTGGTTGCTTCACCAAAGGTGAATCCCAGCTGAAAAAAATCAACACTATCACATCAAGAGAAAAATGCATTGACTAGCACTTTACTTCATTGCTCTCTACAGCTTCCTGATGAGGGGAAGTGAAGAGCAAGGTGCAGATCTCTTCTGCCTGTTATCCAGGGAATTGTTCAAAGCTGCACCAGGGAAGGTTCAGACTGGACATTAGGAAGTATCTCTCAGCCAAAAGGTTGGTCAAACACCGGAAAAGTCTTCCTAGAGAGGTGGTCAATGCCCCAAGCCTATCAGTGTGTAAGAAGCATTTGGACAATACCCTTAATAACACGGTTTAACTTTCGGTCAGCCCTGAATGGCTCAGGCAGTTGAACTAGATGATCGTTGTAGGTCCCTTCCAAGTGAAATACTCTATTCTATACTTTGAAGAAAAATTGCAAAGCCTTTGACCTTCAGAATCTTAACAAGTCCTTCCTTGTTTGTGCATATGATGTCCAGCAGAGCGCTGCTACCTGTGCATTCTTCTGTCACTTGTGTCATAAAGATGTTATTGATGCTCTCTAGGAACCCCATGGGTTTCATATGTCCTGTTGTGCTGTCCCTCTAGCAGATATTGGGGCAGTTCAAGAGCTCCATGAGGACCAGAGCCTGTGAATGTGAAGTTGCTTCCAGCTGTCTGAAGAAGGCCTCACCTACTTGTTCTTTCTGATCAGGCAGCCTACAGCAGACACTCACTATAACGTCACCCATACTGGTCTGCTGTTTTATCCTTACACATAAACTCTCATTGGTTTATCTATCCCCAGGCAGAGCTACACGTACTCCAGCTGCTCTCTCATAAAGGGCAACTGCCCCTCCTTGTGTTCCTGGTTTGTCCTTCCTAAAGAGCCTGTATTTCTCCTTTGCAGCATTTGTTATGTGAGCCATCCCACCACATCTCTGTGATCCCAGGAAGTTGCAGAAAGTAGCCCTGCAACTCCACACAGATCTCTAATTAATTCCTTCTATTTCCAATGCTGCACATATTGGTGTATGGGCACTTCAGAGAGCAAGTCCCAGAAAGGGTCTGAGTGTTTTTCCCATAAAGATGTCTTGTAGGCTTGCCCTTGCTTGCATGGAAATACTTGAGATGGTTTTGTTTAAGACCTGCATTTTGATTTTATGATATTGTTCTGTCAGCCTAGGCCCTTTGCTTATCAGGTCTGCCCATCATTGCCCCACACGGCTGCTGGTAACTGTCTCATTCCTGTCACCTATACACTCCACATCCATATATATAGATATGTGTCTGTGTGTGTATATGTATATATACATATCTATACACATACATATAGAGACATACACACACTATACATATATGTATATGGATGAGCACATGTGTTTTCCATTAATGAGCTTTCATCCTGATCAGCCAGAGAGGGGATCAGGTTGTTAGTCTTGTTCATGTTTGTGACTGTGTTTTCTTTCTCTTTCGATTACAGTGACTGGCCACTTATATATATATGATACCTATATAGATCTATGTAGTTATATACATACACATTTAAAGTGTAATGTGTGAGTGTGCTCATTAGGGTTACGTGCTCAACTTTGCTACTGGCTGGACTTGCAAACCTGAAGTTGCAACAGATTTGCAGCTATTAGGCTACCAGATTTGGCAACACCTAACAAACAGACAAACAAACAAGATTTAAGAAAAATTTGAGATTTTAGACTTTTGTTATCATCTGTCAGTCTGTTCCAGTACAATGGGACTTGTGGTCTTGAAAACCACATTCCTCCTTTTCATTTTTTCACAGACTAGGACAGGGCCTGGTCAGCAACATTCAGAACTTCCCAACTCTGTTTTATGATTGTGCTTCCACACTTGCTAAATTTGTAGTGAACTTTTGCCTAGGCAAAAATAAGTGAGTGTTTTCTCTGCTTAAACCTGACTAACCAGGAATTTAGAAAAACTAGCCCTTCAAAATTTGCCTCCTGGCTGAGTCTGCTAAAAGGTAGTCTTCTCGCACTGAAGTGGGTGGTGGGATTGGGATTATAATTTGGAACTGGGCTGTTGACAACCACTCAAATAAAAAGCTACCAGTTTACATGAGATGCGTCCACATGTGGTCAGTATTAGCCTGGAATTCACTGAATTTTACTTTAAAGGATCTGAATTCTGAGTCACTCAGGTCTCGATGCATAGGATACTAACATTGTAAATGATTTTACCAACATAATGGTTTGTGTACCTGGCACAAGGAACTGAAACATGTTTTACTCAATTTTCAGTTCCAGAATGTGAGCTTGTCCCTCTTTGGTCTGTATAACTCTGTGTGAATTTAACACTGAAATCTCCTTCCTGACTATGTCTTGCTTTCCTTGTTTAGTCATTCCCTAGTGTGTTATCTCAAAGTCTCTCAGGCTGTTGTCATTCTCTTATGGGTATAACAGGGGTTTATAGAATGGAAAACATCAAAACCTTTGCTTAAAGAAACAAACCCACACAAAAGTCCACGGCAAGCAGGAGAGCGAAGACAGCTCAGAAGTCATCATACAAAGTTCACCTACTAAGGTAGCAATAAGGTTATAGTCAGGATATTTTAGCTTTTAATTTCAAATGTAAAATAACTATATAATCCTAGAAGAGGGCTATGGTCATTACATGCTGACTTGTAACATCTGGAATACATAGTTTCTCTTTAGAAAAACTTCATAGTTTGTTTATGTTATGGGATTATCAATCTCATGAGTTGTTGTTGTTATTGTTGTTATTATCCACTATTCACAAAAAGCCATCTTCATCAGAAAGTAAATAGTGAGTCTAGAGAGAAGAAAGGTATAGAAAATATTTTTTTCTAAGTTGTTCTTAAAGATGTAAACCCACTGGTTTTCAAATCAAAGTAAAAATGCTTTGCCTCCTTTTCCAACATTTTCGGACTTCTACACTGTTACTCATCTAATATCAGGACATCACATTATCCTATTCACAGAGAACAAGGGGCATTTCTCATTTCTTCACCACATGACAAACGCAGGCAATTGACAGAAGATGGTAGATTCGGGATATTCTGATCAGATGTTTGGACCTTCTGTGGAACTTCTTATTTACTTGCAACCTGCTCAAAGGTAAAATGTTAACAACTGGGGCGGGGGGGAGATTTTTATTTTTCATCACTGGGACAGAGAGGCCCGTAGAGGTTTCTTCTGCATTCATCAAAAGTGAAAAGAATGTCATCACTATAGTATCATCACATTTATCTACTGCCCAAAGGAAGGATATACTCAATGAGGAAAATTTTGATTAGTAACATAATGTATATTTCTACAGTGTATTCTTTCATACAAAGAACTAAATATGTTTTCCAAATTAGATCATTTGCTCATTAAATCACTTTTTCCATTTTCATAGAAATCAAAGCTCTCTTGAGACATGGACAACCATATCAAGACTATACAGCAATCTGAAGAAGGAGCGGAGAATGCCATACCTGTTTCTCTTGGTAAGTGAAATTTCAATTGCTGTTCCCCCAAGCAGTGGAACAGGAATTGTCAGAGACAGTAGTGATACCTCACTATGACCCTCAGAGTAGACTTTACATTTTCTCGGTGCATTAAGCATTTAACTGAAGCCCTTTTCTATATTAAAATCAGCCGCAGACAGAGAAGTAAGGCTCAAACCTCCCAGGACTACGTGGTCTGGAAGACAGCATGGAGCTAGCCAAGTTTTTGTGTTTGAAATTCACAGTGTACACACTGGAATAGAATCATATAATATGTGAGGAAGTTTTAGAGCATCTCTGTGTATCCTGGGGAGAAGCAGAAGTAAAAGGGCTATTTTTTAGGCTAGAAGGCTTAGTATGAAGATTCCCTCTGGGAGGTTGCTTGTGTATGGTATTGTTCCTGCATGTATCATACAGTTTGTAAAAAAAGATGGAAAGAGGGAAAGAGGGAAGGGAAGGGAAAAGGGATAAAGGAAGCAGAAAGAGTAGGGGAGAAGGAAATACATTATCTAATTGTGTCACTAGTTTTCTGCCTCTCAGAGGTTTCAGACTGAGGTTATCAGTTTTTCTGGTTAACAGGAGATTTAAAAGAACCAAAACCCCCTTATTAAAATTTCATGTCTTCTTTTTTTGAGAAAGAGGTTTATACACATTGGAAGGGAACTCTAGAACAAGAGGTGATCTAGAATCTGCAGCTATAGAGAAACCTAGATCTGCTGCTGCTGCTGTATTTCCCACCTTTACTATGCACACTAGTCCTTCAGATTTCCCAGGGACTGTATTGGTCCTGGGAGTTCTGTAAACATTAGTGCAATATAGAAGTTAATGCTGTGAATGTGAACACCAGTTTGAACTGGAAAGCCTTCATTATCAGAAGGTTATGGAACTTTCCTGGTTCTGGCTAGGATAGAGTTAACTTTCACAAGGAGCCAGGACAGTGAGCCAAGCTGACTGGGAGGCTATTCAATGCCATGTGACATCATGCTCACCATAAAAGGGGGCTAGTCAGGAGGGGTGGCTTTGCATGGCTCCTGATGGTCTGAGTGTGGGCTGAGCATCAGCTCAGTTGATAGATAATTGCCTTTTGTTAGCACACATTGTGTATATTCTAAATACTGTTGTTGTTATTTCCCTCCCCCTTTCCTGTCCCAGTAACCTGTCCTTATCCCAACCCATGAGGTTTTCCTTTGTCTTCCCATTCTCCTCCCCACCCCACTCCCCTGCCAGGTAAGTGGGAAGTGTGTTTACTTTTAGTTTCGATGACAGCACCAAGTCATAACAGGAATTGATCCCTGTTCACTTTCCATGTTCCCACTCTGCAGAGAGAGGTGCCCAGGAGAGGAAAACTAGAGCTAGTGTGACCCAGACCTCACCACGTGGTGGAGCAGGAATGTGGCTGTGGTGCACAGTTGTAGTTCGGAATGGGGAAGCACTGGCTGATGTACATCTAGCCTAGAGTCTTGCCTATGTATGATAAACTCATCTGCAGAGAAGCAGATTTGGAAGATTAGACAAATTCATTCATCTTTCCCATTTCCATCACATTATTGTTTTCTTTCTCTGTGCCTCTCCTCACTCTGTTATAAGGGGGAAAGGTCTGATTTCATTGTAGCCATTCTCATGCAAACCTAGCTTTAAAAAAATCACAGAATCATAGAATCATAGAATGCTTTGGTTTGGAAGGGTCCTCGAAGATCATCTAGTTCCAACATCCTTGCCATGGGCAGGAACGCCCTTCACTAGACCATGTTGCTCAAAGGCCCATCCAATGTGGCCTTGAACACCTCCCTCGGCAACATCTTCTAGTGTCTCACCACCCTCACAGTAAAAAATTTCTTCCTAATACCTAATCTAAACCTATCCTCTTTCAGTTTAAAACCATTACCCCTCATCCTGTTACTACATGCACTTGTAAATGTCCCTCTCCAGCATGTAAACAGCTTTACATTTGCACTTACTGTTATTCCACTCATGATTTATGAGAAAAATAAATGTTTTTATTGTAATGGATAATATGCAAAGTGACTTAGCTATATTGCTCATAAATTTGCCATTTTATCTCTTATTATAGAGAAATAATGTTGTCTACACAAAATTCGGTGGGGTATCACTTAGTCCAATAAATGTGAACAGCTTATATTTTTGTCACTGTGTTAATCTACATGAGCTTGTAAATAACTAACCTGGCTCTGATCTATAAATCTTCTAAGTCCAACATCCAAAAACACTGAATTCAAAAATAAGTTTATATTCCTAAATTTAGTTGAACCTTATATTCGATTTATGCAAAAAAATGACCACATCGATGAATTCTGAATACCATTAATTTATATCTTATAAATTCTGAACAGTGGCTTATATTTGGCATAGGAGTCAAGTTTTTGGTAGCAGAGGAGGTGGCTGCAGGGGTGGCCTCTGTGAGGAGGGACCAGGGCTGCCCTGTGCCAGACACAGTCACTTCCAGCTGGCTCTAACAGACCCACTGCAGGGCACAGCTGAGCCCCTCAACCAAGATGGCAACCTCTCAGGGAAAATTTATTTGGGAAAGGATAGAAATGGAGGACACAGAGAGGAGGAGGGTAAAAAAGGAGTGAGAAAGTGAAAAACAGCAGAGGGAACACCAAGGCCAGAGAAGCAGGAGGGGGAGGAGTTGCACCTTGGTGGGCATCTGAATGCTGCTGTGTCTAAGTAACCACGCAGTTACAAGTTTCTTACAAATCTGCTACAAGATTGGTAGGATTTGTGGCACAGAAAGTTTAAACCAGCAATGCTTGCAAATCTATACATTTATTTACATTAAAATGGTAATGTGTTCATCAGAAGGTGGGGAATCCATCTAATGTCTGTTGCTTGCCACTTTCTGTAGGTTATATTGATACTCAGTGTGTAATAAGAATTTTAAACATAAACTCATGGAATCTGGTATGAAATATTTCAGTGATCTCAAAAAAGTATTTCCCTGATGTCAGCTAGAATTAAAGAGATAATCATAGAATCATAGAGTCATAGAATCACAGAACGGTTTGGGTTGGAATTGACCTCAAAGATCATCTATTTCCAACTCCCCTGCCATGAGCAGGGACACCTTCCACTAGACCAGGTTGCACAAAGCCCCGTCCAACCTGGCTTTGAACACTTCCAGGGAAAGGGCACCCACAACCTCTATGGGAAACCTGCTCCAGTGCGTCACCACTCTAACAGTAAAGAATTTCTTTCTAACATCTAATCTAAATCTACCCTCATCTTTCCTGTAGGCCCCCTTTAGGTATTCAAAGGCTGCTATGATGCCTCCCCAGAGCCTTCTCTTCTCCAGGCTGAACAAGCCCAACTCTCCGGGCTGCCAGCACACACTGCCAGCTCATGTTGAGCTTTTCGTCAATCAGTACCCCCAAGTCCTTCTCCTCAGGGCTGCTCTCAATCCATTCCCCGCCCAGCCTGTAGTTGTGCTTGGGATTGCACCGACCCACGTGAAGGACCTTGCACTTGGCCTTGTTGAACTTCATGCGGTTCGCACAGGCCCACCTCTCCAGCCTGTCAAGGTCCCTCTGGATGGCATCCCTTCCCTCCAGCGTGTCGACCACACCACACAGCTTGGTGTCATCAGCAAACTTGCTGAAGGTGCACTCGATCTTGCTGTCCATGTTGCTGACAAAGATGTTGAACAGCACCGGTCCCAGTACTGACCCCTGAGGAACACCACTTGTCACTGTTCTCCACTTGGACATTGAGCCATTGACCACAACTCTTTGAGGGTGACCATCCAGCCAATTCCTTATCCACCGCGTGGTCCATCCATCGAATCCATGTCTCTCCACTTTAGAGACAAGGATGTCGTGCAGGATGGTATCAAATGCTTTGCACAAGTCCAGATGACATCAGTTGCCCTTCCCTTATCCACGGACACTGTAACCCCATCATAGAAGGCCACCAAATTTGTTAGGCACAATTTGCCCTTAGTGAAGCCGTGTTGACTGTCATTAGTCACCTCCTTGTTTTCCATGTGCCTGAGCATAGTTTCCAGGAGGATCTGGAGGAATGGCACTAGGTGATCTGTGAGCCCTCAGACTTTTTCTTGATTTAGAAACAGAGCATCAAAAAGTCTTCGGAAAAGTATCTTTATAAAATATGGTTTCCTAAAAATTGCCAAAATAGTGTCAGAAATCACATTATGGTAGATTGACTAATTTATTTATTAAAAGAAAATGTAAAGGGGAAAAAATACTGCTATCGCTATATATCCTTCCCTGTGACCCTAGTTTAGCAATATTCAAGTGTAGGATTTTTAGCCTGAACTCTGGGCTTCATAGACCATCATAAGGTCAGGAAGCTCTGTACTCTGAGTCACCAGGCATCTCTATCCAATGACGTATATCCATCAGACCATGCTCACAGTCCACTTCTGTGAAATATCCGTTTCTGCTTGTTGTGTCAGTCATTGTCTTTACTTCCCACATTCAGAATTCAATAGTTTGTGTATCTTTACTATAACCTATGATTTAGCATATAGCATACAGCAAAATATTAAGTAATAATTTTAGCTCAACACTTTCTTTTTCAGTCAGCCTTGCATTTTATAACCAGTCTCATCTAGTGGACTGGACAGAAAAATCATAATTTTTTCTAGAAAAGTGTCTAAAGTAGTGATGACTCACCTATAACAATTCCACAAATGCCAATAGTAAAACAAATGTGTTTCTTTACATTATTATTTGTGCAGAATATTTATTTACATATGTAATAGACCACAGTTCAGAGCCTTGAGGCTTTAGCAAGAAATTACTTGTTAAAATCAGATTAACAAAACTATCCAGAATTTATGTATGTTGCAGAAAGATAGAGCGCTACCGTGAACTTGATGGCTTTACTGTTGCTCCTATCTGTACTCTCTGGTGTTTGTATTCATTTCCAAAAATCAAAATAATATTTTTGTGACTACTATGAAGGAAGGACAATAAAATTAAGAAGAATGACATTTTTGCTTGCCAGTCAAATGCAGCATCCCTCTATTTTTCTCTCAGTCTCTTTGTCGGGACATTTATCAGTGGTAAGAGAGAGATGTGGATAGAGAGTTAAAATTATGTGTAACCATGGAGATACCATATATCCAGATCCATGTATAGAGTCTTACAAACTGTTCCATTCTGCCAGAAAAATAAAAATAAATTATTATTATTATTAAAAGTTTTTGAATTGGTTGGCTCATGAACTGAAATTCAAATTTACATGGCTTGCAGCATCTCTATGCAATTTGGTTTTATTAAACTTGTAGCTCGTTGCTTGATGTTGTTTTAACCAGCATTATAATTCTGGTTCTGTGGCAGATAGGCCCAGCAGCCGTGCACAGTAAATTTGTATATGAGTAAGACGGGAGAAAAAGTAGACATACATCTCTCACTCTTCATATGACAGAAAGTGAATATAAAATCTATGTATGCATATGTATAGGCATATGAATGTAATTACTGAACTTGTAAACTGATGAGCTTCTGAACTTCTGAATCCCTCTTCAGTCAACATAGAAGTTATAGAGACTTTTTTTTTTTGTAAAAGAGAAAAAGAAACAAAGCAGACAAAACCAAAGGAAAACTTCTCAGAATCAAAAACTTTAGGAGTGCTAGGCAACAGGAGAGAGAAAATAGAGCAAAATAAAATGAAACTGTTAAGAGTATCAAGTAAGTACAACTGGCATCTCCAAACCATAAAATGACTATGTTTTCATTTGATAAGGCCTATCATTGTATTAGTCAATGCATTCCTTTATATGTGGGTTTTTTCTCTCTCATGTTGTCAGTTCAGAGTATGAAAAATTAAAAATAAAAAATAATTATAGAATTATAGAATGGTTTGGGTTTGAAGGGATCTCAAAGACCATCTAGTTCCAACCCCTCCACTAGACCAGGTTGCCCAAAACCCCATCCCACCTGGCCTTAAACACTTCCAGGGAGGGGGCAGCCACAGCTTCTCTGGGCAACCTGTGCCAGTGCCTCACCACCCTCACAGTAAAGAATTTCTTCCTAATATCTAATCTAAATCTACGCTCCTTCAGCTTAAGGCCATCACCCCTTGTCCTGCCACTACACGTCCATGTAAATAGCCCCTTCATCCTTCCTATAGGCCCCCTTTAGGTACTGAAAGGCTGCAATAAGTTCTCCCTGGAGCCTTCTTTTCTTGAAGCTGAACAATCCCAACTCTCTCAGCCTGTCTTCATAGGAGAGGAGCTTCAGCCCTCTGATCAACTCTGCAGCCCTCCTCTGGACTCTCTCCAACAGCTCCATGTCCTTCTTGTACTGGGGACCCCAGAGCTGGACGCAGTACTCCAGGTGGGGTCTCGCGAGAGTGGAGTAGAGGGGCAGAATCATCTTCCTTGACCTGCTGGTCACGCTGTTTTTTGATGCAAAGCATCACACTGTACATTATTTTATGTTTGACTATAGGAAAAGTAGATTCTTACTAATGAAAACATGTAGATATAAATGACATAGAAATACACACTAGAGGAAGTGTGCTGGTTGCACTTGCAACTACTAAAATTTTTTCTTGGATTTATGTGTACAGCTTCAATCTTTTTTATTAGCAGGCTGTTTTTCTCAAAGGTTGTTTATATTCTTCACTACTATTAATATCCATAGAGTCTTGCTATTAACAGCATCTGCAGTAATTTCATTGCATTAAAGATTATATTTCTGAGTATATATTGAAGTCAAGGCAGCTAGAATGGTACTTAAACATCTTCAAGGACACGTGAGGTCTCAGGCAGAATAAAGAAAGTTTTGTTTTGCCTGATCTTCAGTCTGGTGCTTTTTACACAAAACCCCCTCATTTCTCTTGCCCTTGTAACTTTAGCATGGCTTATAAGCAGGAAGGTAAATTTGCTAAGTGGACACACAAAATCGCCATCAGCGTAAGAGAAGAATGGCATTGCAAAGACTGAATTTTCTTTTTCATCTTGTGCTAGAGAATTTGTTGGCCTGTTTGTGTACCATTTGCTCTGTGTGCACCACATGTGATGCTTCCCACTAAGTCAAGTGGATCTTGAGAGGTGTTTTCTTTAAAAATACCTCAGTAAATTCATCTGGAATAAGCTCCTGGGAAGAGGATAGGGGAATACAAAGGGCATAGATCAAGCAAATGTATAGAGTCTGTATCAATAGATCTTGCGGGACTCCAGTAAACAGTGTAGCAAACAGATACAGTAAGGAAAGGGGAATGGGCAGAATGTGTGAAGTTTTCTGCAAGCCAAGAAAAATTTCATTATAGTTAGACTTGCTAGAAGCAAGATCAAGGTAAAATCAACATTGCAAGCACGCAAGTGGCAGAGAGGAGACTTATTTTCTGACTTTTACTTCCAGTCTGTCTCACTCACCAGATCTGAATTTTCCCCTGTTTGAAAGGTTACCTTCCTCATATTTAATTTCTGTGATGTGTGGCTTTAGAAATCTTCTGAATGTTTCAGCCGTGCTTGCTTGTGGGGGTGGCGGGGGTGGGGGGTGGGTGGGAGTAAAGTGTTTTATCTGAAATTTCTGGAAACCTTAAGATCTCATTCAACATCAAACAGTTGGAGAGTCAGCACCTGTGGTTCACCTGTGAGACTGAGCACCAAGTCTCTTTCCCACTTTCAATATATATGCCCTAAAAAGAGATATGCTATTAGAAAATATGAATGAAACACTGTTTGACCCAGCTCTACAAATGACAGTATATTTCGTTCACTGAAAATGTTCTTTGATGCCTGGTTAAGTTCACATTTTCCATGGCAGAATTCGTCTTAAGTTCCCGAGAATGACCATATCAGCTCAGTTCAAAGGTCCACCTCTCCACTGTTGTCCCGCTAGCAGCATCCAATAGGTCCCTTGCAACCCAAACCATTCTATGATTCTATTATTCTAAGTGGAATCAAACCTGCCTATTTTTTGGTATTTAGTGGGCAGGTTCTATTGTCCATAGCAACAGGAACTTCTGGAGCTCTTTCATGAGACAATGCTAATCTCTTCACAATGACCTATTTAAAATGGTATCCTGAAGCACCCTTGGCTCTGGGATGCTGACCAGAAGACCCTGACGCACATGTACCAGGGAGCAGTCCATTCCTGACCCACCTCCTCACATGTAGGTTATTACCATCACCCATCTAATTGATAGACATCCTTGACATCTATCTTGGCCACCTCTGATCCATGACCAAGCATTAGAAGGAGGAAGCATGGCAGGGGATCCCGGTGACTCTGGAATCTATTTCTATTCCTGTCTTGCCTGTGAGTAGAGGTATTGCTGTGCAGCTTTAAACAGCTTCCAGAAGAAGTGGTCACTGACAAGAGTGCTTTGTTCAGTGCCTCTGCCAGTGTCTTGTTTTTACAGTCCTGGCCCTTTGGCCCTCCCTTCTTCCTCGCTTTTTATTTTTTTTTTTTTTTCTCTTCTGTGATCATTTTGTCATTAGTCTTCTAGGAAGGCAAACCAGCATGAAGCATTTTAATTGTCTTTCCCTGATTGGGAAGAACAATAGAACAGTGGCCAAAGGCAGATGCCTGCAGTAGTATGTCTCCAGGATACTTTCCCAGGCTCCAACAGCCTGTCCAGGAGTTACCAAATGAGACATGTTACCTTTTAATTTGGAAAATGAATAATAATAAAACAAACAAATACACACACACAGTGGATTCCTCACCCTTGAATTTGTTCATTAACTTTTGAAAACATTAAAACAGTCATTATCTGTAAAATCCTGTAACAGGAGGTCCACTGTTTGGACAGGAAAATTAGCCGAATGGTATTCTCCCTTCACCTTTTACAGCTGCTACTGGTGAATTGTGCAGTTTGGCACTTCATCCTGCACTCACTATTTGATTTGACTCAATTAATGTGTATTGTTTGTGGGGAGAACACTCTCACTATCAATCCAAGAAATCAGAACTTCAGCAAATGCGTGTGGAGATCCCAGGGCACTCCAGCTAAGAATCAGAAAATTCTCTAAAAATATGCAAAGTACTTCTTTGATTTTTTCAGAATTGTGGAAGCTCTATTAATTAAGACTGGTTTATAATGCTCACACATTTCTGTCCTGCAAAATGTATATTGTTAAGAAATTAATGAAGTAGGTTATAAAAATACACTATCTTTTATTGGTAAAGAATGAACATTTGTAATTATGTTTTTTTTCTCCACAAATAGGAGATAATATGATAACACAGCATTCCCCTACTAAAATACATGTCCTAAGGTACAGTTTGCTTAAACCATGTTCTTGGCCTCATACTAGCATAGCGATCAGTATTTTGTTGTTCTCGTTATGTCATGAATTATTCTTTTTGATTTATTTTAATAGATATAACAGTCTTGTATGCTGTGAAGACTGTGAAGTTTTACCTGAAGTTATTATCTGGGTGGGTTTTTTGTTCACAGTCATAAAATCCCCATGGAAACAAAGTTAGCTGATGATACAGTTCTTAAAAAAAAAAAAAAAAACCACACAAAAAAAAAAAAGTGAGGAGACTAATATCTAAACAGCATATGATATGGAGGGGGGAAAAAAAAGAAAATGTGTAAAAAAAGATTAGTCAGGACTATTTCCACAATAAGTTTTTAATTAAAATAGACCATTATCCCCCATCCCTTTCACCCTTGCTCTTTCATTCCGTTAGAACCTTAAATATGCAGAGCAAAATGCTATTAGACAAGACATCAGCAAGAATGCCCATCACTTGTCAGATATGAAGCGCAAGGCAATCATTGTGTTTTGTGTTGGCTACAGAGAAGCTGATGAAATAAATAGAATATGTAACATGATGTCTCTTTCATCTATAAAAATATCAGCTCAGAGGTTATGCTTCATTAGCTTCAAATGTAGCATGCATAATAAAGGAAGAAGGCACAGCATTGCTTTGATTCATTGTGTGGAAGCTTATCATTCCCTCTTTCAAGTGACAGTTTATTAAATAAGGTGAATAATAGAAAATATTCAGACTAGATCCGAATCATGGTCTGACACTTGCTGTCTGATTACTAAGTAAATATGACAGCTCTGCACCTCCATTTTGTGTGATTAGTAAGTAAATGGGATAAGATGTATGGAGCTCCCTGCAGTGTGCTCACTCAAACATTTTCCTTTAAAAAATTTAATTGAATCAGAAAAAAAGTTTAAAAAATTACCTTGGTGCAAGACACAAGGAATCTTCACTTCCTTCTCATTAGATGCAAGGAAACATGGAGTGTAACGAATAAATATCTACAGTAGCTCACCAGTTTTTACAAACCGTTTGCAATGTCATAACACATATGCCATTCCAGGGAGGTGGTAGTAAGCCATTTCCATAGCCTCTATAAATCACAATGCACTTACCTATATTTCAGTTGATTAAATGTGCCAAATACTGTAGATGAGAACTACTAGTTCAGATCACTTTTGATCCTTTTGCAAAAAGAGTGATTCACTTCACTCACAAGAGAAGCAACAAGATATTTAATTGATACAACAGTGAGTTAACACAAGTTCAATGGTAAATGCAACAGTGGTTTAACAAGATTCAGTGGCAAGATACACTTGATTAATGACTGCATAGAGAACAGGGCCAGACAAAACTGTTAGGGAGGGCCTCCTGTTGAGCCATGAGATTCAGACAGAATCCCCTTATGCTCTAAAGCCCTTCTCAAAGAGGGGTCTAGGTCCAGCGAGATCCAGACTTAGTCCCAGACTTGGTCAACAGTTTATGTCTAAATGATTATATGTGCACAATCAGTCCTTTATATCACTTAGCAGAGATTAAAAAACTTCAGCACACTTATTCCCAATTCATTTACTGAGCATCTGATGTGATAAGGATTCTCTCAACCTTGAGAAGTGACCTTGACAGGTGCCCCTGTCCAAGGGGAGATCCTGGCATGCAGACCACTGCCGTGCAGGAGAGCTCAACAGGCCCTGGGCTGTCCACTACTTATGGAGTAAGATGATTGACCTATAGTCATATTTGCATACCAGCAAGACATCTGGATCACTGCACCAGACAGCCTTTGGCTCCTGTGTTGCCATCCGTCTCCCCAAATTCCAACTTAAACTGGATACAGCTATCTTCACCACCAAGGGTGGTTATTGCTTCAGCAGGGGGTGGGGGATGTGGAGCACAATGCCACAGATCCACATCCGTTCCTAGATGTAGTTAAATTTCATTGGAGGTTTCTGTATCTAGATAAGTAGAAATAATAGTGTTTCATTGTTTTTTCTTTAGAGTCTGTGTCATGATTCTCTTTAGTAGAGCATAACCAAGAATGGGTCCAAAAGACAGTTGTGAATGATTGTAAAAATCTCTTTGGATCACTGTTTAATCATCACTGTTCCTCCAATGTAGGAGATTGGGAATTCCCAAATTATTATAATAATAAGTGCTGCTGTGAGGAAAAAAAAAAACAAACAAAACCCAACAAAACAAAAAACCCAACCTCCCACACCCCTTCCGAAAAGCACTGGCAGTTTCATCCTTCTTCTTTGTCCGAAACCATCCACTCTCTTCACCCTGGAAATATGCAATATAAGTTTAACATCTCAGGCAGATGTCAAAGGAAGTTTTGAAAAAAGGAATTGTATAATACCATATTTTGAGTGTTTCTTGAATAAGAACCTCTGTATCCTTGCAAGTCAAGCTTTTTGAATTAATAAAGAAAAATTGATGTTTAGATCCATAGAAGGGAAGAAACAATAAGGTACCTTAAATATTTTTTCTTGAAATGTTGGAAAATGAAAGATCAGGAAAATGAAAAAAAGAAACTTTCCGTTTTTAGAAAATAGGATAGAAAAAGGACAAGTTAAACTCTATACCTTTAACTCTGATCAGTTTGAAATGTTTAAACCTGATAGATTTGAAGTTTGACTGTTCATTTCCTTACTTGTCTCAAAATATTTCCGTATATAAATTTAAAATGCAATAAAGGAGAAAAAAAGAGAAAAAAATATTTTAAAAAAGCTTAAACAAATAAACTGTGTGACACTGGTCATGTTATTGTATTTATTGGCAAAATAGGGGAAATGAAAAGGAAATTTTCAAGTTTGAAGAAAATAGCATTTTTTGGAAAAAGATAAGTTACGTTTCCTCATATGAAAAAACATTGCTTTTTTCAACCATGTGAATTAAAACCAACTTCAACATATTTCATGTTGCAACCAGCTCTTCTCAGCAGGTGTTTAAATAATTGCAAATAAAGAGAAATATGGTCCTTGAAAGTCAATATGAACAAAAATTTGCCAGCTCTATTCAAAAAAACAGTTTGATTTTCTGTTTGTTTGTTTTCAGTATGCTTCATACAGAATACTAAGTCAGCCCGTTTTCTTTCTGAAGATTATAATGGGCAAATAATCTTTTCCATGAAATATTTAAGGAGCTCTGAATTGATATGAGACTTAAGCAAACATCATGAAATTATGGATTATGCTGACAATGCTGCTACAACCACTGCTGGAGCAGATCACCTTTGGAGATCTGTGTAGGTTCCAACATCTGCCCCTGTGTGGCTTATTCCAGAATCAGGAGTGAGTTGTTTTTTTCTTCAGCTGCTAAAGGATTCTACCCAATGCTCACTCCAGTTGCATGTTATTTGGATGACTTCTTTCTTTTCCCCAAAGGCTGATTCGAAAGTTGCATGTAAAAATCACATTTAAACTCATGTTTATTAAAGTGCCTATTTAAGATTTGAAACATGCTGCTAAAAATGCGAAAATGGTCCAATAGGGAATAGATAAACTGTAATATGAGTGATCTGACCAGTCATTATTAATCTGCATAAATGTCACTTGTTGAATAATAAATGCACATGAAAAAACATTACAGACAGTGGTACCTAATGCAAGCATCATTAGTATCAGAACATATAAACAAAAGAGTTAATTTATAAACAATTCAGAGACAAAATGTAAAAAAACGACTGAACAGCCGAGAAGGAAAACTGTATATATTTCATGAGCAAATAAGATGCTAAATGTGGTAACATTCCTTTTAAAAACTTACTCAAATTTAGTTTGTAGTGCTTAGTACTCAATGCTTTAGACATTACTATCTGGTCCTACATAAGAGGGGGATAACAATTGTCTAAAGAGACTAACACTGCTCAAAGACTGAAAAAAATTACTTTTTACTGTGGATTTTGTTTAGTGTTTCATTATCTGAGCATAATATCACTGTTCTACTTACCAATAAGCACCAGTTAGGCCCAGTTGTTCTAAAGCTTTCGTCTGTTAGGTACGGTTTTGATACAATGATGATCAGGTTCTGTCTTACAATATGACATTGTGAAAATTCAGCTTTCTAGGCTTGAAACTACATTTTCTTTTCCTATATAAAATATATCATTTCATAAACCCCAGAAAATTCTGCTACTATCATTCTATGCAACCTCAGGGAAAAGTATGTGCTCCAGGCAGTCACTAAAGTACCTGAGCAAGCTAGAAAGGTATAATGAAATATTTGCAATGCTATTTTACAAGTTTTGCTATCATGCGAAGGTTGAATTAACACTAAGTATCAAATGAGAGAATACAAACAAGTCTTTCAATATCTGACAACTGGAAGATACAGTGAAAGTGCCTTGGATTTTATTTTAGGTAAATAATGGATCCTATAGAATATTTAGGCCTCCATTTTATTTGTGGAAGTTTGAAATAGGATGATAAAAGCTTTCAGCAGGTCTTTCAGAAGGATGCAAATGGTCTACCACCTGAAGACTAATTGTGCTGCCTGAACTATATTAGTGTAGCAGGGATTCATGGCTGAACTCCAGTTAGTCTCTCCATGGTGTTTTGTGTAGTGATTTACATGCATGCTGAGGAAGCACAAAGATGCCATCAGTTATCCCACTTATTTTACAACACAGGTAAAATTTTATTTCCTTCTTTTGTTCAGGTATAAACAACTTCTATTTCTGATGTAAGTGTAGCAATTAATATGATTTGAAAGCATCCTACTTTGCCAAATACCTGCAAACAGTGGAAGGCAGTAGGAGATTTGGCTCACTGGTTTAATTTTATCTGTTTGATGTCACCACATATCCATTAGCATTGATTCAAATTTATAAGAGAAGTTGTTTAATAACTGGTTAAAAATGTATTTTAGCAGTTCACAAATACAAATTGATTTTGAGCGCAATGTGAATCTGTCCTATACTGACATGCAAGATCCTTAACATGAAAAAGATCATTTATTTTGTTAAGCTATTCAGAATAAAGGCCAGCAGAAAGCAGAACACAAACTGCTATATTCCTTTTCCAAAGGAGATCTTTCAAGATGTGTTCTGGATTTTGCTCCTTAGACATCTCTGGGTATTAAGAGAAATTAATTAAGGAAATTAATTTATTTTGTTTTGAGTTCATGTGATAGAGGCTCTATCATTTGAAAGAACGTGTGTCTTTTCTGGTTACCATGAACAGTAGCAAGGTATTTGAATTATGGTGTTTTCACATTGTTTTTGACACATCCTATGAAAAGCACACTAGTACTTTGAGACTATGAAATTTAGGCCTACAAACAATAATTGTCATAGTATTATTTATAATCAGCAGTAAGGACTTGGAAGATGAAAATTACTCTGAATGATACTATATGATTTACATTTACTAAGAAGGAGAAAGGGTTTTTTTGGAGTGCAGGGACGGGAATGTACTCTCTGCACTTCTCATCCCATCAAGCTTGAAATCTAATTGGAATTCCGAGCACAACATTCTGCTTGTTCTGCATCTTCTAGACCGATAAACACAGGAATTTAATCATTTTGTTCCTTCAGACCTGGAAACTAGCTGTGTTCCCATTTCTGTACTGCTGCTTTTTGTTGTGATACTCCAGGTTACCTGTGGTGGCCACATCATTTTACAAAAACAGCTAAATCATCATCCAGATTGGCTGACATCAACCAGGAGTGCTAAGGCCTGAAGAGAAATGCAATGTGTTGAATGGCTGAGTTCACTGCCCTAAGGAGCTGTGTCCTGCAGGGGTGCAGGAACTCTTTGTACACATGTATGTCTGAGGACACAGTCAACTAACGACTCATTTTCCAGAGTCTAGGTCTTCCTTTTTTTGAAAAGTGAGATTCAGTGATCACTGACTCTGTGTTTATGACCTCAAAACATCCATGGCCAGTAAATTTGGAACCACTGATGCAAACCACATTTCAGTTCTGCCTTTTCATCTCTTCAGAAGCTTAGTCAGGGACAGTGCTCTCTAATGCTGAGAGGTCTCGAATACCTATTCACTTTTGTAGTTCCTTTAAGTGATAAATTCAGTAAATTTCTTTGATACACTGGAGAACAGACACTTACTTGAGCATGAATTTGGTATCATGGGTGAAACACCTTCCTTATTTTAGTCTATGAAAGCCTCCCATTAATTTCAAAGGTTCTAGAATGGCTTTTGATTTGTTCATTTTTGTTCATTTGAGGACCATGGCTATTAATAAGCACACAGAGTAGTTTCAATGATATATTCCTCTAAAGAGTTCTGTTTCAAAATAGGTAACATGATAATTGGCTACTGAAGAGTGTTCTTTTTATACTGTATAATAAGGAATGTCTCCTTGGCTGCAAACTTAATTAATGTATGGGACTTGGACTTCAAACAAAACCAGTGCTCACAAATAAATTCTCATATTTAGCAAAATAATTGTTAAATTTAAGCAAGTAAAGAATAAATCAGTTTAGCTGACAGCTTTTGTGCAGACTCAACTGAGATGCAATAGATTTAAAGTGATGGTAGTATCTAGATGGAGATATCATACAGTCTTGCAAAAAATAGATGCTAATTAAACAGATTTTATTTTCTTTTTTAATGTTGCCTTCTGTTTGGCCTGTTTTAGTATCTTTTATCTTTAGTGCAGTCAACACATACTGCAAAGACCTGATTAACATAAGAAGAAATTATGAGTACGGAAACAGGGTTACCCAGAGGATTTTTCCTTCCCTCCCCCATTTCAGGAAATGCCTTTTAATCAAAGAGTAATGCCCAATCTTCAGGGCAGCTAATTAAAACCAGGAAGATTGAACAGTGAATACATTAATGTTGCAAATGTTTCCGTTACATACTTAAGTAATATATGAGTAGACCATTGAAGAGGATGTTAGGCTTTTATTGAAAGCTTTTTTATCCACAGACTAGGGTAGGCTGACAATGATATTTTCTCAGAAAAACAGCAGGTTTAATTCATCAGCTGATGGAACAGCTGAATTAGAAGACAGAGTGGGCTGGACTGAATCCTGATATTTTTCCCTTTTGACAATACACACACACACAAATGCATTAGCAATTGCTTTTGTAAATAGCAGGATTTTTCAGAATGTATTTGGTGCTATTTTTCCTTTCTGTCTCCCTTTCAAAGCACTTTCATACTGTTCTGAATTTTTCCACAAAAAGCAAAAGGGAAAAATGTCCCTCCCAGCCATCTGAACAGAAGGTATATATTTACTTCAACTTCTCTCTTCTTTTTGTTCATCTATAATTTTATGTAGTATTAAATTGCCTTGTTCAAGGAGTTGTGCTGACTTTGACTTTCCTTCAATAATAAGGTCTTTTCATAGTTTCTAAATCTGCTGAAATAAAAAAAAAAAAAAAAAGGTGCATGTTTTCATCATCTTTAGTCTGGGGCACCGAGTTTTCTTTGATCCACAAGCTTTTCACAATGAAAAAGAGTACCAGAGATTTTAAAACACTGTGACAGTCTCAGGCTACTTCAAATTGTCCACCACAGTCTATTAGGAAGATTATCAAAGTAAGTCTCTTTTATTTCTGCGTGATTGCTCAGAAATACATTTATACTTAAAGGAAATTACACATTACAGAATATGTGACTACAAAAATGTTTTTATATGGAATAGTGAAAATGTTTGAGAGTAAGATTTCTATTAACCCCCTGTTCACCTTAAAAATTATACTGGAATAGCTTATATTGTTGCTGTAACTTTCCTCCTGATCATTTACCATCCATGTATATGCATGAAAACAGACAAACACTGTGCAAATGAATTAAGTGTTTGTGAACTTTTCTGTAATGCTACTCAGGTGAAAGACTGTGTACACATGCAAATAGTATCATAATAGATGAACCTCAAACTAAAGCACAGATGCAAATGTTACCTCTGTCTTAAATTAATAGTGGTTAGGGGTTTTTTCCCAATCAGACAACGAATTTCGTGAAACGCATTCAATCTTAATTAATACTGTTTAAAGCAATGTTTCATAGATACAAAAATAAAAAAGCCCCCCCAAACTCATGATATCATAGGTGATTTTTAATTACAAAAAAGAGCTCCTGAAGATTCCTTGGTAACATATTTATTTGTACTTTGAAATTTTCTACAGTCTGAGAACTTTAACATGGAAAAAACCAAAACAGATCAAAGAGGGTAAAAAGAAATCTCTCTTCAGATACGCAGTTATCTCACTCATTCAAGGTTATCAATAAACTACAGAGCTATTATCACCCTTACAGGACCATTTTTCACCATCTTATACTAACATCCTACATTTATGGGAAATAAGGAATGTCAGATGTCACCATTTACGATGGAAATTACTGCCCTTGAAAATGTGGGCCAAAATGAGAAGTGATATTTTTAACTTGCGATACCTGTTAGTCTTACAACTAATGTTGTCTTCCAATCAGTTAACCGAAGGGCATATTGTAAAGATTTCTACATATAGTTAAAGCCCTAGGAAAGTCTTTATCACCTCTGGGATTTCAACACCTGCTTAATTCATATATCTCAATAGAACATTATCCTTTATCAGAATTCTTCACTTTTCCTAATTGTCTCATCCCCATTCTTGGGATTGCCTGAGCACTGCTGTCAGCTCTACATCTTTTTATTCTATCTTCATTAATTAGCTTTATTGTAATTTTAACCAGCATTTCAAGTCCATTGGTAAATGCAGTTGGGTTACAGAGCTTTGTAACTAACCCTGGGAACAGAGTCACATTGCCCCACTCCCCCCTTCAAGGTTTCAGGGCACACCTATCACTGCCAAAATAAACTAAAATAAAAAAGCAAACCATGGGTGTGTTTGGTGGATTTATGAAATGGGCGAGACATTCATTGTCATCTTTGGGAGAGAAGACTTCATTTTCTCATACAAATGTTTGCAAGGCTCAGAAGTAGGTGTTGTTTTCTTATGGCTCCATCAACATGTCAAAAATATATGCCTCAAAGGAACTACTTCTCATTTGAAGCACAGTTGTTTAGACAGTCCATAGCCACCAACAAGGTGTTGGGCTTCCTCTGTGCTGGGCCGTCTTTCCAGTGGTGCCAACTGTGAGGACCAGCTGTGCTGGGAGCTTGGCCCAGGTCCTCCCTGCTTCAGCTCAGGAGCCCCATGGCCTGGGCTGTGCTGTCAACATGCCTGGCCTCGCCGGTCCTGACCTCATAGGGCTTGATGGGCTTCCTAGCTGGACCTCTCACTTTCTCAGATTTGCAGGAGGACTGTTGGCTGGCCCTGGCTGCTGTCGGGGACCTTGCCTGCTTGGCACATCCAGAGCCCTGCCCTGCCCCGCTCTGGGTCTCCCTCAGCCCAGCTGCCCCTGCCAAGTAGCCCTGCCTGCTGCTTCCTGACGTGTCCTTGCTAAGCTGGCCACTTGGATTAGGAACATCAAGTTCTTTGTATTGTCGAGTGTATTATAACAAATGAAATGTGGTAACAGCCATCACTCCAGCATGGTGCATACCTGTGGTGGTATGGAAACAAGACAGCTCCTAGAAACAAAGCAGGCAGGAATTAGGAAGGACCTCAGGCAAGGCATGCTGTATTTCCACATCAAAAAGCATGGGAAAACTGGAAATAAAGTGGAAATGAATGGGACCTCTTCATCAGAGCAGGCCACAAGGGGTAAAAGTGAGGGGAAAAATAATCCAGCCTCCACCAAAAATATAGATTGTGCAATCAAACAACCTACAAGCTTTGCACCAACAACCTTATGTACACTTTATAATCTTAGGAAATCATTATTTTATACCACCATCTCCCCACTATTCATTTTTAGTTTTCCTCATTCCCTACTTCTTTCCTGCAGTGTACAAGTAATTTCCACCTATTTTTCTAAGTACTAGATGGCCAAGAGGCAGCAAGTATTACAGCTGATTTGGACCTACATACGTGCTGTTTGGCTGATTAGTAAGTGAGCTGAATGGCCAGTTGTCAGGCCAAATAATCTCTTGATTTCATATTGCGGCCTTTTATCCTCTTGAGGATATTAATAACTGTCCTTCATTCTTAAGCAGCCACCGCTCTTCACAACTATAGAATATTGCTATTTTTTTAGATTGTACCTATCCATTTTTTATGTGGTTGAAATTGGCCAAGATTCAAAATTATTTACGCAGAGGGACTAATAGTCTGATAGCATGATTAAATAAGCCTTATTTTGTTAAAAAATCTAGTTTAAAAATGAAAAGTGAATGTTAGACCTTTTCTACAACTGATTTGCATGAGTACTAAGAAAAGACTATAAAGAAATAGTTATCGTCACCTCAGATAAAAGAAACAGCAAAAAAACCCAACAGATAATAACACATAATGAGGAAAAAATGGTGACCTACATGCAGATTTGGAAAGAAAATATTTTCCAGTGAAGCTTTTGATTTTTCAGGTACTCCAGCTGGACCCTGAGAAATGCCAAATCAAAGAATGAGAAAGAACCCAGCTGATTTATAGGCTAGCTAGCAGTCTTTTTGAGCTATTGTGGCATTGTAACAGTCAGAGATCTAAGATCAAGCATTTGAAAGGGTGAAAGGAATCGCAAGTGAAGCACTATATCTAAAGTCTCTCAACCTTGGGAGCAGCTCAAGCTACAATAGTGCCTCAGGAGAATGGCCAGCACAGGTGAAAGACAACAACCCATATTTATATTGCGAATCATGGCGACCCAGAAAAAGGGATATTTTCACCCTGAAAAAGAGCTGCTTACTGTGCTACTTGTGGTGATGTAATTCTATGTGTCCTTCAGATGCAAGGGGTTAGGAAGCCCAATTCAAGTCACTCAAAAGAAACACAGAGAAATCTTTCCTCAGTGCATATTTAAGTGACCGAGTATACCGTGTTGGAAAAAAATGCACTTCTCCCAAGGAAGGATATCAGCCCAGCTGAGTGACAGGCATGTAGCGGAGACAGCCTTTGCTTATGACAAAGTGAATTTCATTCCAGTTTCAAGAACAGAGCACATAAGGAATGAAGAGGAGTCTGCACAAAGCCAGTAATTTGTTGCAACAAGAGAGGTAAAGATGAGCAGACATTTCTTTTTACTGGCTCCTACTATAAAATAGGTGCACAAATCAAATCTGGCAATCTAAACACCAAATCAAACACAGTGGTCACAGGAGACAGATGCAAAGTCACGAGTGTGGTTGGGACAAGGCATGCCCAGCCCTAAGAGATTAAGGAAAAAAATAATAGAGAGATGGTTATGCTGTTACCTAGGATGTGAAAAGTTGTTTTCATATGGTAACATGCAGTCCTATCCTGTTCCTGTTCAGCACTACTCAAATACATTGAAAAATGGCAGTGCTGTCCTTTTTGTACTAATGGAGCCGTACTGAGTTACATTAGCTTTCTGTCTTGTCCAAAATATATAGTAACTTGGGTTCTAATAATGCTGCAACCACTAAAAGAATGGTCCTTCAAGAACCCCAGAAGCAAATGAATTACCAAGTGACTTTATGCATGTATGCATTTATTAGAAAGAAAGGTACGGAACAATTTAACCTAATGCACTGGTAATGTCATATTTTCACTGGAAATTGAAGGGTTTGTCACAGAAATGTCCTCTTAGTCAAAACTGAGAGAAAAATACTAAAAAGAATGGGAAAAGACTCAACTAAACTAATGTTTACATTACAATACGAGATATGAAGCTGGTGCAACTGTGAAGTAATATGTTTGTATGGTGAAACTGAAGTGAGCAGGATGAAGTATTTTGGGCACAAATAAATACACCCCACGTCCACACAGTGTCTTTTGTGCACAGTGATGTATCCTGATGCTCGTTTTCTGCAGCTTAGGTGTGCAAGTGCAGAAATTAATATGCAGGTGGGGTGAATGGGCAGAGCTGCCACAGAGGTGGTAGGATTGTCCTGATTTACCCTGGCTGAAGAATTTTGTTCTCTCAGTTTCATTTTGCAAACTTATGAGCCCTTCAGAAGCACATTTAATTTGGGGTACTTTCAGATTTTTCTGCAGCCACTTGGGTTGGAAACGCTTCATTTAATTGTTAAACATCCTGTTACCCAGATTGCTCTTTTTGCCTTTTTTTTTGGCCTTGGTAGAGAAGAAGGTTGTTCTTGTTTTGCCTTTTTGTTTCAGAAAGATTCTTATTAGGTCGATTTCCTTAACAGCGCAGCTCATGTTCATTGATATGTTCTGAGGATTTTGTGCCACTCCATTGATGAGAAACCAACATATACATGGATGAAAGGAGTTGTTGTTACCCTGGGACTATAATCATTGTGTGCAAATGAGCAGCAGAAAACAGGCAAAGTGAATTTAATGATGTGTTAGTTCTTATCACATGTTATTTGTTTTCATTGCTATTCAATCTGTGAAAATCAGTAACCATATCCTCATGCTATTTGATTTCCCAGTTTTTGAAACAGTGGCTTATACAAGACACAAAATGTTCTTTTATTTATTTCCAGTCTCCACAGCTGTATCTATTAATTTCTGTGTGGTCTGCTTTTTCTAGTGCTCCTTATAGGTTCCTTGGGTTGCCTTGTTCAGGGTCTCATGTCTTTTGCAGAAACTCTGTAAATTTACATTGACACAATGATTTGTCTGTCTGGGATTAACATGATTCCATTTCTTTGCAAACTTATACGTCTTCCTTGTGAGATGTCCCTCGCTATATACTTCTTCAGTTTATGGATTTGTTTCCAATTAACCCATGCTATATTTATTGACGGTTATGGCTACTTAGTGGCACTTTTACTATGAAGGCAGTGATTTATTGATATGGGACATGCTGTTTTATAATGATGTCTTAATTGCTGTCTACCAAAAAGAGTGACAAATGTATTATTAGCTGCACATTTACTTTCTTAAAAGAAGTAACAGTAAAGAAAAAAATTGAGGTTCAAAGTGTCTAATCAAGTATTATTATTCTAAGCAATTCTCAGTAAGAGTAATTTTCTTGAGTTTCCTAGAAGGCTTTTCTTTTTCAGATTTTAAGTAATTTGTTTCCATTATTTCCATAATTAAATTATTATGAGGTAAGTAATACATTATTTAAAGGCTAATTGTTTTCTTAACTGGCAAAAAGCATATATCAGAGAACCTCAGAGCAGTATTTATTTTCTAATTACTTTTTGTTCTTTCATAAAAGTAGGTGTAATGCACTGTGTGCATCTGATGGAGAAAGCCATGTAGAAGAACTGAAAATTCTTACAATGAATCTTGTCTTAACTCTTATCCAAGCTTTGGCATAGGAAAATTAGACACTGTGCCAGGATTTGCAAGCTGCAGGCTCATTACCTCATTTTAAAATGGTCAATTGCTGTCTTTCTGTGTCCCAGTTTCACTGTGCGAAACGACTCTAAAGATTTCTAGGAGACACAATGTGCCTATTAGATGCTAATTGTGTAACTGCCAATGTACCTGACTCCTACTGATTCTTTTCTGATCAGTGGAGTGCCATCAGGTTATTCACTGCTGACTTGGTATTTACAGTTGTATATAAATGCTGTAGTCCAAAAAGAGATTTTCATTTTGCTATAAATCCTTCCAAGACTATTTTGTTATTGCTATGAAAAACTTTTTTTATGGCTCTTTCAGACTTTAGTCAGATCAGTATGGGGTTTTATATCTTTGTCCTTCTGTTCCAGCTTCTTTACAGAGCAACTGTGCAGCTTAGAAATACTATTCAGGGCAATGTAACTAACTAAATTTCAGTGACCTTTATATCTCCTTTCTAGTCTCTCTTCTCATCTTTTAAATTTTTTTCATTGGTCGTTGGTATACTTTTTCAATGATTTATGCAAGATGATACCTAAGTTATAAAGCAAAAAAATTCCTGAACTTCAGGCAATTTTTGACAGTTCATCATACTAAGGCATGAATTTTCTGTTAGTGTCTTTTATACTGACCAATCAAATAAATTATTCCACTCTTGTAGTATGGAGGAGGAAGGGGAAGAAGAAATCATTGATTTTACCATAAATGTCTATTCAAGAACTAGGCAAAATAATTTCTGAAGTCATTGTTACAAAAATTTGCTATAAACAAATATTTTTTGGAAGTTCTTGCATTTTACACGTTTTGTTTTTCACAGATAAATTGTGTTTTATTGCTGTAACACGTTTACTTTACTTATGGTTATATATGTAGCTGTTTTACTAACGCATAAGTTTGTATTTCAGAAAGCAGGTTTTTACTTTGTTCTTTTTTCTACTATTTGTTCTTTAGTTTAATATCAATCTTGTTCATTTAGTCCCCTGCAGAGGGTGTGAAACAAAGTGGAGCAATTTGTTAAGCAATCTTCCTCTATAAAAAAACAAAGCAGAACCAAAATGCAAACATGTTAAAAATTTCATTTAGAGAAGGAAACAAATATAAGGTTAGTTAAGACCCTGTACTGAGGCCTAAGAATCCCCTTTACAGTCAGAGGTAGTCAGTCCCAGAGTACATCAGAGCCAGCCAACAGAGAATATGGTCCTTTATCATGGGGTGTTCACAAACGTAGAAGCAATGGTTTGACGTCACATGAAAAAGAAACATTATCTTGAAAAAAAAAAAGGTATTTGATAATAGTATAAGAAAATGCCCGTTTCAGCAAACTGGTTTGAGTCACATTAAATACAAGGAATAAATATAAGCATGTTGTAGATACAAGAACAATGATTAGTAGATGACTACAAGTATGACAACAGAATGCTTTAAAACATCGTTAAAGGAAACAACCTGTAACTATTTTAGAAATATCCATTAATTAATAATATTATATAAATCAAAAGGCCTGAGCCTCTGTCCATCCAAGCAGCAGAAAGATAGCTGGAACTAACCTTCTGTTGGGTCACTGTTGCAGAAAACAGGCAGAATTTAGGTTCAGGCAACACATTTTTTCTCTGTACCAATGCCTTCCAATGCCTACAAGACTGTGAACGTATGTGAAAGGATGGCATGAGCATGGGGAAAAGCTGCACCCACTAAAACCACGCAGTTACGGACATGTACCCTCTTTCCTCATGGGAGCCCAAGGATGCAGCACGTGCCTCCGTGTGGCAGGGTGATTCCTGAAGCTTCCCTTGAGGCGAGGGAGTTTGATGCCAACACTGACGCAGGGGTTGCTACTTGCTGGGAAAGCCAGCACTGACTTCCTGGAGCACAAGGCTGACATAATATTCATGCTTGCCGGCCTGATGAAGTTGTCTGACAATTAGTTCTGTTTTGAACCTGTGCTGAATCTCAGTGAAAAGCCTGTACCAAGACAAGGCAGGATGAGCACTCAAAAGCCAGAGTTCGGAAGGAACAGGCACCTTCTATCTTTTGTCTGTATGTGGTGGTGCAAGTGGGGAAGAGAAGCATGCCATAAGCTAGGTGGGTTTTTTTTCTTTGTGTTTCTTCCAAATGTCAACATCTTGCTTTGTTGTGTGTGGGAGTAACCACATGCATAATTCCACTGAAATTTGGCAAAAGCCTGACAAAAATGGGTTGATTGAATGATTGATGTCATCTCTGTGAGAAAGTGGCCCCCGGCTCACAGGTCATATTGAATTCTATGCTCAGCAGGAGCTTGGTGTGAAAGCAAGATCTTTCCTTTTCATGTCCCTGCCTTTCCCAAAGCACAATCATCTCATATCTTAATTTTTCCACTTCAATTAATCTATTTCAGGTACTTATGATATAAGACCTTGAGTGACCATGAATAGTAATTTACTGTCCATTATTGTTATTAATCTATATTTTGTAAAATGTCTTATACTGTTAAAGTACATATATTTTCGGTTACAGCTAAAATTTATATATTTCAAATACCAAGTTGTCATAAGAGGTGTATGTGATTATGGAAAACATTGCTCTTATGAAAGCAAACCTCTACTTAATATTTCAGACTGATCCAAAGTATATGATTGTTTTACTCTTGATAGCAAATTTCCCCTTGGTACGTGCCTGTGTGTATTCACAGCAAATTGAGTATTCAGGAAATACTGGAGTGCTGGTGTAGTTTTTGTTTCCTCTAGGTAGGATCGTGTCAAGCCAAACACTGTATTTTTCCATGCATCTTCTGTATTTCCCTGTAAAAGGAGCAAGCTATTCCTTTTAAAACATGGTCTTTTCTGAAAAGAAGTCCCTGGATAACTCACATATAAATTTGGATTCTGCAAGAGGAATGAGAAACAAAAGAGATGAAGGGCATGAAGACATTGTCGGGTAAACTTCCTTTGCACTACTCACACGTATGGAACTATTACTGTTGCTGAATTGCAAAGCTGCTTTGCAGATGATTTAGAGGTTACACTAAATTAAAGTACAGTGCTTTTTTCAGGAACTGTTTTATGTTATACCTTCATCATATCACATCATCATCAGTACAGGATGAATGTAAATAAAACAGAATGCTACTATTCCTCTGTAATGCACAATCAAAACATAGTAGGAAGGCCACAGAAAGCAATCTGGATCTTTTAAAAACAACATACGAACTACAACTGATTAGAGCTCTGTTCCCTATCCCACATTATCTTCTGTCACCTGACTTCTGACTGACTGTATGAGCTTCTTGTAGATGAAGCCTTGATATATGTCACCATTAAACAGCAGGATATAAATGTGAATGATTATGTGCTACTGCTGCATTAGAATTTCTCACAGTACCCACTTGTTAGCCAAGATTGGTATCTTCCCCATTGATGATACTTTTAGCATTACTTCGAATACATCTGTCATGCCTTCCTCTGTGCAGGCAAACTGAACAAATGGAGTACTGTGCTTCCACAAACTGATTAGGTAGGTGGCTCAGTAAGAAAAGTCTGCATAGACCGAGTTGGACAGTTGAATGACACGTGCACAGCTGGGACACATTGAGTGGAGTGCATGGAGTAAACAGCACTGCCAATTTATAACTGCTGAGGCCTGAGTTTGTTTTCTTTGGCAATTATTATTTTTATTTCTGGATTTTTCCATTCTTGACAGAATGACTAATGTGGTCACAGATTTGCTGTCACTCTTGCGGTTTCTTTCAATATTCCAATTTCCATTTGGGAAAATAAGGCAAACCTTTTGTCCGAAGCACAGTTCTGTATAGCAGAGGATATGTCTGTCTCCAGTACGTGCTTGTGTTTGTGTTCTTTAAGGCATTTCCCATTCCTCTGTCTCTTCCAGTGTTTTCTTGCCATGTTGTGGAATTTAGTAGATAAAGAGTAGTAAATCACTGCTTTGCTTCAAATATTTCCTCAGTACAGGCACTCCAGAGCACCATAAGCAGTACTACTCTCCACAATCCCTCACCAAAACTAACAGCATAGGAAAGAGTACAAGTTAATTAAATGTGATTTTAATAATTAAATAAGATTTAGTTTAATTTTCAACACTGTAAAAGACACTATATTTTGAATCCCTAAAGGAAAGTAATTTTGCAGCCAAGAAGCACTGATTTTAGAACAACAGGTTAAAAGGCCCTCAGCTTTTTATTTTATTTATACAAAACTTGCACTGAAATTTATGAAATAAAGCAAGTGGCATGAGCTTCAGACTCCACACATAAGCTACTGTGAATATAGAAGCTGAATTTACAAGTTACCCAAATTAGGGTAAATGGTTATAGTAAGACTCTGTCTTGCAAAACAAAAGGTTAATCAAGCAATTCACTAGAAATGACAAAGTATAATGCGAGACATCTAGTCTAAATAGATCTGAAAGAAATAGAAGCAAACCCAATCGCATAAAAACGTTGTTCTGTGAAGATGAAAAAAGGACACTAAGGATGTTGCTCTGAGCTGAATTAACCAAAGCATTTTGTTTTTATTTTTACTTCATTTAATTTTAGTCTTAAAAAAAAAAAAAAAACAACAAAAAAAACCTCAAGGAGACATTACATATTGGTTGCATGTTTAATCAAATGTGGTCAGAGGATCATTTACTCCAGGATTGCCTGGAGCAAATCTGAGGATCAAGAGAACCACAAGACCTGTCTAAAAAGAAAATCTATCAGCCTACTTTACTGGGCAAAAGACTGTGTGAGTTATGTTTTACATTTTCTTGTCCATGTTGTTCATAGATTTCCCTTTCAGCAGTCTTCCAAGTCTCTTTCTTTCAGGTATTACCATGTCCATCTACTGGGTGCAAACTGAGCACTGCATTTATTTAAGTGTATTGGAAAATAATGATTTTGCTTCTAGAATTCATCATCTGTTTGTAGCACTGGAAACATTTGCAAGCCAAATTTGACATTCCACCTTGATGCTTGATGAGGAAGACTGATTCATCCTCTCCCAGCTGTGATGGGCCAGAGCAAACCTGCGGTCCCCAGGGTATTGAGACCTGCTTCTTCACCACCATCACAGCAGCACTGCCTTCACTACTCCTAGAACCTTCTGGTAAGGAAGCTTCACTGTAATTTAGGATATACAGTATCCATAAGGTACAGATCTGAGGATGAATTTGTATTACTTCCATGTCTCCTCCCTGCTCACACTGAGTTGTGTTTGCTCTTGGTCTTACATATATACAGAAAAGTTTCTTAGGCAATATCCAATCAAATACATACTACTTAAGCCATTGGAAAAATGTAGCCATCCCCATTAAGAATGGAGTTTCTCAGCTGGCATAAAAATCTTTTTTCCCCATCCATCTTCATCCAGGCATAAGTGAAAATATATTAATGAAATCCTATGCATAAAGCAGTAGCACTGAGTTCTGGAAAAAAATTGTTTCACTTGTGTCAAGAGAAGAAGCCTCATGAAAGGCTCTTTGAAACTGCACGGTTTCATCAGTTGCTGTGGCACCCAGAGGTGGCCAGTCTCACCAAAAGCTCTTAAAAAACATGAAGAAATGAAATCTGAATCACTATAATGCACACTATTGGACTGTTAGTGATCTGTTTTGAGGAGTGGATGCTGCCCAGGTATGCCAGTGATGCTGCAAGATACTGTAAGCAAGGCAGGCCTCCCAGAGTACATCACAGATGGCCGTGTCGATTGGGACTAGAGTCTATCAACATGTTACGATATTTTCACATCTCTAATAAAAGGTGCCAGGCAATCCAGCAAATCACTGAGCAGGAGGCATGCTGTAGACAGTAAAACACTTCATTCTCCAGGGATGGCCAGATTGCAAAGAGTGTGTGCCACAAGAGTTTACTACCTACTGAGAAATGAGCTGTATGTGCAAAATGGGTTTTGTTTACAGGAGACCAGATAATAATACTGATAGAGTTAAGAGTTAACATCACAATTGTGATTCATGCTTCAAACCTAGGAGAAGGGGCATGGGAAAGTACAGCTAGGAGCTATGCCTCTTGAAAAAGAGAAGAGATCAAGCTCAGAGTAACAAGTGAAGTATGAAAGAGTATAGTAATAAAAAATAAAATAGAACAGTGAAGTCTCCTGCAGCTAACTTCCACTGGCAGGAAATATTTTTCTGCTGTACTTTTGTAGTATGGTATCAGTGAAGGAGGGCTTTCTGGAAGTCACGGGAACTGAGATCTGGAGATTGAAGGTGCATCTTACAGGTGGCATGTACAGTCAGAGAATATGCTACAAAATTCCAGTGATTCATCTCCTTTTGGGAACTGGAATCAAAAACTTCTTAAATGCATACTCACAAAGCAATCATTAACCAAAACCATTAAAAGAAATAATAAAGAAATCAACAATAGAGGCAAGACAATCTGTAAGACATTCCTACCTGCCATGTCAGCCCATTGTAATAGACAGTCCCAGATATTATACAGCTTTTGTGGCCCATGCAAGAGCTGGTGGGCTGAAGAAATAGCCCTCATCTTTCCAACGTAAAGGACAATTTGCTTAAACTTATGAAGGAAGAGCAGCAGAGGGCAGCAACTCAGAGAGTCAAACGAGTAAGCAGTCAATTTTCTAATTTAAGTGACAGGATGCTACAACAAATGAATATTTCTGGACTGAACCAGCAAATAACCTTACAAAGAAGTGGCAAAAGAAAACACTTAAAGCTGCCATAACTGTGAATTACACGTTAGGACAGTGAAAGAAATGGCTGTATAATAATCTTATTGTAAGATTAAAAACTGGAAAGTCAAGTGACTACCAACTAGCCTGACAATGTCAGACTCATATCTTTCAGGAAGCAATTAAGTATAGGTGTAAACACACAGATAAATAGGACTCTAGAAAGCAAAGCCTATTGAGAAGGAGATTGCCCTTTCCTTTTATACTGGTTTCCACCTTGGATGTAAGACAGATTACTGTTGAAACTGGTATATATGTTCCTGTGGAAAGCCTCATTTTGGGCAAACCACCATTTTAAAATAATCTAATGTGTTGCTGGTTGCATGTTGCTTAGCTTGTGCCCTAAGTGGCTCCTTTTTGGATTGTCACCTGTTTTGTGTGCTCACTGTATCCAGCAACTGAGCTTGTGCTCTGGTATCCATACGTAGAGTTTTCCCTAGGGTTATAATTTAATTTTAAAACCTCTTCATTTTCCATGTTTAATTAAGTTGTTCTTGCAATTGTTAAAATTCATGCTAAAAAAAAAAAAAAAAGACAAAATAAAAAAAAGAAAAGAAAAAGAAAAAAAAAAGCCAGACAGCACTAAACATGAGTTAGGGGAGGTGGAAGCTTTTATACTGTCACCATGAATAATAGAAATCCAGAGTGCCTGCACATTGCACAAATGTTCTTCCAGTAGATTTTCTAAACTGCAACCATATGCTTGCAATGCAAAAATATCACAGGGAGTACTGTCCTACTTATTACAGCAAAAACAGTGGGTTTTAGCTCTTCTCAGTTAGGCAGCAATGTAATGTAGTTAAATCAGCAAAGTATTCCCCAGAATATAAAATCCTTGTAAAATTAAATAGTTTCATTGTTTTCTGATGCCTCTGATCTATATTCTCCCTAGTAACAGGGACCTCATGAAGAGTAGTGGGGTACAGAGATAATCTGAAGTAACAGAACAATGTGAAAATATGCTTTCTCTTTGCTTGTTTTAAAGTGATGAAGAGAGAAATAATGAGCAAGGAATGATTGCATGATTTTAAATACATAAAATTATGAAAGCATTGTGTGCAGAACAAGTCAGGAGATAATCTGACGATGGTACAGTGACAGCTGTTTCTGCTTTATTATATAGCAGAAGTAAACCTGTTGGCTTGTGAAATGCCCCTTTTGTATTTCTAGCACTAACTATCAGCAATTACAGTATGATACTAGAACATATGGCAATGTAATTGAAGGTGTGGCAAGAAATCAGAGTTAGGCACTTAGGGCCATATGTTCCCCTCCACTAAGCAGAGTGGAGGGAAGCAGATGGGCACAAGTTAAAGTGAGGCACAAAGGGCTGGCATAGTCCACCCAGAAGGCAAAAGCAGCGAAGTCACGCTTTGGTGTGTGTCAAAGTGGTGAGCCTTTAGGAATGAGCTGGAATCAATGTGTTGCCTCTTAAGATCTAACTGAAACTTCAAGGTGTGTTAGCTCTGAACAGAAGAGCACTGGCTGAATGAAAATGGGTAGCTGCTGCGCCAGAGTGCGTTCCCAGAGACTATTCTCATAGACCAGCACTGGGTGAACAGGCCAGAGAGCGTGCGGATGAGACAGCAAGTGGCCAGGAAAGCTGTGTACAACAGGTACGGGCCACGAGTCACTCTCTCCCTACCTTGACATCAGACTACTGTGAAGTATATTTTCCAACAATTGTTCGGATTTGTGGTCTTTGCTCATTTATTTCTCTTCCATCCTCTTGTCTCAGGAGATACTGCATCATTGTTTAACTCCAGCCATTTTCAGGATGGTTTTGGCAGCGTTTGGAAATTGAGATAAACCACAGCCTGTTCCACTTAATGATTATCTTTCTTCTTCACTATCCTTGTTCTTTCTAAAATGGACATAAAGCCTACTCTCAAGTTAGAATGGCAGAAATTTGCACCAACCTTACATTAAACTTTTTACATTGGTGAGAGGTGTGGCAAAGTTAAGTCATAATTATTACGTTTTGATTTCAGAATGTTATTAAAGCAGAAGTTAAAAAAGAAATTAAAGAAATAAAAAATTAAATCTATTAGCATTTTCTTAGAGTATAATGCCTTTCTTCCAAGAATAGTATTTATTTGGGAGTACTCAATATGTGAGCAATAAGTCAAATTTTAGTCAGCAATTGATTTTAGATCATTATCTCTATCCAGTATCACTTGGTATCTGTGCCTTCAGAAAATCAATAGCACAGTAACTATCTTCAGTATATGATTCACTATCATATATGCTATGTATAGAATCGTATACTAAGTATTCATTATTTTGATTAACATTGGAAACAGGATGCTGATTTGTTCTTCTTTTTTTTTTTTTTTCTTCCCTGTAGTGAGAACTAATTCGTTTTCTGTGGGGAAAACAAAAGAAATGTTTTTCTTATTTCATTGAAGAAAATAAAATAAGAACATGATTTCAGTGCTAAAATCTGGATTCCAACATTACCCTGCATCACACAGCTACAGAAACCAGGATATAGTTCGCCATCGACCAACCCTGCAATTAAGAAGTTAGGTATTAATAAGGCATTTAAGAATGCACAAGCCAAACAAATACTAGAATTGTAAATTCATATGTACCACTGCTGAGTGGGGTGGGTTTTGGTTTTTTTTTTTTTTCCCGTTTAAGCGGTATCTCAGCCATAAATGATGATGAGCTGGTTACGCTACAGCAGGGGGCAGCATGGCATGCAGTTTTCCACTCGAAGCCAGGCTTAAGGTATTAACAATGTGATTTGCTAATTAGCGCCGAGCTTTGCTGGTTACAGACTGTTGTGTAAACTTCATTCCTATCAAAACAGGCACAGAAGTGTGAGTTCTGTGGACGATCTGTGCGACTTGGCATAGATACAATACATCAGTAAAGTATCAAAGAAGAAAAAAAAATCATTATTCACAAAGATTATGGTATGTAATGTAGGTTAAGACCTCATTTTTTAATCAGTCCTCAGCCATTACAGCATAAGCGCTTTAGATAATAAACATGCGATTACTACTAGTCTCCTTGATGTTGTGCAGACAGGAAGCTGACACAGTGATAGAATGACACCATTCTCTGCTTGCAGAGCTGTTCCAGTGTCTTTATGTTGTACAGTTTCCAGCCCAAATGCTCACACTGAAATCAGTTTTCCTAAAGACCGTTACATCGTTAAGGCATTGAGTCTGAAGACATGTTTTTGTACTAGGTATTTCTGGCAATTGGGAAGATTTATCTTTAGTATTGGTCCCCCGAAGGTCAAAAGTGAACATAATTATCCCAAAAGCCTTTTGTTTATAGATGTGTCTCTAGGATCAATACAGTTGTTACGAAGTTGTGCTGGGAATGAGGAGGGCACTTGCAGTATTCTGCATAATTGATTCTCCAGTTGATTTAAAGTGCACTGATCCTTACTTCTTGTTTTTTTAAACTCAGTGCCATGAATGAGAAGATTCCAGTTAATGCTTAAGAATCTGTTTTATAACATAATTTCCCTGCCATGCGAAATAGACTGTTTTGTCCTTATTACAGTATAAATTAAAGAGAGCAGAAGCAAAATTGATTATTAATTTCCTTTAAAGCAGCAGAGCAGAATTAATGATATCACAGCTTTCTGATGAGGATAGGTAGTTTCTTAAACCAAACAGAAAAATAGCTCTAACTGCTAATCAATTACACCTGGATTAGGAGATATTACTAGCAATTAATGGTCGTGTTGCATTGAAATCAATGAGGCTTGTCAAAAGAAATAATGAGGCCCATAGCATTTCCACTGTTCAGCTACTGTAACCTCAATTTATAGGATGGAAAAAGAAAGTCCTTTACTGAAAGTGAGGAAGGCTAACTGCATGCTGAAAAATGTTAGGATGTCCAGAAAAGAGGATGGCCCAAACATTCCTGAGCTCTGAAGATTAATTAAGAATATGCTTCTGCATAATCTTCATATTGCAAGGGGGGAAAAAAACAATATTTTCCTTTTGGTTAATTAATTGTATTGAAAGTGGGTCACATTATGATTTTGCATGATGTGAAATATGCACATTTTCAAGGTTTCAACATTAAACCAGGTGATACTCAGCAATTTTACTTTGAGAGTCTGAGTTTGTTTGAACCTGAAACTCAAAGCAAAAATTGAGGAGGAGGGTACAAATCTACATGGATAAAACTGAATAAAATATTTGTTCAGAGCCTACAAAGCCAAACATTAAGTTTTGCTGAGATCTAGTAACAGAAAAAAACGTAAAGTTAAGCAGTTGTGTTCTTACTAAGACATCTCAAAACCAACCTAATTTAGGAGGGTAGAGAATCTACTGGTATTTATTTCAGTGATCACCTTTGAAAACAAGTGTTCTTGTACAGTTATTACTTACTTAAAATGGGTTTCTGCCTTGGCTGGTGTATTTAGGTTCGTGAATATTCTCTGTTTCCTTTTCTGAAAATGAGTGCTGTAAGGGATGAATTCTCTCACAATAGCCACATGTGTCAACAAAAATGCAGATCACATATGTGGAAAATTACAAAGTATTTGCAGGGGTGAAGGAGTATGGATTTGCATGCTGCAGCCTTGACAATCCTGTAGACTAGACGTTCAAAACTAGTAAATTACATACAAATCTATCCCTGTTTTCAGAAGATGACTTTCAGCGTACTTAATGGTCCTTAAGTACACCTAACATCACATCTGGAAGTCAGATACTTACTGTGTAGTCTGGTGCATGGAACTTTGACACTCAGGAAAAAACTTTCTTTGGGAAAGCCCAGAAGAACTAAGGGATGGTCTGCATGCATGTGATTTATTCATCTCTACCCATAGCTCCCTGCTCATATGACAAGGGATCCAGGGAGAGTTAGAGGTTTAAGTGCAAAGCTAGGAGGAGATTACACAGAAAAGATGGAGTAAATGGCACACTGAGAGTTGTAAATGCTCTAGATGAAAGCCACAGCAGCGCAAGGTAGGAGTCTGCAGGACTAGGATATGAGATGCTGAACACAAAATTATAGGCCTAGTACTTACTTATTCTCCAACAGATGGCATCTGTTTCAGAGTCTGGATGCATAAAACAGCAGTGGGTACAAATAAATGCATTGCATACCCTGGCATAGAAATAGATGAAGAAATGGTACTATGATAAGCTAACACTGCTTGGTGTGATTAAATCTTCCTGCGAAAGTGTGCAAACTCTCCATGCTCTATGGCTATAACGCCTAAAACTTAAACTGCTTTTCATTGTTTATCTGTATACTCATTGAACATGAAATCCAGGATTTCTTTAAAATTAATTAAATTTTTGAAACCAGTTTACAAGGACAACATATGTTATGGTGTTAATCTTTATTATATACTGGGGAAAATTGCTTTAGTAGTTCTCTGAGTGGCATTTCCTTTGGTCTTGAATAGCCACCAATATATTGTACTGCTGCTATTTTTTTCAAAATCTGAGACAAAACAAAATTTAGAAATCTCAGAAAATGCAAGAATAAAGCCTGACCTTTGTATGGTCACACCACCACCAGAGAAACTAGGTAGGTGTGACCAATAGTAGTTGGAATGTCCTGAATGCAGCAACACTAAGAAGCTCTTTTGAAATTTCTCTAAAGTCAAAGAAACTGTAGATCACAAGGCTCTTGAATGCATTGTTAGCTCAGTTCCATTGCTTCTCCCTTTGCTAAAAAAATTTATGTTTTTCAATACACTTTTAGTAAGCTTTTTTCAACTTGAAATAATTGGGATAATTGCGGGGGGGGGGGGGGGGGGGAGTACTTGTACATCTGTTACCAGTGAAAATTTCTGTCCTGTAGCTATTGCATTTCATTCACCTCCCTAATTCTATGCATATGAATGGATACACAGGTCTTATCTGGAAACCTATAGTTCTGAAAGCAGAATGTATCTGCCATAATAAAGATACCCTGACAATCTCCACTCATTTCATGGTAGGGAAAAGAAGAAAAGACTGACCTTTGCTAATTCAAAAACTTAAGGTTAGTTTTTGAGTCTTGAGTTTTCTTTCATTCAGCAACCCCAATTATCCAAACTTCGGGTTAGCGAGGCTCAAGGTTAACCAAAGGTCAATTAAAACCTTCAAGCATCAATGAACAATGCAAACTGGGCTTTTAGTTCAACTTTCTTTCCTTGTGAGTTACTGTGTTTTAAATCTTCAAAAATAACATTTGTTTGTTCATGTAGTCAAAATTTTCCTTGCATTTTCCAATAGTGTAGAAACCAGGTGACTTCTCTCTGACACTCTTACCTAGTAGCATAATATGCTCTTGTTGGAGGACAAAATTACTGCCCCTGCCCCTCTATATTCTCCGTGTTCATCCTTTCTACTGGCCAAATCCTTTTCCTCTAAATATTTGCTAAATGAAGTAAGACTTTTTGAAGTGACTTGAAATACACAAATTAATAAATTATTTATCAGAAGGAACACTGTGGCAGACAAAAATCAGTGCAGAGTTTGCTTCTTTCACAACTGCAGGACTATGTTTAAGATTTCACATACAAAATATAGTGAAAATATATTTACGAGATACAAAAGAAGTTCTCCAGCATTTCAGTTTTGCCAGGCAACAGAGATACAGCGTAAAATGTTGTTTTCCCTGCCCCTTCTCATTATCTTTTTTCATCTTGTCTCATCTGTGTAGTATTTTCTCAGAGGTTTTCCAGGCCAGCCTGCAGGGTTTCCAGTTGCTATTACATCCAGAATTTTAAAGGGGTTATTGCTAATTTTTTTAAACTGCCTTTCATTTTCTCCTGCCTATAGCTTCAAAAAAAAAGATACATGTGCACTGTCTAACACCATGTTTTTGTATAAGTTTAATCCATGATTTCCATGTAAAATTCTTATAGGAGGCCAGGATAACCCAGTAAACGCTCCACAGCTGCAGGTTGAAATATCCAGCATATTGCAATATACCTAGTAAGGGGCAATACACAGTACAAAAACATGTCATGAGTTGTCCAGAATATCAGACCCAGGTTGCAAAATATTTTATGTTTACTCCTAGAAACAGATATATGTACGCCATTTCATTAGGTTTCTAATATTCTTTTCAATTTTGTAGTGCTTCAGAATAGCTTCTGAATAGACAGTAATTTTTTCCAGAGCTCGGTCTTCTGTTTAGTTTGAAGAGTCCCTTGTTTTCACCTCTTCCTTTTTTTCCAGTCTTTGTTTAAAAAAAAGTTAACAGGGTAGCTTAAATGCCTTTGCTTTCACACCATCTATATTCTTTTTTCTTCTTTTTTTTTTCTTTCTTTTTTTCCCACCATTTTTTTCTTTCAATATTGCATAGTTGATCTGGGGCTTTTTATGTCCATTAGGGGACTTGTCATGCATTTATTGAAATTTTGAGCACAAATCAAATGTTGGCAAAGGCATCTCTTATTCACATCTATCAGTCCAGAACTTGGCATACGAGGCCGTGTCCTATGCTTTGTGAGACAGCTCTGAGGTCGTTTCAGTGTGCTTTGGTTTGTTAAAAAACTGTTTAGGTACACAGTCAGTTTGACAGTTGTGTTCTTCCACACAGGTAGGGAAAGGGCACAACGAGCAAATCTTTATGCATAGACTGAGATGCATATCTTAAACTCCCAGTATGGTGTTCTCCAAAAGTTATTGATAACATGCTTTAATTGCCTCTCCAGTAACCATAAGCTGGATGGGCAATAGATAAAATGCATCTCACTCAACACAGAGGGAAACACTGTTAAATAAGGCATCTATAATAAATAGCAGACTACTGTGCCAATAAAAGCAAAGGCAAAAGATCTTCTTTCTCATCTGATGTGTATCATGTCAAAACCTCTCCCTGAGCTGATTCTTTCTTTGAAGGACAAGTTATGATTGAATCCACTGAGCCAAGCAAACTGACTTTCTCTTTGCTGCTGAAGGCATTAGGAAGTTGTTGTTCAATGGAATACACAGCATTCATCAAATATAGGTGTTACATACACCAATGTCGACAATTAAAACAGTACAGACATTAAAGGGTGAAAAAAAGTAATTATATTGGAAACATCAATATGTTTCCATTCTGTGGCACTGAGAAGGCACATATCTGTATTCTTTGCAAAATAGCTTTGTGGTAGATTTCAATTTTTCAAGATTTTTAAATTTCACAGGTTAAAATTTCTGTCCTATTTTTGTTTAGGTTTTTATTTTGTTTGTTTTTCCATTTGCCAATATATACAGGCAACTAATTATGTCCTGAGTTTTTTTCTGAAATGTTATATTTTGTAACCTCCATTCTTCCCCTTTAGATCTGTAACACCCTATAGATTTCAGAACATCACTTTTCAGAGGCTAGGAAATTTTGAAAGTTTCTGGAGTGGAAAAACAGCAAATGAAAAATAGAGAAAGGATTAATGGGAGTGAAACATAGCCATCAATGTAGGTTTCATTCTGCCAGATTGGTGGCAAAAGCAAAAGAGTAGAAAAGGGAAAAAGGAACTGGAAATTGGATTTTCAAAAGTACCTGTTTTCACAAATACTAAAAGAACCACCCAATACCACATTAAAATAAAGAATATGTCAACATTTCCAGTGATTGTTTTTAACAGGATAGAAATCTTGTGACTTGCTGAATAGAACTCCCAGTTGGTAGGTCAAATTCGTTATCTATCAGGTGTATAACCAGCTAAACACTACATTTACCACTCTTCCTCCTCTCAAAGCATATAGACATTGACGAGATAAATCTAATTGACCTTGCTTCCATCATACTCCAGTACTAGATAAAAGGGACACTTACTTTCATATTATCAATAAGGCTAAAGATTATGTTCATTTAGTCTAACATTGTGCATAAAAATCCCAAGTAATCCCTTCACTGAGTCTAACAATTTTTGTTTGAGTAAGATCTCTTTCAGAGAAACACCCCTTCAAAGAGTTTAAGCGGTGGTGATCCTACTCTTTCATGGTGAGCTATTTTAACGACTAATTATTCTCACTGTTAAAATTTGCACTTTATTTCCACTTTGCATTGCTCAAGATTTTGCTTGTTTAACTTGTTTTTCTGCCTTTGTCTGCTAGATTAAAGATTGCTTGGGCTCTTTGTTGTTTGTGTACTTGATGTGGACTCCTGAGGGTGGTATTCGCTGAAAACTCCCTGCCTTGTGATCTACACCTACCAACTAAGCAAAGTCAAAGTGATATTAAAATAAAAGGGAAAAAAGAAGAAAAGCATGTAATCTCAATTAAATGAGACAATTGTGCTGATTTCATTTATAGGTATTCTTTTTGCCTATTCTGTGGTCTCCTCCAAAAAGCCCATTAATACTTTTTATCATGTTTTTCTTCCTTCCTGTATTACAATAATAGACGATCTCCTTTTAGTATTTTCTTAATTCTAAAAATTTAAAGAAATAGAAATTTCTTGCCTGTTAGTGTAAGTGATGGTGTGTTCTAGTCATAACTAAAGGAAGTTAGAGGCAGAACATACTTAATTAACAAAATAACAGAATGGCAGGCTTATGTGATGTTTTCCAAATCTTTTGGACAACGCTTTTCTCACTAGAACCATGCATACTAGATCTTTCTATGTCAGTCTGTCAGAAATTATGATGGATGAAAGGAAATCAGAAACCATTAAAGTAAAACAAATAACCTTCATTATCACGTTGTCAGAGAACACTGTTTAATAGCAATAGAACATTATGGTGAAGTTTCCAATAATCTTTGTAATCCCATGATACAAGGGTTACAAAAATCCAGAAATACCTTCTGCTGCTAGGATTTCATACTTGCACTTCAAAACTGGATTTATTTCTGCTTGGTAGTATATGGTGACAGGTGGCAGATAACTGTAAGAGATCAATAATTAAATTGAAAACTTTTTGTTAAATAGGTGAAATTTGGCTATTTAAATGACTGGTCAAGAAGTTTATCGACAATGCAGTGCAGTGGGTATGTCTCCCTGGCATAACAAAAGTGGCACAGAGATATCCAGTGAGATAGCTCAGACACCAGCAGTGACATTACTACCTAAGTGCGTCACTCCTTTTGTTCTAAGAAAATCTGCTTCTTGGTTCTATAGTGCGCACATGCACACTGTGCTCCCAAAGCCTCAGGCCAAGTGGCTGCCTTAATACATTTTAAATGAGAAAGCCACACTTCTTTTATCGAATATCTCACAACTTGCTAACTAGAGCTGTACCACTGAGACAGTGAAACTGGGTAAGACTCTGGGCAAACATGTATCCCACTATAAAAAACCGTGATTTTTTTGAGAAGTTAACTGCCCTTACTTGAAATACTGCTTTAGAGTTTGTTTGTTGGTTTGTTTGTTTTCCCTAGCATAGTAAGCAAGTATTTCAAAGAACTGAAACAAGGTTAAATCTGAAGAAATGATTTAAATCTTCAATCAATCCATCAATCAATTGATAAGGAAAAATACCTGTGAGCAGTGTAAACTGTTTTCCTCTCAGTCCAAAAAACCCTGGAAGACTGTTTCTGTGCAATGTGTTTGACACCACTGCACAGGAGTTCAAAGGTAGCAGTGAAATTACTTGAAAGCTGAAATTCTTTTATCCTACATAAGAGTAACTAGAATCACCTAGCCCTGAGGAGTTCTGTGTTGGGAACTCTTTCTTATTCCAAGGGACTCCAAATTTGCATCATTAGTATCATCTGGGCTTATTTAACCAATGCAACAACACATTCAACCTTCAAGCCACCTCCTGAGCATGGTGAAGAATGTTTCCTTCATGTTTCTAAGGAGATTGTAAAACATATGGGATCCTCTGAGGCTTCTTAGTAATTTCCCTTACCTTTTCTGAGGAACTAACATTTCTTTGGAGAGAACCTTTCCCCCTAGGAAACTTTGTCCTAGTTCTTGGCATAATAAAATGAATTGAATGTTTTCACAAAAGAGCTATCATTTCAGAAGAAAAATGTATGGCACTGAGATGCTTTTGTGTGCTGCAGCTCATTTCTTTATGCTAGCATGCAAATGAAATTAAAGTAAGGCCACTATAATCTTCTTCAAATCACCATTTTGTAAACCCCATCATTTCTATAACGTGTAGGAAATGAATCAACTTGCAGTGATCAAATCAATGACATCAGCTAAAATGTTACTAAATACTGGGACCCACAAAAATGTGTGATACACATAGCTGTGTCAATTTCATATTCCTAAAAAGAGCTAGAAGATTAGATAGAATATGTTTTGACCTCAGATGAAAAACTGCACTGTATATATTGTTGTGGAAGGTTTGTCAGAAAATTTGGTTCTTTGCAAACTGGAAAAAGTGAACATTTATGTGTTTTTTTTTTAAAAGAAAAAATGGAAGAAAGAATTTGATGTACTGAAAAAATATAATACAGGACAGTCTGGAGGCATGTATGGAAGAGAGAATGAGCACACTTCCCAGAACATCATGTCGTCTGCTATATAAAGCACATTTCTTAGAGGTAGGAGTTGTCAATCATATCTCTTTAGGAAGAGGAGTGAACTGACCCTGAGTTTTTCATATTTGCTAAGTGCATTTATCACTGCATAAATGGGTAGGCAAGGAAACACCTTTTCTGAGTCATGTTAGTCATTTTTCGAGTTTTACCCCACCATCAGGCTGAAATGCTTTTTTTTTTTTTTTTTTTTTTTGCATTAAAACCAACTAAAGACAATGTAGGCTGATAAAAAGTCCTTTTGTTTTGGCAAATACAATATTTTAATAATCATGCCTATCAATCACCTCATTAATGGTTGATAATTTGAGCAGAAAAAGTCTAATATAGAAGTCCTTCATCTCAGTTCTCTACTGCTGTATAGATAGGTATGAAAATTCAATGCCTTCTGTTTTCCAGTCTCCGAAAGATTTTTCCTACAGGCACTGTTAGTCATTTTACTTCTGTGTTTTGAACAATGTTAAAAGACACACAGGCAGGATATTCTTTGCTGGTTAAGATTCTGTTTTTCTTTATTTGGTGATGTTTTAGTGAAGAACAAGAACAATAATTTCTGAAATATCTTACTTGGTTTTAGATGGAATAACATCTTAAATCTCCTAAATAAAGTCTTCTATGAAGACTAAGTTGATTGCAGTACAGATACTGCTGAATATTTGTATGATGATTGCAGTAATAATCACTGCCTAAATGTTGTTATGAGTATTTTCTGATATAATTACTCAATACATGTTGTTTATACTGCAGTCTATTAATACATTATTAATTCTGTTTATTTCTGAAGGTTAGTATAGATACAATAAAATAATGACTCCTTTCTGACTATCTTTAAGTGAGCTTAAGGATATGCTTTTCTGTCAGTGTTGTGATTTGTTAGTGCATGTTGATAATACCACAACCTAAGGAGTCTACATGAAATTTAATTAAGCTGGTTTTTATGGGAAAGTATGTGAGGAGATAAATGGTTCATGATAAATGAACTCTCAGGCCACAAATTGGAGCATTTATTGATTCACTGGCCATTTATCTTGGAATTTATTCCCTAGCAAAAAGAATATTGCTATACACTTAAATAAAGGTTTTGAATATTATGCTAACCTTTCACCAGGCAGTAATAAGTGCCCTAACCAAACTCATTCAGCTTCGCTTCCCATTCATTTCGCTGTCATCATCAGCATTATCATCCTTTTCCACTACAGAGGCTCAGCAAATTATAATGGGTTTATCTGAAATATAAAGTCATGAGCTCCAACCTTCCCACATTCTTTATATCCTCATGGTGTCTAATAAAAAATGTACAAATCTTATATTGATTCAGATATCTGTATCACAATATACTTTAAATGAGGACCCCATTTCAGTCAGAAAACTACTATCCATTGGGCTTTTTGGAGTATTGGTTAGAGCATATTATGTGATATCAGATTCAGTTTTAATATTTAATGCATAGGCTGATTAAATATTAGTTCCCTGTATAGCTTCTAACACATATATACACAGTTAATACCCAGCATTTATGATTATAAAGTAGTCAAGACATAAGGGATTGTTTAACTCTATGTTTTTTCTTTGCCTTTGGCTAGTCTAGATGTATTTAATTATAAGGTTTCAATTCACTTGGGTTTTGTAAACCATTTAGGCACAGAAAGAAGAATAGTCACAGTAAGGATTCCATTTAGAGTATGTCTTAATTGAGGATAACATGTCTTTTTTTTTTTTCTTTCTTCTTTTTTAAACTCCTCCCCCTCAGGCTCTTTCTTGAGTTATGAACTAAATTGCCTGAGACACATTCTATTTAAAAAAAAAAAAAAAAAAAAAAAAAAAGAAAGCCACAGACATATTTAGCATTGGATAGTAGCTCAGCTTTAAACAGTGCATTCTTTGGCATGGATTCACCTGGGAAATGCTTGTGAAGATCAAGTGTCATGTTTCAGACAACTGGGAACAAGTAGCTGGCTCTCAGAGAATGGTGAAATTGGTGGGGAAGGATGACATCAGACATGTGGTTCCTGGAATGGTGGTCAGTAGCCAGGCTGTTTCCATGGCACAAGTCATGCTAATAAGTGGTGCTCATATTTGTTCACTGGTAGACACCCTGAGACACTAATTTTAGCTGTTCAGTAAAGGATTTTCAAGAATGCTCTGCATGGTCCTGTATGGTGTAGCAGAACCTAATGCGGAGGATGGAAAAGAAGACAGTTGGCTGATTTGGAAATTTGAGGGCTAGAAGGTTAAGGATGAGAAGGCACAATGGGTCTCAAATAGACCCTCTGAAATGGAACAATATCCAGTGGTCCTAATGGCCCCAGAAAACCTGTCATTAATGGCAAAGGAGGACAAAAACATCTGAGAGATGTTAAAAGCACAAAGCTTCCTTGAAGAATTTTATGCAGGGGAAAAACTTGGCCTTAAACAGGGTAATGTTTTCTCTAGAAAAATTCTCTCACATGCTCTCTGTTCCAGTAACTTACAATTCCTTTAACCTGAAACAAGTCTTCCTTTCCTTCCAGAGCAACAGAGAATACCAAAATCAGCTGTGCTCCAATACTGCTTATGCTGTATACAACAGAGTGTACCCAATGAATAGAAAGCAAAGTGTTCCAGGCACTATTATACACCTTTCCTATTGGCTATTCTTGTCCTTAGCCATCAGGTTTCGATCTCTACTGCAAACAAGGTCTAACCGTTATGGCTGGTGTTATATCATTATCACAAGCTGTGATTCTGGGACCATCAGTACAAATTCTGTGCTCAATTTAAGCCAAAGGCTGTGCACTGATCTAGCCAGTAATGTCTGTTTGGGCTAAGAAGCCTAGTGTGGTTAGATTTGATATTTTCCGTGGTGCTGTTTGTTACAGAAAGTAGTGTGCCTTAATCACATTTCTCTGAGGGACTTCTTTACTCTTCTGCTATTTCTTATTTTAGTGCTTCTTCTGCTATTTTTGCTTCTAATAGTAGAGAAATATTGTGAACTGAGAAATAAACTACATTTTATTCAGGATGAGTTTAAGAATAATCAAGATTATTTTTTTTCAAAAAAAGATGACATTTATTCTAGAAATGGCATGTAAGTCCCTCCTGTGTGTTACACTTGTAATGACTATAAAGCACCCCTAGGAAGTTAGAATTAAAGATGTGTACAACCACATACATAAGTCATTCATTTAAACAGGTATTCATGTTTCCGATCCTACTCTGACAAAAAAATCAAGATTCATTCAATTAGGGAATGGTCCCTTTGTCTCTTGGTCTTAATGGTTCAGTGAATATATTATTCATTGAAAAGAAAACAGTTTCATCTAACTGGTGCTCATGAATGCCTGTGCCACAGTGGTGTAAAAATGGTGATTATGGTGGGAAACCGAGGGATTTATAGCCTTGCAGACAGAACTCTTTCTGAAAGTTAAAGGGTTCCTTGGTGCTTTCTCAGTTATGCTTTCAAGTAGGTCAATTGTGCTATAGATGCTACCCAGATCAGGCTCCGAGGCACGTCAGACAGAGAAATAGTTTATATTTAATGATGAGGTTGGAGATAACCAAAGTAGAGTAAATCTAGAAATTCCCTGAAAATTTTTTGTAACCCTCAGAATTTTAATATTGGATATATTAGCATACAGGGATTGTTATGTAAATAAACAGCAATTTAGGAACCTTCAATTGCCCAACAGTTTCTAAGATAATCCTGAAATAGTAATTAGATGCATCTGTACTTTCAACATGCAGAATCAATAGACATAGATACTAAGGAAGAATTAATACAAAATGAAACTCTTAGAAGGGATATTTTCATCGTTCATCGTGCTTAAAAACAAAATGAGAAAAAACCCTCACAAAAACAAAGACAACCCCTCACACACAAATCTTTCCTTATAAATGAAATTGCATATCTAATAATGCCAGGGCCAGTATCATATAGTTTGTTTATCTGCAACATAATTGCTAATGAAAAAGTGTAACTGGTTGATTTAACTTCTGTAACTAATTTGAAGCACTAGATATATTTTGTATTCTAATATATGTATAATTTACTCATTTTTTTTACCAGTGAAAGGCTTTGCATATTTTTTGAATGATACAATGTACTTTTCAGAGTAGGTGCCAGCTGAATAAAATGGAGGAGTAAAAGTGAATATATATTCCTAAAATATAACCAATCAATTTTCTTAATAAGAAAATAACTCCGAGACGTTAGCAAGGTATAGAAGCAAAACTAAATGAAAAATTGAGACTAAAACAAAAAAACCCCAACAAACCAAATGAACAAAAATAATTCTCTAGTTAGGTGAAGTCCTCACCTACGACTTTAATTAAAGTCCTGAGTCTTTAAGGTCTTTCCAATGAAATTCCTTTAGGAGTCTGTGAGCTTTTTGCTGAATTAAACAGTCAGCATTATACTTACACAATGCTGTAAAAAACACAGGAGAAATAGTATTTAGAACAGTACCTACTGGAATTCTGCATACTTTAGAGAGACACGAAAATCAGAGTAGTTAAAAAAATCATGTTTCAGAGGAATGCTTCAGGAGCAATAATTTAAGTTATTTGTTTATTCAGAACAGTACCTGAGCCTATACATTTCTTTGTGATGTGTTCAGGATTATTACCTCACTATCTTCTGCAGTAACTAAATTCTGTACAAATTAAATTCATGTAAGGATGCCTTGAGATGCACAGCAAAATTTCATGTGTTGCTATAATATTCTGGCATGCATTAACAGACGATTTTTGCCTTTGCTGTTCGACTAAAGCTAACGATCAAAGTATAATTTCAACTAAAAATGTTTTTTTGTTAAATAAAATACTTGGCCAGATAATTTGAGGTGTCATTCTCTACATATGAATTTTGGGGAGACTGCTGTTATACATTCCCTTTCCTCTCTTAGGAAGAGAATGAAAGATTGAGGAGATAAACAGAAGATAAAGTGAATCTTTCAGCTCTATATACATATTTATATCTATATAAATCTTACTTTCTTGACAATTAGCAATAACTTTGTTAATATTACATTGGCGTTTTTTTTCATCGAATTCAGGTTTCAACCATTTCACCTCACAGTTAGGCTTCTATTTACCTTGCTAACCTTGTAATGGTGTGGGTAGCTGCATTACACCTCGCTGAAAACTGCATAACCAACAAGAATCCTACTATTTACAAGACACAGGCACTGTCACCCGAAGAAGGGAGAATGATGTTGTGATAGGAAAGCCAGTTAGCACAAAGCTGTCACTCAGGTTAATGATCTGTTACAGAGCAGCTGGCCACCCTCCCATCATTTTAAAGTAGATGTACACTGAAAGAACTAAAAGTATAATATACAGTTGCAAGAGAACAAAAGTACTAGGAGTAGGGGGGACTGTAGCTTTTGAAATCCGAAGAACTATCTCTGACTACAGCATTAGACGCATCTAAAAGAGACATTTTGTACATGAAATGAGTTAGGCTGATCAAGTATCCAGAAACCACATTCTCTGAGTGCAGAGAACTAAGAAGGAAATCATGTGATAATTAGCTTTATGAAAACAGATAATCAGGTAGAAGAAGCTGAAAAGAAAGGCCAGTTTAATTGCTTGAAAGTGAAAGATTTAAGTTATTGTCATTTTTTATATACAAACATGTATTTAATGTTGCAGTAGTTCCCATTTGACTGACTTGACTTCCTTGGACTAGGGTCTTAGCAGCAAAGTGTAACACTACACCTTTTGAGTCCACAGAACAGAGCCCAGCCCTACTATTAACACTAGCTACAAGATTTTATCTTCTTTAGCTTTTGAAATTTATTGCAGATATGTACCATCTCTTTGAGAGGAAAGCAAGTTACCATGTGTGAGATTGCAGTAGGGTTGGTCACTTTTGACCTGATCTAGTTATGATAAATATCTTTGTGCTGTAATTTCATAGCTGCTTGTGCCCTGACAACATCCAGAGGCCATAATCTGTATCAGGGCCCCATGATGTGATGAATTTTGAAAACAGAAGAAGAAAGCATTGTTTCTCCAAGAATCTTACCGTGCAATTTTAGACAAGACATGACAAATGGTGGTAACTGGAAAAAAAAACCCAAACCAAACCAAACACAAACCAAAACAACAGAGGAGAGTGGGAACAAGGATAATAGTGACAAGAACAGCTGTTGATATCACTTAATGCTACACTTAACTTGCTGGTAATCAGATTCTCAGAAGCTACAGAAAAAGCAGAAAACATTAGACTGTGCTCTAATTCTTCATATTACCACCATCTAGGCCATAAGAACAAATTAATGCTCTGCCATTTCTTTTTGATTTATACTCTTTCACATGATACTTAGATGTCATAATTTGAATAACTCATGTATTCAGACCATAATACTGAAATGCTCTTTCACTTTGACCTTTAGATCGATAGTCTGCCTGAGAGTGTTTGGTCCCTGTACTCTTTTCCTGTTTACAAACTGTCTGGGCAAATAGAGCATGGAATTTAAATGTTTGCCAATCAAAGTATAAAATACTAAAAGGTTGAAGTTAGAAAGCTATATAGAAGTAGCAAAAATCATGGTGACTTATTCTCAAGAAAAGGTATACAATGGTAACAGAAAATGGAAGCCCTTTATGTTAAAGTTTGAAACAGGAATAGAAAAACTGCCAGCCTGGAACTTAATGAATTTACATACTGAATTCACTGTTTGCATCCTCTACAGACCTCAAATTGTCTTCAAGATTTCCCCTTCTCTTTATTTCACCATAATTATGCTTGAATTATCTTGCAAAAACAAAGAAAAAAAAAACATTAAGGCAGAGAATGATAGACTAGTTTCACAGTCTTAAAACAGACAAGAAAACACAATGAGAGTTTACAGGGGTTTTCCTTATGTAGCAGGTAAACTATTACAATTTAGTCTCAAAACTTCAATGCATTTTCCCACTGACTGGGCATTTTCACTGCTACTGACTGATTCTGGCACAGACATGGAAGGATCTGTGTAGCTTTAGTGGAAAATAATGGAAAAATAATTCTAAAACCTCAAATGTTAAAAAAGATGCTCTACTGAAGCACGTTAGAAAGGGTAAGAAATTCTGCATGAGTGATACTTTGTCCTTTCCTTTAAAAATCAGATTTGAAATAAGACTGCATACATCAGAATCACAGAATCATGAACTGGTTGAGATTGGAAGGGACCTCTGGAGGTCATCTTGTCCAACCCTCCTGCTCAAGCATTGTTACCTAAGACCCAGTTGCCCAGGACTGTGTCCAGATGGCTTTTGAATATTTCCAAAGATGAAGACTCCACAATTTCTCTGGGCAACCTGTGCCAGGGGTCAGTCACTCTCATTTTAAAAAATGCATGTCCTTATGGTCATATGGGCCCTCCTGTGCTTCAGTCTGTGCCGATTGCCTATTGTCCTGTCACTGAGCATCACTGAAAACAGCCTGGCTCTGTCTTCCTTGCTTCAGATACTTGTATACATTGATGAGATTCCCTCTGAACTGTCTCTTCTCCAGGCTAGACAGTTCCTCAGTCTTTTCTTATATATGAGATGCTCCAATCCCTTAACCGTCTTAGTGGACCTTTGCTGGTGTCATTCCAGTAGCTCCATATCTCTTCTGTACTGGAGAGTCCAGAACAGGACGCAGTGCTCCAGTAATCCAGCACTATCACAACTACGCAATAAAGGGGAAGGATAATTTCCCTTGACCTGCTGGCAATAGTTTGTCTCATGCAGCCAAGAATGCTATTGGCTTTCTTTGCCACAAGGGCACGTTTCTGGCTTATATTTAACATGGGTTCCCCCAGGACTCCCAGGGCCTCCACAACAGGTACTGGCGCGTGGGGTTGCTCCTTCCCAGGTGCAGGTCTCTGCCCTTCGCCTTGTTGAACTTCATGAGGTTCCTGACAGCCCGTTTCTCTGGCCTGTCAAGGTCTTTCTCAGTGGCAGCACAACCCTCAGGCATACCAGCCAGGTATGTATCATCCTCCCAGTTTTGTATCATCCGCACACCTGCTGAGAGTACACTCTGCCCCATCATGCAAATCATTAATGAAGATGTTAAAGAATATTAGACCTAGTATTGACCTCCGAGATATACCACTAGTTACTGGCCTCCAACTAGACTTTGCTCCACTGACCAGAGCTCTCTGGGCCTGGCCACTCGACCAGTTTTCAGTTCACCCCTGTGAACGGATTTCTTTTCTTTGTGATGTTGTCAGTCATCACAATTATCTAGAGAGCTTTTAATTGGAAATGTACTGCAGAATGCCTCACTGCAGATGATTTGTGCCACTGCACTTTTCTGTACTTTTTTTATCTCTATTAGTTATTTGCATCAATTTCCAAATGGCACACACCAAAATTATGTGAGCTATGGTGATGAATTAATATCCAAGGGGAAATGCTACAAAGTATGGAACGGAAAAGAAAGTTGGGAGACCTAACATGCTAGAGCTGATAAGATGAGTATATGAGGGGGAAAAAATGCTTAAGAACTTTGTAGCTACCCATGTTTTATCTATTCATATAGAGTTCATACCTGCGGCATACTGTTTTATGAAATACCTCTCATGAGGTTAGTACTTTTTCTGATAACACTAGAGGGTGTATAAAATTAGTATAACATTCTTCTCAGTATTTGCCTGCCAATCTGGAGGAACCACTCAGAAGCACAAAATGTTCATTGAGGAACTATGCCATGATTTTATTTTGAGCTTTTTGACACGAATATTTGTTCCCTGGCATACATCTCTGGCTTTTCCACATGGCATTCCCACAAGCAGTTTAAACTATTGCAAAGTAATGCTTTAGTCTCTACGAATGCTCACAAAGAATTTGCCCTACATGCAAAAACTGGTGAGTTATATAGAAAAGCTATTGAAAATGCTCCTGTTCTGGTCACATTATCAAATGTTAAATTAACACTGATTTTTTTACCTTTTAATTTTGAATTAGCTTTAAATAATTAATCCTTATTCATCCTTGTTTGTTTGTTTGTTTGTTTTTTGTTTAGAGAAGCAGTAGCAGACAAGGTATAGTCTTGCTTAGTAGGAATATTCATAACTAAAAGATCTGCCCCCATATAATCACTGAAAATAATTATTTTTTATTCTTTTTTAATGTGTAGAATGCCATATTTTTACATGAATGCAATAACTAACCTCCATAAACTAGAAAACAATTAATGATGAGTAAAACAATTTTTAAACAAAACTCAGTTCCATTGACATTTCATTTATGCTCCATAAAACCCCCCGAAGCTTGCTATATGAAATAAACAATCAGCAAGCAAGGATGCAAATCCACAATCAGTTTAACTTTCAATGTGAAAACTGACTAAATGATAAATGGTACTTATAATGGAAAAATATACAAAGAGAAAAGAAAAATATTACCAGAAGATTTATTTCTGTTCACTTTCATTTTCTGATAGATAGTTCTGATTACTAATAAATTATTACATGAATGTTTTCTTTTAGAATTTATCCTCTGTTTTCACATATCCAATCCTTTGGTTTTGTAGACTGGTGTAAGCTACTGCTACGTTTTTTAGCTTAGTAAACAGTTCATCAGTTCTGCAGTTTCATTATACATCAGGTAACTTCTGGGCATAGTAATGTAAAACATTAGATGTGATAGTTTGGCTTAGATACAAAACTAAAATTCTAAATCACTGAAGATTAATTCTGGACCACTTCCCAGTGTGAGTAGGGGAAACACTATTTTTTGGTGGTGTTAGCTGGGAAAAGGAAATAATTCATAGGGAAGGAATAATCCTTTAGACATAATCCCCTACTAGATCTCTAGATGACTGTCTACCCTTGCCCATCTGTATATTTTATTCTCATTACAGCCATAATTGGAGGAGTTTTAGGGGCTCCATCTAACTCTGTAGTCAGTCAGCCTGTAAATCTCGTCTTCTTGATATAATCATTACAATCAGAAAAAATCATCTGCAGCAGAGGTGGTCAAATAGTGTTCTTCTATAAATTATTGTTTGACTTAATTTGCTTCATCCACATCTGCTTTCTCTGTTTTACTGTCATTAATGTCTAGAAAGCTGCAGAATCATTTATACAAGCTGGTAGTCTCAGACTTGCCCAGCCTTTTTGATTTAGATTAACTGTGTCTGTCCATTTTAAGTAGGAGGATGTTGATGTCAAAGACAGGGGCAAAGCTAATCCTAAAATGAAAGATACTAGACTTCAATAAAGTAAGAAGCAAAGCAAACTCCTCCATTATGTTCCTTAGACTCTACTCATTTACTTGATTAGCAAGTGAGAGACAAAATACATCAGAGCTGACATCACCTTCTGCACTGTCAGTGAACGACATTTTTCACGCCCAAACTGGAACCTTGTGCAATGGCAACAAGTGAGTTTAGCAGCAGCATTACACAAGGGTTAAAGAGGCAATGTGGAAGAAGCAGTTACAGGCTGAAGCTCCAAACACAAAAGAATTAAACTAAATAGAAGAGAGTGAAGATAGTGGTGTCAAGAGCCTTGTTTTTGTTAACAGCATCACCTTAGGGTTGGGTTTTTTTTGAAAAAACAAACCTCTCAGACAACAAAAAAGATGGCATCTTTGTCCTTAGAGCACCATTAATGATGTCTACTAAGGCAGAGGCAAGTACTCCAGGAGAGCAGCATCCTAATCTATTTCACAGGTTTAGCTGTTGTATTTTTGTTCTTTAGATTATTTATTTCTCATTATTCAGAGAGCTTCTGAGAATAACCCCTTCTGTAAAGAAGACTGGAAAAAGAGTCAGGAAAGTGGCATCTTATTAGCACACTGCTCCCAGAATACATTTCCTCCCTGAAACTACATGGCAGCCCTGCTGGGATTTAAAACTCCATGTCCCATTTTGTTGCTAAGAACAGGAAATGAAGAAATCCATATGAATCTGTGGTTTCTAGGTATACTTTGGAAAATGTAATTACTATTTTATTTTATAGTATTGAGTTTAACACGGATAGAAAGATGGGATTTGATATTTACTCACATGTAACTTGGATGAGATGAAATCCACATCAGTCTAATTAACCAGTGTGGGCTCAAACTAAAATATAATTTTGCTGACTTCTTGATCTCTCTCCCGTTCCACATGATAAATCTTCTGACTGGATGTATCCAAAATGATCAGTTTGATTCAAGCCCTTTAAAAAATCAATAGCATTTTTGAATTTCAGATTGTCAGGTTCCTTCACTCTGTATCTACTTAAAATAAGAACCCCAAACCAAGAAACCAAAAAACAACAACAACAAGAAAACTCCAGAAAACCAACCCCAGCCTCTGCTGGGCTTCATTCTTTATTGGTAGTTTATTTCTCTGTTTTCCTTCAGCCCCAGACATAGGGCTTTGTGGCAGGGCAGACTGGAGCTCTGATGGACAGAGCCCTAATGTGCCAGAAAGGATACCCTTGGAGTTGTAAGTATTTCACCTCCATGTTGACTTGGAAGATAGCACTCAGAAGGTACATGTATAGGATTAAAAAAATAAAAGTAAATTCTCTCCCTCCATGTGAAGTCACCTTATGCAGTCAGATCATCCCTCCTTTCCCAAGCACCTGTGGAAAAATTCCACAGGAAAAGCATCACATTATTTCAAGAGTTAATGTTTTCCACAGATTTTACTGGGGGAAGGCTCCTTTGGCCTCTTATTTTCAATTCCATGATCCCACATACCATATAGATAAACATGTCTCAAGGTGTATGCTTTAGCACATGCAGTAAATTTTTCATCATATGATTATAATTATTTCTGGTTATGTCACAATCATTTGTTAGCTTTAATCTTGGGTTGAGGTAATGTCTTATGTATGTGTCTGCCATCAAAGGTATTCCTGAAAGACGAGTACGATAAAAGACTCTGTAACGTCAGAGATCCAAGCTCCTGAGGGAGAAGGTACCTCTGCAGAAAGCAGTTGCAGCAATGTTTGGGACTTCTTGCTGAGGCCAGGGAGAATGGTCTTGGTGCTTTCAAGAGGTGTGTGCTGGTGAAGGCTCTGTGCCACCAGGAACTGTGGGAGGAGCTGAGCAGACCGTACAACACCAGGAATGCTGACAAAGAGATGGACCACATCTCCTCCAAGACCCTGCAGCTCCTGCACCCCTACTGCACCAAGGAGGTGCAGGCAGAGCCTTAGCTTGTCAGGCTGGGCATGGAGATGCTGAGCCGGGCAAAGTCTGGGAGCTTGTGAGCTCCGGCACCAGGAGGACGGCTCCTGCTCCGCTTGCAGCTCTGATCTACAGAGCAGGTTCTGAGCCCTGGCAGCAGGCAAAGACAGGGAGCTCTGCCCGATGCAGCCTCCAAGCTGGCTGTGCCCAAGCTGGCTGTGCCTGCACAGTGGCAGTGAAAGCAGGATGGGGCAAGAACAGTGGTGGGAAACTCCCTGCTGTTGGGACAGAGGTGCCTCTGCCAGCCCAACCTGCCACCTGGCAAGATTTTCTGCTTGCCAGGGGCTTGGCTCCTGAATACCATGGATAGGCTCTTACTGAGGCTGGTAGTAGTCTACTATTACCCTCAGCTGCTCTTCCATATGGGCACCACGGATATGGCCAGGGGAGACCGGGAGTGCATCAAGCATGACTACATGGCTCAGAGGGTGTTGGCCAATGCTTGGTAGCCAGGTGGTGTCTCTTTTACAAGAACTGATGAAATACAGGCCAGATAAGTGGACAATAAGTTGGATTAAAAACTGGCTGAATGGCCAGGCTCAAAGGATTTTGATCCGAAGCACCAAGTTGGCTGAATGCTAATATTTTTTAATTTCCCTCATGGTTGATATTGAATCCAATACTGTTTAACATCATCATGAATTACCTGGATGATGGACAAAGTGTACCCTCAGCAAATTTGCAGATGACACACAACAGGGAGGAGAGGCTGAGAGAGATGGGTGTCCTATTATTCAGAAAGACCTCAACAGGCTGTAGAAATGGGCTGACAGGAATCTTTTTAATGTCAACAAAGGGAAGTGCAAGCATCTTGCACCTGAGGAGGAATAGCAAAAGCAGTGCAATGACCAGCTGGAAAGCAGCTTTGCAGAAGAGTCCCTGGGCGTCCTAGTTAACACCAAGTTGAACAAGAGCCCTTGTGGCAAATACTACCAACAGCATCCTGGGCTTCATTAGGCAGAGCATTGCTAGCAGGTCGAGGGATCTTTCCCCTCTACTCAGCATTGGTGAGACACATCTGGAGTGCTGAGTCCGACTCTGTGCTCCCCAGTACAGGAGAAGCATGTGCATACTGGAGTGAGACCAGAGAAAAGCTACAAAGATGGGATTGGGAAGGGAAGGGAAGGGAAGGGAAGGGAAGGGAAGGGAAGGGAAGGGAAGGGAAGGGAAGGGTCATCTCCATGTGTGTAACTACCTGATGGGAAGGGATGAAGAAGAGAGAGTTAAACTCCTCTCAGAGGTGTCCAGTGACAGGACAAGAGGCAATGTACACAAAAGAAAATAAAGGAAATTCTATTTAAAATTAAGAAGAAAACAAAACAAAACAAAGCAAACTAAACCAAAACTTTTTTAGTCTGAGGCTTGTCAAACCCTAGCATAGGCTACCCAGAGAGGCTGTGGAGTCTCCATCTTTAGAGATACTCATACCCACCTGGACAAAACCCTGAGTAACATGCTGTTGCTAACACTGCTCTGAGCAAGCGTGGGACTAAAAGATCTCCATGGGTGCTGCCCAGCCTCAGACACTCCATAGTTCTGCGATTTCTTTAGCAACTTCTTTGATAGCATACTCATTACATATCAGCACTTCAAGAACTTAATCTTTTTATTATCGTGTCCTCCTCCTATTTTTTTTTTTTAAATGTGAAGACTATTGGTAAAGTTATATAAGCCTTACCATACTCACTATGAAGCCAGTGGTTTAAAAACTGCCTGCTTATATAGTTGATGATCACATCTTGCTGGTTTATTGTCGGTAGTTTTCAATAAAAATATTTTTAAACATTTGAATGTAATAGTCTATTTTCTTCTTTTTTGTCTCATGCTGGTTTACCCCCTGGGATCTGTAATTTTTCTTCTTCGTTACTTGCTGTTTCTCATTCTCTCATTGGTGTTCCAATGTCAGCTGAACTCTATTCACCTCATGAAGCCATCTGATTTGTTGCACAAACAGTGACAGCGGGCCCTGAATCTCTAACTGCAGATTTCCTTTTGCTCCCATTGTGCAGTTTTCTTCATTCTAATTTCAAACCTTCTATGCAGTATGTTCTGTCTTAACAATTTAATACAACCTGTTGGATTTCATGTGGAGCTATGATAGAAATTTGGTATGATATTCATGGTGCAACATGCATTAATGATAAAACAATAGTAGTTTTCAAAATTGTGCCCTCACTTGCTCATTGTCACAAACAACCACCATACAAATATGAACTGTTATAGATGAAACAGGAAGCAAAGCTCATTGATGTGCTCTATTTATAATATGTAGCCAGAGAACAGGTAGGAATTAGGCTAAACTTCGACTTTGCAAATCGCCATTCATTTGTTGGCTCACCACCTTTGTTATAGGAGAAGTAATTACTTGGTATCATATATACTAGTAGAAAATCCGTGCCCTCAGTGCTAAAAGAAACTGAGAAGGAACTGCATTTCAGTAAGGGAATTAGTGCAACTTTGTTTTGCACAGTTGCTTCTAGCAACACTCCCAACTTGTTTCTCTTTTAAGTCTGAACTTTCTTACTAAACACCCCTGTGAGGAGCATGTACCTGACTGCTTCCCTGTAAGGCAAACATTGCTACCTCAGCTTGTTGTTTCTTGCCTATTCATAATGACTCTGTTATTACCTGTTCATGTTCTCATGCAGTATTCATAATACATGAGAAGAACTTGGTGAGCCTCATTGATGGTTGAATCTATCAAATATTTAGTGGTAGTTGTGTATGATTGAATAATTCACGACTAAATAATTGCTGTGTTCTGTGGAAGTTCCAGAAGGGGTTACAGAATGTCAGTAATGCATCAGTTCTCTCAGGCTCACACTGCATTTTTTGACCCAAGATCCGCTCTGACTTCTTGGGTGCTTGTGAATGTGCTGGATGTGTTCTGATTTATACTGCAGCAAAACACAGAGTCACCTGCATGGACACTTCCAGAGGCGCTCATCTGCTGGGAAATCTGTGCACTTAGGTGAGATGGGATCTAACTGACTCAGAAGCCTTGAACCCTGTACAGGGAGCATAAATGCAAACACAGAGGGGAAACGAGCTGCAACCTGTAGCATTTCACCTGCTCCTGAGCACCAGTCGCATGAATATACATGTTGCAACCAAGTTATATTAAAGGAAAATCTGTTTTCATTAGGATTATTTTTTCCACATACTTATAGTCTCCAAAGTCTGCATAGGAACTGTTGCCTCTTTTTACTTCAGGAAAGCATTAGTTTATTGTATCAGTGCTCTTAAATTAGAGTTGGTAAGGAAAGCGTCGATTAATCACTTTTATATTGAAAAGACTTGCCAGTTAATGATGATACATATTATGAAAATGTCAAAGATTCCACAATGTTTTGCTTTGGGGAAACATAAAATTGTGTCCAAAGATTTCAATTTTCAAAATTCTACAAAGACCAAAATTAATATTATAAACAATGTTTTAAAAATCAGAGATGAAACTATTTCCTTGCGTACGTTCCCAATTCACAGATTTTATTCTGTTTTCTTCACTTCCCTCACTTCCCCTCCTCCCCTCACCCCAGAATAAAGATAATGATGTATATTTCAAACCCGTTCCAAGCTGAATACCAAGATTGTAATTCAGGTTAGGTTCTCTACTTCCATTCATAAATCACCTGAAGACTGCTCTTGTGTCAGCAGAACTCTTCAATTGAATTACACACTTCTACTCAATCAAGGATCATCTATGTCACATTATAAGGTGACAGAACTTGCTCTGTGATATGACTGAACTGTGAGATCTATGTAGCACTGCTTTTCAGAAGCTTGTGTCTCAATAACTGCAGCTTGCATTTAGTTCAAATTTGGCACAGTTGATTACCAGTGGTACCTCCCTACAAACGTCTGTTTCACTCGTAAAATAGATCATTCTTCATGTATACCCACATTTAAAGATTTGTTTCCCCTGGAACATCAAAGCTAATTTGGGACTAGCTTAGATTTTCAGAAGTATCTAGTCCCTACCCCAAGTAACCAAAAAATTTCCAAAACATCTAGTTAGTGTATTAATGAAGAATAAACCAGATATACAATGTGAGGAGCAACTCAGTATATACTGCAATGATATTGCTGTTAATCATGTTAATGACCTCCTTACAAAAAAATTAGTGTTTGACATCTCTCATTGAGCTTGGATTTTATCCCTGTCTCTGTCATATTTTCCACTTCTTACTTAGAGTAAGTTTCCAGTATTTTAAATTTGAAATATATGGAATCTGATATAAACAAATTGCAAAGCTAAACAGATAAGCTGGTTTTATACAGATATAAAAATTTTGAAAAAAAAATTCCTGTGTCGTGGATAAGAGACTTAGTTGGCAATGTTTTTAAATTTAAGATTTCTGTGCCTCTAGTCTCCATCCATATTATGAGGTTAATCATGTACTCACTTTAACAGGCAGATTAAATGATAAAAATTCCTGAATTTAAACTAAATGCAGAGTTTAAAATGAGTAAATCTGTCTTCTTACTCCCTCTAAAAGATTTCACATTGAATTATCAAATACCTTTAACCAGTCCAATCCCTTCACTATTCTTATTTTCCTAAACATATTTTCTCTCCTTACACTCCAAACCCTGTCACTATACCTTGATGCTGTAAGAACATTCAGGCTCTTTTACTCCTACATGAACAGCAATTAACTAATGAGCTTGCAATCATTTTAGAGTAAGAACATGCACAGACACGATGGATATCTCAGAAACTGGGAATGGCGAGGAGAGAGAAAAAAGAGGCCAGGAAAAAAACCCAACACATTCCTTAGCATCCTGACTAGCTTTTTAGACTGCTTATGCCTACAGCCATATCTGTTCCTCAGAGAACAGATTAAAAAATCTCATCATTGATTGTGTTGAACTCATAACACAGCCAAAACCCCCATATGAATAATTCTGCATTTTAGAACATAGACTGAATAGTGTTCAATAGGCAAGGCATGGGGCTAAACAATAAAAACAGACTAAATATATAAATAGCTGTCTTAGACACTTATATCAAGAGTCCTATGGTGTAAAGGGTATGTTGTAGTTAGAGATTCTCATTAGATATATATATGCAGAAGAGCTACAAAGGCAAATCTGGAATTGGGATGTCTAACTTCTGAGTGTCTGATTTAGCAGTTTTAGGACTGTTCTATCATATACCACTGAATCATAGAATATCTTGAGTTGGAAGACAATCACAAGGATCACTGAGCTCGGCTCACTGTTCCTTGCAGGACTATGTAAATCAAGACCATATGACTAAGAGCACCGTCTAGCTACAAATGTTTGCATTTAAAATTATAGAAAAGAATTTCAAATAACATAATAAAGAGAGGCAAAATTCCTAGCAGAGTTTGGGAAATTAATCCTCTTGCTGACTAATATATAGGTTGAACTCCAGTCAAGGAAAATTCTCTTGGTTATGAAAAATAACGAGAAGGCGGCAAAAATTAAGTAAGCCATTTTGTTCTGCTGACACTGTATAAATCAAAGTTATAGTTACCCCAAGACAAATGATTGATATATGCAGACAATGGAACTGCATAGCAAACTAGAAAAGTGTCAGGTACACTATTAATATTTAAAGCTATCTATTCTCTGAACTTAAAAGCATTAAAGCAGTAATCAAAGTACAGCTTAGTTATTACTTTATTCTGAGTGATTCTTTCTGGTGAGTTTATTGCTTTTGCCTTCAAAGAGATTTAAAGACAATATAGTGTCTTGTTGGTCTGGCTGACTATTTGTGTAGGTCTTCATAAGATCCTCCTTCACAACAGCATTCACAAGGGGTACCCTGGCCTCCTGATGGGATACTCTTGAGGTAGTGAAGAAGTGTAACAGAAACAGAGAGAAAACCTAATTTGCTGTTAGCGTTCTCTCTTTCCAACTTGAATTGGGCCAAACAACCAACATTTGTGGGTGACATCAAAGATATTATGCATACTTCAGGGGCCATTCCTGAAGTTTTTTCCTTCAGAACACTATGCAAGGATGCAGAATAGGAAAGACCATTACCGCTCCTCTGAAATTTACTCAAACTGTCATTAGCTCCATGCCACAGATATTAACAGATGTAAAGGAGGACTTGGGAGAAAAAAGTTCTCTTCCACTAGTTCAAGTTTTGTCCTTGACTAAGTTATTTCATCTGCCTTTATTTGCCCAGATGAAAAAGGGAATGAGGATTACGCTCTTCATAAAATACTTTAAAGTCTGTAAATGAAAAAGGCTATAAGATTTATTGACTTTTTCAGGAAACAGCGAAATTGTCCTGCTCCAGAAGAGAAGGTGAACCAGAAGCCCCAGTCACAACCTTTTGGTACCCCACAGTACCTGAATAAGGTGAAGAGAATTGGCTGCATCATATCAAAGAGTTGGCTTGGAGCACATGCAGCCAAAACCCTACAAAGCGCAGTTTCACTCAGGGCACTGACAGCTCTAGGAAAACTTGAGCTGTTTTGTAATTATAGATTCTTGGTTAATTGGTTGTCACCTGAGTAGACTTGTCTTAATAGCACAATTATTATTCAAGCTGTTCAATATTTTTCATAAGATTATAATTTATTTTTTTTTAATATTGAGAATCTATTACAACAATTTCAATATTATTAGGTAAACGAACATTTTCTGTGGCAGAGGACCAATTTGTATAAAATTACAAAAATACCATTATTTTGCAAGAAAAATCAATATTTCACAGCTGATGTAAGACAACAGAAGTGGGGCTTTCACAGCATGATGTGGTTGATTTCTCAAGGTTATTATGAAGTCCAGGAGGACATGGACAAAGTAGAGAAGAGAAACTCATATCTTGGAATGAACAATCTGTCCATTTGACTGCCTGGATGTTATGTTTTTTCTTCCTGCTTGGATACTTTAAAGAAGTTTCTCTGCATGGAGAGACACTTGCTGTGGCTTTGCTGATCAAAATCCACTTCATTATACTAATGATCTCTCTCTATATGTCACTTGCAGTTGGTGTGTATTGATTATAGTGACAATGGTAATAAAGATTGAATTGCATTATGTATCAGATGAAAATGTGTATGATTCATCATCCATGATATGATTCTGATGTGTTCTATCATATTTCCCCATGGATGCAAATATAAACCACACACATTAACACACACACACACAAAATTATTATCCCAATTATGGTGGTTTTTTCAAGCAGAGGTCTTTCTTGCTGGCAGGCAAATTCAGAACTGTGCAAGTATATATATCTATATATCTGTATACACACATATATATGTGTATGTACACACACGTATATGTACATATATTTGTATAACCTTATGTATGAACTTATACATATATATATATGTACAAATGTATATTACAAAAAAAGTAAAGAACTTTGTGACTTTGTCTCTACGTTAGTGTAACTCAATCCCTTTCTTGTTTTTTTGGTTTGGTTTTCAGTTGTATTCAGATTGTGCCCATGTATGTTTTCTACTTCATTGCCTAATCAGACCCTAATAGAGACTCCAAATTTCAGAGTATTTTATAAGACTCTGTGTTTCTATGCTTCAGTTACAGAATACCATTTGTTGGTGTAGACTTTTGTTCTCCCATTTGCTTGACTGCAGGATGAAAGCATTGAAAATGCTTTTATTTCTAGCAAGACACTGTTTCCACAGGTACCACAAACATAATCTGTTCCATTAATATTTTACATCAAAATAAGCTTATTTCCTTCTTGTTTACTTATTTCTTTCTCATTTCTCTTAGCTTTCAGGAAGTAATTTGTAAACAGAAGGATGTTGCAAATTGTTAACACACATAACCTGCAGAAGAAGCAAGAGTTTTTTACTCAGTAGCAGCTGAGTGGATAAAGCTGATTTTATAGTAAAACATAAGAGCCAGGAGATCTTCATGATATTTTTAAGAAAAGGGGAAAAAGTCTCCTCAAAGGGCACTGGGAAGGGAAGGGGAGGGGAGGGAAGGGAACTTCTCACATGGAAAGAATAGGAATAAAGTGCTAATCACAGAAGTAACAATGCTGCAAGACACTACTGACTATGGCTGGCAAAAACCATCTAGTTCAATATATGTATAAATTTCCTGTAATTTCAGATGTTTGGTAAAGACGATACTGGGCCTGTTGCTAGTAGCAGCTCTTTGATCATGCTTTCCTGTATTGCAAAATGAGAGAATCAGTGTTCTCACTGACTGCACTACACACTGCAAAGATATTCCTATAAACTACATGTCTTCACTTTCTTATGGCACTTGTCAGTAAAGAAGGGAGTGAAAAAATGATCAATTTTAACTGTTCTTTATCAAGGAAGTGACTGAGTACCCTCCACATAACCCTGCCCTTCAATGGAGACGCTCTAGGAAAGTCAGTCTCATCTTAGAATGAAGAATTGACTTGAGAAACTGCAATAATATTGAGATTGTCCAGGAAAAGATGCTGGGCCAGCTTTTGCTAGGTTGTTTTGTTAATCCCTCTAGAGAGGAGATGCGAATCAGAGTTCAGAGAATTCAGTCATAAAATTTACAGCTTGATAGTGCACTAGCAGGAATCTTGAATGTAGAGTGTTTATCAGATGCTTTTACATCATCATTCTAATGACCAAAACCAGCTTCCAGGATACTGCATAAACTAAGAATTATTTACCATATCTTTTACCATGTTCTTTAAGTTCACTCATATTAAAAAAAAAGAAAGAAAAAAAATCCAAAACCAAAACCAAGGAGCTGTACACTTGTGTGCGTAGTGGGAGACCCTGTTTGCATACACTGGAAGTACTTTACCACATTTAATATTTAATTATTTAATATACTGAAATTCTATAGTACATGGATTCCAGGTTCATTTCAACACATCACTTGATGCTGCCTGGATGAGTACACTTCCATATAAAAAGATGCTTTAATACTACCTCAGTGAAAAGTAACATTTTAGAAGGACACCACCATCATTTTTTACCCTGTTTTCTGTGTTAAAATTATGACTTTTGATGGCATTTTGCTTTCAATAGAAGCTGTGTCAGAAATGTCCCAAAACAAACAAACAAAAAAAAACTTTGAAAGGCAGCCTGGCCATTTTTCACCTCTAAACAGGTATCATATTCAGAAATGGAGACTAGTTTTTCTGGCTCATTGATTAGCCATCTGTATTCTGGGCCATACCATTAAAGTAATTTCTCCTGGAGTCGTAAGCAAACTACTATTCCTGCTATGTTCACATGCTCCCTCTACGTTCATTAAAGTAACAACATATATTTCATTTTCATCAACACTGATCACAGCAGCTGAGATCAAGTGAGATGTTATATTAGGCAAAAAAAAATAGCTGTGGGGCAAATATTATCCACTGGGTTACAGTAAGGATCGTAAAATCTACTTGTTTCCAGGGTCTGGCTGGGACATGTATTATATACCTGCTGTCCAGATTTGTGCCAAAGATAAATTTGCTGATTGAATTAGCCATGGGCAGCAAGTGCTGCCCTGTACACCAGTACAACTCGTTCCTCCTCCTTTTCCTCTGTCTCCCTACAACCAAATGGTTTGAAACTGGTTGCTAAGTGGGATTCATTTGCCCCTGAGCACTGCAGTACATTCCAGTTTCCCCCTTTGGAAGAGAGGATGTTGTTATTGCTCCATTATACAAAGGCCCTCAGTTCCCCAAGGGAAAATGCACACCTTCATGTCTGTTCTGGAAAACGAAAAAGTCAGAAGACTATGAGCAGTGCACATCATTGCTGGAGAGGCTCCTCTTTATTACAGTGCTGAATTTCCCTCAAATATTGCAGTAAGATTAAATAAAGTAGCAGAAGATTTTACAAATGAGTCAGCAGCCTGGATTCACTCAATGTTGTCAAACAAGTGAGCAGTACTCTGGAGTAAAGTAAATTAATTCAATGAAGCCCAATTGTATTGTTCAGATGAAGTAACAGGTTGTTTCGTAGCTGGGAGCCATTGATACAACACAGTTTCATCTCTTTTATGAACATGTCAGAATTTATTTAAGACCAACAACATTTGCTGAGTGTTTTTCTGACTGGAATTCAGGCATAGAGATGAAAATTTATGACATTTTTAAAATTATTTTTTAAAAAACTAAATAATTTTCAGTTACATTACACTATATGGAATTTTTTCTTACCTATATGAGGAAAATTGGTCTTCTTTCACTACAATATCCTTGGCTAAAAAAAAAAAAAAAGTTTTAATTTACTGCATTGTCATTCTCCGGTACACAAATTCTAGGTTTATTTTAACACATACTGCCTAGACAAATACAGACTATTTATATTTCTGTTGGGGTAACATTAATGGATCTACAGTGAACTTTACTGAACCAGTTTAATCACTTGGATTTGAGGTTTTATATGAAGTTTCCAATAGGTCCTCCCCCCCCAAATTCCTGAATGTTACTGAATCTAAACAAAACATTTGAAAGTTTATTCACTGTAAAGTTGATAAGATGCTAATACACTAACAGGAAAGTCACAGAATAATTATTTCAGTGAAAAGATGCAGTTACCAGAAAAAACCCCCACCAAAACTAGAGAAGGACAGAACAGCCTGTAAAACACAACTGAGTTTTGGTAAGGCATTAGATGGAATTTTTTTTTTCCCATCTGACACTGCACTTCAAGAGAGTAATTGGAAAGAGTACAGAGAAAAGCATTAGAAAGAACATGTGATCTGTGAGAATAACTAATGCTTTAGTCTAAAAAAGGACTGGGAGGGATGAGGACAGAAGTCTTCAAGTTTATAAAATAAAAACACAATCGTTTCACATCCATGAAAAAAAAAAAGAACAGGAACTAACGATCTTAAAAGGCAACGACATAAGTTCCCATTAGATACCAGGAAAGCTATTTAGTGCAGCAGATAGAGAAACTGGACAAGCTGACTAGGAAGGCTGATGGATCTGTATGGTCTCTTCAGGCTGTAAATAAGTGGCTAGTCAAAATTTATTATGGGAAGGGTATAGAGTACATGAGCTCCTTAGGACTCTTCAATATACGAAAACTGTAGCCTATATTTTCTGTCATGATCCCAGTTTGTTGTATTCAAAACATGTAACTCAAAACACTGATTTAAAGGACAATTTATATATCATGCAATTCTCAGACCAGCATTTTGCTCAAACATTCATTTAAATCCTGCTGTGTTATGCATATGTCAAAGTCCTATTTTGGACCAAAATTTCAAGTAATTTAATATTCTCCATCTTAGTTCTGTTTGAGATCTTCCTACAACAATAACAACAGTAAATGAAATCTATTATCGTAGTTACAGAAGGAAATATTTTATGCCAGACATGTTCTGAAAGTACTGGAATACAAAGTATTTTACAGGAAAAGAACCATTTTATTTCCCTCCCCATACACACAATTCTTGCAATTTACTTGTGCAACATAAGCCACAGTTCCATTAAACTCTTGTTTCAGAATCTCTAAATGTCAGCCGTACATGGATACAGATTTGCCATACTGAGTCTTCAGACAAAAAAAAAAAACCATGTGGTCTTCTGTCATTCACTTAAATAAAGTTATTTCTGAAACCTGATGATAGCAACTTTATTGACAGATTGCTAATTGTTAATAATTACATCATCAGTGTTCAGGTAAAAGGCTTAAATCCCCTTTTTCCTGAGAAAATATCTTTAGAGTATGCAGCTCTCCACTCATGTTTAGAATTTCAGTTACATGTAGCAATATGTCTCCATTAAAAACAAAAGGAATCTGCCATATATTTAAGTTTCAAAAGTGAGTCTTGCAATGCTTCTTCAGGAGCATGGATGCCAAACTTTTGCTAAATTACCAAGAAAACAACGAGTGGTCACCTTGCTACACTAGAAAGCCGTAGTAAGAAAGGTGGCACTGCTTGTTAAGCATGCTGCACACTATAATCATAACGGTAGATATAGCCAAGAGCACAAATCAGGCAGGATAGTTCTAAGGGATGAATTTCAATATTAAGATAAAATGCAAACATTTACACTAAATTAAATATTGGCTCATTTGAAAAAATCAGCAGGAATTAATTTATAATGAATATTATTACCAAAGGCAAATGATCTGCCCAGAAGATCTGCATGAATTAATTTGATACGGGTGTATAATTTTCATGCGACATATAATCGTAGGAGATATATTAATGCTCTTTCATTCCTCTTGAGCACACACTGCTTACCTGGACAGCAGATGTCCTTCTTCCTGGCTGTGCACCATATATAACATTATAACAACCCCTGGCTCTGGTGCACTAGGGCAGATTCTTTTGAGAATTCAGTATGTTGAAGTCAGTGAGAATAACATGCACTTGAGATTATACAGGAAAGTTGGACAGAGTGAAAAACAATTTTACCTCAAAAAATTATATAAAAATTAAAGCAAAATATAACTTTCCCCAAATCTCCAAATGAAACAGGTCTCCAGTGGATGCCACATCCATAATATCCATTTCTGCTGAAAATATGCAATATTCCCAAATTAGCAGAAATGTTTTTAAAGGTAGCTTTGAAAGTGTACTCTAAGAAAAGATACTACAAGAAGATTATTTTTTTTATTATTATTATTAAGGGTCTGTTTACTATTTTTAAAGAAAAAAAAATTGGCTAAAGAAGGTGGTAAAAGGAAGCACCAACCCAATTTTGTTAGGAATCAACATAGAAATTAGTCTCTTGCTAAAGGATTGACTGATAGTGTTTTTCTTGCATTGCTTTGCACTGTGTCAGTTGTCAGCAGCATCTCACAGAATTGCACATGCCACCTTTAAACACTTCAATCTTTGTTCTACTGTTTGGCCTTGTGTAGTTACAGTTTCCAACTTCTTTTCAAACATCAAAATGAAAAGATTTTATTTGAAAGTCTCCTTGGGTATTTGGGACAGAACGATGTATCTTCTTTCTCCGTCCTTTTTCATTCCCTGCTGCTTTCATTATTAGAAGCTTTTGAAGAAGACCTGTAGGCCTGTCCTGAGTCTGTGTAAAGATTTCTTTGGTTTAGTTTAGCTGACAAATCACCAGAAATGCTGTGCAGCATATAAATCGTAAGACAGCTGAAGAAAAGAGCACAAAAGTATTTAAGGAATCAAAGTATATAATTTTGGATACTCTGGATAACGTTTTACTAATCTAATTAAACTGTTAAGGAACTTGGTGTAGTTTAAGGAGAAATGGAAATATGAATATGTTTCAATATCCAGTAACACAAGTTTTACCCTAGTACCAGCAATACTTTCCGTCAAAATATTATACCCTATCTGTCATTTGTGGCATTTGTGTCTCTCATAAAATTGCAGCTCCACAAAATATCGAAGAAGTTTTACAAAATCAGCCTTAAAAAGGAGTTTAAAATCAGCTGCCAAAAATGAAACTGCTTTGAGTAACAGGAAAGACTGGGAAAAAGCTAACTGGAATGAGGCTTCTGACTTCCCAGACACCTTGAGAACTGACTCAATAAATTATACCGACCCATGTACTCTCTTTTATTACTGTATTCCAGGCTTAGATTCAGAGTAATTGCGTGAATAAATAAGGTAAGAATGTTTGAACTGTAACTTAAAATAAAGAGGATTTAGCTAGTGTAGATGTGTCTCTGAATGCATTTATGTCTCCTTGTCTCCTTCTAATTAGGTATGTATGGACTGCCTGCTCTAAATATTCCTAGATATAGAAGGCTTTTTTCTACATTGATTTTTGTATATCGTGCCGTGTTCCTGCAGGATAGCATGTTTTCAAGGCCCCAGAAGAGCTCAACGTTGTGAGATGGCGTATTAGATCTGCATTCAGTCTTTTAAAAGTCTTTGGGGAATTTCTAGTCTTTACATCTAAATGGTTTTCAAGTACAGATCTTTCAAAACATGACAGCAGTTCTCCTGGTCACATCCATTTTTCAAGAAACAGAAGCTACCATTCAGTCTACGAGTATAAAGTTCTTAAAAGAATGACCCCACAGAAATTAAGAGCCATAATTTGGTTATCAGAAAATTTGCAAAATACTAGACTGTACCATAATTTCCTTTTCCTTCCTCCCACTCCATTGAATGGAATTTTTAATTTCATAGGAATACGGTCTCTCTAAAAAAATTCTAATTGCTAGAGAGTCACTACACTCATGATATGATGATGTTCATGCACTGGAAATTATTGTTGTGACTCTTGGAAAAAATTCAGTTGCAAATAGATTTTTTTCCAGCTGAATAGGCATTCATACATAAAAGTTAGAGCTCTAACCTGCTTTATAAATGACTAAAATATCCTGAGGCTGAAAATAAGTCAGGAAAAAAAGATACAGTAATCTTTGTTTATACTAACAGATATTTATAGAAAAAGCATTTTTTAAACCACTTAGGGGTTCAGTTAACACAATAACTCACTTTCTGTAGATTTTCCTAGACAGCGTATATCTTTACTGCATAGTTAATTCTAGCTCTTATTTATCTATTACCCCTTTTCATCCGAACAAAGAAACTCTGAGCAGTATTTAAAAGTGCTTTAAATCTTATCTGGTTTACCAAGATGAAGGCCTAGGTTGGAACATAAGGCTCCATTAAGACTCAGTTTGGTACATGAGGGAGAAAATATAAGTGAAGTAACTTGTGTGCTCAATATTCTCCAGCTCCTTTTCATTATTCTCTGTGAAGAACAGACAAAACCTGTGACAGAAAACTGGGGGAGAGTCCTACACCTTCTCAATAAAAAGACCCATATCTGCTGTACCTACCCAGAGACAGAAAGAAACAACAGCTCACATATGCCCAGGAAATACTTGCACTGAGGTTATGATAGTGCGAGTACTCAGAGTTGAGTGACAATCTAAGATATACCAACTGCTAGTGTGGTAATACTGTGAAAGTTGGAAACATTGGGAAACACAAACACAAAGAAACTTTTTCCTCTGTCTTTGCAATTTCTGGATTTTAGCAACTTTCTCCAACCCTCAAAGGAGCAGTGCTCCAACACAATATGTTAGTGTACTTACTAGAAGAGAAGAGCAATTGCTGTGATAACACTTAGCAACTGTGCAGCTTTTTTCTAGGTGCCTGTCAAACTTATGTAAGGATAAATATCAGTTATGACCATGGAAAAAAATGTACAAATAAAATGACAGCATGTTAGTATGATACAAGACTGCTGTTGCCTGAGCTAAGACTACAGAGTCTGCTACGTGCCTAGTAAGAATTGGATATTTCTAGAAGCAGGGGCAGGCTCATGCCAAGCAGACTGTTCATGCTGTGAGTAGGCAATGTTATTTTTCCTCTTCATGGAACTTTTCAGTATGACAGCATATTCTCCATTATAACTATTAGAGACTAGAATGCATTCCTCTTTCTGCATTAGCATTAAAATCTGAATCTGGCATATGCTGTGTGAAGCACAGTGCAGCAAAACTTCTTCTGTTCACTGCTTCTCTGCTACAGAAAAGCTGTCTGAACATATGCAAGTGACCCCTGCACCTGTGCCCCATTCCACTCTGAGTTCAGTGCTGAATTTCAGCACCAGAATTCAGAAATTTGCTTGTGTGTTACCACTCACGCGCATGCACACTTCGCAAGCACGCATCCGTGCACTTTAAAATGTGCAGCATGACTTTCAAAACAGACATGAAGACCATGATATAAGGAGGGCCTTTTAAATCTGCATATCACAGTTATGCTCAATTTCAAATACTCTGGGAGAAAAAATAATAGTTCTGAATTGCAGAAGACAGAAAATGGAAAAGCATATTCCATATGTCCTGTGAAATAAATTGACACTAACTTCCTAAAATGGGTGGTAACTGTGATGAACACAATTTATTGATGTAAATAGTCTTTTCCTCTCTTGTATGCCTTTATTTCTCTCATAACTCATTTTTTCATTTCTTCCAGTAACTAACATGGTAATATAAAATTAGCACTTTTTTTTTTTTTTTTTTTTAGCTAAGCCTTGTATATTTTTTTAAAGGTAACTAAACAGTGAAAAAAGGAGAGAGAGATAAAATAGAAAGCACTTGTATTTATGCATGAATTCATAGAAAGCTGAGATATCTAACATGGGAGAATGAAATTGTAATTATATTCTGTTATTTGGATAGACAATTTTTTGCCCTGCTGTCAGACAGTGACGGTAGAGGGACACTATGACTTATTCTTTTATAAATGGAAGACTCTTGAACTCTGGACTATGGGCTGCAGCATAAAATCTATTCTGAGAAGGGCAACTGTTCTGATCCCAGTAAATATAGCTTTAAAAAAAAGGGTTGAAAGCCCAGATGACTCAGGAGATTAGTAATAGACTGCAGAGTATTTTCACTTCCAAGTCATTAGTTCAAGTGCAGCCATGGCTGGCAGGGCTTGAATCATTGCTCTTTGATGGTAGTTAGAAAGAGTTTATGAAGAAAATGCTGTAGTTTTTGTTCCTGTTCTGTTTCACAGAGCATCTGTGGTACAAAATCCTCATTATTAAACAACATCCAATAGAAGCCTAGCAAACTAAATGAATGCTCTGTTTCAAGCCCTGGCTGTCAGTTGGGAAACAAGCTTTCTTACTTTATTATGAGATTTTTCACCCTGAATCCCCATGTCAAAGGCAGCAGCATCTGGGTGCAGAGTAGACAAATGTCTGCAAATCTTTCTGCTCTGATTTACTGACTGTAAAATGTGGATAATGCTCCTGTTGTCTCCACTGACTTCCCCATTGCTTTACAGCCTAAACTCATTAGGACAGAGAATGCTTTTCCCTGTGCTATATGTGTATCAGAGCTGGGAATGTTTACCTATGTTTAGTATTTATGGCAGTGGGAATCTTAGTTATTTTAGTTGCATTCTCCTGTAATAATAATAATAATAATAATAATAATAATCCTTAAAGAAGAATATGGGCTATACTTTATACCCAAGTATGCAAGTTTCTTTCTTAGTGTATCTGTGAAAGGAGGTAAGTTACTTGACTAGCTGCTTATTTTGTATATACAAGTTTGTGTTCTCTTTGTACTTTGTTCTTAAATGTGTGGATAGAGAGAAAAGGTTGTATTTTCTTAACTTCCTTTTTTTTCTTAGCTCTGTTGTGTCAGTGCATATTTTACATAACACATGTCTCTATGTGTCTGTCACTAATATTTACCTAGCACAGCCTAAGTGTCAATTTTTCAAATTTGTCCCTGTCTGGAGAGCTTGTAGGTGCTACCTGTTCTTTCTGATTTTTTGAATAAATGTAATAAATCAAGTATGGTACATGTCATAATTTTCTTGAGTACAAATTCTTATAAATATATGTATGTTTAAAACCAAACCAAACCACCAACCCAAAAAAGCCTTCTAACATTACCTGTGGAAGTATCTGCGGGGGGGATGGGGTGGGGAAGTATGGCACAGTACCTTGACAGTGAATATTAGATATATGTAAAATTGCAGGCTGGATAAAATCTCACTGCAGTAGGTAAAAGTAACCATCACCCTTCCTTGAAGATAGCTGTACCAAGCCAGTTATGAATTCCTCTACAAAAAGTTGCAGCCATCACTGAAAGCACAGGCACATGCCACTTTCTAAAATAAACTTGTATGTGGGTCATAAGACTTTGCTAGGCTCTGGAGGGAGGGGTGTTTGGTTTTTTATTGTTAGTTGTGGGGTTTTTTGTTGTTTTGGGTTGTTTTTTGTGGTTTGTTGTTTGTTTTTTTTTTCCCCAGTAGATAGGTGTATGTATGCATGTGAGAAAGAGAGAGGAATTGTGGATGGAAGCATCACTGAAAAAATTAGAGAAGAAACAGAAAGCCGAGCACCTCCCGGCACTGAGACTGACTCTGAAGAAAGTTCAGAGCCAAGGAGCTTTCTAGAAAAGTTTTGAAATGATGTGGAGCTTTAAACAGGCGAACTTATTTATTGTTTGATATTTAGGCAATTGAAACTTTGCACACTGTGCTAACTCTTTTACTAATTATTCTTCATGAAATAGACTAATTGGGGGGAAAGCATCCATTTGCTTTTTGCCAAAGTGGACAATGTTTATTTAGTTATAATTTTGAAGAAAAGCTCTGATTTCTAAGATTCAAAAGAGGTACTGCTTTATTGCTGTGCCAGACATGACTTTGAAGCACACGCTGATGAAGGTAGAGGGAAACATTTATATGAATTTTTTGGCTAAAAACGTCCTTTATGAATGGGTTCAGCTACTGAATGTTTGAATTTTACCATCCTGAAGCTGTGAAGTAAAGTCATCAAGTGTTCTCTGTGTGGCTGCTAAGGCTTTCTATTTCTTCTTCATAGTGATATCACATACAAAAAGATAAATAAAACTATTTCTGACTTTGTCACATATAGCAAAATGAAACACAGTTTTCTTTACACTGTTCTCATTTCAGCCACATACTCTTCAAATTGTTTAAAGAGAAGGGGATTTGGGCTTGGTACGAGTCAGCTAAATAAGGCATAGAAAGAGAGAAAAAGCTGCACTGGCACTGACATATTTTTCAATCAGATTTAAAATTTAAAATAAAAATTAAAATTAAAAAAAAACAAAGAAAAAGGCAGCTAAAAAGACAACTTGTTTAATTTGAGCAGAATAACGATAAATGACTTTATGTGTTTCTTTTGGTGGTTAGGTCATCACTCGCTCTGGACATATTCTGGATCCCTTTTGGGACATTTTGTATTAAAAAAAAAGAAAAAGAAAAAAAGTAAACATTCTCTAGCACAGCTGCTTACACCCAGCCAGGGTATACTTTCCAAATGAGGCTAGCTAACAATAACGAAGTTTGGCCAAAGGGAATGATTCGTGGAGATTGAAGGCTATCAGGAACTGGAGAAAAAAGCTGGTGAGAGCTTAAAATGCATCCCAGAATAAACAGATATAAGAACCCACTATGAAAGTGTAGTATTGCGTTCGGCAAATTGTTTAGGAAAGACATGTGAGACCAAGAGATCTGATTTCTCAGCAATTTCTTCATTATACTTCTGAAAATTTATACCTGGACTTCAGAATTCACTGACTTTTTGCTTCTCACCAGAATAAAAATAAAAATCCAGAGCTTCTGATCAGCTCTTAGTGTATGAGCCTAGCACAAAAAAAAAGCTGTGTATATATTTTGACTTCACAAATAAGTAAACTCAGACTGATCAAATCTGCTACTACACCCACATTTACACAGGCCAGTGACATCCAGCTAATACATTTTGCAAGGCTAATAGTTAGGTATCCAGCTAAAAGACCAGAAGGTATGGAAGACAACAATAGGAAAAGAAATCTAGAAAACCATCAAAATAGCTGTCCTGGTTTCAGCTGAGATAGATTTAATATTCTTTCTAGTAGCTGGTGGTTTTGATTTAGGATGAGAATAATGTTGATAACACACTGATGGTTTAGTTGTTGCTGGGTAGTTGTAGTGTCTACACTAAGTCAAGGACTTTTCAGCTTCTCACGCCCTGCCAGGTGCACAAGAAGCTGGGAGAGCACAGCCAGGACAGCTGAGCCAGGCTGGCCCAAGGGACATTCCCTGCCATAGAACGTCAGGCTCCGTATAGAACTGGGGGAGCTAGCCGGGATCCAGATTTGCTGCTTGGAAACAGACTGGGAAGTGGGTTGTCTGTTTTTTTCTTTCACATGTGGTGTGCAATTGCATTTGTGTATCACTTGTGTTATTCTTATTGTTATTATTGTTGTCATTATTATTATTATCTTCCTTTGTTATCCTATTAAACTGTCTTTATCTCAACCCACAAGTTTTTTTTCCATTCTCCTCCCCATCCCCTTGTGGGGGAAAGGGGGGGAGTGAGCAGCTGCGTGGTGCTCAGTTACTGGCTGGGGTTAAACCACAACAATAGCACCAAGCACAGATTTAAACATATGAACATATAATCATATACAGTAAGGTGAATTTAGTGCTGCTTCAAACAGAACTGCAAATATTGTAATTCTTTGCTAACTGCTTCTAGCAAGGAACTGTATTGCATGTAAGCAAGACTGTTTAGTAGGCAGTAATTCAGTTTAGCATGAGGTAAGCTCTGGTTATAAATGTCATAGAGCTATTAATGAGGTATGTAACACGAACGTGAAAACTGAAATACTTTTCTTCTTTGCTGTTATTTTATTATAATGAAATTTTAATAGTTTGGAAATACATACTAAATTAGGAGTAGCTGTGGACTCCCTTGAGGGTAGAGAGGCCTTACAGAGAGATCTGGATAGACTAGAGAGCTGGGCAATCACCAGCCATATGAAATTTAACAACAATAAGTGCCAGATTCTCCACCTGGGCCGGGTCAGTCCTGGTTATACGTACAAACTGGGGGACAAGAGGCTGTAGAGCAGCCCCACGGAAAGATATTTGAGGGTTTGAGTTGATGGCAAGTTGAATATGAGTCAACAGTGTGCCCTGGCAGCCAAAAGGACCAACTGTGTCCTGGGGTGCATCAAGCACAGCATTGCCAGCTGGTCAAGGGAGATGATTGTCCCACTCTACACTGTACTATTGGAGTGTGCCCAGAGAAGGGTGACCAAGAAGATGAAAGGCCTCGAGGGCAAGACTTATGAGGAGTGGCTGAGGTCACTTGGTTTGTTCACCTTGGAGAAGAGAAGGCTGAGTGACCTCATCACCACCTACAACTTCCTCAATGGGGGGCAGCAGAGAGGGAGATGTGGATTTCCTCTCTCTGGTGACCAGTAACAGGACACAAAGAAAGGGAATGAAGCTGCATCAGAGGAAGTTCAGATTGGACATTGGGAAAAAGTTCTTCACTGAGCGGGTGGTCAGTCACTGAAACAGGCTCCCCAGGGAAGTGGTCACATCACCAAGCCTGTCAGAGTTCAAGAAGCATCATACAGTTTAGTTTTAGGTAGTCCTGCGAGGAGCAGGGAGTTGCACTTGATGATCTTTACGGGTCCCTTCCAACTTGAGATATTCTATGATTCTATACTGGGTGAACTCAACAGTCCCATTGCCCATTTTTTATTTATTCTGTTAATTTTGTGGTAGTATCCGGATGGAACTTACTCCACTGCCTGGAAAAGAGCCCATTATCTTGATAATAGACTGGCAGGAATATGTTCAGTGATAAAGCTATAAGTTACTGTATTTACCTCAAGACTGCAGGGCTCCTCCAGGCAACAGTGCATAAGCAGTGCAGAATAAAATTCAGATGACATCAACAGAACCCCATGTGCACCAAGAAAAAACTGTTCTCTGCTGTCCTATTTCTGTCAAGCATTGCAGAGCTAATGGGAAGGCACTCACTTGATCTATTTGCTTTTCCTAGTGATTGATTTAAATTCCCCAGCTTTTGTAGGGGTATAAAACACATTTAATCAGTCCAGTTAGACACCTTATATAATTTAAGCTTGATATTTTTGAGAGTATATTTACCATGATCTAAATCACCAGAGTAACTCACAGTGCTCAGCCCTGCAATGTTACCCACAACAGGCAGACATATCCTTTGTATCTTTTGTTTCACAAGTACACATTCTGCATGTGAATAGAATAGGATCATTTTATAGGGTGCTTTAGTAATGATGTGGCCTCATTTTGCTCTTCTATATGTTGATTTCGCTCAGAATTCAATGCCAGTTACTCTTGACTTACACCACTGTAAGAGAGAAGCATTTGACCCTGTGCTCCTGTAGCATTACCAGGGTGTCACACAAAATATACTAATTGAAAACTACTTTGTAAATAATTTGTAAAATATCTGCACAAGATTCATGAACAACTTGCTCCCATGCATTCCTAGTAATCTATAGTAATACTACTTTTATACAGCCAGACAGTGAATCCTTTATTCCCATTAGTAGCCACTCAGTCATGCATTCAGGAGTATTCCTGTGATTAACAACTCACTAGCGGAATGGAGGGGGTCGATATTTTCAGCCTTTCCTCAAAATAAATGTAGGAAAGACATATACACTTTCTATAATGAAGTAGATACTACCAGAAAGATCTGTTGTAGATGTCTCAGAGCTTTGAAATAACCCATATTGGGGGGGTGGGGGTGGGGGGATGGGGAGAGGGAAGAAGAAGAAGAAAAAAGAAGAGAAAAAGAAACAGGGAGCACTATTAAGTTTATTTTCTTCAGGAATGCTGGGACTTATACATGAAGGAAAAAAGCAATATGTAGAGGTGAAACCGTACTTGCAGGTGGGAGAAAATCCTTAAGGGAGAAGGATCATCTTTTCTTCTGTACTAACTGAAGTCTGTGCTCTTAGCCTTTGAACATACGTGCATCCTGATTTTCGTATAACCAAATAAAAAAATGCTGTATGTAAGTGAAGAAATATTATTTTGCTGTGACACTGCCTGCTTATTGCCATGGTAAGTGGCAATCCTGTCTTTCTTTCACTTCACACTGTTATGAGTGGTTCAGTGTTTCATCACACTGCTGTATTTGAAAGGCATACTGTCAACATCAATCCTGTTTCTGTTTAAAAAAGAAGGGGGGTGGGCAATAAAAATGCACAAGAAGAAGCACCTAAGTACGTAGATTTTCTATCTTTCTCTTTGTCTGACTTCTCTGCTTAGGCTGTTAGGCTTTCTAGGGCACTGACTGCATCTTCTTTGTGCTTGTACATTCCTAGCACAATTCAATTTCCATCTTGGTTGGAGATTGTAAGATGTGCTGTAGCACAAATTAAAAATAAAATACTATCTCATTATCTGAAAATGACAAGTTTTTCATTTGGCAGTGTTCTTTAGCTTCCTTGTTGTAATTGCTTCTAACGGTGACCAGTAAAGGGCATCCTATTAATGTTGTTTAGCAAAAAGAAATAAGATAGTGGCAGCTAGAGAAAACATTTTTTTCTTCACTTCTAAGATCTTTCCATTTGGTATTAAAAATAAAAATAATTTTTATCATCCACTGGTTCAAAATTTGTTGAAGGGAATTTTTTTATTGCCTACACATAGTTTCTCTTATAATTTCATCTGGTCAGTCTATGCTAATTTAAAGAAAAAATGGATATTTGGAAATAAACCCCAGAACTCTCTTAATCTGGTTTAACCTAAATAGAAATTTAGCATTGTGTACAATTAATCTTATTTCATTTACTCTGAAAAAGTTGGAACTTCATAGTAGATATTGTTTTATTTCAGTATCATGCAAAATGATATGTGCATACATCGCATATGTAAGCTAGGAACACGTGACTAGATTTAAAGCAACATGAATTATTTGAAGCTCAGCTATAACAACAGGAATGATTGCACATATCCTAATGGTTACTGGATGATAATAAAATAACGTGTATTCATAAACTCAAACAAGAGAGATGGACTTGTGTTAACTCATTAGATGACGGGCTTTACATAAGTTTAAATCATTACTATGATAACTATTTAATTTGTCTCCTTTCCTAGAAGTGTCTAGATATCTATACAAACAATGTTAGAGGATTTTTTTACTTGGAGGGGAGCTTCGATAAAATTCATGTTAGTAAACAAGCTGCTTTATCTTGTGTTTTCTTTTGTTTCCAGGCCAATAGAGAAGTACATTTGTAACTTAACACTGAGAGTAATTAGCTTATGTAAAAGTATTGATTTTACATTAAGGCAGATAAACATTAAAATATTGACAATGGAATGTACTTCTTATTAAGACTGTCACTTTAGAGATGAAAAGACATTGTATTCTAGACAACCTTCTCTGTAGTTTCAATATGTAAATTACTTACTATTACAATAGGCAGAACTGCTTAGTCAGGCCTGGAGAACTTTCAGCATCCTAGTAAGGTCCAGGTCAAAATGCTCATTTGGATTAAATAAACTAAGGGCCCAAGTTAATGTATGAATCACTTCAAATCATACTTCCTCATTTTAACAGAAAATCAATCTTAAGGAAAAGTGTGTAGGCATTTTCATGAGGCACAGCATAACCTTCCACGAGACCTTGCGAACTTACTGCCACTGTGGTGACCACAACTAGATTTTTTTGTTGTTGTTTTGGCTTCTTTCTAATTCTCTTTGGAGACGCAGAAAAATCTGAGATGCTCTTGATCTAATAAAGTAAGTTAACCAAATTCCTCTAGTTTTAAGTTAATTTTTGTTCTCATGACTAAATGGAACTATACCCAGTAAGTGTGATGAAGAAGAAAGGCATTCATTGTGTTACTTGTGGCATTTGTTTTTCCATGACAACACCCATATATTTTTGCAAGCAGGATTAATTTTACTGGTCTCCTTGAAATGCATAATGGTTGTTTCTCAACTATTATTTTACAGAAGACTAGACTTTACTGTGTGAGTATCAAATAACCAGGCTTGGCAATGGAGTCAAACCCGCTTTTCTACGTGACAGTGTTATTGATACTGCTTATGTAGGTCACTAATACAGGAAACTTGTCAGCTCAGAGAAAAAGGTAAACACATATATACATAGAAAACTTTTAGAGGCAAATGGCATTTACAAGTGCAGATGGGACCCTAACAGGCAAAGCTTTGCAGTACATTTGCTTACACTTCCCTGGAGGCGTTCAAGGCCAGGTTGGATGGGGCTTTGGGCAACCTGGTCTAGTGGAGGGTGTCCCTGCCCGTGGCAGGGGGGTTGGAACGACATGGTCTTTAAGGTCCCTTCCAACCCAAACTGTTCTATGATTCTATGATACTTTTTCCTGAAAATGAGCACTCCAAAAGCACAGAAATGGCTTTCAGGCCTTGAAGATATGTATTATTAGGACAAAGGCAAGAACAGGATAACCTTTCAAACAAAGAAGATAAGATTACTGGCTAACATATACGAAAATAAAACAAGTAGATGATAAAAATCTGCCCTTGCCAAATTCGTCTGGGGTTGGTCTTTGCCTCTAGTCATGCTTTCCAGTCCAACACCTTATAGCATCCTCATGGGTTGAAGGAAAGTCCTCAGGAAAACCTCCTTCTTCTGTCACCCTGGGTGCACAGTGGGTTTCACTGTCTTTATTCATGCCTGAAGCTCCTTCCCACTTTCCCTTTCTTCCCCTCTGCCTGCCTCACTGTCCTACCTGAAAAGATGTAGTCTTCGCTTCCTGGCAGAAATTTCCACCTGACTCAGTGAGCAGCAGTGAACGCTAGGGCAAAAGATTTTCCTTTTTCCAAACACATCACGTAGTCTGCAGTCAAATGCAAGCAAATGTCATATGCAGTTTCTGTCACAGAAGTTGCAAGAATTCACTTGGTGCCAACCTTGGTACCAATGCTGGCATCGAGGCAAGGGCTCAGTTTCCATACCTGCTCAGTAAATACAGACACTGCTGGAGGGAGACTTAAAGACAATAAAACATTTTTTCTGTGTGTAGTCTCGGTCCCTGTGCTCTTTCCATTGAGTCTGGTGGAAGGCATCAGGTACAGGAAGGCCTGTGAAGGTCCCTCTTTGGTTGAACTTAGATATGTTTCTTGTAGGCTTCTGAGGAACTTAAAAACCACCAGAGGAGTTGAAAGATATTTATAAAATCACTTATATAAAAGAAATGACTGCTAAAAAAATTGTTCCAATAACATGCAGCAGCAGAGGAGCTGCAGTAGAAATTTCAGTTGGTATTTGTCATGCCGAGTAAGCAGAATCATGGCCCTCTTTAGGAGGTTACTTTGGGCTCTGCCCCCTCACAAATTACAGCAGCATTGTACCTTAGGTGCAATGCTTCTAGGTGCGGTGAGAAAGCACAAACACTTTTTCCACGCAGTTCAGCTCATGCCATCTGTTTCCCTTGAAAAGGCATCTTCTGACAAAAAGAATGACTTTTATACCAAGGGGAGTATAGAGAATATCATTGTCCCAGATCCTATTTAAAAATGAGATTGGGCCTGTTTGAACCCACACCCACATCCTCCTTACAGAACCAGGTACAAATATACTGTCATTCTCAAAAAAAAAAAAAAAAAAGAAAAAGAAAAAAAAATTACTTCCCCTCTTGCTGCACTGTGTCCCACACAGATTTTATCTCTAAAATGGGACAAGAAAAAAAGAAAGAAGAAACAAATGCTTCTATACAAAAACAGAGACACTGTGACCTGAGAACACACACTTTTATAGAGCATACCATATTTCCTGCTCATTCTCTTTCTCCTCCATTTCACCTCTGTGGTGCATTGTGTTCAAATGCAGCTATTCTGAAACTAAAATAACCATTAAAGACTTTTCATTCTGGGCTAGACTGTGAATGCCTCACAAAGCATTTTTCAAAAATGAGCTTATTCTGTCCTTGTGAGATACAACACTATGGATGAACAGTTGTAAGACTGAAATCAGTGAAAACACTAAGATTATAACAAAGGAATCTAATTTATAATCTTAGATTCTGGTAGTTACATATTAGCTCTTCTTTGTGCTCTGAACTGTATCAAAAACACACATCCTGTTATTATGAACTGAAATAAAAATGTCATATTTGACAAGTATTAAACTATTGGGGCACAAATTGCTTGCTTCTTTTTCATAGAATCCTGAACTTTCTGAATGATGCCTAAAGACTTGTCTATACAGAAACAAAGAAAGAAATGAGAAAAAAAAAAGTGCAGTATCAGTAACAAGGTCAAAAAAAAAAAAAGATGAGTTATAAATGCACACACACATATATATATTTAGCAAACATGAATAGTCTCTAAAGGTATAATTAGTGGAAAAGGAGACAGGAATTTTACACTAGGCAAGAAATAGGTCAATTCAGCTGAGGTTCCCTACTGTACTGACAGCTGGCTGAGTATATATGTTAGAAATATAGGTACCAGTGATTTATTGGTCTTTCTTTCTCTAGCACTTATTGTATGACAGTGCAGGAGAAGAAACTTTATAATGACCCCCAAATTGGAATTTTTGCTTGTTTATTTGTTTTTTGTTTGTTTGTTTTCTTCTGTGTGAGGTAGGGTAGACATTTGTATGATATTCCATTTGGGAAATTAGTGTAATCCTGAAATAACTTATTCCAAATGAAAAGCAAAAGGAAACAATGCTAGTTAGCTTCAAATACAGTGAAAGTATGACTGTCAAAAAGAAAACTATACTGGAAAATTGAAATTACCTGATGGTTTATATCAGGTCAAAAAAATGATTTAAAGATGTTCTTCATTTACAAGTGTACTCATTTTACTTAATAAATAATTCCATAGCATGAAAAGATCACAAAATATTAAAGATTAGTGAGGTACACTTAGCAAATTGAATTTAATCTTACCTATACCTTCAAATAGCTGCTCTTCAATATTCTGTCATAATATATTCTCCCATACAATAGTTGTGACCTGCATTTCTTCATTTCTGTATGTATTCTGTATCCATTGTTTTCAAAAACTGTTGTTCATTTATAGTGTGATCAGATTTGTATAAATAATTGACTGGTCTTCATTCCTGTTTGCCATTGCACCTATATCAAAATTAACTGGTAACTCAATCTGCACATATTCAAGAACTTTTGCTATGGCTTTGGTGAAAAAACACTGAATAGAATTAAATCAGGAGTAGAAGTGTTTTTGAATCTGCTCAGCGATGATCTATTTTCAGCTGGCTTTTCAAAGTCATGGATTAAAACCTTTTATTCAGCTTAATCTAACACCTTGATTTGTGTCTACTACAAGCATTTTGAAGAACATGGATGAAAGAAGGTAAATGCTTTTTGAAGAGGCTCCACATATTTTGCCTGTAGGTGACTCTGTAAGTCAAGAGTGGTAATCTCAACACATGTTAAGAAGTTTATTTGAGGAGAGCTATTAACTACAAAAAAAATCTTGTGTGAGGTGAAGTCTGCTAAGTCTCAGCACTGCCTCCATATGGAAGTGTCCACAGTGGTGAGGCAAGTGTCTATTTTCCATATAATGCTCCATTGTAATTCAGGGTTAAGCAGTCTATGTAGATCGCTTCATGAGGATGAGGTGAGACAGAAAGCCATCAAGAAGGACCGTTATCATAATCTGTTGAATAGACCCCTCAGCTGGACATGATGGAAATTTAGGGGTCTGATCTCAGGCCTCAAAACTAAGACTTTCCTCCAGGGTAGGGGCTGATATGAACTACACAAACCTTCCAGGGAGCAATCTCAAAAATCTTTGTCCTATTTCTTCCCCATCTCCATGCCAGGTACAGAAGCTTGGTAGTCAATGGAGACTGTGCCACTCACTCTGACTGACTGATTACTTTTTATGCATTGGTTCAAAAGCAAGTTCAACACTTGCTTCAGAAGGGCCAAATAGCCACTACTTTTCCTCTCCTTGTACCCATCATTTCACAATCATAACATTAAATTTGTTGACTTAATCATATCTGATCTGGGCCCTTGCTGATTGCCGTTCACTATATGATTATGTCTTCATTATTGCTACCATGTGCAGATTCCATCCTGAACCAGCTTTTCAGGGTTTGGCTGAAAAGAAGGGTAAGAAATAAATAAAAAGCATCCTTGTGATCTCATCTGCTGTAACAGTTTTGTGCCATTTCACTCAGCTTCCCACACAGAGCTCTGTGCTGCCCTAAATGTACTAAGTCATTCTTGGGTTAGTTTCTTCTCTTCTCACAGTTAATGGCCCCTATAGCCGATTGCTTTCTTGTTCTATTTTCTCTTCAGTGTTCTCAGCATTTGAGCTGATTATGACCTTCTGGATTTTTAACATTAAAAATCACATAAATTATTTTTTTACAGGATTTTAAATATTTTTCTCTCACACACACTGATTTTTCCACCCATTTCCATTTTTACAAGTAGCATTATCTTCCTCTTCTTGCAATGACTGAAGTTATCATTGCAATAAGTAATCACCACATATGTAGTGAAAGACATTTTTCACCTTTACTATTTACTATGAATTTCGAACACCATTTTCACTCCTCAAAAGTCATTGTATGGATTTAAACACACAAATATATACTGTGATTGTATAATATATTTCCTTAAAGTCTCATCATTCTTTATATCTGTTGATTGACTATGGGTCAATAGGCTATATTAGATTCTTCCTCGATAGTACTCTGGCATAAGACATCTTTGGTAGGTAATTGATTTAAGTATCACACACCGAATTTTTATCAGCAATTACAGTGGTGACACCCATTATTTTTCTGGCTGTAACAACATGGTGTGCAATTTTGCATGCCATATCATACTCACCCACAGTAACTGGAAGTGACAACTTGTCTGGCCTCAAAGAGATTGTTTTATCTCCCAATAAAGTGGAAAATAACAGCAACGAATCAGGTAACACACCACAAATGGATTGTTTTTTCCCAAGTAGATAGATTGAAGAGAGGGGTTGTACCCCCTTATTAACTGTAGTAATCACACTAATTAAAAACCTGTTGCATTTAGATAAAACAATGCTTATAATACATGACTCTAAGAGAAGAGTGGATTCTTCTCTACATAAACTGTAAACATTTTTAATCCTCTCAAGTATACAGCAAGTGACAGTATTCAGAATCAAACAAACAAACAAATAAAAAACCACTTATACGATACACGTGATAAACGGTGAGGAACTACAGGAAATATGAGTAACAGCTTGGAAATAAAATGCTAAAACAGGAATTTGTGTAACACTTCAGTAGGTACTAGAATAAGATGAAAAACACTCCATTTTCCTGTATTATGTAAATAATATATTTTGAATCATACTTCAGTTTAAAGCACCCAAAGTCCATTACAAATGTACACAGAAGATCACTTAATCAGTTACTAAAGCAAAGCTGTTTCTGGCAAGAAGTGTGAGAAGAACTGCTTATCTGATAAAATGGAATGCTTTATTGCATTTACTGATAGTAGGCTGAGTGTGTTCATTTGACAATGAAGAAAATTCAGTAAAGCTGACTTTAGGATATTCGGCAATGTATAAAGTTTTATACTTTTTTGGCTTCAAATGCCTTGACTTCTATTTATAAATCAAGTTTATTTGCACACTTACTGATGTATAGGGATATTAAAGTACATTAGAATGATCAGAAATTAATACTGTGCCTTACTCAAGGTTTATTTGATAGTATTAGGTATGCAGACTTCCAAGTTGTACTGTCAAGTACTCTCTGCATATTTTCTACCCTGCGTATGGTATGCCCGGAATATATTGCATTTCCATATTTAACCACTTTTTTGGACTGGAATTTAGTCAAGTGTTTCTGATTAATGTACATAATGAAGAGATCTGGTCTTCTTATTAAAAATATTCATGGATTCTCTGCATGAAGATGACGACTTTATCACAAGTAGCACATTAGACCTAAGGCTAGAAGAAGGCTGAATCTGAGGGAACCATTCCACTACTAGCACCATACACTACAAGCTACTGTGACTTTCTAGGAGTCTCTCTTTGGGTAACTAAAGCAAGCCAACCCTGCTTAATGACTGGAGTCTGGAAGGTCTGAGATATTTGTGACAGTGTTTCTTGTAAATTATATGCATCTAGTTCATTTACATTGCTACAGTGCTCAGAGGTACATAATCCCATTCTCTATGTTGCCGTCCATTACAGTCAAACTTTGGGCTGATTTCCATTTTCTAACAGTTGCCAGGGATCTATTAAAATGCATTGTGTGATTGTGCCTGTATGTGTGTGCGTGGTCTATGCTCGTGGTCACTTCTGAGGTATACGGGTGCTATGTAAAAGCTGCAACAGCACTAAATTAATCAAAAAAGTTAAATACACAAAACTCAAAATTTTCAGAGCAGCACACACCAAATGATATATTTCAGAAGAAAATACCTTATTGTTCATGCAACTGAGAACCTCCACTTCCAAAAAGAAACCCCCAAGAAATCCCCCAAATTGTTGTTGGTTTGTTTTTTTTTTTTTATGATCAGGTGACCATCATCTCATCAAATGACTGCTTTTCTACAGGGTTTTTGCTTTTATATTGAAGAAAGCTAGAACAAGATTTTAGACAAAGTTTAGCAAGGGCTATGAATCTAGCTGACAGCTGAGGAGCACACAGAAGCATAAAGTAAGTACTTAGACACCACAGAGGATATGTAGGCTAGTGATATTTCTGTTGTGGAAGAAAAATATGTGCCCTATAAACTATTTCTTAAGAACTCTAGTGTTATACAGATGGCAGACAAAAGGTACCATCAAATGAGTATAAGGGAACTGGTGGTGTCCATGTAGCATGGATTATTAGTTTCTGGAAACAGAATGCAAGGAAAGAAGACTTCTGGTTGCTCTTTTCAAAATGCATGCTCCAGTTAACAGGCAGGAAATAAAGAGGTCATTGTAATAATGCAATAGTGTTTTGCCATACTGCTAGTTTTGGAGGCACAAGCTTTATTAAGATACTATAGTGTTCTTCTCTAGGGACTGACTTCCGATGCTCAGCAGAGGCAAATGGTTGAGGGTTCTGTTTGTCTGACTTCCTTTGGGCTTCATTTAAGACATCACAGGATTGTGGCTTCTTTTTTTTCTTTTTTTTTTTAATTTAAAAAAAAAAAACCAAGGCAAATCTGAGAACAAGATATTCCAGGATAACTCAGTTTCAGGAGACAATGCCATAACTTCCGCTCCCCCCCCCCCCCCCCCCGGCTCTGGCTGTTCAGTGTTGCTCTGCACTGGTTAAATTCAGGTTTCGGAATTTTAGCCACTGAAGAGGGCATCTCAAATCTGAACCAAGCTGCAGAAAGACGTTGTCAGAGTGTCAAATCCCAAGAAGTAAATCCTACAATGCCTCAGACTAAAAATGAAATATATTATGTGGCCTTGTCTCCTCCATTTGCTGTGAGCAGCCCAGAAAGATTTGGATATTATAAAATATGTAGTATGGCATAGAAAAAATAATAATTAAATTTGACAGCAATTGGGTCCAGAGAAAGAAGAGAACAATGCAAAGATGTTTTCTGATTGTAAAGCTTTTCTTAATTTACAGAGGTGAATCTCTGCAGTCACCATCTCAGAGAAAAGTCAATGGATTAGTAGCAAAGCATTAGCAACCTCCTTCCTCCCCACTCCCCCTTATACTAGCAAGTTATTCAGCAGGGATCTGCCTTCTGACAGTTCAAAACACCCTCCTCAATTATTGTCCAGCTCTTTTTCTCATTTTCTGCCATATTAGCATTACTTTCAGGGTTCCTTACAAATTAAAAGTTAATTTGATATGCCTAAGGTCTGGTTCTTATTTATACTATGATCCATTCGCTCTTTTGGGAAATGCTGAGGAGCTTCAGAAGGGTATAAAAATAATGTAAAGATTGTTGTTTTCCAATTATTGTATAAATTTGCACATATAGTTTGCTACCTGTTTCTTTTCAGGGGCTTCTTCTTAAACTGGAAGGACAGGAGAAAAGAAAGACTGTAATTTACCATTCACTATTACATACTTTAAATTCTACAAGAGGTCATCTCACACTGCACTGCACTGGGAACTCTGATATGGCATACTGCTTCTGAACCTCAGCTAATCCATCACCTGGTGGCAGGCTGCACACAGTTAGCATTAAAAGAGAACTTCATCTGTCAGGTTCAGATAAGAATCTATATCTATTTGTTCATTTTATGAAGCTTTAGAAACAGGTATAAGCAACTACTACAAGACATTACTGTAAGGACCAATGTTATTTGTCAGTGTATTACAGGGGACACCAATTCAGACTGACCACATCATTAGGTGTTATTGAACTGTTCCAGCACTTACACAATTGTATGTCAAAATATGATCTCACCTGCCAAACTGTAGCCATGCCTTTTTTCCCTATACTGAGAACATCTGAATTCAGTGCTAGTGCCACAGAGAGACCTGTAGAATTAATGATGCCAGATAGCTTGACCATTGCTGTCAAGAGTCATGAAAGTTCTGAATATGAGAAATTAAGATCCTTTTTCTTTCTCATTAAAGACAGTTAAATACATGATAGGAAAGCATTATTCATCACATTGATCATCTAAACTGTTAGCTTAGACAGTTCACAAGAACTAAAAAGCTGAGCTGTGATACAATGCTTTAAGAGATCAAAGATCTTCTGCAGTGGTATCAGCTCCCATCTCCAGTGGCTAAATACCATATTAATTAAAAATGGTGAGTTCTGTAATCTCGATATACTTCTCAGAAGTCCCCCAAACTGCTGAAAATGTAGTGTAAAGGGGTTTTGGTATGAAATTTCATCTCTTTAGAGGTAAAATTCATTCCTAAAGTCCAAATCTGATTTGTTTGCTAAATCCTTGATCTTCACCCTTCCTGTGGTAGTGAAAGAAAATAAGAATAAAAATGTTTTGTATCAGAGCATTTTCATGCCTGTTCCCTTAGATATGCAGGAGATTACATCTGTTAGTTTCTTCATATTATATTTCATACAATATTATGGTTGAAATGTCAAATCATTGTGAGCCTCTCTTAATGAAAGTAAGAGAATTAAATTTCATACAAGATTGATCATTGTTCTCTTACTTCCTAGAAAACTTCTGAGCCTTTAAACATTCAAGTATATCTTAATTTTGTTTTTATACCTGGTCTAAATGCCAGGTTTTAAATATCATGAAATATAAATGTTTAAATATCATGAATTTTAACATGGTATTTAAGTGATTTAAATACCATGAAAAAGAAACAGAAAAGACTCTCCTTAATTAGTGTATTCCACACTTTTGATCTGTGGGCCAGGACTGATTAGTGGTAAAGCACTTCCTGTAACGCAAAGTTCTCCATCTCTTCATTATGGCTGTATTGTCTGTGTGAGCTACAGTAAGACTGTTTCTGAACCCAGTATTTGGACACTGGATTACTGATCAGTCCAGTCTGGAGTGTATATTTGGGCAGGACTTTCAATTTACAATACTTCCTTTTGATTGTGGGGGCCTACTAGTTGGAATTATGTAAAGACTATCAGAAACAAAAAAACAACTTGCCAACTGATTTTAGTGTGGAGGATCAGGCTCTTAGATTCTGCTGTTTACACACATAATTCTGGTTTTGGTGGAAAGGGCACTATTACAGGTAAGCTCTTAGGTGAAGACTTTGATTCTTCATTAAGAACATTCTGAAAAAGATAAAACACAAAACACATTTCTGTTAAAGCTGAAGACTCAAAGGTCTGAAGAGTGCATATAAATCAAAGCATTATTCTGCATATTTGAGGAATATGCCTAATATAATTTACATATTTTGCTCTTTCTCTTTAAAAAAAAAAATAACACATTCTTTTCATGTTTTTTCTCTGAAAGTCTTACCACAGCAGAGTGTGTATGTTAAAATTATCAAATCTTTAACTTCAGCTTCATGAGAACTTAGGAATTTTTAAATGTACTTTGAAAATGTTAACTACCACCAATGTGTGCTCATTCTCTCTTTGATATGCTAGGACACAGGTAAATTTCCTAGATAATGTACCTGTCTTAACGTCTTTGTGAAGATGATGCTGGAATTATAGCTGCTAACAGAAGGACATTGACAAGTATGTAATGTAACATGAAATACAACTATGAAAGTTATCAAGGGGAAGAAAAAAGTATTTGAAATTTCTAGCAGCTACCATTCATGAAAATTGTGAAGTATATAGCTGAAGTGGGGAAACAATTGTCACAAAGTACAATCATTTTGCAAGGCCATGCATATGCAAGGATATTAGCTTAGATGGATGTACTATATAGTTGAGACGCTCTGACACTGCAGAACAAGGTAGACAAGGTAGGATGGAAGGAAGGTAGGATGGCCTTCTTTCCTAAAAATAGTAGCGCAGCTGAGTGACCATGACATGATAGATTTCATAGATTACACATTTCTTGCAAAAAAAACAATGGAGGTAAACATTTTGCACCCCAAAGCAACTCCAAATGAACCCTGCCCGTAAATTGTTTACATGTATTAGATATTGCACTATATATGCATCGAATAATTTTTGGTGCTAATCTTGTTGGCAGTAGAGTCAACCTTTTCTGTACCAGCTGATTGTGTTTGGATACCTTTAATTATATGACACTGAAGTCAGTGAGCATGCAGGAGCACACTTTTTTTTTTTTAATTGCTCACAAGGTCTGACTTACTATTGGATTAAGCCTTAGAAAGCTTATAACCGCTCATGCAGGCACTCAGTGACATGACCTGTTGGTCAGGAATTTACAAGTCAGCTGGAGAAGTTATGACCTCTTGATGACAAAATAAGCTTTATCTGTACCTTGCTGTGTTGCTCCCTTCCAGCTTTGCATTTTCCAGTGTTTTTACCTTTTCATGTCAGTATTTTTCTCTTTAGTCTTGGAGCTATGACTTACAGCTGACTCAGTAGCTCCAGTCCTTTGTTTCTTCTTTTCTGATGTTGCATAGTCTTAACTCTGATACTCGCCCAAAGCTCACCAAAATTATCTTAAAGTAAAGCTGAACTGAGGTGCTATGGCTGTGCTTTACAAAACTAGCTTTTATGTCCTGGCATCTGAACCCTGGAGTCAAGAACTCTAAAGAAAATCAAATGTGGGAAAGCAATCAAATATATGAGTTGGCTGCAGTCAGCTAGACTTTCCAAGGATGTAGTCCAGACAGAACAAAGGGAATGTAACCCTCCCTGCAGATCTTCACCCCTGGCCCTTTAGGCTGTCCCCTTTGCTCTCACCTCTTAATAATTAGCTACCAAGGCCACAGTTGGGTCTCCAAACCCTCCTGCTTCAGCCTTAATCTGCTTCTTACAGTATTTCCAGATGAGAATTGATGAAGTTGTTTCATTGATTATTGAATTGCATGGTAGTACTACCTTGCTTCATTTCACTACATATATGAATGATGGTTTATGTCCAGAAGAGTCAGGTATTGTAAGTTGCCAGTTTCACTGCTACATACAGACTGCTTTTTTTTTTCGCAGTTCATTTATGCCAAAGACCTTTCAGTGTTAGGATATTAGGTCCTTCTTCTGCCAACTCAGCTGGCCTTTACATTGCTGTAGGATTTGGTTCATGAACAGCAATAGAGATAACTTCTGGCCTCTCTCCTCCTGGTTCTGAATAATTCACATACATACTTTTTTACCCTTTCTTGAATTACACACTGGCAATATGCCTAGTAGTTCTAAAGAGTCTGTATACTGATTTTGTAAGATTTTGGGTCTTTCCATGTTTATCACAGGACATCATTAGAGATCACAAAATAAAATGGATTGGGTTTCATCCACAATTAACTTCAGAAAAAAGAAGACAGTCACAATCAGCGTTTCAAGCAGAGGCACACAGTATTTTCTGCTGCTAATTTTGATGTTAACACCTCAGGGAAGCATAGAGATCTGGTTTTATAACCATTAATTATGTGCTGAAAGTTTTCAGATAATCTTATTTTACCCAAATGTTTTATTTGATTTGATTAAAGCATTGCTTTGTAGCAAATGTTCTAAAAAAACTTAAGGAGCATATTCTCTCCCTCCTGCTGCTGCCGCCCCCCCCCCCCCAAAAAAAAAACCCCAACAAAAAAAACCCCAAACAACCCCCAAAAACCCCCAAACCCAAATCAAAACCCAAAAACCTCAGCCAAAAAATCACAGGCTTAGTATAGTTGTCTTTTTTCTGAAAACAAATGTGTTGATTTGTTTTGTTCTTTTTAGCATCAGATGTGTTGTGTGCTATTTCTAAATAAATGGTGCCATAAGACAAGCATATGTTGTTCTATATCATGCACTGCAGGTGCTGCAGTACAGGCTTGCATAATGTGCCACCTGAAACTCAAAGAAGCAATTTTCTTTAAAAGGCCAGATTGTGGAGCCCTAGCTCACGCTGATAAGCTCTTACTGACGCAAGCAGTTCCATTAAAGCCCCTCCTTTCAAGTAAGTGCTAACTTACATGAGTAAGTTTTATAGGCCAACTCTTAGCTTCCAGTGCATTTTGGCATTAACAATCACATACTGACTCATACATTTTTAGATCCTCTATACATATAAAAATATGTAGAATGTGGAAGATATTGGCAAGTATTTAGGATTTAAAATCTGTTTCACATTACACAATTCATTAGATTAAAGCTTCTAAGTGTTAAATCCAATAGACCTCTGCTGTAAGTGTAGACTTTTACTGATAATAATGTTGAATCTTATTGATATATAGGTCAGTAAGTATTTGGTTAGGTAGCTACTAGGACAGAAGACTTACATATACTTGCCATATATCAAGAAGAGCAGAGTCCAAGGCAGATGGTAACAGTATCTAATAGGGAAGGTAGGTAGGAAACTGATGGTTTTTTTCTGTCCCAGACATGTTTGTATTATAAAATATTATACTACACCATTTATAGAATGTGGAACTCTGCTGTGCTGCCTGTGATAAACTGTTTTAATCTGTACTGAAATGACTTCTGTTTACCTCTTCACAAGCCTGCTGCTTTCAAAATCTGAGTTCCTTGGGATAGACACCATTGCAAATTTATTTGGTGTAACACACACTTTCTGCCTATACAACAAAAAAGGACATTCTAACCATACTGTTGGGGTACTTGGTTTTGTAAACCCTCTAACACCAGCTCTGTGGACAATTGTAGTGGAAACTAGTCCAGATTTAGACTGAATTAGTAATTTAGTTCTCAACTGCCTACATTTGAAAACTGTCTTTTAAAGGAACCAGAGTTGTGAAAGCTGCTGTGATCAATGTAAGGAAAATGCACAAAATCAGCATGGAGGCATAATGACTGTAACCTCAAATGAGGCAACAATCATAGGTCCAGTTGCTAGAGCTGTAGGTAACATAAATGTTACAGAGGAAATACTGCAAAATTCTTCTAGAGTTCTGTCGTGCTTCTAATGGAAGACTACAGAGCATATGATCACTAGGGGAAGAACTTAATACAAATTGTACTATAGTCCAACCCAATGCAGACTAAACATTGTATGCATTACCTTGTGCAACATTGTATGGCTTCTTGGATGATAACTGCAGGACTGGTGGACTCAGCTAGATTTTGGCAATGGATGTACAAAGGCACAATTGTTTCCATTGTCACATGAGGATTGAGTCATGTGGTATAGGGTAAAATGTATGGAGTTTCCGACATTTCAGTAGGATTTCTCTTAAAAGAATCTGTCTCAGCTTGTCTCTCTTATGATTGTGTCCATAGATGTGTACAAAAAACATTATGCACAAGCATACATATTTATATATATAAACCACACAGCACTGTGGGTAATACACATATACATCTATGTAATATGTGCACTGTATATATATATATCTATATATACATATTTGTGCATATGCATGCATATGCTTATATACATACATATCTATAAATATACATACATACATATATTATATATAGAAGTTACAACCCTTAAGTGAACTCTGACTATGAGTTGGGTTGAACCATGAGCAAACAGGCTAAAATTACTAACTGCATGCTCTCTGCCTAGGGCAACATTTTGTTGGTGGGTGATATGGTAAAAATAGACATATCCTATTCTAATTTTCCATTCTTAGTTTAAATTTTTTTCTACAAAATAAATTAGGGGAGTCATCATCAATATCATCCCTGGTACTGCATTTGCTTCCTAGCAGATGCACCATTATTTCTCTACTTTTTGGCTTCATCTTTCTGCTTGTTAAATAATTTGACTTTGTGGGCACTTTTCCATCTAAAGGATCATTTAGGTGATGCAATATCCTGATACCTAGTGGTACCACATATGCTGTTCCCCATAGGTTGAATGCCTATGCTTTAACATTTATTCATCCACTTTCTACTAACATAGATGTTAAGACTGTTCAAGTGAGAAAAAGAAGCTGCTGCTGCTGTTCTAGTGGTTTTTTTTCCCCCTGCTTCTCAATGCTTTCACAAAGGAAACTGGAGTATTTAAGAATGTGTTCTTTCATTTCTTTCTATAATTCTGTTTCTTCTTCATCAAAAAGGGCATTTAAAAGAAAAAAAAATGGGGTCCAGTGGTATTCTTTTTCTGAAAAAAATGGATTTTTTTCCTCTATACTTTAAATTTAGGTAGTTTGCACTCTTGAAAGAAAGCTGCTGCTGTAATTTGAATGTAGCACTGTTGTAGGTGTATATCACAGCGGGGTGTGGATCCTGACTCTGAGCGTCTGCGGTTCGTGTTTCCTTCCATCTGCAACATACAGTCAAATCCCCTTTCCCTGAAAATCATGGCCTTCACATCAGTGCATACCCTTACTTTGTCCTAAAGTGACGTTAGGATATGACAATCATTTGCATTTGCATCTGAAGCTCCTAAGTGCAACTGCACTTTCTGGTTTTCATACAGCCACAATGGCACTTGTGGAACTGGGGGCACTGTAAGGCTTGTGCTAGTCAAGGAGTTTGGCAGTCTAAGATTTGATGTAACTTGTTGAAAAGAAATCTATCAGAAAATTCTTCATCTGCTATAAACAAATGTAAATTCAAAACATTAGTTAGTCATACAATTTTATGTAAGTCTCAGATGTAATATTCTACCAACAGACTCTGCATGCCTGTGGTTTTTGTTAGGCCTTGCCAAATCTGGCAGACAGCTGGAGGTGAGCCTGACCACGTACTCCCAGTAAGCACACACAGAAACATATGTATACAATACATATATACACATAGACCGACCAGCACAGCTGGAAGCCACAGCACTCTTGCGGACACACACAAATAGCACTTATGGTCTCATCCTGTTTCCCTCAGGGTCATTTAGGAGGAGTATATACATGTGCGTATAAAGGACAAGGTGGATCTCTCCAGCAGTGGGGCTCAGAAACCCAGTCTGCCCCATAGCTGCCCGTGGATTCCAGTCTCCCCAGATGCTGGTTCCTGGACATGCAAACACAGGGGACACAGACCCACCCTTGCCACTGCTACGGAGCTCCTTGAACAGCCACACGCATACACACGTGTGAGCGTGAATGCCCTGGCAGCTGAGCTTAGACACGCAGTCTGTCCAGTAACTTCCCCTGGATCTTCCTGTCTCTCTCACTCGCATGCACACTCGCATGCACACTCGCATGCACACACACATCCCCGCACACCCACCAGCAGGTCTCTTAGCTGACCCCCATCCCCACAGCCCCTCCAGCACTAGGCTTGGACCCCATTCCCTTCCGCACCCAAACCCTCGGGGGGCCTCACCCTCAGGAACACCCGCAGCCGCTCTGGGCCGCTCGCCCCACTCCCAGTCTGGTCGGGCTGCACCTTCGCTGCTGATCACGCACCGGCACATGGGCCCGTGCTGGCTCCCATGGCTGCACAGACCCTGACCCACGGTCCCCCCCGTGCAGCCACCACCCACCCCTCCGCACACACAGGGCCCCTCGACCAGGAAACAGAAATGGAGATCAGACAGAAGACAGGGCGGACCGCGTCAGTCAGGTGCAGGGCATGGCCCCATGAGCACACTGGCCAGCCCCTGCTCGCACCCCTCCAGCCCCTTGTATCCCCTTTCACCTCTCTTTTCCCATGCTTGCTTCTCCTCAAACTACCCTGATGACCACCTCTTCTGCTTCCGGTTCCTCCCCTACACATCCCACAATAAGCCTTGTGCCACCTCCAGCACTCCACAAAGTGTCCAGCACACCCAGGCAGTGACCCCTCAGATTGTGTTGAGACCCTGAGATCCTCCACACACTCACAGTGGTGGACGTCCCACAGACTCACGGTGCTGGGTGTCTCACAGTCTCTGGGGCAGAGGCTCCCTGGAACCCCTTGGGAGGTGTCAGGAAGCGGCTGAGTATTCTGGCTGGGGTATCAATACCCCCATGGTGCCTCTGAGGTTCTTCATGGGGGTGGGGGTGTTATCTGGGTTCCCTGACCTGTCTTTTTTCCTCTGTGTTCCTCTCTTTGTGTGCAAATAAGCTATTTTATCACATAACCTAACAGTTTTACTATGATAAACCAGAAATATTCAATATATGTTTTGTCCCTGTGCAATAATATTTAATTTAAATGCAAAGTGTTTTGTGGTTCCAAGCTCAAAATGACATTTGAAGATAGTATATTGGGAGTTTTACAATAAGTCTGCATTGCATATGGCTTCACTTGGAATAACAGAGTATGCTTGTCATCTATATTGTAAAGATGTGTTGGAATTACGAATACATATGCTGCACCAAAATTAAGCCTAGCTTTGATTTGACTATCTAGGAGTGTAGTGGCCTGACTTTTGACTCTTTTAATCTTTAAAAAATCTACTTCAAGTAGAATATGTCTAAATAATATTGAAAAGCAGGTTATGGTTCGAGGTCCATTGAAGTCAACATAGAAAAGGACCTCATCTAAGATTAATCACCACAATTCAGTTAAGTTTCTGCTCTAGAATTACGACCTGCTGCTTTAAAGCTTCTCTGTCACTACAGTACTCTTCTGCAACAATAGCAAATTACACTAAAACAGTGCTTAATTAATTCAAACAACCTTTACTTCCAAATACTCCTTGGTGGGTGGCTGAGATTTACTGACTCTTTTGCAAAAGTCAGAAGCCCACATCAGGTCCTTGAAGACACCCAGACCTCAGCTGCTGGTGTGAGTTATTCCACCCTGTCAGCAGCTCGAGGTTCTTCATGGCTCCCCTGAGTGACAGCTCCTAGCCCATGCTGGCAGGAGTGAGAGAAGAGTGTCACGTATTTCTTCTAAGCTTATTTATGCTAATGCACAAGTTATGGTTACTTCCCCCCCGCCCCCAAGTATTTGTACATGCACATTCCCCACGGTCTTCTCACTTTCCCCCAACACTTACTGAAGGAATAGCCTGACAGTGCTGTGGAGGATTGGGTGAGACATCAAAACTCGAATGCTGAGAAACCTGCTTTAGCCTCGTGCGTGTTGGTGTGTTTCTGTGATTGAAGTAAACAGAATCAGACCCTATGAACATAAATATTTTTTTCTCTCAAAAGAGGTCAACACTTTGCCATGATTTATGCTTGTTGGAATTTAACGTGCAGTTGAAATAACCTACTTAAACATTCTGAGGCAACAGACATTCTTTTGTATGAGATGGTTAACAGCAGTGATGTAAGCCGAATAGGGACTAGTTAAAAGGAAATGCTATTGCTGAACTAACTTCTCAATAGATCAGCTCATTGCCTAGCTTTGGCACACCTCAGGCAGATCTAGAGGGAGGTAGTTTACTTCCAGAAATATGTCTCAGCAGTCAACCTTTGGGGCTGTAATTATACTTCACAATAAAGAGTTTACTGTAATACATATATTTTTTTCCTTTCTAATTGCATGATGAGGAATACAGATTTGCAAAGATGAATGTTAAAATTAATCCTTGTACACAATCAATCTGGAGTGAGCTAGGCATCAAATGGACAGGAACTATAACATATTATTTCAGGAGTATTCTTCTGTCTTTTTTATCTACAATAATTTAGAAAAAGTTTATAGTGCGTGCTTTGCTCAGGTGGAAGCTATAACATTTATCACGACAAGAAGACATATTTGTTAAAACCAGCAGTAACCAACAAATGATTACACCTTCAGCTGGTTCTCCTATAACCCATTATGTTTAAATGCTGAAAAAATGATAGATGTAACACAAACATCAGTTTTGCACACAACCATTTTAACTGCTTATGGACTGTGCTTTCAGTCCAATCATGTCTTGTTTTCTTCAACACCATCTGCAAAGGAGACAGTGTAGTAATTTTTATTAATCAAACTATTATTAGGTGTTACAGTCATATGTTTCTGAGGAAATGTCTTTGTAATGTCTGCAATATATATATATATACACGCTGCAATATGTTTATATACACTCATGTATATAATCACAGAAGTTGATTCTGTGGCTAAAAATGGTTGTGGCTGGTATAAACCTATTATTGGTTCCTGATGTGGAGGAAAGGCCTGACAGGAAAATAATGTATCATCTGAGCTAGAAATTTTTAGATGTACTGTAGTATAGCACCAAAGCTGTCAATGGTATTTCTACACTTATGCCAATGCATAAAATACTCTGAAAAAATGGTGTGAATTCCCAACAATGTTGTGAATGCCACTCAGGTATAATTAAGACTTTGTATTGAAATCTTGTGTTAATAACTTTTGTATTAAGCATTTATAAGCCACCCTTTTATCAGATCAAAGGCCATTCATTAAGATGCACTTTTGGTCGAAGGTTTTTGCATTATAATTGAAGCTTTCATGCCTTCAGAAAAATACAAGGCAGTATCCATTGGTTCCGCTTTATTGTGACAGTGAAAACCACCTAATGAGGAGGAGTTTAGTATTTGTGTCCTATATATGCCTTCTCTCATTTGTATCGCTTGTGTGTAAATATATTTTCAGCTGATGATCTCTGAGTGAATGTACATAAAAACTTTTTTTTTTAACTTCAATTAAGATGCTTCAGTAAATTTGTCTAGGCTTAATATATTCTGTGTGACAATTAAGCATTTATGAAACAGGAATTGTTACACCTAACTGTAGATGTTCACTGTATCTTGTCATTTCTTGTCCATAAATTGCATCTTCAGGTTTCTTACCAAAGTGACCCTAAGGTATAACTTGTCTAACCTACTTTCATTGCTAAGCCAGACGTTTTGGTATTTGATGTAGAAAATGCCATCATGGCTGTCAAGGAACAATACATGTGGATCACTACAATATTTTTTTGTGTAAGAAAAATGTGTATTATGGAAAAATGGACTAACCTTTAGGAAAATATGAAGAGAATAGACCAGTGCATTAAGATATTATTTATTTTTATAAAATGTCTTGCAGGTATAGCTTTCCCTAATAACCTACTTTTTGCATATATCAAAGTCATATTTTTTCCATTTTTATTTCTTAGCAGTGTTTTAAGTCTTCAAATTTATTTGTGAGGTGGAAAAATAGGGAAGTTATTCTCATGCCATAGTCCATGAATGTAAGTAGTATAAATACCCCAGAAAGCACAGAGGCAAGGACACCAGAATACAGGCAGCTCTTAAGAAGAGTATGGGGTTGTTTTGAAATTATCTGTGTTAGAGCCTTGTTTACACTAGCAAGCTCCACAATGCCCTCCACACCCCAAGGGTGTAACTACTTAAACTTAAGGTCAGCTCTGATACAGCAAAGCTGGGTTAATTTTGGACGAGACTTCTGTTCAAAACAGTGAAGCTGTGAGACAGAGCTGTATGAAGAGCCTTCTCTGGGTCTTGAGAGCTGCTTTTTGGCTCAGACCCTTGCCTGATGTCCTGGCCAGAGCTGTGCTGCAGCTGGTACCAAGCCATTGCCCAGCTGTGCACCAGGCATCCTGGTCAGACCTTGGACCTGCCTGGGGTGGCTGCGGGCTGGTCTGTCCCTGCTTGCTGTGTGGTGGGGCAGCCTTTGGCAGGCCTGGCCTCATGCTCCTGTACGTTTAGGCAGGCGGACTGAGGCTGTGCTCCCATTTCCAATGCTGTGTTGAAAGAAGCAATTGTGGCTGAAAAACCTTAGTCTGGATGAAGAAAACTTAGCAAAAACTGCTTAGAAGGAAGAATTTCTAATGGGTATATAGCGGAAAGCATGTGGAAGATATAGGAGGAGTTGTCACCAAGAGCAATGCTTTTAAAAAAATATGGGTATTTCTCTCTGGCACTGGATGATGCTGTTTTCTAAAACCAAACATCCTCATTTGACACAACTGCTGCCCCAGTTCTCCCTCAGGGTCTGGTCACTGTCCTGTGGCAGAAGTTGCCAATCTGCCTGTCTGTGCTGCTTATGTATCACTTACTAACCCATGCCTGTCAAAGCAAACTGGCTTAACCTTAAAATTTGAAATAGTAGATCTTTGCTAATTAAGCCTATTTTGACGGAAACAGCACAAGGAGCACTCACACAAACAGCTGAACCGGCTCATCACAGGCTGTTAAAGTGTTTGGTCCCTAAAATGAAATGGCTTTAAAAGAGTTAGCATTTTACCCAAGAGGCCAATGCAAATTTGATAGAGAGCTCCAGTGGAGAAACAAAATACAGGAAGTGAATAGAAATATGTAAGGAGAGAGAACACATAAATGTGTATGCTGCAAATTATGAGCTGGAAAAATTTTGGGTGTATTCAGGAGCAACATTCAATAGATGTCATTGTTTTATGGTACTATAATCATCTTCTCTTAAAAACATAAAAAACCTCAATGGATTGTGACTACTCAAGGATACAGGAAAGAGATGCTGAAATTTAAAAGGGTAGCTTTTAAATCTATGAGAAAATTCTCTTTAAAAAAGGCTGTGGAGCAAAGCAGAAAACCTCAGACACAGTAGATACAGACTTCAGACTATTCTTGGACACCTTCTTCAAGAAATGAGTGGTTTGCATACTAGTGAGAAGTGTTGAAATAAAATAGGGATATTAAAACCTCCATGACTTAGGGAGAGACAGTAAAGATATTGTTAGACAGAAAAAACACCCTTTGAAAACTGTTATCCTGTCTTGAAGAAATTCGACAGAAGACTATACAAGCTAACATTGAATTCTGAAATATAATAGGAAAATATGGCAAAAAGAATAACTTAAATTTCAAGATTAATCATTGAAATGGAATGATTCAGAAATTTAATGTGTTGATGAATTCTAAAATATTTTATGTTGTTCTAAGATGAATCTGTCTCATTTTCTTCCCTGTCACACTTCTGCCTCAACATCTTCTTTTTTACCCTAAAAAAAAGAATATGGAAAATATCTGCACATCAGAGGATACTTATTTGAACTTAATAAGAAATTTTTATAGAAATTGAAATTTTCACAGGGAAGCCTTTAGAGTAGTTTGAAATGACTACACAAATGGGTTACTGTCATCTTTTAAGTAAAAAACCAGCAGGCTAGCTTCACTACCTCTGTGAAATACTGATCAAGTTTTGTACTTTAATAGAAACTATGAAGACTTGTCTATGATAGGAAAATTGATACCAGAAAAGAAGTAAAAGAGCTAGCTAAATCAGAGTATGCTCATGCAAGAGAACTATCATAGGGAGCAGTTTTATTTCTGTACTTGAGATGTCTCAGCCAAGGAAGTTAAACCACTCTGATGCAATCAGCAAGTTTATGTTTTGTTTCTTCTCTCTTTAGTAGAAATCAATTAACCACAAAAGCTGAATGCAGTTTCACAGAGAGAAACAAGGTGGAATAATGCTCAAGGGAAAGGCTCTTCAGTAGATAACTGTTCTCGTCATGTGAGACTTGGCAATAGACATATTTAGAATTTTAATACTCTAAAAACTCATATTGAAAAACATTCAGGAGCATTTTCATTTTTCTCTTGACCAAACACCCATATCCATCACATAGAAAATGCTTTCTGTGAAAGAAGAGAAACTGTTATCTGTATGTTAGCAGGATAATTTTTACTACGATTTACTAAAAGGGGGTGATCTCTCCTAGAATTCAAAATCTACAAATTTGATACCCGCATCTGAAAGCACTACCTCTTTCTAGTCAATATAGTGTAATACAACTTTAAGTGTAGAGCAACACACTCTGAGGAAGTAATTTATCTTTGTCAGATATCTACATCAGGATTAAATGAATTGCAGTCCTGAAGTGCCTATTTCTCTTTATTGGTAATAAATGGACTTTAGACCACTAACTAGAAACCTCAGTGTGAAACAGAGCACGTGAAAAGCCCATTTCTCTCTATTGATTTTTAAGAAAACCTAGATGACTGTTTTCTTCAAAAATTTCAAATTTGAGTTATTAAAAGCAAGAATTGTAAATGGCAGTCAGTATTCATTCCAGTAGACTGGAGTTTAAAAATCTCTTGGAAAAAAACCCTAACATAATCCCTGGAATACACCTAGTTGGTTATGCAAGTTGGTACAAACCAGAAACTTCCTTCTGATTTCCTCCTTTTGGTTTCTTAAAGCATGAAATTACATGTTTTACTTAATTGTTGTCTTAGCAGATAGGTCATTCAAGCCACGAAGAATTCTTCAGGATGGTTTGGTTAGTAGAACTTCAGGTGTGTTATTATTCTCTTTTGCTAAAAACTCTTCTGGGAAAGAAGATATGAAAGAAAAACCATTTATCAGATGTTTTAAGTAAATGTGTTTAACAAAGGAAGAATCAAAGAGAAACAGTCAAAGAATGAGAGATGGCACCAAGACTCACAAAGAAGCTTTCCTTATGGAAGACTCCATAAAGAAGTATGTTCTTCAGCTTCCTAAATTGTATGTTTGCACAAAGCAGGCAGAACAGGAACCTCTTCTTATTAGAGTCTTTGGGTGCCAAAATGGTGTAAGAAGAACAATGAAGCGCACACCATATCTTTTACCTTCATTTTTCTCACTGATGTTGTCTATTTCCTTCTCATTTTCAATTTGAAGAAAAAAAAATCTGCTAGTAAGTGACACCTTCTAATCTGCTACAGAGAAGCCTAGAGGGACTTGTTCGCTCAAGCTCACTGGTGACATAAACAGCATGCTGCAGATCATATTTTTTCCAATTCAAAAGTGCCTGAACACCTAGCTCTCAGATGACTTGCAACATGATATGTAAGAGTGGATAATTTCACACAGCTCATATCCTTATTTTCATCACATTTCATATGGGGAAGAAAAAAATTCCATCTGTCTCTTTTTGCAGGATGTGTCCACAATTTATTCTACAACTATTCCTTTCATTATGTTAATAATGGGTCTCGTACATATGCTCTTTGGCAATTTGTATACACAATTTACTTCTGTTTTGGATCTTTCCACATTGCAAATTTAAATAATTTCAAGCACCGCTCAGCAGATGAATGGCCAGGTCTGGTTTCCTCAAAATCTCCAGGAAAACTAAACTCGTTAACTGAAAGAAACTGAATCAGCTCTGCTGCATTTTTGATGTAGCACCTGGTCTTGTTTAATTGAATTTAATTTAATAGAAATGATTCAATCATTTTCCCACCTCCTGTTCACTCTTTTGCCTCTCCCCATAAAGCCACAACTCACAGGAAATATGTTCTATCTACACATCAACCCACCACCCCTTTTTTTTCCTTTCATCGTACCTTGTAAGTCATTAAATATACACAGAATTTACCATAATACTTCTTGATTGTATGAGGTGAGTAACATGGATAATTGTGGCGGGTTGACCCTGACTAGACACCCGGTGCCCACCAAAGCCGCTCTATCATGCCCACTCCGCAACTGGACAAGGGAGACAAAATATAACAAAAGGCTCATGGGTTGAGATAAGGACAGAGAGGGATCACTCACCAGTTACCATCACAGGCAAAACAGACAACTCAGAAAAATTGATTTAATTTAGTCCAAATCAAATCAGAACAGACTAATGAGAAACAAACCCAAATCTTAAAAACACCTTCCCCCACCCCTCCCTTATTCCGAGGCTCAACTTCACTCCCGATTTCTCTACCTCCTCCCGCCAGCAACACAGGGGGATGGGGAATGGGGGCTGTGGTCAGTTCATCACACGTTGTCTCTGCCGCTCCTTCCTCCTCAGGTGGAGGGCTCCTCACACTCTTCCCCTGCTCCAGCATGGGATACCTCCCACAGGAGACAGTCATCCTTGAACTTCTCCAACATGAATCTTTCCCCTGGGTTGCAGTTCTTCATGAACTGCTCCAGTGTGGGTCCCCCATGGGGTCACAAGTCCTGCCAGCAAACCTGCTCCAGCGTGGGCTCCTGTCTCCATGGGGCCACAGGTCCTGCCAAGCGCCTGCTCCAACACAGGCTTCCCATGGGGTCACAGCTTCCTTCAGGCATCCACCTGCTCCAGCATGGGGTCCTCCACTGGCTGTGGGTGCATATCTGCTCCATCATTAACCTCCATGGCCTGCAGATATATGTCTGCTCCACCGTTAACCTCCATGGGCTGCAGGAGGACAACCTGCCTCACCATGGTCTTCTCCACAGGCTGCAGGGGAATCTTCTCCTGTGCCTTCCACACCTCCTCCCCCTCCTTCTTCACTGACCTGGGTGTCTACAGAGTTGTTTCTCTCACATATTCTCACTCCTCTCTCCAGCTGCAATTGCACAGGGTTTTTTTTCTCCTTCCTGACTGTGTTATCCCAGAGGTGCTACCAGCATCACTGATGGTCTCAGCCCTGGCCAGCAGGGGGTCTGTCTTGGAGCCAGCTGGTGTTGGCTCTGTCAGACATGGGTGAAACTCCTAGCACGTTCTCACAGAAGTGACCTCTATAGGTCCCCCACTACCAAAACCTTGCCACACAGACCCAGTACAACTTAAAAAATAAAATCGCCCATTTTAATACAAGAGAAGAAGCACAGGAAAAAAATTGGGAAGAATGAGACTTTGAGTCCAAACCCAACCCCATATCTATCAGCTTCTGTGTGGGGGGAGTGGGTAGGGAACAGGGAGAGCTTTGGCTACCACTCGCCACTTCCTGAGTTGCTTTTTAGCATCTATGTTAATACTTGGTTGAAGGACAGCAATTTATTGGTGACATGGACCATAGCTGGTACAGCAACCATTTCTACTTCCTGAGAAGGAAGAGGAAAGCAAGAAGGTGACTAAAAGGTGTACCCGAGTTACTGTGTCTCCTGGGAAAGACCCTATACTGATGCAATTTATGAGCAAAGCCTTGCTTAAGGCTTTGCATAACCTAGAAATTTAACTAGGAAGTCTTACTGAAGAATTATAAGTCAAAAAGCATGGACATTGCCAGGTACTTCAGAACTCTTTTCTAAGAATATCCTTATTGTTTACTAAAAATCCAGAGGAACTATCATATTGTCACAACTGAAAAAAGACATGTGAGAGGGTATATTCAATCTACATATTTGGTGGGGGTTTTTTGCTTGTTTTGAAAACAGTAAAACTTTCAACTTCATTTGGAAGGTACCTGTTCTGAATAAGAAAATAGGAACAGGTTAAATGGAAAGGGTAATATTTTCAGATGTTGCAATTACTTGAGAATTTTTACTGATCACAGTTCATCTCTTGTCAATAAAAACAATACAGCCACATAAAGATAATTGCAGATATTACATTTGAAAGCAATATCTAAAATTATTTGTCCACAGACTGTTTTATCCCTTTAAACTATTATCTTTTTCTCCCTAACGGCTGAGTTCTGACTCCCATGCATACAATGAGTTCTTAGCTGTTTGTTTCCAGTTTCCATTTTGCATTTCTTTCACTTGTGTAGAAGACAGCTTTTAAGAGAATCAATCTAAACAGTCACAAATAAAATCAAGATAGTTTTTATTTAAAGAAAAACTAATAACTTCATAAAAGTGAATACTTGTGTTCCCTTTATAAAGAATGAAAGCAAATCTACTGAAAACACTGAAAGAAAAGCCTTTTAACTTGATCATACACCTTGGGTGTGTCCAGAACTAAATTAATTAAAAGTTTCACAGGATAGTCTGACCTAACAAGATTTATTCTAAAAGTTTAGACAAGAAACTTTAGATAAGTGAAAAGCATTTTCATCATGGTCATGCATGATACAAAGCTATGACGTAGGTCAATCAGTGAGTATTCACTGATTTTCTTTTTTAATCCAGGCAAATTTTGTGTGTAAATTAAAGTGATGAGCATTTTCCAAAGAAGAGGGAGGTAGCAGGAAACATGTTTCCCAACATAAGTGCAGGATACACAACAAAAAACGTCTGTGCTAATGTGCATCAAGGCAGACCAGCTGTGAACATCATTGTGCATCTCAGGATACCACTAATATCTGTGAGAGTCTGGCTGAAAATTCCCAATTTAAACTGATAATCTCTCAAAGAATCTGATCAAAACTTTCTGCAGCTCCAACTTGTCTATTTGCCCATGATCTTTTTCAACCGGATGTATGAGCAGGCAGGAATATGTATGTGTTTTGGTAAGGGGGAGCACTCCAGTAGCCACCAGTACTTTCTCAGGAAAGTACTCTTAGCCACCGTTTTAAAGATGCTTAGTGTCACCCAATGACCTGTAGGTAAACAGAGTCTTTGAAGTTTCACTGACAGTAAATCTATAAGGAATTCAGTTCATATGGCCCAATGGCATAATCCTCACTTTATAAGTAACATTGTAGAAAGGACATGCTCTTTTTCTCTATATGTAGAGCATGAAACTTTGGAAAAGAAATAATACTGCTCTGACACGAAAGTTTTCTGACATCTGATAAAATTATTCAGAAGTTTAAAAATATATAATTTGAGACAAAATAAACACTTTAGCACAAGAGAACTGTCACTAATATGTATGGTAAAATTGCCTAATGTGTTCCATGATAAATCCTGTTTCTAACTCTTTCCAATTTTTCTAAGCTATAATCACTTGATGTGAAAATTTCTCTGCTTCCTGGCTGCTCCAGGCTGAGCTATTTGGGAAAATAAACCAGAAAAACTAGCTGGTTCTAGTTCCAAGTTAGAGACAATTTGATACTCTTGTCAAAGGTAAAAATATTCTGACTTTTTTTTTTTTTTTTTAATGCCCTTTGGGGGTCCGGGAAGAGGAGGGTAGGTAGGGGAAAGGGAAAAAGAAACTATGTCAAGAACCAGAGGAATTTGAAACAGAAACGACTTTTTGCAAGTGGACACAGGCAGCATTTGTGTCTTTCAGAAATGTGCTGAAAGTCTTACTTTTCATACAGAAATTTTGATTATGTTAAGGAAATAATTTTAATTCAGAAACTATTTAAGCTATTTATGTAGAAAAATCCTAGTTAATTTTTCCTTCTTCTTTCTTTTGAAAGTTAGAAATTTCCGATTTCATCTATTGGTTAGGTTAATGTATGAAGATTGTTTTTACCTGCAATGGACCATTTATAAACAAAATTGTACAGGGAGTATTCAGGGCAGGAAAGAAAAACTACCACCTTGATATATCTTCTGGTAATTTTCAGTGCTTAGATCTTTTACATTTTCTGCAGTCACTATTGTGTAGTATGTAGAGATTAATTTCCTCAGCGAGCACTTGCAAAGGAAGAAAGCACTTGTGCTCTAATGAGTTTGAACCTTACGCCAGGACAACTCTAATTGATCCTGCTCTTTAGGAGAAATCCTTTTCTTAATGATCCCTTCAAGCCGCTTAATAGACATGAGAAAATTTACCTTGTAGTCTTTCAAGTATGAGTGCTTGATGGAGACTTAATGAGTGACTTTCTACTGTTTCTCTTTGGAGTTTATCACAAGCTTAACACACTCTCAGTTAACAAGATGTCTGACAATATACAACCTGCTGCTTTGTTTATCATCATTTAACTGGTATTTTTTTTGGTAATATTGATCTTAAAGCTCACAGAGAAAATAGGTATGTCTTCTAGCACTAGTGGTAAGTGTTACCATGTCAGCAGTTATCTTGTGGAAATACATTGATATTAATGTCTGTGACTAATTCTACTTCTTTTCCAGATTCATATAGATGAGGCCTATGGAAAGTTGAGAAATTTTCTAGAAACCAAAGGGAGTTTGAATTACAGTAAAAGAGAAGCCAACAAAACATCCAATTCCACAAAATCTGCATCTTGATCAAAGGTTGCAGAGAGGACAGATATGTGGTAAGACATCTTTTTTATCCTTTTTTTTTCTTTTTCTTTTTTTTTTTTCTTTTCTGTATTCTAGAGAAAAGAGCTAATCACCAAAGGCAAGGCCATGCTTGACCTTTGGATAGTACATTCAGAGTACAGCCAGGCAGTATTCACAGGCATTGTTTCTCAAAGGTGAAATGCCTTTGTTCATCTATTCCTGCTACAAACGGAACAGTAGTCACTCCTGTGCTTGGGAAAATGAAGTTTACTGTGTTTAGATTCTGGAAAATTTGCTGTGGAAAAACAGCATTGTAAACACCCACTTCTTGCAACTTCATTATCAGAATTCTACATGCAGATCCCCCACCAGGCCCAAATTTAGGACCCAGTTACTAGTAGGTACCTGCTTATTAAATAGAAATATAGTCAGTAGAATTGAATGCAAAGGATGAAATACCATTTTTCCTACCATATCAGAACTGTCAGGGTGTGATCTAAATCTGGACTGGAATCTAGGTGTACTGAGTGGATAGATATGAATCTAGACACTAAGCACTTAAATATGAAGGAAGATATGTGTACTTTACTATGTAAAAACAAATAAGCAAATGAACCCCACCACTGTGGTGTATGATAGGCACAGACTCCGTAGGGTTCAAGTACAGAATCCACTTTATTACAGAATTTTCTGATTATATAGTATTTCTTGTTAAAAGGGGAGGCTCTTTTATTCCCCAATCATCACCCGATTTGTGTTCCCTGCAAGATCTGTTATTCTGTTTTTCTCTTGCACCTGGCAGGCGCCTGGCTGTCTGTTCTCAGCTCCTTATCTCCTGGATTCGGCCAGTCACATGTTATTTACGAGCTACTGAAGAATGCAAGGCCTGTTTTGTGCATATCTTTGAACCGCTGTTTTTCGCTGCTTTAGCGCACAGGTCGAAATCGCACATTTCCCATGCTGTCTTTATTCGCTAAAGGGTTGTTCTCCGCATCTCCCCCTTTTTTGTTTATGACAATCCCGTTGAGCAACAGTGTGTCCATACACATGCCTCTATCTTCTGCGCTCATCAGATAGCCGACCGTAGAATCTGTAAAAAAACCACCAAGAACAAGAAAAACAACACAGTGCCTATGCCAATAAAAACCCACATTCGAAAATTTAAACCACTAAACCAAGTTTTCAGATTTAGCCATGATAAGTCATTTTTTAATGTGTTGAATACACTTTGACTCATTAGTTCCCGTAATTTTTTAATTTGGTCCCCCAACTGATCATGTAAAGATTGAATATTATGTTGAAGAGATAAATCAAATGTCCTTGTAAATGTTGTTTCACAATTCCAATCATGCTGAGTGTCATTCCATAGAAGAGATGTGACACACAAGGCCTTATATTTATGTTAGTCGAGATAAGACTTATTTTATAAATCGCTAAAAGTTATACAACTCCTAAAGTCTGGTGAAGACAGAGTAATACAAAAAGATCCATTACATGATAGAATAATAGCATTGGAGGTTAGAGCAAAAGATAAGGATGGGTTGTGCAGACCATGATTTTGCTTCAGACAAAAGCGTTATATTAGCCTTAGTTGCGTTCTCCGTCATTAGTACTTGATATAATTGTCACTTAATAAAAGGAAAGGCCCATCTGCCAAATATTTGAATGAGCCAGGAAAAAGGATATCTGATGTGTTAAAACTATCATTATGCAATTCTATAGGCCACCATATCTTAATTGTAAGGTTGATCGATCCCAGATGCAACATCATCTTGGTGTTTCTTATCGTCCTGTTCATCTTCAGTATGCATTTTCACTTGCGCTGGTTTTACATATCTTGCAGGGGTCCAAGAGGGACCTGAGGGAAGAGAAACACAAGCATATCCCCATCCCCAGGTAAGCAAGGGGACCGGTCCTTCCCATTGACCAGATTCCAAATTTTTATAAAACACCTGAGGCTTCACGGTAGAGGATTCCTCAGTTCTAAAATGTCTATCTACTGCGGAACTATATTGCTTAAATCCAGATAGATTAAGAAAAGTTAAAACATAAGTAGCTTTGTCTAATATTTCCTGTGGTGTTGTCCCTATTGGATTCCCCCATTTTTGTTTATCAATAATAGATTTCAAAGAACGGTGAGCACATTCTATTATTGCTTGACCAGTAGGGGAACGTGGGATTCCAGTAACATGTTCAACTCCCCAATCCTGTAAGAATAACAGAAAACGTCGAGAAACATAAGCTGGGCCATTGTCTGTTTTAACTTTCCGTGGGACCCCCACGGTCGCAAAACATCTTAAAAAATGCTTCACAACGTCTCTGGCACGTTCTCCGGAATGGGCAGTGGCTACCAGAAAACCAGAGAAGGTGTCAATAGAAACATGAACATACTTAAGGCGTCCAAAAGAAGAAATAGTGTGACATCTGATTGCCACAAATCATTAGCATTTAAACCTCTGGGATTAGTCCCTGGCAAAACTGGCAAAGGGGACAGGCGCTGACAATCCGAGCATGCTCAAATTATATCTTGAGCCTGTGCGGTAGTTAAAAAGAAGTGCTTTCGTAATGAATGTGCGTTTTGGTGGAAACATTCATGAGCTAATTTTGCCTGATCAAAACGTCGAGTCAAAACCGCAGCCATTGTAAATTGGTCTGCTATTGTATTACCTTCAGCAAGGGGTCCTGGCAAGTTAGTGTGAGAACGAATATGGACAATGAAATAAAAATGCTGTCTTATTTTTAAAAGTTGGGCTAGATTTAACAATAAATCAAACAACTGTTTGTTGTCTACCTCTCGTATAAAAGCAGATTCTAAGCGCTGAACAATACCTGTAACATATGCAGAATCTGCAACGATATTAAGAGGTTCCTTAGAAAATAACTCAAAGGCACGGACTGCTGCAGCTAACTCCACAATCTGCGTCGATCCAGATAAGTGAGAAATATCTGAAGCCCACTCCTTCCAGTTTGTGTGACGCCACACAACTGCAGCCTTACCTGTTTTACCAGAACCATCGATAAACACAGTACGAGCATTTTGTAGAGGAACAGAACTCAACAAAGACCGTGGTTGAAGAGGTAAACAGTGCAGAGAACCTAATAAACGATGGCGTGGCAAAGAATACAAAATAACATTAGTATAATCAGCCAATGCAGCCTGAAAAGTCAAAGTATTACACAATGCAACATGAAATTCTTCTTTGGTTAATGGTAAATGAAAGAAGGTAGGATCTTGTCCTGTCAATTGTTGACATTTCAAATGACCCTGCGAAAGAAGTATAGCAATCATTTCTAGGGCAGTGGTCAATGTTTTCGCAAAAGAATGTGGCAAAAATAACCACTCCAAAACGCGTAAAGCATGCTCTTCCTTCCGCACCTTCTCGTCCCACTGACCTAGGAGAGCATATGGTTGAAAGGAATGATAAATGATAAACAATCGAACTGGTAATTGCAGAGAAATTCGATGAGCAAATGTAAAATTAATTTTATCCACCACTGTCTGCAGCGCCAATTGGGCTGCTTCTGTCAATTGTCTAGGAGAAGTTAGTTCAGGATTCCCCTTCAATAACAAAAACAAGGGCGACAGTTCGTGTGTCGTTATTCCCAACAGTGGTCAAAGCCAGTTAATTGTCCCCAACAACTTCTGTAAGTCATTTAGAGTACTCACTGTAGTAGCAAGTCGTATAGACTGTGGATATACATGCAAATCAAGAAGTTTCCAGCCGAGATACTTCCATGGAGGGAGTGATTGTACCTTTTCCGTCGCAATTTCGAGACTGTATCGCCGAAGCTCAGCTACTAAACTGTCGAAAACTTGGGAAAGAGATGATTCAGTCTCCACAGCCAACAAAATATCGTCCATGTAATGATATAACGTGATTGCATCATATGTTTTGCAAATATTTGACAAGGCCTCACTAACGACAATTTGGCATATAGTCGGGCTATTTTTCATTCCTTGTGGTAAAACCACCCAATGAAACCGTTGCATGGGTCTATCATTATTAATCACAGGAACTGAAAAGGCAAAATGAACACAATCTTCAGGATGTAAATGAATGGTGAAAAAGCAATCTTTTAAATCAATAACCTTCAAATGCCAATTGTCTGGAATCATAGTGGGATTAGGAGTTCCTGGTTGCAAGGCCCCCATAGGTGCCATCACTGCATTAATAGCTTGGAGGTCCTGCAACAATCTCCATTTGCCAGATTTTTTAGGAATAACAAATATAGGAGTATTCCAAGAGCTCGTGGAAGGAACAATATGGCCTAATTGTAGCTGCTCTTGCACCAATTCATGAGCCCTTTCTAGCTGCTCACCTTTCAAAGGCCACTGATCTACCCATACTAGCTTATCTGATAACCAAGTCAGTTTGAGTCGCGGCTGAACGTCAGTGGCCCGTGTTAAAAATGTGTTGTTATTGTCATGTTCCATTATTGCAAGAGATCGCGACCCCATAAAGTACATGGCACAGTTAAAACACATGGTTTTAAAACCGCTTGTTTATTGTCAGGACCTTTCACAATCAAGGAATGCATACTCTGCCAAGGTGTTTGTGTCCCTCCAATCCCAGTAACAGCAGCAAATGCCTGTACTAATGGCCATTCCTGTGGCCAGTCCGATTGTTGAATAATAGAAACATCCGCTCCGGTGTCCACTAAGCCAGCGAACACCCGACCATTTACTCTACAAGTCAACATCGGTTGTCCCGTGGTAATCTTCCGTGTCCAAAAAATGTGAGGCAGACCTGTACTACCAAACCCAGAGGACCCCCTTTCGCCCACATGGGCAGAACTTTCAGTTTGAACTTGTGTTGGGCAGCAAAAGCAATTGTGCAATTCGCTCTTCAATAGGTATAGTACAAGGTGGTGTTGGGGTCCAAACCATAATTTTTATTTCCCCAGTATAATCAGAGTCTATGACCCCAGGCAAAACAAATAAACCTGCTCTGGAAGTGGAGGAACGACCGAGCAATAAGGCTCATAAACCCTTAGGCAAAGGACCATACACTCCTGTAGGCACTAGATGTACTGACTGATCTCGAATTACTGTGGATTGACTGGTGCCAGGTCCAACCCGGTGCTGCCTGCTGTGGCTGGTCTGAGAGACTCGACTGTAGTGAGTTGCCAGCGTTCATCTGGCTTATTTGTGCCAGCCATGTCAAGGACTGTGCCTGAGGGGGCTGGGGCTGGGTCCTGTTGTATAGTCTCGGGGCACCGGACCTCGCGCCCCTCATCCCGTTTCCCGAGGTATTCTCAGGGAGTGAATTGCCCTGTTTATCAAACCTAGAGCAACACTGATTACCCCAATGGTATCCTTTTTGACAACGAGGGCATAATCGAGCAAGTTGTCTTCCCTGCCCTCCTTGTCCTCGTCCTCCTCTTCTCGCTTTCAGACAATCTTTCTTTCCATGCCCTTCCTGACCACAGGAGAAACATTTAGTAGCAGCTCGTGCAACTGCCAACTGTTGAGCTAAGGCAGCAGCTAGCATATCTGCCTTATGTTGCTCAGAGCCCACGTTTTGGCATGCTTTAATAAGATCATTCAAAGTTTTTGCGTGATTACGAATAGGATCAATGGCTCGCCTGCAGTCCGTGTTTGCATTCTCAATAGCGAGCTGAAACAATAACAATTCTGCTGCTTCAGAAGAGTCTATCTGTCTCTGTATAGCAGTTTGTAAACGATCCAAAAATTGTATGTACGGCTCCTGAGGTCCCTGATGAATGGAAGCAAATGACGACTCTCGCTTGCCGCAATCCGGCACCTGTCGGAGTGCCCTCAAGGCTAACCCTGTGGCTTGGGTAAGAACATTCCGTGATAGTCCAGCCTGTGCTATCCTGGTAGCATAATGACCTTCTCCCATTAATTCATCAAGACCAATAGCAATTCCTGCCGTTAAATTGTTCATCACCTGAATTTGCACCAGCTCACGGTATTCTGAAAACCACACAGAGTACTGTGCTGCAGACAACACAAGACGTAGGATGGATTTCCAATCTAAGGGTGTCAGTACGTAAGATTCCCCTATAACCTGTAACAAGTTCATTGTGAATGATGCCTGCAAACCATACTCCTTTATCGATTTGCGGACCTCCTTTATTACATCATATGGTAGATGAACGTATTCGGGGGGTCTATTCAGTTGATACAACACAGGCATGGCTTGAAGAAGCGATATGTCCCCTCTTTTTAGTGCCTCTGTCCGGCACTCGTCAAGTAGTCCACCCGAGATTCCAGACTGAACAGTTCCTTGTAATGGGTAACTTGAGGGGGGAGGTGGGGGTGCAGAAGGGAGCGGGCGCGCACCAAGTGGGAGGGGTGGGGGGGTGGGTGTCAGGGATATCTGTGAGAGAGTCTTTTGTCTCTGTTGTTGCAAAATCTCTTCTGCTGTGGGGGCAGAAGCAGCCATCACTTTTACAGGAGTAAGCGAGGGATATAAATCCGGCTCTCGTTCGGGGTCAATGGGACCTGGATCAAAAGGATCCCCAGGGTCTGCTCCACCCTCCGACATCGGGGGTTCAGTCACCACCTCAGCATAGTCTGACTCCAACTCAGGATCTATTGAACGAGATTCTTTTCTCGTATTTGTCTTAGTGGGTGGTAATACGGAGTCATTCACTTTCTGCAATACCTGTTCAGCAGGTAGCAGAGTCCTGAGAGCAGTATAAACCACACGCCAAGTAATCAATATATCATCGGGGAGCTCCAACTGCAAAAGCTGCTTAGCTTGCAGCTCCTCTCCAACCTTCTGCCATTGAGTGAGATCATATGAGCCTTTAACAGGGAACCATGGACAATAGTCCCGAATCCATACAAGCAACCTCACCAAATGCAGCGGAGCGACCTTAAAACCTTGCTCTCGTAAAATACGTTGTAAATTCTCTGTATGCAACTTCTGTTCTCGAGTTGCTGACTGTCCCATAATGAAAAAACGACAGTCTAAAAAACTTCCCCGCGGCTGCTCACCTGCGTCATCCAGCGACCGGTGATGAATATGAGCGCTCGGTGCAGTGCAATTTCCTCTTTCCAGCTATGCAGGGGTACACCACCAGTAATTATCCACACTGCCTTTCCTTCTTCGGTTTTTCAAATCCTTCTTCTATTTTTCAAGTCCTTCTTCTATTCTTCAAGTCCCTATTCTATTCTTCAAGTCCTTGTTCTATTCTTCAAGTCCCTGTTCGGGCGCCATTTGTGGCATATGATAGGCACGGACTCCGTAGGGTTCAAGTACAGAATCCACTTTATTACAGAATTTTCTGATTATATAGTATTTCTTGTTAAAAGGGGAGGCTCTTTTATTCCCCAATCATCACCCGATTTGTGTTCCCCGCAAGATCTGTTATTCTGTTTTTCTCTTGCACCTGGCAGGCGCCTGGCTGTCTGTTCTCAGCTCCTTATCTCCTGGATTCGGCCAGTCACATGTTATTTACGAGCTACTGAAGAATGCAAGGCCTGTTTTGTGCATATCTTTGAACCGCTGTTTTTCGCTGCTTTAGCGCACAGGTTGAAATCGCACATTTCCCACGCCGTCTTTATTCGCTAAAGGGTTGTTCTCCACACACCATTACATGAAAAACAAAGGAACTTTATATAAGAAATTACACATGATTCATACATACATATGTGTGTAATCATATACAGGTCATATGCAGGTAATATTCCTTTCATGACTGTTGCAGATGGGTTTATCTGCCCTCAGGTCTGTTATCCATAACCTGAGAAGAAGAGAACGTGGTCATCTTAATAATAAATTCAGGTTGGATTTCTCCAAAAATAGTCTGGGAGGAAGGAGGATCAAGCTTATTTTTCAACTGGACATATAGATGGCGTACCATATCAGTGTGTAAATATAAGGTAAAATGTATGGATTAAATAACAAATGCACAAGTAGGTATTGGAAAGCAGGAAAAAAAAGTAAAAATACAAGACACCAGATCTTGAGGCTCTGCAACAGTACAATATATTGCATATATTCTGTTAATTGGGTATTCAGTCTTACTCCCAGAAGAAAGACAGGGCTTTCCAAGCAGCCTGTAGCAGAGAAACAAATGGAACAAATGTGTTAACTGAAATTAAAGATAGATCACAAAAACTCATGAAACAGAACACAAGGCTACTCTATAGTTGTAAAACAAATTGGAATTAAAACCAACGAGAACAAACCAAACAAAACAAACCAACAAAACCCAAAACCATCCAACGAAAGAAAAATATGGTACTCTGAAAAATGAGGAGTGAGTCCTTAGATATATAAAAATAAAGTATATGCAGTAAAAAATAATAATGAAATAAAAATGTCTTATCATGAAAAAGGAGCAATGCGTGTGTATATACATCTATACATACACACATATGCCATACAAATATACACATGCATATACATGTATATGCATATACATATACATATGTGTATGTGCAATTTTTATACACATATACAGATATATTTTTATATACAAAGTTTTTGTATACATATGGCATGTATGTGTATCTATTTATTATTTAAGTTTCAGGTACCACTAGGTACATATATATACCAGTAGGTATGTATAAGTATAAATGCTTTCCTCTCTTTCTTTCCCTTAATGAGAAACTGTTTAGTGAGCTTTTTTTCCTTTTTCAGGCTAGTAATAATGGAACCATTCCCTTCCTCATTGCATAGCTAAGTTATACCCAGTCCTTTTGGTGTAATTTCCAGGGTTATGATCATAAGAAATTATGTTTCTTTCATGATTCAAAGAATGAAAGATCTACCTTTACAGCTGTCTTTCCTGGTTTTCATTTTTCAGTGTGACCACAATATAGATTTCCCTAATAAGGGAATTAGAATTAGTCTTCCTATCAAATATGTGATTATCTAGCTCATTTATCGAAGAGATAAAATGTGAATTAGTTTGGATTTATAGAATTTTAATGAATGCATGATATATTAATTTCTAACCTCTTATTAAGAATTCTGAAATTGAATATGGGTATTGGGCATGTCACTGATGACATCTGTTTGTAAAATTACAGATATTTAATATTATTCTTCAAGTTTCTGGTATGCATTAGGTAATGAGGGCTCATAAATGTGTGTCTTTTGCCTTCTGGACAGATGCTACCTCATTTTAGTGCCACAGTAAATGACAGAAATCATGCTATCTAAGTGTACTAGAGTTCACCTTCTACTATGAAAAATCAGTTTCCCACAAACCAGTGAAAAGATCCCAGGCAAATTAGATGGCAATTTTTTTGGTCTTTAGTAGTATCAGAGCATTTAACTATGGCAGATTTTTTTTTAAAATATTCTAGCTCCAGTTCAGAATTTGCATATGTGTAGGTCCATTAAAATAATAATATGATTAATAATATGGTGTTCTGATTCAGGAGATTTTAATGTAAAATGGTTTGCTGATGTAAATTACATTTTCCACAAAGTATTTTTTTGGGGAGGGGGAAGTACCACCATTTAGCACAAACCCAAAAAGTAGGTTAATTACCTGTTAGCTGTGTATATCAGTGCAAAGAGAAAATAATTTTAACCGTAAAGATTATTGTCTTATCTAAGCATCTAGACTAGGGTATCAAGATAATATGCCAAGAAGAGAAGTTTCGGCTCATTTCTCTTTCTAAATAATTAAATAACTAGGATGAGGGGCATCCAGTTCAAGACTACTGAATAATACTGTGCTACTCCTGCCTTTCTGTTACTTTTTCTCCTGTGCTATTTATCTTTCCTGGTGCTGCTGCTTCTTCCCTGTCACTTTATAAACTTCTGTTAATGAGCAAACGAGTAACTGCCAGACTACAGTTCTACATCTACACAATTCAACACATCTGATTTTAGTCAGATATTACTGCTAGACCTGTCATAAAACAGCTAGACCTGTGCACAAGGTATTAATAATAAAATCATCTAAGGAGAGATATGGAGGATGTGTTATTCATTTGTAAACTTCATATATTTGTGTGCCCCATTACACAAGGCAAAGTGACATTGATATCAAAGATATCAAATGCAGCTTAAGTTGTAAGTCTTAAGGTAATCCTTTTTCCTTCACCCATAACAGTAAAACAATATTGTCTAGGTCTACCAGTCTAGTATATTATACATAGATTTTATATATATTTCTCGTAATCATCAGCCCACTTGGAGGTTACATTTATTTTCACTTTCCATAGCACGGCAAAATACATGTCATATTTTAGAAACAGAGAAAGGCTGTCTGAACATTAGTGTTTAAAATCTAGGTCCTTCTGAGGTAAATGGGACTTTTGCCATCAAATTCACCATTATCATTACTGCACACCAGAGAATTAATTTGTTGTGAAGCTGATTCTGATGAAACAACACAGCAGCTGGTGATTTCCATATTTGGAACATAAATGGAAACTCTTGGCCTTATGGATCACTTTTAAAAGGGAGTATGTGAACTGTATGTATAATTTTGTAACATTAATTTGGCATATGAAAATCAGTGGCCCAGTCCCTCTAGCCATGAACCATGAGGTCAATGGGAGCAGGGATTATTCAATACTAGGAAGACTGGTTTGGAGACTTGTTCACTCCAGGTCTATGGGAAAGGTTGGCAAAACTTCACGAGATTATTATAAGGGCAAGAAGATGAGTCAAGCACTTTTAGAGGTAGAACATCATCTATGGTGACACCTTCACTGCTAACCTTCCTTTAGGACTCTTTCTAGGCCTCTGATCTGCCTGTCTCATGAAAACCTTTTAACAAGAAATTTTTGGGTTTTTTCTTAAGTGCATTCTTTCTTCTTTTTCTCCACCTTCTCCTCCTCCTTCTCCTCCTCCTCCTTCTTCATTCTGATAGCTCTTTGTTTGTGTTCTGGTTTTGTTTTTACAAAAGCTTCATACCTTGAATTTCCATTACTTCACTGCTGTCAATGTGTGTTTATTTTCAGTTCCCACTTAGAAGGGTAAGAGGGCCTTGAGGAGACATCAAAAGTCAAGACAGAGAGACAAAGAGGGTTTGCTGACGGCAGCTTCACAGACTAGATTAAGCAGACATCTCTTTTATAGCCTGAAAAGTTCTTTCCTCATTTACTTTACAAGTTGACTTTTATTATAAACTTTAAATCACAACCACATGGCCAAGATTCATGGACCTTTTTAATTACCAGTCATCTGACGCACCAATCAAGGTATAAATTAGATGCACACTCTTATAATATCTAGACCATGAGGAAGTCTGTGTTTAAATTTCATCCATGTATTTGAGAGTAGTGTCATATTTAAAATGGGACTCTTCTAATCTACTCTAGGTTGAATCCTAACACTGTGAGCAAATGACAACCAAACCAATCTTAATTATCTTTTTGGGGAGTAAGTGATGACTAAGGCAATTATGTAAGTCTATGTAAGTCCATATTATTAACACTAAATTACATTAATACCTTCATATCATTAAGCAAGAATAATAATTACATTAATTATTAATTTTTATATTTAAAGAAAAAATAAAACACCTTATTAAAAAAAACCCTCATAGACTTTTTTAATGTTATACTGTGCTGCTCTAAACCTACAGTATTTAGATAGACACAGTATGCAAATAACCTAAGTACAGAATGTGAACAGTTCATGATTTAGGATCCAAGTCCCATATAATTAGTATAGCACTTCAAACCCCTCTAACTTCAAGTTCTGTATCTGCATACATTAGCGTGAGTTAATGTGAAATTATTGTCTACGCAAGATTATATGTAGGTTAGGGAAAATTTAGATAGCTTAGATTATGTAAAGAGACAGTAACACACTGTGAGTTACAAACAGAAAGAAATTATACACAAACAAAAGGGAAATAAAGAATCTGATCAGCACTTGTTAGACTAGGAGAATTTTACTATAGATCAGTAGAAAGATATTTGAGTCAGTGCATGTTGAAAAATCATTACCACACTTTTTTTGTTAAAGATTTTTTTGTATTTTTAGCACATGCTTTGAGACAATTCCTTTTTGCTTTTCTTCTGGCTGTACCTGAAGCAAGTTAGACTAAATTGTTAGCTATGCATAGGATATGTGCAATGAAAAGTTATCCAGAAAGAACAACAGTTCTTTAAATACTTAGACTGATAATGGTCTGAGAATTCTATTCCCATCTTTATTTTAGGTAAAAGGTAGAAATACTTGAACATCTATGCTTCATAAGAACTGCAGAATTTCTGGACTGTGTGAATTTTTTGGCAGTAACTATTGTCTCATAATAAAAAAAAAAAAAAACAAAAAAAAACCAAAACCAAAACCCCAAACAAAAAAGGGAAGTGTTTATATATATTTGTTTTTATTTTGCTTTGATTATAATTTTACAGGCTGATAGGACAATCTTAGAAAGAGTCACACTTTATCTATCAGACAGTAATTGCCAAATATATAGCAAGATTCGGAACTCCATTTCAGTCGACAAAATAATGCCAGTTTATCCCAAGGCAAAATCTGTTCTCCAGTGTTTATCTATCTGTAATAACTAAAAATTAATCATCTGGAATAGAAGTATTAAATAAATCCAAGATCTAGGAACTGTCAATTTGCACTAAAGTAAAACAAAATTGTCATAAGCTTTTTTACACTGAAACTGTTCACTGAGGAACCACATCTTGAGAGCTGTTGGAGATAAAGGGGATGGTAACAGAGTCCCCAAAAGTACGAGCACAAGGTCTGTGTACAACCAACTTTAAATGTAAGAAGGGAAACAAAGAATAAGTCTCCTTAACAAGTAAAATCACGTACAGTAAATTTGGGTATAAAGTGGAACTGGAAACCACTGAAGAAAGAGCTAGTAAGCAGACTGTGTTGGCAAACATATGAAAGTGATCCCAGAAAGAGGAGGAAGGCAGCGCACCATCAGCATCGCACTCCCCTAACAGAGAACGTGCATTTCTAAAATCACATCAAAATTACCTCTGCATCTCCATCTTCTTCCCAAAAAAGACTGACAACATTGGCATTAAGATCCAGAGCAAAAGTATGAAGTATAACTGAGATGACATAATTGGAAAACATGGACTACGAATCTTGGTATTGTTACTGGACAAATAATTCTTAAACTGCTGAGACTATAGTTCGACTCAGAATAAACTCTTGTCTTCTCACTTAAGGTATATTTCCTTAATCCAGAAAAATTGAACAGAGTAATTTGATTCCAGTGTTCTTGAGAATTAGTGGTTAAAATTTAATTGCGACAACTGGGGAGAATGTGGGCAATCTAGGCAATAATTTGCACAGTAACACAGAAGTGTAAGGTCTTATCTTCTAAATACGTTATCCAGTTGTTCCAACATACCATGCTCTGTTTTGCATTATGGAGTGGTCTTGGAGCATATGACTGAAATATTTTTGGATAAAAATAAACCAGAAGATGTGGTCCAGGAGTATGTGCACACAGTGAACACCAGCTGTTTTCAGGAACCTGGTCTGTGGGACCATGCTACAGTTTGAGATAAACACCTCAGAACTGGTGTCAGGTAGACACCATGTTCTCAGCAGCTAGCAGTTTACTCCACAGGTCAGCGCCCATCATGCTACGTTAATTACTAAGAAAATCACAGTTAATGAGTTCAGAGATATTTTGTCTTTTTTTACTGTCTCAATACAATTAGAAAACCCCCAAACGAACTGCAGTCATTCAGATTACCACCTTTGCACTGCTATTACATTTACTGAAATTCCTTTAAAAATCCTATGACAACAAATAGACTCATAAACATTTGTGTTTTCAGAATTAATATTTTTTCATGCCTCGCTTAACTAAAAATAACTGAGATTTTAATGGGAAAAAATAGTTATTTGTTTATCTTTTCCCCTAGAAATTATGCAGCATTTTCCAACTAGCTTGAGGGGCAACATATGTAAAGACAAACTTCTGTTAAAGTTGTTCCAGAAAGTTAGTTGCAGTGATCTGGAATGATGTCCAGCTTTTCAACTAGAGACAATCTTCATTTTACTACAAGAACACTGATTACTCTTTTAAAAGAACAAGGTCATTCCTAAAATGCTTGGAAAAAATATCCCTAGTTTAGTTCTTTGCCAAACTCTATGCCTTTTATTATAAATTGCCACAAGCACAGGGCAGAGATATTCAATATATTATTTCAGCAATGACATAAGTGACACAACCTTTGCTTGACGGTTGACCATGTTCCCCAAACTCCCTCTTGCACTCAGAGGTGTGACTAAAAATGTGTTTTGATTCCTTTAAACCTAGAAAACTATATGCTACTATAACTTCTGCACAGCAATATAAAATTCCTTACTCATGCAGAGACATTTCATTTTAGCAACTAATTATTATAGATGTTATTAGTGTACCTTTTGATGTGTTTAAACTGAAAACCAGGGTTCATACACAAGCTGTTACTACTCATTATCATAAAATTTGATGTTTGATAATAATAAGAAACATATACACAGACTTAGTAAAATCCATGAATTGTAAACTGTAATCTTTACTTTATCTTTCTTCGTCTCCAAGGATATTGTACTTCATATGCTAAAGGCGGCATACATCTTTTTATGAAACATTTACACCATGTAATAGGATGCTCAATTTAATGTATAAAATATACACTCATAAACCTCAAAACTTGTCAATTAGGATACTGGGAAATGAAATGCCCCTAGGGCTACTAATATCTTGATATTAAATACTGTGTGACAAATAATCTCTAATATGAAGCACTGGGGGGGCTCTTAACAATAATGTATCATTTAGAGATTAAGACATAGATACAGAAAATACAGCAATTTAAATGGAGACCTTCTCATTAGAAAGCAGGCACTTAGCAGGAAAGCAAAGGTATTCCAGTATGACAAGTTTAGTACCTGGATTTCCCAGCTGATCTGCCATTATTGCTGTATTTTTTCCTAGCATTCTCAGAGATCTCAAAAGGCTGGAAAAGTGGGAAGTCTCTTTCAAGGATTTGAACTGTGTATTTTTTATTAGTGTGGAAGTCAAAACAGAGCAAAATGTTATCTTAAATATAGGTTGTTGACTGGATGAGCTATAGGGCTGTCTTTTTAAAGATCTATATGTTTTCAAGTCTTAATTACCAACATAAGTATAGGCCAGGAGCAGCAAAGGTCATCAATATTTTTCTCTCATTAGTTTACCTAAAACAAGTCCCTGGTTTCAGTCAGTGGACAGATATCTGTATTAACAGATGTTGCCTAGAAAATTGACACCTTTGTTCAGATCATCACTGGCAATTCCGTGAACCATATTTCTGAAACAGTAAAACTCTTCTGAGACATAGACCTTGTCTATGACTTTTCCTTCCAAGGAAGTTCACCATTTCTACCAGTTCCAGAACTCATGACACAGTCCTTGGTTTCAACCAGAAGGATTTTCTTCAATAGTATAGAAATAACTACAAGGAAAAGATCATATAAAATGTGCTATTAGTCACTTTATATCTTGGAAACAATAATTCTTTAATGTGGCTATTTTAAGTTAGGCTGATTTCAGGTTATAGCTTATCTAACCTGTATCTAATTATGATAAAAATGTGTAAAGGCTGACTTTTATGTAGCTTTTGATTTTTCACATTGAGGTTCCGAGACAATCTCAACCAACTTCAACTGAGCTTTCTCTTTTTTTTTTTTTTTATCTTTTAATTTCTTTTTTCTTTACAGCACAATCTCATGAGTTTAAATTATGATTATCACCTTACACCTGTTCTTTCTCTTTGGAGTCAGGCATCCTTGTAGGTATTTTTCTCAATATTATACTGTATTTGCAGCTTGTCAGGGTATGGGTAGTATATTATTTTTCCATATAAACATATTTGACAGAGAGACATAAATTAATCACATTCATACTGAGTCTTTGCTTTTGATTATTTTTTTTTTTAAATCAACTGATATGTATCAATGACCAACACATTTATATAAGAAGATGCCAAAACTTATAGTAGATGAGTACAGGGATATATGTGTGCCACTACCACTCTCTTCTAGAAAGGGTGTGCCACACATTGCAGTCTTCAAAATATAAGGACAGGGTAACCTTGAATTCTGACAACTCACAACCATGTGCCTAACTTAAGACAGCCTCACTTTAGTCCTTTGCCAACTCCCAAGGGGTGTTCTGTGCTTCAACTGTATGAATTTCTGATAGTAAGAAAGGACATTGACCCTAAACGACCCGCAAAAATCTTCAGTCCGGGCTGTTCTGCGTTCACAGTGGCAGCACATGGGGTCTCAGGGTCCCACCTGGCAGCTCTCTGGGGAAAACCCTGAGTGCCTCATTGCTACCCAGGGCTACCACAGCACAATGCTCAGTCCAGCACTTCCTCTCTCCACAGAAATGAAAATCGCCAGCTCTGTCTCTGACATGACCTTCCTTTAACGTAGCTAAAGCCACCACCTATTGCATGCCAGCTCCCTAACAGATCTTATTCTTCTTTAACTAGAGGAGTTAGAGTCAGAGACTGCCCAGCAAGGCACCGCATCTTCTGGCAGCTTAGCACTGTGGTTTGTGGTTTGTAAGGAGCAACTGACGACTGAAGATTTCTCCCATCTCCTCTCACGCTCATTCAAAGAAATTGATGGTTTTATACTGCTGCCAATCCAGCTGTGATGTGCTTTAACACCTGGATAGAGAAGGAAAGGGCATTTTACATCTCTTTACATAGCCTTTTCGGTCACCCTGCACTAGAAATGCATTCATTTGCATTAATATTTCTTTAAGCTTTTTCCTTACACTCATGCCTCTTGCTAAAAAAACAATTTCAATAAGCAAAACAAAATGTAGCAAGCACTAATTTGTCTGGGAGGCACTCTAGGTAGCATGTCAACATGTTTTTAAAAAAGGTATATTATTTTATATTTTACTGTCATAGTATTCAGAATTATTAATGTTTATTTAAAACAGAAAAATTGCCACAGTTCAATCAAAGAAATGTACATTCAGTAACTTTACAATGTTTACCATGTAAAATACACATATGCATACTATAGTCAATATTTATATACACACAAGTACATATATATTAATATCTATACTTATGTGCATATATGTATATACACACATATTTCTCAGGGATAATTTTGAGATGAAAATGTTTTGTCTATCTGACATTAAGTTAAAAAGTTCAAAGTTTATAAATTACAAGTTAGAAGTTTTGAACACCAGATCAGACAAAATATCTAATAATTTTTTAATCAACCCAGATGTAATCAGGATTGATACTAACAAAAAGCTTCTATCCTCCCATAAAATTCCTGTAAGATGATGGACTCCATTCTAACATAAGATTTTAAATTCAGCAACAAACCATCCATAGCTCAGAGCTTAATTAAAATGCAATATGTACATTATTAACTGTTATGTTATGATATGCAGTGGGAGCAAATGATATCTTGTTTTTCATTTATATTTTGTTCTTTTTTAATCCCACTCATAAAGCAGCAGTATAACTCACTAATGCCTGAACCACTTTATCTTATGAGTTATACAGGCATGCTTTCTTTCAGTTTGATTGAAAATCTGTAGTTATGTCTTATGTAGCCTCCCTGCTAAATAACACATAATTACAAAGAGTTTAGCAGTGAGACTTAAAAGCACCAAAATGCTTATTTCAACCTACAGGAGGCTACAACTTCATTCAGAATATTTCAGACTATCAGGGCTTAAAGGAACGTGAAATAACTTTATATGATGACAATATTGATACTAACTCTTTTGTTTGCTTGTTATCTGGCATCACTATACTCATCAGTTGTTTACCAAGTAAACCTCCAGAGAGGGTACTGAATAGCCAATCTGAACATTTCTGAATAATTGATGGTTACCTAAAGACGTAACTATAGAATCAGCTAGCTTTCCTGAGGACACACCTCAGTGACCCATGCAATTCTCAAATATGCCATGCCCAGCACACAGATCTAAAAGAAGTAATTTACAAGGGAAGCTAGTAAACTCAGAGAGTTCCCTATTGTATATGTAATCACCTTTTGTGTAGTCTTAATGAAAGCAAAAGTCCCACTGATTTCAGCTTTATTTCAAGAGGTTTTGCTGACATAGGGAGTGAAACAGTCCCTGGTAATGGTCTTTCTAAGCTGAGACACATTATCATACTCTTTTTTTTTTTTTTTTCTTGTAAGAACACATTTTCTTGTGAATTCTGTCACAGGCACCCCTCCCTGCTGATTCAAATCTTTGTTTCACATGCTGAATTTGCATCTAGTGGCAATGCAGACTTTGAGGTATATTTGCTATTTTACAGTATGATTGACCCAAAACCCCAGAGCAAAACAAAGTTTAAATTGTTGAATGTTTGTTGGTTTTAACACTAGACCATATATCATTCAGAATCCCTCACAGTGTGGCACTAATTATAATTTTCTTGGCCTCTACATGCATTCTTTTTCTTTTAAAATTATATTAAGCCAGTTTTCCCTGATTGGATTGAGAACAAACAAACAGACAAACAAACAAGGAAACCTACCTCAAGGGCTTGTACTACTTTGATGCTCCCAAGTTGTCAAAATTCTGAAAACTCATGTGGATTCATATGTGGCAAAAATGCAGTTCGTTTGTAAGATCCACAGCAAGACCAGGACAGTTAGTGGAACCTGGTTATTGAACTGGTAAATGATACAACTACCTAAGGAACAGAAGCAGTGATTGTGATCACCTTCTTCACAGCACAGTATTAGGAACAACCCATTCTAAACTGTTTGTGAATCAGTGTGTTTGAGACATATACAGAAACCAAGAGCAACTGTATTTTTCTATATGCTTGTACAGCATGATGAACAATGAAGCATGACCCTGCTCAGGCAGTATGGAATAATAACAGTGTCTAGGATTGTGTTATTTTTATTATTATCTAGAGTTTTACTCTTGTTTAACAACCCATACAATTTTTTTGTATCAGTGATATGCGAAACCAAAATAATTCTGACTGATTCCATTCAGCCACTTTTTGCTAAAGGTTGGAAAGTATTATTTCTTTTCATTGATCTATACTGAAGCCTTAATTTAAAAAAAAACAGATATGGTTATTTATCTGTACATTGATCTTCTACCCTAGTTACATCTTGAACACACAGACCAAACTAGAAAAAGTAAAGGTGTGATTTTTCTTCCTGTTTGTAAGCAAGCTTTTTATCATGTTTTGAAGTCAATCTGTTGAAGAGCAAGTCCACCATAAGTAATCTGAACACCTCAGAAATACATGGCAAGAAGCAGGAACCACCTGCCCGTGTGGGACAAAAACGTCTTTGGCAAAGGCTGGCCAATCTATTAAGAACAGGTTTAAACTGAGAATGATGGAGGAGGTAGTTGATGACCTATGATCAAGTGAGGAGGTGGTGGTCAGTGTATGCAAACAAAGGATGCAGGCTGATGTGGCAAGAGAGGCCATATAATCAAGGAAACAAGGCTGAAGTCAGGCCACCTCAATGTATGCACACAAATAAGGAAATGTGGATAGGATGGAGATAGTGATTAAGCTCACACATTTTCTGGGACATCAGCAAAAGCAGATGTCCACCTGAAGTACCCATACACCACTAATGCATGCAGCATGGGCGGTGTAAGGAATTAGAGATCTGTGTGCAGTTGTGGTGCCAGGATCTCACTGAGATCATGGAGACGTGGTGGAATAGCTCACATGACTGGACACTGTCATGGATGGATACAGGCTTTTTAGGAAGAGCTGGGGTGGTGAGGAGGGGGATTTGTTCTTCAAGTGAGAGAGTGGCAGAGATTTATGAAGATCTGCCTGGGGATGGACTATGAGCCAGCTGAGAGCTTGTAGGCTGAGATTAGCGGGCAGATCGAAGTTTGTGACATTGTGATGGATGTCTGCTACAGATCATCTTGATATGGAAGAATAAAAAAATGAGGTCTTCTTTAGGAGCTGGAAAAAGCTTCACTTTCACAGCTGCTTGTCCTCATGGGGAGCATTGAACTGCCCTGATACCTGTTGGAGAGACAACACAGGAGTACACAAGAAATGTAGGAGGTTTCCTATGGACTTTATGCTTTCTTCACCTCTCTCTTCACTGATAAAACCTGCTTTCAAATCTGGTCCCTGGGTCCCTGAGACCCATGGGCAAACCTGGAGCAAGGAAGACTTACGTCAGTGGAGGAAGATTAGGTTAGGGAACATCTATATAAACTGAGTATACACAAGTGCTTGGGAACTGATGGGATGCACCCACAAGTGCTGAGGGAGCTGATGTCATTACAAAGCCACCCTTGATTATCATTGAAAGGTCATGGTGATGAGGCGAGGTTCCTGAGGACTGGAAGAAAGCAAATGTCACACCTATCTCTAGGAAGGCCAGGAAGGAGCCTCTGGGGAACTAGAAGCCAGTCAGTCTCATCTTGATGCTTGGGAATGTCATGAAGTAAATGATCCTGGAAATAAATTCCAAACACACTGAGAACAAGAGTGTGGTTGGGAGTGGACAACATGGATTCATGAAGGCAAAATCATTCCTGATCAACCTGACAGCCTTCCATGATGATGCGACTGGCATGATGCATGAAGTGAGAGCAGGGGATGTTGTTTATCTTGAATTTAGCAAGGATTTCAACACTGTCTCCCATAATATCTTCATAGACAAACTGATGAAATATAGGCTAGTTAAGTGGACAGTCAGTTGCATTAAAAAGTTGCTGAACGGCCAGGTTCAAAGTAGTGTGATCAGTAGCATCTGTGATCATTCTAGCTGGAGGCTAGTCACTACTTGTATATCTCAGAGTTTAATACTAGGTCTAATGATATTTAACATCTTCATTAATGATCTGGTTGACAGGGCAGAGTGTACCCTCAGCAAATTTTCAAATGATACAAAACAGGGAAGAGAAGCTGATGCACCAGATGGATTGGCTGACTGGAACCTCAAGCAGTTCAACAAAGGTAAGTGCAAAGTCCCATACCTGGGGAAGAATAACTCCCATACCAGCACAGGCCAACCAGTTGGAAGGCAACTTTGCAGAGAAGGGTCTGCAAGTCCCAGTGAACATCAAGTTGAACAAGAGCCAGCAATATTCCCTTGTGATAAAGAGGGCTTATGTTTTCCTGAGCTGCATTATGAGGAGCCAGCAGGTAGAAAAAGGTGATCCTTATGCTCTAGTCAACACAGGTGAAGCCACCTTTAGAGTTCTGTGTCCAATTCTGAGCTTTTCAGTACAGGAGAGACATGGACATACTAGAGAGAGTCCAGTGAAGGGCCAGGATGATTTGCAGACTGGAGCATCACTTATATGAAGAGAGTCTGAGAGCTACAACTGTTCAGCCTGGAGAAAAGAAGGCTCAGATGGATCTTTTCCGTGTGTGTAAATACCCGATGGGGAGGAAGTAAAGAGGACAGAACCTAGCATACCTTGGTGGTGCCCAATGACAGGACAAAAGCCAATTGGCACAAACTGACATGCAGAAAATTCTATTTTAAGAAAACAAAAGTCCACTTTTTTCTTTGTTTTTTTGTTTTATAGTGGGGGTTGTCAAAGACTGGCACAGGTTGCCTTGAGCGATTGTAAAGTCTCCATTCTTTAGACATATTTAAACCTCCCTGAAGATGGCCCTGAGTAACCCAGCTCCAAGCAGGAGTGGTACTAGATGGTCTCCAGAGCTGCTGACCAGTTTCAACCACTTTGTAGTTGTGTGATACTGAAATGCTGTGGAGTTGAGTGTCAATAAGGCAGACTGAAAAGACTCAAGTGCTCCAATATAGCGCATTTGCTAGTATTCAGGACTGTTTCTTTGGGGGAACATATTCTCATAAATATGCAAGCTGATATGTGAACATAGAATGATGTCGCAGTTTTACAGATGATGAGAGTTCCCTGGTGGCAAGTATGAAGAACTGAACAGAAATCCTGCTAATTGAACCATTTCAAACAAAAGGTCTTCTAAAAGAGTATACCTGTTCATTTACCTCAGATTATTTATTATGGCGAAGAACTGGATTTGCAGCTGATGAATAAGTATCGGCCTTTTGGCAAGAAAGCTGTGCTTTTTTATAATGATTGAGAATCTGGCCTGTTATTCTACTTTTTTGTTTGTTTGTTTAGATTTTTATTTTAATTTCTTTTTCTCTTTGGCTTTTAGTTTTATTACAGTTACGCATAACATTTCACAAATGATATCAATACTAAGTCACCCTCATGAGATATTCATTGAGAGTTCAATCTAAGTAATGATTCAATATCTGAAGGGACTATAGCATATGAGATGGAAAAGGATCAAAATGTTATCATATTACTTGTAAAATGTTGATAAAAGTAAGAGTTTAAGTAGCCTGGAAGACAAGTTATGAGTAATGGCTATTCAGTCAGTACTCTCCAAAGAAACAGCAGAGAGGATATTCAGATGAGAGTGGGACAGAGTGACCCAGACAAGGACAGATTGATTTAAATCCCATGAGTTGCTACCATCACAATTTTCGCTATTACTACAACTCTTCAGAAAGTGCTGTATGGCAGCATGTGCAGAAAATAGCCGGAAACAACCCAGAGAGGCAGTGCTGTAGATATTGCCACTCAATACCATAATTAACAGCCTTGTTTCTTTCTGTTCTTTTTAACAATCCCTTCTATAGTGAAGTACTTTAATTCTTTATTTAAAGAGACTATGCTCAGGCACATGGAAGATAAGGAGGTGATTGGTGACAGCCAACACGGCTTCACTAGGGGCAAACCATGCCTGACAAACTTGGTGGCCTTCTATGATGGGGTTACAGCGTCCGTGGATAAAGGAAGGGCAGCTGACATCATCTACCTGGATTTGTGCAAGGCATTTGACACTGTCCCGCATGACATCCTTGTCTCTAAATTGGAGAGACATGGATTCGATGGATGGACCCCTCGGTGGATAAGGAATTGGCTGGATGGTCACACTCAAAGAGTTGTGGTCAACAGCTCAATGTCCAAGTGGAGAACAGTGACGAGTGGTGCTCCTCAGGGGTCGGTACTGGCAGTGGCGCTGTTCAACATCTTTGTCAGCGACACGGACAGTGGGATCGAGTGCACCCTCAGCAAGTTTGAAGATGACACCAAGCTGTGTGGTGTGGTCGACATGCTGGAGGGAAGGGATGCCATCCAGAGGGACCTTGACAGGCTTGCGAGGTGGGCCTGTGCGAACCGCATGAATTTCAACAAGGCCAAGTGCAAGGTCCTGCATGTGGGTCAGCGCAATCCCAAGCACAACTACAGGCTGTGTGAGGAATGGATTGCAAGCAGCCCCGAGGAGAAGGACTTGGGGGTATTGATTGATGAGAAGCTCAACATGAGCCGGCAATGTGTGCTTGCAGCCCAGAAAGCCAAACATGTCCTGGGCTGCATCAATAGAGGTGTGACCAGCAGGTCAAGGGAGGTGATCCTGCCCCTCTACTCTGCTCTTGTGAGACCCCACCTGGAGTACTGCGTCCAGCGCTAGGGGCCCCAGTACAGGAGAGACATCGAGCTGTTGGAGTGAGTCCAGAGGAGGGCCATGAAGCTGATCAGAGGGCTGGAGCACCTCTCCTGTGAGGACTGGCTGAGAGAGTTGGGATTGTTCAGCCTGGAGAAAAGAAGGCTCCAGGGAGATCTAATTCCGGCCTTCCAGTACCTAAAGAGGGCCTACAGGAAAGCTGGAGAGGGACTGTTTATCAGGGAGTGTAGTGACAGGAGAAGGGGTAATGGGTTTAAGCTGAAGAAGGGTCAATTTAGATTAGATGTTAGAAAGAAATTCCTTACTGTTAGAGTGGTGAGGCACTGGCACAGGTTTCCCGGAGAGGTTGTGGATGCCCCCTCCCTGGAAGTGTTCAAGGCCAGGCTGGATGGTGCTTTGGGCAATGTGGTCTAGTGGAGGGTGTCCCTGCCTGTAGCAGGGGGATTGGAACTAGATGATCTTTAAGGTCCCTTCCAACCCAAACCATTCTATGATTCTATGATTAAGTAGATCTAAACTGTGAGTATCCAAAAATATCCTGGAAACAAGAGATGTTTTCAATGCTAATGCATAATTTTTGAGGCACATATTTAATGTTAGTATTTTAATTTTATGTGGCTAAAAATATATTTACCTTTCCGACTCATAATTTACTATGGAAAATTTTCTGGCTAGTTAAGAAAAATTGTAAACCACCTTGAATATCTTTCAAGAGTGAAAGGTTGAATGTCTAAGGGAATTACATATCCTAAGCTGTAAAAAGGTATTTATTTCTTCTAAATGGATGCATGCCATTCTTAGCATGTGGGTTTGTGCCTATTTTGCTCCAGTATTTCCATACTATTTTATTTTACAAACTCTTTTCAAAGATACATGTAAGTGCCTGCTTGGTATTCCATTTCACAGTCTCTATGGAATAGCTAGGTACGTAGGAGTCTTCAGTTTCAAGTTGTAAATGCTCCGCAAATGCTAGAACCATGTGGGCAAAAGTCAAAGAGCCAATAAAACAGAACACTTCTTCCCTTGTATAATAACACAAATTAGAAAGAGACAGGATCATCATCTCAGGAAATCTCTCCCTGTAACGTATGTATATTCTCAGGAACTCAGCCTGAGAAAGAGTGTGTGCAGCTGTTTTGTAACCTATTTTTTTTTAGTAAGACATTTCAAAGATGAAGAATTCTACAGTGTGGATCAGAGCTATGTATTGTCATTGGAAGGGACTCACTTATCCTTCTTCCGTGCAAAGAGAATCAGTTTACAAAGTCATTATTTTCATTTCCTTTAATGGAGGTGTCACATAAAGCATAGGAAGAAAGCACCATGTGACTAGGAAGCTAGTCACACTTCTGAACTGCCATTCTGTGACAGTTATTAAAAGATCCTTTCTTGTTCTGAAGACCTCTTTTTTTTTTGAATTGTATACTTGACATTCAACACTTTAAATTTCACCTTAACTTGAAAAAATGTGAAAATAATACAGAACAAAGTTCTTCTGAAGTCTGAGATCTGCAAATGAGCTTGTTTTTCTCTAGAAACAGTTGTGAGAGAGAGCTGTAAAAGAAAAGACAAAAAATAAGACTATAGAATTCCAGGCTGTATTCAAAGAAGACAGGCTCTGCTTTTCCATATTAACCAATGTTTCATACCATAATAGATTGCTGAGATTTCAACAGAACTATCTTTGGAAAGCTGCTACATACTGTGCTACATGGCTATTCTTCATTGTTGTGTTTAAAGGTAGTCTTATTTTCAGAAAATGAAGATTAAGTACAGGATAAACTTATGTTCCTTAGGAAAGAAATACTAATGAGAAATTGCCTCAGCTCAGAACCACAGCAATTCAAATTGAAAGGCAGAGATTTTGAGAGTATTTATCTTGAGTATTTTCCTATTTACCTTTGATTAAAAAAACTCCAAACAACCCAATAACATTTTCTCATAGTCACTGTCTGATGAACAAACACAGTGGCTGTAGTAGCATCCTTTCTATAAAATTGGTAATGAATAATGGACAATATATTCCTAACTATATGTTAGTACTGCTTTTCTGAATCTACAGTCTTATAACAATAAGATGACAAGGAGCGCTTTTCTAATTCATACTAAATGAACTTGTATGAATACAAATACAAAATAACACAACCTAGTTCATAGACTAGAGATATAAGGAGTATATTACTGTAAAGGGCAAAGATTCTTTAATCATATTTAAATAAACTGATAAAGATACCAACAGAGATCCAGATAAAGTTCAAAAGTCAGTTAAAAAACCTGATACATCCTACTGAGAAACAAGTAATTTTCTGGTGTTTGTGACTTAAAGATTCTGCTTAGTATAAATATTTCATAGAATCATAGAATGTTTTGATTGGAAGCGACCTCAAAGATCATCTATTTCCAAGCCCCTTGCCATGGGCAGGGACACCTTCCACTAGACCAGGTTGCCCAGAGCCCCATCCAACCTGACCTTGAACACTTCCAGGGAGGGGGCAGCCACAACTTCTGTGGGCAACCTGTTCCAGTGCCTCACCACCCACATAGTAAAGACTTTCTTCCTAACATCTAATCTAAATCTACCTTCTTTTACTTTAAACCCATTATCCCTTGTCCTATCACTACATGTCCTGGTAAACTGTCCCTCTCCAGATTTCCTGTAGGCCCCTTCAGGTACTGGAAGGCTGCTAGAAGGTCTCCCTGGAGTCTTCTCCAGGTTGAACAAGCCCAACTCTCTCAGCCTGTCTTCACAGGAGATGTGGTCAACCCCTCTGATTATCTTCATGGCCCTCCTCTGGACTTGCTCCAACAGATCCATGTATTTCTTGTACTGGGGACTCCAGAGCTGGATGCAGTACTCCAGGTGGGGTCTCACGAGAGCAGAGTAGAGGGAGAGAATCACCTCCCTTGACCTGCTGGTCATGCTGTTTTTGATGCAGCCAAGGATATGGTTGGCTTTCTGGGCTGTGGGCATATATTGATGTCTCATGTTGAGATTTTTCATTAACCAACAGCCCCAAGTCCTTCTCCTCAGGGCTGCTCTCAATCCATTCTCCACCCAGCCTGTAGTTGTTTGGGATTGCCCTAATCCATGTGCAGGACCTTGCACTTGGCCTTGTTGAAATTCATGTGGTTCGCACAGGCCCACCTCGCAAGCCTGTCAAGGTCCCTCTGGATGGCATCCCTTCCCTCCAGCATGTCGACCACACCACACAGCTTGGTGTCATCTTCAAACTTGCTGAGGGTGCACTCAATCCCACTGTCCATATCACCGATAAAGATGTTAAACAGCGTTGCTGCCAGTACCGACCCCTGAGGAGCACCACTCGTCACAGTTCTCCACTTGGACATTGAGCTGTTGACCACAACTCTTTGAGTGTGACCATCCAGCCAATTCCTTATCCACTGAGTGGTCCATCCATCAAATCCATGTCTCTCCAATTTAGAGGCAAGGATGTCATGTCCAATGCTTTACACTAGTCCAGGTAGATAACGTCAGTTGCTCTTCCCTTGTCCACCAATGCTGTAACCCCATCATAGAAGCCAGCAAATTTGTGAGGCATGATTTACCCTTAGTGAAGGTGTGTGCCCAGGGTCTTCCTTTTTTTCCTTTTTAAAAATGGGATTTCTGTTTCCCCTTTTCCAGTCAGTGGGAACTTAACCAGACTGCCACAACTTCTCAAATATGATTGATAGTGGCTTAGCCACTTCATCTGTCAGTTCCTTCAGGACACACGGATTCATCTCATCAGGTTTCATTGACTTGTGCACCTTCAGGTTCCTTAGATATTCTTGAACCTGATCTCCTACAGTGGATGGTTCTTCATTGTCCCAGTCCCTGCCTTTGCCTTCTGTGACCTGGGCAGTGTGGCTAGAGCTTTACTGGTGAAGACTGAGGCAAAAAAGTCGAGTACCTTAGACTTCTCCATATCCTCGGCAACCAGGTCTCCCATTTAATTCTGGAAGGGGCCCTCATTTTCCCTCATCTTCCTTTTATCACAGACATACCTATAGAAACTTTCCTTGTTGTCCCTGATGTCCCTGGCCACATTTAATTCTATCAGGGCTTTAGCTTTCCTAACCTGATCCCTCACTGCTTGGACAGTTTCTCTGTATTCCTCCCAGGCTACCTGCCCTTACTTCCACCATCTGTAGGCTTCCTTTCTGTGTTTGGGTTTGCCCAGGAGCTCCTTGTTCATCCATGCAAGCCTCCTGGTGTTTCATAGATAAAGAGTTTTTTGCTCAGGGTCTGACCTATGGGAAGTGATATAAGATCCTTGCCTTCCATGCAAAGCTCTCATTTCTCTGTTTCTAAGACTTTATTTCTAAGGTCTATGTTCTGTTACTGCAGCGTGAGAAACCACAAAACACACAACTACACTCAAGTATAATGCAGAACAAAACTGTGGAGAATGTTGCTGTATCCATAGACAGAAGTTCCAAATGTGATGGTAGTAAAAATTCTCCTAGATAACCCCTTATATGTAAATTGACTGTTACACAGCACTAGAAATGGGAACATTCTAGTGCTATCTATAGAAAAAAACATTTTTTATGGCCATTGCTTTCATTATATCACTAGTAATCATACTCATGGAGTAATACTCATTGTAAAGCTATAATAATCAACACCGCACTTTCTATCTTTCCAAACAAATGACAAAATATCTTCCAATTTGTCTTGCACAAGAAAAAGAAAATGTATTGTTTCATAGGTTCCTGGGGTCTTTGAAGTTCCCCTCTATTATCAGATATTTGCTGTCCTGCAGTAGGAACAGTAGGTTCCTACTCTACAATATAATTGCAGTCTAAAGCTTCTGGAGTGTGAAAAAATTCCTCTGAACTTGCTAATTGTGACGTAGTTTTAGAAAGAGACCTCAGTCTTCTGTTAACAATTTGCGGGCAGTACGATGTTAGACTTTTCATTCAACCTCTTGTGTGTGTGTGTGTGTGTGTGTTCATGTGCGCGCGCCAAATTTGTGTGTTGAGTTTTCCGTGGCACAAACACTTTCAGTTTGATACATCATGCTGGCACTGATTTGTCACTTTGTCCGTTATTAATCTATTCACCTCAGCTAGGTTTATAGTGTCAAATGTTGCTTTACATGTTGTAAGCAAGGCATATTCCTCAGGATAACCTTTTTTTTACTGTCTCACTGGTTTTCTAGATTCACCTAAACACCTTCTTTTCTTGTTCTTGGTGTGGGCTATGCTGTAGCTCTAAACCAGCCCATGACTATGCAAAGCTTCCCTGGAGCTTGCAGCCTTGCAGGCATTAGCTGTTCAGAGGACCTGGGTGCAATGCTTTTATTGCCTTTGTTTCTTTACTGGGTTAGTAATTTTCTTCTAGTTTACTCCAGCACTACAAATTATATCACTTCCCTATAATATTGACTTGACAAACTCCTAGACTAACCCTTCTTTATCCATCTTCTGATAAGATCTGGAATTGCACAGGCAGGAGCGTAAGGGAGGTCTCAACCCCAGGCACAATTCAGTTTTCAGCTTTAAAAATAGTGCTACTTTCAAACAAACTACCTTGTTCACTATTTAATGAGTCATCACACCACTGAGGTAGATAAGTGAAAAAAACCCAAACCTTTGGCTTCCTTAATTATACAAGTACTCTGTTTTATATTGTAAAAAGAATGTAATTTCATTATTTAGGTCCTCCTTGTTTAATTTTCATTAGAATATACTTTGACAGCATAATGCTTTTTTTTGCACTGCATTGGCTTATAAATAATGACAAAGGCAATTTGAATGATTTTCTCCCTGCAGTCAGTGGGGTTCTACCCATTTTTAATACTAAGATCAATTAAAGGAGAAAGCTTTATGATATCTATTTGTGAGGGGTTCTTAGACAATGTCTGAAAGTTACTACAGAATATGTAGTGTTCTTAACAGCTATTCTGGCTCTGGCTCCTATGAAAATGCCACCTTCTTTGAATCCTGCATAAAATGAAACTTTTTGCTAATAAGTATCTGAGAGCTTGTCCTTGTTTTTTTCAATTAGTATTTTTATCCATTGGTCAGCACCTGTGTATGAATCCCTACAGGAATTTTGCAAAATCTTTCAGTAAAATAAATGACTCGTGATTTCACAGGAACTAGCAATTCCCTTGAACTGTTTATGTATCTCAAGCAGTTTTAATAATCTGTCTTGGGAAAACTCTAATTGGTTTTGAATATATCAGAATGAAGTTAACATTTATGTTTCAATCTAATGCGGTGCATCTAATTTCACATCCTTTTATTATAATTTGCATAGCTAGGACAAAGCAGAAATGCCTGCTTTCATATTTGTGTTTGCTGAAAGAAGTTAGGGGAGTATAATCAGCTTAGAGTTTTGAAGCTGTGTTTTGTGTGAGTTCTTGCCTTGCCTTGTCTTCTTTTCCAATCTCTTTCCCATATGGACATAAATCCATTGTTTAATGGAAAATATATAATGATCATTTTCTCTATGCAGAAACCTAGTTCTCTACCAAACTGTGATGTCTGAGGAGGCATCTGCAAAATATCAGAGGAAATAAAACTATTTTCTCCAAGGGCTTCAGGGAGTGTCAGGACATAGATTATTTGTAAATTTAGAGATGTGAGCAGTACTATACTCTACTGTGACATAAAGGCACTAGCCACACTTCAGCTAACTCTTGAACATGGGAAAACATGGGAAAATGGTAAAATATTAATTAATATAGAGGAAAGTTGATAGGCAGAAATAATCTACAGAAGATTCTTTGTCTGTATTATTGTCATCATCATTTATTATTCGTAGTCTCTATTTCTCTGATATTGCCTGTCACTGCCTTAAATGAAAAAAAACAAACAAAACGAAACACCAAAGCCCCACCACCTGGTTCATCTTTCCCTCTAAACTGTGCCATTTTGCTAAGTAGAGAGAATGCCAGGCAAATCTGAGTCATTTATTTTGCAGCCTAAGGGTCATTACTGATTCCCTCTTGTCTCTTATTGATTTGAGGAATTCTTTCCAAATCATGTTGCTTCCTTTGTTGCAACAGCATGCGACAACAGCAAAAGCAAACAGAAGAAAGTGGCTAAAATATAGTGGATGGAGAAGTAGGTTTATAGAAGAGCAAACACATAAACAGAGAATGTTAAAAAAATAAGAAAAATGAGCAAATAACTTATATTAGTAAAGAAAATAATAAAATGTATCCATATCCTGGGGTGCATCAAGCACGGCATTGCTAGCGGGTCTAGGGAAGTGATTGCCCCACTCTACACTGTGCTGGTGTGGCCTCACCTCGAGTACTGCGTGCAGTTTTGGGCGCCACAGTACAAAAAGGACATCAAACTATTGGAGAGTGTCCAAAGGAGGGCAACAAAGATGGTGAAGGGTCTAGAGGGGAAGACGTATGAGGAGAGGCTGAAGTCCCTTGGTTTGTTCAGCCTAGAGAAGAGGAGACTGAGGGGAGACCTCACCGCGGCCTACAGCTTCCTCACGAGGGGGAGCGAAGGAACAGGCACTGATCTCCTCCCTCTGGTGACCAGTGATAGAACCCGAGGGAATGGAATGAAGCTGCGACGGGGGAGGTTTAGGTTGGCTATCAGGAAAAGGTTCTTCACCGAGAGGGTCGTCGGGCACTGGAACAGGCTCCCCAGGGAAGTGGTCACAGCACTGAACTTAACTGAGTTCAAGAAGTGTCTGAACAGCACTCTCAGTCATATGCTCTGATTCGGCTGGTGCTGTGTGGAGCCAGGAGTTGGACTAGATGAGCCTTATGGGTCCCTTCCAACTCAGGATATTCTATGATTCTATGAAAATGACAGAAGTCTCCAACAAACAGAACAGGAGTGACTTATAGTTCACTTTACTGAACTACATAACCAGAAGGATTGCTGTGATGGTAGTGTTTTAGATAATCTAGGAAGGAAAAGAAAAAGTCAGGGGACCAAAGAATATGATTTCAGTATATGGGATGTTGGCCTCTACTCAAAAATTATGTAATTGTTTTTCAAAAGTTATTTGCAATAGCAAATAGATAAGTGTAAAGAACTGCCAGGATGGAGAAGAATGAGAATTAACATGAACTAGTGAAGGCTTGGATATGAAGGAAGAAAATGGGGAGGAAGTGAAAGTCATAGGAAGGTTTCAAATTTTTATGTGAAAGAGTACTGATTTTTCTGAGATATTGCTGAATTGAGTCTATTTGAGAATGAACAGTTCAGAAGATGTAGCCACAGTTCACGGGGTTCTGTAAGTGATAAGTCTTCTTGGACTCCATACTTCTTAGTCCATCACAGATTTCTTCACCTGTGAATCTAGAAGTAGAATACCTTAGCCACAGTAATTTCCAGGAGAGTTTTTCTGTGCTGTTCTCATAAACTGCCTGGAAGTAAAACTTATATTTTACACCTTATACTCAGACTTCAGATAATTTCTAACTATGAAGTACTAATGTCTTATGTATGGAAACAGATGTAGCAGAAGATCACACACAACAATGCTGTCTCACCAGACTGACATAATGTGTTTTAAAATGACAACAAATGTCTCACCTTTCAAATTTATTTGGACTATGAAAAACGTGTTTCCAATGGACACTGATGTTCAGAATAGCATGTAATGAAGTGTTCAAGCTAATATGTAGTGACATTCTGTAATACATACCAGTTTCACATCATTTTAAATATAACACAGTTTTTTGGTTTTGTTGTATAGTTCCAAAGACAAAGCTAGATTCTTGCCTGATGGAGGTTAATGACATTCAGTTAAGGTCAAGAGAGCCAAACATTATTAATGAAAGAAGTTGCTAGGGCCTAGAGTCATTACCCCAAATTTGTGGAAGACAGTCATTTTCTTGACAGAAAAAACTTTTCCATATGTCGTGGTTTTACCCCAGCCAGCAGCTGAGCACCACACAGCCACTTGCTCACTCCCCCCCATCAGAATGGGGGAGAGAATTGGAAAAGTTGAAGTGAGAAAACTTGTGGATTGAGACAAAGACAGTTTAATAGGTAAAGCAAAAGCCACGCACACAAGCAAAGCAAAGCAAGACAAGGAATTCATTCCCCATTTCCCATGGGCAGGCAGGTGTTCAGCCATCTCCAGGAAAGCAGGGCTCCGTCATGCGTAACGGTTGCTTGGGAAGACAAACGCCATCACTCGGAATGTCCTCCCCTTCCTTCCTCTTCCCCCCAGCCCCTTATATGCTGAACACCATGTCATATGGTATAGAATGTCCCTTTGGCCAGCTGGGGTCAGCTGTCCTGCCTGTGTCCTGTCCCAACTCCTTGTGCACCCCAGCCACCCCACTGGCAGGGCAGTGTGAGAAGCAGGAAAGGCCTTGGCTCTGTGTAAGCACTGCTCAGCAACAACAGAAACATCTCTATATAACAAAACCATCTCTATATTATAAACACTGATTTCAGCACAAATCATAGCCCCATACTGGCTACTATGAAGAAAATTAACCCTCTCAGCTGAAATCAGGACATTATCCACCCCTTATTCCATACTATTTATGTCATGATCAGGTCCCACACAATCCAATACATCCTCATTAACCACCACCACCACCCTTCTCATCCCTTGATATAATATGCTGATATCATTCCAAGTCTATGGGCCATCCTTTTAAAACGTCCATAAATGTCCATATATGCCCATAAAATGTCCATTGGGTTCACTCAGTCCATAACCTTGGGGTCCATCTGCCATGGTGGTCCCTCAGGACAGGAGAGGTGGTGTGATGCATGGAGCTACTGGGCACCAAAACCAGCTCAGGTCAGGTCCACTGCTGCACTTGCGCTGCTTCTTGTAAGGCTTGTTCTCCATTGGTTCAGGTGATTTCTGCTACATTAATTCCTACAACAGGCAACTCAGATCATGGGTTACAACAATTTAAAGGTATTTCCATTACAATATCCACCCTTGGTCACTTCGAGTCAGACCATCAAGTTTACCATTGCAATGAACACCTCCCCTTGCCCCTGCTCTGGCTTGGACTTATCCACAGACTGCAGTCCCTTAAGGGGTGTACCTGCTCCAAGTGGAGCCACAGTCTCTCCAGAGGTACACCTGCTGTGGCATAGACTTATCCACAGCCACAGTTGCTTCAAGGTGCACATGTTCCAGTGTGGCCTTCTCCATGGACCACAATGCCTTCATAGATATACTTGATCCAGCATGGCCTTGCCCACAGTCACAGTCACTTCAGTCCCTTCAGAAATAAATCTGCCCTGTCATGGGCTCATCCATGGCCACATGCTTTGAGATGTTCCAGCATGACCCCATGCACAGCCAGATGATTCAAGGTGTACTTGCTGCAGCATGGACTTATCCTTGCCACAGATGCTTCGAGGTGTACCTTCTCCAGCGTGGACTTATCCTTGGCTCACAATCCCTCCAGAGGTATACCTGCTGCGGCACAGAACAACCATGGCCACAGACACTTTGAGATATACCTGCTGTGGCACAGACACAACCACGGCCACAGACACTTTGAGATGTACCTACTGCAGCACAGACACAACCATAGCCACAGACACTTTGGGGTGTCCTGCTCCCACATGGACTCATCCACAGATCACAGTCCTTTTGACTCAAGTTCACACAGGAGTTCCAGCCTGTCCAGGACAGCAGCACAGAAACAGCAGCGATGCCCTGGCCATCTGCCAGCCCAGGTACATCACCATTACTGTTATCAAAGTGTTCCCAGGCACAGCACAGTAAGATGATGAGCAGTACAGCAGTGCAGCGAGCAGTGAAAGCAAAAAGAAGCCAGTAATAAGCACCAGACTCCACTATCAGTAAGGCAAGCAAGCCCCATGGCAAGCACAGGAGCCTGCCAATTAATAGCTAAACAGCTAATACTAAATAAATAATAACAGCTATAAATTCAATCTAGCACATTCCAATCAAATCTGTCGTTATCTTGAACTCTTCAAGCCCCACATTGGGCGCCAAAAAAGACTGTTGTGGTTTTACCCCAGCCGGCAGCTGAGCACCACACAGCTGTTTGCTCACTCCTCATCGGGATGGGGGAGAGAATTGGAAAAGTAAAAGTGAGAAAACTCATGGGTTGAGATAAAGACAGTTGAACAGGTAAAGCAAAAGCTGCGGACACAAAAAGCAAAGCAAAGCAAGGAGTTCATTCCGCACTTCCCGTGGGCAGGCAGGTGTTCAGCCATCTCCAGGAAAGCAGGGCTCCGTCATGTGTAATGGTTACTTGGGAAGACAAACGCCATTACTCGGAATGTACCCCCCTTCCTTCCTCTTCCCCCAGCTTTATATACTGAGCGTGATGTCATATGGTATGGAATATCCCTTTGGTCAGTTTGGGTCACCTGTCTGTGTCCTGTCTCAACTCCTTGTGCACCCCCAGCCATCCTGCTGGCAGGGCAGTGTGAGAAGCAGGAAAGGCCTTGGCTCTGTGTAAGCATTGCTCAGCAACAACAGGCCCATAGAACAAAAACATCTCTGTGTTATCAACACTGTTTGCAGCACAGATGCAAAACACAGCCCCATACTAGCTACTATGAAGAAAATTAACCCTCTCAGCTGAAACCAGGACAACATACAAAAATAAAGATTGTGTTCCCAAGACAAAAGTGTCTTATTGTCAATAAAAGAAATATTCAAAAGCTGAAAGTTTTCTGATCAGATTGGATAGTCCAAACTGAGAACATGAAACTACAACATTAATTTCTCTTTGCAGTAGCACTTTCTGACTGCAGTTTTTGGGATTCAATGCAGGTTCCTGGGTTTAGTGCATAAGCAAGAGAAATTTACTTCTAGGGGAAAAAAAATTTGCATTTTTTTATCTTCATTATCCCTAGCATTATGACGGTAGAGAAAGACTGAGTATAACTGCAGTGATGAAGAGTCACAGAATTGACTGTAGAGTTTAAAAAACAATGCGAAATGTTGACTTATTGAAGACAATTAAAATCAACTAAAGCAAAAATAAAATGGAAGATTCAAAGTAGAAAGTCAAAGGATCATATAATCGTAGAATGGTTCGATTGGAAGGGACCATCAAAGATCACCTTGTTCCAACCCCCTTGCCATGGACAGGGACATATTTCACTAGATCAGCTTGCTCAAAGCCCCATCCAACCTGACCTTGAATACTTCCAGTAGTGGAGGATCTACAGCTTCTCTGGGCAACCTATTCCAGTGTCTCAGCACCCTCATCGTAAAACATTTTTTTCTTTAGGTCCAATCTAAATCTATGTTCTTTCAGTTTAAAGTTGTTGCCCCTTGTCCTGTCACTACAGGCTGTAGTAAAATGTCTCTCTCTGTCTTTCTTATAAGCCGCAATAAGGCAGGGGTTGTTGAGAGTTGGGGTTGTTCAGCCTGGAGAAGAGAAAGCTTTAAAACATTTACATAAAAAAAAAAAAATAGAAACAATTGTATTGGGTTAGTTTGGCAAGGTTTCCTTTTTTTTTGGGGGGGGGGGGGAGCTACAGAGGTGGCTTCTGTGAGAAGCAGGTAGAAGCTTCCCCCATGTCCGATAGAGCCAATGCCAGATGGCTCCAAGACAGACCCACCGCTGGCCAAAGCCAAGCCCATCAGTGACAGTGGCAGAACCTCTGGGATAATGTATTTAAGAACTGCAATTGCAGCCAGAGAGAGGAGTGAGAATATGTGAGAGAAATAACTCTGTAGACACCAAGATCAGTGAAGAAGGAGGGGGAGGAGGTGCTCCAGGGTCTGGAGTAGAGATTGCCCTGCTGCCCATAGTGAAGATCATGGTGAAGCAGTTTGTCCCCCTGCAGTCCATGGCGGAGCAGATATGCACCTCCACCTGTGGAGGACCCCACACTGGAGCAGGTGGATGCACTCAAAGCAGGCCACATTGGAGCAGGTTTGCTGGCAGGACATGTGGACCCATGGAGAGAGGAGCCCATGCCGGAGCAGGTTTGCTGGCAGGACTTGTGATCCCGTGGAAGGGACCCACACTGGAGCAGTTCATGAAGAACTGCAGCCCGTGGGAAGGACTCATGTTGGAGAAGTTGGTGAAGGACTGTCTCCTGTGGGAGGGACCCCACACTGGAGCAGGGGAAGACTGTTAGGAAGAGCGGCAGAGACAACTTGTGATGAACTGACCACAACCCCCATTCCCCGTCCCCCTGTGCCACTGAGGGGGTGGAGGCAGAGAAAATTGGAGTAAAGTTGAGCCTGGGAAGAAGAGAGGGGTGGGGGGAAGTTGGGCAATTTGTTTTAAGATTTGGGTTTATTTCTGATTATTCTACTCTGATTTCGACTGGCAATAAATTAAACTAATTTCCCCAAGTCGTGTGCTTTGCCCGTGACAGTCATTGCTGAGTGATCTCCCTGTCCTTATCTTGACCTACAAGCTTTTTGTTATATTTTCTCTCTCCTGTCCAGCTGAGGAGGAGAAGTTATAGAGCAGCTTTGGTGGGAACCTGGCATCCAGCCAAGGTCAACCCACCACACAATCATGTTCTATTATGTCTTTTTCATTATACAACACTACAGAAAGATATATATACATCCAGTTGTATGTTTCTTTGCAAGGTACCTGCTGAAGTATGTTCAACATTGATTTGTTTGGGACAGAGATCACCAGCAGCCACATTCAGCAGTCAAATGCAAAGAAATTCTAAAAGAAAATCACGGTTCCAACTCCATACATTAGGAATTAGCTTTGAATGCCCATTTTACACATAGAGAAAAAATTAGGAAATTTTTGTCACTTCTTGGTAAAGAATTCCCTTACATTTCAAGATTAGGACCACAGAAATTTTTTTTTTAAACTAGTCTGAAATAGGCTGCCTATCTTTACCACACTTATTTTTCATTCATCTGAAAAGATTTGGTCAATATTGAAGAGCACTTACACTTAAAAATGAATACTGAAATACTACCTCTCAAAGCTGAAAATATTTAAATACTACCATCTGACCAAAGGGGCTCAGTTTTAACATAGATCACTCAGAGTACTGCAGTGAGGTCTCTCAAGTACTATCTAACATTTCAGCAATATGATGATTTTTAACAGTAATGCTATAATTTTCTAGGTCATAGATAATCTCATACCATTGTCATAAATAGATATTTTTTAAGACAGAAAAATAATATACATTTTAAAGTGGTAAGAATTCTGAATGTGAGACTATTGTTGCATGTAAATATTATTTTAACATGGTAATTATAATAATTATAAATATAACAATTATAATAAGGATAAGCAGAGAAATATCCTCCAATGAGGATAAATTGGGAGTTTCATTGGGTACCATTCACAAAAAGAGTTTCAGGTCATAAGGGAGACCCAGTAGTGTCTGCAAGGAGACCAACAAGAAAAAGTAAGAGGAGAAAGTCAGTGACAAGGAAGCAAACACTCTTCTGGTTCATCTTTGCCTTTAGAAAGAGAGATTTTTATTTTATTTGTCAAATTAAGTTCCTCTATAACGTTGTAGACACTTAATATGTGTTCCATTTGATGTACAAATCAAACTTTTGTCTTCTTCATTATTATAACCATTATAGTATGTGTACTTATGTTAAACATTCCACCTGTACTCCTTTTCCTGTAGTCTAGAAGTCAATGTGAGTTCAGTTAACCTGTGACTGTTGCCATATGCCTCGGAACTGGGGAAGCAAAGGTGATGAATAGCCAGCAGCCAAGGAATAAGAGTGTGTAACAAAAACTCTCTACTGACTCAAAAAAGTATCAGAAAAATGTTCAGCTGATGTATATTTGGAATCAATGCCAGACTGCCCTTCATTAGTTCTGTGAATCTGCAGGCTAGTGTATGTAAATGGGTACATTTTTCTTTTATTTTACTGTAATTTTTGCTTCCAAAGCCGAGCTGCTTTTTAAACAGAGCACACAACAAATAACAGGACAAATGAAAAATGTGATGAATAAATTTTTTTCTTTCAAAAAATCCTGGCATTTTTATCTATTTTTATACTTATATTCCTGCGGGAAGGAGAAAGAGGAAAATGTAGTGTCCTAGAGTGTAAGTGCCTGTACAAAAAGTCATGGGAGGGCTTTCAAAAGAAGAGGGATTATCTTGCATAGTTTTTATTTCTCTTGCTTTGGTCAGGGGAGAGAAGAACGAACTTTGCAAGTCTCTGAAAAGTGGCACCTAAGGATCTCCCTTAGTATCCATCTCTTTGACAAGAGGTTCTGTATTTTCACAGAGCCTTGCCTCCCTACCCACTCCTACCTCGCTTCCCTTGCGCACAGTCTAATATACTGTATTACAGTAGAATGAAGCTGCTAGAGCACCGATAATGCATAGATAACTACATTATTATCTGTGATCTTACAGAAGCAGAGAACTAACGATAGTTATCTTTCTATTAAAGTATCCTACATTTTGCCTCATATTTCTGGTGGATATTGACATATCTCCTCCTCTCCTTAAGCTAAAACTTTTAAAGAAAAGCTTTGTCCCAACTTCCTATTATCTACGTGAAATTTTCTGAGTGAATTCTTTTCATAGCAGAAAGTATCTTCATGTATTCACTTTGTTTCATTTTTGAACCATCATAGTTTGTATTATGACTGAGTGTTGCATTATTGGCTTCCTTTTTAAAGACAGAACATAGCAGCCTGCTGGATAAACTTATTAAGCTCCTAATTTTGTGATTCTGTCTTTACATCACCTGTCAATAAGGGATAACATTTAAAGATGGAACTCAGTTTTCCCAAATCATATTATGCTTCCTGAGTCTGATCGGAAGAGTGAAAGTGAGAGCTTAGTTGCCAGGCGGGGCTACACCATGACAGGAGTTGAGAAAAAATGTACATATACCTATATTTATATACATCTGTCTGTCTGTCTGTCTATCTATCTGCTTTCAAACATTATAGTGTAAAGCCCCAGTAACCTGAGACTAAGCCTGCGTATAGCAATGACCTGCAGAGACACAGCAGGGGCCCCTGAGAGCACAGGTTGACGGAGGTCTGGAAAGCCCAGGAGCAGGATGGTACAAGGAGCCCTGGGGCCGGTCACACAAATGTCCAGTTGCTGACATACAGCTGTGTAACAACGTAACGAAGCTGTGCATAAATGCTAGCACAAGTGGAGCTTTCTTTAAAGTATGTACAAGACAGCAAAAAAGCACAGATAGGTACACTGGCCCCACTGCTTCAGAACTGGGTATGAAGAGCTGATAGCTGTGCTGTCCTGTCCTGTCCTGTTGTGTATATACATAATGTCTCATTTGTTACTGTGGTAGTTATTTATTCCCCAGTCTAAATGCATCAGAAATAATTGTAAACCATTAATTTTCTAAAAGAAAAGTTATTTTCTGCCTTTTGTTCTACTTCTGTAATTCTCCCGAATTCCTAGATATTGACTAGGTTTAAAATAACAGGACTGAAATCAATCGAAAGCAAGGATCATTTTCCACCTGCTGACAGACATATAGGGATAGATACGGTTTACTAAGGAACACTGATAATCAGCCCTAGTGGTAGTGTCCAAGCTATTATCAGCCTAGTATAAATATTGAGCACTACTAGCTATGGTGTGATAAATTCCAATTCCACTTTCTGTCACAGAAGAGGGCTTCCGATAGAAACTGGAATCTTCCTCTTTAGTGTGTTTAAGCTGCTGTTTTGTAAATCAGGCTCACATCAGTAGCTAGCAGCAGGAGTAAAACCAACCAGAGTTAGAGAATATCAGCCTTTAGTCACAGGTTTGGATAAGCAGTGCTTTCACATATCTCCCTCACCCGTTCCCATTGTCTCAAAACAATATACGTTTGACTATCGGCAATACCTAAGTGAAAGTCAAGGGAAACATGAGGAGAAAAATACATCAAAGACCAAGACAAAACAACAGTGAGTTCTTGGAAAGAATATACCATTTTCTCCCAAAACAGTTCTCTCTGTAAGTTTTCTCAGTGAAGGTGAAAGTGGTAAGAAATTGATCCCCCTATTCTTCCCACTACTACACTGAATTCTCACCTCTCCTGCCTATTGATCTTAGATACTCTATCAGCAGTTTTGGGAAACTACAACAAAGACTGAGAAGAATGCATATTTGAGAGGTGGCAAAGATGAAGCAATCATTCTTCACCATATAGCCTGGGAGTCCTTTCTTGCTTTCTGCTTGAATTTTGAACACTATTATCCAGTCAAGAGCTTTCTAGGCTAAATCCCTTGTATTATACATCAATTAAATAATTAACTTACTTTCAGTTCTTTAACAGGAATCTATCAAGTTTCAGCTGAATTTCATAGATGAGCTTTGACACTTAAGCATCATAGGGCATATTCTCATTTCTACCTCCTGCTATAACACAGATATTGAAAAAGGTCTCCTCTGGAACTACATGAAAGCTGAGAGCCTTTTAAGTGGTGAAACAGTGGTTCAAAACTTACGCCCAAGTCATAAATCTACTGAAGTAAATTTGGGAAGTAAAGGCTGTCGTTCTTGTTCACAGCTAACTTTGCAATGTTTAGAACATTGGACTAATTTACAATTGACATATACTAATTAATGCTTAAAATTTTGTGCAATATCTGAGCCACGGAAAGGAAAGTTGCCAGCTGTATTTGTATTCCTTAAGGCTGTAAATTAAATGCTATTATATTGTGTACAGTAGAGGTGCAGTGAGCTGCTATCACCAGTCCCGCACAGCAACCTTCCCAGCTTAGGGCCAGGCTCCTAGCAGGGATCTGATTGGCTCAAGGATACCAGTAGGTATCAATTATGCTTGATACCTGCAAGCATACTTTTTATATTCCTAAATATATTTCTTAACTGCATAAGTATACTCAGTTATATTTAGCCTGCATACAGTGCAGTATAAGCTACACTTCCAGGCAGCATAAACTACAGGTACGAGATGCAAGTCGTTCTCAGCATTGGCTTTCAGGAGAGCAGGCAGGCTGAGAGAAGGCTAAATTTCATGAAGAAGGAATAGAAAGATAGACTGGGGACTCTGAAACTAAAGCAAAAACCAGATTTACAGCAGTAAGTATTAGGGGAGAAAAAAAAATCAAGTTGTGCATGGGCACAGCAAAGAAATGATATCTTCAGACTGGTAGACCAAAATCTTAGAACTTTAAAAAAACAAGCAAATGAACAAAACCAACCAACCAAACAAAAACCCCCACCCCACTCCCCCCCAAAAAAAAACCCCAAAACCCCAAACAAAACACCAAAACCAACCAAACAAAAAAACCCCACCCAAAACACAACAAAACATAGGACCACTGACAGCCTCAGGAAAAAATGGAGTTGAGCCTTATCAATGGATGTCCCATGGACACCAGTCAGGAGCTGAGGAGGTAAGGCCAGAGACAGTACTGGAGACTTGCACTCATACAGGTGTTGCTGGGGCAGGGACTGGTGGCCCTGGGCTGAGCTGAAGTGGGGATCCTGGGCCCATGGACAGGCATGCCAGAGGCCCCACGTTAGACTGTTCAGGGCCAATAAGGTCTGTTAATGCCCTCAGGGCCCAGAGAGATGAAGTCTGAGGAAAGTTGGCTGGTTCACCTTGGAGAAAAGATGGCTTCTGAGAGACCTTATAGGTGTCTACAATTACCTGGTTGGAGAACCCAGAGAAGATGGAGCCAGACTCCAATTGGGACTGCATGGTGATAGGACAAAAGGCAATGGGCAGGCATCTGATCTTGAAATATTCTAATGAGATGCAAGGAAAGTAGTTTTTACTATGAGGGTATTTAAATATGGGAACTAGGACCCAGAGAGATTGTGAGATCTACATTGCTGGAGGTATTCAAGACTCAGAGGCACATGGAGTAAAGCAATTGTTTAAAATTAGACCCACGTTGAACAAAGGGTTGGATTAGGTGATCTCCGGAGGTCCCTTCCAACCTGTTACTCTGTGAATCCATGGATAGAAACAGCATTATCTTCGTATGGGAGCATGGCAAAAGAAAAAGCATTTTCAGCAATTTCATGGCCCCAGAATACAGAGTGAGCCTGCAGCTATGCACTGAATACAGAATTTGTACTTTCAGAGAGATGTACAGATACCTGGTCATATGTAATGCTGGGTTCAGCAGGGAGTTCAGTCACCTTTTCACATAGAAAACTGTTGTAAGGTAAGTTGGTTTCATCTGAACATGGAACTGAGGTTCAGTATTTATATGTTTACAGGAGACAATCACTCTAGAGCAAAATTGACCTTTTTGTAGAAGCGTGAATGAAAACAATTGTCACACCTGTAAAATTCAGATAAATTACTCATTACCAATCCAATTCATTACTCAAAGAACTTCATAGTTTTAAACTCTCATGTCAAACTGCTGCATTTTACCTACTGCAAAACGATAATTCCAAGATAGCAGTTCAAAAAGCTGGCGTTACACTGAGGACAGCTTTACCAGGAACTGAATTAGCCTGCTTTAGCATTTCCATTAGGTGGCGTTTAGAAGTGCACAGAAGGTTTTGAGTCGGCAGAAGTCATGGATTTCTACACTCTTAATTCTATCACTTCTTTCCAACTTTAAATTTTGCAGCTTTCTTTTAAGCGGTATAAATTCCTGTCAGTTTCAGGTGTGCTCCCTGTGCATTTTATGATGATATGGTTTGCGTATGGCTAATCTGCACAGAAACTTGACCTTGAGCTTGAGTATCAGCTTAACAGTGATAATTGCTAGCCATGGCTCAGACCCAGACCAGGGAGAAATGACTGTCCTCAACAGTATCAAGAAAGATGTCCTGTGAAATTACTCAGATATTTTACTGGCTTTTGATCTCCTTTCAACACTGAATGACCATAGCTGTTCATTGTACGTGCTCATCCTTTTGTGTCTTGCTCATTTGGTTCAGGCATTTCACAGCTTACTGTGCTTTCTGTACCCTGTTTTGCTTTTCTCCTCCCTTCTGCTATATAAGTAAACCCAATCTTTATACTTTTTTTTTTCCTAATTTTTCTCATGCTGATCCTCTGTATGGCAATTGGTGTGCTGCTCCGAAAACTATCAACCATAGCATCTCCTTTACCATATTCAAATCCCCCCATCTAATGACACCTGTCACCTGTTTTTCCATAACTGAAGGAGATGCAAAGACTTCAATTGCACAATCCTGCTGAAAATCACTAGTATGTGTCCTTGAGGATGTATTTTATCCTAATCATTTTTCATTTCCCACATTCTCTTTGTCAATTATCTCCCTTTTAAGAGTGTTTTATCATCAAATTTAGATTATACTATCTTTGCAAGAGAAATTATTTCTGATGAGCATATTTCTGAAGAAAATTACTTATTTTTTTAATTTTGACCCATTTTGCCTTTGTTAATGATATCAGAAATTTTATTGTGTTTAACAATACAGAATAAAATTTTATTTTGAAAATGTATACCTCACAGAGGAGACAGATGGGGGGAATTCAGACACCTATTTTGTGCTTCTTTATGCAGTGCAGTTATTTTACATACAAAGATGTTTCTGAAACATAATCTTTTTGTTATGGACACTTCCTGGCAATTCTGACATCAGCGCAGCTGGATATCTGACAAGCAGGAGGATTTAGAAAAAGATCAGTTTAAGCATTGGAATGTGTTTGATTGACAATATGTCTTAGACCAATGGCAAATGGAGTATCTTGTGTTTGAAGGAGGAGGGAGGCGAGTACTGTAGTTGTCTGTGATTTGTTCCTGGTGAGGAAAATGACACAAGCTACGGCTAGAATGAGATGCCTTAGCAAAATAGTTTACTCAGAGAGGTAATTCCATTGAAACTGGTACGTTTCCTCTTGATAAGTATTCTGGAATCTAGCTGAAGATCAAAGCCAATAAATAGGGTTTTTGTGATTCAGTCTGGTTGACTAACATTAGAGACTGAAAGAGATAATGGCAAGGCTATTGTCCTGAATAAACACACCAGCGAAAATTTTCAGTGGTTCTTCACTTTCACTGCATTACTGATTACACTATGGACAAGTAAACTCCTACTGGCCTTTTTTTGTAGCTTATTGTGATGCTGGTTAACTTTTAGAAAGCAGTTTCATACTGTAAATGTTTCTTCCATTCACAGGAACATTAAACAAAACAGAGCTGTCATTCACAGAAAATAGCTACAATCTACTGTATAAAATCTGCAACAGCACTGCTAGCTACATTGCTTTCCGACGTGCACTATATCTGACTTACTGCAGTTGTAAATTAGCATGTAGGGAGTTTCAGCTACTGCATGTGTTTAAAAGGGTATCCCAAATAACTTACAGGATAACCCAGTTTCAGGCACACATGACTGCTCGTGGGACTAACCTTACTTTCACTGAACTCAGGGACAACATTCCCAGTGATTTTTACAGGACTGAGATGTGGTTCATTGCTTTCCAATGCTTGTACCTCTACCACAGCAATAATAATTTTCTAAAGGCAAATGATCTCTGTGAGAGGTTGAAAACCAGTTTCAGTCAAAGCATAAACTGAAAGAGATAGAACCTGTTGAAACGTATGTCAGTTTCCTTAAATTTCAGTAAAATAAAGTAAACCTGCATCTGCAGCCAGTCTTCCCATAGAGAGAGCAAATTGTTCATTATCTTGTCAAATGTTAATACTACAGAGTATCCCTGTGCTGTTTCTTTTAAACAAAATTGTCATTGTGACACTTTTGAACTGAGCTTTGGATGTTGTTCTTTGTACTATACAGAAGATATTTCCCCCCCCCCCCCCATTCTATTTGTAGTAGTTGAGAGCAACCAGGAATACAAGGTGGAAATACAGACTCAACATAATTCTCAAACATTTTTGTTTTATACATGAACTAAAAATGTTTTCTTACAGTTGCTTTTAGACCCCAAGCTATTAACAAAACACTGGCTTGACACCTAACTAGTGAAACTTACAGTAGCTCTCCAAAATATTACAGTAATCTTTTGTATTAAAAGTTTAAAAGGATTGCATGTCTCTTCAACAGTAACTATATATTATTTGTTTTCTTATAATAAAAAGAGGCTTTCTGATCAGAGTTCAATTTCTGAACAGTATGAACTCTGTTTTGTTCCACACAGAGTACAAAAATAATAAAAAGTTGGATCACTTCTTGAAAAATTTCCATTCTAAATATCTCTTTACAGTACCTGATCCACTGCAATGCTTCATAACAACAGTTGAGTATTAACTTGATTGTGTGAAGTACTACCACCAAAGCGGCTTGATAATATGACAGCATTCAACACTCCATAAAAGTAGGTTAATAAGTATAGGTTATTAAATAACAGGTCCATGAGGTGATGCTGAAGGGAAGAAATATTTTCTGTCCTTTGTCCTAATACTTTTAAAATCTAAGCCAGGCTTTAAAAGAATCAGTAAAAATTATTAATATAATTTCAGTTTAATCCAACATGAAATCAAAATGTAAGGTCATAAATACCCCTTTAAATAACACAGAGTAGAGAAGGAGGATAATTTAATCAAAGTTGAATACAAAGAGGGTGTAGGACTGTTTTTCCTTACTCAGATATGTATGTAGAGACACTGTCATTAATAATCTCCAAACATAGTCAATAAATAACACTAAAATTACATACAATGTACTGCAAAAGTACATTCTAGTTCTACTAATTACTTTATTTCACAGACATACTCACATTCCAGATAGAGATAAATGTGCCTTTGGTATTTTAAGGAATTTCTATGCAAAAGATATAGGTACTCAAACTCTTCGTATGCTAGCCATTGCTTCAGGGAAAATATATTTTCGTATTTTGGCAGAAAAAAGATAAAGTATTTGTTAATGAAATTACAATAATAATTATTTGTAAAGAAGTACCCTGTGGCTGCCCTGTAATTTAACTTACAGATTCCTTGGGGCATGTGCTGGCCCTTTCCCTTCTGTTCCATCTTGTCCTTTTGCACAACAACTGGAATAGTATGTCTTAGGCATCCAAGTTCAGGGTAGCACAGTGCAGTGCAATGTAATGCAGTACAGGAAGGAATATATGGCATGAATTCAATGTCTTAGATAATTGTTAATGCAAAAACAGTGAATAGATCCTTCTTTCAGTAAATGATGATAATAAGCTGTCCCAGTTAGACATGTGCACATATCTCCCTCAGCTTCAAAAACTGTGCTTTTCAAAGGTTCACGCAGGACTGCTACAAAGAATGTCAGAGCTGAGCATCAAAGCAGTGAAAGCAGCCACCACTCTTTGCTGCTGCCGTGGAAGGGAATATGAAACAGCTGCTTGAGTTACTTTTTTTTTTTCCCCTTCAAAAATGTCATTGGAGTCTTCACAGAGGCTGAAACCTGAGCTTGAATAGATTCAAGTGTCCACAGGAAGTGTGCAAAACATGTAGCAGCTGTAGAGATTTAAGGTTGGTGTAGCAATTCAAATTGCAGCATTCAAGGATTTTCTGGTCTTTCAGCACAGCTAAAAGGGTTGATGGACATCTGAAATATACAATATGTGTGGAAAATAATGTCTGGTATAAAACCATTGCCATGATTTCTTTAAAGATAAATCTAATAAAATAACAGTAATGCACAATGTTTGAATTTCTGGACTGCAATAAAGCACAGCAAATATGAATGTCACGGACTGTTATCTGTGTTTATTTAATGCTGTGCAAAAACGTGTGCAGGACAAGAGCTGATGTTTTTCTGACCATAACTCACTTTGTTGCAATACTGATCTTGTCAGTCTCTATTGTTTTGTTTCTTTACCAAATGGGATCTGATATTCCAAAGCTCCTGTAGTCATACAGTTTATTTTCCTGACCCTCTGTCAGAGCTTGCATGAACCAGAGCAAATGACTCTGTCGAACCATCTCATCATATTAAATGTCTGTCCATCAGCTAGCTAGAAAATCTACTTTGAAGGGCTACATAGCCTTCAATGATCTAATATATTAAAAAGAACTGCGACAAATCAGAAATCGCCATCAAATAGTTTTCCCTTTGCAGAGATCCCTTTCCAGTGTATCTAACAGGGCAACCAGAATATAAGCAAGCAAAGAGAAAGCTTCAGGTGGAGTATGTCTGCAAAAGTGCACTGAGGATTAGGCTTGTTTTTCTACATGTGCCTGGAATAAGAACAAGCATTAATCATGGCTATATTTTCTCTGTATATCTATTCCCCAGAGAAAAGAGAAATGTACAGCTGATAGTGACCCTGCATTAAATTATTACTTAGTCATCTTGAGAATTCCTGTGCTTATTTGCATGATTTTACACATATGGGGTGGTCCTCCCTCCACTTTCCCCTTTAGTTTTCTCTTTTCATAAATAGAACATTATTTTCTTTATTCAGGGAATTAACATCTGCAGCTAAGAGACACTGTGAAGTTTGTTTATTTTTTTTTATAGTTGGTTTTACATAGATACTCAGCCACTTGCAAGAGCATCCGTATTTCTTTCCCATAATATACCCATCATTATCATCTATTTTTTCATATATAAAAGAGTTTTCAGTTCTTTGTACCCAAGTCCTACTTGGAAAGATTATCTTAGCAAGCAAGCAAGCAAGCAAACAAAAAAAGAAAAACCCAACAAAAAAACTCCCAAACCAAACAAAAAAAAAAAAGCCACAAAGAACAAAAAAAAATCCCCACAAAGCTTTCTCCAAACATTTGTTATCATCTAAGATATGTGTAAATACACACTTTGTACTTCTTATTGCAAGCAGCAAAAGACTCTACAGAACATGTTTCTGTTGTCCTGTCCTCAATATGCACTTTAGAACCGATTAAAGCATCACTGATCTTCATTACTGGTGTTCCAGTCCTCCTGATGCTTAATCACACATGTCGAACATATGCCAGACAATGTTGGATGTCAAGAAAGTCAACATTCATATTTTCTGTACTTCCTCAAATACTTCAGCTAATATATTCTCTCCATCTGTTGCAGAAAAGCAAAGATAATGATAACTCAGTGATGCTGAAGTTATCTGCTAAATCTATTCTATTACTGTCAAAGGCTGAGACTTTTTAAATACCATTAGTTGGTAGGGATCAACTAAGTCCCCTGAGCAGCTTTGAAAATCTCAGCCAAGATTCCTGCATTTTACCTTTGGTCACAACTGATTTTACCATTGTGCGTTTCGCATCTTGTGCAGATACCCTGCTGCATAACCATCCAACTGGATGATTCTTAGGAATTTTTCCTTCTTACTCATAATCTGTTCTTATTCAACAACCAGGTCTTAATTTGTGAGCAATCAGACACATATCATGCAATTACACAACCTCTTTTTACTTTCCTCATACACAAAACCTTTCTCATCAGCAGGTCCCAGCCTTACTGTCCTAGTCCTCTATATAGGACTATATACCTAATGGCATGGACAACCTCACTTAGAAATTCTAGTCCCAAAAGGAACATGGAATAGCGTATATGTAATGATAAGGGAATGGGAGAAATGCACTGTTAGCTGTCAAGGAGGATTTCCACCATCAGCATTAACCATATAATATAGTGGCAGTGGAGGGCAATGAATGTGGAGAGAAGTGAGAGCAATCAGCAAGCTTTCATTCAGTGAGATGGAAGAGCTTGTCAAAGACACAAACAACTAATCAGTTGCCAGCACTGATTGATGTCCCAGCCTGCATTCAAATCTATCATCGTGACCAAGTAGTGCCTATCGTTTACCCAGTGGATGGATAAACTAGAAGTAATATATGGCATCTAAGCAAATAGATCATTAATTCTGCTTAATATGTGGGGGCTAAAGTTTAAATCTTTTTCTAAACAGCAATCTTTCCTTTCAGGGAGGAAAAAAATAAAAAGATTAAAAAAAAAATCTACTGTGGTTGACTAGGCAATAAAGATTTTTTTTTTTTTTTACAAGTTACAAATTTGCTGCATTGGATTTTAGTTCAGCTTATGCCTCACAATTGTCACTGAGTATTAAATCTATCAGGAAATTTATTAACATCTTAATTAAAATGGTTAAAGAAAATAAGAAAATATATGCCAGTAGAGACAAAGGACTGCTGTTCTGCATTTTCTTCTTATGCTTTACACTTTTTTATTCCCCAAAGTGTTCCCAAGCTCAGCCCTGCTAAACTGTTACCCTTGACTTTGTATTCTTTTTTCTGACTGTGAGATGAAAATTTTAAATGCAGACATACAGTTAATTGGATTTTATTATTGCTTGACTTCTTCTTAATTGCAGGGCATGGCATCGAATGATTTCTTAATGATTTGTAAATTCCACATTTTGCACCAATCAGCATCAAAGTCAGTAGATTTTGGCACATGCTTTTGTAAAATGTTAATTCAGGTCATAATTACTGGAAATATTGAGGTCTGCACTGATATAAATTAGAACTGTCTTAGGACTGGACAGGAGGAAGTAAGCAGTCTGCAGTTCTCCAAACTGAGCCTTGCTTTGTATCTTCTGTCAGTCATCACCAGGGAAAAATGTTGGTGTTAATACTTAAGAAATAGTGTCTCAATTTGCTGCATATACTATAATGAAATAAAACTATAGTCACTGAAGCAGAAACACCCAGGAGTATGATTTCTACAGTTTTGCAGTTTATTAAGATACACTTTGGCTTGTTGCAAACATTGCCGTTAGCCTCTCGTCAGTAGGGTACTGTTAATAAATAATTAATGGTTTCATTCATGATTTGTATCTTCTGAGGTTATAAATTATTAATATCAGGCAACTACAATAAGCATAAATATTTATATATTCCATTTTACTTAATATACTTCATTTTTAAGACTGTAAAAGAGATCAAAAGTACTATTAAAGTATTTGACTAAAGCACAAGTCTACTGAATTTGTTAATATGTAGTATGTTTAGAAACATTAAAGCTAAGAAAGAGAATATTTTTATTTCTCAACTTTCAGAACTTGGGGGGGGGGCAAAAAAAAAAAAGACCTTTCCTGTACAATTTCCAGATGATCTTATAATCTAAACCTGATTACATAAAGGTGGGTGGCAAACCTGCAAACTGTTCAGCCATGTAGATTTTCTCAAAGAAGTCAGTGTGTCAGTCAAATGAAAGCTACACTTAGAACTATCATGACTGATAGCAGATTCCCGAGACATCTCTCACTCCTCCTAAGTTTCTAAATCTCTTGAGAATCCCTGACAAAGTCCAACTTTAAATCAGTAAAAATTTAATGTTTAAAAAATATTCTCTCCAGTGCTGCTATTATTCAGGATACACTGATAGAAAGCATTCTGTTCTCTCTGAATGGTTACCTTTTTCTCAGTGATCCGTTTACCTGGAAACTGTAATATCACAGTACTTTAATAACTGCTGTGACAGCATTCCAGCTACATAGGCAGTAGGAATGCTTTACAAAAGTATTTATTAGAGGTTGAATTTAATGGACTGCACGCTTGGCTTAAGAATACTTGTTTAAACACAATGGCTTAACAGCACCTACTTTAAAACATATTCACTAGGTCTTTGCTTTGAGAACTGAATTATGTATTATTTACAAAGTATTCATCCATCTATTTGTTCAAAACAAACTAGTCTCTGTAAGATTAATATTTTCTATCATAAATACAGTATCTGTTCTTTTAAAATTCTCAGCATCAAAACATGCTTTAACTGTTGAATAAACCTGAAAAAATATTTGACAAAGAACTAAAATATAATACAATGAAAATACTGTAAACCTGCCTTTGCTCTTTAATACAGAACTTTGGTTTTCAAATATTTCTTTGATAGCCTCTTTGAGACCTATAAAAACCAAATAATCAACTCAAATTCCATGAAATAGGCCCAAGAGGACTGAAATACAATTCTGTCCTGGGAAATTTTACTGAGCACGTAATACTTGTAAATGGTGTTTATTGCCCTTGGCCCCTGTTTTCCAATGGCTGTTAATGCTGCTTTACAATCTTGTGCCTAAATACCAAACTGCAGTTTCAGTTAAAGGGAATAGCTCAGAGCTGTAACAGTTTTTCTCTCCATTTCTGAGCACACTTATTCTGTCAGCAGTTGATTAATCCTCAGCTTTTTTTTTTTTTGGTGTACATCAGAGGCTGATGGGAAGGATATTTTAAATAAATTGTACTTATATTAACTTTCTGATTCTATGGCTTCTTTTAGACATAGTGGTCTTAGAGTGCTTCTGTGCATATTGCAGAGTTCTTTGATCCCATCACTTTTAGGACAGAATCACATTACATTTGAGCCCTGTAGTTCTCCAGAAAATGAACATGTCTTAAAATATATGGTTTGGTTTGGTTTTTAACTTGAAAAAGTTGAAAATAGATGTTGTTCCTACAATCAAAATGATAAAAAATCCTTATTAGTCAGGTTACAGTGGGAGTCCTGGCTAAAACTAAATAACAGGATTTGAGCTATGCCTATCCATTTATGCATATTAAGCAGTTAAATATATAACCACTCCTGGAAAAAAAAAAAAAAAATCTATGCAATAAGGTGATTAGATGTTTAGTTTGAGTTTTCACTTATACAGTCATGGGTCTCTAATCTACACAAATTAGAATGTAAACTGATGTGGACTAGGACAAAGACTCGTTTGCATAAAGGTCCCTTTTGTGCCTCCAGGAGAATTTTTGGAAGTTCTATAGACCTGAAGAGACAGAAGCACCTGAAAGTAGACAGTGGCTTGAAGTCTCTGACTCAGAAACCATGATGCATTCATTGTTAATAAAGGTGTTTGCAGTTCAGGTAATTTTCAAATTAACTAGGCTTATGAGTTATAAGAAATGAGTGCACAGTACAGCTCACAAGATCTTGGTCACTATGCCACAGAAATATTGCCAGAATTGTGAGTTCTGTAGTTCCAAATTGTCTGCATAGCTGGCTATTTCTTGTCCCATCATCAGCTCCATTGAGGTCACTGTAATTATTGATAGAATAAGATACTATTGCACATCAAGAAGTGTCCTGGCATAATGCCATCACTGCATTTTAATTATTACTGTCTTTTTTTTTTTTGTCCAAGAAATCTAACTGCAGCCATTTATTGAATTTCAAACCTCTGAACTCTGTTTTGAATTTCATAGACTTCTATTCCCATTAAGCTTTGCTTACATTTCACCGTAGTTTTCCTGTGGGAGTACTTGTTGAAAAGCTATGACAGATTTTCAAGTATTGGGAAGTATTTTTAAACATATCTCTCTCTCTCTTTTTTTTTTTTTTTAATTTTTGTACATGTCCAGGTATGTCAGTTAAAAATATATAAAGAATAGAACTTAATAAAGCATCAGAAATATGCAGCTGGTAAATTAAAAATTCATACAGCAAGTGCTATTATTACATTGTTTTGATTTTCCAAAGTGTTCGTGTTATTAACTTTTAAAATTATGCTGTGTGTTTTTATGGTTTTTAGTAGGGTAATTACATGCTTGCTGTGAGAGCAAGTCGATGGGGCCTTCGTAAGCAACACTTTGAAGTATTATTTTAAAATCTGATTTACAATTTTCTTTTCTTTTCTAAGCCCTCACAGAATTACTCCTCACTCACAACTATGAGATTATGGAACTGCCATTCAGTTAAACCTATGCCAGTGAGTCACGGGACAAGCAAGAAACATCAGGGTGAGTCTATTGATTACACTGAGAGAACTAACACTATCTAGTTTAACTTTAGCTTAATTTTAGTAAGGAAGAAAGTTGCCTCAGAAATGATGTTGTTGCAGGCCTTTACATTATTGGTCCGAAAAGAAATTTGCCAAATTTGAGTTACTCGATATCTGAGTTAAATTTGAGTTAACTCAGTAGCTGAGTTTCAGCTACTCACCTCCATTCTTTTATATTCCCCTATTTCAGTCAGTACGTCAATCCCATAGTACAGTTTCCACTAAGTATGCTTATTGCTAGAAGAATGTTTACAGCTGATACTAGAGTTTTGTTCCTCTTTAGGTTATCCCATGGGAAAAGGTAAACCAAGTCAAGATTTGGTTCAGTCCACTCACAGAATCTCTTGATGACCCATACTCTCCTGCCTATGAAGTTTAAGCATGTTTACCTTTCTGTGCCAACCAGGGTGAAAGAGAGAATTGCCTGTCCTGTTGTACTGCAGCCCATACATACATACATAGTTGATACAGCCACTATGCCACTATTCTACTCTGTACCTACAGACTGCTTTTTGCCAAGGGCAGTCAATAAAATACAGTCATAATTTCTAAATACTCAGATATGAAAACAGTGAGAGGTCATAAAAGAAGTCTCCCTCTTTTGCTCTAGCTTGAGAAAGAATATTCTTCACATGTAAGAATATTCATTACATCAAGGGACTACCTTGATGTAATGAATATCAAGACTTGCAAGATGTTGCTTGTACATATGAAACCTTCACCCACAAGATGAATTATTGTCAGTCAGCCCCTTGCTCAGTTTAGCATTACATACCATGGTTATATCAAGCCAAATCTCTGTGTCTTGCTCTTCCCTACTTTCCTGAGTTGTTAACTTCTGGTGCTTTAGTTACATTCTAATTCTATATGGCTTTTCAAAAGGGAAACATTTCTGATCAGCTGGAAATGGCAGTATGTAGATACCAAACGTATATATTAACTGTTCTTCATTAAGTTACGTATCTTCAAGATAAGTTAGATAGTTGTAAATTATATGCCAGAAGCATTTTACATTAAATGTTTTGCATTAAAATATCTTTAATGATTATACATATTTAGCATATCTAGGGGGAAAAAAAGAAAAAAAAGAAAAAGAAGTGCAAGCCATCTCGCAGTTTAGACACTACATCCAATTTTCAAAAAAAGGTATGTTAGAAACTTCAAAAAGACTTAGACTATAAAGGACTTAAGATCTTTTTGAGAATGGGATTTAGCCATATCTATTGTCTAGGAGGTTCGTGGAGTGTGTGGAAGATAACTTCCTGACACAGCTGGTAAGTGGGCCTACCAGGGGTGGTGTCTCGCTTGACCTGCTGTTCACAGAGAAGGACTGGTGGGAGATGTGGTGGTCAGAGTCCATCTTGGGCTTAGCAGCCATGAAATGATAGAGTTTTTGATTCATGGCAAAGTAAGGAGGGGGATCAGCAAAACTGCTACCATGGACTTCTGGGGGGCAGACTTTGGCCTGCTCAGGACACTGGTTGAGAGAGTCCTTTGGGATACAGTGCTGAAGGGCAAAGGGGTCCAGGAAGGCTGGGCATTCCTGAAGAAGGCACAGGAGCAAGCCATCCCCGTGTGCCATAAGACAAACCAGTGGGGAAGACGACTGGCCTGGCTGAACAGGAAGCTTTGGCTGGGACTCAGGGAAAAAAGGAGTCTAGCACTCTTGCAAGAAGGGACAGGCAACTCAGGAAGAATACAGGCATCTTGTTAGGTCATGCAGAGATAAAATTAGAAAGGCAAAAGCCCAGATAGAACTCAATTTGGCCTCTGTTATAACGGATAACAACAAATGTTTTACAAAAACAGAGCTAAGGAGAATCTCCATCCTTTATTGGATGTGGAGGGGAACACGGCCACCAAGGATGGGGAAGAGGCTGAGGTACTTAGTGACTCTTTGCCTCAGTCTTTAATAGGCAGACCAGTTGTCCCCAGGGCATTCAGCCCCCTGGGCTGGAAGACAGGGACAGAGAGCAGAATAAACCTCCCATAATCCTGGAGGAAGCAGTTAACAACTTGCTACGCTGCCTGGACACACACAAGTTGATGGGGCCAGATAGAATCCACCCGAGTACTGAGGAAGCTGGTGGAGGAGCTTGCCAAGCCACTCTCCATCATTTATGAACAGTCATGGTTAACAGGGGAGGTCCCAGATGACTGGAGGTTTGCCAACATGATGCCCATCTGCAAGAAGGGCCAGAAGGAGGATCTGGGGAACTACAGGTCTGCCAGTCTGACCTCGCTACCGAGGAAGATTGTGGAGCAGTTCATCTTGAGTGCGCTCACCAGGTAGGTGCAGGACAACCAGAGGATCAGGCCCAGCCAGCATGGGTTCATGAAAGGCAGGTCCCTCTTGACCAACCTGATTGCCTTCAATGACCAGGTGACCCACCCCGTGGATGAGGGAAAGGCTGTGGATGTTATCTATGTGGACTTTAGTAAATCCGTTGGTGCTGTCTCCCACAGCATTCTCCTAGAGAAGCTCACAGATCATGGCTTAGACAGGTGCACTCTTCGCTGGGTAGAAAACTGGCTGGATGGCTGAGCACAGAGAGTTGTGGTGAATGGAGTTAAATCCAGCTGGCAGGTGGTCACAAGCGGTGTTCCCCAGGGCTCAGTCTTGGGGCTGGTCTTGTTTAATGTCTTTATCAATGATCTAGACAAGGGGACTGAATGCACCCTCAGTAAGTTTGCAGATGACACCAAATTGGGTTGGAGTGTTGATCTGCTTGAGGGTAGGAAGGCTCTGCAGAGGGATCTGGACAGGCTGGATCAATAGGCCAAGGCCAGCTGTATGAGGTTTAACAAGGCTCAGTGCCGGGTCCTGCACTTTGGTCACAACAACCCCAGGCAATACTACAGGCTTGGGAAGAGTGCCTGGAAAGCTGCCTGGTGGAAAAGGACCTGGGGGTGCTGGTCAACAGCCAGCTGAACATGAGCCAGCAGTGTGCCCAGGTGGCCAAGAAGGCCAACAGCACCTGACTTGTATCAGGAATAGTGTGGCCAGCAGGACTAGGGAAGTGATTGTGCCCATGTACTCGGCTCTGGTGAGGCCGCACCTTGAATACTGTGTTCAGTTTTGGGCCCCTCACTACAAGAAAGACATTGAGGTGCTGGATCGTGTCCAGAGAAGGGCAATGAAGCAGGTCAAGGGACGGGAGCACAAGTCCTGTGAGGAGCAGCTGAGGGAACTGGGGTTTTTTAGCCTGGAGAAGAGGCTGAGGGGAGACCTTAGTGCTCTCTACAACTACCTCAAAGGAGGTTGTAGTGAGGGGAGTGTTGGTCTCTTCTCCCAAATAACTAATGAAAGGTCAAGAGGAAATGGTCTCAAGTTGTGCCGGGGAGGTTTAGATTAGATATTAGGAAAAATTTCTTCACTGAAAGAGTAGTCAGGCATTGGAACAGGCTGCGCAGAGAGGTGGTGGAGTCACCATCCCTGGAGGTGGTCCAAAAACCTGTAGATGTGGCACTTTGGGACATGGTTTAGTAGCCATGGTAGTGTTGGGTTGACAGTTGGACTTGATGATCTTGCAGGTCTTTTCCAACCTTAAGATTCCATGATTCTATGATTCTATATGCCCAAAATAAAGCAATGCAAAAAGCTCTTCAGGTGTGTCTGGTAGTCAGAGCTGTCTGTTCTGTTCCAGCATAGAAAATCTGTTTTCAGTGTCCAAGTTAAGTTATCAAGGGACGTTTCAGAAGTCCTTGCACAGTAATGTAGTATGCTGGAAGACACCTTTTGAAACACCTTCATGCTGTACACTCATGTGAAGCATTACTTAGACAAAATCATTTTGCCCCAGAATAAAGGGCTTTCTGGCCAGCCATTGGGGGGTTTTGTCTTGTTTTATTTTTTTTATTTACCTATAAACATTTTAGCCAAGCCAATGGAATCTGAAACAAAACCTGCATTCATTTTACTCTGCAGCTTTTAACTCACTTCTTTGGTACAGTACCTGTATTTCCTAATCATAAGTACGAATTTCCTCCCATGGAAATGAGGGGAAGTGTTCTGATTGACCTAAATGGCAACAGAGGGAGGTCATACATTCCACAGCTGTTTCTTAGGTGCACTAGGTCTGATACTCCTTGTTATTATTCATGGCTAAGCTTAAGGGAAGAATGCTGCAGGTGTTTACCACATTTCACAGAAGCTGACAATATGAAGTGAAGAAGAAAACAGTCAATGTGAAATTGTGTGAGGAGTTTAGGAAAACAGAAGTATTTTCTTTTTTGTTTTTGAATAAAACACAAAATACAGTTACAGTTACCAGGACTGGTTCTTTCAGCTCTGTGGATGTATATGTGTTAGGAAAAAAGAGACATTTTCCTCAGTAGTTAGGTCGCATTTTATAGACATGACAGGGTGGGTTGTTTATTGTTTGTTTGTTTGTTTTGTTGTGCCCATAGAATTTTTAAAAATATGTAGGATTTCATGTCTTAATGGGACAACGATTAAGTCTTTACATCACTAGTGAGAAATAGTGACTGAAAGCCACTTTCCCTTCCAATATTGCAATACAATGACTGCAATGACACAGTGACATTCATCCTCCCCAAATATCCAGGATCCCAGATGCAACTGAGTCCTTGAATTTTATTCCTTCCCCAGAACTGCATTCTGTACCAAAATAGGGATGACTACAACCTTAAGCATCTCCATGGGTACAGCTCAGATTTTTAGAAAACTAATCCTGTAACAGATGCTGATACTGCAATCCAAGATACGAACAACAATAACTTGGATCAAGGGGTGTCCTTCTTGGTCAGTTCTTATTCATTTGCCACTTTCCCTTCCTGCTCCTTTCTCTTTTATTGAATTGCTGGCACCACATCATGTAGTAGACCATGGTTGTTTGGAGCTCTACAATTCATACTTGATGTTTCTTTCACTTCAAGCAGATAACTTTGTGAGGCAGACAGGACCTCAGCCTGAGGTATGTGTGATACTAGCATAATAATATTTTCAAATATTTATACAAACATGCAACTTTTTCTCATAACATCTCTTCATGTTTTCATGAAATGTATGTGACTCTACAACTCACTGAGAAAAGCCATAAACTTGCAACGATGTAGGGACAGTGCAGTAACATGTCATAACTGTGAATTGCCTGCTTCATTGTTCTCCATATGTGGACACTGAGTAAGAAAAAATAATCCTGGAGAACAAATAAAATTGGCATAGATAGACCTTTAAATCTTTACTGGTATGTTTAATTATCTCTTGCCCTGGCTGCAAAGGTAAAGTGACCTCTGCCTCTTGAGAGACTTGACAGAGTGGTTGAGTTTTTTCCTGCCTATTATACAGTAATCTGCAGCTGACCAGCTTTTAGGATCCCAGTGGGAGAAACTTTGAGTCATAGTACAGGCTTTTTTGGTGTTTTTTTTCTGGCTCACTGATCCTCATGTGTAAATTGGTATCATGCAGCTGGCTTTTCTAGAACTGCAGAGACCAGAATGCTTGGACGGAGGGGAAATCAACTGCTTTTTTTTCCTAAAACTTTAAAAATCCCAAACCTCTCAGCCTGCAATCTAATCAAAATCTAAATGACCCTAGCAGATTAGATTCATTGGCTTGCTTTATACTTTAGGAGTGGTGACATTTTGTCAAAGAATACACAGTACATACTTTCTTTCAAAACTATTGTAATGTTTTGCTGATAGCTGCCAAAAAGCAACAGGTGCATGAGCAGTCATTAATCTAAAGGAAGTTGTTTATTATTTATACATTGACAATATTCATTTTTAACTAAACATTTCATGCCTCCTATTTTCAGACTTTGTGTCAAAAGGTAGCAGAACTCAGCCCCGCAAAGCTTTGGCAGGGAAGGTTAATTTTCCATAGTTTCATCATGCATGAGTGCCACTTAGTATCATTTTAAATGCCATTAGGCAACAGAACTTTATTTGTAAAACACTTTCTTTCTAGCGATTTCAGAGCAGACAGAAAGCACTGCCTCAACACTTCGGTGGGCTGCAACAGAACAGCTACAACTCACTCACCAGTGAGAATCACCACCACCCCCCCTTTCTGTGTAACTTAGCATCAGCAATTGCTTTTCAGAGAAGGACTCCAAAGTTCAGCCAAATCCTGGCCTAAGCCTGTCAAAAAAAAAAAAAGTGCCAAATGGAGCTAATAATGATGATTTTGTTTTGAGGACATCTGCCTACAAAGAACCCTCCATCAAGTGATCTGACATAGCCCACTAAGGAATTATCAGGATTTAATTACATTCTGTTGGTGCCAGCTTATACTGGATGTAAACTGGCTGCATAATGACATGCAATCTTCTCTCCCACTACAAGAAAGGTTATTTTTATGTGCGAGGTTCGGAAAACCTAAGGTGAACTCCTCTCTCTTTGCCACATATATAATTTGTGAGTGCAGGCACATGTTTGTAAAAGGAGAAAAGTATTACTATTCTTTCTTTTTTTCTTCTTTTCTTTTTTCTTTCATCCTTTGTCTTTTGTGCCTGCTCAGCTCCTGAGCTCCTAACCAGAGAGGCTCATGATTGCTAAGGAGTTCCAACATAACCTATATGCTCTAATAATACAAGCAATTAGGGCTTCTAAAATAGTATTAATCAGATACTCACGTGTGACTGCATTGTGTTGCTACCCTTATGCTTACCAGGGTTTTGTGGCTGCTTTCTCTCCCAAGTAATTGGATTAACTTAAACTGGACCACCTGTGGGATAATTACCTAATTACCTGATGAAGAATAGAAAAATCTAGTCTTCAGTAGCACTGGCAATTACAAATCATTACCAAACCAAACTAAACTGGCATGTGAATGTTATATATGCAATTTATATTATAATATACTATATTATATACATACATACATATGCATACATATATGTACTTATATATAAATAAATATAAATTACATTGATGTCAGGAAATATAGTAGTCATGAAATATAGTTGAATCATACTGGAGTTGTTTATAACATTTCACACTAACATATTGTAAAGGATTCTGTTACAGAAACCTGCAGACATACATAGATTTAAGCACCTGCTTTCAGACGCTTTTGCAAAGAATGTTCTTCACGGGGTTTTTTGCTTCTACATTGGTGTTGTTTAATGGCAGGAGTGTCACTGCTGCATGCTATGCCTGGTTATTATGAATGATGCTACTAATTAGACTAATACTATAAACAATATAAACAGAAATATTTGTGCCATGAGCTGTCACTTTTGATACTCATAGTCATAAATGAAAGTCAAGGAAAGAAAAGGGAAATACTTCATTGATTTCAGAGGTGTTCCTGGCTATTCAGAAATAATTATATTACTTGATGAACCATGGTACTGTCTGCTCCTGTCTTCCTGTTTGATTACAGATCAGATACTAGCACTTAATGGGTAAGTGATCTGCCAGTAAGCTTTCCTTCATGCTATGTTTCAGAATACATTAAAACAATTCATGTGATGAAATGCAGCTTTCTACCATATGCTGACATATCACAATGCAAGATGGTGAAGTGTCATAACCGATGTGCTGCAATGTGATCTGCCACCCATGAAATGGAATACTTCAGAAACACAACATGCCAGTTCTCGAATAAACTCTGACTCCAGTATGTACTGCAGCCGGTAGACTGTATAAAATGCCTTAAAGTTATCCATAGATTGCTCAGCTCTTCTGCCAATATAAAACAGTCTAATTTTAGCTCCACACTGGAAAGAATGCAGTTAACCTTACAACACTGCGGCACTACACCAGCAAGATTTTATTTTAGCCACTACAGCAAATGCTGACTTTTAACTTTTATAAGGTTATTTATTAAGACATGCAGTTACCTCCCAGTACACGCAATTTCTCTATGGCTGTGAATGGATAGCAAGGGTCCTAACATTTATTAAGCTCTGCTACAAATCAAATCTACTGAAATAGTAATAATATTTTCTATTAGTAAACATAAAATATATATGCAATATTATGTCAGCCTTTCAGCATAACAGCAGCCAGACTTGCACTGCAGTTCACTACAGTGATTCTGAGTCAGCACTTACAGAACTGGGAGTGGAAATTAAGGGTAACCTAGCTGATAAGCTATAAGAAAACAGTAATACTGTTCTTTACTCACAATAATGGTTTCACTGGAGAAATCCAGTCTGGCTCCCGCCTGGGCATCTTCTTGTTGGGCTGATGAAGAAACCAGAATGTTGTTTTAGATTGTTACTGTAAGTATTTAATGTAGTGTTACATTCTTGGTTGGGGGCAGGAGGGAGGAGTTCAGGTGGGTTAAAAATTTGTTGACCTGTCACCCATCTTAGCTGGTATTTAATGTGTTTAGTGTGAAGACTGCTGAATTTGTTTCCTTGGAAGCACAATCTCAAGCCTCAAGCAGGAGAATCTCAAAATACTACAACATTGCTGGAAAAATCAGAGAAGATAATTGTCTTCCAAGAAAACTGGAAGGAGGGCTCATGTGGTGAATTAGTTGACCACTGGGTAGTATGGGCTAATTCTTGGTATTTATTTGGAAAAAATTGAAGTTCAATTTGGTTAAATCTTAACTACACCAGAAGATGTAGATATATTGCTTAATCCTAGAAGAATGGTCATCCCAACCTCTTTAAAACTAAAAGCATTTGCACTTACTGGTCTAACCTAATATTCAGCATGAAACATTGCCAGCAAGCTGTCACCAAGATATAGCAGAGGCCATTGTGGTCATGGTTCAAGGACATAGGGAATCTGCCTTGCCACTGACAGAAGAGTAGAAGACTTATCAAGTGTGGTGGGTTGACCCTGGCTGGAGGCCAGGTGCCCACCAGAGCCGCTCTCTCACTCCCCTCGTTCACTAAACAGGGGAGAAAAGTACAACGAAAAGCCTATGGGTCAAGATAAGGACAGGGAGAGATCATTCACTAATTATCGTCACAAGCAAAACAGACCAAACTTAGAGAGGGAATTCATCTAATTTATTACTAAGCAAAACAGAGTTGAGGAATGAGAAATAAAATCAAATCTTAAAACACCTCCCCCCACCCCTCCCATCTTCCTGGGCTCAACTTCACTCCCGGCTTCAACCTCTGCTCCCTGCTCAGAAGCACAGGGGGACGGGGAACGGGGGTTACGGTCAGTTCATCACATGTTGTTTCTGCCAGTTCATCACGTGTTGTTTCTGCCGCTTCTTCATCCTCGGGGGGAAGACTCCTCTCATCGTTCCCCTGCTCCAGCATGGAGTCCCTCTCACGGGAGACAGTCCTTCACGAACTTCTCCAATGTGACCCTCTCCCACGGGGTGCAGACCTTCAGGAACAGACTGCTCCAGTGTGGGTCCCCCACGAGGTCACAAGCCCTGCCAGCAAACCTGCCCTGGCGTGGGCTCCTCTCTCCACGGGTCGACAGGTCCTGCCAGGAACTTGCTCCAGCGTGGGCTTCCCACAGGCCGCAGCCTCCTTCAGGTGCCTCTACCTGCTCCAGGGTGGGGTCCTCCACGGGCTGCAGGTGGAATCTCCACACCCCCTCATCCTTCCTCCATGGGCTGCAGGGGGACAGCCTGCTTCACCATGGTCTTCACCATGGGCTGCAGGGGGATCTCTGCTCTGGCGCCTGGAGCACCTCCTGCCCCTCCTTCTGCACTGACCTTGGAGTCTGCAGAGTTTCTCACATCTTCTCACTCCTCTCTCCGGCTGCAAAAGCTCTCTCTAACTGTTTTTTCCCTTCTTAAATATGTTATCAGAGAGGCGCTGATTGGCTTGGCCTTGGCCAGGGGTGGGTCCGTCTTGGAGCCGTTTGGTATTGGCTCTATCAGACACAGGGGAAGCTTCTAGCAGCTTCTCACAGAAGCCACCCTTGTAGCCCCCCCGCTACCAAAACCTTGCCACACAAACCCAACACATCAAGATGATATCAATGCTCTCCATCCCTCTGTGGACACCATCAGCTCATTTCCCCACTTGGGCCGGGGGGAAACAGTGGCACAACCAGAAACTGCCACTTAAATACCATGCTATCCATTTTGACAAAGACTTCAGTGCTGTGTGAAACGCTAATCCAAAAATTATTATGTCAGGACTGTCTGAGGTGGCCTCCTGCCTATCTGTGGTTCTATGGATACAGGCCAATTACTTATTGTAGTGAAGTACCTTGACATATTCTAACTTAAGAGGTTAGTGAGTAACTTTATGTGCTGTAAAACATCCTTGGTCTGTTCTTCTGCTACGCCATTACTAAAAATGAGTTGCTGATCTGTTAAAAACTATTTTTTTCATGGATACTTCAACAAACTAATTGAAAAAAAATATTATAGGCAAAAGAATGAACAAATTGTTATTTCTTGGAAGAACAGAAAAGCATTTCGCTTATTAATGAGTTCCTTCTTGTGTTCTTCTAAAATCCCAGAAGATAAGATCATCCCTGCTCCCACCCCCAAATACTGTTTGGCCATGAATTTCTTATATTTCGATTTCTCATACAGTCATACCAACAGTCTAATAGAGTTAATTTTATGCAATCACTAGTGTGTCATAGATGATTTATGTTGTCTTTCAAGAAACTGCTGATCATAATTTTCCTTATGATTTCTAAATCCTTTCCTCTGGCTTGACTTAAGGCATAGAATACATAAAAATATCTTCAGCTAGATTCACTATAATTTACAGCTATCTAATTTGTTTCCTCTCTGTTATACTACCTTTACCATGAATGTTTATAATCATTTTTTGTGAACACCACAATTACTGTGTATGTGTATCTTATGTGTATATACTTTTTTAAAACAGTTTCTCATTTGTTTTCTGTTCGTAACATACGGTTCTTCCCCCTCTACTCTGCCGTGGCGAGGCCACATCTGGAGTTGTGTGTCCAGTTCTGGGCTCCCCAGTTCAAGAAAGACAGGGCACTCCTGGAGAGAGTCCAGTGGAGGGCTACAAGGATGATGAGGGGCCTGGAGCATCTCTCGTATGAGGAAAGGCTGAGAGAGCTGGGTCTGTTTAGCCTGGAGAAGAGAAGACAGAGGGGATCTCATCAATGCTTATAAATATCTAAAGGGTGGATGTCTGGAGGAAGGGGCCAGACTCTTCTCAGTGGTGCCCAGTGACAGGACAAGGGGCAATGGGCACAAACTGGAACACAGGAAGTTCCATCTGAATATGAGGAAAAACTTCTTTACTCTGAGGGTGACCGAGCACTGGAACAGGCTGCCCAGAGAGGCTGTGGAGTCTCCTTCTCTGGAGATATTCAAAACCCGCCTGGAGGCCATCCTGTGCAACCTGCTTTAGGTGATCCTGCTTTTTAGCAGGGAGGTTGGACTAGATGATGTCCAGAGGTCCCTTCCAGCCTCTGCCATTCTGTGAATCTGTGTGTTTTCATCCACAGAATAAATCACTGTGGACTGGTGCTTAGCAAAGAAAATTTTGTAATACACAGAAATTTTTCTTAGTTGACCATTCCCTGAAAAAGATTTTAAGATAATTTCTACACAGGTAGCTGCAAACAGACATGAACTGGCCCTCCTTTAAGCCACAGCAGCTGAAGCAGTGCAAATCAGGAAGGTGTAAAGCCACACTACTGAAGTATCGAGTTAACATTTCCTTCAAGAGCTTTTCCAGCTGTCCCAGAGAAACATACTGATGTTATAGAGGAATTATTTCTCACTGACCTTCCTGGTGTTCCTATCAATGATAGCATTTAAGACAGCTGCACAGTTTGCTTCGGTGATGTGAAGTCATTATCAAGCTTAACACCAGTAGCCTGAGAAGATGTGTTGGGGTTTGTTTTTTCCCCATGTCGTATTCTTCTCTACCTTGTTCTCTACTTCAAAAAAAACCCCAAAACAAAGAATCCACCTCTCTGTCCAGAAGTACCCCTTCAACAAGTGAATCCTGCTCTAACTAAATTACAATCTACTCCACCATTGGCAAAAATAATGTGAATTATAACTAAACATACAGTGTGACTGATTTTATTCAGGGAGTGTATCTAAATGGCCTGATGCATTGCAGACATTTTATCCCAGACAATTGTGGTGGGAAGCAGAACTGTAAGAAAGAGATGAGATGACACCGAAAGTCACTTGTCTCCTGTGAGAAACTGACTGTGACTTCTGTCTGGTTTTTGCTATGTCTGGTTATAAAACTTTATTTTAAACCTCACATGCTCTTTTACAGAATTAATATAGAACCTTTGGTGCTACGAGTGGACAAAAATATAAGATAATTGTTCAGTAGCTGCTGCAGGCTGTGGAATACAGCAGAACACAGTATCAGAGACTTTTTCACAACTGAGAAAGACAGACAGACAGACAGACAGAAAGAAAGAAAGAAAAGAAAGAAAGAAAGAGGGAAAAAAAGCCCACTCTGACTCTATCGGTACCCTAGCAAGACAGCAACATGAGAAGCTCCCAGATGCTCACATAGCTGATATTACAGATAAAGTCCCAGCAGACAGCTAACCTTAGCCACATAGTTACACTAATAAACTAACGGTGTGATTTTACAGGAAAGGGGGCAGGACCTTATCAGGTCACTAGCTAAGCGGAGTTTACCAAGGCAACTCTAAGTTCCAAGAAAAGGGTATCAAATCAGCCAAAGAGGTAAGAATAAATAGGATGGATCATTTGGGAAGTAATGAGGTAGGAAAGATGAAGAATTTGGAAAAGAAAAAAGGGTGAAAAGGGGTATAGGAGGGATAGCAGATGATATGACCAGGAGGTCAGCCCTGCTTTTGATCACTGTAGTTTGGGACAAGTCTATAAACCCTTGCTTTCTTTGACCATGCTCATGTCAGACTTCTACAGTCAGGAGAGTCAGGTGTGTTTTTCCCCACTGCTGTTGAGGGCACACTGGGAGCAGTCTTCCAAACTTCAACAGGGGAACACACAGAGGGTGCCTTGTAATAACGTCATCTCTTCCTAACAGAAAAGGTCATGATGGATTTGAAATTCTGGAATGTGAAACAAAATCTGTGAAAGGAAAAATAAAAATGCTATGGGGACTTTGATGAGCCAAAATGACTGGCAACATGGTGAAGAAAATGTTGTAAGGCCCTGATAACAAGTGAATGTCACAAACATCCGTCTTGACCCAAGCAAGGATAAACTGATAACGAGGGAATGTTGAGGGAATGGCACAGACATCCGTCTTGGCCAAGGACAGAACCTGTGGAGGCAGGATCCCGTCTTGTGAGCCCTTCCCCTATTCCTGAAACATGTAGACAAAAGACCATCTGTGTCCTGTGCGTGTGTGCCCGTGAAAGGCCATCACTCAGTCGACCCTGAAGTGGGGGAGGGGGACAGTGAGACCCCCAAGACCCCCATGACCCACCGACTCATTTCTGGAACATTCCCGAGCTGGTACTGCGCCTGCTCAGTGACGACAGACCCCCACCTATGCGGAGCATTTTGGGTTATATAAAGGGGAAACACAAGCTCTCGGTGCACGCCCACCACCTGAGGACTACAACTACAAGCAGAGAACATTGCTGGATCCAAGGGTGGCGATATCTTTCTTCTCTCTCTCTTTTTCTCTCTCTCTTTCTTTTCCTCTCCATCACTCTCTTTGTCTCTAACTTCACTTTCGGCACCATAAGATAATATCGTCACAAGTTTTGCTGAGCCATTACCTTTTGTAGTTCTGCTAAGTTTTAAGTATTGTTGTGCCTTTTGCTGAGCCACTCTCTTTTGTAGTTCTGCTGAGTTTTAAGTAAATTTGTGAATTGTTTGAACCTCTAGAGTAATTGTTGTTAGTCCTGATTGCTGCACAGAGAATTAAAAATTTAACCTCACCCTAGCCCACCAAGTGGGATGGGGCAAATGTGCAGTAGGCAAACAACTAACAAAATAGTTAGAAATCTCATAGAAGACAAGTAAAATAAAACCTGCAAAATACAGAAAAGTTTTCTCAGAAATGTTGAGCTACAGAAGATGTATCTTGAAATATGTTCCTCTTAAAAGTGCAGATAACTGTAGCAGTTTGTGATGCTTCCTCAGCTGAGTTTATACTTGCTATAAAATTGTACTCTAATGCCTGGGCCCTTCTTAGTCTATGCAATACATAGTATAGAGTGGGACACAGCTAGTTTTATTGTTTTGCAACATTGCAGCCTATTCTTAAAAGGAAACTCACAGGTATATTTACAGAAATAGCAACATCAAGAAGAAAAGAATAAGCAAGGAAAAAAAGGCAACAGTAAAATGATCACGTCTTTTCACAGGTTAACTAGCACACCATTTGAAGTGTTTAAGCAAACAGTTCTCAGCCTCTTTCCGATTCCAATTTTAAAAAGCAATTATGTGTCTATTTTTTCAAACAATTATTGGAAGGGTTATGACAGGGACAGATCTGTGGGCAGTTGGTTACTGTTTAACTGTGATTTAATCTGTGATACAATATTTTCTACTTTGGGGATGAGGAAGTGGCTGGCAGCAGCTCTAATGTGGTTGTAGCTTTAAAGATGTCGGTCAGTAGTACTGAGGGCAGATATTTTTATTCTATTTTCACAGATACTATTATCATAGTATTGATACCATTTTCATAGATATTATGGATTATGCATTGTTAAAAATAAATAATGAAAAATATGACAGATCTGGAAATGTAAGGAGAGGAAATGAGTTTTTATATTTTGTTATAAGGGAAAGAATACACTTAGCACTAAGCAAGGCAAAACCAGACACCAAAAAGAGCATTATGGAAAATAGCTGCCGAGGGAAAAATAAAAAAATAAGAATTTCAGAAAACCCATTGCTGTATCACCAGTCATGTGATATGTGTGTCTGTACTGAAAGGAATGTGGAGACCATATGTTTCCTTTTTTCAGAGTTTGATAGACCTCGCTGCTGTAGTGTACAAACCTGGTCTTATGATGTCCAGTGGTCATCCACTTGTACTTAAATGTGCTGTATGCTATCCAGACAAACTCTCCTAATCTTCAGATATGAGGAAAGGACACAGATTGTCCTTTGTATTTTCTTCCCATGCAATCACATTCCTGATGCCCTCAGTCAGGAACCATATCCTGTGTAGCTACCGCATGGCAATAGATGGTGAAAGCATCTTCAGGAAAGGTGACAAGGGAAGGGTGACAAGGTGACAATCCTACAAGGGATTCCTCACTTCAAAATGTCTTTGGGGAATGCCTCTGTCTTTCTTGCCTCTCCCAAGGATAGGTAGATGACAAATACATATCAGATGGAGCAATATTTGGCAGAAGACATCTACATACTGCAGAATCTTTTATATATGGAAATCCCAAGCATTGCCTAATTTTTGGAATCTATAGCATCAGAAAAGCATAAATTACTTTATTCTATTTACAACTCTAAGGCTTCTCAGACTATATACATTGCAAAATGAATCACAAACTATCCAAACAATTGTTGGACCCTTAAAGAATGAGGACATATGAACATATTTATTTCTTCTTTAGAGCAATAATAAACAAATAAATAAATGAAAGACAACTCCATCACCAACAATGAAACACTACAAGTAGTCAATAACCTTTTAGTGATAGGGAATAATATGGAATAATATAGAGAAAGAATAGTAAAAATCTTTACGACCAATTCCTGTTTAAGAACAGCTGTGAGGGACATAAATGTCTTTGGAATATCAGGGGGGATTTTGGAACTAGGTTTTGGACAAAGTAAAGTAAAAATCTGCAGGACAACAAGATAAGTAAAGGATAGTGCTTTTGATCGTCACTCTTTTAGGCAAGGAGATAAAAAATTCTCAATTTAAAAAAGCAGATGTTTAAAGCAGCATGGTGTCAGGTGGGATCTGATGGAGGAAGCGATATCAAGTTTGATGCAAACCTGTGCATATAACAACACCACATTGGGTTTACCCAGTGTGCTTACACTGTGGTTTATTATTTGCCTGAGACTGCTGTGGTAAGATTACTTAAAATAATGTTTATTTTGAATTTTTAGTTTGAAACTGCTTTTCACCAGAATAGGTCAATAACTTCCTTTCTTCATGGAGAGTGTGTAGGACCAGATAAATACGGTGGTCAGAGACTGGCACTGTCAGTTAAGCATGAGTTATGACCAGATTCTTCAGCAGGTTTTAGCTTTTTTGTGCCATTGAAGATTTGAATTTTGACTGTGGAGCTGGTCTCTCTGATTACCCAACCTCTCATATCCAGGTGGGACACGAGGGGAGATGATGCTACACTAACTTGTTTGTATTAACAGATTTTTATAGAGTCTTGAAGAAGATATAAAATAAATTAATCTTCTAGCTCCTTCACAGTTTGTGTAGATAATGGGCCTCATCAGACACATTGTGCACTATTCAGAGACGTTCACCTCCTTTTCCAATAGCGTTTACAACATCATTCAATATATTTGCAAAAATATCACCCAAGAAATCCATCTTTCCATCACTCTCTGTGGATTTATGACATTTAATCTGTGAAAAGATAAACAAAGTACTCAATTCTTTAATTTTACCAGATTCTTACTTGTAATATTTCAGTAACAAGAATGTGGCACAATGCCAATTGAATTTCTATAGTTAGCAAATGAACCACTATAATTAGCAAATGAACCATTTCAGCTGCTTACCACTTACCTGCTTATAACACTGATACTATCAAGACTCATTAGCTCACGTACCAAAAATAACATCATGGAGCCAGAAATAAGAATTTTCTAGAAATGCAAGTAGTACCATTCTTGATGATGATGATGATGATGATGATGATGATGATGATGATGATGATAACCTAAGTCTATGGCTTACCCTTTCATTATTGGTCTAATACCTTTGTCTGTCTTTCTTCATATAATGCAGGTATCACTGTTAAACTTTAGTGGGAGCCTTCTTCACCCTTCCAAATTCAATCTGCATTTTTCAGTGCTCCTTCATAAATTCTCCCCTGTTCCCAGTTAATACTTGCTGTAGTAACCTAGCTAAGTTCCATACCATTCCATTACAGTGTAAAGAAAACCACTTTTATTTCTATGGCTGAAATAGAAAAAGGAAAGATCTTATTATACAAGATATTGAAGATACTCAGAATAAGCAGTATTATGAACTATTTACATTCAAAAGGGTTTATCCTAAATACAAGCTTGAAATCAGCAAGTGTGTTTAGAGGACCGTGGTTTTAAGTAACCAAGACAGACATAAAGCAGAAACAAAATTGGAGGTAGAAAAACTAAGCAAAGTAAATTATGTACCTGAATTCAGTAAAGAAGTCAAAAAAAGAAGTTAGAGGATAAAAGTGCAAGTTATGAGCATTAACAGTAGATCTTTCCACATGACTATAATGAACTTGGTATCCTAATTTTCTATGAAGACCATTAAATGCTTTCACAAAGAAACTTCTTAATTTATGTGAATGTGGAACAACCTATGGAATGGGTCAATGTAATTTCATGGCAACTTAAACATTGTCTACCGTAATTTTAAAGTTTCTAGCTGCTTCTTGTATCTCTGACTGTGGGATAATGAACGAGTTTTCTTTTTTCTTTCTTTCTTTTTCCCTTTTCCTTCTTCTCCTCTTTTCCTCTTCTCTTTTCCTCTTTTCCTTTCCTCTTTTCCCCTTCTCTTTTTTCCTCTTTTCTTCCTTACCCCCTTTCTCCATTTTCTCCCTTCCCTCTCTTTTCCCTTTTTTCTTTTTTTTTCTCCTTTCCCCCTTTTTTCTTTTTTTCTTTTTTTCTTCTTCCTCTTCCCCATTCCCCCTTCCCCGCCTTTTCCTTCTCTTGAGATGATAGATATCTCTATTTACTGATTGCTACAAGAAGTGTATCAGGCAGCATAGCAGTGCAATTTGGGTGGGCTGAAGTTAATTTTCTTCATAGCTGATCACCCGGTGTTGTGTTTTGGTTTTGGTACCACAACAATGTTGATAACACATCAATGTTTTTAGCTGTTGCTGAAAAGTACTTGCACAACATCAAAGCATTCTGTTTCTCACTCTGTTCCACTAGCAAGTAGGCTGGGAGTGGGCAGGAGGCTGGGAGAGGATGCACTGGGACAACTAACCTGAATTCACCAGGAGGATATTTTGTACCATACGATGTTATGTTCAGAAATAAAACTGATAAAACTGGGGTGGGGTGTCCAAGTTAGATGCTCAGGGACTAGCTGGGCATCAGACATCTAGTAGGAGGTGATTCCTTTTGTGTCACTTCTCCACCCTTTTTTTTTTTTTTTTTCTTCACTTATCAAATTTTCTTTACTTTGACACACAAGTTTTCTCATTTTTGCCCTTCTGATTCTCTCCCCCATCCAGCTATAAGGGAGTGAGAGTACTACTAGATAGGCTTACCTGCCAGCCAAGGTCAAACCACCATGGAGAATTGTATCCCTTCTTCTGACATAAGAAAGTAAACCTAAAGAAATAAAGCATTATTATGGCACCAGCCACTATATCCTGTAATGTATCTTTGTGGGTTTAAGTCTAAGGGCACATTATCTCCATGCTCTGTTGTAATGTGTCCGAGTATTTGCATGGATAATGCTCCTACTGCTGACTTCTACAAATCTTCCAACCTCCCATGTGGTTTTATGTGTTTACAATACTCCATAAGTACTGAAAGTGGCATTTTGATTTGTTACAAAAGGGAAGACTGAACAGTGATTGTCCTCCCTCAATACAGCAGATCACCCTTGATTTTGCAGTTTAAATTTTCCACATTAACCTGTAACATAATATTTTTATTATGAAAATTAAAAATAATTTCTTCAAACCAAACTCCTTTTTCAGAAGGAACTTTCAGAGTACAAATGTTAATGTGTCTTCAAAATGTCAATTTTCAAATATATTGTAAATCTAAACACTCCATTAAAACTTAGGACATACTTAAGTAATTTCCAAAAATCACATCAAACAATTCATCATATTATAAAGTATATTTATAATGGTTTATTTTATTTATTTATATAAATAATATAAGGTGGTTATATTGAAGTTGGAAGGGACTTCTAAAGGTCATCTGGTCCAAGCCCCCTGCTCAAGCAGAGCCACCTAGAGCCTGTTGCCAAGGACCATGTCCAGATGACTTTTGAACGTATTCAAGGATGGAGACTCCACTACCTCTCTGGGCAACCTGTGCCAGTGGTCAGTTGCTCTCATTGAAAAAGTGTTTCCTTATATTCTAAGGGAACCTCCCATGATTCAGGTTGTGTTCAAAAGGTCCTTTTCTGCAAAGTTACTTTCCAATCTGGAGGCCCCCAGATGATCAATGAAGATGTTAAACACCTTTGGACCCAGTATTGATTCCTAGGGTGTACTGCTAGTCACTGGCCACGGAAAATCAGTAATCTGCTAGTTAGTGACCACTGACTAGCTGACTGCTAATTTTTGACCCTAACTCAAAATAATAAAATTTTAGCTCTCCAGACTTTTTTGATATAATTTGCAATTTTTATTCTTCCTTTCTTTTTAGTAATTTCTATTGTCTTTTGTTCTTCTCTTTTCATTTGTTTTGTTTTGTTTTCTTCTGTTCTGATCTTACCAGTTTTACCTAGAAATATTGCTAGGAAAGCAGAATTGCAGACTCATTCCTTTACCCTAGATTTCTCTGCATAATAGAATAATTTAATTTTTCAGTAGAAGTATGTAAAATTTTCAGGATTGTTATTTTAGAAATTTACTCATATTCACTTTTAGTTTTCTTGTAAACTAGCTTTTTCATTTTAATATGAAAGTTACTATTTCATATTTCAGCAAGTTTTTCCTCTGAAATAGTTCTGTCTTCAAGCAACAATACTAACAAACCCCTTAGATTTCCTTGGATAAATGAGATCATCCTTGAGTTTACAGTTTTCGTAGAAGTAAAAGCATATTAGTTCTCATTGTTTCACTCTTTACTTGCATATATTTTCCTGTATTTCTGCCCTGTACTGTAGACACAGATATAATACACTTAGATCATCAATGGACCTGCTATTTTAGTAGCATAATCTCAAATAGCTATGAAGCAACTTTGAAGCTTCATAATTAATTCCCTTTCCTTTTTATTTTAAAAAGTATTTTTTATTTAAAAATATTTTTCATTTAATTACTTTCTTCTCTATACATGTGCTCATGGGAATTCGGATAGAACTTCTACCCCAATTGCCTTTGAATATCCTTGTTTTGTCTCTTATTTATTATTTGTCTTTATTGTTTTCATCTTTTTTTTTCTTTTTAATCCAAGGCAAATGAAGGAAAACAGATATGAAAAGAGCAAAAAAAAAATATAAAATAGAAATAAATTTATAATTTCAGCAGCTACTCTTTCAGTTATTTTTGGTGGTGAGCCATAATATTTAACACGACCACATGTTAAAGCAAACTAGTAAAAATCTCTTGAAGTGGGCATTTCTGTGTCTCTTCAGTCCTGACCATGATCTAGAATCAATTTTTTTTCCTAACTCTCTTGTAATTTGTTTTCAAATGAATCACCTTCTAAGAACAATGGCCATTGTCTGGAGACTAGAGCATTTTACTTCTTAGGCTAAGGCTACTTTTCAGAATGGAACTTTAAGTATCTTGAATGAAGCCTGGGAATTTTTTTTTTTTTTTCTTCCGGAACATTGTTAAGCAATTAGTTCTGTGTCATAAAAATACTGATATTTAAAAATATCCTTTTGAAACACTTCCAAATCCAAATGAGTAGAGTCAAATGCTGTTATAAAAGCTATGGGTTATTTTGTTTGTTTGTTTCCGGTGACACATAGATGCTAATTGTTTAGCAGAAATACCTGTCAGGAGGTGAACTGGGAGTAGAGCATGCTGCATGGAATGAGCCTTTGTGAGATCTTAGAGTAATTTAACTGACATATCTGTTTGAAGTGCCTTAGTGGATGAAATTCCTACTTTCTCAGACAATATGCTTTGTTTTGGCAAAATAATTTCAGCCTGGCAGATTTTGAATCAAAGGCTCACAAAGAGAATCGCTCTGGAAGCATGCAGCAAAACTGCAATTACTGTTGATCATAAAGAAGGGTTTCAAATAATACCCAATTTTTTTACCAGAGATGCCAGACTTCTACTTGAAAGCTTACTGGGGCAATGCTATACTATCCTGAAAGAGAGCAGCATCACTGCTAGTGTTAAGTGATACAGAGGCAAGATTTGGTTAATTATTTTCAGGACTCCATTTCCATAGTGTGGGTCACACAGATTCAGCAAGGTTGGAGCTAATGATCCTTGGCAGTCAAACCGGTTCTCATCTGGCACATTGAATCATATCTGTTGTAGACCGATGAGTCTGATTTTTAAGGGTGCTTCACATAATCCTATTATCTTTATCATCTCCACTAATTACTCATCCTTTATTGTACCCCCAACTTTTATGACAAGGACAAAGCTACTATGAGTGCAGACAAATATATAAATAATAAAGACTGCATCCACAATTAATTATGGATGCAACGTGGCATCTAAGGAGTTCAGATCTGCAATGAAAATTTGAATCCTAGAGTAAATGCCTTTCTGAGAACACTGCACAGTAGTTAGACAGCTTGCAGCCACTGTTTACTGTGTTAATTCATTGTTTGTTCATTGTTGTTTTGTGCCTCCTCCTCTTTTTGCCACATCCACCCATTTTCCTTCATTTCTCATTTAGATTGAAGTTTTCTTTTGGCAAGAGTATTTTATCTCGACAATGGTCTTCTGTGAGCTTCCAGGGAGCTTGCATCCTTTTCTCTGGCCAAATTCTATCATTTTGGCTCCTTCAGATTCCCCCATGTGATTTCAGATGAGCAAGGCTGTCGGCATATATCGTCTTCCAGTTACAGCTATGTCAACTGAAGAGTTACTGCCCACAGTTGCTTATTACTGGTGCATCAGACCTGCAAGCTATGAAGCTTTGTTTACGGAAATTGTATTTATTTCAATGAGAAATCAGGCCACTGCACCTATGTGCACTCAACCCTCAGTAACAGAAAGACATTGAGGTGCTGGAGCATGTCCAAAGAAGAGCAACAAAGCTGGTGAAGGGTCTAGAGCACAAGTCTTAGAAGGAGCAGCTGAGGGAACTGGGGTTGTTTAGCTGAGAGGAGACCTTATAGCTCTCTGCAACTACCTGAAAGGAGGTTGTAGCCAGGCGGGTGTTGGTCTCTTCTCCCAAGTAACAAGCAATAGGACAAGAGGTAAAAAAAGGATATATGAGGAAAACAAATACCCACATCAAAATATCTCTCTTTCTTGTGTTTGAAGTTATTTTCTTCAGTTAAGATTAACTGAATTACCTTGCCTTGCCTTGCCTTGCCTACCCTTGCTTTGCCTTCTCTTCCCTTTCCTTTCCCCCACAATTCATATGTAATGTGACTTTGCAGTATTTCTGGCTAGAGATACACTATGAAAGACTTTATTCACTTCCTATGCTCTAATCGTGTAATGAGGCGCTCTTCTAAATAGCAAGCAGGAAAAGGGATCATTAAAATAAATCAAAACCTTACAGTGAGCTCAAGTTTTCACTAGTCAGATAAGCAACATATCTCAGCATCTGACGTTGAACACAAATAGCACTGCCTCTTTGTGGAATAATGCTGTTGGCTGATGTGTTGCTGTTTGAGCAACTGAGAACTCAAAACACAAACACACACACACAAATATTTTATCCTCCATGTTGTTAGTGATCTAGTAGTTTAAACATTTCTAATGAATGTCTGCAGATCTGAATACTGTATGAACCTTTAGAAATTTGCCCATACCTAATACTAGCTTTTATGCTCTGATCATCAAAATACTTGAATTCCACGCAGGTGTTTGTTTCATAAATTAGGACTAAAAAGAAAGTTATTTGTAGACAAGAGACATGACTAGCATAAAACTACAGAATGACTATTTGAATTGAGTGAGTATGGGAAAAAGGAGAACATAAAGTTAGAGGGCTTCTTTTATCTCTTAAATGTAGAATTAATTTTTCTTTCCATTTATAAAAGCAATAATTTCCAAGGCCTCCTTTCAAGTCATGAATATTTTACCCAAAGCTATCCCTGAGAGGGAGAGAAACAGCTTTTCAACCAGCTGGTGCAGGGTTATATTTGGCATATGGAGCCTGGATTCAGTTATTGACTTAGAAGCCCATAAATACCCCCTTAACAACAGTGCTGTGTGTAATACACATCGTTGGGGAACTCCTTAACATAGATTTCTAAGGTATCCAGCCTGCTTGTCTACTAACATCACAATACACAGCAAAGCAGAAGACTTGAATTTAGATCAGGTTGATAAAATCCTGAGGCTGGCAGAAGCTGGGGAGTCTTCAGTAACAAAATAAACTCTGGGAATTTGTTTAATGAAGAAGGAAGCTAAAACCTTTTCACTAGTCCTTAGAACTATTTTCAACTCATTTTGCATTAGTGGAAGATGCTGAATTAATAATGCTGAGGAATGATATATGCTTTATGCAAGTCACATATACAGTACAACCAGCAACAATACAAGCTTTCTTCTAACACCAGTTGGGCTGCCATTGAAGTCTGTTTTCTTTACAGCTTCAAGTTTTATATGATTTGGTTTCAGTTTGGTTGTTGTTGGGGTTTTTTGTTGTTGTTGTTTTGTTTGTGGGTTTGGGTTTTTTTTCCTGATGAGACAATTAAAGTGATGCATTGCGTCAGGGTTAGTCAATTCACTCTTCTTGGTAAAATTACTTATAAAATTACTTTTTAAAAATATTTGTAAATTCATTTGTTTATTTGCCTGATGAAAATAATATAAGGTCTGTATATGCTGAATAGTTCAATGCATGTGTTGTGCAGGCATGTAACAGCTGGGATCTATCACTGCCAAGCAATAATTAAACAAAGTTGGCAACAGAACTCTGGGAAAAGTTTTGTATGCAAAACAGAACCATATATCTTCTGTTAGGAAGTTTCTTGTGGGTGTGTGAAAAATGCATTCCAATGACTTTCTGTTTTTTGGTTGGGTTTTTTTTTTAATTATTTAATAATTTACTAGAAGAAAAGACAATTTCAATCAATTTAAAATGGGGATATTAACTCTAAAAATCATTAAAATAAGAAAGGTCAGTCAAGTAACAGAATTCCTGAAAATTTACCTTATTTAGAGAATTAGAGCAAAATGTGACTTCTTAACAGTATCCATAATTAAGCAATTCTGCTTAATTTCCAGGCTGGCAAAAGAGTTGTGTAAATTTCATAATAAGCATTGCTTAAAGGGAATATTGTAGACTCATTATGCAAAGTATACACATATAATTAAATATTTCAATCTAAATTCTGGATCCAAGGGTGATATACATTGAGTTGGGCAAAACAAACTGGCAGGATGACCATGGCTTTAAAAATGCTTACCTGTGTATTTTTATACTCTAAACATTTATCTTTCTGTGGCCATAAACATGGCTACTCATAGTATGAAACTCAAGCATACATGATTCATTGGCAGCAATTGGTTGAACATGTTGTTATCTCCACAATTAGACATCCTGAAAGGAAGATAGTCAGATGGTACTTTCATGTGACGAGTACTTACAAGGAAATGAGAAATATCTCATTCTCCTGAAGTGAGAGAAGGAAATGAAATTTTCTGAAGAAACTGCTGTGAATAGTGTGGTCATCTCCAGTTAGTAACTATGAATCTTATTGACACTACATGGGGCCATAGGGCTGCAATCAATATGCCAGTTCACTAGTCTGCACTGCAATGCTTTGAACCAGAATGAATTGTTTGAGAAAAACTCAGAATTTGTGGCAGTGAGATCTTATTACTTGCTTATTGCTATTGGCAATGGATAAAGTTGTTCTGGAGTTATGCTAGCTCTTTTGGGAAAGGGGTCAGAAATTATTGTGATGATGTCCCATGTTCTTGACTATTGTGCAACTTTTAGCCCTTATAGTCAGCTCAACCTGTCTCAGAGTATCTGTTTACTAAGTAAGGGCCAAATGGACTCTTCTTTCTGTCAGATATATTATACAGGAACTACATCTGTGAATAAATTGGAGGCTTTCACTACTCTGATTTTCAAGTTATCTGCCCCTCAGCTAAGTGGTAATCTTTTTACCTCACCTTGCCTTTTAATTAATTATAGCTGAGCATGTGGTACCCAGGGAAAATCTAGGGCAGTGATTTTGTACTGCAGGTCTCTCATTTCCTCCTTTTGTCTTTTCCTTTGCTCATGATCACTTAGTCCTTCACCCAGTATGAATGGTATCCGATCTTAGTATCTCTTGGTAATTGTCATCAAATATACTTGCCATTGGTCTACAGTAATATGGAGGATAAAATTTTCAGTAGTATTTTCTTATTGCCCAAATATAATATGGAAAAGCAGACAATAAGCAAGCATAATCCCCTTTGAATTTCGAACATAAGAAAGGTTACTAGAAAGCCTTCAGATTTCTGGGTTATTAAAACAGAAGTTTTGAGACTTGCTATGGTAACTGAGAAACTTTATAGAGTGTAGTGGTTGTATATTGTAACAGTGCAGATCTTGGAATACAGCTTGAAATTTTTTCAGACAGATATGTGTTCTGTAAATGCATCACAGAAGAGTATCACAGTCTGTAAAGTATTGTATTTAAAGCTTCTATCTGCCACTAAGTATAAAAATGTTTCCTGAGGAAATGTAGCTGGTTATTATTGTGGGAATACAGTGGTCACTGAGGTGACATTATGTAGGAACTTTTCAATGCAGATCAATACTGGCAATTCATTTGGGTGGGTATGAAATTTCCAGTGTTAGTCCATTAATGTTGAAAAAGAGTAATGGAAGGCAGGATGCAGAAACAGAAGCAAAGGGAAGGCAATGATAAAAGCAAACAAACTGCTATATATTAAAATGGGAAAGGAGAAGAGGCACATGAAAAAGCTTGGAGTGCATGACTAATGTACACACATACCTGGTAGGCTACCAATAAAAGGTTCTACTTTTAAAACAGGTGTGTGCTGAGTTTCCTGCTGTGACAATGATCCCGTGTGAGATCCTGAAAGAAATTATTACTGTAATTTTGCAGTCTTCTCCTCCTACATGTATACTGGTGAAGTAGATGGAGACCGTTTTAAAACAAACATGTAAAGTGGAAAAAACAAAACAAAACAACCAAACATCCCCATTTGCAGTGACATATAGACATCTATCTTTTCTATATATAGAAGAAGCCTGTGGTAACCTTTCATACTGCAAAACATACTGCAGTTAAGAACCAGGGACTGAAATTAATAGTGTGTCATTATGGTCCTGAAATCCCTGGGTTCTTTCTGTTAGTTACTACCACTTCATTGTAGGCAGATGACTCATATTTAGTAGATGGTTTTCCCAATTCTCATGAAAATTGTGGACTATGTCTTGCTCACTTTTCTACTACCCAAATATTTGTGAGTCTCACTACTGAAGAAATTACAAGCCAGGAACTTTTGTATATGCACAATGAGGATATCAAAAAGACTAAATGAAGTCAAAGAAAATCAGAAACATCAGTACGTTTGATCTTAAAATAATGTTTAAAATTTGTCCTAGTTTCAGCTGAGACAGTTAATTTCTTTCTAGTAGCTGGTATAGTGCTGTGTTTTGGATTTAGTATGAGAGTAACGTTGATAACACACTGATGTTTTTAGTTGTTTTTCCTTCTTTTCTTTTTTCTTTCCTTTTTTTTTTTTTTAAGAGATTTTTCTCTTTAAATATTCCAGGTTTTTGCAAGCATTTTATTTTTTTTTTTACTCAAATCTGCCTAGCCCATGAATGACACCTTCATACCAAAATATTAATATTGTTGTTGTTATGTAATTAGTTGTTGGAACAGTAAAATTTTGTTAGGACTCTGAAAATCAACGTAGTGTATACTTGAATGAGAACAGTAAGCATTATTTAAAATGATGATACAGACTATCAGATGCATAGTGGATACACTTGCCCCCTCCTGAGGAACACATTTATCCTAAAGCTGCCTTAATTTACAAGAGTTTATTGGAGGCAGGTATCTAATCTCCCTCTGAAATGTAGAAAAATGAAGTGACACAAACCATATTCTCTTGAACCATTGTGCTAAATTTGGCTAAATGTTTCTATTTCAAAATCACGTACAAAACTGCAATGTCTTCCTTCTGTATTGTGCTGCACCAACAGACTTGGCAGGGATGAGTTGCCGAATATTGTATGTTTGTAACCTGTGGGATGTAATTATTTCGTAATTTTGGAGAGACTATATTACTCTCTAGTAACTTGCCTGGTGAATTTTTATTACCCCACTATAACTCATTTTTTATACCACCGTAGTTTGTATCACAAAGGTACAGTTTTCTGTTACTTCTATGTAAAGGACAAATAATCACAAAGGAGCTAAATCTGCAGTATATAGGTGCTGATTACATTAGTTCTATATTTTACTATATTCGCCTTATTTTTGGACTATATGATGCTCAATGGCTTTGTATTGTTTCTCTGTAACATGAAGTACATTTGAAATTCATGGTTGAAACCTGCAAACTTTTTTTTCAGAATTAAATCATGAGTAATTAAATATATATTGGGTGGCTTTACACCACTTTCACAAGATATATTGGCATGCATTCTCAACTTCCAATATTTATAGACCTTACAATATATTGCATTGCTGCTTTATTTTTTTGATTAAAGTCTTTAGAATTATCCTGGTAAAGTAGCCATGCTTTTTCACTGTGCTTTGATGGCATCATACAAAATCAGATATTAAATGTACATTTAAACAGAAAAATGAGACATATCTTAAAATAAATAGACTGTGTGAGAAAAAATTACCATGCAAATAGAATGTAAATCAGCAGAAGAGAGAAAGGAACTATGGTAGAATATGCTTATAAAATAGATGGAAAAAGTAGGTCACAGAGAGGGAAAAGAATAGACACAGGTTTTATGTGATAGGCAATCTTATAATTTATTTAGTTTATAATTTATTCACAAGAGCATTCATGCATCAAAGACAGTATAGACTTGTTCAAAAATGGATGGATAGTCGATCTGCCTGCACTCCAGAAACTGTGTTACAAGATCATTCAGAAATCCTAATCATAGTATTAGCAGCTCGATTTCGATCTGTGAAGCAAGAATCCCTTTCACAGCAATGTGTAGGGAAAAATGAGTTAAGCTGATGCAGGAGAGGGCGGTTCCACTGAGTTGCCATGCCCCGTGAATCACTTTTGGATTCTGAGAAGCATTGTGCTGAGCAGTGACAAAGTTGCAAATCACATGAAACAGAAGAAGGACAAATCTTTGGCAGCCAGATGCTTACTTCTATACTGAGGTTATGCGTGTGTAAGAAACATATTTTAGACTGGTTTTATATTGTTTCATTGGACCCTAGTTCAGCCAAGCACTTTGAGCAGACATAAATCCCTTCGATGTCAAAAGTACTCAATTATATGCTAACAGTTACGTATATGCTTAACTGTTTTTACCTGCCACGACTAAGCGTTGTGTCATTATCTGTGTTAGGAAGGATGTGATATGACTGTAGATAATTCTGAAACGAAGTTTTAAGTGTACTAAATGCCTGCCATTTATGTCTTTTCATGATTATTTCCATTTTGAATTTAAAGTTGACTTTTCTAAGCCTTCTAATGTCCACAAAACACACAATTGCAGTCACAAGTCAAATTACAGTACTCCATTGATCAGCCAAGGATTGGCTTCACCAGAAAGTTTCTGGAATAAAAGCAAGAGGAGAAATGTTTTCAATAACCAGAGCTCATTTCTGTGGGAAAAAAAAAAATAATCCCTAAAATGGCTTATTTTTCAAATATTAAAACTGAAGGTATTTTCAATAATGTTTGAGGCAAATGTTCTATTCCTAAATATATCATTAGTATTTGATTCTGGAGTTATATTCCAAATAAATAACTTGAAAATTACACTGCAGTGTTTGACTAGTAAATAAAAGATAAATAATGGAAATAATAATGAATAACAAATAATGGAAAGCAGTATGATATTAAAAACAAAATCAAATAATTCCTTTCAATTTTTACATTAACTTTGTTATTTTAAAGAGAAATGGTATTTAAGGTGTAGCAAATCATAGCGATTTTCTTTTTTGTGTAGCCAAAAAACTGCAGTAGCAACCCCATAGCTCATAATCAAGCTAAACTACTCTTGTAGATTCGGTTACTTATCTAGGAGCAGCTTGTGACTGCTTAGTCCTTTGATTCCTGTTCTCAGAGTTAAGAAAAGCAAAAAAATTGACATTCAACTTTTCATGCTTTGTGTAAAAGGCAACCCTAGATTGGAGCCTTCATTTTGAGAGGAACATGGGAGGCCATTCAGGAAAAAACAGATGGGGAAGACACAAATAAAGAGGCCTAGCCAAGACTGCATCCTCCCTGGTAAAGTGTCTTTCAGATTTTTATGGGACACTATTTTCAGATCAGTCTGGGAATTTCAAATGTAACAGTCTAATACACGAGGTTCTAATGAAATCCGGCCTAGTGCACCAACCAGCCTACTAAGCTTAGGTTTTCTTTTAAAGGATTGTTTGTCAAGAAAGATCTAACACTTAACATGTAGTCCAAACAGTGATGGAGTCTGACAACATGTTAAAAACCAAATCTTTACTGAGGCAGTAAGAATGATGAGCAACAACACACCTGTACAGTGATGACTAATAGCAAACATGGGATCATAAGTGATGTCATGGCTCTGGCAGACAGCCAGGGACATTTAATGTCCTGGGTCATCTGGCAACAACAGTCAATCATGCAAAAAACTTTCTAAATGCAGGTAGGAGTTGTGCAACACCTTGGCTCCACCAACAGCAGTGTGATTTGAGAGAATCATTCGTACCGTACATGAACAATGTGGGCGGCATCTTGCCTCTGCTGACAGTGTCGGCCCTGGGACCAGGTGTCAGCAGGAAGGGTGGTGGCAGTCTGTCTACACTGCTGATATTGGCCAAGGGCAAGGTGTCAGGAGATGGGGTGTCATAATGTTAGAAGTTAGACATTAATACAATATTTACATGTGCTTGATGACTTCACTTAAATGGCTTATATATTTCATTGTTTATCTTCATTGAAGCTGTATGGGAAAGTCTTGGAGATGCATGTGCAAATCTTATTACTGGATGTCAGAGCTGATCATTCAAGATGAAGAATTGCAGCTATCCATTTTACTTCAATTATTGTCTCATTCAATTATTGGTTGGTAAGGAAAATAGTTTTCATTATTTAGGGAAGGAAGACTTGCTACCTCATGCCTTCAGGTGTTACTCCTTGTTGAAAAAAAACAAAACAAAACACCCAACACCCCCCCCCCCTCCCCCCAAACCACCAAAACATTAAGGTTATATTGCTGAATGCTTCCTTGCTCTACAAAGAATATGTTCTGACTTGTCTTCCACAGAACACATACACAGGGAGTGGCTGTCTTTATTAAAGCATCTTCCTTTAGGTTCCTCGCTGTAAGCTTGTTTACTCCAGCAGGATACAATCAGAACTGTTGGACGTACATCGCTGCTGTTTCAAATGACTTATGTTCGCATGGCCTACCCTTTCAATAATTGTAAAGTATCAATTAAACCTAATAGATGTTGACCTTCACTGTTTTTCTCATTAATTTCTCAGAGAACAGTCTATTACATTTTTCATTAAGAATAATTGGTTTAGAACATTGCTTCTATGATTGCCTTATTATTTTTTCTATATTTTCCACATAACACTTTTAGGTTTTGTGCAATTGTGCATCTCTGGAAGTGTTCACGGCCAGGTTGGATGGGGCTTTGGGCAACCTGGTCTAGTGGAGGGTGTCCCTGCCCATGGCAGGGGGGTTGGAACTAGATGGGCTTTGAGGTGTCTTCCAACCCAAACCATTCTATGATTCTATGATTCTATGATTCTTTCTCACCATAGAATAAATATTTTTTCTTCTGCTTAATGTTTGCTGTACTACTTCTTACTACAGGATTGTTTTTCCATTCCTTCCTGCACCCCGTATGTTACCAATACTGGTGTGTAAAATCAGTCTCTTCTGTTGTTTTGGGTTCCTCAAATTTATCAGAAAAACTCCCTTAGGAGTATTCAGTTCTTACAGCCCCTTGTCGCACTTCTGTTCAATGCTTAACAAACCAATCAACACTTGTGATTATCCACTAATAGCTGACAAAGGCAGAGCTACTTCTTTAATTTAGAGAAAGGCACAATGTCCTCCACCTTCTCACTTAAGTATCAAATTAACGATTGGGGAAAGGTGGTAGCTTTTTGGTTTTCCTGAGAAAGTATTTCAAATTGAATAGCTTAGGTGAATGAGGAATTGGAAGCATACATTTTTAGCCTATTATTTCTAAGACTGCAAGATCTCGATCCCAACAGACACAAATGCCTTTCAACTACATGTTGACATCTGATTATTTGGGTTTATAATTTTAAACAAAGAATGCAAACTGGTTTATATCCAGAAATGGAATAAAGACAGCTAAATATTTTCTCTCAGTAATGAACTAAAAAATCAGGAAGCATTCAAACAGAAAAGCTTCTGTAAATGCTGTCTTAATTTTTAAAATTATTTACTTCGGTCATGCATTCATTTTAGTGGTGCCTTAAAAAAAAAAAACAAACCTGAAAATCTATTTTTATTGTTTAAAATTCATCCCAGAGACACACATGATATTTTTTTCATCTTTATTGTACTTCAAGAATTTGCCACCTTCTTCTTGTTTGATTATCTGTAATTAAGATACACAGTTCTAAACTCAGAGCGCATGTACTGAATAATTGCAATAAATGATTTCTAGTCAAGCCTTAGGCAGGAAAAAACTGTTGTATTAGTTTAAGTTCTCCATAGTAATTAATTCAAGTTTTCCATAATAATGAAATTATTCTGTAATCTGAAAAAGGTTAGATTTACTGGATAACACATATATAATGAATAATTAACTCCTACATGTTTGAGAAATTATGGCGTTGATACATTTGTTCCAAACTGCAATGTTTACAAATCCTAAACCTGAAAATATTTTTTTATATTACTGCTGAGGAACAAGTATTTTTCAGTGTGGAACTCATAAAGAAAGTAATGCAGATAATAGATTTTGAAGGGAGTTTTTAAAACAAAAGCAGTAGTTGTGGCTTCATTGACTTTAATATTCCAAGACTAAAATCAAAATACAGCTCTTATATTGACTGAAAAGCAGGCGAGCAATGAAACAAGAGTATGCTATGAGTGAAAACTTACTGAGATTTGCATCTTTATCTTTCAGTTTTATGTGTTGGTATCTGAGCAAGTGTGCAGATATGCATTTAAATGCTTGCTAATTTACTTGACTTTTTTTCTGCACAGACTTTTTAGCTTTCTTTTTTTTTTAAAATTTATTTTTTTATTTATTTTTCCCCATTTTATTCTTGCAGCATGAGATGCCTTAGATAACTGTGCCTCTCCTTGGTATCATGTGAAGTTTGCAAGGCTCTTAACTCTTGAAGATTTAGGCATTAATTCCTGGACAGTTGACGTTATAGTTACCTTAGGTTGAGTAGATGAAAAATCAAGGTACCGAATCAAGAGATAATTTTAAAAAACATATTCTCAATTCACAAACCATTGGGTTTCCTGACCAGTCAGAACAAGCTGAAGGTTTTACTAATGAAATATTGATTGTTGCCAGTCCTATGACAGTGGCATCACTTAAGACAGTGTAAATAAGCAGCAGCTCAAGGGCCAGAGTCACCAATATTGAAACAGGGATGTCACAGCCATTGATCTGGGACTCATTAGGGTGCAGACTGAACATTACTCTGCAATCGTGGTAGTGAGATGGATCACCATTCACAGATGGAACATGCAGAGCAATTTTGCTGTCTTTTCCTGAGAAACGTATGCAGTTTTTTGTGCGTACACAAATCAAGTCTATTATGGAAACGATATTTGTCTTAGAGCTCAGAGTTCCTTTTACAGAGTCTTTGATGATAAACCCTGAAGCAAGATCGACACAACATGGTTGCAACTTCCATCTGCAAAGCTAGAAATTGCAGCACAAAACCTTTGGGGATTTGAGGAGACCTTGCTACTTTCTGTAATAACTAATAGGATAGTGTTTCCGTGGCATGAGGAATTTCAGGAATTCATAGTATAAGGTAATTCCTGAATGCCCAAAAGTTTTTGAGGAAAGATAGGCTCAGTAATTTATTCCTACAGATTAGACAGAAAGACAATGGTCCCGGACTGCTCTGGATGAGTATAGGGATGCATAATTTAAAATATTGCAAACTAGTTCTCTATGAAGCCTGGCACATGTGGAAATCTTGAAGATCAGCTGAAAGGCAGAGCCTGTTTGACAGTCCCAGCGAAGACAAGGATTAGCTAGCAGGCTGGCCCCACATCTCTTACAAGGGGCACAGCAAATTATCCTTTAACTTTTAATTTGGATGAACAGTACGAAGGAGGCAGTCTTTACATCATCAGTGATCTAAATAAAACTGCATTCAGATTAATCCTGAGTTTGTGGCACTTCCAGATTTTTTATTTATTTTTTCTTTCTGATAGAGATTATACCTCCTTGTAAACATGCCATAGATGGCCTCGGGGGGTTCTTTATTGAATCTTTGACTACAGAAAAAGATTCATTCCCAATGGAAAAAAGTAATAGCCTGCCTGATGTTCAAGCTATGCACTTCTACAAGCAAGCTGAATCCTGATCACTGTATTTCAGCCTAGAATGTTCAAATCTATTACACTGGAACTGGTACAAAATATTCAATAATTCATTTCTATACAATCCTTATGGTTTGGGAGTTTTTTTAGTCTTTGACTTAAACTATGGTAACAAGTCTCATGATGACTAATTGGAACTAATTACTTCTTAGAACAAATTAAAGAGGGTGAGATGGGAGGGGGAAATAAAAAAAAAAAATCCCTTCTGTAGAATATGTGAGTGGGTGTATTGTGCCTGAGCAGCTGTGTTGCTAAGTACTTTGAATGCTCCCTGTGATCTTACAATCTTAAAAATTCTGAACAAAATACCCATACATGTAATTTGAAACTTACTCTTCTGCATGAATTTTAGGATTAATACATAGTGACTTTAGTGTTCCATCATGAAATCACTTAATTTAATCATTAATTTATATAACTGATTATTGGAATGTGATAAAACTCTCCAAATTAAAAAAAAAAATGGAAAAAATGAAGGATGTGGGTGGATGATACCTGATAAAAGTAATTTTTCTGTTTCTGCCCCCCCCCCCCAAACGTTAATCACACACTTCAAAGACTTCCTATTAAAGTGTGTTCTCCCAATCTGTTTTAAAAGTGACAATTACTTTTAGTCCCTGATACTGATGGATATATATCTATTCAAAAGACCACCACTCTCTGGTTTAATATCTGCCTGAATGACAAGATATATCAAAAGATTCTAAATCATATACAATCACCTGAAATTTGTGATACATTATCAAATTCAGACACTATTTTTCTCTGTTCTTCAAGTCTTTTTAAAATATTCATGTTTTTGTTTGAAACTAATAGTGGCAATAAAAAAAATGGAATGAAAGACCCAAATTTAATAGTAATTTAGTGGTTTTCTTTAAGTTTTTATTTTATTTTAGATCAAATTCTAGATTTTTCACATACATCACTAGAAAGTATCTCCTGCCTAACATTATCACAGAGCAATTTTTTTTTTTTTTTTTTTTTTTAAATAGCAAGCCTGACAGTTCAGAAACTGACATCTTGATTTTCAATGTCAACACTGTCTAATCCAGCAAACTAGAAAACAAAATATAGAATTCTTGGAAGGAGGGGGTAGAGGGGGGGAAAGTTCTTCTTATATGACTCATTATCTTTTGGAATACTTCTATTTAAGCAAAACTTTGGTTATATATTCTTCAATTATTTTATACTCCATGACAGTATAGATCACTGGGAATAGAAATCAAAAGAAGCTTGGCTTTCAGTTAGATTTTTTTAATCCATAGTTTGTTAAATCCTATGAATTTTGCACAGGAATCCTATGTAAAACTTATGCAAGGGCTTGTAAAGACCAAGTTTTCAGTGGTCTTTTCAAAAGACAAAAGCTGTTACAGCTCTATGTTTTCTGAGGTAGGCTGTGATTTTCCACTTTGCTCTCTTTCTCAGCACAGCTTGTGTTTGTGCAGAATACTGCCATTGGGACTCAAAAGTAAGTATTTCTCCTTAAACGACTTCAGTATTCTTTTCTCATTGTGTCTTCACACTCTTCAGGGTCTTAATTGTTGGATGCTTCATTGCCTGCAGCATTGCCAGAGTATGAATCCTTCAACTCCAGCTTGTTCATGACAGGATTAAATCAAATGGGATGTTGTGTTCACAATCACTATACCTTACAAAGTTTTGGTTCAATATTGAATTGCTAGATGTGAAATAGTAGAGAAGCAATTTCATAGATTTTTAAAACAAATCTTTTCATTTTTAACCATAACATTTAAACAAGTACTACTGTTAGTACTGAGATTGACAGTACCACACTTCAAAACATTCAACTCAGAGTGAGAATCAAGAGGTACACAAAGCCTTACAAGTTCTGTCTTTTTAGGGTTATATTTTACAAGCAAAACTATCACTATAGTTACTTAGGGTAATATATTTACTTCAGTGGAACACAGGTTCAAAAACATATGTGAAATTCATGCTACATGATTGCAGAGATGCATCAAATTCATTAAATTCATTAATTTATTCTTATAGTTACCTCTCAATGTCACTCCAAAGAAGATTCTTTCTTCTCTACAGGTCATATTCATGTATACTTGCTGTTAATGAAAATCTCTAAAGAACACTATTGTATTGCACAGTTTCTGCTGTTGTTGCATACTCCCTTCCATCTGAACATTCCTTTCTGAATCAGTGTTTAGCTTTATAATAACAGTATTTAGCTAACGTGTGCATGCACATATTTTACAGCTAAGCTTTAATCACTTTCAAGGCTAGGTTTTTGTTTACTGGTCTTCAGAAATTAATCACTGCCAGTGCATTGTTAAGAGAAAAATAATGAGACATTGATGAAGTGGCTACAATTTGTGCACTGTGTATAAAAATCAGATTATGCAGAACCAAATCAGGAACTTAAAAGATATTATTAAGGCTAGCTCCTTTCCTACCTTGCATTGCAAATGGTGGTCTTTAAAGCTGCAGTAATTATCTCATGGTAATATCAAAAGAGGGGAATGCTTTAATAAATATTTGAAAAACTGCAAATCTATCTGCATGGACAGACCTAGTGCAATTGTCAGAAATAGTGACTTAACAAGGCAGCTCAGATTTCTACACCTTTCTTTACTGTTATTATAAATTAGTGATATTCTATCTTCTGTGAGTGAAGTGACTTTACAGTTAGAAGTTTATATCCCACATGGCTGGGGAGGAGGACAATGTATATAAAAAAGGTTAAACTCCATATATTTAAAAATGTTAGGAATAATACATTGGGAGAATAGATATTTATGTCAGAGAGAAAGAAGAGAGACATAGGTACTGATCTTTATCTGCTTCAGGAGTTACACGTTTCCAACATGTTATAAGAAAAAAAGAAGAAAGAAATATGTGGATGTCTTGATCACAATCTCTTTCTCAGAACAATCACTTCAGAAAATTGATTTCTCCTTCAAATTCTGTAGTACTTCTGTTCCAACAGGGTCAAACCAAAATGTCTGGAAAACAATTTTATTTAAAAAAGAAAAAAAAAAAAAAAGGTGACAAAACCTTTCCTGAGAGTCACAGGAGTTCCAGTTTGTCTTTTCTCTGTCCTAGAAGCGTGTACCAGAAACCTGCAGTCAGCTCTCTTCCGGAGGTAGCACTGAAGATAAGGATAAAAGTTCTGGATCTGGTTTCAAGTTTTAACAATAAAAAGATAAGGGAAAACAGAAAATTGAGAGAAGAAAGGGAGGATGCTGAAATAAAAACTACTGGAAACTTCCCGGCTAGTTCATCTGCATTTTTTGGGTTTGGTTTTTTTGTTGGGTTTGTTTTTTTTTTTTTGTTTGTGGGGTTTTTTTTTTCTCTTTTTTTTTTTTTCCTTGTGTTGCGAAGAATGATGCTCTTTGCAAACTGCACACCTGAATAATTGTATTTGTGGTTTTGTTATTACTCTGTCTTCTCCTAGAAAGAGTGCACTCACAGTAGTCAAAGAATTTTCTCTTGTTCCCTACTGGGATTGTGAGCAGCTTAACTGTCATTAACTCACACCCTTCCCTGGATGTCTCACTAGGATCTGCACCAAGCTGAACATAACTTTGCTCTCTGCCTTCTTTCTCTTAAATAAGCTATTTGTGACAGTCAGGCATTCTAGCTTCCAGTGACAGAGGATGCTAGGTGAATTAGTCACTGCATCTTCCATCTGTATATCCTGCATCACTGTTTCTGTGCCAGATATTTTCATAATGGAGACAGAATAACAGTTCTGGGATTCTATCTTTCATTTTGCCCTGAGCAGGGAAGTAAATGGACTCCTTTACTTGCATAAAACAAAACTAGAATACTCTACTGGATCAATTTCTTTCAGTTGTAAAGTACATTTGCATTAAATAATTACTTTAAAAAAAATGAAAAAACCCCACAAACAAACCCAAAACCACCCCCCCGCCAACCTTAAGAAAAACAACCCCACAGAAAAAAAAAAAAAACCAAACAAAAAAACCCAACCCCAAAAAACCCCCAAGACCCACAAACAACAAGAAAACCCCCAAAAACCCAAACAAAAAACCCCCAAACCCAAAATAAAAGATAGGGCATTTTAGAGTTGACATTAGTTTATTTTCACCAATTTTCCTTAGTCTCTTTTCCTAAAGGACTGATGACTCTGCCAGTGTGGTAATAGAGTACTTGCTTCTGCCTGAACCCACAGGTAGTAGCAGAATTCATTGTACCCACAGGTAATTTTCCTCGTCTACCTGCACTCACAAGAAGCAGTATTTCTCCACATTTGCAGCCCATTCGTTTTTCACAAAATCAGTTTAGGATTACATCCCTCCATGCAGTGACATAAAAAAAGCTGTGCTCTCAAGGCTGTTGGGTAGACAGATGAGAATCCTGACTGAAGAAATGCAAAAGGGAATACAAGGGGTCTCTTAGGTGGGGAGTATATGACTACTAATGGCATCATAGTGTTTTCTAAGGGCTATTAACGGGAACAGTGTCCTGTTGGAGTGAGCATTTTAGATGTATGCATAGTAAGACATGTTCTTCAGCTGAATTTGCAACGTAAATGTGGACAGATAATGTCTTGGATTTGTTTCCTTCTCAAAAATACCTTCCCACAGAAGGTAGGAGGGATGAAGAATACCAAGATATGAGTTATGTAACCGAGCCCACACATGGGTCAATGGGGAAGCTAGGAAAGAATCCAGTCCAAGTCAGTAAGTTGTTGTGTGTCATCAAACTAAAATCCAGAACTGAGCTCATGCTCCAGATCTTGCCTAATACAGGATCTGCAATTTTGTCCGATCCTTGTGGGAGGAACTGTGTAGGAAAAGAATAGCATTGCGATCTTTTTCTCTTTTCTAGTAGGAGTGCCAGTCAGAGTCTGGCCCAGAGCCTATTCTGAGGGAAAAACAGTCTTTAGGATCTGGCTTGCTAAAATCATAGAATCGTTGAGGTTGGAAAAGGCCTTTAAGATCATCAAGTCCAACCGTTAACCTAGCACTGCAAAGCCCACCACTAAACCATGTTCCTAAGCACCACATCTGTTTGTGTTTTAAATTCCTCCAGGGATGGTGACTGAACCATTTCCCTGGGCAGCCTGTTCCTATGACTGATAATCCTTTTGGTGAAGAAATTTTTTCCTAATATCCAATCTAAACCTCTTCAGTCTAAACAATGGCACAACTTGAGGCCATTTCCTCTTATTCTATTACTGGTTACTATAGAATCATAGAATCGTTTAGTTTGGAAAAGACGTTTAAGATCATCAAGTGTCACTAATCTTCTTGGTCATACGTCTATACATATCTTTAAAATAAAACTGATGAAAGTACTGTAGAACTTCTTCCTAGGACACCATGGGACTATTTTGGGGCATTTTGAAGTTACATAATGAAAAATGCTACAGAGGGAGCAGATAAATTGTGAGCAAGAAGGCAACAGTGCTCTGTCAGCAGGAATCAAGGGACTAATTTGTACTGGTTTCCCTTTTTTACTGGGCAACTAAAGCAATGATATGCGCATGAGAGAGCAGGGCCCTAAAATCAGACTTGCAATACTGGATTACAGCTGTCTTGGACTTGCTTGGACTTCACATGCTATTGTAATTCACAGTTTGCCTGGCATGGTGCAGAGAGAACCATATGGTTGTAATTAGTGGCTATATGTGCTTCGGTTACTAATAATAGCCCTAGGTGCCTGAAGGGTTTTTGTGGTCTTAGTTTACAACTGTCTACATTTATCTCTGGTGAAAGGCCTTTGCTGCTTATTCCTCTCTCTTCTTTTTAGTGAGTCACACCATGGAATGGATGAACAAGTAAAAAACCATTATCATTGAATCAATCAGTGCTTCAGAATCTACAGGAAAGTACGTGCATTCATATGTGAGCATATATATGAAATATATAATTACATATTTATATTTACGAATAAAATATATAGTTGTGTAATTATGTGTCAAAGAATGTAACAAGGAACTGAATAGAGGAAAAAATGAAGGCTCTTTGGCACAGATAGGAGTAAGCAGGGTCTAAGGAAAGGAAGATAGATGGTTTTAGAGTAAACATTTTGCAACAACACAATGACATAGAAATGACAGTTAGTTATAATGAGTAAAGTGCATGTTCCAAAGCATGCAATAAAATTAGTTTTACTAATGAAACAAACATGGTATGTGGGAAGGGCAATCAACAGCTGGGACAATAAATATCAGCATGAATATGATCTATGTGGAGCATTAACAGATAATGAGCTAATGCAGTACAGTGCAGAAACTAAAACTTGCTAGGACAAAAAAAAAAAAAAAGGAGATACACTTTTTAAAAATCCCATGCTTTTTAAAAGTAAAGACAGTTTATCTAGATAATTAAAATTAAGACTGTGGGAATCACAGTTACGGAGGAAGAAAGAAAGAATCCTTGTCTAAATTCAGGTATCAGGTGAATTACTCGATGTGGCAGTAATAGACTACACTGGTCTGTTTGCTGCTCTGCAAACGCTTATGCTCCTTTGCTTCCATAAAGGGTCTGACCTCACTGATGCGTAAACCACCTTTGTGTCCCCTCCATTCGCCCTTGATAGTCTGTGACCTTGACTCAAACTATGCTTCTCTCGGGGACTATAGCAATAAGGTTAGTTGAAAAAGAGCATGGGAAAAGCTTTTAGGGAAAAACCCCACAAATCAACAGCTGGAATAGACCACTTCAGCGTATCTCAACTTATTTCACTAAAGGTCTTATTACCTACATGCATTTATTGCTGTTTTCTCTCCATTTGTCTTCCCTCTTTATCACTTTGTTGAGCCTTTGTTTCATATACTGAACTGTCTTGCCAATTGCTGGTAGAAAAGAATTTCTTATATATATATCTGTTAATTATTGTGCAATTCATAACTCTCAATAGGTTCAGAGCACAGCCTGATGTCAGAATAGACTTCGAACTGGTGAAGAATAAATCTGTATAATAATTTCACCTTTTGTTTGTGTTGGACAAACTGCAAGCTTTTTCCAGTTGATTGGATAGTTGGGTGCTGGAGCGTGTCCAAAGAAGAGCAACGAATCTGGTGAAGGGTCTAGAGCACAAGTCTTATGAGGAACAGCTGAGGGAACTGGGGTTGTTCAGCCTGGAGAAAAGGAGGCTGAGGGGAGACCTTATGGCTCTCTACAACTACCTGAAAGGAGGTTGTAGCCAGGTGGGTGTTGGTCTCTTCTACCAAATAACAAGCAATAGGACAAGAGGAAATGGCCTTAAGTTGTGCCAGGGGAGGTTTGTAGGAAAAAAATTCTTCACAGAAAGGATTGTCAAGCATTGGAACAGGCTGTCTGGGGAAGTGGTTGAGTCACCATCCCTGGAGGTATTTAAAAGATGTGGTGCTTAGGGACTTGCTTTAGTGGTGGGCTTGGCAGTGCTAGGTTAATGGTTAGACTTGATGATCTTAAAGGTCTTTTCCAACAAAAATGATTCTATGATTCTATGATTCTTTGGAAAATGAGGAAAAGAAAACATATTTTTAACTCATTGGTTTTTACTGCTTCGGTTAGCAAAAATTAAAACATTTAAAATGGAACATCACTGGAAGGACAAAGTGGAAATGGAACACTTAATACCAGAGCAACATTGAAATTCCTCTGATATCTGTTTCTTTTCTGTTTCTTTATTCCAAGCATCTGACCTTGAGAATACCCCTCTGTTAGACCAAAATAAATTTATTTACAGACTATTTAGATTGAAACTTTGAGTTTTGAAACAGGGAAATCCAGACTGGTTGGAGCACAAGTTCTAGTTGTCATCTGATCTCTACATGGTGATGACACCATCCTTATGTACGTATAAAAGAAAAAGATAAATCAACAGCTAAAATCGCATTCCTTCCTTGTCAGTTTGACCATGTCATGGTTTCTACTGAAATCTGTTCTTTCATTCATCTTCTCTATTGTATCACTGAACCCTTCCTTAAAAGACATGAAAGACTTTGTTTCTTCTGGGCGTTTGTCCTGTTGATTCTTCTGCCATACTGTTCTCAGTCCAGTACAATCAGTATTTATACTCACTTGTCATTACCTGCTGGTGAATACCAAAGACTGTTACTGTGTCAGGAGCCCTGTGCACCTTGACATGGTCTGCAAGGTGACTGGCCTCATTCAGTTCGGGATTCACTCTGTGTTACTGACAAGACCTTAATGTTTAAGGATATTCTGGTTTCATTATATTAACATAATTTAATGAGGACATAAGCAATTATGTATTTGTTCACTGTGTTATCGCTCACTCAATTTAGCTTAGTCAAATCAGACCTTAGTGCTCTGTCTTTCCAGAAATGTCTCAAACCAAAAAAGTAACAAATAATCAAAATTTAACTGAATCATCAAGATGGAAGCATGTGGCCTTATGTAAAACCATCTTTTCCTCTAGCTCATCTGTTCAGATTTTGTAAGCCTTTTTTTTTTTTTTTTTTAGTTGTAATTATAAGATTTTGAACAGCCAGTTACCCTTGGAGACCTTTGATGAACCTTTCAGATATAACTCATTTTAAGTTTGTATTTGTATGCTTCTCAACTTTCTTTCCTGTGCAGTTCTAATTTTTACCTTGTTTGCCTCATATCCAAGAGTAGCAGCACAAATGAACTATATAAAATAAAGTACCTCTATTTCCTGGCACTTGAGGAAGCCAGTAGCCCTGAGCTCTGTTGCATAAACAGTTCTAAAGAGACTCCATTTAAATGCAGATATCTGACAGTTCACCTAGTCTGAGTAAAAATATACATTCTCTTTCCTTTTAACAGCACAGGAAAACAGAGGGTTAACCATGGGATTTTTCTTGAAGGCAGGCTTCAACACTTACTTCTGAAAGGTCTTTGTAATTAAAAAAGCATACCCATGTAATTTAAGAGAAGAAAGTCTAGTACGTGCTTCAACTAAATTGAATTTTCATTTTGAGTATAGTAAGAAAGGTTCTTTTGCATTCATGTAAAGTGAAGGGGAAGGGGATGTCTGTGACTAGCAGATCTTTTTCTTAGGGGGAAAAAAGAATGTTTAGCCTTACTTCAAAGTGATATAGCGGCACACATTGTAAGAAAAGCATGAATGACTTTGAAGATTTCTTTTTTGTCACAGATACTTGGCCTGCTTCTCTGTTATTGCAGCTGGATGAGCAGGAATAACTCAACTAAAGCCAGTGAAGTTGCAGTGGCTTTGTTAAAGGGACACTACAGCAAGCTTTGCTGTAAACAAACTTTTTATTTTTTAAGAAAACAATTTTAATTTTTTTCCAGTGCACTTGCAATTTTGTTTGGTTATAGGTAATCGACATATCTTGTTCAGTTGTAGCAGTCAAAATATCTTGTCTTTAAAGGATCCCAGGTTCAGGACATTTTGACAAATTTGTGAAATTTTTACTGTTTCTTAAAAGGACTTTTTTTGTTGCTGTTGTCAAATAAAATTCATATATATTTTAACCCAATGTGTGTCAATCAGAGTTTTCTAATTTGAGCAGGACTTCTGTCAGTACCTGGGTATATGCATATGCTGCATAACCACATGAGGCAGTTTACCACATCTTTGTTCAACTTTTTTTTTTTTTTTTTCTGGAGTCATTGACCAAAAAGAAAACCTAGGCACAAGAGAGTATTTTAGATAAAACTTCAATACCCAAAACGGACTATTAAGCATAACCCTTTTGACCTGGCATCTTTTCGTACGCAAAGGGAAATAAAATCTTACAGAACTCTTGAAAATATTAAAATCCTGGTAGGGATGATGGAACTACATCATATTAATGATCTTTCCACAAACATCGATAAGCCCTGGCTGTGTACTCTAATATCCCTGAATTCAGGTGCAAGCATTGTCAGCTTCTCAAATGGCTATATTGATTTTGTTTTCCTTCCTTGGACTTGAGACTAATAGTTTGAGTTGAATGAATGGACTTAAATCAATTTCCCTAAGCTATGGTGGATCTGGAAACTAGTCTCGTTGTATTGGCCTACTCTGCTCTATAATACAGCTGGAGATGTTGGAATCAGAGGGAATCTTTAGAGTACATCCAGAAGAGAGTTCATTTTACAGTAACAAAACTTTTAATTCCATGGTACAGTTTAATATTTGTATTGTAGAGCACTGGGAAGGAAACAAACCTTGTGCCCAGACTATGAGCTACAGGATGAGATCTTCATGTATCTGTTACTGAAGTATCTTGGTGGGTGCCATCCATTTGTGGTACACATTTCCTTTGCCCCGTGCAGAAGGACGTCAACAGAAGTCAGTGGGCCTCAGACCAGGAGTGAGGCTGCACACCAGGCTCCCCATATCACTGAAATCTACTGAGGGAATAAGCTTTTCACATGAGTTTGCCTATCTTGTATATATTGATCACTTATTGCTATGTATGGCACCATTTGACTCCTGAACAAGGCATTGTGTGGTGGTTTAACCGCAGTCTGCAACTGCTTGCTCACTTTCCCCCAGTGGGATGGGGGGAGAGAATTGGAAGAATGAAAGTGAGAAAACTCATGGGTTGAGATAAAGACAGCTTAATAGGTCAAGCAAAAGCCGCATGTGCAAGCAAAGCGAAACAAGGAATTCATTCAGCACTTCCCATCAGCAGGCAGGTGTTCAGCCATCTCTGGGAAAGCAGGGCTCCATCATGCATAATGATGCCTTGGAAAGACAAATGTCATCACCTCAAACATCCCCCCTTCCTTCTTCTTCCCCCCAGCTTTACATGCTGAGCACGACGTCATATGGTATGGAATATCCTTTTGGTCAGTTGCAGTCAGTTGTCCCGGCTGTGTCGCCTCCGAACTCCTTGTGCACCCCCAGCCTCCTTGCTGGTGGGGTGGGGTGAGAGACAGCAAGGGCCTTGGCTCTGTGTAAGCACTGCTCAGCAGTGATGAAAACATCCCTGTGTTATCAACACTGTTTTCAGCACAAATCCAAAACACAGCCCCATACTAGGTACTATGAAGAAAATTAACTCCATCCCAGCTAAAACCAGCACAAGGACAAAAGAATTCACAGCTATGTAAGAACTTAGGGTAAAACCAGTGTCAACTCCGACTGAAACAACAGAGGAGTCTGAATGTCTTGTGTGCAATTAATTGCAATCTGCTGGACAAATTCCATCCTGGGTAGCGTCCATATTTGATACGAAAGCATCCTGGACCTCCTGGGAGACAAATTCCAGCTACTAACTATTCCAAGATAACTAACTGCCTGTCTCAGCACAGCACCTCACTGTAACGTGTGATACCATTAGTTCATTACTATCACACAGAGAAGAAAACCAAGTACTAAATCACCATTGCCACTTCCTCTGTCATCCTAGCAGAGATTTGCCAGCCAAATAACTCACCTAGTGCAGCTTTATTTAGCTTGTTAGTTCTGCTGGGACAATACTGAAAATATCTTGTCACCAGGCATTCTGCTACATTGAACTTTTGCAACAGTAGTGTTCAAATTTTCACTTGTCACTTTATTTTTTGAAGACATATGGGAAAAATGAACAACACTGCTAGAGAGATGTTTTCCTATTGTTTGACATGTTACACAATGAGCATTCTTTAATGGTGCTAAAAATAGATGCTTCTGGAAACAAAGAAAATTCTGTAAGTGATAGGTTAAGCTTAGCCATAGTACCACCCAAATTTTATGCTATTTTCTTCTGCCTGTATGATTCTTGCAAACAATCCTATATAATCAGATTTTGGAGAATGAGAAAGAAGAGAAATATATCTGCTGTATCTACTTTTTTTCATGGTTGTTCTGTGGTTTTCCTTTCCTTGTTTTTAATGTATATACATTACTTCTCTGTGGGAAAAACATTATCTGGGGCTGGAAACATTTCTTTTGTGTTTCTTTCCTGCTAAGAGCAGATTGCATGCTACAGTAAAATCAAAGGCATTATTATTAAAAAAGTACAAGATAAGCAATTCTGATAACAAGCAGATGTGTTAATGTTTAATACTCTGCATTGTTACATGCTACAGCAGAAACTAAGGCTGTCTAGTCTTGTGGCAGTGCCCTAGATTCCCTTGCCTTTGTTCTACCCATGCATCATTTAAAGCTCTCTTGGGTGATGCTGTAATACCGAGGAAATGGGAGAGTGAAAAGGGTGGGGGAAAAAAGGAATGAATTCCTATAAAAAAGGAGCATAATAACTGGTGCCATGTGGTATATATCACCTGTATGTGTTACATACAAAAGTAGAGGGCTTACACAAAACAGCATATAGCATTTTGACACACTAACAAAGTCTTCTCAAGCAAAAGTGGACCATATGTTTTTAAAAAGAAATCAAAGCTGACGGTTTATGAAAAAACAACATGCATAGGTATTTTTAGAATGTTGCCATTTTAAGGTATTTTCAGCACTGCCTTTTTTAACCTTTTCCTTTCCATATACAGCAGAGAGACCCTTTTCTACACTGAAAACAGGTTCTTGACTCGAATAATTTATCTATCTTGTTGCTCTGTATCTTCAGTAATTGTATTGCCCAGGTCTTACGGATGGGATGTCTGAGACAAGAATTCCAAATCCTCAGGATATTGCTTGTGCTATGGGCCAATGGGGTAGGTATTTCTCTGAAGTATATTGAACAACATAAAGCTTTCTGTATTTAATGGTAACAGTATTAATTACCAAGTGATAATTAGTGTAATAACACCTCTGAACAATATTGCAGTTATCAGCTGAAGTAGTTCTTTGACTATATTAATAAAACACCTAGTAGTTTTTAATTTAACATCATCAATGAAATTTTGTTTTCGGACTGCATAGTTTTTTCATTTGCTGAAATGGATACATTTAGGCTATGATACTATGATAGTATAAATATTAGAAGTTAACCAATAGACTCATGGAAAAAATGGCTTAAAAACCTCATGCATTTATATAAGAAGATGTGAAATCAATCCCAGTTTATGGGAAGAACTCATAAATGATGATTTCTTTGGTAAAGATTATACCCCAAAGAATAGAAACATCAGCCAAAACTGTCCTGATTCTGAAGAAACAAAACCACTGTATCTCATGGGATAATTAAGTGTATAGACTGACATTAAAAGACAGAGGGCACTGCAGCAGCATAAAATTACAACAGAGAGTTGCTATTGTGATGCACAGAATTATATAAGCATCCCCTTTTCCATGCTTTCAATTTTAACAAAATGCTAACTTGTATTTTCTCCAATTTTCTATCAAACTTTTTTTATGAGGTCATCTTTTATTTTTGCTGGTCTCGAAATGTGAAGAAGAAAAATCAATTCACATTGTGTCAAACTTTTCAGATTATTATGCTCAGTTCTCTTCGCACAAACTGATACACCAAAGTGCTTTCACCGAAAATAAATGTTGCTTATTAGAGTGATGGGTAGAGTGCTGCTGTTACAGAAGCCTTCAAAAACATGGAAGTTGTTAACTAAATAGTCCTTTATGTAATGTTTTATTTTATTATTAGTATATATTAGAAATAATATTTTATATTAATGGATGAACAGTAAAACAGGAGGCAAAATTAGGTTCAGCTTCATCTTCCCAGCTTTGCCCCAAACTAGACAGTGGACTTTGGACAGTTCACTTCACTTCCAAGTCCCAGAATGTTCTGGTTTTAAAGTAGCTGAAGATATCTACTGACGAAATAGACAAGACACATAAAGAGCTAACAGCCTGGATTCCCTCAGGATTCCTGGTGGGTTAACTTGAAATCTTCCAGAGTAACAGTTTGAAATACAGAATTGGAGAAAGAAAGCAGGTGAAAAAAAAAAAAAAAAAAATAAATCCGTTTCTAGTTTGTCTGGGGTGGTTTTTTTTGTTTGGGGTTTTTTTTGGTGGGGTTTTTTTCCCCCCCTTTTAAGTGGGAATCTAGTATTACTCATTGATTCATATGAACCAATGGGACTTACAGAGCTTCTGCTACATGCATGGCTGTCTTGGGAAGGAGTTTGGCATTCTGCTCCTAGAGTATACGGTTCTAAAAGAAGCAGAAAATGAGGACAAATCATGCCAGTCTCACAGGTCTTAATGTTCACATAAAATGAGTTAATATTGATAATATTTGAGAGAGTAATCCCTTATAAACACTTTATAACATTGTTCTGTTTCCATGATATAAAAAAAGGAAATAGGAGCAAAAGGGTGGATTTTGTGCAGATCCCATCTCTCTAGGTTTTCAATTGTAGGTTTCTAAATCCTAAACTCTAAAATAAATCTTGAGTCTTTTTATAAGGATAAGTGAAGGAAGAATATTGTACTTCTGTAAAATAGTTCTGCTAGTTTTTGTAATATCTTCTTTCCAGAAGACATCGAGGGCCATTAGACTAAAAATGTAGACAGTAGGCAGGATTTAGGAAAAATAGATTCAAAAATTGATTTTTTTTCTAGGGGGGGGAGGGGAACATTGGGCTCAATCTGCATTGCATGAGAAAAAAGGCAACATATTTTAGAAAATGAATCATGTAGGCATAGATAAAGACCATTTCTGTCAAGTTTATCTGTATAAAACAAAATCCCCAAAACATGAATTTAAAAAAGCATTAATGGAAAACAATAGCTTTCAGATCTTTGATCTGCCCTTCAGGTACACGGCTAACAAGCCTGACAAACAAGGAAAATGAGTCCAGAGCAAGACCCCAGACTAAGAACCCACTTAATTTTTAGGTAACTGAATAAATGGCAGGTTGGAAGGTATTGGTACAATTATGGGACTTCTTCAGAAGCCAGCTTGGAAAATTTAGTCTAGTATTTCTGAAGATGCATGTATAGACTGACAAGATGTATGAAATAATTTGTGAGGCTTAGTCATGTATCTAAAAATAAAATTACACACTGTTGCGTAGCGGTGTTACAAAGCCTATTTACTATACATCTTGCAAGTCTATCAAACTTACACTTTGCAAATTATGTGACCCAAATGTTTGACATCATGTACCAGGTTGACTTGATCAGAGAAACCAGGCAAACCTACAAACTGTCAAACTGCCTTAAATGACAATTACTGTAGAATAGGGCTCATTCTTTGATATGATATTCCCCTCAGGAAGGATTGGTGGAGAAAGAGGAATGTTTCTGTCATTTCAAATACATATATATTTTTGCACACACACACACACACACACACACACACACATATATAAAAGCCTTTATATTGCAGCTGACATTTTAGACATTACTTTCTATATATGCTGGGCTCTGTAGTGGTAATGGAATATAAAGAGGCTTGATAGACTGGCAAAATGTGATGAATATTAAGAAGGTAGAAAGGAATTCCCTCCAATGGTTGAAGGCCAGATCCAAACAGGATATAAATTCTTAACATTTACCAAAGTTCAAAGAGGCTTCTTACATGTCTGTGTTCAGCTTTGCTTCATTCTGGATGTGCTAGTCTGCATAGCCTGAAAATTTGCAGTTTCTGCCTTTTTGTGTCCAGAAGTTCCCTACTATGGTTGAGACTGAGGTGTACTCAGTTTGCATATCGGATAGTTACAGAGGTAACTATGCAGGGGAGAGAAAGCATATTGGTGACAATGTTGTGTTACTCAGAAACACAGAAACTATTTTTCCAGTGCTAACGGTGTAAGTAGAGACCCATCAATTCTTCCCCCTACTCCTGGAAAGTATTCCTGGCCAAGCCGACAGAATGCAAAACTTCTTTGTTACTAGCTGTTTCTTTTTTCCTTTGCAAAAGCCTGACCTTCCCATTTGTTTTCAGCGTATTTTTTAGTGTGCAGGACATGTAGAACTACACTGAAAAAAACCCCCCATATAGTTAGTTTGAGCTTTCTCTTGAATCTCAGTATGTTTGGTTCTAGAAACACTAATTTAACATGCTATCACAGAAAGCATGATTAAGGATAGTATTAAATTTATTCATAAACAGTGCATGTATAAGGCTGGCAGAATTATAACAATATTAATAATAAAAAACTAAATGTATGCAGTTTAATCAAGAATTTGTCAGGTAGATATTTCTCTACAAAATTTTAAAAAGTTTAAGCAAACATTTCTAGATCTGACTACAGTCATACACTATTGTAGAAGAATTCTGTTTAAATATATATATGTTTAGAATAGGATTTTTTATTTATTTATTTATATGGCCTCAGAGGTCTGGTGGAAGAAGGACAGTAAAGGAATAAAATGAAAATATTATACCAAGAGATATGTGTTTGTGTTTTAGAGGTAGTTAGAGGGATCAGGGTAGGCATGAGGCACTAGAGAGCAACCATAAAATTAATTGAGGGGAGCCCCAAGATTCTGTAGAACTTGGCAAATTACATCACTACTCTGAATTAACTTGAGCCATTTCTCATTGTGCTGAAAATCTTGCCAGGCAAGAGGCAATTAATTAACCTAATTAATTAACCTAATTGCCTCTTAACTGGACTTGGATAAGTCTAAAAGAGACACTTGTATGCTCTTACTAACAAATGCCCATCAACTAGAGCTGCTTTTAGGTCAGGAGGCTTTTGTGGTCTGGCTGTGAGCCCTAACAGTCTTGTTTTCTAATTCCTCAGCCCTCTCTTCACACAAAAAGTTGATCTGCTTCTGAGTCTCCATCCAGAGTCCTCTTCCTACCTTATCATGCCTTTTTTGGGGGGAGGTGGGATTTCAAAGAACCTCCTGCAAGATAGCTGTTGCCCTGGGAGTCTGTGCTAGTAAGAGACTCATCAGGTCTATACCTTCATACACGTGCTGTCTGCACAGAGAGCACTTCCTTCCTTACAATTCTGCCACCCCAGTGTCATTCCTCTCCTTGCAAATGTGTTTACTTCCTCTACGTTTTCCAGTTTTCTCGGCAAGCATATCATGTTTGGTTTCTTTTATTCACTGTTGTCATGCCTGGGCTTCTAGGCTCACTTATAATATGTCTTCTACTAATTAGGAAGTGTCCTTGAACCATACAACCTGAGTTTTCTAGTCTTGACTTAGTTTTACTATTTTACCTGGTCAGAATCAAAGTTTTAATTTTGCAAGCTCCACAGAGGAAGGTGCAACAAAAGATTTCCAATCTGTCCTCAAAAATTATTTAAAATGAAAGCAATGGATTCTTTTAGAGTTTATATCGGTGTACAAGTTGGATCAATTGCCTCAGGCTTATTATGTTTGCAACAATATTTCCCACAGAACACAGCGTGAGAATATTGCTAAAGCACTTGAAATACCATATAGGAATATTTCTGTGAGCTTCTGAAGATTGAAAAAGATTGCTAGCCAAATTTCCTTCCCTTAGAAAAAACCTGTGTGCAACAGACTACGGGAGAAAGAGTGCTGAAAAGCAAGGACTTCTTCAAGAGGGAATTTTGTATTCCTGTTAATACTAGAAATACCTCCATGCCAAATATTTGATCTTAATTTCTACAAATCCTAATCTGTTTTTATTCAGACTGAATATTAGTATCTACCTCCCTTACATGCAAGAAATAGTGTGGTAGGAAATGGTCAACATAGAGAAACTGTTAAATGTAAAGACAGTGAAAGTTGTGCAGTGTTGTCTGTAGGATTTTGTTCCATCTGTTTTTATTAACTACTGTTGTGAAAAAGAAGCATATCTGTGTAGTTGAGATTTTTGTAAGGCCAGTGGAAAACATAGTTTTAAACTTTTCCAATTGGTGATGCAGTCTTAGTCACCATTGGCAAATTGATCAATGTGGACGACAGTTTTAGGTTCTCCTTGTAGTAGTACCCTGTGGCAGTTGAAAGATTAGGGACATGCAGCTATTTTATAAAATCAATCAGTTCTGAAATACTGGAAAGAACTATTAGCTGAACCTGCTTCTAGTTCTGGGGAAGGTGTCCAACAGATTACTTCTGCAATGAGATGAATAAAGATTAGAAGTCTCCAGACCATATTTTACTGCAACTTTTATCATCACTTGCAGAAATGATCCTTTACAGGAGAAGAAAGTTTCATTTTAAGAGTGTCTAGTAAATGTATGGGAGTAGAATAATGGATTTCATATTTACATTGAACAGCAAGACATAGTCGTTGAACAGACTGACTAAACAGATCATAGAAACCAGATGCTCTATTTTGTTTCTCAGATGCAATACAGAGAGCCATATATTTATATTCAAATCATTGTCTTCAGCTGAAATGAGGGACAGATTTATACTAAATTCCTTAAACACAAGCCAGTGAGCAAATTCAAAACTTTTATGAAGTTTGAAACCATATTTTTCTACATATCTGAAATACGTTTCTAACAGAACTTGTATCTAAACTGAATGAACTTTTTGTCTCCAAACAACTTGAAATATTTTGACCTCCATCACTTGTATCTAGGTAACAGAGAAGTTCAAACAAAACTGAACTGCAAACAAAACATCTGTCAAATTTCTCTGTAACTCCATTTAGTTTTCTTTAACTGTGGAACCAAAATTTCTCCATAGAAAGGTATAAAAGAAACTGATAGCACACACAAAAGTAAAACAAAGATTTTACAGTATGGCATATAAAAACACTATCCCTATCTACTGAATCACATTGTCTAGAGCGACATTGTTTAGAAGCATTGAATGTAAAAGCTATACACAAAAGTGAAAAAGCTCTCTTGCTAAGGAATTCATTGGGGATTTGAATTAGTGCAACTAACACAAGGTTGCTGTGATATCATATAACACCAGGGAAATTCAGATCCTGTAGATCACAGACAGTAGGCTACTAAGGGATTTTAAAAGCTGTCTAAGCTGATAGGATCGGGAGTGCAACACAGAAAGTAAACAGAAAGGGATTTTCATACCTAAGCCAACAGTTTTCAGCCATGAAGAACTGAGAGATGCCACAGTCTCTCTACAACATCTGAAATCTATAAATGTGAGAAAAAGGTACCCAGAAAAGAGTCACTACAAAGACATCTGCCTCAAAAGAACTTAAATGACAATTTCCTCAAGCATTAATTTGCTTTATGCAGCCAGAATATCTATTGGCATGATATTCATTAGGTGCATGCATGCTTACCAAGATGGGCACCCAATAAAGAAGCTTACAAAACAAAGTTGGGTCCCTGTATAACCAACTCCTAAAGGCATATTTATTTAAAACAATGAAAAAGCCACAAAGCCCCCTCACAACCAAAACAACCCAACCACCACAGAAAACCCAAACAAAAAAATAAGGAACTAAACAACAACAACAAAACCCCATAGTCATTTCAAGTTCTCTAAAAATTTTTTCCTCTATGGCTGCTAGTCCTTCACCGCAGGTATCTAAGTGATAGATACCAGTATGTAAGCCATCAAGGACACAGCTTCCAAGGAATAATGTCCTCTAGGCTGCACCCGTCCCTTCACTTGAAAGCAATGGAGATCCTGCACTCTCTGCTAGATCTCTACAAAAGGTCTAATTTTCCCTGTCATTAGGCAGATATGCAATGGATGTTTAATCCTCTTCACGTCTTGTGATCTAAAACATTACTTCCATGGTTTAGCATAGACACTGAAAGAAATCCTCACCAAACTCAAGTGTTGTAGTTTAAATGTTCTAGTCTAGTCTCCTCTTTACTGTTGATATCCCAGTGACTGAAGCATCATTAGCCTCCTGCAGAGAAACCTCAAGTGCACACAGTCCTCGTTCATCAAGGAGCACAACTCACATGCTTCACCGCACCATTCCCTGTGATTCTGTCTGGTGTATATTTGCCTTTTCCTGTGACCTCTGTGTTCTTTAGATACTTGCATATAGACTGAAATTGAGGCTGGCTGCAGTATATCTTTATTGAAGGAATTTGAGATATTCTTTTACGAAATGACTCAGTTCTACATTCACTATCTCCAGATTACTTTTTTTTTTTTTTTATTGTGCATATAGCTCTTTGATTTCAAGACAAGATGGGGATCATAGCCCTGATGGAAATTCCTAGTCCTAAATCATTCTTATGGATTCTTGGCAGTTCTGAACTACAGTCTGGCATGTGTCCTCATTCTTTTAATAGAACTAAGAAGGTGTATATGGCAGCAATAAGCTGAAATTTGCACTTTCAAAGAACAGAAGCATCAGAACTTGTTTGATAGGTGCTGCAGCACACTTACAATTCTTCTGCCTATGACAGTGGTAGATGTCAAGATTGGAAGCAGTACAGGATGCTTTCCATCCTGAATTTGGAGGTTCATAAACTGTAAATCCATGTCTGTAATCCTGTCAGAAACTGTTTCTTAGGTAGTCTACTTTTGAAAAGCTGGCATTTTTTTTTTTCATCAGTGGTCATTTTGGTCAACTATGGTGATTGGACCAATGCCACTTTCCCTCTCCATGAACAATACTGATGAGTGATAACTTTAAAGTGAAAACAGCAAATGTTGAATATCTAAGGGTTTATGCTAAAGTAGCTGTAGGACAGAGATAGGGTTTATGTCAAGAATATTGTTTGAGTGTTTACTGTGGCACAGTGGTGCCTCACGTCCTACCTTCCTACGTAGTTGCAACTCACCTGGACATTGGTCTCAAAGCTAAAACAAGACCTTCTCCCTTAGCTTTTCATCATTTTCCTGGGATGCAACCCATGAGGAAAAAGTTTTCTTAACCTGGCTAATAACCACAGCTGAGGCTCTGAACCCTCTAGCCCTCCATTATTAGACATTGTAAAAACAGGGACAGTTTCTACTGTCTCTACTATGCTATTTTTGAGTTTGTATTTAGCACGTTTTATGAAGCTCTCGTGCCTGGTCCCAGGTATGTGATTAGTGGCTGCGTGTGGTTACTGGCTGTGCTATTGCACTTTCCAAAACCCAAAACTGTGGGTGTGTGTTCTGACAGTTGATCTCTAGTCCTCCTTTTCTTAAAACACAATACAGTTTGAATTTTGCGGGCAATATTAAGGTATAAGCTATTGAGTGAATATCAACCAGGTTAAGATAAAGAAATCTTTTGTAATCATTCAATATTTCCTTACTTTATCTAGCTGAAGGAAACATCTGCAGGAGACACACTTTTTTGTTTTTAGGTGCATTTTAATTTTCTTTTTAAAGTCTTCAGCAAAATACATGTACATATATTTTCCTTTCTCCTTAAAATCACTGGAAAAAAATGAAATGAGCAAAATATTGCAAATTAAAAGTAAAATCTTTACCCTGTATTTCCTGGTTCAATGCACTGTAAAAAGAACCTAGCCCTAAGACACCTGGTTCTGACTTGCTATCAGTAGACAATATTGTTTCTACTGCTGCCTTCTTATTTTAAACTTTTTTTTCCCCCTCTTTTCTAAATAAAGAATAAAAAAGCAAGGAAGATTTAACTTTTCTACTTTTCATCCAGATGTCCTATTTAAACCTTGGCAACCAGCCAGAAACATAAAACAGAATGGAAAAACTTTAAAAAATCTCTCTATTGCCATTTGTGTCTTGCCTTATATACACTATTTTAGCTTTTTATTCCAATTTTCTTTTTTAAGTGCTAATATCTGAAAGCCAAAGAACACCTGCCCCATTATCCATCAGGTGTTACTGTTTTGTAGCAATTTTTTACTTTCAGAAAAATAGTATTTCCATATTGTGAAACCCATTCAGGGAAAATACTGTTACCAGTTCATCATTTGTCCAGCTCTTAGGTGACTTCAGGTGAACTGCTTGTTAGTACTTTAGGGACAGAAATGACCAGAAAGCTTGTTTTCTGTCTGGTTTTGTTCAGAAAACCAAATCTCATTGAACTGCAACTCCAGAAGTATTACAGTTGCTGGCTGGACTTTAGAAGAAGGAATAGAAAACTACAGTTTTGCATGAAATGGACGGATAGCATTGTTCAGTAGCCTAAAGAAGAGCAGGAGATGGGTGGTTTTCCTTCAGAAATGCCAAGACTGGCTTTCCAGGTATAGGTTTATCTATTCTCTATAGAGAATGCTGAAAAATACTACCATAGTTGAGCTCATTCCTCAGTTTGGAATGCTAAGCTTCCACTGAATGCAAGCAGCAAGCAGGTATCAATGTCACCCCTCAGGACTAAGAAGTTTTAGTTACCGGTGTTTAAATTTCATCTGATTGGCATTGAGCAAAATATTTATTTATTTATTTATTTTTTACTCTGATAGTATCAAATGATTCAAAGTAGTATCTGATGTAGCTTATTTAAATGTGTATGTGGGTTTTTTCAGTAGTTTGAGTATATAGTATCAATTTCCAAAGAAAATCTTACCTGCATGTAGGATTTGGTCAGGCTCGGAATGGAAAGTTGTGATCTTCACTCTCTCCTCTTTCATTATTTGCTTTTTTTTTTTTTTTTTTTGGGGGGGGGGGTGTGTTTTCCTCCTTTTCATCTTTTTTTTTGTACTCCTACATGTTTAACTCATATATTTTCTACTCAAAGAGACAGGTAGTAATGTCATAACTAATTTACTTGAAATAACTTGGGAAACTCTAAAAAGCACTAGGGCTTTAACGTCAGACATTATGAAATCTTACTTTACCTTTTGAATCCCCTCCCCACCCACCTCCCAGGGTCCCATTGCTGAGCGTCTGTAGAAACAGACAAACCAGTAACACAGGTGGTGACTCACTGATAGCAGCTGACAGGTGAGCTGTATTTTATGGTCTGTGTGTATGGGTCTAAGCCTTCATAAATGCAATGAAATGGAAAGTATGCCACAGCAAATAGCCCCAAATTGTTTCTCAAAACACTTGCATGGCTCAGGTAAATAGGAAGGGTGTTGTGGGTTTTTTACTTCTAAGTAGTGCTACATTAACACATTTTACTGCCATTTGCATGAGCTAGGAACACACAAACAGTCAATTAAGATCGATGCTTTGTAGCTTTTTTAAACTGCTCTAACTGCCTTGTTTTGTAGTCCTATGTCTGTACCCCAAAGTTGGGTGCTGTTTAAAACTTCTCCAGTTGTCCTCTGTGTTTCTGGAGCATTCCAACTCCAGTGAGGTTTTCACAGCTCCATTCCTGTACTCAAAGTATTTCTCTTCATGTGATTTATTCCTGGCACCATTGGCTCTTCATGATTACTCAGAGCCAAGGAGTCTAGCAGAGTTCTGCTTCCTCCAGTGTTTCACTTCAAACTGATCAGAATTGTAGAACATGATCCCCTGCACAAGAAAACAGCCCATTTCTGAAGGTTTTTCTGAGAACCACTTACATAGAAGATCTCCCGCACAGCTGGAGAATAGGGCATCATTATCTGTCAGGGAAGGATGCCACAGATCTGCAGACTGAGAAACAAATGCAGAAGGGCTATACCAGGATGATTTTACATTTTGGATGTCTGTACAGGATAGCGTCTTGAGCTGAATAAGGAACTGCTGCATCATCTTCTCTCAGTAAGTGCTGAATAAATACAAGTGAAATTTATACTTGAAGTCCTAGTCATGAGTGTTCTGGGGAACCTTTGGAGAGCTAGACCCCAAAGGATTTTGGGGCAGATTTTAAAAAGTATGTAGGTGCTCATGAAATTTAAAAACATGGAAGTGTCTAATTCTCAGCACAGTGTTAGGGGCAGTAAGGCACCTAGAAGATCCCACTGGGAACCTGTTGTTTACGGGTGGGCAATTTGGAATGAGGGCCTCTGTGCTTGGAGATATGAAAGTACTGAACTCCTAGCCCGTCCTTGGCACATCAAGACAGTTATTGTACCTTTGACTAGTTCAGTCAGTTGATGTTGATGCTTGTGGGAAAGGAAATATGCAGAGGGATATTTCTGGAAATCTGTCTGGTATCAACCACCTCGTAATATGTCTGCTTACAATGAGTAAGATGACTCAGGCAGTGCCTTCCACTGAGGGACAAGGGCCTGGAAAATAAAACTATGTCTACAACTATGTCTTTGTAAGGCTAGGAGATTTTTATGTCCATGTACATGTGAGACATGGACACAATAATTTTGCAGATTATGTTTGGCTGATATTTTACTGAACCTCAGAGTCTCTTGACTGGAGCCAAATAATTTCTTACTTAGCTGAGAGAGATATTATCCAGTCAAGGGTGTCATACATGTCCAGAAATTCTAAATAATAATAATAATAATAATAATAATAATTGCAATTTCCATTGCACAAATAAAAACTCAGATAATTTCTGTGTAAATGGTGGGTTGCCCAGTTAAACATGGTAGGGTTTTGTATTGTGTTAAGATCTGTATATTATCCTGAGAAAGATCTTCTCTACTAGTTTTTCAAACTTCATAAAAGAGCTACATAAGCCTCTGGGAAAGTATGTGTGCAGATTTTGATCAGCAAAAAGGCACACTTCTTCAGAATATTACACTTTGTATGTACAGAGCAGAGATTTTTTCCAGTGGAAAGAATCTTACAATCAGACTACCAACTATTATTGAATGCTACTGATACAGTGAAAGAGATCTAGATATAACTGAGAGCTCTTTATTGTAGTAAATAAACTGATACTGTACCTGACATCCCCGATTTAACAAAACATCCTACATCCATTTATTTGGAATCTTCATGAAATGAATATGAAAAAGACAGACGTTGCACAAATTGTCCATCTAATCACACTTTTTCTCATCTCTGTATTCTGATAAATCTACTTCTTTATTTTAAGAAGTTCTTAAAACTTTTTCTACCCACATAATAGCTGAGTCTCCTCTAAAGCGCCAGGGAGTTCCAATAACTATTTCACTTGTAATGAGATAATATGACCAGCCTAGGTTATCTCTAAAGAAAGAAAAAAAGCCTGTTCAAAAGAAATAAATCATAAAAAGGGGAAAACTCTAGCATCCAAATTCCTCAACTGCAAGAATTGCACCTTGCAACCTTAGAGAGTCAGATACATGCTTCCTTACTTCCAAAGATATCCCAGGAGCATCTAAGCCATCTTAAAGTTACCTCCCTGCTATTCCTTGTAGAGCATATATTCACCATAGAGCCATGGAACAGATAAATATATCTGTAGAATTACTCTCTTCAGCTCCCATTTGGATTCACCAAAGATGGTAAATATATAAGTGGAAGAGTGCACTTATCTTCAGTGGCTTGTTTGGAAGAAGTCTGCATCCTAAGTCAACAAATCCAAGAATGAGCTGTAGCACACAAACTTGTAGCATCTTTGACCTCAGGACTCAGTAACATGTTACCCAGAAGTTCAACCTTTTTTGACGTAGTATTATAAGGCAGAAAAGAGTTTCTGAAGTTGAGGTTCTTTGAGGGACAAACTGAACGATGACTCCAGAGAATACTCATGTTCCAGTAATAATTGAAAGCAGAGGCGATAATATCAAATGCTGATACTCCTTGTACAGTTTTACGTGAAAAACACTTCCTTCTAAATGTACCTAGATCTGTCTCTTTTAACTGCTGATGTGAGAGTTAATAGTTCATAATTTTTTATATTTTTGTAGTTATTATAGGGGTGCTTGTTTACCCTTGTCATGAACCATGGTCAATGAAAAAAACACGTGTACCAGAAACATAAAACTTAGACCAGTCCATAGGACTATGAAACTCAAAAGAATTATGTTCAGTTTTCCCTGATGATTAAAGTAACCCCTTCCAAGACTCCAAAAATGGACTTATGTCAGAATATCAAAATGAAGCCAATCCCTTCAAAGAGAAACAGTAGGATACAAAGGGCTAGGCAGATGGCAGATTCCCCTCAGTGAAACTGGATGATTATGTAAAATGAAAATAAAAAAAGTTCCTGGCACATATGGCAGGAGAATTTGAGAACTGGTGTCTGCAAGAGTGAGAGAAAAGATGTTTCTCCTTTTAGCTGCTCAGTAGAGGGAAAAACAGTCCTGAGCAGCTTAATCATTGACTTCCTGGATTCGAAAGCTGTTTACAAGAAGGCCCTTTCCTGTAGCACAGCCATACCTTCAAAAGAGTCTAAATTTTAAGTTGCCTTTTATCAACTTAATAGTTCACATGCTTCTCTGATAGTGATTGCTGTAATCACAAGGAAATGAGGACAGTTATCACAGCTACGTGCACCCTTTGATATGACCAATCTATTTAAAATTATTAGTTCAATTTCCTATTAACAATTTGTATGTGAATCAACTTAAATCTTTTTCTATATTTGAAAAAGATTACAAAAAGCTATTTCTTTGTTTTATGCACATAAATTCTAGCCAATGGATTGTTCATGAATTATTTGCTACGCTATTTATAATTTACATTTCCTAATCTGTCTGGTATTGGTGTCTGGCAGCATTGTTCTCTCTCCTCATTGGATATAAGAAACCTTCAGGAAGCATAAAGAACACAAAATAGAAACGCTTGTAGGAAATTATATTTTTTATATATATATATACACACACATAAAAACATATGTCTACAAGAGGCTGTGACGACACATACTTTTCTTTGAGAGACTAAATTGTTGCTGGTGTTAATATTTTGGAAAGAAATAAAAAAGACACAGTGCTGTGAAAATTGCATGGTGTTCTTGTACCTCAACCTGTGCTGATGAATACCTATTCCCAATACCACTATTTTCATTATAATTTTCTGCTGTTTGCTGTCCTGTTTAGCACTAAGTGTACAGGCGTTCACTTAAACTAAATAACTTCTGTACAATGGGGAGTCAATGATTTCCCAAGCACACTATGATATAAAAGGTTAATGACTGAATTAAAGGTTGGTGTAAGTCTGAAGAAAAAACTACAGTTATACTGCAGATTAATTTAAACCATGACTAATAGAAGAAAAAAAATATAATACTCTCAGAACACTTAGAAATTCCTATTATTTTATTTTACTGTTATGGAATGGGTGTCTAATTTTGTCATATTGCCATATATAATGATGATATTACCATGTGTTTCTTTTTGTGATAAAAGTGTAGGCAGATATTTGAGTATAGCTAAATTAATTACTTTATCTACAAGCTACTGGTACCCTTCTCTTTTAGCATGCTTATTTCCATTCAGTTCATATTTTCACCCATTGACTTGCCAAAACAGTATTTTCAAAAATGGATTACCTAGGTATCTTTTGCTGTTTTGAATATTCATAATAGTCTTTAAAATGTGAAATTTCTTTTCAATAGAAGGAACCACCCCTAACTACTCCTTCTGCCCTGTGTTATTAGACCAGGTAAGAATGGAAGCTTGTGAGCTGATGATTTTGGTCTAACAATGGACCAGCAATGGATAATCTTACTGGTTTAAACACAGAATGTGTAGATGACTGAAAGAGAACAGAATGTCATGTAGCAGCAGGAAAGGTGAAGCTATAGTACTTATTAATGATTTGTCAAATGGAAAGTATTCTCTGTTCTGAGTGCTAGAAAATCAGTTCATAAATGCCAGGAAACATAACCAATTTTCTATCACAGTTGGTTCCTAATGGCTGCACCACTCTTATTCTTCTTGCCCAGCCTCTTTGAAAATGAAATATTGTTACAGTAAACTATTTATTAAGTCTTCATAATAACACCTATGAAAGCAACTACTACCATGGCAAACAACTTTATTAGATAGTTACCCATTGTCAGCTTTGCCTCAGGATGGAAAACTAACAAATTAGTTGCTAATTATTTAAAATGGCTCACTCCTTGGGAAATGCAGTTTCAATAATGCATGACTTAAACACTACATTGTGCCATTTATCCTTTACAAAAACTACCTATTCCTTTCCATTGTGTCTATTCCATAGTTTGGAATACACGTTGAGATAAGATGAGTTCGTACTTAAAAGGAGGCACCGCTGGTAACCAGCAAGTCTCTTCAACATAGCTTGCTCATGGGGAGGCAGAGAGAAGGAATAGGTGGGCTCCAAGTTTATTGAAACAAATAACCTATTGCTTTAAAATTTGCTTCTTGCTCCTATTTTCTTTTTATATTGCTACCTAGTTGTTATATGAACTACCATTATGAAAAAGTTATTTTTTAACTAGGAAAGTCTTATAACCACAAGTTCAGTGTCATTCTACCAACTTAGAGGCTTTATAATATCCTCTCTCTTATACAAAATACCATGTATATGGAGAATAAATAAAAGGCTATTTTTTCTGCAGCTCAAAACAACTATTTCTGCAAAAGTCTGTGGCCACACTTCACCCTGAAATTATTTTTAGATGGTGAAAAACATCATTGACCAATACTGATTGTATTTGTTAAATCACAACTTTTTTCACAAAAAAAAATAAAAAAATGGATTTTTTTTATTTTACTTTTTTGGGTTTTTTTAAGTTTTGGAAGCATTAGGCCATCCAGTCACAATATTGAATAAGTACAGTGTAACTTTTGAGACCAGCTGCAGTCAATATAAAATATTTATATTTAATAATTGATAAATGAGCTGCAGGACAAAATTCTTTCTTTTTAATACAAATAATTGGTCAAGCAATTGTAAATTGTGAATGAAGTCATGCCATATTTGTGCACAAATATAAAAGCTGACTTCTCAAATAAGCTAAAGACAATGAATAATTGACTCAGTTCTAATCATGTACAGATAAATTTAACCTTATACTATACTAACAGCCAACACACTCAAGCTTCTAAGAATGAATTTTCCAGACAGCTATATCCACCAAGAGAATTTTACAAAGGTATTGCTGTTTTTAATGTTACATGATGGTTTAGATAAATTTTCCTTTAGGAAAAATCTTGCGTGTTTAACGTTATCATTTCTTTACCTCATGTCTTGTTAATGAGATAAAGTTGATAAACATTTATTGTGATTTGCTGGTGTTACATGTTGTCAAGATATAATTCTGATTCAATTAATGTTTTGAAGGCACATGAAATTAAAAAAAAGTAATGATTTCCCTAAATATTATCTATTATCTTTAGTTTAAATATTGGTTTCCAAAACAAAACCTGATTAAAAAGCGAATGATCATTCTATTTGTGTTTAAGTGTAAAGTGTATGTAAATTGCATGCATGAGTTTCCAGTGCACTCCACATCATGCATGAGCTTCCAAATGCACTCAGTATTTTTCTGCCAATACACGAAATATGCCATTTATAAAAATGCTTCCAAGGCAGCTAGATAACTTCTCTTAGGGAAGCTGGTAGTGAAACAATGGCTTGAAAAATAATTACCTCTAAGAATGTATTATTTTCAGAGTCCTCCTTTGAGCTCTTCGAGCTTCTCCAGGATTCCAGAACTCAGTCTAATGCACGAAGGGTTAAATAATATCTTAGCCACGATACAGGTTTTAGCTGTCCTTCCTGCCTATGAGCTTTTCACTTGCAGTTGGTCCTAAACTTGATTGTCACTTAAATATATCTCTATTTGGTATGGTCAGCTTTTGCATTGCAACAGTTGTCTGCTATGCTGGTCACCTGCTTATTACCATTTTCCTCTTAGGAAATGCAAGCTAAATGATCTTCTGAACTTGCAAAACAAAATACTGTGCACTGGCTCTCAGCCTTCAAGGACAGAACATTGTTTGTGCTACCTTTGACACAGGTTCCCCCGGGTTAAAATTCTAGCTTACTACAGCTGGAGTGTCTATAATGCTGTGCTATAATCTGTCACCAAAGCACGTGTCCTGTACAGATGGAGGTACACTGGCCATGCTTTAGCTGTATGGATAGCCAGAATAGAAAGGAGGGCATTTAGTGGGTTTTATCCAAATAATAAGAGGAATAAATGCAGAGGTCTTGGCAAGGGTATAATTCATTAACATGAATAGCAACAGTAAAATCTTAAAAGAAACAAAAAACCCAACAAAAACCCCCAAACCCTAAATGCAGAAATATAATGCTACACCTGTATTGCACCCCACACTTTGAAGCAATTCATGGTAACAGCAATAGGAATTGAATTTAGCAGAGTGAAACATAATATGGTCCACTTGAAATATGACAATGAAAAAACACATTAGCCTAATTTATTCACCATGACTGAACAAGTAGCTCTGCTTATGGCAAATTGTTAAGAACTTGCTACAGCCAGGATCTATCAGCCACTGAAACAGCTGTTAGAGTCTTACAGGAGTGCCTACACACATTGCTAAGACCATTTCCGTGGCAGCCGCTCACACTATAACACAAAACCTCCATGTGTGGATCAGTTCTGGAGAGGAAGTTTATCTTTCGCTAGCCTGGTCCCAAGTGGGACCAGAGAGTCACGTGGATTGTACAAAATAAGGGCTCTGGCTTCCCCCTCATCTTAAAATGTGTGCAGAAAATGGCAAAGAGAATGCAAAGCATCCACGTGCCCTGCTTTCCTCATTGTGCTATGCCTCCCTAAGAAAAATCCCCAAACTTGGGTCCCGTGAGAGTAGAATCTGGGGTGGAAATCGCTGTACCGGCTTTTCAATGTTTAGTGCTCTTTGGCACCGCCATTCGCTCAGCAAGCCTTTGTTTGAGCCTGAAAGACAACGGGGGGGAAAGGGGAATGGTGTTCCTTAGCAACAGCTCTCTTTTTGGTCAGGTAGCACATGGTTATGGGAAAAATAAATCTGGAAATTGAGTGGATTTGGGTCCTATCCAGGAATTTTATTTCATTTTCCAGAATCAGGCTTTACCCTTACAAAATCTCAGACTGTCTTGTTTCCCAAAAATCTAAAGCACAGAGATGGTCAAACAACAGCATCCTGTAGAGAGCAGGCAATGTTAGCCTAATGATACATTTAATTCAGTTCTTCTTCTGTATCTGCCCTAGTAAGTACTTCAGAAGGATACTTTCTAAATAAAAACTATATGATTAGTTTATTTCCTTTTATATACTGGTTTAATTCTATGAGAATATAAATCCACACCTAAAAATTAAGCCCAACCTCTCTTTCAGTAGTAGGATATTTAAATATTTTATTCCTTTTGTGTTAGTGAGCTGTATGTATTTATTTATTAATAATGAATAGATAGTGGTAAAGATTCCTATCTGGAGAATAATTCTTGTCTCTACATCTCTTCACTGTCTATACACCTGTAGCAGAGGGGGTAGTAGTCTTTCTTATGTAAAATATGACATTATTGTATTGATAGAACCTTGGGGGGGAAAAAAAAAAAGAATCTGTGGATTGGTGGTAACCATAGAAGCACCAGAGTCTGTAAAATCAATACCCCTAACTCTGGGTCAAGAAAATAATGCTATTGCTCTTTAACACGTCTACTCTTAAACAGAAACTGCCTCATTTTTCAACTGTACTGCCATTTTAGAACTCAGAGCAAGAACTTCTGCATCTCCTGTGAAAAATATGTTCTGTTCCTGAGTCCAATTTAAACTTAAAAAGCAAACAGAAACACTGTATTTCTGAGCATATGGGGGTTAACTTCCGATTCTGTTTGATTCTATATGAAAATTAAAACAAAGTAAAAACAACAACAAAAAAACCCCTTATGTGACTGTTTTCAAGAGACTGCTAGCAATCAGATAAATGAGGAAGAAGAAAGCTGCTCAAGAAAGTCAGCAGGCTGGGTTTGTCTACATCCATACTGCATGAACCCAAGTCTCTCTGAATGTATCCTTTGTGGAGAATACTGTTTGATGACTAGCGCTCCCAGAGAAATTTATTCAGGTTTTTGCTATGGACTCATTCTATGATGGAGTAGGGTTTTAGAGGATTGTAAAATACACTCTGGGTAGTTCTGTACATATCTGTGATCAACATACATGTTTACAGTTATGCTCCATATTGTAGGTTATAGTCGTGTTTTTTGGATCTCAGAAAATTTGAATCGACCTACAGGTGTAAAAGATAGGACAGGTACTATACAATGTTATTAAGATTGTCTGCCAACCCTTCATCATTATTCAGTGCATTATTTGTAGACCATGTCGCTACAAATAGATAGTTCTTAGTAAAGGAAAAAAGATTAGTGAAAGTGAGGAAAAATACAATGTTTGTCTAATTCCCTTGTATATAGCCAACTAGTGATTATTAGTATAGAAAATAGAAAACTTAGGGCTAGGAAATAATATTTTCCCAACAGGTTTAGCTTAAGGAGACCATGCAAAATATTAATTTTTGTTGAATAAATTTCTATGCTGAATTATGGGGATTGTTATGAGTAGATAGAATATTAAGTTTATGTATGAACAGGTGCTGCCTACTAAACGATTTCAGCATTGATCTAAGCTGAATGGGACAAAAAATTCTGAGGGAGTTACAAACCTATCCATACTGTATCATTATTCCCTCTGCATTTCGTGGCTGTGATAAGTACACTTTTGGAACTGTAGTGTGACAGAGGTGGACCATATGAAATTGATTCTCACCTTAAGGCTCAGTGGATGGTTCCAGGGAAATTACACACTTCATTACACTTAAGCACAGAGAGATGAACAATCATGAAATGCTAGTATACAGTGGCCGTAGGGTACTGATTATTGACATAAATAGTAGTTCAAGGAAATGGCTTAGTTTTTTTGGATGACTAAGTAACAATCGATGTAATGAGTTTAGCTAACTCTTGATAGGAAAATAATATAATGGAGTAGTATTAAAATGAAGAATAATATACATGTAGAAAAATCACATATATCAGAGGTACAGAAAAGGTCTGACTAGAATATGGACAAATCAAGTATAGCCCCTCTGTGTGAAGAAGAGGCGAGCTACTAATAAAGTGACAGCATTAATGTGGGTAATCTTTGTTTTTTCAAATGCGATCACTTGCTAGAGTTATGTTAATAAGAATTTTGTGTTTAATAAGGTCTGTTATAATGTGCATTTTATTTAATTCCGGTTCATTTTAGATGTAGCACTCTCAAGGCAGCTGAAAGCAGCCTCAGCAACATTTTGCACTAAAATTTCTACAAATACTCACATTTTTACTTTATTTATCAGACGGCATCAAATTTGACATATAACTCAGATGCAAAAATATGTTGGTAAATCTAGAATCCAGTCAGCTGAAGTTTTAAGGATGGCATTACCTAAAAAGATTGAAGGATTTAGGTACAAAAATCCAAGCTGAGAAAGACATCTAAGCCATTTTAATCTCCTAGGAAATCTGGACAGAAGTTTATGCTATATAGGTCTATTTAATTGCTTTGTCATGCTATATGCAAGAAAAGTGATGTGAGTCTTTCTCCATCCCCAGAACCCCATGGTAAAGAAAAGTAATTTATCACAACCTTATCATCACCTATGCAATTGTCTTCTTTTTAGCAGCATGTGTTTGCCTTTCCTTTGCTGGGTGCTATTCTGGTTGTGTCCAGGTTCTGAGGTGTACTGACTGCAGACCTTTTAGCACTCTTAAAGAGAGAAAATCAGAAATGGGACTGAGTCAGCAGAAAATCCAAGAGAGTTTGTAAGTGTGTTTTCTGCTCCTGAAAATACACTGAACAAATATTGATCAAGTATGCTGGTGGGATAATTTTGTGTTCTCATTTTAAGTCATGTTTAATTCCTGATACCTCTTAATTATCACAGCAATAATTAACTTTTTCAGCAAACCTGAATAGAGGATCTAATCCTTAAGCATTGAAAATCATCATAGTTCCACAGAAATCAATAAAGAAATAGGTATTTTCCCTGACAGTTTGGCCATTGTCCTTCCCTTCCCTAATTGTGTTGTCTTCTGTTTTCAGTTTAATAATCTTATTTCTTTTGTGACAAAACTTAAAATTGAGAAAGTCCTGGATTTTTTCTTCTTCTGCGGCCTATTAATTTCTCTCACAGATACACAGACACATAAACTCACAGGCACTCAGACACACAGGCATATGCACACACGCTCCCACATAGCATAAGCTAGCTTATGCGTAGCTCTCCAGAAACTGCTGTAAAATTGTGCGTACACACAAGGCACCATTTTTGACGAGGTAATACTTCTCAGAGTCATATGACTTTGAATTTTCCTTCCTTCAGAGGAAAACAAGTTGACACTTTTCAAGAATCTAAGATATAACTTTCTTAAATATTTTAATATGTAACTACCAGTTTTTATGAAAACTGATACAGAAGAGGAAGATGAAGAGATACAGATATTCAGTAGGAAAAATGAATCTGTAGAGTAATGGAGTAATAAAAGACAAGCATAAAGCTTCAAAAGTTATTTAAAGGACTCTACATTGATAGACTGTTGAAATATTTCATTGCATTACAGACTTAACTTGAAGTCAGATACTATATAAGGAATATAGCAGACACTGGGCCAGTTATCTGAAAAGTCTTGCTGGAAAGAGCTGTTATAGTGGATAATCACTTGGTTTGGGCCTGCGTATACTGAGCATTTTGGAGTTATGCAGGAGACATCCTGTAAAAGGAAGTCCTTACATAAGTTGCTGTTTTTGTTAGTTTAAAAATAGTTTCTAATCAGGATTTCCTCCTTTGGGACAGAGATATTTCAGTAAGGCAAACAAGTTCAGTTTTTAAATCAAAGTGCAGGATGCTTTTACATCATACAATGGACTTAACTGTGTTCTCAGAAGTGATAACCAGAAACCTAATAAAGAGGTCCATTTCTGATTGATTGGTTTCAACTCATTGTGCATTGTGATAAAAGAGGATTTTTTCCTTTTCATTTGTTTCCCAAATCTGCTTCTTCTGGCATCTGGTATTACACTTTTTTTTTTTTTTTTTTTTTAATTAGGTAACAGTCAAATCCAATAGTAGTTTTGGTTTTTATTTGTGTTATTTGAAAGTTTATATTCTTTTTTGGAAACAGTCTGGGCTGGCTCACATCAGAGGTCTATTCACTATTTCACAACTAGATTATAGGTTTATGATTGTCCAGATCTCATGTTCATCAGAGGCCAGGCATGCAGTTAAGCAGTGTACCTGAGCAAACATTCACTTTTAAAATGTAGGGGTTTTTGTGATAACAGCAGAATCAAGCTGCCCAAACTGCAGATTACAGGCGCAATGCATTTGCTGAAAGCATTGAGCTGAATCCCTGTCAAAGGCTAGGGTTCCTGGATGTTCATAGTAAATACTGTGGATACTCTGGTGCTTAAGGAACTCCATTACAGATTCATGAAGAGGTGGTATTAGTTTATTTCACGTGCAAAGACTTAGAGAGTCTCCTGGAGTCCCAGGCAATTCATCTTTCTGCTTTCCCTACAGCCACTGTCTCTTCTCACATGCTAAAATAATGCTTTTTAGAGACAGAAGGAAAAGCCTCCAATTTCAGCTCAGCAACTTTTGCTTCCTTGAGGCTACCGGAGTGTGTTTGAGAACATAGTGCTTCCTTTTGCAATGGTCTGCTTTTTAACAGATTGACCCACATCAGAAAATCCAGAATCGTCTCCTAGGTTTGCTGAGCCACTGTCTGTTCTCACTTAAAAGGGTAAGAAGGAAATTAGATTAACTTTCATATTTTATCCTGAAAAAAAATGAAGCATTCCTGATTTTCAGGTGGCTCATTCACTTTCTGTAGGTAGCCTACATCGTGAAAGCACTCAGTATCTAGTGGTCATCTTATGTGCTCATGCAAATTTGGAGACTGTTGTCACAGGAAGAAGTAAATCCCCAACAAGTTCAGTTTTTCACTGGAATTTACTGTCTTATATTGTGTATAGTCAGGGAATAGAACTGGGGGAGGGGGTGGGGGAAAGATGCCCTGAAGAATTTCCTCTGGGTGAGTAATCACTAGGTAAAAGTAACGTCCTTTGCTCAGTCTCTTAACAACCTCCCAAACTTTGAGTGACCAGAATTATTCTTCCACTTTCTCATACGAGAAGGTAGTCAGAAGAGATGTTTTACCCAGTCCCTACTTAAATCTAAAAGCTGAGTGTACTTCTTGAACACAGTGAACGACAAACTTCATTGTCATATGACTTCATTTTCTATGTTTAGCCATCAGTAATCTGATTCTTCTAATGAGGCTATTTTTTCCATTTGCACGATACCATAGAGAGATAATGCTTCTGTGATGGCACCTTTGATCTGCATGTGTGCCATCACCATAAATTTTCTAAAATTGTGGTTTTCCCCTGTGGTTAGAATAAAGCATATGAGAAAGGACTCGAATACATAAGAGCCAAAGATGGAGAGGTAAGAATTCATCTGTGAAAGCTGTGCACCTAATCTGACTGTTAAGCCTTAAAAATGACAGAGAACAAATCTTATGTAAATTCTGCCTTATGTACTTCATTCTTTGGCTTGGTCTTCTCTGCTTTTTTTCAGTGCTGTGGAATGTGAAATGCTAGCTGGGGCTCAGGCTGCTTCTCCAGGCAACTGGCAGTAGTCTCTGCCAATTTGTGAATTTGTACAACATGACAGAAGAAAACTTCAAAAGGAATTAGTGTTGATGCAGCTTCTAGAACCTCTGAGGCTCCAGAGGAGGACCATATGCTGGAAAGAGCAGTCCCAGATCTAGTTCCAAAATCATGTGGAGCTTTGATCATGGAAGGGGTCTTAGCTTCCACGACATGTTTTCACTCTGTATGTGTTTCTTAATTGCTAACCTCCTGGACCTTTTGAGGTAGGTGTCTGTTTCTCTAGCCTTCCCTTTTCATATTCAAACTTATGCACTTCTGGATCATCTGACCCATAAAGGTCTAAATCATAAATACAGTCATCTCTATTTCATTGTGATCTCTCTACTTTGAAATATATCTCAGAGGGAATGTTTCAGTAGTTGACTGATCTTCTGTCCTATGCTTATGCTCTATAGCTCAGTAGTCAAGCCATCCCCTGCAATAATATAGAACTTTTCCAAAGACTTTCTGAAACTTCTGAGATCCTCTCTGTTATGGATCATTGGCTGTGTTCTCCACAGAAGACTGAGAATTACCTTGTGCAGGTAATGGCACAAAAGCTGTGGTATTTCTGCATGGTTGCCGAAGGCTTCTTTCCTTTCCAGTTTGTCTACAGTTGTCCATCCAAAATCAAGTGGGGATTGCCAGATGCATGTCATACCTGCACAGTCCCCTTGTTGTCCCTTCCAGTTCTGCTTTCTGGAGCATCTAAAATTTTCTGTTTGCACCTAATTTTTCAAAGGACCTGTTGAATCTTGTCAGAGGGCTCCAGTATCTTACAACTGGAAAAATAAATTTCTATTCAATTGTTAGATGAAGATTTTCCTACTAGAAATTGAAAACAATTAACTGCAGCTTTCCTGCTTTGTATTACAGATCTCAAATATGGAAAAGAAGATACTGTATGATCACCACAGATATCACTAATAACAATCAAGGGCTACTTTACACCCAGATTTGGCTGTGAGTAGTTTAACAATCTAGAGGTCATGAACACACTTCCTGCTGCCTACAGATTTCACTTTTACCATAGCTTTTTATCACCATTCCTTTGTTTTCTTTGCACTGTGTGCAAAGAAAGTCCACAAAAATGGTCCAATATTTGGCTGTTTCCAACAGTAGTGGAATTTCTTCTCATCTTCTCCCTTTCCTGCCTCCAGGCCTCATGTTTGCTCTAAATAGTACAGGCCTTCATTTTTTTTAATTTTTTTTTTTTTTTAAAGCAGGGAAGGAAGGAAGGGAAGGACCAGTGTTGTTTCACCTATTATTGAATCCTTACTGAAAAACAGTGAATGCATCAGTTTAGTTTCCATTGTCAAAAATACTGACTTCCCAGTCATAGTGTTTACAATTAAATCTTTTGCTAGATCACAAAATACTTGCCTGTGTTAACATTCCTAGAAAATTTATGTGAAATGACAACCAATGTAGATTTTTTATTGAAAAAAGGTGTATATTCCTCTCCAAACAATTTTCCCACTTGAATCCTCCTATACCTTGGCAAAGGTTTTAAAAAATCCCTCAGAAAAATACAGCAACTGTATTACTTTTCCTGGTGGGTTGTTTGCTAGTCTGGCCATCTCACTTGACAGTCTTTCTGCAGCCTAACGTTTGTTGCAAATGCATGCAAGTAAATCTCAATCATGCTTATTTTCATAGTAAGAGAACATAACAAAAAAAAAAAAAGGAAATTTTAAATTAAAAATGCTGGATATTTTTTTTGGTATTCAGCCAGTTCCAGACCAGTGTCCATGAAAAAGAAAAATTACAGTTGCTTGCAACCCATTGGCTTTTGTGTTTTCTTTCATGTATTCTGTATTCATAATGGGGTTGAGAAGAAATTATATGTGGCTAGACCCATAGCTCATCAGCTTTCATAAATGCAGGTAAATATCACTTTGAGAAGTTTCTTTTGATTATATAATTGCTTTAATGCATTTCTTACTGTTGTAAGAGTCATCCAGGATATGTCACTGACTCTAACATAGTAGTTTGTTCTATAAGCTTGAATATTATTCATAGAAATGAATACTCCAAAACCAGTCTTATGTCTGAAACATTGTATTAGAAGTGACATTTGTGCAGAGAAACTTAGATTTTTCTTGTTCTAAGACATAACTCTCCAAAGTTTCTGCTTGTGAAAGTGATAATAGAACTTGGAGTTCAAAGTGCTTTTGACTGAGTGCCAGGTATTTTGAGATGCCTGCAGCTAACACATCATTGCATGACAAATCATTTTCACTAACCCCTTTGGAGCAGTCCGTCGGTTTGTCTGCTAAGCTGCTAGTTACTGGGAGATCACTTGAAGTTCTGAAGTGTAAGACATCATCCACAAGGTGTCTGTGGGCAATTACTGGATATTTTTGCACTTGTAGATCTCTACAGTTAAGTGCTTCTGTTCAGAAATGGGAAAATTCTCCAATTTGTGAAGTAGAAATAACATTTATCCCTCTTAAACTAGCACGTAATCATTGCTTCTCATTGACTAATATGACTATGTTAAGTGCTACCACGAAGCATTTGAACAGTGTACTTTCCTGTTAAAATGCATTATGTAGCACCTGTCCCGAGAGGGCTGAGCCTTAGGAGAAAAAAAATAACACAACAAAAAAACCAAACAAAAAACTCCTACAACTGAAAGACTGGAGCATAGCTTTTTGTACTGAAAGAAATATTGGAACAACCATTCTTATCATAGAAAATAATTTTTCATGTCCTTGCATTACATATTTTGTATTAAAGGTTCCCTTTATCATCCTGGTTAAAAAAGGAATGCCCAGCATACTCCACATTTTATTTTCTGGAAATTATCTACATTCTGATGTTTTCCTATAGGGAGTGCTGGAAAATATTTGAGGGAATCAAGATCAAAACATCATGAACTAGTCTCTTAATTCTGTAATGTCATATTTAATAATGAGTACCATCAATCTGATGAAAGATACAGTGACTGGTCTTTCGATGATCTTGGTTTTGGTTTTTTGTTTGTTTAGGCTTTCTTTCAGTTTGGTTTTTTTTTTTTAAATATTATTTTCCTGATTGCAATTTTTTATTTACGAATAATTATTCCTTTTGTATAGATATACATCTGCAGAAGATTATCTAATTCAAGTCTTTATTCAAAAGCTATTGCACAAAGGACAGCATAAAATGGTGCTTCCAGACATGTAGGCAATTGCTGAATAGCAAGCCTACTCTGCAAGCCAAGTTCTTACCTTCGGAGTTGCACAGGTGCAGCTAACCATGTGGTTCCCCAGCTTAGCCAGATACTACAGAGTACTGATGTGTTTTCACAGAAGCAGCCAGTCAGATTTCAAATTAGTTGGGCAAGAACCGGAACAGGTTTTTAGGTTTTTGTTTTTCTTTTCTCTTTGAGTTCACTGGATGTAGGATTCCTCCTGCTTTAATTGCCTTTTGCAGGTTTACAGCTGTCATAGCGAAGTGCTGAAAAAAATCCAGTAACAAGGTAACAAGAAGGCTCATTAGGAAATAGAAATCGTATGACCTGAAGTTATAATTATATCTAACTATTTTTTATAGACCCAAACATAAATATTTAATAAAATTATATATGTATTTTTAATGACAAAGTTGATAAAATGATGATAAATTATTAAATTATAAATACTAATAACTATTATTAACTGATCTGAATTATTATGAATTATGCTTGAGGTGTGATTCTTATGTAAATTATAATGAAGAGCAGGAAAAATATAATTGGGAATGAATATTAAATATGTCACTATATATATGTATTTATACCAAATATATAAATCACTAAAATCCCTAAGAATGCTAAAAATACTGTTATATGAAAGACATCTATCTAGTCTCTGTAGATTGAAAGCATATTCTGATCTTAAACTCACTGTCACTGCACTTTCTCATGGTTCTCTAGACATAAATTAAAAAAAGATACCTCCACTAACAAAAAACAATTACTTGAAAGCAAGTGTCTCAGTAAGCATGCTTTTTTGAAGTTTTACTCTAATTTAGGCAGATCCAGAGGCGCCTATGGTCACTTTTAGCTTTTTACAACCTCAATTCTCTCCAGGTATCATACATTTGATAGAGGAAATGGAGACTAAAATTGCTCCTGAGGTTTTCTGTTGTTCAGTACTATCAGGTGCTGATCTCCGTAAGTACAAAGTATACGTGCAAAAAGAAGTATGTTGTGGCTATGTCTTCATGAAGTTAGACTGCATTTTTGCAGAGCAAAATTAAACATGGGAACTATTAATTGCATATCTTCAGTGTTTTGTCTTACAAACCAAAAGATGTTACTTCACAATATAGCTCCAAGGAGTGAAATAGTTAATAAAATTGCTATTTGCTCTTAGGAAGTGGAGGGGAATGTAATACTGTGTGGATACATAGGCAAATGTTATGCTTAATTCAAAGTTATTCTGAACCTGAAATCTTTAGCAATTTGGAAATGTTAATTTTCAGGCAAATCCTACTATAATTCTGTATAAGAAATTGCATTAGTTATGGATTTAGAAATAGTTTAAAATACACATAGATGCTGTCATAAAGAAATGAACCTTAGGTCATTTTGAAATAAAACATTCAGTCATTCAGTAAGCATAAAGGTTTTTTTTAAAAAAATAAAGTATGCAAATAGGAACTAGAGTATTTATCTTGAGAAAGGTAAAGTTTTAAAATATAATCAAGCTGAAATATTGTAAAATGAGATTTACTGCAATAATAATTTAAGGTAATAGCAAAGATGTCATTTAAGCAATTTGCAAATCGTATATTTCCCTGCTGTGTTTGCAAGATTACCTTGTGAATCATCAGGAACTATAACTCAAAAAGCTTTTGATTTACATTTTCCTGAGACCTAAAGGCAAGAAAGGACACTACAGATAAGATGAATAACTTGATGATCTACTAGCTTCAATAAAGAAAAGGCTGCCTTTTCCCAACTGGCTCAAGTTAGCACCTGATACATTCTTGCAACCTATCATATAGATATACTGCATGGTAAAAGACTGTGTCTGGCTCAGTTTGTGAGAAGTTTTAGTGAGGTTTCTACATTATCTTTATGAGTAAACATAATTATGGGTCTGAGCGTGCAGGAAAGGAAGCTTACAAAAGCTCTGGAGAACGAACGCAGTATTAAAATAATTTCAACAATTAAGGTGTGCTTTTCAAAATGGCTTTGCCTTACCTTTCTGGCTATACCACAGGATTATTTCTGTGGGACCCCCACTTTTCTGCTGAATGTCTGCCTCATTCCATTCAGGTTCAGCTCTTTCTACAACTACCAAGTACCTTCTTGTAGCATATTAAGTAGTGTACCTAACATCTGTTCTGTATTTATTTGTTCTCTTGTTTTTATTCCCAAAGAGAGAAAAATGAACAGTGGAGGTTTGTTTGCTTATTTATTTATTTAAGTGTTTGGGGTTTTTTGTGGGGTTTTTTGTTTGTTTATTTATTTTCTGTCCTTGTGGAGACTTCCAGAATTTGCCACTATGGATTTATATTAAAAGTCAGGATCAGGAAAGAAATGTATCCTGTGCCTGTAACAGATGACAGTGAGGATCTCGTCGGTCCTCAGTTCCCAGCGGAAGATCTCTATCTGCATAAAACGGGATTTAATCTTAAAGAACAAACATACGCTATGCTAAAGCAACAGAAGTGCTGACACCAGCTTTCACCGTAGGGTAAAAGATTATTTTTTCAGTAGTCTGGGCATAGTGTACTGAGTGCCATGAAGATAAGGAAAACATCTGTAAATCTTCCATATGGCAACCATGTAAAAAGAGAAAGCCAGGTGTGATGCTTTCAAGTAATCTCTGTTGTAGGGAAATCTGATGTTATATGGGTACATAAAGCCCAACAATTTGTTTCAGTTCATGTAACTTTCTTGTAAGTGTACATATCATAGAAGAAAATAAGCTTATTCTAAAAAATAGTCCAAAGTTATTTTAGACAAAAACATGTACTTATGAATACAAGCTATGTGAAATACTTATGCTAGCAAATGTGAATCAGCAGTCCTCTGAAAACAGGTTTCCTATTGAGATTTACAATACTTTTTACCTCTCCTTGGACTGGAAATAATACAATGAATCTTGCAACATCTTTGAATAATGTATTCTACCATGGCTGGCTGCTTAGAACACACATACTTTGATGGCACACAATGTTTGTACAATCCCTTCTCATTTTCCTACAATTCAATTTCCTCGTTTTTCAATTTCTTACAATTCCTTCTCATTCTTGGCTAGGAAAATACAGTTACAGCATAAATATAGCTTATCATTCACTGGAATCTAGCAATTTCTGATGCTCAGCTAACTCCACTATGAATCTCATCTGTAGAGTCTACAAGGGCTTGGTATTGTTTTCAGATGGTCTAATACTCCTGCAGGAATTGGGTATGACAACAAATCTCTCCACTTTATATAAAACTCAAACTTCCCTTTCTAACCCTGCTTCTTAAAACAATAATACATTTAAAATTCCTGCTATTCCTACTACTCTCTGTCACAGAAAGGAATAATGCAGAAAAATTTCACTTGACAAATTATAGTAATCTTATCCAATTGTAAACTTGAAAGCTGCAGAAATATTGCAGTGATGGATTTGGTGCAAGAACCTTCTTGCTCATGTTGGAACATAAATGGAAATAATTGTGAGTTACCTACACTTAGAAAGCCCTACATCGTTCAACCGTTTCCTATTCCTAGATGTCCAGCATCCGCTTCCCACAAAGCAAAAGCTTTTCTCTGCCTGTCCAAACAGGAAAAATAAAGCCAAGAGATGGATCCCTCAGTTTAAATTTAAGCAATGTGCTGCAAGATGTTCTCATCACCAGAGGACTCTTCAGTATAGTGATTTTGAAAGCAACTGCTGTTGAAGTTTCTGGGCCTGGCAACGATATAAAAATCTGTATCCCTGGATTGAAACTTCCCCAGGAAGGGACTTCCCTGAGTTTAGCTGAATGATATCCAAATAGGCTACACGAAGGGGTGTAACTTCACTTTTTAATTGAATTTCCTCTTCTTCTGACTGGTATGAAAGTATTTCCATCAGGGAATCACAGGCCAATGTTTGAACAGAATCTCAAAAACCTTAAGTCTATTGAGTGAAGCACAAACCAACAGCAAACACTGTGAATTACTTACTCTGCTAAAACAGGTATTTTCCTTCTGAAACACAGACTTGATGGAACCTTGTAACCTAAATCTTCATGTGGGATTCAGGAAGTAGAAAAGTGAACTTTCCTGAGCAAATTAATCCTCCACTAGCAGTAAACAAAAAACCAAACAAAAGCATTTCTATTGTACTATGCCAATACTGAATAGAATGGGTGGGGTGGGGTGGGGGGAACGAAAGATATTCTGTTATGATAAACATTTATAATTTATTTCTCAAAGTCACTGGCACTCCAATGGCAATAAGATGTTATCAGGTATCTCCAGACTGTTTAAAAGCAAATACTGATGCTAATTTCATTTGCTTTTCAAACAATGAGTTGAAAATAAACACAACTGTCCAAGAAATTGAAAAGGAAGAAAATTGCTAAGCGAAAGAAAGGATTTGAATGAGAGTTTTCAAAAGATCATTATAAATGAGATTTTTTTTAAAGTATATGGTACGTATATTGATCAACAGAAATATTTTTAATTATCTGTGTTGTGTTTGATTACTTTTTTATTTTAATTGAAACCTTTTAAGAACAGAAACTACAGTAGCTAAATTTATATTAACTAATAAAGAATTTCATTGTATTTCACATTACTAATACATGCCTTATAAATTTCCAGTGAAGGATGTTATTTTTAATTTAATTCCATATTGTAAAATCACATGATATTTTTTGCTATTATTCTGAAAATTGTTTGTTTTTCTATACAAGTAGAATTAATATTTAAAGACTGCTTTTTTAAAAGCAATTGACTAACACACCTGTTAATTTTGGAAAATAAAACCCTCAGACCTTGCAGTCTTTATGAGGTATACATGAGTTTTGAATTACAAACCCCATAGTATCATTGCTGGTTAATGAACTCCAATGTACAAAAACTTCCAATGGGACCCTAATCCATTAATAAAATTCACATTCTGGATTGAAACACCTCTCAAGAGTCTAGACATAAGGTACAAATTTCTTAGGTTACCGAGTCCTTTTCCAGAAAACACTCACTATAAAATAAGGTATTAAAAGAAGAATAGAAAGGTCATGTAACCAAATGAAACTGTGAAACGAATTTATCTCTCTCTCCCTTTACATATTTCCTTTTGTTATGTGACATAAGGGCAAAAAATAAAACTCAAAGGCATGTCAGAAAAAGTTCACTGGATTAGTTTCAAGTGAAAATACCTTTGTGAAATATACATATATTTTCAAGGAAATTTTTGTTTAAGTTAAAAAAAAAAAAAAAGAAAAAAAAAGCAGCAGAGAGTTTGGTGGAAGATAAGATTTCCAAGAAGGTTTAATAATAACACAAACCCTAATGACAAAATTTTTGCAGGTGAAAACTTCTTCCATTCGCTTTTGAAACAATGAAAGTACTGCTATAAAAATCTCCTTCTGCATGGCAAGCTACCCCTCTTTTGCAAAGACCACCTGGAGACCCCCTATAGCACTGCATTGCCTGAAATTCAGGACTTCCTGGACTCCTCAACAGAACATACAAGGAAAAGTGCTCTGCTCCCCTCCAAAGAGCCCTTTTCCATGACGTCAGGTTTCTGGGTGGTGGTGGGAAAAGGGTACATGCTTTTACCCTAGAATTTAAGTAGTAATATAAAGACAATATTTTACTCTTGATGTCAATGTTTTAATACTGTTGCAAGGGATCAGTTTCAGAGGCCTACAATTTTAGGCAATATAGTTACAGAAGGACATAAAATCTGTTGAAGCTGATGGTAGTAAAAGAACAGACTTGAAATCCCAGACTGAGAACACCATTCTCATCCAGTAACTAGGTGGGAGAAAGGAATTTTAATGAAAGCAAGATAACAGATTTGTAGAGTTTTATCCATTATGACCCTTTTCTCTCCCAAGTGTTCAAAATATCATACTCATTTTCTGAACCTATTTGTTCTTCCTGTACTTTTCTGAATTTTCTGAATTCAACACAGCACAAGACTGAGCTTTCTCTTAAAATTTTCAACTTGATTAAAATCAGTGGAGGAAGATTGTTCTCACAGAATTTCCCCTGTGGAAAGGAGGGGTTAAAGGGTCATGACTAGACATTGCCAACTAACTTGCTGAGAAAACTTGGTGAAAAGGCCAGGAAAATTCTTTCTGTTGAGCCACTAATGTAAATGTTTGGAATGTGACAATGTCTTTATGGCATCTGTAGCCATAGCTATAATGGTCATTAGTACCAGTTTTACCTTATTTGCTATATTTCTGTGAATATTCCTGACAAGATCTCTGTTCTGATACCCTCATCAGTTAGCATTACATCTGAAATTTTGTGTGATATTCATCTCTGACAACACAGGTCTCTTTGAGAATCTGTACTGTACTACCAGTGAAATTGAAACAATTGATAGGGTGAGGGGCAATGTATCTCACATCGTTTCAATATAAAGAAGTATTTTCATTTTTTGGATCCAGAAAACAGTCACCTATGGGAGGACAGAAGATTTTACTCCTCTTACCTTCTTTTTCTTTCCTCACTATTTCTTGGTTTTCTGGTTTAGAATTGTGCTGAAGCACTAACATGGTTTACTGATTGGCAGCTGTTCTGTGTGGGTGAATGGCTAAAATGATCTCTGTGTACTTTAGCTTTCTGTTATGAAGTTATAAAGCTTGATTAAATTAGGTTTGCAAAGTGTATGAGGTAGTGTTTGAGATCCTGGAGATAAAGGCACCCTAGATGTGCCAAAACCAACATAATTATCACCATATTGCTCCAGCTGAATTCTTCTGATGACCATGTTCATACAAGGGAGTTTTGGGAATGTATGCATCTCTGTTGCTAACACTGGTATAATTCCACTGTTGATGGCTTCATATTAACGAGATTCCCATAAATACAGATGTCGTGTCATTTAGTCTGGGTTTAGACAACACGTCAGTAAACCCCTAATAGCCATAGCAGGTTAGGAGTTCTGTCTCTTCTTGTTTGTATCACGTGTTATCAAAGGCAAGTTTTGCTGAATTGAACAGTGACAGGAAACCAATGAAAATCCTATAGCCTATGAATAAGATTCACCCATGGGCTATTTATAGTGAGATTACACAGATTTTTTTCAATCATCCCTGAATTCCTCTCTGCTTGGATAATTTGGTTTTCCAAGACCATTCCAAAGGTCTGAGTAATCAGTTTTCAAACATGCCTGTTCTTATTGGTCAGAATCCAGAAATTAAGATTGTTTTGTTTATATTTCAGTTATGCCCACCTTGTTACCTTCAAGGAGGTTATTTGAGGTGAGAGATGCTATGGTGCTTTCATATCTCATAAAATTATTCACTGGGCTGAAGTCCACAGTGAAAAATTAGCAAAACCAACACTTGGTGAAGACATATTCTAAGTTGGAAAAAAACCCAATGTAGCGCTACATTTGTTAAGCAGCAAGACAAATTTCTCTCAGCAAAGCCAGATGAGTTTTGAAATCATAGTTTTTCAGGAAGCAGCAGGCAGGGCTGCTCTGCAGTGGCAGCAGAGCCAAGGGCAACCCCAGCACAGAGCAGGGCAGAACAGAGCAGCGCAGGGCAGAGCAGGCAGTGCCCCCGATGCGCGCAGTTGTCCCTCAATGGAGCAGGGCGACCAGGCCAGGTCCCTGATGGTGACCAGGGCCAGCCAGGATTCTCATTGAGATCAAGAGGTCAAATCAGTGAGTTGAGTCTGTGGGTCACAGTCTGGATCAGCAGAGTATGTCACCAGGTGCCAGCACAGCCGTGAGGGCTTCTGAGCAAGGTGGAGGAGCAGGGGCATTATCCACTGCCCTTTCACACAGCTGTTACCCAGGTCCAGGCAGACTCGTCCTGTCAAAGGTGGCCTTGAGTGAAACCCTTTTGGTATCTATGAGCGTGTGTATGTACTGAGGGGAGTGCAGGATCCTTACAATAACTGTTAGCCTTACTCCAGTCATGAATTAATCACATCACTGTCATTGTCACCTGAGCAAGGGATAAAACCTCTTTTGAGGACAGGACTGACTTCCAAATTTCCTTGAGAACAAAATTGAGGATTTAGTAGTCCCCTAAGACTGCACAGAATCTCATACTAGTATCAGCAGAAGATCTACAAAGAAAGGGAGAGTGCAATTCTTGAAGTGAGCTTGATATGTTTAGTTGGTATTGCAATGCCACATTGAGCTTTGATTAGTGAAAAGTACCTGCCTGTCCTCACAACACTGTTACTATCTATCCCCTCTTTATCCTTTCCTCTCCTGCAGTCCTTTCTGTCCCTTCTTTCCTCTGAATTTCTTCCCTGCAACCAATCCTAAATTATAACCTTTAAAGGCATAATTCACGCCACCTTTCTTCTTTCACCTTTGGAATAGTTAGTATTACTGACTTTGAAGCTTTTTCATTGCAATAGTGTTCCAGGGGAAAAAAAAATAGGAAAAAAATTCATAGTCCTGAATCTGCTGTTTGCAGGCACAGGCGAATATCCTGATTTGTTTTGTTTTGTTTTTTCATACTGTGTTCACATCCAGAAGTTTCTTTGTTGCTTTAAGACAAAAAAACCCTGAACCCACATCTTCCTTCAACACCTAACCGATTCTTAAGACCTGCTGTCTTAGCTTCTACTAGAAGCCAAATGCCACCAAAGAGAATATCAATTAAAATGTGATTAGCTAACCTTGAATTCAGTTTGGGTTTAGGCCACATCTGCAGTACTAACAAGAATAGGTGAGTATATTCAGAACAATTTATACATATATTTATACAACGCCAAGGCTACTAACTTGCTAAATTTTCTAGTCCACCCAGGACTAACTTTCTAAATTTTCTAGCCCACCCAGGACTGGAATGGACAGGGTTGAAGTCAATAGATAGGAGTGAAGTGGACTGCCTCGGTCAAGGCAATGCCGTAAGTCTACATCTTTCATAGCAATGAACTTGTTTGCAAGTATGAAAGAAGTGTTTGCTTTAAACCCCATTTTCTTTACAAAGTACTTATTTGTAAAATGCTGCTTCTCTTTACTTTTCATCACAATGATAAGTCTTGCCCCTAGTAACATCACTCACTATACAGTCACCATCTTATATCCATGCCATCCATTAGGTGAAATCCTGCTGGATAAAAGAAATAAACCTGTTCAAGGAATAGATTTACTGTACACCAGGGCAATGAATTAAGAAGTCTCCAAACTCTCTAGTGTGTTCTATATTTCCTGGCCATTTAGCACATCTCTTAGCAAACAAACAAGAAAGATCACTTTCCTCACCCCAACTTGTAAAGGCAAATTGAACCTAAAATAAAAATAGGATGCATAAATTCTTTTAAAAATGCTGAAGGAACTTTTCTGATTTTTTTTCTCTTTTCTTTTTCACTGTCTCCTAGCAAGATAATGCATTCACTGGGAGTAGTTTATGATGGTGTGCTTTCCCTGAATTTCTGTGCATGCCAAAAGTACTATGCTAAGAGTCTGGAGATGCAGATTCAGTTCCAGGCACTTTGATGGACTTCTTACGTGACCTTGTACAAAGTAACATGGTGATAGATTTGATACAGTAGTGAGAATGCATCACTAATGCCATATTTACATAAAGTTTAGCTTACGTTGTTGAAATGCAGAATAAGGAACAAATTATTTTTCCAGTTCCTTGGATGCTGAACTACTCTGAAAACCAGGCCATACATTTCACAGAGCAAGTCATTAGAACCTAGTATTTTAAATGCTACCAGTCACAGAATCTGGTCTCTTAGAAATCTGGCCCTGGCCTTTTGTGACCAGAAGCCACCTGTCATCTTTGAGCCCCAACTTGCCACTCACAAAATGAGCTTCCGTTTCACTCTCCATCCCCTTTTGCCTTTCTTCTGAAGCTTGTGAGGATCTGGTTTAAGCTAAATACGTAGGCTATACCTACTGCAATTCTTTCAATTGCTATTAGAGGCTCCTTTAGTATCAATAATCATGAAGTAAGGAATCTATGATTCTAAAAGAAATTGTATAGTACATATCAGTAGCCACCAAACACACGAATACACTGCTCTAGCTGATCATATTGTATACCTCAATACTTTAAGCCAACACAAAAAGAAGAGTAATATGTAAGGTTTCCACAGAAAAGAAATGTCTCTCACAGTATCCTTCTGGACAAAATGTCCAGCATACAGTTTGACAAAAACATAGCGCGATGGGTGAGCAACTGGCTTACGGGTCAGGCCCAAAGAGTTATGGTAAATGGGGTTACATCAGGCTGGCGGCCAGTCACTAGTGGGGTTCCCCAGGGCTCCATTTTAGGGCCAGTTCTTTTTAATGTTTTCATAAATGACTTGGATGTAGGACTAGAAGGTGTTGTGAGCAAGTTTGTGGGTGACACCAAATTGGAAGGAGCTGTAGATTCCATCGAGGGTGGAGAGGCCTTGCAGAGAGATCTGGACAGATTGGAGAACTGGGCAACCACCAACCGCATTAGGTTCAACAAGGGCAAGTGCCGGATTCCGCACCTGGGAAGGGGCAACCCTGGCTATACACACAGACTGGGCAATGAGACACTGGAGACCAGCCATACTGAAAGGAACATGGCAGTCTTGGTCGACAGCAAGTTGAACAGGAGTCAACAGCATGCCCAGGCTGCCAGGAAGGCCACCCATATCCTGGGGTGCATCAAGCACGGCATTGCTAGCGGGTCTAGGGAAGTGATTGTCCCACTCTACACTGCGCTGGTGCAACCTCACCTCGAGTACTGCGTGCAGTTTTGGGCACCACAGTACAAAAAGGACATCAAACTATTGGAGAATGCCCAAAGGAGGGCAACAAAGATGGTGAAGGGTCTAGAGGGGAAGACGTATGAGGAGAGGCTGAAGTCCCTTGGTTTGTTCAGCCTAGAGAAGAGGAGACTGAGGGGAGACCTTATCGCGGCCTACAGCTTCCTCACGAGGGGGAGCGAAGGGGCAGGCGCTGATCTCCTCCCTCTGGTGACCAGTGATAGAACCCGAGGGAATGGAATGAAGCTGCAATGGGGGAGGTTTAGGTTGGCTATCAGGAAAAGGTGCTTCACTGAGAGGGTGGTCGGGCACTGGAACAGGTTCCCCAGGGAAGTGGTCACAGCACTGAACTTAACTGAGTTCAAGAAGCATCTGGACAATGCTCTCAGTCATATGCTCTGATTTGGCTGGTGGTGTGTGGAGCCAGGAGTTGGACTAGATGAGCCTTATGGGTCCCTTCCAACTCAGGATATTCTATGATTCTATGATTCTATGAAGTAGGAAACTATTCCTTTTAGAAATAGGAAATACATGTTTCATTGTCAGAGGAACATTGACTTTTAAAATTTATTGACTTCTAACCAGGGCTGGCTGAATTCATATTTCTATTTTTCATTTTACTTTTCTTTTTACATTTCAAGTTTACATGTAACATTGTAATATCAAATAAATCTCTACTGCATTTATATTCATTAAGGGCACTGTCCACAATTACTTCAGTGAGCAAATTAGCAAGATTGTCCAAATTTTTTTTATGGTTAATTTGATTTTACAAAATACTCATGGAAAGTGAGTTTTAAAGTATGAACCATCAGTATCCACATTACAAACCTTCCTTTAGAATCTATATTTGAAATATTGGGGGTTTGGAGAGAAAGAACTGGGCGAGAGACTAACTGGGGGTAATCATCTTGCACCAGAAGCTGACACAGTAGTAAAGTCAGTAAACTCTATGCTCAGTGCTAACACTGATGTCATACTTTAAAGCCCTTGAAGCCAAAGATTTGCAGAATTGTTTGACACAGGTTGGTAAATCCTTAGAGTTTCATAATTCTTTTATACACCATATATTTTACCTCCTATTTTACATTGTTCAAATCATATTTTTTCAGGCCAGTAGCTTGCAAAAGAAAATAAAGATTGAACTAATGTTCTGCAGGTGTGTGTGTGTGTGGTCTTTTCTACTAAACAAAAGGTCTTAGAGACAAAAAGAGCTGATGAACTTTCCTGATTATTTTTTTTTTTAACTTGGTGTGATATAAAAAGTAGTTCTTGCTGTCACACTTGATTTTAGACAGCACGTTTAGTGTTCAGAATCATACAAACACAAAGTAAGAGACTTGTGAAACTGGGGGAAGAAGCAGGAGATTTAATTCCTTCCTCTGAGGAGATTTTAACTTCATCACAGTAAAGATCCCCAGTCATCACAGTATACGGGTCTCTGAGGCGGGGTGTTCTCAATTACTTCCATTCACATTCTGTTTCACTTTGCATGAATAATTAAACATTTGTGGATCAGGGAATAAAATCTGACTATCCCAGCTCCCAGATGAGAGTCTGAATGTCTTGGCTGGAGAATACTTCTTCCTTTTTCATGCCCACAAATATTTAATTATTTATGTAAAGTGTAAAAGTCACATAAGGAGAAAGTGAAAGCATCCAGTCTTATTGCAAAGCTTTGGGATATTTTCCAAGGAGGTAGGGGAATTCAGAGACAGTAACTGAGCCCCCTTCTGTAGCACAACTAAGCTGATGAGATATGCACCGAACGGTGACAGAATAACTGTCGATCAAAGCCTCCAGTGGAGATTGTACACAATTATACCTTCTCTGGGTTTTTGCCTTTTCACTGCTTGTTATAAACCTTTGAGTAAATAATAAGGGTCCACATAATGAAAAAACCTTTTAAAATAGTTTGCTGAATGAGAAATTAGTCCTCACATACCGTGATCTTATTGTCATTATGGTCCTTTGTGAGCTCTCTTGTTCCTTTTAGTTCTTCACACATTTGTCTTTCACATTGCTCAGGGCCCTTGATATTCATGAACCAATAACATTTAAGCTTTTCTTTCTAGCTGGCTTTCTAGATACATCTCAATATCCTGGTCTTAGTAGATGAAGACTTGAATTTTCACTGAGCTGTCATTCATTCACTCATTTATTGACAGATACATAGTTAATATTACAAGTAGATGCATATTTAACATTACCAGTATCAGTATAAAATAAATGAACCAACCAAAACCCCCTTTCTGCAGACATATTTTATGCCCTCTTTTTATGTTTACACTTTCATGGGTGGTATTAATTCTTTACAAAATATATTTTGTTCCTCAGATGAAAGCTGCATCAATAAAAGCTAGAGTTTTATCATCTGAGCTCAGTGGAATGAGAATGAAAAGTGGGTTGGCAAAGTGAAATATGCAGGCTGTGAAACAACTTGTAATTTTTACCTCATTAAAAATAAAGTTATGTCAAAAAAGATCCTGGAAATAAGTTTTATCTTATGCAATTAACTTGCTGTGTTAGGTCTGCGCCTGAAAGCATTTTATAAAATCTTGTCGACCCCCAGTTACAACTCATGTGCCAGAATTTGAGAAGTGCTTTCTCTGTCCTTGTTTTAGGGAAACTCTGTTCAGGTAGCATGACAGGGGTTCCGATGCTCCTTGAATCTCTTTTGAGATGGAAGTGTTTAGTTAGGACTTAGGGCTTTTCTTTCTCTCACTGAGCATGTATAACCATTCAAATACACCTAGTACACTAATAATCTGATTACAGAAATAAATAGACCCTTGTTCAGAGCCGTGTGTTTGAGATCCTTATTCCATCTGACACTGGAGTGTCAGATGTTTAATACTTCTAATGAAATAATCACTTGTTGACAAGCTACAAGTGATATGAAGGAAAGTGGGAGACCACAGTGTGTTTTAAATAATTAAAAATAAGATTTGTAAAAAACCCCAACAAACCCAAACCAAAAGGGCAAGCTTCAGAAAGGATATTGCATACCAAAACATGTCTGTTGCAGGATAATACAGCCACTTACTGTAAGACGTACCTATGCTACAAAAGAAATATTCTATTAAAAAATGTTGTCTATTGATTTTTGTTACGACTTGACCCCTAAGTAAGCATAATTGTGAATTTTGGTTAGATGTTTTTAAAAAGTAGTCAGGAAATAAGAAAATAACTCTTGTATCATGCTATGGTGTGATACTTGTCTTATTTGTAAATAAAAAGTGTGTGCACAATAAAGAACATAATGCAGTTTTTTGGTTTTTGTTTATTGAGAACCTCTGCTATATCTTTCATATGAAAGAAATCTGTAATTTATAATAACTATTTCATTGGTTCTATGAAATTCAAGCTTGTAGTGCTTTGCAGGATGGTAGTGATTAGAGGGAGAGTATGGTAATCTTTCCAAAAAACAAGATAATTACAAACAATCAGCTCAGGCAGTGGATCTTTTACTCTTGAGGAAAGGATAGAAATAAGCTCCAGACTGTATTTTTTTATTTTTTTTATTATTCTTATTTTTTTATCTGTGTCAAGCAGGTTGTTAACGAAAATTCATTTTCCAGGTGAATTCTGAAGTCTGTAAAAGAGGCTGTTCTCCTCAGCTTTGTATTTTCAAAATCCCAGACTAATCCATTCCTTTCAAAGAAATATTTCTTTCAAATGACTGATGAATGGAGGCATCCATCAGCTTCTAAGTAATTGACAACTGGACATTTTAACAGAAGCAATGCATAAAGCAGTATTACAGAAGAGTTGACCAATTCACTAGTTTGTGCCACTAGCGATAATTAGATGTTACAGCTCAGTGGTGTGCTGCATTGTTCAGCTCCAAAATTGTATTTCACCAATACAATAATTCCAGATGCGTATCTCTCATGTGTCCAAATCAAATTGTTGTCCGCACTTGTCCCTCTAGAAAGGAGCAATGGCAGAAACGAGCTATGGAAGAACCAACAGAATAAACTCAAGAGATTCAGAGTCATTTACATTCCAGGCAGATTGCCACAGAAACAATTTTTCTCTAAATCCTATATTCTTGTTACTTGCAGTGGTCTATTCAAAAGTGTGGGGACAGTGGTCTTACTTGTTCTTTACAGTAGAAATGCAGCATGATTTTGCTTGAAATGAGGTATACACTAAAGTATAAATTGACTGTACCTTTATGCCTGTTGAATGAAGTTTTTATGTAGCATGTGAAGAAGGAATAACTTTGAGTGTGAGCTATGCAATTATGTCTGTTAAAATACAGAAGTGGAAGTGGGATTACTAGAGTTAACCATGTAGTCTCTATCTGGCCAAAGATGAACATTTCAGATGATTTCCCACCAAGTAAGCAAGTTAATCCATTGTTTTATTCCTTATTTTTTGACAGTAAACACTTATCAGTGAAACTATGATAATGAAAATAGTGATTTCTTATAAATGTGATTTATGTGTTTCTCCTGGGAAATATTTTATACAGATTTAGAGCAACCATTGAAATACCTCACATTGCCATAATCTATGTGATTTCAGAGGGACTTAAAACACCAAAATCATTTATGTCATAAAAGTTGTAGCTTCCACCAAATCACAGTTGCTTCTAGAACAAGCAACAGTAGCCTCACATTAAAAACCAGTAATATAAGTCGCATGGGACCTGGAGTGATAACATAGGGTTTGTTTTGAACTAAAGGGGAGATTTGGTAAGAAGCTGTTCAATTTTCTGAAAGCTACTCATAGAAGTTACTTCATGATTTATCCTTCATTGTGCAACATAAAAATTGTGAGGTACAATTTCTTACTGGGGGTGATCCAATTGTTCATTGTGAAAAATGACTTAGCTTTCCGTAGATGCTTTTATTACCTTTTAGAGATCATTCTTTTTCATCACCATGAATTTTGCCTCTGGTTATTCAGTGAAGTTGTGTAATACTCATGGTTCAAGAATCATAGAATCATAGGATGGTTTGGGTTGAAGGGACCTTTAAAGATCATCTAGTTCCAATCCCCCTTGCAATGGACAGGAATATCTTTCACTAGATTAGGTTGTTCAAAGCCCCATCCAACCTCACTTTAAACACTTTCAATGATGGGGCATCCACAACTTCTCTGGGCAGCCTGTTCCATTGTCTCATCACCCTTACAGTAAAAAAAATTCTTCCTCATATCTAATCTAAATGTACCCTTTTCCAGTTTAAAACTATAGTCTTGCCACTACAGGCCCTGCTAAAAAGTCATTCCACATCTTTCTTGTAAGTTTGCTTTATATATTGAAAGACTGCCACAACCTTTATATATTGAAAGGTTGAACAACTCAAACTCTCTCCCCGCTTCTTCAAAGGAGTTGTTCTAGCTCTTTAACCATTTTCAAGGCCCTCTTCTGACCGTCTCTGACAAATCCATGTTTTTCTGGTGCTGAGGACCCTAGAGCTGGACGCAATACTCCAGGCGAGGTCTCACAAGAGCAGAGTAGAGGGAGAGAATCACCTCCCTTGACCTGCTGACCATGCTTCTTTTGATGCAGCCCAGGATACAATTGGCTTTCTAGGCTGAAAATGCACTTTGCCGGCTCATGTCCAATTTTTCATCTAGCAATATCTCAGAGTCCTTCATCCGCAGGGCTGCTCTCAATCCACTCATCCCCCAGTCTGTACTGATACTAAGGATTGTCCCAACCCAGGTGTAGGATCTTGCACTTGGCCTTCTTGAACTATCATGCAGCTGACACACTTCTCAAGCCTGTCAAGGTCCCTATGGATGGTATCCCTTCCTTCTACTCTATCAACTGCATGTCAGCTTGATGTCATCATAAACTCTTTGAGGATGCAAATAATCTCACTGTCTATGTCATTAATAAAAATATTGAACAATACTGATCTCAGTACAGTGTCCCCTGAGGGACATTACTTGTTACTGATCTCCATTTGGACATGAGCTGTTGACTGCATGCAACTCTTTGGATGTAGCCATCCAGCCAATTCCTTATCCATCTAACAGAGCATCCATCAAACCCATATCTCTCTGATTTAGTGACAAGAATGTTTGTGGGACCCCATCAAAGGCCTTACAGAAGTCCAGATAGATGACATCAGCAGCTCTTTCCTTATCCACCAACTCAGTCACTCCATCACAGAAGGCCATCAGATTAGTCAGGCATGATTTCAACTTGGTGAAGACATCTTGGCTGTTTCTAATTACCTCCCTGTCTTCCATGTGCCTTGACATGTTTTCCAGAAGGATCTGTTCCATGCTGTTACTGGGTATGGTGGTAAGGCCAACTGATCAATAGTTCCTTTCTATACTTTATAAAAATGAGTGTTATATTTCCTTTTTTTCCAGTCACTGGGAATTCACCTGACTGCCATGACTTTTCAAATGCAATGAAATCTTCCTCTTCAGTTAAATTTTCTAAATTTCTGATGTTCCTCTAGGTTGTCAGTATTGAAAATCTAAGGGTAACTCTGTACTGGCTCTTCACAGACAGGGAACCTGTAAGTGTAACTGGAATATACAGCACTCCTCATGCCCAGGCTTACTCTTATGGCAGTAGGTAGCTGTGTAAGTGCTCTACACTGTAAGCCTGTTCTTCATATCCTTGCAAGGCAGCTGGATGCTTGTAGGAACAGGTGGGTCGTACAACCATTTTTGCATTCTTTCTTGAAGTGTGGGTAGACATAGATGACATGACTAAGATGAGCAACTTATGGTTGGAAATAAGACTTCAATCATTCAGAAAAAGATTTACACGTTGTTGTTGTTGTTGTTGTTGTTGTTGTTGTTGTTGTTGTTGTTGTTGTTGTTGTTGCCTGAGGTAAGTGAGCAGTCACCTGATTCACACATTTCCTCTATTTTCTAATTTGGATGACCCACTAGCAAATGAGGAAGTAAAGAACAAATGAGGAAGTAAAGAACAAATATAAACCCAGCAATGCCAATAGAGGCTAAAAAAATATTTTAAAAGAAGGTCAGATAAGTTTAAGTTTCTCAGAATTCAAAACATGTTGTGAATCCTACTTTTCCATTTTTCAGCATATTCTTGTCCTTAGTAGGCCTCTTTGGAATAACTTAGATATACAGGTTAAAAGTTTCATGGAAATATATGATTTCAGCTTATTTTTTCTAGAACTTCAGTTCAAGGTTAAGTTAGGGTCTTGAGGGAAGACTGGCTATTTCAGTTCATTCAAGTGGGCTTGGTTTTGTCCAATGCTGCAAATAATATCAGGTGGAACTTGAGAGTCATGTGAAATTTTTAACAGAAAAGTTAACTTCTAAGAAAAATATCACCACTTTCCCACAAAACTGTTTCTATATTCAAAAAGATATGTCTTAAATTAAACAGCAACAAAAGACCTCAAAATTATTTTCCTTGCTTTAATTTTGCATTTTTGCATTTATTTGTTTAAATACATAAATTAGTGCTTAAAATTCAGAACTGACTCTTCTCCATCTGTTTATGTAGTGACTAGATCAGCAGGGGCTCAGCCACAAGGTGATATCATAATTCTTATACATCTTTAAAATAATGTTAATAATAGATAAGAAATGTGATTGGTGCTAATGCTGCATATCTTTTATATTTTCTTAAAGAAAATAGTTATTGGTCTTCTGGCTTTGCAAACATAGACAATTGGAAAGGATGCTTCTGAAGATGGCAGGTGCTTAGAAGCTAAGGGAACCCTCCCTGCCTCTGAAGTTAAGTTTATGCTTTCAGTCAGGGTATTTCTCATTGAAGATTTGCTTGATTTCTTACGTGAGTCACATGGCAGTGAAACAGTCCTAATCACTTCTTCAGGTGAAATGTCCAGAGATGGAACTAAAGTGCTGTGTACTCAGTAAACTAATAACTGATTCAGGCAATACTAAACTAAATGTGGAAGTCTTTACCACAGATTAAAGAGCAGGTCTGGCTCTCAACTTATGATTAAGAACGTAATTACCAGTTAGGGTCTGATGTACTATGGAAAAGCAAAAGCTAGCCCAGACTACCTTTCCTCAATAACTGTTTCCTTTTTGGTTAATTAAAGTAAACTTCTATTGCATGAAATCTGATCAACTTAGCATTTCAGGTTCATACTAGCACACATAGTTTTACTCTTCTCAAGTGATTGATCTCTAGCATTCTGCCACTTGGCCAGATTCTCCAGAACCTATTCCTGGGAAAATGTCTGTGTTAGCCCTTTTTGTCTGTATCAGCATATGTTGGGCAATGAAGCACAAAATTTGCAAATGGTTTCCTTAATTTGAATACACAATTGCAAACTGCACTCTGTTTTCTCATCTTTCTTCCCCCCGCCCTGCCCCATGAGTAAGTATTCAGTTGCATCTCTTAGCTCTGATTGAGAGGAGAAGAATGAAAAGCAAACATTTAACTTTGAGTAATGGTCTTCCATTACTAAAATTCTGTGGAGGAAAAAAAAATACATCACAAATTATTCAGAAATCAGAGTCCCTTTGGGAACTCGTCACAGAAGAAATATTAAAATATATTTATATTATTAAAAAGGTGGCAAAAACCCTACCAGGAAAATATGTATACAGTCAGTGTAATTGGTTTCTTGAAGGCTTGCCTCTAGTTTTATAGTTCATCAGTTATTCCTTCAATGAAGTAATATTCTGCCTGGTTAGACAAGGTCTTTAAAGCAATTACAAAAGGTTAATTGCACCAAATTAGCATATCTAATATGATACTAATGCCATGATATGTGGTCAATACTGCTAGTTTTATCCACCATGTGTATTTAATTGTCATATCTATTTGTCAAAGTATTTCTGAACACAATGACCTCCTGAATGTCTGCAGCTGACTAGTTTAATTTTTTGCAATTACTATTTTCTTCTAGCAAATCGTGAATATTCAGTTTCCTTCTATCCTGCACAGACCTTCACACATCTGCCAAGCCACATTTTTGTTTCTATTACATAAGAATACAGGTGATCTGGTCATCACAGTTTTGCACCTCTCAGATAAACAGTTTTTTTAAAGTGCAGCTGACTTGTCTATTAATTTCAGAGATGGTACTGGGTAGGCTTAATGAAGTAAATTTCACAATGGTTAAGCTGGAACATTCAAGTGTCCTTTAGCTTGTGGTTTGGTTTTTTTTGGTTTTTTGGGGTTTTTTTGTATTTTTGATCCTCATCTGAAAAAATAGCTGGCAATTTATTAAAAGATAGTAATATTAGGGAAATCCTGAACTTTTCTTCTGTTATATTAAGCTAATCCACTGGGGATGTCCCCAGTGATAGCCATGGTTAACAGGGGAAAGTATGAGTTAGACGTGAGCAGGAAAAAATAGTCAAATGCAAACCAGGATTTTATTTTGCAGAACTGTGTTAGTCATATGGCAATGCTAGCTTATACTGGCTTACCACAAAGGTCTCTGGCTATGTTTTTCATCCAATTTTGAAGGATGGTAAAAAAGGTAAAATATAAAATTATTTTTATCTCTACAAATTATTAGGAAATGAAGGGGATAGGACAATGACAGAGTGCTTTTCTTTAACTGAAAAAAAAGTGTTTTCAATTTGTTTTCAGAAATCGATTTCACAAATATCACTGGTGGTAACAGGGAAAAGGGCCCAGATGAAGTGAGGTCAGATCAAGCAGAACACAACTAAAAGCATGGAGAGAGAAGTTAAGTTAAAAAAATGAAAAAAAAAAAAAAAAAGAAAAAAAAAGACTCTAGATGAGAAGATGATATTTGAAATAAGATCAGAAGAGTTACAGATAAAAAAGGATAATGAAAGAAATGTTCCTTTAAGTGAATTCTGATTTAACAAATGCTGAAAAGGAGAAAATAAAGATAGTAGAGATGTTTCCAGAATATAATGAATGATGTAAAGAAATCAGAAAATAATTTTCTTACCTTCTTTGTAGCTGTTGGTAGCTGCAGTCACATTGATGATATTTGGCATGTAGTGTCAACACAAATGAGCTGTTATCAACATCACTTTAAAATATCCTTATTTTCACTAGGAAATCCCGTCACTAGCAACTGTTAATGATGACAGTTGTGATCCAAAGAGTCATTGGACTTTTTGGACATTTCTATTGCCTGACTCTCTCCTGAGTAAACTGATAGAGGCATCAATAAAGATGCCTAGATACCCTTCCACCCATGGCTTTGTGACTGCTGGAAATGCACCAACACAAAAGTAGGCACCAAGAAACTGCAGGTACAAACAAAAGCTTCTACAAAGGAGATTTAATAATGGGTTTTCAGCTGGGACAGAATGAGATTAAGCCCACTCTGTATCTTCAGTCAAGAGTTTTAAAATGTGGCTTAGATATTCTAGATGAAAGAATTTATTGTGAAATACAAGTGGGTTTTTTTTAATATATTTCATAGGAGCGGTGGTGCATGGCAGGAAAGTGAGAAGCAGCGGGCACAAGCTGAAACACAAGACTCATACTGGACGTAAGGAAAACAAAATCACTGTGCAGAAAGTAAAGTATCGGAGCAGGAGCCCCAAGGGGTTGTGCAATCTCCACCCATGGAGATTTTCAGGCTGACTCTGCTTTGGGTAGAGGTTTGGAATACAGATCTCCTGAGGTCTCTTCCAGTCTTAGTTATCCAATGATTGTTTTGTTTAACTGCTTAGACATTTTTAACTAAACTTTGTAAATCTTCAAATTGTCATTAGAATGGCATGCTTTTACTCTCATTTCCTGAAAAAGGCTAAGACTTATAATCTGAAACCATTTTATATAAAAATATCATTTACTTATGTGTCTGAGAAAGAAATTTAATGAAATTTAAAATTATTTTTCTACTTAGTAAAGTTTTATTTTTATAACTACTAATTTTATCTTTATATTAATTTTTTCATATATTCTCTTTAAATCTATATTTAAATGTCTAAGCATGTTTACATTGTTTCAATTTTGTCATAAAAGAAGTGACTGTGTCTAAATTGAGGTTAAAAGTACTAAAAATCTTAAAACATTGGAGGTTTTTTAATGTTATAGCCAAATTGGTGAGATACGGACTTGAAAAATGGACAATAGTGTAATCAGTGTAACAGGTGGACTATTGGGGAGTTACGAAGTGTTGTGAATAGTGAAACCAGTCTGCCTGGTTGCAAGTTTTACAAGCGATGTTAACTTGGGCCTTGACACTAAGCAAATAATGCTTAACATCTTCACCGGTGACCAGGGTGGTAGGGCATAACGTGTTCCCTGCAAATTCGTTTGATACTAAGTTGGAAGAAATGGCTGTGTTGTCATTCAGTGCGATCTGGACAGGCTGGAGAATTGGGCAGAGAGAAAATAAATGAAGTTAAACAAAGGCAAGTGTAGGGTCCTGCATCTAGGGAAGAACAACTCCAGGCACCAGCAGACTTTAGGGGTTGACCTGCTGGGAAGCAGCGCTGCGGAGAAGGACCTGGGAGTCCTGGTGGACAACAAGCTCTCCATGAGCCAGCAATGTGTCCTCATGGCCAAGAAGGCCAATGGTATCCTGGGGTGCATTAAGAAGAGCGTGGCCAGCAAGTCGAGGGAGGTTCTGCTCCCCCTCTGCTCTGCCCTGGTGAAGCCACGTCTGAAATATTGTGTCCAGTTCTGGGCTCCCCAGTTCAAGAAAGACAGAGAACTACTGGAGAGAGCCCAGAGGGCTACAAGGATGACTAGGGGAGTGGAGAATCTCTCGTATGAGGAAAGGCTGAGAGAGCTGGGTCTGTTTAGCCTGGAGAAGGGAAGACTGAGAGGGGATCTCATCAATGCTTATAAATATCTAAAGCGTGGATGTCTAGAGGAAGGGGCCAGACTCTTTTCAGTGGTGCCCAGTGACAGGACAAGGCGCAATGGGCACAAACTGGAACAGAGGAAATTCCATCTACATATGAGGAAAAACTTCTTTACTTTGAAGGTGGCCGAGCACTGGAACAGGCTGCCCAGAGAGGCTGTGGAGTCTCCTTCTCTGGACGTATTCAAAACCTGCCTGGCTGGGATCCTGTACAACCTGCTCTAGGTGATCCTGCTTTAGCAGAAGGGTTGGACTAGATGACCTCCGGAGGTCCCTTCCAACCCCTACCCTTCTATGATTCTGTGATTCTGTGAGACACTCCACAACCAGACCATAATTTCCAAGGGTTCCTCCATGTTTCTGCATTCTCACTATGTTAATCCAACATCATTAGTCAATTTAAAACAAGTTTACTTAAAAAAAAATACAAAAAACCCCAAACAACAACCTAACCCCCCTTAGAAAAACACATGTAAACTTTCATAACTCTTCTCTCAACTTATACTAGGAACTTCACATCTGAACTTTCAAAGTTCTAAGTCCTTATTTCACTTCCCAGCAGATGTTTTCTGATATGTGCCAGAGAAAAACTACTCAGTAAATCTTATGAGTCAAGTATTGGTTTCAATATTTCATAAGGGGTTCTGATCAATGCAGGAATGCATCCTTAATGTTGTTTCATAATTGGTACTTATAATTTTACATGTTATGATAAAATCTTTCTTTTGTTTTTCTTTAATTCTTATGATCTTCATGATGCTTGGAAATAAGTTTGAAACATTCTCTACAGATAAAGTCTAGATCTCCCATTATATCCAGTAGGGTTGACTGCTAATCTTGCTGAAATGGCCACAATTTTCTTTTCACCACATTCAGAAAGGAAGCCATCTCAATTTCCAGAGGAACTGAAAGTAAACCATCTTCATGGAAGCTGTATAACCTCTGTTTTCCAAGGTTAGGAAACTAGTTGGCCAACTGTTAGGCATCAGAGATATATAAATAAGTCAAGGGAAATGCCACTGATTTCAGGACATGTAAGTGATTAGCCAGAAGCATCTATATCTAACTTCCTCCAATACCTCTCCAGCACATGGATATATCTTTTAAACTCTAAAGAGAGTGATCCAGCAGAGTGCCATGTAATTAAGTGTTCTCCAGAGCTCAGTGTGCTGCTATGACATAAATAAAGACTGTCTTAACAGAATAGAGACTGTGGTTGAAGAAAGGAATTAGGGTTTCTGCAAGGGGGTCTGGCTGAAGAAAGGAGCAAGAGAATATGAGTAGCAGGAGACCTTAGTGGAAATATTCTGTGGGAGTAGGTAGAAGACAAGAGACTATAGATTACTTCAAAGGTAGCAAAGTTAGAGGAAGGAAGAATCATAGAATAGAACGGTAAAGAGAAAGATAACAACAAGATGCTAGCACAGTTTTCTGTCCCAATACGAGACAAAAAGGTAGAGTTTTCCTTTGAATGCAATGTGAAAGATGTGTTTGATTCCAAAGTCTCATTTGATTTTGAATGTCACAACTTTGTAGAGTACTAAATCTTAGACAAAATGTAGCAATTTTACACTAAGGCATTAAATGTACAACTTCATTTAATTAACACACACACACACACATATATATATATATATATGGGTGACCCAACAAGATTTTCTTTGTTTGTTTGATTGACGATGATTGTCATGTGATGGGGTAGATTTGTTTGGTACCTCTTTTTTTTCCTCTTTTTTTTTCTTCTTTTTTGTGAAAGAAGATTCCACAACTGCATATAGTCTGAACTGAGACAGTAATACTTCTCTTGATATACACAGCCACATGCCTCTCTGAGTGTAATAACAAGTCAACGCTAAAGGAAAGCATGGAGTATTGTTAGGATATTGCCTCCAGCATCTAATGCCCTAGGAATCCATTTACAATTGGAATCCACTCCATCATTTATGTTTTAGCGTTTATTAGGAACTTGAAGATCAATTTATCAAATGCAGGCTGCTGGAAAAAAAGAAGACATTGCTTGAGGTTCTTTGCTATATTATATTGGGATATCAGCACTTAAATGCCTGCAATATAATCTGAGCCTTGTAATTAGTAATCATTCATTACGAGCTGAAAACACCATATAGAGCACTTACAGCCCCAAAGGACTTAATTGTTAACTGCAGCTAAGGTTGTTTTATGATTCCAATAACTAAAATCTATTGACTGTGATTTTATTATGGTTTGTAAAGGAAGAAATTGAGTGTCTCTTCCATTTTCCTCTAGCCTCAGGCATTTGCTGTCTGTCTTATTTTCTGTTACCATTAAAACTGAAATTCTGGAGAGAAGTACATTTCTTTGTATTAGATGGCTGATGGAAATTAGCAATGTGCAAGCAATCGATGATATTAAATTAACATATTTAATCTTGACTATCAAGCTGTAGTGCCCTGTTCATTAATATACTTAAAACCATATGGTTGCTTTTGTTTTTGGTGTCAGTTTGGTTGGGTGGGCAATACTTAGGCACAACATAAGATACACTTATTGATTCTTAAAAGGTCTTTATTCACACTTGAGCCAAAGCAGCTGGTAGAGGGCTAAAGAGCACTCAAGTCACCCAAATCTCTGGATATTGCTTTCTGCTGTACCATCTGTATCCTGTTAAATATTCTTGACTTTTGCCAAGTTCGGCCAATTTATATGTTAAATCGGTTGCTGAAAACAGGATTCAAGATGCTTGTGCAGGAAAAAAATAGTATTAAATTGCAAACTCTTATACATTAATCATTTGTTTTGGAAAAATCCAATTCAAGTTCTGCTGCAAAAATAATGGCAGTGAGATGTCAGCTTTCTCAGTCTTCAAGACAAAAATAGGAGGGCAAGTGTGACTTCAGCACATTTTATACCCAGAGAAGAGTACCATCTTCAGCCTGGAGACGAGATGCCATCCAACTTCTTGTTGAAAGAGTCAAAAACCACCAGTCTTGTGAATTTGCTGTAGAATCAGTTGCAAATACAAATGCTTTTTTACCAAGTATACGCTATAACAAAATTAGTCCTAAACTGGCTAATTACTGACATTTTTACTGCCTCATAACCAGCTAAACTTTGAAGCAATCCTGAGTACTGTACATTTAGTGCTACTATTTGATGGTGATAATCTGTAAGTAAGTCAGTGTTTTCATTTTCTATTAGTTTAATTTATTGAATTAGGAGGACAGAAATCTCATCTCTAGATGAGATAGTTTTCCTATAAAATGAAGACCTGCTGCATCATTTCAATTACGTAATGATGTTCCATCGACTGATTCCATGTCAGTTATCTCCACACGGAAGTTTGAGTTTGATCATCTCACTAAAACCTACTGAATGCGTTAAAAGTGTGCGGTATTTTTGGTTTTTCTGGGGGAGTTGTTTGTTTGTTTGTTTTGGTTTTGGTTGTTTGGGGGTTTTTTTAGGGGTGCTTCTCTTGTCTTTAAAAAAATCTGTTGATTCCTGGCAAGAAGAAATTTAAGGAAATGCTTTAAAATACGCTGAGTCTGATTTTGTATCCCTTTGTTTGCCCTCTGCCTAATTCTTCCTTTTATAAATTTTACTTTTACATTTTAAGCTCTGCTGTTGCAAAGACATTTACACTTTGGCTACAGGATTTGTGTATATATTGCCAGGAGTAAGACCTTGCTAAATTTCTGATAAGATAGTTTCAGAATCCTGTTGTTCTCCATCTCCACGGTAATACTATAAAGCATGTTTTTTTGCCACTTCTCACTCTCATCTTGAATGAATGTGTATTCATTTCAATGCAAATGCTTCCCTGCTGAGATTTGATGTTATGCCAAAGTGGCCTAACTTCAGTGTTAAATCAGTTACTCCAAAAAGTAACCATGGGTTAAATAACAATATAAATAATTTCTAATACAAGCAAGCATGTCAGAAATAATTCCTTATGAAAATATTTGAATATGTTGCATGTTCTTGCTTCCATGGCTCTCTGACCTGCTGTAGCTACAAGAAACAAAGCATTCAGGTGTAGAAAACAAAGACTCCCATTACATCACTTTTGAATAAAATTTCAAATCGATTCACTCAAATATTTCTTCATTTTTAACTACTTTTTTTCTTTTTTCTTTGTCACGAGAAATACAAAGGCTATGAAAAGGAGGAGAGGGGAAAAGGTTGTCTTGTTTCAAGGTTTATTGAAAAGAGACAAAAATACAATATTCTTGTTACATGGTGAAGTTTCACAAACTCTTCCTAAACCTACAGATCAGTCAAGCCTGTACTTGATTGTGAATGAACTGCATGGTTCTGAAATGTAATGCCTTTGTTAATTTACTTGCATTTTTAAGTGTTTGTTTTGTTTATATATATATATATATATACACACACACACACACACACATACAGATATGTCAAGTGAAAATGTTGCTTAGCTGGCTTTTTTAAGTGTGCACTCTTCATGTAAAATATAGGCAATAATCTTATGAAAGGGTTAAGTTATTCTTTTTAGCTTTCCTAATTTCATTGTAGCAAGCAGTACACAGAAGATGTGTTTTGCCTATTAGATTTCTGCATTACTTTTAAGAGGTTTCTTGGTTACAATTCATCTAGGTGATAGTTACAAGTAATGACTTCAGAAAATTTATAATTAACTTATTGAACAGTAATTAAAATTTATTAAGATCTACATATAAACTATCAGCAACCAAGAAGAGATGATAATACTTTCCTATTTAAAAATATCTTCACGTTAGGATGTTTTTTATTTATTTACTTTTTAGCAACAAGTGGCTTTCCAAATGACAAGTCAGAGATTTCACAGGTGGTGCCAGTGCTTCACATTGTTATATCAAAATTCAATAGAATGACACCATTACTTCATTATTAGGTCTCAACTACCTAAATTAAATTGGAGTTGTCAGCTCCTCTGGTTGGGTGACAATGGCTAATTTTCCCAAATTGTTCATGGCCTATTTGATATTTATTGAAGAATTAAAATGCATTATGAATGCCATCTCTGAAATTAATCTCATATACTTCTGCTGCATGAATTTTCACTATTAATATGTATTCATTTTTTAGAAGTTACAGTAATATTTTCTAACAACAGATGAATATGGGAATGATTTAAAGTTGGTCTCTGCTTCATTAGCTCTGTGGGACATAGATGGCACTTAGCATGAAGAAACTGTTAACACCTTATAATTACCTGGCATTCAGTGATCTAGCTAACAGGAGCTGCATTTAAGTAATGTTTACTGTAGTTTTACTTGATTAGCTTTAGGGGTTTTTTTTAACTAATGTGTTAGATTTACCTTAGGAAGAAAGGAAGGGAAGGAAGGGAGGAAGGAAGGACGGAAGGAAGGATGGAAGGAAGGACGGAAGGAAGGACGGAAGGACGGAAGGAAGGAAGGAAGGACGGACGGACGGAAGGATCACAAAGACATCTTAAACTACTATTGTACAACAGTCTTTCTGAGTCTTTCAAAGTAAATTTCAATGAGTCCAAACAGGTGAAGAATGAGGAGATGTGTGGACATAAGTTTTAGCTCAGAAGTATCTAGAAAAATCTTTGTTTACCAAATACCATAATCCTAAATGGCTTTGCTAATTATTGGGTTTCTGAGAGCAATCTTATTCTGTGTGCTTGCATAATGGTACATTTCTTTTAGGATTCCACTGCTGGAACCACCACTGGTTTATATACACATGTTGCTTAGTACTTCTGTAATATTCAGAAGAAAAATTGTTACGTATGAAGACATGACTTAGTGTTTCTCTGTCACCCAGTAATACCAGAAACCTGGGCATTCCAGATTACTATGTGAGGTAAAACCAGACAAATCAAAGACGACGCTTCAGATATTCAAACACTGTCTGCTCTGAAAGCAGTACAGCAGGAGTGTCCCCAATATGTTAGGTTTACTGTGCATGTGCAAAGTACCCTCACATCTCTGACACAGCAGCTTATTTCCATGATACCCAGAACCTAGAGTGAAAAGGTAATGAATTACTACTAAAGTAATTGTCCATTGCTGAAATGAATCACCTCTGCAGGTCACAGTGTGTTTCTCAAACTCTAATTTTGTAAAGTCCTGTCTTTTAAAACAGGAGTATAAACAAGAAGGAAATTTACAATTCTTTCTTACAGAAATGTTGAATAAGATACTTCTGTCTTGCCCTGGGATTACAATTTTCTTATATTTCAGTCTGTATCTCTTTCCTAGGCCTTTAACCAGTTTAATTGCATCATAATTTATCTTTTGCATTTCCAGAATTTTAAACGTGAAAAACCCATCCACCAAGGGTCTCGTCAAGAGTATTTGGCCTAGAAACGTATTTTCAGAGCACTTGTCTTCATTTAGGTAGTGATAGGACCGTGGAGTCTCAGACTTACAACAGTGAGAAAATGAATACGTTCACATATCCAGTGATTTTAGCTGCTTCATGTTACTAAAAGCTTCTATATTAAGGACCTGCACAAACTATTCACTTTTTTCATCATAAAATTGTGAAACATTCATATCAGTGCAATGGATCATAAGAAAGTTTTCAGTATTATAAAAATGTTTACTTTATGGTCATATGCACGCTGTTCAAATTGCACTGAACAATTGCCAGGGGCTGTGCAAGTGTAGTAAGAGAAGATTGTCTTTTCTCAGTTGGCCTTATGTTTTGGATTGACCCATTGTCATTGTTTCCTGTATGTATACTCTCATGGTCTCTGCACTTCAAGCTCCAGTAAATTATGCAGGTAGCTGAACTGGTCATACACACTAGCCTGAATCCTGAAAGCAGTGCAGAACTAACAACACAGGCTGTACAGTCTAATTCATCTATCTGTTGTCACAGCTAGGTCTCTTGTAGAAACTGCTGGCTAACATGTCTTACTGTCACACTGCAGCCCACTAGGTAGATACCTAACTGCCTCACAAAGATTAGCTCCTCAGGGAAAGTGTTTTAATTCCTAGTTTAAGTAACAAAGTTGGAAACCTGCTACTTACCCTCCTTAGTACCTCTAAACCATCACTGACTATTACATATAAATCAACTTCAAGGACTGTAGCCTTCCATCTCTTTCTAGCTGCACCTGTCCTCATTCCATTTTTTTTTCTCTCACACATGCTAATGCCACCCCCCCCACCCCCACTTTATCCTTTGGGCATCATAGCAGCTGTATTTGTCATTCATTTTCCATTCCGTCACTTTCTTAATGCTTTTGCCCAACCCTCTGTGATTTGATCAGATGGCCATGAGGGAAAAGGATGAACTAGCACTCATTCAAACTTCTTCCTGCTAGCCTTCAAGCATGATAAGATGCAGGGAAGGGAGAAGAATAGCTTCTGCAAAATGATATCCTGCTTTTCTGTGTTTATTTCCATCACTGACTTCCATAACATATTCACTAGTTTGTAAGCTAAAACCAGTTTTTTCTAACTGTCAGAAAAACATGCTTGTCCTTTCTCTGCAAATCAAACTGACTTCTTCTTGTCTCCTACCTCATCACACACAATAAAGATTCTGGAATTAAAACTTAATGGGCAGCTTGTGATAGTGCATGGAAACGAATAACATTTTGTATTGACTTTGCAGTGCTGACAGCACTATTTTTTTTGCTAATAAGTTAACAGCTGCATTTCTTGAGATACTGTGGTGGGTTGACCTTACCGGGATGCCAGGGGCCCAAGCTGCTCTATTACTCCCCTCCTCAGCAGGACAGGGAGGGGGGAGAAAATAAGATGGAAAAAACATCATGGGTCAAGATAAAGGCAGCTTAATACAGCAAAAGCAAAAGGCTGCGGACGGAAGCAAAGGAAAACAAAAGATTACTCTCTACTTCCTATCATCAGGCAACGTCCGGCCACTTCCCAGGAAGCAGGGCTTCAGCACACGTAGCAGTTGCTGCAGAAGACAAATGTCATAAAAAAACCCAAATACCACTCCCCCGCCCTGTTCCTCCTCCTCTCTCTCATCTTCTCGTGGCTGAGCAGAAGCCATACGGAACGGAACGTCCCCTTGGCCAGGGTGGGCCAGCTGTCCCAGCTGTGTCCCCTCCCAAGGTCTTGCCCACCCCCAGCCTGCTGCTGAGGGGGGCAGAAATGTTGGAGGGACAGCCTTGATGTGTGCCGGCACTGCTCAGCAGCAGCCAAACCCTGGTGTGTCACCAGCACCTTGCTGGCTACCAACGCACAGCACAGCGCTGTGAGGGCTGCTCTGGGGAAAATTAACTCCATTGCAGCCAGATGCAGTTATGCCTAACAACAAACCAAAATATTTTCATGCTATTTTCCTTTGACCCAAATTAAGAGACAATCCAATAAACGTATCTTGTGCCTTAAAGAAGTTTTTCTCAGAAAATACTGACCCCAGATATAAATATTCCAGTCTTGCTTCACTGACTCCTTCATTATCATGATCAACTACCAGTGTGAAAACTGAGATAGGACATTGATGAAGATTATGATGATAATAATAATAATAATAACAGTAATAATAATGACAGTGCTAACAGTAGTAATAGTTTTTTCGCTGGCTGGAAATTTTCCTTAACGACTTTAATTCTCAGACTTTCACAGAAAATGTTTTTGAGTGTTTGTAACAAAAGTTACAAACTAAGTAACATCTTGATCTGCTGGGAAAAGAGAAGGAAAGTGCGACAGCTTCTTTGGGAGCTAGCTTTTTGGTAACTTCGGGAGATTCTTAAGTATATTTTTCAGTTCCAAGTGAGTGAAATAATATCCCATTAAGAAGTTTAAACAGTAGAATAAACCCTAAGGAAGAAAATAATTTCTTTAAAATAGAAGGGGAATCCTGTACTAAAGATGTCAGTAACTTACATGTCATAGAACAGTTGAAAAGAAGGAAGTGAACTTAAAGTGAAGAATGTGCATGCCAATGATCAGTGAGATAGTAGGTCAGAAGAGATGAAGAACTCATTCATTCCTTTTACATGGAACTGAAGGTCTCAGAAACCCCAACCAGCTAATTTATTTAAATGATACAAATAAGGTCTCTGGCTCTCGGACTTCATATGCATTGACTTGATCCAAAGATAATAACAATATGTGTTGGGTTTGCGTGGCAGGGTTTTGGTAGCGGGGGGGCTACAGGGGTGGCTTCTGTGAGAAGCTGCTAGAAGCTCCCCCTGTGTCTGACAGAGCCAATGCCAGCCGGCTCTAAGACGGGCCCGCCGCTGGCCAAGGCCAAGCCAATCAGCGCCTCTGTGATAACATATTTAAGAAGTAGAAAAACACTTAGAGAGAGAGAGCTTTTGCAGCCGGAGAGAGGAGTGAGAAGATGTAAGAAACTCTGCAGACACCAAGGTCAGTGCAGAAGGAGGGGGAGGAGGTGCTCCAGGTGCCAGAGCAGAGATCCCCCTGCAGCCCGTGGTGAAGGCCATGGTGAAGCAGGCTGTCCCCCTGCAGCCATGGAGGAAGGATGAGGGGGTGTAGCGATTCCACCTGCAGCCCGTGGAGGACCCCACGCCGGAGCAGGTGGAGGCACCTGAAGGAGGCTGTGGCCCGTGGGAAGCCCATGCTGGAGCAAGTTCCAGGCCGGACCGGTGGACCCGTGCAGAGGGGAGCCCACGCCAGGGCAGGTTTGCTGGCAGGACTTGTGACCCCGTGGGGGACCCCACGCTGGAGCAGTTTGCTCCTGAAGGTCTGCACCCCGTGAGAGGGACTCCATGCTGGAGCAGGGGAACGATGAGAGGAGTCCTCCCCCTGAGGATGAAGAAGCGGCAGAAACACCGTGAGATGAACTGACCGTAACCCCCATTCCCCGTCCCCCTGTGCCACTGAGGGGGGGAAGGTTGAAGCCGGGAGTGAAGTTGAGCCCGGGAAGATGGGAGGGGTGGGGGGAAGTGTTTTAAGAGTTGATTTTATTTTCTCATTCCTCTACTCTGTTTTGTCTAGTAATAAATTAGATGAATTCCCTCTCTAAGTTCGGTCTGTTTTTGCTCGTGACGATAACTAGTGAGTGATCTCTCCCTGTCCTTATCTTGACCTACAAGCATTTCGTTATGCCTTTTCTCCCCTGTTTAGTGAATGAGGGGAGTGAGAGAGCGGCTCTGGTGGGCACCTGGCCTCCAGCCAGGCTCAACCCACCACACAATAATATATATATAAAATAAAACCTAAATTAAGCAAATATGGATGATGCCATGATGTAAGTTCTTTTACTGAGCCACCACTACCATTCTGCTCTTTTGCAAGTAAATTTTCCAGGAATTTCCAAGATTTTCTTGTGTTATTGGTTGGGGAATTGTCTTCAAACTGAGATGCAAGAATAGGAGGTATGGGCTGTATTTACTTCTGTTTTAAGAAACAGTTAAAACTTCTTTCTGTTAGTCATATCCAAGGCTACAACAGGTAAATACTCTGTTTGATAGCATGAGGAGATCCACAGCATATTGCAATTTGAAAGCAAATATTTTTGGAGAGGAAAGGCCGCCTTCTCCTGGCATGCATTATGCGTAGTGCTCTGGTGGGTCTGGCCCTGAAGTTTTCTCAGTAGCATTTTGGACAGAAAAGACACGTTGAGGAACAAGAAGATAAGATTATAGAGTATGAATGGGAGGGGGCCAGGCCATGATGCCTGAAAATAAAACACAACATGAGGAAGAAGGTGACGGATAAAAGGAAACAACACAGAGAAAAATAGTTGAATAGAAATTTTGATTAGTCCAAGTGGAATATATGTCATGAGGCTGTGATACTGTACCTGTCACTACTATTATTTCTTTCTAGTTGTACTGGTTTGGGCTGGTATACAGTTAATTTTCTTCACAGCAGCTTGTACGGTGCTATGTTTTGGATTTTTGATGAAAATAGTGTTGATAACATAGTCATGTTTTATTTCCTGCTGTATAGTGTTTACACAACATGAAGGCTGTTTCTCATTCTTACGCTGCCCTGCCAGTGAGTAGGCTGGGGGTGCACAAGAAGTTGGGAGGGGACACAGCCGGGACAGCTGACCCCAACTGACCAAAAGAATATCCTGTACCATATCACATTGTGCTCAGCGATAAAACCTGGCGGAAGAAGGAGGAAAGGGAGACATTCCGAGTGATGGCGTTTGTCTTCCCAAGTAACCGTTACATGTGATGGAGCCCTGCTTTCCTGGAGATGGCTGAACACCTGCCTGCCCATGGGAAGGGGTGAGTGAATTCCTCACTTTGCTTTGCAGCTTTTACTTTACCTATTAACCTATTTTATCTCAACCCACGGGTTTTCTCACTTTTACCCTTTCAGTTCTCTATCCCATTCTGCTATGGGGTAGTGAGCGAGCACCGGTGAACCGGGCTTAAACCACTGCAGTCCTCTTTTGGAACCCAACATGGAGCTCAGAGGGTTTGAGATAATGACAGATTTGATTAGACTGTGCTAGACCAAATTTATAACTGTTTAGGTAATAACTGTTAGGTTCCTGTGCGTGCCATGGGGCTTGCTTGCCTGACTGTATATTGAAATGTAGTGCTTGTTAGTGGCTGCTTTTTGCTTTTACTCTTTGCTCCTTACTATCTTACTCTACTGTGCCTGGGAATGTTTTAATAGCAGCAACAGCCATGTGCCCTGGGCTGGAAGATGGTCAGAGCACCGCTGCTGTTTGTGTGCAGCTGTATGGGGCAGGCTGGAACTCCTGTGTGAACTCAAGTTGGAGGGATAAGTCCACATTGTAGGAGGTAAACTCCGAAGCATCTATGGCCGTGGTTATGTGCACATCACAGCAAGTACACCCCTGAAGAGATTGTGGCCCAAGAATAAGTCAATGCTGGAGCCAGTACACCTCAAATTGTCTGTGGCTGTGGATAAGCTCATGCTGGAACACCTCAAAACTTCTGTGGCCATGCAAAAGTCCATGCTGCTGTAGGCCCCTGAAAAGACTGTGGCCCATTGGAGTTCTACCAGATGATGTGAAAAACATCATAAATATTATATTATAGCATGCACAGACTGATAAGGAATAAGGAACATTCTTCCAGTGGACATTTATGTCTAAGTTCCTGGGTTTGTACTAGTTTTCTAACGACTTAAAAACAGGAACAGCTACAGACTTATCTAGGAAGCATGTTCATTTTTTGGTAGAAATTCAGATACAGTGCATCATTCATGTACCATAGTATATCAAACAATTATTTTAACAAACAAATGTGCCTCCAGATATATTTGATACCACATTTCAGTGCAGCATATGATCTTGTTCCACATGAGGTTTCCTGAAGGTGAATTTTTAGTATGCATAATAGCTTCATCTTTATACTTCATTTAAAAGCAACTTTGATAATTTTGCTTTAAATGACATTGAATGCATTTGATGACTTAATGCAACATGTAATTGCTAGATAAGCAGCAAATTTACCATCACTAAGAATTTTGTACCTTACTTGAGAATTTCATTTTTCATGGTGTTTTTATTAATTGATGTTAAGACTTTTGCCCTCTACATGCCTACAGTTCTATAGTTTCTTTCTTTTCTTTTTGCAGTATCTATCACATCGACCAAAGATATTTCAGGTATAGAAACCCATCCATCTTTTTTTTTTTTTTTTTTTCCAATGGACAACTATATTTTGCTGTAAAACTGGCTATTCTACTTTTGTCTCAGCATCTGATTTAATTTTTTTTACAAGTTAGAACATTTCACATGATTGACGCAGCTAACTTATATTAGATAAAATGATAGAACATTTTTATAGAAAAGGTATTGTCCCTTGTGAAAAAAGAACCATCCATTATTATTTTAAGATTAAAATACTTTACATTCCCCCCAACCAGGAAACCAAATGCTTAGGTGATGTAATTCAGCATAGCTTCACTGACTTCAGTGAAGCTCTGCCAATTTTATATCTATTGTGAAACTACTTTCTGCATTCCTATTGAGTGTATTTAATGGGGATTATTGTCAGTTTCCATTGTAAATGCTGAAATAGTGCTTATTGTCCTTTTTAGCTGAATGTTATTGAGCACTTCTGTTGCATCTTCTCCTTTTTTGTCATTTGTGCTGCTCAAGAAAATCTGGTGTGGAGAAAATAATTTGTAACCAGTGACTAAAAGAATGACAAAACATTTATTTTAAGAAGAAAGAGCTCTCAGTGATCATGAGGAATAGACATCAAAAGGATCACTGAGCTTCAGCACATATTGGCCAGCTTTTTTAAAAGGGTCTGAGGGCTGCCACTCAGAAGTGGACTATTTAATTGTAATATGGAGGAAAAGCTGCATTCAGAGCGTTATGATTTCTAGCAGAAATTAAAGGTTTCAGAAACCATGGCAGGAGTCAAGGGTTACTGAAACAACCTCTTAACTCTCATTGTAAGTTTAAAAAGCCAGAGACAAATGAATAGGTCAGCATAACTTTTCATAAAAAAACATGTGCAGTCATTTATTGTATTATTGTTAATAATAATGAGTGCAAAATTAACTATAAGTTTTTAGAAAAAAGGATACACAAAAATAAGTATTCTCAGTCCAGGATTCCAAACTTTTAAGAATAATTCAATGGAAGAAATCAATCTCCTACAAATATCAAATAATCCTACAAGTCCAAAGCAAAAGGCACTTACATTGATTGACTTCACATGCAGAACACATTCTTTTCCACAGCGGAGATGCTTTTTTAGTGATTTATCTTTAAATAAAAGGCTGTAATATGCAAAGATGAAAAGCAGGAAGGAAATTGTTGAAACCAAAAGATGTGCCAGCACATAGCAGTGTGTTCTGTGATAGACTATATATTATGAGTTAGTGTTTTGGACTGCTCCCAGTAAAACAAGATGAATAATGAAATAATAAGTTCCCAATTAGACATGATTATTTTATGTGATTCAAAATGAATAGTGATTTATGAGTTTCCTTCTACTACTTAATAACATCAGGTGAGTGGGCTTTTAGATGCTTTCCCTTTGGCATGATCCTAATCAAAGCAAATACATTTCCGTTCCCTCCATAATCATCCACACATTGGCAGAGAATAAAATTATTATTTCTGTACCAAATGAAAAGATGTTTCCTCATTAATGTTTCTGAAGGAAAGAGTTGTGGCATTTAATGATCACGAAGCTCAATGAATACTGAAGTTTATAAATACCTGACTGATACATGGGTGTTACTCACCATAAACTTCCAGTGGGAACTGGCCATTCAACTGGGTCTTTTTGGATCTGGGTTTATGTGATTTACAGGAGACAGGCTTCATTCTGTGTTAGGCTCCAGGGACTTTTTCCTGTTACCAGATCTCCACATTGCTCTGAAATGATCACAGCTAGGAACAACCTCAAACCTCCTCAGGCCAATCATTTATTTGCATTACAGGCAATGTTAATTTTGCTGTCTGGGGAGCTGCTAACGTTTTTTTACCAGGCAGTAAGGAAATTAAAAAAAAAAAAAAAGATTGAAAGGAAGGGAATAGCAGAATCTCTTGTGCACAAATAATATTTGAAAAATAAGCAAAAAGCTATTTCTTTCCTATGTAGTATTTAAGATAAAGGTACGTTTAATGTGGATTAATAATAGAATAGTGTCAAAAGATACTAATGAGAATGTCATCATTTCTCCTTGTAAAGTTCACCTTTTCTCCATTTCTCCTCAAGCTTATTTGTAGCAACTGAAGATCTGGTTAATAACATTCAAAAGGTTTTTTTACCACCAAATATATGAGGCTGTGATATATTCGAGGGTAAAGACAGGCAATCAAATTGCAACAGCATAAGGCAATAAAGAAGTTGCATTTAAATATAGAAGAGCAAGAGATTATGTATCTTCCTGTTGGTTTGCCATGAGCTTTATAACTTTTACCATGCTTGTTTACTAAGAGTAGTTTATAGTGTTCGTTGGCAGACATACAATCCTTTCCCTTCCTGCATGGCTCATTCAGGTGCCAATAAAAACCTCTCTTTTTGCATCATGAGTATGTTAAGGTCTAGTTTTTTCCATGCATATTGCTTCAAAGGAGAGTGAGGAAAGGTTCCAGTTAAAGAATGACTTGGGAAGCATGGTCTTTTTGTCATAGGAAAGCTTTGTGAAAGAATGCTCTTGAAATGTGTTATTAGGCACCTGGTTTGTAGAAAGTCTGCCACACAAAGTCCCATTACATTAGTGCTGTGCTAATTATTTCTTCCAAGGTCATTGAAATGGATACGTTTACTCAGGTAGTAATACCAGTGCTACAGTTACTAAACTACAAAATAAATTATTAATTTAATTTATAATTTAAAAAAACTCTAGGAAACAAATATGAAAATTATATAATCCTGATTGAACATTTGCATGGAAAAGATTGCTTGCATTTTAAAAAATTGCATATAGACCTGTAGTTTACCTTTCTTCTTTCAGCCTTCTCCTCGCCCCTCCCCTCCCCCCAGAGTAATCCTGCCAATATTTTATAGTCTGCATAATTTGTAGGGGGTTTATTGGTTATTTAGCACATATGTGGTTGATTTTAGTTTTAAAGTTGTTATTTATATATGGCATTGACTGCATTGATATTTCACAATTAAAGTGTATGAATTATGTACTGTGACATCATTTGGCTAGATACGATTCTCTTCCCTACTGGGTAATACACTCCAGATTATTAGCTGTTTCAGCAGTTAGTTCAAATGCTGATAATTCTGGACTGCGTGGCTGTGGTTGATAGACTCTCTTCTTGCATAGCTCCTCATGCTGTCTATCCAATATCTGGGAAGCCTTCCTGGGCCATTTTCCCAACATATGGTCCACAGCAGCTTTTCTGTGCCCATATGGCACAGGTGTTCAGGCCATTTCTGCTGGTTTCCTGCCAAATTTTACTGAGCTATACAATCAGATTACTCAAAGTCATTTCACTGTTGGAGTTTTTTTTCCCTTTTTTCCATTAGTATGAGCATATGATTGGCTGTAAAATGAAAATAAATGAACACTATACAAATCTCAGTAGATATTCTCTGACTTTATCTAATCTTGTTTCTGGCACATACATCAATGTATTTCACCTACAGCCACTTCATAAAATTCAAATATGCAAAAAACAAAATCCCACGTCATAGAAGTTAATAAGAGATTTGGTTTTGATTTAAATTAACAAAAGAACAAAACCTACAGACGTGAATTCTTTAACAATACAGATTCCAGAAACTGTACGTGTGGAATGCCTTGTACATATAATACACAAACCTATTAATGTATTACCATTTGTTTCAGTTATTTTCATCACAGTTCCATTCTGGATGTTCCAGTCTTGCTTTGGTCCGTTGTATTGCACCAAAGAAACTAGTGCTGGGTAACTTCTTCCTACTCACAGGCTAGAGCAAGTATCATCCTTAACACAGTTGGCTGCTGTTCTTCTAGCATCTTGTCATTCCTTGATTTTTTTTCTCATATCTGGCTTTCTGTTTGCTCTACCTCTCTAATCACTGGCTTAACTGACTTGCAGAATATCTTTGTATGCTTTCTGTGTATTATTCAAAGGGTTCTTTCACATATCTCTGCACCTTAGTAGCAGGAATTTTCCTGCATAGAATTAGCTACTGTTTTTTATCTTGGATCAGGATTTGGAGTGGGTTTGGTGGGTTTGTTTGTGTGTTTTTTTCTTTTGGTTGTTGTTGGGGTTTTTTGTTGTTTGTTTGGGTTTGTTTTTGTTTTTGTTTTCCCTGCAGCAGACAAGAAACATTATTTCCTTTAAAAAACACTGTAAGTTTTCAAAATAGTTTTTCTTCTATTTCAAAACAATAAAAAGAAAACCTCCACAGAACTTTAAAAGATTTTCAAAGAAGAAATATACACATACCTGTGCCTCTACTATATCAAATAGAGTAGTGGATAAAGATAATCCCCTGATTCAGAATTATAATTTAAAATATTCCATCCATATTCATCAGGCTACTGGCTATTCTGCAACAGGTAGTAGTCTTGAAGCTAAAACCAACAGAGATCTGAAGAATTTTGCTACTAAAAGATTTGTTGAAACATAAATATTTCTGCAAAACTTATGAGTTTCTATGAGAAAACTGCAGTTTTGATCTGCCACACTATTTTTATACCCTGTAGTTGTTATGACTGTTAGGATCCAATTTTCAAAGTCTATCTGTTGTATTAATGGTATTTCTACTGACTCAAAAAATTGCTGTTGATCATTTCAATATTATTAATCCCTTACTTCTTTTGTTTGTGTTTGCTTTATGGAAAAGCATATCCTTTTGCAATATCAATCTCTTGCTAAATTTAGAACATATCAAATTCAGTGAGGGTGCTAGAACAGGATGCCCAGAACTAGACAGATTATTTTATTTTTTTGTGCAAAGATTTTATTTAATCAATATTTCTTGTATACTCATGTCAGTGGATTTCCCACTGCAAGTACTATCAATTAGAAATAAATTCATGGATATCACTAATAAATTGAGATATACTTCTTTAACCTAATGAAAATATATAGCTGCCTTACAATCACTGAGCTTCCTTACTGATAAATGAACCACATGACGAGGTAAAGAATGGCAGAACTACCTTTCTTCTGCGGAACACTTAATATGTGTTATTCAGTTCTTATAATCAGTACCAAATAATTTTGATTACTTTCTGAATTTTGTTCTGCAGATAAATGGCTGAAATTCCAGCTGTGTTGCTAATCTTTGATAAAGCTTCAGTAAGGATTTTTGTTTCCAATCCTGATTTTCTTGCAATGTATACAGATGTAGTTCAAGTAACTCATCTCTATTTGTTATTTGGAAATTACATATTATACTTCCAGAATTTTTTTTTTAATCTGATAGATTTTAGTGGAAAGTAGTAAGAAACAGGGGATTTTTTCCCAAAAAGGAAAATCATGAGTCAGAGAGATAAACTATATATATAACCCACTTCTGTTCAGTCGTGTGATGACATTTTTCTACTCTAAAAAATACTTTCCTTAACATGTGTAACATGTTCTCCTTTCTGCTAGCATGACTGAGTTTAGTCAGTTTTGTTAGTGTGTTGGGTTTGCGTGACAAGGTTTTGGTAGTGGTGGGGCTGCAAGGGTGGCTTCTGAGAGAGGCTGCTAGAAGCTTGCCCTGTGTCAGACAGAACCCATGCCAGCTGGCTCCAAGACAGACACACTGCTGGCCAAGGCTGAGCCCGTCAGCAATGGTGGCAGTGCCTCTGGAATAAAATAGTTAAGAAGGAAAGAAAGAAAAAAAAAAAAAAAGCAAGCAGTTTTTTGCAGCCAGAGAGAGGAGTGAGAAGATGTGAGATAAACAACTTTGCAGACATCAAGGTCAGTGAAAAAAGGATGGGGAGGAGGTGATCCAGGCACCAGAGCAGACATTCCCCTGCAGCCCATGGTGAAGACCATGGTGAGGCAAGCTGTCCCCCTGCAGCCCATGGATGTCCACGGTGGAGCACATATTCCCCTGTAGCCTGTGGAGGACCCCACGCCAGAGCAGATGGAGGCACCCTAAGGAGGCTGTGGCCCCATGAGAAGCCCATGCTGGAGCAGGCTTCTGGCAGGACCTGTGGCCCCATGGAGAGAGGAACCCACACTGGAGCAAGTTTGCTGGCAGGACTTGTGACCCTTGGGAGACCCACGCTGGAGCAGTCTGCTCCTGAAGGTCTGCACCCCACGGAAGGGGCCCACACAGGAGCAGTTCATGAAGAACTGCAGCCTGTAGGAAGGACTCACGTTGGAGAAGTTGGAGGACTGTCTCCTGTGGGAGGGAACCCATGCTGGAGCAGGGGAAGAGTGTGAGGATTCCTCCCCTGAGGAGGAAGGACCAGCAGAGACAACGTGTGATGAACTGACCGTAGCCCCCATTCCCCGTCCCCCTGTGCCACTGGGGGTAGAGAGGTGGAGGAGTAAAGCTGAAGTAGGAAGGGGTGGGGGAAAGGTGTTTTAAGATTTGGGTTTATTTCTCATTACTCTACTCTGGTTTGTTTGGTAATACGTTAGAATTTTTTTTAAGTTAAGTCTGTTTTGCCTGTGATGGTAACGGACGAGTGGTCTCTCTCTCTCCTGATCTTGACCCACGAGCCTTTTGTTGTATTTTCTCTCCCCTGTCCAGCTGAGGTGGGGAGTGATAGACCAGCTCTGGTGGGCACCTGGCCTCCAGGCAGTGTCAGCCTACCACAGTTAGTTATGTTGAAGTACATGAATCTGTTTCCTGTTACTTTAAAAGACAGCTTTCTTGCTTCATTTTACTAAAATCTTTGTGAATTCAGTTCATCTCCAGTATTCAACACACTCACGTCATGACTTTAAAAACAAAACAAAACAAAACATGACAAAACAAAACACTTTTGTCCTATTTCACTTGTGCTTATCAATACAGAGTATAGGATTAATAGAATTCCCCACAATAAGGTATACATTATATATGTAGGGGTAAGAAACATTCTGTCACAACCATCTGTTCTGTGGGTGATATTATTCAATGGACTGATCACGAGCAGTCAATTACTGAATTATTGAAGACATGCACTTCTGAAATCCCACTTTTCTTTTTTTACAGAATATATGCTTCCAAAACTTTAAAAATAATATTTACAATTAATAAATATTCAGGATTTATAAAAGAAAAGAATGCAACATTTTTCTGCAACTGATAAATTTTTATGTTATCATAATTACCTTTTATAGGATCGTAATAGCAAAGCAGCTCCCAGGACTTAGGACGGATGTGCTACTAACTGATTTATCAAAAAAAAAATGCAAAAGAACAGAAAGCAAAGGTGACAATTATGACGTGACTTCAGGAACAGTACTTGACTAACCTACTCTCCTGGGCATTCTCAGAGTCTTGTCAGAAGATGCAATTCCTGGATACCACAATCTTTTCTGGTTACTTTTTTAGCTTCCCAACTCTTTGTAGGAGTCAAACTTTGTCATAGAATCATAGAATCATAGAATGGTTTCAGGGGAACTGGAGTCCTTCTCCTCAGGGCTGCTGTCAGTCCGTTCTCTACCCAGCCTGTAGTTGTGCTCGGGACTGTGCTGACCCACGTGCAAGACCTTGCACTTGGTCTTGTTGAACTTCATGCGGTTTGCACAGGCCCACCTCTCCAGCCTGTCAAGGTCCCTCTGGATGGCATCTCTTCCCTCCAGTGTGTCGACCACACCACACAGCTTGGTGTCGTCGGCAAACTTGCTGAGGGTGCACTCGATCCCACTGTCCATGTTGCCGACAAAGATGTTAAACAGCGCCAGTCCCAGTACCGACCCCCTTGGGAATGCCACTCGTCACTGGTCTCTGCTTGGACATTGAGCCGTTGACTACAACTCTTTGAGTGTGACCATCCAGCCAATTCCTTATCCACCAAGAGGTCCATCCATCAAATCCAGGTCTCTCCAGTTTAGAGACAAGGATGTCGTGCGGGATAGTGTCAGGCACTTTGCACAAGTCCAGGTAGATGACGTCTGTCACTCTTCCCTTATCTACCAACTCTGTAACCCCATCATAGAAGGCCACCAAATTTGTTAGGCACAATTTGCCCTTAGTGAAGGCATGTTGGCACTAAGCCAATCACCTCCTTATTTTTCATGTGCCTTAGCATAGTTTCCAGGAGGATCTGCACCATGATCTTGCCAGGCACAGAGATGAGACTCATCAGCCTGTGGGTTCCTGGGTCTTCCCTTTTTCCCTTTTTAAAAATGAGGATTCTGTTTCCCCTTTTTTCAGTCAGTAGGAACTTCACCAGACTGTCTTAACTTCTCAATATGATGGAGAGTGGCCTAGCAACTTCAACTGCCAGTTCCCTCAGGACTCGCAGATGTATCTGAGCAGGTCCCATGGACTTGTGCACTTTCAGGTTCCTTAGATGGTCTTGAATCTGATTTCCTATGGTGGGTGGTTCTTCATTCTCCAAGTCCCTGCCTTTGCCTTCTGTGACAATTGGGCGGTGTGGCTAGAGCTCTTGCTGGTGAAGACTGAGGCAAAAAAGTCATTGACTACCTCAGCCTTCTTCGTATCCGAGGTAGCCAGGTCTCTAGAGGGCCCACATTTTCTCTAGTCTTCCTTTTATTATTGACATACCTATAGAAGGTTTTCTTGTTGCCCTTGACATCCCTGGTCAGGTTTAATTCTATCAGGGCTTTGGCTTTCCTCGCCTGATCCCTGGCTGCTTGGAAAGTTTCACTGTATTCCTCCCAGGCTACCTGCCCTTGCTTCCACGCTCTGTAGGCTTCCCATTTTCTGTTTGAATTTGTCCAGGAGCTCCTTGTTCATCCATGCAGGCCTCCTCGAGTTTTTGCCCTGACTTCCTCTTTGTTGGGATGCATCGCTCCTGAGCTTGGAGGAAGTCATCCTTGAATACTAACCAGCTTTCTTGGGCCCCTCTTACCTTCTTGGAACATCTGCCCTTTTCTTGCTCTTTCTTTGGCTGGGGAGCAATTATAAAACCATTCCAGGTGATTTCTTAGACAAGGTGGCCTATATCTGTTAAATCACTTCTACTCAGTAAGAACTAGGTATCTATATAGCATATGTATTTTTAAGTAAAGGACCATTGTCTTTCAACGCCTAAACTTTGATACCTGATAATATGCTTTCAACTGAACAAAGCTAGCAAGCAAGATCAATCTAAGTGTTCCTTTAAGATGAAAACAGTTTTCATTTTCCCTTTTTATAAGCCTCCCTACTCACAGCTGTCCTTTTCTTGTTCTGATTATAGTATTCGTATATATACTATTGAGTTTGTTCAGCTCAATAAAGAAGAGGGTTTTTTTCTTTTCTGGCATAGTATTCTGAGGAGTTAGTGAGCTGTGTTGACTGAGAAAAAGCTGCAGAGGCAAGACAGAGAAAATTACGGAGAATTACACAGCCACAAACAGTGTTGAAGTAAGACAACCTCTCTCTGCAGAGGCATTAGCTTGACTCAGGCAGCTGCTGAAACCTAATCCAAAGTATGAAGAAACACATTTAAAAGGAAGTGGACAGTGTAAAAGTAAAAGGCCATGCATACAAAAGAGCACTGGCAAACTGATGAGAAAGAAACACAGTTCATCATTTCATATACAATTCATAAGGCAAGATTTTGCAACGTACTTCAAGGAAAATTCATCCATGTATTAGGACAAAATGAAGTAGTTTGGCATAACTGCTTTGTGTGACCTGCCATCTGCTAGCCAATCACTTAGAAATTTTTGAATGCAATTACATCTATATGGAAAAAGAAAGAAGTCTGCCACTGACTAGTCAGCTGTGGTGAGTACCTTTTGTGGCATGTACACATCACTCTGCACCATAGGTGAAAACAATTGCCATTTATTCTTTGCATCTTCCTTTGTCTGAATCTACAGTGAATCTTTCCTTTTTATGTGCCCCTTTGAGCATCTCTGGTAGTGATCGTACTTACATGCATTACAGTATATACTGCAATCTTCTCTCACACTACCTTTAGGCACAGGCAATGTTTTAATCTGCTAGCACATAAAATATATCCACTTTATGGATTCTTATTCCCAACAAATACACAAGAGAGTGATCAACTTCAGGCAATCTGCCCGTTTTTTTCATTCAAAGATTTTTTTTTCATAGCTAGTCTTAAAAAAAAAAAGTGATTTTTGTTGTTTTTCAAAAGCTTCAGTGTAAACAATAATCAACATAGCATCAAAATATAAAAGAGACAAAATTGGCTCTTCATTTAAAAGAGGCTGAGGTGTTTATTGAATTCTGAAGAAAGAACTTGTTATTTTCCAGTTTACACAAAGACATCTCAATTATCACCTTCTGTATATCCACATTTTGATTCTTAATCGACAAAAGACAACAAATATATATTTGTTCAGCTATCTCATTTCAGGAGTGTGAAAAAGAGGAAGGAGGACGCATGGGACCCATGGTAACTTCTCAAAATGAAAGGGAGTAAGACAACTTAAAACTAGATGTTAATTCTACAAAAGGTAAAACTTCTAAAAATGCAAGTAAAAGTGTGAATGTAGCTTATATATCCCCTTCAATTCACTATGCCTGACATGGAAGCTTTTTTTAACACGTCATCTGGAAAAGATGCTGATATAAAGGCATTTGATGACTTTTTGTCACATTCTTTCATGCCTTATATCAGTCAATCGGATACTTTCAAGTGACAGCAAAACTAAAACACTGAGATAAGCAGAGGCAAGGAATGAAGAAAGCAAAAATATTGAATAATTTTGCAATATCGTATAAGCATGGGATGGATGCACTGATATCCTCTTCAAAACTTGAAAGCTAGAAGGAAACATTGCTTTAGAATTACTAAGGGTGGAATGCAGTTTTTAGCTGCCCCTCTAACACAGATAGAACTGACAACAACACTTTCCATAAACAGAATGTACCATTTTGAACTAATATTTATGTGAAACAGAACGGGTTTTTATTTTGGCTGGGTTTTAGGCAACATATAAGTAATCAATGACACCGCGCACAAAACGATAAGCTAGTCCTAAAATACAGAATGTGGAACAACGAAGTCTTCTCATTGGCAGAAATTTCATATTTTATTAGTAAAAGGTACTTTTAAGTCAGCTTCAAGATAAATCCATGTCCCTCAGAACAGTGGGAAGAAATTATGAAAAGGTCATCTTCCCTCAGAAGGCTTTGGTAGGGGCTGGAAAAGAAGAGTGTTGTTATTGCCAGGACTCTGCTTGGGCACCGATTAGCCTGTAATGGCTGTCTAAGATGGGGAAGACTGACATGCCTCAATTCAATAAAGTGAAAACAGGTAAGCATGAACTTAGAGAAATGTATTCTCTCCTGCTTCTCTCGTGGACAAAAAATATCTACAAATCAAAATCTGTGAATGCGAGGTACACGTCTATCCCTTGAGGATTTCTTTCATATTCCATAACCTAAAGTTCTATGATATTCATAGTGCAGTAAATATGTCTTTTTTAAAAATGCCTGTGAATAACCTGTTGAATAAGCTTAGTACTTGGTACTCACCCTATTCCTCATGCAAAATAAGGCAGACCCCCCCCGGTACAGGAAAACAAAAGGACTGATAAACCTACTTTATTTTCCTGTCAATGAATCAAACCATATTGCCAAAATATAAATTAAGGTATTATGATACTGAAATACTGCTCAAGTGTTCATACAGTAAAAGTAAATATATTCTTACAACAAATATAGTTTTAAGCAAAATGTTTTTAAAATTAAATTCGGAGTCCTTGCTTCAAGTGTAAAAATAACATAAAATAAAGCATAAAGAATTGATAAACAATGCTTATAATTTCCTATTAAAAATGTTTCTTTTTATTTAAAGTATATTATAAAATAAATTTTAAAAAGTCTGTGCATATAATTGAGTATCAGTAACGGTATACTTAAGACATGGTAGATTAGCGGATTTCCTGTAAAAATTATGTGGATAGAGAAGGAAATTGCAACTGCACCTTGAATGTATTTCCAACATGTAGAAGTATACATGTTGTACAGAGGTATAAATTGCACTTTGCCCTAATATGGATTTCTAACCTGCTTTCATGCTCAAATTCCGTATCACAATTTATCTAAAAATTCTGGTTTGACACTTTTTGCTTCTTCTCTTTTGAAAAATGTAAAGGTGTTTTCTGTTCCTAAGCATGAGAAAATACAAAACAAATGGTTATATTCTGAGCTTTCTTAGAACTGTGAGAAGCTTTCTGTTTTAATATTGAATTTTGGGGCATATTAAGCCTTCACTGAGAAAAAGCACTAACACTGTCTTCAAGAGAAAATTCCTTTCTATTTATCTGACTTTAGAATATTTAAAAATCACATATGGCAGGATTTTTCCTAAGCACTTATCATTGGCTTATCTGTTCCAGTGGAATTAATGGTAAGATGCCCGTTAAATTCAGTGCAAGCAAATTTAAAGCCAAGATTTTTAGTATTATTCTCCACAGACTTGTGTGGAAGAAAAAAGTGGATTTTAAAGTGCTGCTGCAAAATAGTAGATTCTCATTTGGAACGAGCTGGATTTGGTTCCTTCAGAGTCGGCATCACAACAGCTGTCTTTCTGTCAGTGTAAACTAGCAAAAGCCATTTAATGTCTTTGTGTGATGAGACAGCTGAAGCTATAATAGCCATGAGTGAAAACACAAGCTCATGTGTTTAAGCAGAAGCTGAAATATGCAACACAATAAGTTTTTGAAAGAATCAGCACAGGAATGGATGAGATGAAGTCACCGATTGTACTAGAAAGAGTTGACAATCTGATATAGAATGTACCAAACGGTGAGCAGCGGGTGTTATACCAGATGTGTGCGCTGCCATTCAGAGAGATTTGGAAATGCTGGGGAAACGGGCTGACAGCAACATCATGAAATTCAACAAAAGAAAGTGGCACACCCTGCGGCTGAGGAGGAATAACCCCATGCATCAGTACATGCTGTTGGCCCATCAGCTGGTGTGCAGTTTTGCAGAGAAAGACTTTGTGGTCTTGGTGGACAATAAGCTGACCACGAGTCAGCAATACGCCGTTGCAGCAACGAAGGCCAGCACCATCCTGCTGCATTAGGCTGACCATTACAAGCAGACTGAAGGAGGCAGTCCTTCCCCTGTACTCAGCTTAAACGAAATACACCTGGGTGCTGTGTCCAGTGCTGGGCTGACTTCTACAAGAGACATGGGTATACTGGAGTGAGTCCCCTGGGAACCATGAAGATGATGAAGTGGAACATTTGTCACATGGGCAGAAGCTGAGAAATCTGTGATTGTTCTTCCAGGAGAAGAGAAGGCTCAGGAAGACCTTCTTCAGATGTAAAAATGCCTAGGGGACTGTGTTAAGGAGAAGGAACCAAACTTCTCAGTGGTGTCCAGTAAAGAGGAGAGGCAATTAACACAAACTGACATACATGGAAATAATTCTAAACAGAAGGGTTTTATTGTGAGGTTTGTCAAACAATGGAACATATTGCCCAAAGAGGCTGTGGTGTCCCTGTCCTTGCACATATTCAAACCTGCCTGGACACAGCCCTGGGCACCCTGCTCCTCTGCACATCTGGGTGAGTCTAGACAACTTCCAGACCTGCTGGCCAGCCTCAGTCACTCTATGACTGTGTGATAGGTCTATCAGGAAAACCATAGCCAAAAAATAACTAGAAGCATAGAGAGAACTATTGATGAATTACAAAGCACAGAATCATGGCTTCATGATTCTGACAAAAATTACTTTTAAACTTCTTGCTATTTAAGATATAGTTAGAGCTACTAGTGAGATGAATGCCACCTGTTTCTTGGTATCTCATGTGCTGATGGAGCAGGAAGTCTTCATTCACACTTCATTCTTGTCCACTTTATCTAGAGACATATGTATTCTACCATCAGAATATATTTTTATTAGAAACAGAAAAACCCCAAACCTGAAGTAATTGCTCAGATTAAAAAGTGATAATATTTAGTTTGTGTCAGAAAATGTCAAAGTATTAAACTAAATTGAGAGTTTAGACAAATCATATCATGTTTGATCTGACTTCACCTGCCCAGCTGACTTTCAGACTATGGCAGCCATGTTTGCTGTATTAGAGCTACAATAACCTTTCTTACATACATGTAAAGCTCTACCCTTTTCTTTCTTTTCCCTGTCTATTTCAATGTTCTTATGTTTTGCTTTCTTGTTTCTTGCATTCTACAGGCATCTGAGAGGAAGAAGAGGAGCAGAAGAAAATAAAATGCAGAACATTACAGATGAGCAGATAGTCTGTAAGCAATTGTTATAAAAGCATAGGATACCTAGAATTTCACACTATGCTGTCAGGGGATGAAGTGTTTTACATTAGAAATCTGGAGAATTTAAAATCTCCATTTAAGATAAGCTGCAGTTACAATTTCACTATATGAAGTTTATAAGAAGCTTACTTGTGGTAAACTTCTGAAAAACAATTGGCAATTGCAGTATTGGAACAGAGTGCTGCTTTGTTTACCTTTAGCAAATATTATATTGACATGCAGTTTCCATAGCTTCATAATAAGCAGTAATTTGTTTTAAAGTTTATGATGGCATCTACCAGCTTACATCTATTTCTGACCAAAATGGCATGGAAATTACCTCCTCAATTAAAAAATACTATATCAAGTTTTAAATTATATGTCATAGCTTGATTTAAATTAACTGATGCTTCATTCAGTTCACATTATAAGAAGGTGAGCAACCTATTCCTGTCCCATATTCACAAAGCAGTAGATTGGTAGTTAAGAAATGTCTAAGCACAATAGATAATCTCTTGGCTTGTTATGTTATTGCTTCTTTTTGAATGCTCTGTTTATATTAGATGTTTAACTTCATACTTATATACCAAAACAAAAATGGGGGACTTTTGATGGTATTTTAAACAGTATAAAGTTCATGCAGGAAGATGATTTTTTTTGCAGACCACCAGCCACTGATGCCACCTGCAGGTGGTAGGAACATTTTATTTTTTTTTTTAGTTTTCATGAGATAAAGTATTTGTTACAGCTGGTGAGGGTACAGATTATAAGTATAATTCAATTAAAATGTAGAAACGCAGGGAATATTTTCAACTTTTGTGATGCTTTGGAGGGGGGGAAATACTGTTTGATTTCTGATGCTAAGAAAGCATCCTTGATAGGTTCCTTTTCCTCTGTCCTCTAATATTTTCACCTCCCCTAGGAAAGAAAATATATTGGTTTTCTATAAATGTGGATAAAAAATATCCAGTGTCTCTAAACTGCTATGTATTTTTCCCTCTATAGATATGGTATATTACGTCCATTAAATGCTTTTCCTATGAGCAGTTTGAATCTTTAAATTCTTATACAAACCCACAGACATTGATGCAGACTTTAGTATAAATTATAATGAATATGGACTCCCTTTGTGATGCAAAATAATCACCATCACAGGCTTTCTAAGAGAAGATGTCAGCAGCTTCAAATCACAAGAGGTTTGTCCTTTGCTGTAAAGTAAGAACAATGCCAAAGCTTTGAAGGAAGCTCTGCATAAGGAAAGGGAAATGCTCGAAAATGTTACTAAACTGTTGTGCAAATCCATCAGGGAAAATAGACTTCTGCCACAAATAATTTTCAGCAGATATCTCTCACAGCTTTTCTTCCATCTCATAGGCTGCTGATCAGTAAGGAGAGAAGACACTTGAACGCAAGGTGATTTAGGTCTCGTGTTTGACACCATGCATTTTTCATTCAGCCAAATAAGTAATGAAATACCCTGAAGCAAACTTTTCTATATCACATTTTGATATATGGAGACAACAGTGATCCCATCGTTGCTTTCATTTCATTAAGCTGCTTCCAGAGAGTGAGCGAGCAAGAGGGAGAGTGCAAATAGCCCAGTTGTTCAGCTTCTAGTAGCAAAATACAACAGCCAATGTATGTTTCCCTCGCAATAGAAGAAAAAGTTCCACTTGTTCATTACTATGGAAAACTCACAGAGTGAGTTAAACCATTAATTACTTTGGCAGTGTTTCTTCCAATGGTATCTTACATCTGATGATAAATCATAGCATACAGGGGTTGATACTGTCCAGTGCCATCCCCAAAACAAACTTTGTGGAAGCAAAAAAGCCACAGTGAAGAGTTAATAAAACACATAAACAAGCTTCAGGTTGTGGGAGAGAGGTTTTGTCCCCCGTCCCCCCAGCCATGTATCCATTTGTCTTTCATTCTTCTTGTCTGCCTTATATCCTTTAATCCTTTAAGGCCTCATATCCTCACAAAATACTGACATTTTCAAGTTCATCTGTTTTATGATACTTCAAAAGCTCCTTGACATGATTTGGTTTGATTAATGGCTGGCAGTATTCTGAAAGTATGCAGCAAAGGGACTGCCCAAAGGTAATCACAGGAATCAAGAGTCTATGTGGTCCTATTTCAGTTGAGCTGTCAATACAGAAATCACCAATGAGTGGAGTGTTTAATTATAACTTGGGGAATTAAGTTTATGTTGTACAGTGATTTTGACATCTTAGTCTAGATAGGATTTTTCACAGCACATGTCTTGTAAAATTGACATAATTCTCTCAGAGTGGAAGGTTTATCTGTGGTTTGGTTGGTTTTTTTAAATTCCTTTTTAGCTTTTGTAATAAGCAAATAAACTGATAGAATTCTTTAATCAACGATAGTGTCAGGATGAGATACCCAAAATCTTGAACTTGCAGCATTGTACACAGTTCTTATCTGCTTCATTCTTGTCAGGAAACTAGATATTGAAATATAAATGTATTTTACTCTGTTTCAAAAGGCAGTAATCTTGTATGTTTCATTATGCATTCACATGATTAGAAAACATCCTGGATATTTAGGGTGTTACTGAGCTTGTAACAATCAGGCAGGAGTGCCTAAGAAAGTAGGTCATGGTATAAACCCCATAACATTGAAAATGTGATCTAAACTAGAGTTCTGCCCTTATTTCTGAATCCTGTATCATCAGTGGATGTGTGCACAGTACAAGTAATTTTTGAAAGACAATTAAGAGAAATGTGTGCGTAAGGTAATCTATATTTGAACAAAATTATCACGTGATTGTCAGATGTAGATGCAATCCCAGAAATTTTGTGGCTTACCAGTACCTGAAGGGGCCCACAGGAAAGATGGTGAGGGGCTGTTTGTGAGGGAGTGTAGTGACAGGACAAGGGGTAATGGGTTTAAGCTGAAGGGGGGTAGGTTTAGATTAGATGTTAGGAAGAATTTCTTTACTGTCAGAGTGGTGAGGCACTGGCACAGGTTGCCCGGAGAGGTTGTGGATGCCCCATCCCTGGAAGTGTTTAAGACCAGGCTGGATGGGGCTTTGGGCAACGTGGTCTAGTGGAGGGTGTCCCTGCCCATGGCAGGGGGGTTGGAACTAGATGATCTTTGAGGTCCCTTCCAACCCAAACCATTCTATGATTCTATGATTCCATGATTCTATGAAAGTGCATGGTGTTGTAAACAAGCCATAAAATAACCACTCCAGAGATAATCTTTCTGTAACACAGAGTAATGGAAAAACATGCTTTGGAAATAATTTCTGGTGGTCATCTGGTCCCCTACTCAAAACAAGCACAACTAGATCAGGTTGATCAGAGCTTTATCCCTTTGATTTTTTAATACAATCCAGGATGGAGATTACACACCCTTTCTGGGTAACCTGTTCAAATCTCTGACTACCCAAAATGCCCAGAAAATTTCTCTTGCTACCTAGGCGAAACTTCCTTTTTGTATGTTCTCTCTCCTCTTTTCACTGTACAGCTCCATTTCCTCTGCGCTTTCCCATTAGATAGCTGAAGATAGCAATCATATTTCCCCTCAACCTTCCTTTTGTTAAAGGCTGAACACACCCAGGTCCTGCAGCCCCTCCTTGGATGTCCAGTGCTCCAGCCCTGATTGCCCCAGCGGACTCTGTGGGACTTGCACCAGCATGTTGGTGTCGGTGTCTGTGTTGTGCACAAGAGCCCAAGGTTGGAGCCGCACTCAGGAGTGTCTCACAGGTCCCAGACTGCTGGGCAAGATCCCAGACCTGCTGGCTGCACCTGTGCAGCCCTGGACAGGGACGCCGTGTTGCTGCATGAGGGCATTGCCAGCCTGGGGTTCTCAGAGCCCGTTCTGCAGAGCTGCTCCCAGCCAGTTGACCTCAGCCTGTTCTACTGTAGGGCTTTGACTATCCCAGAGGTCGGACTTTGCATTTGCCTTTGAAGATTTTTATGGAGTTCCTGTTCATTTGCTTATCCAGCCTCTCTGGGCCCCTCTGCATATTGAGCCCTGTCCTCTAGTGTATCGACTGCTTATCCAGACCAGGTGTCATCCACAGATTTGCTGAGGGTGCAGGTCACCCTATCATCTACGTTGTAATAAAGATAATGAAATAGATAATTAAATATTAGTGAAATAGTATTGATCCCAGACCAGCTTTCTGACAGACTCCCATTGTAACTGTCCTCCAGCTGGACTGTGCCACTGTTCATAGACCTTTGATCCTGATAGTCTTGCCAATTTTCCACCCACGTTACACTTTCTCTACCCTATTCATATCTCAGCACTTTTACTTAAAAGTTACTAAGTGATACTATATTGAATACCGTAGGACGGTACATTTGTTAAGCTTCTCATTTTCTGAGATGCTCTGAGCAAACAATAATTTAAGCTCAAATTAAAAAATAACTGGGACATAGACAGAATTTTCACAAAATATGTATAAAAATACGATCTTGTAAGTATATTTCTAATTACTCCTGTGAAGGTCAATGGCATAGGAATTAGAAAATCTTATGCATTGTTCTGTATGTTTTTTCTTTTTGACTGCTGAGGTGATTCATTGTTCTTCATATATTGGGAAGCCATTTCTAGTTCTCTGAGTTCATCATCTGTGTGCCTCATGATTGACTTAGCTATTTCGGGAAGATATTTTCTCCCTTTTGTGGCCTTAATCTTCCATTTGCCTCAGTTTTCTATCTGTAAGATTTAGATAACAATTTCCTTCATCACAGGATAGTAAGAATGGAGATGTAAATACTTAGGAGGAGAATCTGTAGATATTAATACAAGGAAATCTAGCAATTTCAAAATTCCATTTGCAAAACAGGTTTTCTCTTAGAAATTGTGATTATCTTTGGATTCTCCAGCAGAAGTATTTCTGTTCACAGTTTTCATTCATCTCTGTCATAACTCTATACACATTTTTTTTTTTTTTAGGAGTTGGGTGCTGGTATTCTGAAAAATATGTAAACAATTGAATTCATTAAAACAAGCTTGAGAGGGAAGCAATCAAACTGCTGCCTGACACATGCAGTAATACTCTCCCTCCTGATTCCTCATATGAAGAAGGAAAACTTCATAGCAAATTTAACTGGGAAGTAATTGCTTCCTACATGGGTAGTATTGTTCAATAATCTCTTATGGAATTTGAAAGTAATTCTAAAAAATTCACTAAGCTAGTTCTGAATGACAGAACCAAAATGCTTTTTTTTTTTTTTTCTTTTCTTTCCACTGCAAATGCACAACATTAAGACAATCTTACACTAAACCAATGTTCATGGAAGATGTGAAAACAATTACACGTTCTGCCTGAGCTACTAAGCAGAGAAACATTCTGTCTCAGGCTCCTGTAGAGCATGTCAATTTCCAGTTTCCATGTTTTCAGCTTTCAGTGCACAACCTGCTTGAGAATGCAGTGATTTGAAAAAAAAAGCATCCTCTAACAACAAGGGATCCTGAAAATTAAGCAGATGCCGAACTCCCCTGTGGACATGCCTAGTTAAAAAAAAATATAATACTGATAGAAAAACACCATTCATTCTCTTGGAAATCACAGCGAGGAACTAAAAAAAGAAACATCTTAATGAGTCTATATCTTGTTAATTGTACCTCTTGCATTGACATTGTATCATTTACATAGACGTTTGCATAGAGTGAGGCAGAGTTTTATGCTTAATATGATCCATGCTCTTCCATCACAGATATTAGGCCTCCATTTCTATGTGAGAGTGTTTCATCCATTCTGTTGTGACAGTTTTCTTTATAAAGGAATAGATTTTAATGCTTCCAAAAAGGCATTGTATCTAATTTGTGGAATGACCTGAAGGTTACGTTTAAGAAAAGTTAAGGTTAAATGGAAGATAAAATTAACAGAGATGTTTCAGTTCCGGGGAGAGTTCTTACAAATTCTCACCTATTACAAATCGAGGTGGTGAGTTACCAAAGCATGTCCTTCTTTCTATTTTGAGTGAAGTCAAAATCTTCTCATACATCTAGACAACAAGGACATGTTATGTTGCATAGGGCTGGGGCAAGTAGTTTTCTAGTTTCACTTTTAGTGTTGTTCAAGGTTAGCATCGCACAATATTGATCTCCTTTGCTTTGAAATACATTTCCCCCAAAAAATAACTTATTTTTCATTCTTTTCTCTTATTAGAGAAGTAACAAGATATGGCAAATTAAACTGTATTCCTTTTTAATATACAGTGCCAGCTGTTTAACTTGCTGGTGACCTATACCTAACTCCCATTACTGACCTTTCAGTGGAGACTGTTACACTCAGAGCATGGCTGCATAAATTAAATGGATGAGTGCTGTTACTGCACTCTGTCTCTGAATCAGACAGCAGAAGCTGGCTTTGCACTGAACAGAACAAGATGCTTAGTCTGTCTTGATTCAGGCTAGGTCTTTGAAGAGGCTAGGCAGTACTAGTTAGATGGCTAGTGCAGATCCATGCTAGAATTATTGCATGTCCCCATTTCCCTTCCATTTTAATTTTTTTGTTTTAAGAAAACTTTTGCTCTTCAATATGTTAAATGCTTTTCTTCTATAATTAATGTTACTTCTGAGTGGTAATTAATCTGAGAAATAATCTTGCAGTACAAACAGTTAGTTTGCTGTGGTGTTTAAATAACTGTGACATGTAGAAAGGAAGAACCTGGATCAGAGTAAACATACCCAATCTGTCTTTTGAATGGGAGGAACAGCTATTTCATCAGATGGCATGTAAAGTGAGCATAGTTAACCCCATCTTCAGTAAACAAGCAATAACTTGTTCCACCAAGTAGTGTTCCTCTTGGCTCTTCAATGTAGTTCTGTTATGTCTGAAGAATAAGGGTTTCACTCCTTTTGTTGTCTTCAGAGGCTCAAACTTATTAATAGGGGAGCAAAAGGCTAGGTAATTGTGACTACGAAGTCACAACTATATTATGTGGGTGATTACAGTTTGTGTTTCAGTGTACGTTTGCAGTTTGAAAAATGTGACTTTTAAAGCTGCGTAATTGCTTTCAGAAATCTGTATTAGTTTCCCTCTCCTCCCACCTTTATTTCCACTATCCCTAACTCATTATTTGTCTTTAATTAACACTGGTGTCAAAATCCAAGATGATCTGAGCAACATATGGGTATAGAAAATAAAGGAAAAGAGATAAAGAGAGGATTTCTTGGCCCGCAGTATACAGTCTGTGTTATATACTATTATAACAAACCATATAATCCGTGGTGGCTTAAAGACAGTGGCTTTAGAGCTTTAGACTTCATGGTGACATTGAGCAGAAATAGCTATTGTAGAATATATTGGTTTTTAATAGCTCTTCCAATCAATATATCCATTTAACTCCTTGTTCAGGTAGGTTTAAAACTATCTCTTAATATCTTAAATTGCAAGGTTATTTCTGTAAATTGATTAAATGTATTGAAGGCATTCATGAGTAAGCATTTTTTTGGTCTCTCAATGCAAGCAGTAGTGTTCTGCATGAAACAGTAACAGATGAAAAATATATAAATGCAAGTTAATACAGGATGATATAGGTTTATGAAGAAGCTTCTCCTTTTGTTATTATTATTTGTCTTATGCTGGCTCTCAGTTTGAGAATGGTAGTGTGCATTCACTGGGTTTAGCCATTTTATACTTTCTCTCTTGGTCTGAACTTAAAGATTCTCTTCCTTTGTTGCTGGACCACCAAAGCTAAAAGAGCTTTTTGGCTTTCATCAGGATTTTCTTTAATCTGGTTGCCCAACATGAACTCTTGTTGGCCCCATAGCACCTTCCTCTGCATTATTCTGCTTGGCACGGGATTTGCCTTCTGAACTGCAGGGGGAAGAGCCTCCCCCCTCCACCTGCCTGGAGCTGCTGTTGCTCACCCACCCTGTGAGACTGGTTGTCAGCCTATAGCCTTGTGGAAAGTAACAACAGTTTTAGAGTAAGCTCCACTGCATAATGTCTATATTGGGGGGGGGAAGTTAAAAAAGAAACAATAAAACATAGACATAGCACTCTCCACCTACTGGGTATATCATGTAGTTGGTATACCCTGTTCAAACTGAAAGCTTTCCTGCTGCCCTTGTGAGCACATAATCATGCTATCTTTCCTTTCATGAAGCTTGGCACACTGCAGAACACATTCACGCACTCATTTTCAAGTCCTAATTAGTTCTATTATTTAGCAGAGATGGCGAGCTACTGCACTTATTGCTCAACAACAGTAATAATGTACATGCATTATATTAAAAATATTTTCTTATATTTATAGCCATGAAATACAACATATTAACTTCATGTGAAGTCTTATTTCTGTCTGTCAACAAGAGCAATCAATCCGTAAGTAACTGGCTCATTTATGTGTATTCACTAAACAAATTTAATAATTGCAAGTACTGTGCAATTCACTGTTTTATCTAGGACTTTTTTATTTCCCTAGTATACCTTTCAACATGATATTTGTTTGAAATGCACTATTTAAGGGCAGTAGGGAGTAAACATACTTTAGTTTAAAAAAAATAAAAATCATTCCTCTGTCAGATAACCATTTATTTAAAGAGTTTAACGGTACCAAATTTTATGATTTGAAATAGAGAAAATAGAGCTTCGCTCAGAGCCGTTCACAGTTCATCACCTATTAGTACATAAAAAATTTTGTTTCCTGTGCTTTGCCCATGTCATTGTGGAAATAATCAATAACATCAACAGCTGTTCTTCCTGTTGTTTTAATTACAATTAAAATGCATTTTATTGGTTAATAAAACAAGACAAAGCCCTTCTGTGTCTATGTCATTGGAAGAAGAGAGTGTGTGCTGAAACAAAAAAAAGCCCAATGACAAACAAAAAACAAAACAAAAAAAACCCAACCCCAAAACCCCAAAAAACATCAACAACAAAAAAGACAGCCTTCCTCTTTTGTTTAGGGATTTTGTAAGTGAAAGACATGGATCTTTATGAAACAGTGTATTATTAAATTCAAAAGACTGACCAGAACTATGCATCTGAGTAGATGATTGTGAGCATTACTGGCTACAAATGCATTTGAGTTCTGGAACTGACAGTTCTGCTAGTTATACAAAAATTCTGGAAGTGTCTCATCTGGGTTACAAAGAAACTTTGAAAGAATGTACGTAGCTTGTATACAGGACCTAAAATGATAGGTATGCTGAAAATCAGGGTCCTGATCTTAGTCCATTAAAATTAACATCAGTATTCATGTTCACTTGATCGGGAGGAAGAGAAAGCACTGTTGTCTAAACAGTAAATAACCAGGTCCAAACAGTGATGTAAAATTGGCTAAAAAAATAAATCTGGATGACTGATGACTTCTGAGTAGGGTATTCCAACAACAGCAGCTGCTTCCACACCAGAAAAGGATTAAGCCTTCTCAACTGCTTTTGCCTGGGCTAGTAGACTGGTCTCAATCACGCTATCTGACAGCACTTAATGTTCTTTTATTTTGCTGTTTACTGTCTGATTTGTGCATGAATGTAGCTGGGTTGCACCTTTTGCAAGGAATAGCATACAGTGCAACTGATTACTGACAAAGCTAATAAATTAAAAAGAAATGTACACCTGTGTGTAATTAAATTAGACTTGAGGAAAGTTGTAGAGATTAATGCATGCAATCAAACTATGTGCCTTAATCACTTCCACTGTCAGCTGTAATTTATGGCAGAGCTTCTTTATAACAATTCATTTTATCTAAACTTTAAAGACTTGTGTATGCAGAAAGGAAGGATACTGCATTTTGGGTTGGCATTTAGTGCATTTTGACAGATAACAGTTCCACAACAACAATGAAAAATCTCAGAACAACCTCTTTTACAACTGCCAAGCACCACTGAAATTCTGTGGTTAAGCACTAATCACCTGAATGTACACGAACAAATTTGACAAGGTTCCTGAACTAATATGACATCTAGGGAGCTGGAACCAGAGATGTCTGCTAGAAAACCTGTTAGAAGTCAGTCATTCGATTCACAACACTTTCTGTGCAGTACCATTTATTTACTGACTTTTCTTTTGGCAGTTTTTTGTTCAACCTAACTTTAAAAGTATCATACACATGCTTGCTGTATAGGTAATTGTGCCAGAGGGAAAAAAAAAAAAAGATAGTTGACAAAGAGATGACAGGTAAGTAAATTTCAGCCTTCTAGAGTTAAAACACCTTCATTTTTAGAAGATTTTCATTGAGAAGCCATTTTAGACACCAATGATTAATGTAATTCATTTATTGAAGTATGCATGTAGGTTTTCATCACTTTTGCAAACATATTTGTGCAGCTGTATATCTATACAATCACTTCTTTGCTACAACTGCTGTTCAAAGAGATAAAATAATTTATCACCATTTTTGAATATACACATTAATAAGAATGAAATAAATGTTAATCTGTGGCATTTTGACACTGAAAGACTGGAAAGAAAAAGAGGTATCTTCACAGTTCTGTGACAAAAATATTCATCATTTCAAACAGGCCTATGCAGAATAGAAATTCTGTACTGATATATTTTAAGATTGAAGCCTGGACACATGAAGGTTTTGAGGCAACTGAGATCCACATAGTGGCTGGGACATTTTTTTACAAAATGTAATGCCAACATCTAGAGCAAAGAAGCAGATTTAGGTTGCAAATTATATTTTCATGTGGATGCTTACTGTAGGGCATGTTTAAATTCAGGATAGAAACAAGATTTCAAACAAACATTTGTCTCTACTTGAAGTCTAGACATCCTTCACTGAACGCACTGGCTTTCTTGATGGGCATGGCTTTTTCCTACTAACTATACAGGAAACCTATGGACATATAGGAGGTCCGTGAACTCTGCTCCGTCGTCTTACTTTTTTGAGCTTTTGCATCCTTGTTGTACCAATAGGTACAACACCTCACTAAATCATAACTTAGGGTTGTAGTAAACTTTAACTAAGAACTTAATGTTTCATGTTTCAGAATTTTTGCTTAATTTTTGCTTGTGGTTGGTTGACCTTGGCTGGACACCAGGTGCCCACCAAACTGCTCTATCACTCCCCTCAGCCGAACAGGGGAGAAAAATATGACAAAAGGCTTGTGGGTCAAGGTAAGGACAGGGAGATCACTCAGCAATTACTGTCATAGGCAAAACAGACTGAACTTGGGGAAAATAATTTAATTTATTGCCAATCAAATCAGAGTAGGGTAATGAGAAATAAACCCAAATCTTAAAACACCTTCCCCCCACCCCTCCTTTCTTCCCAGGCTCAAGTTCAATCCTTATTTTCTCTACCTCCTCTCTGAGCGCTGCAGGGGAACAGGGAATGGGGGTTACAGTCAGTTTATCACACCTTGTCTCTGCTGCTCCTTTCTCCTCATACTTGTCCCCTGCTCCAGCATGGAGCCCCTTCCATGGGAGACAGTCCTCCATGAACTTCTCCAATGTGGGTTGTTCCCACTGGCTGCAGTTCTTCATGAACTGCTCCAGTGTGGGTCCCTTCTATGTGGTGCAGTCCTTCAGGAAGAGACTACTCCAGAGTGGGTCCCCCATGGGGTCACAAGCCTTGCCAGCAAACCTGCTCCAGCGTGGGGTCCTCTCTCTATGGGGCCACAGGTCCTGCCAATAGGCTACGCCAGCACGGGCTTCCCATGGGATCACAGCTTTCTTCAGGACACATCCACCTGCTCCAGCATGGGGTTCTCCACGGGCTGCAGGGGAATCTCTGCTCCACCATGGGCCTCCATGGGCTGCAAGGGAACAAACTGCTTCACCATGTTCTTCAACATGGGCTGCAGGGGAATCTCTACTCCGGCACCTGGAGCACCTCCTCCCCCTCCTTCTTCACTGACCTTGGTGTCTGCAGAGTTGTTCCTCTCACATATCCTCACTCCTCTACTAGCTGCTGTTGCACAGCAGCTTTTCCCCATTCTTAACTCTGTTATCCCAGAGGCGCTACCACCATTGCTGGTGTGCTTGGCCTTGGCCCATGGTGGGTCCGTCTTGAAGCCACCTGGCATTGGCTCTATCGGGCATGGGGGAAGATTTTCGCATCTTCTCACTGCAGCCCCCCGCTACCAAAACTTTGTCATGCAAACCCAATACAGACATTAATGAAGTCTGAAAGCAGGGAGGGTTGATGTTCAGTAAAAGGCTTAAACATGTATGTTTCCTCCTTAGCCTAAATATTAGTTTTTTGAGTAAGGGTACAGACTCAAACCAAGGCCCAAATAATTACTCTCTGGAAAGACTCCAGTATAACTTCAGCTCATTTTTAAATAAAATTAAGCCATTGATGCAGAGTATTGTATAATTTGACAGTTTATGTTACTGAGGATATGCCTTCCAGAAATCTGAGGCCTACTTCGTTTTAATGGAACAGCTGCTATTCAGTACATCTAGTCGAAGGGAAAGCTGAGACTAAAAGGTTCAATTGCTGGAGTAACATTAACTGTAAGCCATCATTTACTCACATTCATTTCAACTCAGCCATATATATTTCTGCCCTTTGTGAATTCAGACATATTGAAAATTTGACCCTTTGTATGTTTTTTAATATTTTTTGGATGGAACATAGGAATTTTATACTGTCTTCTTATCATCATGCCCTTTTTAAAGACATGTTATGATTTTTCTTTTATTTTCTTAAAAACATTGGAAAGATATTTTATCATATACGATTTTAACATGGTCATGAGATATGAGGTATGCAAAAAATTAATGTGTAGTTTGAAATAATATATTCAAATATTATGGATCTTCAGGATTCCAGTTAATAAGGCTTCGTTTCACATTGTTGCTGTTAGGATTCACGTGGAGGCTATAAGATAAAATGAGATCAGTTTTCCTAATACAAATCTCTGCTTTTGAATGTCGGGTTTTTAACCACAAAAAGCAAAGGAAACTTTTCTCTCCATCTCTATATGTCTTAGAAAGTTCATGCCCATTTATGAGATAACAATTACCCCAGAAGATGTTGGAGGTTGCATTGTGCTCTTAATGAATTTTGGGTATGAAAAAAATAATCTGATTAATCACAGCATTACAAATATTATTTGGCAAACCCCACTTTGACACAAATATGCAGTTGTGCACTTTGTGCTGAGTGTGGCTGCTCTTATCACTACTGGGACCATCTAGTATCTCAGAGCTGTCATAGCACAGAGGTTACTTGAGATAAATCACTTAGCAGCAGCTGCAGGCCCTTCCGAAGTAACAGATTAGATACAGTATATGCGGGGTAATGCAGAGTGAAAGAGACTGACTGAATATTCTGGAATCTAAATCAGTAGCATCCTCCTCCCCAGTTAAAGCTCAGACCTGGCAAAGTGTCATAGAAACTGGTGAAGATCATTCTTCAGTAAGGTCAATGCAGTCTGGAATAAGAATATATTGAGCCAGCATAGCAAATACATTGTCATCATGGACATTTTTTGCTGCTGTTTTCCTTTTCTGACAGGTTAATTTTTTATTCTGCTTTCACTGTTACACCAATATGGCTGAGGATCCTTTCCTGTGCACAGCGTTGCTCTCTAGGAGAGAGTACTTGCCACAGGACAAACCAAAACTGAATTGTGACTAACCCTTTGATAGCTGGAGTCCAGAATCAAATTAATTTGATGCAGTTCCTAATTATTTCATTGCTATTTTGAGACAAGTGAAAGAAAACTAACTCTATTCAAATGAGAAATTTTAAACATTTAAGCCAAGTTTCCATTAATAGTTTATCAAGGAAGAGTAGATCATAATACATATGGGTGTATTTAGAAATGGATAGTACTGCCTAACAACAGGGTATGTGCATCTCTGCCTTAATGTCAACCAAATCAAGAGAATTTGTCGGTACACCTTGCTGCCTCTATTATAAGCTATAGGATGTGTTCAGAGAAGAATGCAACACATAAGTTTCCATTTACTGCCAGGCATACTTAGAAGAAATGGGGAATTTTATCATTAGGCTTTTCATTTGACACATACAAGACTGCTATCCTTTCTCCTCAACCAGTAATCTCAAGTTTGCTTAAAATCACTCAGCTCCTCACAAATTCCAGAGTTCTGAGGGGTTTTAAAGCCAAATCACATTGTCCAAACTATATGTATTCAATGACCATGTACAAAAATGTGTTTTCTAAACCTAACCTTCTGCACCCAAAAGGGCTGTCAGATTGGGAATAATCATGGAAAAAAGTATAGTTCATAGAGCATTTTCCCTCTAAATATGGAGAGAAAGCAAAAGGATGCGGAGAAAACACAAGCTTTAAACTATAGCAGGAGGCAATTAAACTTGAGGGGAAAACATGCTGACTATTGTAAGAGGAAACTTTAAAGTGAAGTAGAAAACCAAAGAAGGAGGTTTAGCATAATAATGCTAGTAGGCATAAAGACATTTCTCTTATGCTATAAGAGCGTACAAAAGCTTGTGTGCTGTGAGACCATATTCCTTTTAGAATGTCAAATTGGCTGTCCTAAGATATGTCATCCAGAGATTTGGATAGGTATTAAGACAGAGTTTCATTTCTATGAAATATATAGCTGAGTTGCTAATTGTCAATAAATTCTCTGAAGTAGTGGAAAAATAGCTAATTATTCTACCTTGGTCATCAGTTAACACCAAATGCCATCAAACTTTTTTTACTTAACTTCAGTAAAGCTTGTCTTTAATTTGCACTGAAAGAACAAATAAGATCAGTTTGAAACATTTTTGTATAACTTACTTTCAAAAGGGAGATTGATGGTTTTTTACCATTTATTCTTTATTAATCTTCCACTAATATCAAGGAGAAGGATGAACCCTTTGATTTGCAGTTTGTATTCACATTGCTGTGGCATTATTTTCTTTCATGAACCCTGGCTTAGTAAAAGACAAACCCAGAAGATTTGCATCCAAAAATTCATAAAATGCAGGGATGGCCATATCTGGCTCTTGACAAAGGTTCAGGCAATTTGAAAGAACCCCTCACTCAGGAGTTGTTAAATCATGAAATTTCAAATGAACATAAAGGTAGCTCATTGACTTACTAGATCTTAATGGTCATGCAGTGAGATGAAGAAAATTCAGAAAGATGATTGGATCAAGGATGGATAATTATTATGTACTGTAGAAAAATGGCAGTTAGCAGTGGGAAAATGCACAACAAAGACATCTCTGGTACCTTTTAAAACCAAAGGGACCTGCTACAACAAAGAAGCTAGCAAAAATATGCATCTAGAGTAAAAAGAATGACTGTCCTATCATGGTATACAAAAGAAGTATTGTTTTAAAAAGTCACCTCAAGCTGAGCTGGGACATACTGCACAATTCCAAATAGAAACCATCTGTATTAGGGTAAATCTAGCTACTTTATAAAATTCACTAGTAAACCCCAATGACTTCTTGTCTGCATTAAGAAACTGAGAGAGAAAATGTGTTAAGTTGACATTGTCTAGATGTCTGTTTTCCTTACACCCATTAAGAAATAATTCAGTTTATAGTTCTGTACAAAGTCTGTCTGTCAGAAATGCCCATCCCATGTCCTGGGACAGAGAACTGTGTCTTTGGTTTGGCTTCTTATTCTGTTGGAGGGCCTTAGTAGAACACACTACAAAGCCTTTGGGCCACAGGATCTTGTGCTAGACAAATATGTGCCTTGACAGTGTCAGTCCATATTCTAGAGGCAGGAGCAACACCAAAACTTCAGATGTCCACAGGATTTGGAAGCCTATGAGGCTTAGCACGATGGGCTCCAAAGCCAACAGTGAAGAAATATTTAGATACATTTCCCTGCTCTAGAAGGCAGATGGATGGGTTTGGGGTGTGAATGCGAACTTAGACACTCTTACATGTTTCTTTGTGCGTGAGAAGGAGACATCAGTCTACTGTTAGTCCAGAATATAATGCAGTCATTGCCATGTAATAATTCAGAGTTACCTTGTCATGTTTCCTGTGTAGCAGAGAAATGTACCCTTTTCTGTTATTTTCTGTGAGTAGATGGATTTTCCCCACTTTCCTTTTCCTTACTTTCTCTTCCTCCCAAAAGATAAATGCTCTCTCATTTTCACATGCACTCCTGCTCCCAGCTCTCATTACAGTCCTGGCTGTGCCTTACATCTGGCAAGCTTAACATGTCACTATCTGTCCTCAGAACCAAAGTGCACTGGAATACTCAATAAACCAAGAGAGTTATCTGACCCATATTACCCGACAGACCATGTGCATGTCATTTCTGTAAAGCACCTTGCATGCCTCTGCCAGCCAGGAGCCTTCACGTATTCCGTCCATTTTGAAATAAGCATCCCTTGTGTAGCAGCATGTGCACCTTTATACATATTTTACCATCTACTCTTGTTTTAACTGAACCTAGACGATGTTCTTCTGACACTTGCAGACTTTAAAATATCTTTGACTGTCAGAGTCCCAGAGCTTTCAGATGCATAGACATTGTGATGCTCTAACACACACACACAAAAGACAATTTTGTGTGTGCAGTAAATGGAGTATGAATTTCAGAGAATTTTCTCCAAGCACTTCAGCACTACTGAAATGCCTGACTCTTATTTATTCTACTAAAAACAATGAGCCTCCCTGCAGCAGTGTGAGTGGGTTTTAGCAAATTTAAAGTTCTAACTAAATTTAAACAGACATTCTACTGTTGAACTGCTGCTCTGGCATGGAGCAGGAACAGGCAACATGCAATTATCCATTCTAGAGTAGACAACATGGGCTACCAAAACAAGGCAAGCCACAGGGAAAGGACACTTTAAACAGTGAATTTCTGTTCTGTTTACCTTTATTAATATACTTTCTCTGCATCTCCTTTAAAACAAAGCAAAACAAAACAAAACAAAATTAATGTTGAAACTTTTTAATTGTCATTCCTCTTCCTCTGCCCAAATACTTTGTCACTTTTGGATGTTGCGCCACATCAAACCATGCCAGACTTTAATTTGAGCTGCACCACTCCTGAAATGGTAGGACAAACTGAGAGTCCTCGGACTCATGCCTGCCATTCATACAGACATGGGTAGAGAGGGGCAGGGGAAGTTGGGCAGTGTCAGTCCAGTTTTTTGTCAGAAGTTCTGAACAGCAAAGGCATTTTTAAAAGATATTTTCAAATTCACCATTAAAAAAGATGCCTACAGTCTAAAGTATGGGAGGGAAGTTATTAAAATGTATTAGGGGTTACAGTTGTTAAACAAATATTCTATATTTCCTTCAAAATGTTAGAGCAAGGAAGCAACAAGCTTGAAGCACATATTCTTACTTCTTACATTTTTTTTCCTTTTTCTCATATATCACTGCAGGAATCAAAGCTTCAACAAGTTTGCTACAGATGTTTCATAGGTAAATCACTTGTTCAGGGAGTTTAAATCACAAACCACATGAAATTAAACCACCAAGAGATGTAACTAATACAGAAGTTACATTAGTTTTTAATGACTAATTCTGTGGCAGAGGCTTGAGTGTCTGTTCTCTCTGTCATATTAGATGCCTGTCCTGTCCTTGAAAACTCATTTGAAACTCAGCCAAGGGAAAAAAAAACCCCTACAAACAACAAAAGGCTCTCTTCATTTGCTTTGTCTTGCTGTTCTATTTTTCCTTTTTAAATTTCAGTTCTAGAGGTGTCTTATGTGTTTGAGGAAATATTTAGCATTATTAGTTAGCTAGTTAGTTAGTTAGTTGTACTGCATGTCGTATTGATTAAATCATTGCTACTGGACAGAGAATATTCCTTAGCATGATTATGTGTGTTTTGCAAGTTAATTTTGAGTTATGATTGTTACTTGTTATATTTTCTATCGAAGATACAATCAAAGAATCATAGAATCCTTTATGTTGGAAAAGACCTTTAAGATCATTGAATCCAATGGTTAACCCAACACTGCTAAATCCACTGCTAAACCATGTCCCTAAGCCCAACGTCTACAGGTCTTTTAAATACTTCCAGCGATGGTGACTCAACCACTCCCCTGGGCAGCCTGTTCCAATGCTTCACAACCCTTTCAGTGAAGAAAGTTTTCCTAACATCCAAGCTAAACCTCCCCTGACACAACTTGAGGCCATTTCATCTGGTCCTATCGCTTGTTACTAGGGAGAAGAGACCAACACCCACCTGGCTACAGCCTCCTTCAGGTAGTTGCAGAGAGCCGTAAGGTCTCCCCTCAGCCTCTTCTTCTCGAGGCTAAACAACCCCAGTTGCTTCTCATAAGATTCGTTCTCTAGACCCTTCACCATCTTCATTGCTCTTCTTTGGACACACTCCAGCACCTCAATGTCCTTCTTGTAGTGAGGGGTCCAAAACTGAACACAGTACTTGAGGTGTGACCTCACCAGTGCCAGGGGGATGATCACTTCCCTAGTCCTGCTGACCACACTATTCCTGATACAAGCCAGGATGCTGTTGGCCTGCTCAGCCACCTGCCAGCTGTTATTCAGCTGGCTGTCAACCAACACCCCCAGGTCCTTTTCCACCAGGCAGCTTTGCAGGCACTCTTCCCCAAGCCTGTAGCATTGCATGGGGTTGTTGTGACCTAAGTGCAGAAACCAGCACTGAGCCTTGTTGAACCTCATACAATTGGCCTCGGCCCATTGATCCAGCCTGTCCATATCCTTCTGTAGAGCCTTCCTAGCCTCAAGCAGATCAACACTTCTGCCTAACTTGGTGTCATCTGCAAACTTACTAGAGAGTGTACTCGATCCACACATCCAGATCATCCATAAAGATATTAAATGACACGCATCCATGTGTCCTGAGGGAACTGGTGGATGAAGTGGCTAAGCCACTTTCCATCATATTTGACAAGGCATGGCAGTCCAGTGAAGTTCCCACTGACTGGAAAAAGGGAAACAGAACCCTCATTTTTAAAAAAGGGAAAAAAGGAAGACCCGGGAAATTATAGACCGGTCAGTTCCACCCCTGTGCATGGCGAGATCATGGCACAGATGCTCCTGGAAACTATGTGTGGTGGGTTGACCCTGGTTGGAGGCCAGATGCCCACCAGAGCCGCTCTCTCACTCCTCCTCCTTAACTAGACAGGGGAGAAAAAATATAATGAAAGGCTTGTGGGTTGAGATAAGGACAGGGAGAGATCACTCACTAATTATCGTCACGAGCAAAACAGACTGAACTTAGAGAGGGAATTCATCTAATTTATTACCAAGCAAAACAGAGTAGAGGAATGAGAAATAAAATCAAATCTTAAAACACCTCCCCCCAACCCCTCCCATCTTCCTGGGCTCAACTTCACTCCTGGCTTCAACCTCCTGCTCCTCAGCGACACAGGGGGACGGTGGATGGGGGTTATGGTCAGTTGATGTTGTTTCTGCCGCTTCTTCATCCTCAGGGGGAGGACTCGTCTCATCATTCCCCTGCTCCAGCATGGAGTCCTTCCCACGGGCTACAGTCCTTCATGAACTGCTCCAGCGTGGGTCTCTCCCACGGGGTGCAGACCTTCAGGAGCAAACTGCTCCAATGCGGGTCCCCCACGGGGTCACAAGTCCTGCCAACAAACCTGCCCTGGCATGGGCTCCTCTCTCCATGGGTCCACCGGTCCTGCCAGAAGCTTGCTCCAGTGTGGGCTTCCCATAGGGCCACAGCCTCCTTAGGGTGCCTCCACCTGTTCTGGCATGGGGTCCTCCACAGGCTGCAGGTGGAATCTCTACACCCCCTCATCCTTCCTCCATGGGCTGCAGGGGGACAGCCTGCTTCACCATGGTCTTCACCATGGGCTGCAGGGGGATCTCTGCTCTGGCACCTGGAGCACCTCCTCCCCCTTCTTCTGCACTGACCTTGGTGTCTGCAGAGTTTCTTATATCTTCTCACTCCTCTCTCCAGTTGCAAAAGCTTCCTCTAACTTTTTTTTTTTCCTTCTTAAATATGTTATCGCAGAGGCGCTGATTGGCTTGGCCTTGGCCAGCGGTGGGTCCGTCTTGGAGCCATCTGGCATTGGCTCTATCAGACACAGGGGAAACTTCTAGCAGCTTCTCACAGAAGCCACCCCTGTACCTCCCCACTGCTACCAAAACCTTGCCACACAAACCCAATACACTCTGCTCAGGCACATGGAGAATAAGGAGGTGGTTGGTGACAGCCAACATGGCTTCACTAAGGGCAAATTGTGCCTAACAAATTTGGTGGCCTTCTGTGAAGGGGTTACAGAATTGATGGATAAGGGAAGAGTGACAGACGTCATCTACCTGGACTTGTGCAAAGTGCCTGACACTATCCCGCACGACATCCTTATCTCTAAACTGGAGAGACCTGGATTTGATGGATGGACCTCTTGGTGGATAAGGAATTGGCTGGATGGTCACATTCAAAGAGTTGTAGTCAACGGCTCAATGTTTGAGCGGAGATCAGTGACGAGTGGCATTCCCAAGGGGGTTGGTACTGGGACTGGAGCTGTTTAACATCTTTGTCGGTGACCTGGACAGTGGGATTGAGTGCACCCTCAGCAACTTTGCCGATGACACCAAGCTGTATGGAAATGTCAACACACTGGAGGGAAGGGATGCCATCCAGAGGGACCTTGACAGGCTGGAGAGTTGGGCCCATGTGAACCACATGAAATTCAACAAGGCCAAGTGCAAAGTCCTGCAAATGGATTAGGGCAATCCCAAGCACAACTACAGGCTGGGTGGAGAATGAACTGAGAGCAGCCCTGAGGAGAAGGACTTGGGAGTGTTGGTTGATGAGAAGCTCAACATGAGCCAGAAATGCCCGCTTGTAGCCCAGAAAGCCAACCATGTCCTTGGCTGCATCAAAAGAAACATGACCAGCAGGTCAAGGGAGGTGATTCTGCCCCTCTTGTGAGACCCTACCTGGAGTACTGTGTCCAGCTCTGGAGGCCCCAATACAAGAAAGACACGGACCTGTTGGAGTGAGCCCAGAGGAGGGCCACGCAGATGATCAGAGGGCTGGAGCACCTCTCCTATGAAGACAGGCTGAGAGAGTTGTGATTGTTCAGCCTGGAGAAGAGAAGGCTCTCAGGAGACCTAATTGTGGCCTTCCAGTATCCGAAGGGGGCCTACAGGAAAGATTGAGAGGGGCTATTTACAAGGGCATGTAGTAATAGGACAAGGGGTAATGGGTTTAAACTAGATGAAGGTAGATTTAGATTAGATGTTAGGAAGAAATTCTTTACTGTGAGGGTGGTGAGGCACTGGAACAGGTTGCCCAGAGAGGTTGTGGCAGCCCCATCCCTGGAAGTGTTCAAGGCCAGGCTGGATGAGGCTTTGAGCCACCTGGTCTAGTAAAGGGTGTCCCTGCCCATGGCAGGGGGGTTGGAACTACATGATCTTTAAGGTCCCTTCCAACCCAAACCATTCTATGATTCTATGATTCTATGATTCTATGATTCTATGATTCTATGATTCTATGATTCAAGAGAACTTGCCCCAATACCGAGCCCTAGGGAACAGCACTTGTGACTGGCCGCCAGCTGGATTTAACTCCATTCACCACAACTCGTTGGCCCCTAACCATTCAGTCAGGTTTTTTTACCCAGTGAAGAGTACACCCATCCAAACCATGAGCAAGCAGTTTTTCCAGGAGAATGCTGTGGGAAACAGTGTCAAAGGCTTTACTAAAGTCCAGGTAGACAATATCCATAGTCTTTCCCTCATCCACTAAGTGGGTCACCTTGTCATATATGCAAAGATGACAACTGGAGAGGTAGAAAATAGGTGCTGTGTATATATTATCCTCCTCTACCTAGTCAAATTCAGAAAAATTTGACAAAGTGCATATTCCTGTTGGAAGGTGGGGTGTAGCTCTAAGCTATTCATATGTGCAGGGACTCCCACCTCTTCTGCTTTTTTTTCTTTTCTTTTACTGGTAAGGATTTAGTACCAGTATCCATGTAGCACAATACTTTTTATTTGTCCTTCCCCTTTCATAGCAGAAGGGTGGTCTGCTGCCTTTTCAACACTATCTTTTCTCATGTATTGAAGAAATTATATGTTTATGTTTACATGCACACTAGTTATTTGATTTGTACTTATAAATGCTAACGATGATAGCAGGAATAATCCTTCACGCCTTGAAACCTCAGAGCAACGGAGTCTTCGTGTAATAGCACCAGCAATGCCATCGCATTAAAGTCTGTCTTAAATCCTTCCTTCCTCCTCATTCTATTCCCCACCTCTGAAACATAATTTCAGGTACTTCTGTTAATAGTATGGACTTCTGATTTGGGCACTGGCCATTCAGATAACCAAATAAAACTGTTGAACCTGCCTTCATTGAGAAGCTCTCACTACAGAGAATATGGGTAAAGTTCCCTGTGGTTTTGGAGGAAATGCTAGAATTGTTGTATCAATAGTTTGTCACAACTTTTCTGGATGGGCATCATAAAAGTCTGGGAGCAGAACTGGATGTCTGTAGCTTTGCTCATACCATTGAAACATTTCTCAGACAGCCTGCTCTGCTGAGGGCCCATACTCCCTGTTTTGACTGGATTAGGTTTAAAGTAGAATAGCATAGCATAGCATAGCATAGCATAGCATAGCATAGTTCCAGACCTACAATGATCATCCAGTTCAACTGTTGGACCACTTCAAGGCTGCTCAAAAGTTAAAGCATGTTATTAAGGGCATTGTTCAAATGCCTCTCAAACACTGACAGGCTTGGGACATTGACCATCTCTCTAGGAAGCCTGTTCCAGTATTGATGACCTACTTGGTAAAGAGAGTCTGATCCTCCCTTGATGCAGTTTTGAACCATTCCCGTGTGTCCTGGCACTGGATCCCAGGGAGAAGAGCTCAGCATCTCCCTCTCCACTTGCCCTCCTGAGGAAGCTGCAGAGAGCCATGAGGTCACTCCTCAGCCTCCTTTTCTCCAAACTAGACAAGCCCAAAGTCCTTAGCTGCTCCTCAGAGGACATGCCTTCCAGCCCTCCCACCAGCTTTATTGCCCTCATCTGGGCACATTTGAGGATCTAAACACCCTTCTTAAATGGTGGGGCCCAGCACTGCCCACAGTACTCCAGGTGAGGCCGCACCAACACTGAATACAGTGGGATAATCACCTCTTTTGACCAGCCAAGTATGTTTGATGCACCCCAGGATGGTGTTTGCTCTTTTGGCTGCCAGGGCACATGGCTGGCTAATATTGAGCTCAATGTCAACCAGCACCCCCAGGTCCCTTTCTGCAGGGCTGCTCTCCCACCACTCCTCTCCCAATTTAGACGTGTGTCCAGTGTTAATCTGTCGCAGGTGCAGAATTCAGCATTTATTCTTGTTTAATTTCATGTCATGATGATTGCCCGATGCTCCAATTTACCTAGATCCCTCTGCAAGGCCTCTTGTCCCTTAAGAGTCTCAACAGCACCTCCCAGGAGCATTCAGCTCCTGCATCTAGGTCATTGATAAAAATGTTGAACAACCTGTGTGCTAGGAAAGGTTAGAGAAAATTGCAAATTTGCTGTAGCGGCCAGATCTCTCAAAGAAGCAAAATCTAAATTCCAGATGCTTAGATGATTTATGCCACTAGATTTGGGACCAGGCTTTGAGCCAAAAGCTTTAATAATGATTATATTGAACCATATCTTTAACTCTTCTTTGTTGTCACTTTTGCTATTTCCTAAAGGTCCTCAATACATTTTCTGTAGGAAGAAATTTTGAAGCACTATTTATAATATTTTTTAAACATTTTTTTACAGATTAAAGTATTTCTGCTTAAAATTTAGTTTGTTACTAAATGGATTTTAGACATTGTAGTTTTCAGGTGTTCACAGGCAGGATACCACAGATCTTATTATTTAATAAGATGATTAATTTATATTAATATAACATTTCTGTTCAGATCATAACGTTGTGCATGATGCTTAATTCTGAAGATGGTAATGGGTTAAAACTCCAAAGAAATGCTTTCTTTTCTCAGGACATCAAATAGACAGAAATATTGTCTGTCCATTATGACATCCCAGAGCTCTTTATAAATTTTTAACATCTTTAGAGAGAAATGAAATTATAAGAGAGGTTAACTTGAAATGACATGTTACAGTTTTCTCAGTGACCATATAATAATAAATAATAATAAACATTAATTACAATTATTAGCAAGTTGCTAGACTTATGATTAGGAAATAATCCTAAGTACCTCGAAAAGTAAGACTTTTAAGATGTTAGAAATCTATTGCAGTGGTTAATGTGTTCTGCGATGAGAATCATTTGCTTACTTCAGTATTCTGTATAGCTGACTTTCATAAGTCCTTGAGTTTGATGGTAGAGAGTGTGTCTTCTGAAAGTGAGTCTGATACTTTGATTTATGAAAATGTTGTAGAAATAAAACAAAAAACAAACCAAAAAAAAAGAAAAAAAAAAAGAAAAATGGGACACCTGGAGGAATGATACACAGCAGTGTAAATGTAGGGGGACAAGCCAAATATCTTGAAATGTACATCACGCTCTGAGATAAACAGTCTTCCTGTTTTTTCTTACAGATGAAAAAATACAGTGCAGAGTCACCTGATTCACATGCTCAGCATACCAGCAGCGTTCTTAATGTAACTCAGGTTGAGTGAGACTGACTTTGCAGAGGTAGCATTGTTCTGTTTGTTGGATTTGAAGTAGCATCCTGTGAATGCTCATACTGCATGTTGGGCTTTACTGTGAAAAAAATGAGGAAATTACTCTATAGAAGTAGAAAGCAGAGTTTCATAGGAAGAGATTTGAGCCAAGCAAGAATAAAGCCTGTTTGACACCTTAGTGATGAATAAGTCTTGCTCCAGCTGTAAGCCTTGGAGCGAATTTCAACCTCAGCAAACAAATGATGAATGGGCAATGTCATCTAATTGTTTTTGTGTTTGAAAGATCAAAACGGTGAGGCACAGTTCAGGAGTGAACTACACAAACATTGCTATCAGGAATACACTTTTAGAAAAGTGAATATTCACCAAGAGTACCAGGCAGAAAGTTGATCAGTAAATGCACAGAAGTGACACCCCCGCCTCTCCTTCCCATCTTCAAAAACCACTACATGTGTCCTCCCAGCCCCACTGTCCCAAAATTCCAAGAGGAATCAATCAATCATTGAGGACTAAAATAAGAGGGGCTGTAGAAACACTGAAGGCTTTGTATGCCTTATTTCTAAAGTCAGCTCAATATGTGAATTACAAAAGTATGCATTACCTAATCATTCACTAAAATAAAATAGTAACAGAAAAATGTTCCTCGTTGCACCCAATATTTGTAATTAATACTTATTTTACATACTGGAAAACAGGTTTTAAAACTTTTTTCATTAAGCTAGCATATACTTTTAGTGATGTAAAAGGGACAAAAATGAAATTTGAAGCCTTAGTCAGGCACTCCTGAACTCCAAACTCTTCAAGGATAAAGGAGATAATACATTTATTCCTGAGCTGGAATTATGTTCTATCTATTTTGAGGGTGCTCACAGAAATGTGAGCCTTTCCATGAAGAAAAATATTTCTATTCTGGCAATGCTGTTGGAGAATGCCCGTCTAAAATAAGTCACATTTAGGAGCAGTTGTATTTGTTGACATGTTTGAAGTGTCTGCGAGTAAGCAGGTTTAAAATATGTCCTTTTTCCTTGACCTGGTACAGAACCACCAGAAAATTGTGGCAAGGAGAGATGCAAAATTGGCCAGCATAAATGAAATATATCAAGAGGAGTAAGGTTATGAAGTAGGCATTGAAAGCTGCTGTTATGCAAGAGATAGCTTATGGCATGCATTTGTCAGCTGTGTGATGAAATTCATGATTCAAATCCAAACACTCTGTAGTAAGTGCTGCAAACTATTTACTTGGGGTAATGGGGTGAATCATGAGTATGTTCAATCCACTGTCACAGTGTAAAATGTCAGAAACATTGTCCAGGGTTTTGTCTCAAACCAGAATACACTGTAGAAGCAGGAATATGTCTGAAAGAGCTCTGTTGGATAAAATTCTTTCTTATTTGGACTGGAATATTGGCTTATATTAAAAGCAAGCCATCTACTCCTTTACCCACAGGAGATCTGACAAATTCATATTAAAAGGACTATATTATTTTGTAACCATTAGAATACTTAAATGTAAAGTAATATTTTTTCAATGAGACCAATACATACTTTTCAAATTCAGGAATGCAAATATATATTTTTTTCATTGTTCTGTTTTTATTAACACATTTACTTGACTTTTAAGATTTATACATTGCAACAATTCAGTATGTACTGGACATCACAATGAAACAGGGCAAACAACAGAAAGACTACAATTAGAATAACAGCGTGAATAATAGTGTGAAACTGCTAAAATAAGTTATATAGGTTTGGGGAGGTATTTTTTTGACTGTCAGATTTGTTATGCAAAAGGTATTACATATAGACTCTAGAGTATTATACAGTACATTGGAAACCAGGAAATTGATTCAAGTGGCTCTATCCATTCACTGTGGTAGCTATTGTTCAATATCCACTTACAAGTGTAAAATTTCACCTGAGGTAGGATGCCAGATAATTTATCTTGTATATAAAGTAAAACAAATGTTTAATGTAAAAGTAAAAGTGTGTGGCATTTCAGAAATTTTATGAAGATGTAGACTGCTTATGGTTAAGTTTCATAATGTTAAGACATCTCAGATTGGGCATTATTGTGGATAAGTATTGCATAAATTTGATCACAAATTATCTAGGTACCTGGGTACATGGCAGAGCTTTCATCTTATATCTGCTTGTTTTCAGATGTTGACCTCATTTTCAGCTGACTCAGAAAGTACTAGCTTGGTGCCCACCAAGCTGCTCTCTCACTCCTTCTCCTCAGCAAGGCACGGGGACAAAATAAGATGAAAAGCTCACAGGTTGAGATAAGGACAGGGAGATCACTCACCAATTACCATTGCAGGCAAACCAGACCCAACTTGGGGAAGATTAATTTAATTTATTGCCAATTAATAACAAAGTAGGATAGCAAGAAATAAAAACCAAACTAAAACCACCTTTTCCTCACCCCCACATTCTTCCCAGGCTCAAATTCACTACTTCACCCCCAAATCTTCTGCCTCTTTCTCCCATCCTGAGTGGCGGAGGGTAGGGTGGGGAATGAGAGTTGTGGTCAGTTCACAGCACTTTGTCTCTGCCACTCCTTCTCCTCACGCTGTTCCACTGTGGGGTCCTTCCCATGGGCTGCAGTCCTTCAAGAACTCCTCCAGCATGGTTGCTTTTCTGTGGGGTACAGTCCTTCAGGGACAGACTGCTCCAGCATGTTTCCTCCATAGGCGTCATTTCCTGCCAGAAAACTTGTACCTGCATGGGGTCTTGTCCACGAGCTTACTCCTCTGTGCGTTTTCCATGGGCTGCTGCTTCCTTCAGGGCACTTCTACCTGCTGTGGCATGAGGCCCTCCATGAGCTGCTTAAGGGTGGATATCTGCTCCAGCATGGTCCTCTATGGGCTGCAGGGGAACAACCTGCTTCACAATGGTCTTCTCCACAGGCTGCAGGGGAATCTCTGCTCCAGCATCTGGATCACCTCTTCCCCCTCCTTCTTCACAGACCTTGGTGTCTGCAGGGCTGTTTCTCTCATGTTTTTCTCCTCTCTCACAGATGTTGTGCAGTGGTTTTTACCCTTTCTTAAATACGTTATCACAGGGGCACCACCAGCATCAGTGATGGACTCAGATTTGGGCAGCAGCAGGTCCGTTTTAGAGCTTGCTAGAACTGGTTATGTCCAATGTGGGGTCAGCTGCTGGTGTCTTCTCACAGAAGCCATGCCTGCAGGTCCTCACCGCCTCCCCCTCTGCAAAAACCTTGTCACATAAACCCAGTACAACTAGACAACAACACTGATTTCCGGTTCGAGCTTTCATTCAACCCATTTGATCCTAAACTGGAGGGTTAGACTAATATTTTTCACAGACACATCTGAATTGAGGCAGACTGTGACAGTTCATTCCTTCCCAAGTTACACAAGGTGCTGTACATAGCAGTGGGCCAGTGCCTTATGAGAAACACCAGTTTATATAGTTTGAAAGATAGAAAAGGAAAGGAGTAATATTTATAGCAGTATGGTAATATTTATAGGTTGTCACAAGCAAATCTAATGAATTTCATCACATCAAACTGTTTCCAAAGACCAAATGTTATACTGAAATGTTATTTGAAAAGCACATGAACTTTTATACTTTGACTGACACTGCCAAAGCTTTAGTTGTGTCCAGTTTGGGTTATTATAGTTCAGGACTTGAACTTATCCAAAATAAACCAGCAAGTTTATCAAACATCTTGAAAATAAAACTTATCACAAAATACCAAGTTTAGATGTTGTTTAGGTTGTTATGCCAACTACCCTTTCAGAGCTATTTCACGTGATTATCAAGACTGGAAGTACCTCATGTTAAGAATGTACCACTCGGTGTTGCGTAATGAAATGTTCACTAGAACAGAGAAAAAGGACAGGGACATGGATATTGTAACCAAACCGTCATGAACAGGAATATGATTCATTCCCTGCTCTGCAAGTCTCTTCTAAGGGAATTTCTTCCCAGTAGGCTTTGGAGGTTTTGTGGCCTAACAAAGATATTAAGCGGTTTCTAAGCCAGGAGTTCAGGAGCACACTGGAAGTGTGGGACAGCCAACCTTGAAGCCTTTTATATTACAGAGTTGAAGGGATGTCATCTTGGTTTAGTTAATTTTTTGTTTGTGTTTGTTCGTCTCTTTGTTTGTTTTGGTGGTGTAAGTGGTGGTAGGCTTACAAATTTTAGCATATATATTCATCTCACAAAATGGCAGCAGTACTACAAAGAGAAAGGAAGCTTCTATAAAATGCCTGGGAGACGGCTTCTTTGAAAAGGTGCTTCATAAATAGACCTGGAGTGAGGCACTCCAGAAAGCAAGAGGGACATGACTTGAGTCAGAGTGTTTGCAACTTTCCAATGAGACTGCAAGAACACCTTCTCAGGCAGCAATAATAAAGAAAGTACTTGAGAAAAGGAAGGAGTGGAAGCTCTTGTACGCGTATGTCTTTTTTTTTTCTGACTCAGATGGTAATAGCAGTTATCAGTGGAGTGCCCACATATGGTTATTGCTAATTCCTCAGAAACCATTCGCAGTTTGTTGTCAAACAATCCTATGTTTTCTAGTAGATCTGACAGTTTATCTGGGGGAGTTCTAGAGAGTCCACTTAAGAAGAAAAAGGGTGTCGTATCTGAGTGAATAGGGACTCATCTGACTCAGAAGTTGATTTGCTTCAGCATTTCCAATACTGTGCAGTCTTTCTAATGGATTTGAAACCCACCAGTAATGTTTATGATAACCATTCATAGGAACTAAATTACTTGCTCCTAATCTATAAGAAGAGAATCCTTTTTCAATTTTTGAGTATTTCTTAAGGTAGTGAGGAAAAGAACCTGAGTGAATAACTGCAACAGCTTTGGCTCCATTTTTCTAAGCCTGCAGACAGTATAATTTACTGTTGAGCAATGCTTTTAACTAGACTAGCAAAACAAAAATACACTGAGTTTGGAACAGCAACATTTTACTAATCCATCATAGTGAAGCAGATAATGCAAGCAGTAGCCTGAATTCTTACTAACTCAAAAAGGAGTGTTTGTGCATGTGTGTTGATATGAACCTGATTGCCCAGAATGTATGTTTCTCCATTTCTGAAGTTTATGCCTGAGAGAACCCACAGGAGTACAAATTCCCTCCAGGTGAAAGAGTAAAGGTCCTCTCTTCACTTCACGTTCTGATTTATTATTTGGAAGGGTTGCTGAGAATGTAGCCATACTATATGTTAAAAAAAAAAATAATGCTATTAGCAGCAATCTGATCAAGTCTGATCAGTATTAACTGTAGAAAGTTTTTCAGTGACATGGGGCAATATATATATTTGTATGTATATAAGAAATATATATTCACACACAGACACACATGTATGTATATAAAAGTAAACATCCATTTTTATTTTGTTTTTAGAAAAAGGTTTTGATTGATATGTTGTTAATCACTAAATCAGTCTCCATGTAGCATAAAAATATGATGCTTTCCCAGCTATCCCATTTCTTTTTCAAGGACTTTGAGTGTGTGTGGATTCATTGTTGCATTTTTCCCCAGGGAATTTTATTCTATAGATGGGGTCCCAGGTATTGTCACGATCACTTATAAATCTGTTCATCAGTACAATGCTAGGAATTCATGTTGTAGGATCATGGGTTAAGTGAGATTGTCCAGTTGTGATCTGATTGCAATTGCAAACCTTAAGCATTGTGTTTTCAGGCATTGCCTTTTTAAAAATTTGCAAGTTTTCCTTACAAGCATTATTTCAGAGACAGTTGATACATTAAATATTTTTCTATTTTTATAGTTGTATTCTTACCTAAACCCCAAAATTAATATTAAAAATTTACTTTTCTTCTCATACTTATAATTCTAAAGTACCATACCATTTTAAGCATTAATAAGTGTAGAATGGGAAGGTATAGATTGCTATGATGGATTAATTGATTAACTTTATATCATCTTTCATTGCCATAGTGACTACCCATCTGCTTATAGTGTTTTAAAAGTAGTTATTCAGTATGACCCTTTTGAGAAACAGGATTACTAATTCAAAAATGCCAAAGTAATCTGTTTTCCTCTTTTGTTTCATACTGAAAAGCTATCGTGCAATTTTAAGCAGAAAAACATTTTTTTAAAAAAATTAGAATCATACAAAAAATAACCTTTTGATCCAATCTTCCTTAATGATTGCAATTTAAGTATTTTTTTATAGCACAAGAAAACAAAAGCAAACGAAAATCTTTAAATATCCCCTATAAGTTCAGATTTTCCACCCAGCAACTGCATTACAGGAGTAGAACTGTTGTGTTGGAGTTTGTTCAGGAAGTCACCAGAAGTGTATTGTAATTCACGTGTATCTTATTTTTACTCCCTAGTTAGCCTTTGCAGCTTTTGCAGGTCAACCTATTTTATTATTTCCATTCCTGTAACCTTCTGAGCTGTGTGGGTGAATCAGCTAGTGGTATACTTCCCTCCCAATTAGTAAACTAGAGAAGTTGTAGTCACTGTGCAACCAGAGAGGCCATCTTTCAAATGAGACATATGAACAAGGTTATGATCTCTCACTAATTTGTCATATCTCGCAGAACATGTTGCAAAACTGGGAACTTTGTTTCTTTTGCCTGAGGCTTAGCTTGCTAAGACTGCAATCAATACTGATTTTTACTTAAAATTTTGTAAAATTTTGCTGAATTAAATAGCAAAAATGTTTGTATTTGTCACCATTTTAGATGTATGGGGCCTGATCCCCATGTTGTAAGTAACACACATCTGAACATCCTGTAAAAATTATTGACAATCAAATTTCTCTGTTTATTTTCACCATTGGTTTAATGTTACTTGTCTTTTGACTTTATACTGAACCTGTTCTTTTTCTTTCTTCAGAGTACAATAAAATATTTGATCCATAAAATAAATTGTGTTAAGTGTGAAACCTCAATCAAAATTCAGTATTTGTAGTTAGAATTTGGCTATCCAATACCTTGTACTCCTACAATACCTGCAACTGGTTAGATATCAAAGGGCTTTAAGAACCTTAACTAAAGACATTAAATTAAAGTTTAAACCTACTAGTAATGTCTTCAGGTTAACATTTTTCTGTAATCTTGGGGATTGTATTTTAGTATTACAACATGCTTGTAAGGTAGGGGGGTAAAATAATCTCCATTATATTGACACAAGTGAAACCTTCCACTTAGTTGCACAGAGAGCTCAAACTCTGAATAATTTCAGCTAGTGTCAGACATAGCTCTCCTCTTAAACTTCAGATATTTCTCCTGCAATTCCATCTGCAAATTGTTTGATTGCATGCCAAAGCCATTAGGTGGGATTGATTTACAACACTTCTCATATTGTTAAAAAGAAGCCATATTTTACCTCAGAAGCAGCACCACACTGATGATGGGTGAAGTGCCTTTTTAATTATGTATACTTTAGAGACTAAAAAGCTAAAACATGTGTTAAGAGTTTCCCTAATCATCTTACTGTAAAGGAGGTTTCATATCATTCTTGTATCCATTTTCCCTTTCTATGTTTTCCCTTCTAGGTTTCCATGACATTTTAAAAGTATGTCAATGAAGTAGCTATTTCAATAGTGTTCCTCACAGTGCCATGTATTAAAAACAACTCTGTCATGTTCAAAGCCCTCCCTTACTTTTATAGAAGAAAGCCACTGTTTTACTCTTGAAGTTTAGATTCTTCCTAATGTCCTTCTCAACACCAGAGCTTTCACTAGTACTGTTCTTCACTCCATTTGTATAATCTATGTTTCAAGTTTTCAGATCTGTTGGGTTTTGGGGTTTTTTTAAATTTATTTGTTAGCATGACATTGGCTAACTGAAAAGATCAATACATTATTTGGCACAATTGCTAATTCCGGATCAGACGTATGAATGATCTCTTTGTAGTGAATTGATAAATAATTCTACTGTTTCTTCATCTGATTTTTTCAATAACAAATATTTTCTTTTCCTTGCAAATAGTGGTTTAATCTATTTTATACAATTTATATGACACGCAGTCCTTGTGAAACAGTATGGAGTTTTTCTCAGTAGATAATGCCATCCTCCTTATTTTTTGAAAACTACCATGTAAACACTTTTTATTAGTAGTACTTAAAACACTAATCAAGCATTTAACTAATGTTTTAAACAAATCTCTGCATTTCATGTCCATATTAAGGTGTTTGGCACTAGAGTGAATTTTCTCCCATACCGTATCCTGGGGTGCATCAAGCACAACATTGCTAGCGGGTCTAGGGAAGTGATTGTCTGTGCTGGTGTGACCTCACCTGGAGTACTGCGTGCAGTTTTAGGCGCCACGGTACAAAAAGGACATCAAACTATTGGAGAGTGTCCAAAGGAGGGCAACAAAGATGGTGAAGGGTCTAGAGGGGAAGACGTATGAGGAGAGGCTGAAGTCCCTTGGTTTGTTCAGCCTAGAGAAGAGGAGACTGAGGGGAGACCTCACCGCGGCCTACAACTTCCTCACGAGGGGGAGCGAAGGGGCAGGCGCTGATCTCCTCCCTCTGGTGACCAGTGATAGAACCCGAGGGAATGGAATGAAGCTGTGATGGGGGAGGTTTAGGTTGGCTATCAGGAAAAGGTTCTTCACCGAGAGGGTCGTCGGGCACTGGAACAGGTTCCCCAGGGAAGTGGTCACAGCACCGAGCTTGACTGAGTTCAAGAAGCATTTGGATAATGCTCTGGGTCATATGCTCTGATTCGGCTGGTGCTGTGTGGAGCCAGGAGTTGGACTCAATGAGCCTTATGGGTCCCTTCCAACTCAGGATATTCTATGATCCTATGATTCTATGATGTGAGAATCCAAAATCTTTCTTAGGGATGAACTGGAATATTCAGGGATGAATGGTAGAATGATGGTATTTTTTTTTCCACCTGTATTTTCTACCCCTATTTCATAGTTATTTAAGCACATAGACAACTCACAACTTAAAATTAGAATAGATTTAAAATAATAATTGAGGAAATTTTATTTGAAGTTATTAATAAATGTTGTTAATGTTTTGGACTTAGATAGCTGTCTTTTCTTGGAATTCTCTTGTAGCACTTCCTTAGCTAGGTAGGTAGCATCTTCCCCATTGTTCTAATGTTAATCCCAAAGGATGCATCATCTGTCACTAAATGTTCAATATTAAACTGCTCATTTTGTTTCCTTTCATTCACTCTTGAAGCAGAGCACAAAACAGTCCCTCTGGCATGTTCATAAAATCTGTGATCTCACTGATTAAAATGTAGAGAAGCTGGCATTTTCCTTTTATCTACAGTCCATCATATCTTTATTGTTTTAATCTCTTTAATGCTGTGTTTCTACTCTGTCTTTAGCATTGGTATTTTTGTTTGGGTTTGTTTTTTCTTTGTGTTTTGTTCCCCCCCCCCACTTACAGCACACTAATTAGACACAACCAAAAATATTGCAAATAAATTTCTCATGTAACTCTCTGTGATAACACTTGAAGCATGCCTTCATAGTATTTGTGTAGTCTGCTATCATAATTTGAAGGTAAAGTACAAAAATTTGATGTCATTTAAAACTGCATGTCTTTTATGCAAAAGTCATCAGTTCTTAAATATTTTTTAAATGTACCTTATCCCCTTTTGACCTTTTTCCCTTTGCTCTTCAGATTTTACTGTTAAGATTAGAAACTTTTTAAAAAGCTATTTCCAAATATCTGTATTGCTCTTCTGATTTTACCATCTTTTTAACAGGATATCCAACAACGCTGAGGTTTAACCCCAGCCAGCAACTAAGCACCACACAGCCACTCGCTCACACCTCCCACCCACAAGGGAGGAGAATGGAAAGAAACTCAGAGATTGAGATAAAGACAGTTTAATAGGATAGCAAAGGAAGAGAATAATAATAGTAACAACAACAACAACAATAGTAATAATAATAATAATGATGCAATTGCTCACCACATGCAGAAGGAAAAAAAGACAACAATGCCCAGTCTGTTTCCGAGCAGCAATCCGAGCTCCCAGCTAGCTTCCCCAATTCTATACAGAGCCTGACGTTCTATGGCAGGGAATGTCCCTTTGGCCAGACTGGGTCAGCTGTCCTGGCTGTGCTCTCATAGCTTCTGGTGCACCTGGCAGAGAGTGAGAAGCTGAAAAGTCTTTGATTTAGTGTAGACACTACAATTACCTAGCAACAACTAAAAACATCAGTGTGTTATCAACATTATTCTCATACTAACTCTAAAACACAGCACTATACCAGCTATGAGAAAGAAAATTAACTCTATCCCAGCTGAAACCAGGACAGTATGCACCCCTTATTCCATAGCATCTATGTCATGCCCAGGTCCCATACTTACCAATACATTCCAATTAATCACCATCACTTTTCCTGTCTTTTAATATATACATGCAGATATCACTCCCTTAATCCATGGGCCATCCCTCTGAAATGTCTGTTGAGTTCATTTAGTCCATGAATTTTGGGGTCCATCTGTCATAACAGTCTCTCGGGGCAGAGGAGATCATGTGTGATGTTGTTCCAGAAATGAGTCCCATTGTCTGCTCAACTCTTTCTGGGGTGCCATGTCACCACAGGACTTGTTTTTCAAGGCCCAGGATAGTGTTCTGGGCAGTGGCATGGGTCATAGGGTATGCTTCCAGCCACCCGGTGGTTGCTTCCACCATTGTAAGCACATGGCGCTTACCCTGGCGGGTTTGTGGGAGTGTGATATAATCAATCTGCCAGGCCTCCCCATTTTTATATTTCAGCCATTGTCTTCATATCAGAGAGGCTTTAACCACTTGGCTTTCTTGATTGCAGCACATGTTTCATATTCACGGATAACCTTTGAGATGGTGTCCATGGTCAAGCCCACCCTTCAATCACGAGCCCATCTGTATGTTGCATCTTGTCCTTGATGGCCTGAGATGTCACAGGCCCATTGAGCTATAAATAATTCACCTTTATGTTGCCAGTCCAAATACACCTGAGCTACTTCAATCTTAGCAGCCTGATCCACCTGATGGTTGTTTTGATTTTCCTCAGTGGCCTGAATCTTGGGTATGTGACGTACTTTTAGATTTAGCTTCTCTAGCCAGGCAGCAATATCTGGCCACAATGGGGCAGCCCAGAAGGGTTTGCCTCTGCGTTGCCAGTTGCTCTGCTTCCATTGCTGTAACCACCCCCACAGGGCATTGGCCACCATCCATGAGTCAGTATAGAGGTAGAGCATCGGCCACTTTTTCAGTAATATCTAAAGCTAGTTGGATGGCTTTCACCTCTGCAAAATGACTCAATTCACTTTCTCTTTCAGCAACTTTTGTGACTTGTAGAGGACTCAACACAGCAGTCTTCCACCTCCGATGCTTACCTACAATGCGACAGGACCCATCAGAGAACAGGGCATATTGCTTCTCATTTTCTGGCAGTTTGTTATACAGTGGGGCCTCTTCAGCACATCTCACCTCCTCCTCTGGTGATATTCCGAAATCTTTGCCTTCTGGCCAGTCCATGATCACTTCCAAGATTCGTGGGTGACTGGGGTTTCTTATTTGAGCCCACTGTGTGATCAGTGCACATAGCATCAGTTGCATGATACGTAGAGGGGATCCTCTGTTCGAACATCCAGCCCAGCACTGGCAGTCAGGGTGCCAGGAGGAGCTGTGCTTCAGTACCAACGACCTCCAAAGTGGCTCAAATCCCTTCATATGCTGCCAACACCTCTTTTTCAGTTGGAGTGTAGCAGCCTCGGATCCTCCGTATCCCTGACTCCAAAACCCCAGGGGTCAACCTCGAGTCTCCCGTGGTGCTTTCTGCCAGAGACTCCAGGTAGGGCCATTCTCCCCAGCTGCAGTGTAGAGCACATTTTTCACATCTGGTCCTGCCTGGACTGGCCCAAGGGCTACTGCATGAAATATTTCCTGTTTAATTTGTTCAAAGGTTTGCCATTGCTCAGGACCCCATTTGAAATTGTTCTTCTTCTGGGTCACCTGACAGAGACGGCTTACAATCAGACTGTAATTTGGAATATGCATGCTCCAGAAACCCACAATGCCTAAGTCTGTGTTTTCTTTTTGTTAGTTGGTGGAGACATGGCTGCTGTTTTGTTGATCACATCCTTTGGGATCTGACAACACCCATCTCAACATTTAATTCCTAAAAACTGGATCTTGTGTGCAGGTCCCTTGACCTTACTTTGTTTTATGGCAAAAATGGCTTTCAGAAGGATTTGGACTATTTTCTTCCCTTTCTCAAAAACTTCTGCTGTGTTGCCCCATATGATGATATCGTTAATGTATTGCAGGTGCTCTGGAGCTTCACCCTGTTCCAGTGCAGTCTGGATCAGCCCATGGCACATGGTGGGGTTGTGTTTCCACCCCTGGAGCAGTTGGTTCCAGGAATACTGGACGCCCCTTCAAGTGAAAGCAAACTGTGGCCTGCACTCTACCACCAAAGGCATTGAGAAAAATGCATTCTGGATATCACCTTGGTCATATCACTTGGCTACCTTTGACTCCAGTTCATATTGACGTTCTAGCATGTCTGGCACGGCAGCACTCATCAGCGACGTGATTTCATTCGGGCCACGGTAGTCTGCTGTCAGTCTCCACTCTCCATTACACTTTCATACAGGCCATATGGGACTGTTAAAGGGTGAGCGGGTTCTACTGGTCAGTCCTTGGATCTCCAGTTGATAAATCAGCTTATGGATGGGAGTCAGGGAGTCTTGATTGGTGTGACATTGCCACTGGTGCACCATTGTGGTAGTGATTGGCACCTGTTGTTCTTCAACCCTGAACAACCCCACAACAGAAGGGTCTTCCGAGAGACCAGGCAAGGTAGACAGCTGTTTAATTTCCTCTGCCTTAAAGGCAGCTATTCCAAAAGCCCACCGGTACCCTTTTGGGTCCTTGAAATGCCCTCTCCTAAGGCCGTCTATGCTAAGGATGTACAGAGCCTCTGGGCCAGGCACAATGGGGTGGTTTTCCCACTCATTCCCAGTTAGACTCACTTCAGCTTCCAATGGAGTCAAATGTTAGGCAGAAGGGTTCTGCTCCTTTACAGCTGGATGTCATTAGGGTACAGTGTGGCACTGGTATCTACTAGAGCCTTATACTCCTGGGGATCTGATGTGCCAGGCCATCAAATCACAGTCCAGTAAACCCGGTTGTCCCTTTCCTTCACCTGCCTGAAGGCAGGATCCCTCTAGTCCTGGTCATTATATTCATTACCTTGTTACTCACTTCTTTTAAGTACATATCAGAAGCTCCTTCCATAAGATTAGAAGTAAGATTAGTCCTCTTACTCTGTCTGGGGAACTACCCACTGGAGAGTGCAGCAGCAATTTTCCTGGAAGAACCCTCATTTGAGACTGTTTTCCCTTGCAATTCACGTACCCATGCCTCTAGGGTCGAGGTAGGTTTTCCATCCCACTTCCTAATGTCCTGTCTGTGGTCACACAGGTAAAACCACAGGGTGATTTGTGGTGTGTACCCTCTGCATCCTCCTTCTTGAGCAGAGGATCGCTTACTCCTAACAGCTGAGATACTGGTCTGTACAAGCGGGGAATTGGACATATCCTCTTTCTGTTGCCAGATCTCCTGGGAAAGTTTCTCGAACAAGTTTTCAGATTTTTTCAGACAGTCTTTCCACAGCTGAGACACAGGCCCATAGGAAGGAAGAAAGATTTTCTTTGTTGAAGTTGGCCAGCCACTTCATTCCTTGTTGGTACCTCTTCATCTTTGCAGGCCAGTACTGCCAGTGATTTGGCATACGACAGTGGTGCGTTCTGTACAAACCTCCACCACATGGGTCAGGTACATCGGACTTCCTCTGGATCTGTGGGTAACTGCACATTGTTCGGGTCATAATAAACCATCTCCCACATGGCTGACTCCCTCAGGTGCTGTATACCTCTCTCCATGGTGGTCCACTTGCCTGGGTGACATATAACATCTTCTTTGAAGGGATACCTTTTCCTCATGCCTAACAAGAGTTGACTTCAGAGGCTGAGGGCTTATGTTCCTTTTCCAATCACCTTGCAATGTCCCCTTCCCTGGACAGAGATCCCAGCTGCTTGGCTTCCCCACCCTCTAATTCCAGGCTACTGGCCCCATTATCCCAGCATCAGAGCAGCCAGGTGATAGGTTGTTCACTTAATTGACAGCTGTAATCTTTCCGCATAACTCTCTTTAAGATCGTGAATTCACCATGAAAAATGGGAAAAGGACAATCTGTGTTCAATATTTTTGTGGTTATTAGAGTAAAATACTTTCTTTATCTGTTTATCTCATCTTATCTCTCGAAAAGTTTGGCATCCAATTACTGTTATGACTGTGAAAAAGCACATATTTTTCCAAGTCAGTACATTTATTCACTTGACCCACAGGCATGACAAAGAAGTACCTATTGATCAACAACCTGGATCTCATAGAATATTCTATAGCTCTTATACAACTTGGCTTACAATAGTACCTGAAGACGTTGTTATCCTTAGATAATAAGAGTTAAGGATCATTAGAGTAATGAGTGATTTGACTGTCTTTAATTTTGTCTCTTACAGTCTTCCTCAAAGGCAAAAAACAGCATGAATGATACAGTGTTATTTTGTATAATTCATTTCTATGTATGTACATGCATAGGGTTTATATGTATTTAAGACAAAATAGTCCTTACTGTGTAAAAATTCTTGAGCTGTAAGGCAAAAATTGCATCTTGCAATGTTTGGCCAGTGAGTAAGGGAGCGTGTTTCAAGTTCAGCAAACTTTGCATTGATTACTTATTCTGGAACATCTCTTCCTGTGCAGCTTGTCAACTGTCAACTATATTGGAAGATGCTGTATAGCGTCAGCTGGTACCTGGTGTGAGTAAACAGGAAAGTAGTGCAAGCAGGAAATAAAGGATTTAAATTACTTTTAACCAAGACTAGCTAAAGACTTTTGGATTTTTGTCCTTTTTTTTAAAAGTGTCACTTTTATTAGAATTTTTGAAGGCCTTGTTGTTATATTATTATTTTTTCTTCCATTATAAATTATGCATGGTTTTCATAATACTCCTGAATATACTTCTTAAAATAAATTCAAATCTTCATTTCAAATCCAAATGGAAACTGATCCCAAGTATTTAACCCTTAATTTCTGTAAGCACTATACTTTTGCAGCTATTAAAATTTTCTTGTAGTTTTGTTGAGTAGTTTAGTTCTATTCCTATTGAAAGTGGTTACATACATTAAGACATAAATTATCTGCAGAAGTAAGTTCATGAAATCCTTTGGACTTATATTAGCAAAGAGTTTAACTTGAAATATTCACTTTCAGTATTTCTCAAATGCAGTAAAGTGTCTCAATTTTTATTTCATTACAAGAATATCTGCCATTTGGGCTTTAGCTGTAACTGCTTTCCTTTTTTCTACATATACATTTTTTCTGTGGATCTTCACAAGCTGATGACTAAGATCTATGAGTAATACACGAAAATTATAACATGAACTTAACTTCATTTTTCATTAATTCCTATTGTAAAACATTTAGCCTTTAAATTGTTATTTCTGTCATATACTTGTGGTATAATGTCCTCTCTTAATATTCAGAAATAATAGAAAATAATTGGATGAAAAAAATGAAACAAGTGAAAATTCAAATTTTATATGGTGAAAAAAAAATAGTTTGCATTTTCTTAACAAGACATGGCTTCAATAGGACAAGAATAATATATGTTTATGATAAATGATGCAATTGCATATCCCGTGGTGAGTGAAGGAAGCAACATTAAAAAAAACCAACCAAACAACCAAACAAAAAAACCCCCCAAAACCCAAAACACCAAAAACCCAAAAAACCCCTACCAAAAGTCTAAAGCCTGGAGCAGTAAAACTTGTATGTAGGAAACTTATCTGATCTCTGCTGTTTCATGCTGGAATTAAGAGGACTGCTCCTCCAAAAAGAAGGGCTGGGAGAGTAATTTGAATTTGGAGAGGGAGGGAGGGGAGGGGAATGGTTAAGATGCCTTATTATCTCAGTAAATCAACACACAGGATCATCTTCTATCACTTCTGGTACTCCTGAGCTGAATAGAAATACAACTTATTGTTTCCTTTTAAGCCTCTAATATTTAGACAAAAGGTTTATGACAACAATAGGTAGGCATATTGGATTCATATTGTGAGGCTAACACTTTAACTGACTCCCTAACATCTTCATTATAGTAAACAAAATGGAAAAATGCCCAAATAATAATACACCTTACAATAATAGTGTATTATTTTTGAGTAAACAGAGGCTAGCTACAAGGGATTCTTTCCTCACGTCAGCAATGCTAAACTGTATGTATCACTTGTAGCTTAAAAGAAGCATGGAATAAAAATTCTTCTAATCAACAATGCTTTAACATGAAAAGCTGGCAAGAATAGCTTGATTTGCTTCATAACATGACACTAGACTACTTTTTGCTTAACACTGTATGAGGTCTTACTTAGAAGTGCCTTAGTCTATGAGAATCGAAAAGAGCAGGCAAGATGTCATTAAAAACTTAAAAAAGGGAAAAAAGTAAAAAAAAAAAAAAGTCCAGAGATGCCTTTGAAAACTCCTGTTACCTGAACTTGGCAAGTTATTCAACATTCTGACATAGAACAAATAAAGATACCTGCATAAATAATATGTCCTTATGAAGAGCCAGTATGGCTTCTGTACAAGGAAGTTCCAGTTTAAACTCTACTAGGCTGTTCTGAAAAGGTGAATAAAACATACCTAAGGGTTATTCAGCTAATAGACCTGAATTTTATAACAATCTACCTCATCAAAGGTTACTAGGAAAAATAAGTAGCCATGGCAGGGAGGAGGTATGTTTGGAATAGATTAATAACTGTTTAAAAGACAGGAAACTGAAGGTAAGGATAAGTGGTCAGAAGGGAAAAGTGTAACCAGTGGAGTTCTGCAGTGATATTGGCTGGGAGTTATTCTGTTCAATCTGTTTATACTAGCCTAGAAAAGAAAGTGAGCAGTAAGATGAGAAATTTTTCTTATGATGCTAATTTATTCAGGATAAAATTAATAAAGGACAAGGCTGACTATGACAAAATACAGAAGAACTTATTAAATGGTTAGAAAATGAAATTGCAGATGACATTTGGTGTGATGGACTTGCAAAAGAATCCTAACATTTTATTTAGGAAGTAATCATCTCCGCGTTACCATTGTCACTCAAAAAAACCTTGGCGGTATAATGAATTCTTTCTTGAAAATATAAGCTTCAGTGAACAGCAATGATAGAAAAAAATCAAGTGAAATAGTAGGAATCATTAGAAAAAGATTGGAAACAAACCAGAGGACATCACTGTGACATTCTTTAATTTTTTTTTTTTTTTGTCCTTTTGAATACTGAGTGCAGCTCTTTTCTCCCCTTCCAAAAGTTATTTTATAGAACAGAAAATGTTTCAGAGGGAAAAAAATCAAAGATGTTCAGAATTATAGAATGGCTTTTGTATGAAGAACAATCAAGTAATCTAGGATACTACAGCGTGGGAAAAAGACAGCTAATGACAGTTACGATACAGATTTACAAAACTGTAAATGGAGCAAACAGAAAAAAACATACATTGTTCTCTCCTTTGGCAACAAGAACCAGGGAGTATCAGATGAAGGCAGGAGGCACGGATTCAGCACAGAGAAAGGGAATTGGTTTCTTCCACCTCTGGGGGCAGAGACTGGACGGGGTGCATGCTGATTGCTGGTCTGGGTTCAAATAAAGACTGAACTGATCAGGTGAATAGAAATGCTCTGAAGCTTTCTAAAAACACAGAAACTGCATCTGGCCTAAAAAGTCCAACACATGAGCTTTTGTTAGAGACGTGGAGGATATCCATGGAAAATGTATTTGATTGCCTTATTCCTACTCTTTCCCATATACCACCTATGGCCATTGTGCAAGAACACAGATGTGAACTAGATAAAAACTTGTTTCATCCCTGTGCATCCATTTGCATATTCCTTACCTTTTTTTTTTTAAATACAATGTTAGACTCATCTGTGTCACCATATCTGTAAAATCCTGCAAACTCAGATTGGTGACATGTCAAATTTTATTGTGTATTCATTAAACTTTGTTTCTTTCGCCTTTCTTTTAACCTAACCAGGTTATTTTATCCTATTTCTAATTTTTAACAATTAAAATATAGGAATAAATATATAAGCATAAATGACACAATAGAAATGTGTGACTTCCTTTTTTGCTTGTAAAGCATCTACCAGCAAGGGTTACAGGTTGGAGGCTGAAGCCTTGTACATTGTTGCAATAAATCAATATTTAAGAACTTCATAACTTTAAGTATGTAAGTATTAGTTTCTCAGAAAGTTTTAATGGGAGTATTTTACCATATGGACAGAATAGCAATGTATTTGGATTTTTTCACTTTTAATTGTCCTCTTGTTTGCATTTTAAACAAATTCTTTTTTATTCTTCCCAGTCATATGATATTTCCATATCTAGACACAGATTTTAGAATGGCAATATTTTTCCTTGTAATTTTTTTAGATTATAATTAATATTTTCCAGTGAAAAGCTATTTTTCCTTCTGATAAACCAGAAATTTTTCTTTTCATGCTTCTACATGCTACATTAAAATAAAATGAAACAAAAAGATAAAGAACCTGCCCACACCCCCAGACTCCCTTCATTAGGTCTAAAAAATATGACCTTTCAGTATCCTTCTAAGGTACTGGAATACAAAATGAGATGCCACATAGAGTAGATTCATGATTGGAAATTTATTCTCCTCCAGTATTTGAGTTACTCTAAAGAATAAAAATACATTGTGGTAAATCCTATACAAACAGAAGGCATAAAATAATGTCCATTAAGGGGATATTAGCATTCTAAAAGCTAAATATGACTTCTCTATCACATCTTCCTCTGCTGGGTATCTCAGCGGTCTCATCACACTGGATGCACACTGAATCCACTATATTCATGGTGGTTATCTCAGTTAAGGATGATTCTGTTCGTACTTTCTTATATCAGAGAGGAAAGGTACTGTCGTGGTTTTACCCCAGCCGGCAGCTAAGCACCACGCAGCCGCTCACTCGCTCCCACCCCCATCGGGATGGGGGAGAGAATTGGAAAAGTTAAAGTGAGAAAACTCGTGGGTTGAGATAAAGACATTTTAATAGGTAAAGCAAAAGCTGCGCACACAAGCAAAGCAAAGCAAGGAATTCATTCACCACTCCCCATGGGCAGGCAGGTGTTCAGCCATCTCCAGGAAAGCAGGGCCCTGTCACGCGTAACGGTTACTTGGGAAGACAAACGCCATCACTCCGAACGCCGCCGCCCCCCCCTTCTCTTCCCCCCAAGCTCCTTATAAACTGAGCATGACGTCATATGGTATGGAATATCCCTTTGGTCAGTTTGGGTCACCTGTCCTGTCTGTCTCCTCCCAACTTCTTGTGCACTCCCAGCCATCCCGCTGGCAGGGCAGTGCAAGAAGCAGAAAGGGCCTTGGCCCTGTGTAAACACTGCTCAACAATAAGTCCATAGAACAAAAACATCTCTATATTATCAACACTGTCTCCAGCACAAATCCAAAACATATCCTCACACTAGCTACTATGAAGAAAATCAACCCTCTCAGCTAAAACCAGGACAGTACCCTTCCATCAGAAATTCAACACCTGCAGGAAATAGAAAGGACCTATAACACAGCCCGATAAATACCCTGTTCATCTCAAAAATTTCTATTATGACCAGGTTTTTCCATAGTGTAATCTTATTCAACCTTCACAAAACTTCCAGTGGTTTAAATATGAAACTAATAATTCCGAAGTTAAATCTGTATAAAAACTTTTAAAAATGCAAATTTACACATTTAAACATAGTAATAAAATGCTCACATGACATTACCAGCATTAGCTTTTTAACCATTTTACTACAGTCTTCAGAAATTATCCAACCAGCTTTTCAGTATTCAAAGACATTTCTGGTAATGGTTTCTCCTTTTTTGCAAATATAGAGGAGCCAGGGAGGAGAGGTGCTATGCTGGACCTTGTTTTCACCACCAAGGAGCGGCTGGAGGGTAATGTGAAGCTCATGGGCAGCCTTAGCTGCAGTGACCATGAAATGGTGGAGTTCAAGATCCTCAGGACAGCAAGGAGGGTGCACAGCAAGCTCACAACCCTGGACTTCAGGAGAGCAGACTTTGGCCTCTTCAGGGACCTGCTTGGTAGAGTACCATGGGACAAAGCCCTGGAGGAAAGAGGGGTCCAGGAAAGATAGTTAGTATTCAAGGACCACTTCCTCCAAGCTCAGGAGCAATGCATCCCAACAAAGAGGAAGTCAGGCAAAACCACCAGGAGATCTGCATGGATGTGTATTGGTTTGTGTGGCAAGGTTTTGGTCATGAGGAAGGCTACAGGGGTGGCTTCTGTGAGAGGCTGCTAGAAGCTTCCCCTGTGTTTGATAGAGCCAATGCCAGCCGGCTCTAAGATGGAACTGCTGCTGGCCAAGGCCAAGCCAATAAGCAATGGTGGTAGTGCCTCTATGATAACATATTTAAGAAGGAAAAAAAAAAAGCAGTTTTTGGAGCCAGAGGGAGGAGTGAGAAGATATGAGAATCAACTTTGCAGATATCAAAGTCAGTGAAGAAGGAGGGGGAGGAAGGGCTCCAGGCACCAGAGCAGAGATTTCCCTGCAGCCTGTGGTGAAGAGCAGGCTGTCCCACTGCAGCCCATGGAGGTCCACAGTGGAGCAGAGATTCCCCTGCTGACCATGGAGAACACCACACTGGAGCAGGAGGAGGTTCCTGAAGGAGGCTGTGACACCGTGGGAAGTGCATACTGGTGCAGGCTCCTGGCAGGACCTATGGCCCCATGGAGAGAGGCACCCACACTGGAGCAGGTTTGCTGGCAGGACTTGTGAGCAGCCAGTTTCACTTACCCACGCTGGAGCAGTCTAGTCCTGAAGGACTGTATACCGTGGAAGAGGCCCACTTTGGAGCAGTTTGTGAAGAACAGCAGCCTGTATGAGGGACTCATGTTAAAGAAGTTCATGGAGGACTGTCTCCCATGGGAGGAACGCCACACTGGAGCAGGGGGAGGGTGTGAGGAGTCCTCCCCCTGAGAAGGAAGGAGCAGCAGAGACATGTGATGAACTGACCGAAACCCCCATTCCCCATCCCCCCGTGCCATTGTGAGGGAGGAAGTACAGAATTTGGGAGTAAAGCTGAGCCCAGGAAGAAGGGAGGGGAGGCAGGAGGAGTTTAAAGATTTGGTTTTATTTCTCATTACTCTACTCTGTTTTGCTTGGTCATAAATTAGATGAATTTTTTTCTAAGTTGAGTCTGTTTTGCCCATAATGGTAATTTGTGAGTGATCTCTCCCTGTCCTTATCTCAATCCAGGAGCCTTTTGTTATATTTTCTTTCCCCTGTCCAGTTGAGGACGGAGACTAATAGAGCAGCTTTGGTGGGCACCTGGCCTCCAGCCAGGGTCGAGCCATTACAGGTGAACAAGGAGTGCCTGGACCATCTCAAACAGAAGAAAGGAAGCCTACAGAGAGTGGAAGCAAGGGCAGGTAGCCTGGGAGGAATACAGAGAAACTGTCTGAGCAGCCAGGGATCAGGTTAGGAAAGCCAAAGCCCTGACAGAGTTAAATGTGGCCAGGGACATAAAGGCAACAAGAAAAGGTTCTATAGGTATGTTAATGATGAAAGGAAGACTAGAGAAAATATGGGCCTCCTCCGGAAGGAAAGGGGAAACCTGGTTACCTGGGATAAGAAGAAGGCTGAGGTACTCAATGACTTTTTTGCCTCCATCTTCACCAGCAAGTGCTCTAGCCACACTGCTCAAGTCACAGAAGGCAAAGGCAAGGACTGAGAGAATGAAGAACTGGCCACCTGAAGGTGCACAAGTCCATGGGAACTGATGAGATGCATCTGCAAGTCCTGAAGGAACTCGTGGATGAAGTTGCTAAGCCACTCTCCATCATATTGAGAAGTTGTGGCAGTCCTGTGAGGTTCCCACTGGCTGGAAAAGGGGAAACAGAACCCCCATTTTTAGAAAGAGAAAAAAGGAAGACCTGGGGAACGGTGCAGTCAATGGCTCGTTGTCCAAGTGGAGACCAGTGATGAGTGGCATTCATCAGGGGTCAGTATTGGGACTGGCACTGTTTAACATCTTTGTCAATGACATGTACAGTGGGATTGAGTGCACTCTCAGGAAGTTTGCTGATGACACAAGACTATGTGCTGCAGTTGACACACTGGAGGGAAGGGATGCTATCCAGATGGATCTTGACAGGCTTGAGAAGTGGGCTCCTGCAAACCTCGGGAAGTTCAACAAGGCCAAGGGCAAGGTCCTGCAAATGGATTAGGGCAATCTCAAGCACAAATACAGGTTTGAAGGAGAATGGATTGAGAGCAGCCCTGAGGGGGACTTGGGGGTGTTGGTGGACGAAAAGCTCAACGTGAGCCAGCAGTACACGCTTGCAGCCCAGAAAGCCAACCATGTCCTGGGCTGTATCACAAGAAGCATGACCAGCAGGTCGAGGGAGGTAATTTTGCCTCTCTACTCCGCTCTCGTGAGACCCCACCTGGCATACTGTGTTCAGTTCTGGGGTCCCCAACATAAGAAAGACATGGAGCTCTTGGACTAAGTCCAGAGGAGGGCCACGAAGATGATCTCAAAGGGCTGGAGCACCTCTCCTATGAAGACAGGCTGAGAGAGTTGGGGTTGTTCAGCCTGGAGAAGAGAATGTTCCAAGGAGACCTTCTAGCAGCCTTCCAGTACCTGAAGGGGACCTACAAGAAAGCTTGAGAGGTACTTTTTACAAGGGCATGTAGTGATAGGACAAGGGGTAATGGGTTTAAACTGACGGAGGGTCGATTTAGATTAGATATTAGGAAGAAATTCTTTACTGTGAGGGTGGTGAGGCACTGGAACAGGTTGCCCGCAGAGATTGTGGCAGCCCCCTCCCTGGAAGTGTTCAAGGTCAGGTTGGATGAGGCTTTGGGCAATGTGGTCTGGTGGAGGGTGTTACTTCCCATGGTCAGGGGGGTGGAACTAGAAGATATTTAAGGTTTCTCCTTTGGTCAACATCTCTTACTATTTTTCTCCAAGCCAACTAAATCCTCTTCTCAGTCTAAGAGCCTTTGTTCCTATTTATATCCCTGCTTTTCAATATTCAGAGCATAGTTGTTAAATCTAATGATTTCTTTAGTTTGCTTTGAAGCTTCTTCCACTGGGAATAGGTGACATATGTCAGCCTCCTTGTCAATCTCTGGCTAACTCACTGCACATTGTGGCAATTTTTATAAAATTAGCACAAATTAATAAATTGCATATAGACAGAATCTTGAAATTGCCATAGGAAGACAGGAAAGGAGAAAACAAAAAGCATCCTCATTTACAGCATTTAACCTGGAATTCTTAAAGAAGGGCATAGATGAACATTTATCATCTGTATCGTTAATGAAAATATTTGTAAGAAAAAGTCACTACCATTTACATTCTTAAGGCTGTTTTGGAAATGGATGTCATCTGCCTAGATCACTTCTGAAATCTGGTTTTAATTCTGCTGACAACAGTCTGCAGGAAAGGGATGAATGATCCTTAATCTCACCAAATCTAATCTCATAGTAAATGAAACTGTGTAACTTCATATGAGAAGGAGGAAGTGGATATATAGTGATAGCTCTTAAATGCACTTTCCTGACAAGAACCAGTATGTTCCTGAAATAATTACTTCAGTTTTCCTCCATAGACTGAGACTTGCTATCTTGCAAGGCTTTTAGAAGGAAGGGCAGAAAAAAAAAAAAAGAGTCCAAAGGTCAGTAAGGCCATGCAGGGATTTCATTTGTTTCTTTGAGCATATTGAAAGAAAGATCCTTGGGAAATCATAATTCACATCCTCCTTCCTGCTTTCTCTCCAGTATCATGTTCTGGCCTGTAAATCAGAAGAAAAAGTAAAACTATGCTCTGCACTGCACTAAACCTCATTTTTACAATAATAAGTTGCTCAGAGAGCTGTTTCTCCCTCAACATCCATTGCACTAGCCTGTATTTGTTGAGGGACACTTTCCCATTCGTGGTGGGTTGACCCTGGCTGGGGGCCAGGTGCCCACCAGAGCTGCTCTCTCACTCCCCTTATTCACTAGACAGGGGAGAAAAAGTATAACGAAAAGCTTGTGGGTCGAGACAAGGACAGGGAGAGATCACTCACTAATTATCGTCACGAGCAAAACAGACTGAACTTAGAGAGGAGATTCATCTAATTTATTACTAAGCAAAACAGAGTAGAGGAATGAGAAATAAAATCAAATCTTAAAACACCTCCCCCCCACCCCTCCCGTCTTCCTGGGCTCAACTTCACTCCCGGCTTCAACCTCTGCCCCCTTCAGCGGCACAGGGGGGCGGGGAATTGGGGTTACAGTCAGTTCATCTCATGTTGTTTCTGCCGCTTCTTCATCCTCAGGGGGAGGACTCCTCTCATCGTTCCCCTGCTCCAGCATGGAGTCCCTCTCACGGGAGACAGTCCTTCATGAACTGCTCCAGTGTGGTCTCTTCCATGGGGTGCAGACCTTCAGGAGCAAACTGCTCCAGCGTGGGTCCCCCATGGGGTCACAAGTCCTGCCAACAAACCTGCCCTGGCGTGGGCTCCCCTCTCCATGGGTCCACCGGTCCTGCCAGAAGCTTGCTCCAGTGTGGGCTTCCCACGGGCCACAGGCTCCTTCAGCTCTGGCGTGGGGTCCTCCACGGGCTGCAGGTGGAATCTCTACACCCCCTCATCCTTCCTCCATGGGCTGCAGGGGGACAGCCTGCTTCACCATGGTCTTCACCACGGGCTGCAGGGGGATCTCTGCTCTGGCACCTGGAGCACCTCCTGCCCCTCCTTCTGCACTGACCTTGGTGTCTGCAGAGTTTCTTACATCTTCTCACTCCTCTCTCCGGCTGCAAAAGCTCTCTCAAACTGTTTTTTTTTTCCTTCTTAAATATGTTATCGCAGAGGTGCTGTTTGGCTCGGCCTTGGCCAGCAGCAGGTCTGTCTTGGAGCCGGCTGGCATTGGCTCTGTTGGGCATGGGGGAAGCTTCTAGCAGCTTCTCACAGAGGCCACCCCTGTAGACCCCATCCACTACCAAAACCTTGCCATGCACACACAATACACCATTGTCTTGACACATAACACTCCATGTCTGTAGCTGGTGTCCTTGGGTAAGTTTGAAGATCTCTCTTAATCTTAACTCTATCATTTCCTTAGGCAATGTCCTTTTTGTCTCATAATTTTCTTCAGGACATTTTTCCTGAGTCTTTTCCCCAATAAGCATGTGTGGTTTTAATAGGTATGTTTTGATCAATGTCTGTGATGACTGTACCTGTCTCTTCATTTTCCTTAGAGTTTTGTTACAGAAAGTGAATATAGTGTTTAAGAAGCTTAACTGAGTGTAAAATCCAGCATTATGGGATTTTTATTATTTTAAGCAGCCTTCCTGCAAGTTATAGAGTATTCAAAACTACTATAATGGTTTAAAATTGTGAAATATAAAAGGGATCCATTTTACATACAACAAACTCACCATCTGCTTTTTTTCTTTATTATTCCTAGTCATCACACCTTATCTATTAATACAGATGTCAGCCTTGACATTCATAGCACTATTATGAAGCTTACATCCCCCATAACTTTTTGTTAGTGTCAGCAATACCTAGTTAAACATCCATAAACAAAAAAAAGGATTTTTTTTCTACACTAAATCAACCTTTTTCCGCTTTATAAGTGCATATTAACATTACTGCAGTTACATTGATGCTGTTTTGCCATAGATAATGCACGACTCCAGTTAATATAGCCTTTTGCAAACACTTTGCCATAGGCAAGTTTGTTAAATTTTAGTTTGGGTTGTTTTTTGTGATGCAGTTATAGACTACTACAAATTACTATATCCTCACAAATTCTCTTTGTTCATAAGTAAACCTCTATAAACACAAATTTTACTTTTTAGCCTGTGCTGCCTTTTTTTCCAGTGCAGAGCTATCAGAGCTGCACTAAAACAAGAATAGAGATGTACTTCAGAGAACTGCACAGGAGTTGTGTCCAGTTTAGTATTTCAGCTGTAGGTTTGCCAAAAGAGTGTGATACAGATAGCTGATGGGGAAAGAGCAAAGAGGGAGGTGTGAGCACATCTATGAATTAGGTATTGAATGCCAGGAAAAGATGAGAATTGTAGTCTCACAGGCTTGTACGCGTAAGTAGGGCAGACAGGAAACTGTTAAAATGCCTGCCTCCCTTGCCAAGGGGGACATTGGATAAAATTGTGTTTACTGTGCATGCTTATCTTACACCCTTATTCTAATTACTTGTTTCCTTATGCACAGAGAAGAACAAACCTGTGTTACCCTGTATATGAAGCATACTATTTCTGACAAGCAGAAATATAAGATGTTATCAGGTATTCCTTCTTCCCTCTCTCTTAGGAGGAAGCTCTAGCTTGCAAGAGTCTAGGAGGAGCAGACTTCCCCTGAAGAGAGGACTTGTTTTTCAGAGTTGGTCCCTTGCTTCCCTGAAACACTTTTTGCTATTGATTTTGTTCCCTTGAGGTTGCTCTTGAATCATTTTTGTATTAATATCAACATAAGCAAAGGGGAGGTGTTTTTTTTCATCACATACTCATATACTGCTATAACTTTGAAAAGAGGTGTTAGGGAAAGTAGGACAAGAATCGAAATGCATATGTGCACACACCTCTCTATGTTAGAAAAGGACTATTAATGCAGGAATATTTCATTCAGAAAAATTGGAAAGACCTTTCAAATTAAAGAAAAGAACACTATCTGGAGAACAGTATTTGTATAACCATGGTATTAATATTTTTACTGTTTAAATTAGAAGAAAATTACTAGAGAATCCAAGTACTGCATCTATTTTCCCCATTCATTTTTACATGATGTCTCTGTTTGAGATCTCAAATGCACCATGATTTCGAATAAGTTTATGCTAATAAAGAGTTGCAAAAGGTTTCAGCATTATGCACGTGTAATTGGCTATCTCACATTTTACAAAACAAGTCTAACTGAAGCAGATCTAAATTAAAGAGGATTTGTTAGGTTCTTGTAAGAACATGATTAATGGGTAGCTTATCCTGACCCTAGAGGCTTGATGGGAGTTACAATGCAGAATAAAAATCAGGATAATCCCATAATAGTGACACAGCAATAATGATAAACTACAGATACAAACTGACATTAGCTGATACAGTATATCATGCTTCATATGTATCCTTTTGAGAAGAAAGGATTTGCTAACAATGTCCACTTAAAAATGACTATTCAGTGCTTTATTAATGATAAACAGAAAGCCCAAATTAATCTTACTACATGATGGGAAAAATCAGGTAAAAGAAAAAATAAAATTGTCAAGTAGAGTGACAGTTAATATTGGAAAGGGGGAGCAGACAGACATTTGTACTGTGAAAATACCAGTTAATACAAAAACAGAGTAAACAGAACTTTGTGTTAGAATAGACAATTCAAAATTGTGATACCTTTTGGGGTAGCAGAAGATGCACCTGACAGATATAATTCTCAGTTTTGGTTCAAGACCACTCGGTATCCTTTGTGTAAGTAGGTAATCATCAAATAGAAGCACTGTGTTGTATCCTGGCTAGACTAACAGAAACTTACAGTTTAATATGTGTGATCCCAGGAGGATACAAAAGGGAAAAAAAATGCAAAACTGTGTAATGTGGTGTAAAATTTGAATTCATCAGAGATAGAGTGAAATAGAGAGGAAAAGAAAGATGTGTGCATGTCTTCCTTTCATTTTAAGGAGACAGAGAGCTTAAGATCACTGTACCATGGATAGTGTAAATGAATAGTAAAGTCTAGCACAAGCTCTAATAGCATAGCATCGACTTATTGCAATATCAATTAAAATTTGGGGAAGAAAGTCAGACCTATGGTACATATCCCTGACACCATTTCCAATCATCTTTTTTGAATATGTAACGTGTCATTTTAATTAGATCAGGCACTGGTTCAGCAATGAGCCAACCTACAGCTTGAGTTTACACTGTATGGCTCTGTACAAGAGATGTCTCCAAAATACTAAATCATGGAAGGGAATTTATGCAGTGGTGCCAGTGAAGAATGTGCATGTGTGAGTGGCTATGCATATATACTCAGTGCACAGATAGAGAAACAAAGTATATATTGAGCATTCTGTGTTGCAAAGCTCCCAATTTCTGCTGCACAGTGAAGAAGATGATTTCTTATTCTGAGAATGCAGCTATTTGGTTAATGCAGTGTTTTTAACATCCACAGAAATAATTGTACCTATTGACAAAAATAAACGTTTTACCCAAAAGTCATACTTAAAAATACAAAGTTAGATACATCAGCAAACGAAAATAAATACTTTTTTTCATTAAAGCAGAACTACTCTGGTTTAATGATAACTGTAATATCTCTTCCTTTTGCAATGTGAATGGCAGAGGGGTTTGGCTTTCATTGATTATCCTTTCCCTTTAAGAAAAGGATGATTACATTGGAGATTGGAACTAACTTAGTATTTCTAATAGGACACCACTGAGACGCAGTAGGTCTGAGAACACCTGCTTGGCAAAGAGTAGCTGTGCTTGGGGAAAGAAATGTCTTCAATAAATACAGAACTTGTTCGTAAATATCCTTCAGAAGCAATAATCTCTAAGCTTCACAGATAAATCTTTTACATACTTAATATTATTTTATTCTGGCGAAGCTATCTGAAGTGGATCACAAGAAAGCTAGTGGAGACATCACCCCTCCAGGGAGCCAGTGAGAACAATTTTGTCATTTACTGCGATTCGTTTGTAGAAGCCCATTCTGTTGAAACAGAATTGTGGGGCTAACATATTTCAGCACATGAATGCCAAGGTTGCATCCCCATCAGAAAACTTAATAAAATTTTGAAATTACCTAAAATGTTTCAACTACCATGCAAAATCCTTTGGGTGATGACCTAGTGAACAATACTTTTAAATAGAAAATATGAATCCTAAAACTGCCAGGTTTACTAGTTCAGTGAGACAAGAAGACAAGAACAACTGATTCCTGTGTGTACAGTACTTGGTATTTATGTTTTGTCTTTTATTTTCACTAAGGCAAAAACTCATAGAGATTTTACTGGTTCTTAGCTGTATTACCAGATTTCCCTCTTATAGGGAATGTCATGAAGGACTCTGTGTGATAAGGTAAGGAAGAAATAAACTAGGCCATGAAAAGAACAGTTCAGATCCTACTGTTTCAAAAAGTTACCCTGCATTTTTACTGTGTTTATAGTATATGAAGATTTTATTTCAAAATTTCTGTACAGGAAATCTTGTCCATACTACAACTGATTTACACAGTGAGTACAATGTGTGTTGAGTTGTCTTTAAGGGTGATATGGGCTCTGCTGTGTCTGCTGGGTACTGAAATAACTTTCAAAATTATGTATGATTATGTGAGAGTTTAATAAGGAAAAAAAATCACACAGCAAATTTGTCATATAGACAATACTTAGATTCATGTTATTGTTTTTCTTTGCATAGGATTTGATAAGATAAAGAAATTACAAATGAATACAGTGGTTTTGTTCTTAGTGCTATCCAAAACTTCATAGACAGTTTCAGCCCTGAGAAGTTTAGTCTAGCATATAGGGTTACTACTTAAACATACCAGAGAACATGCACCACTCACTCTCTTTTTCTGCTTCCTTTTAGGGAGTACAAGCTTTAATTTGGCTTATATATTTCATCATAAAGAATGAGCAAGTGACACCTAAAATGTAGAAAAATAAAAGGGACACACTTTCTTTACCAGTCTGATTTCATGAAATACTAAATATTTAAGCAAAAAACATGGTGAGCATGAGATGAAAATCAGAGAAAAGAAGAAACATATTTCTGGGTTTGAGGAGAATGGTGAGTAGTATGTTACAGCATCTATGCAGTGCTTTAATATCAGTTCCTTAAGTCAGACTGCAATTGCCAAGCAGCAGAGCTTTCATAAGTCTGCATCTGCGGTAAATATACCAGATGGGTACAAACAAAAATAGAAAGCTTTAAGAAAAAAAAGAAAAGGCAAGGAAAAAAAAAAAGGTTTTGATTCTCATACCTTGCTTTAATAACACTATCAAGCTCTGTTTTGAAATGGATTGGTTGTCCAAGCAGGTGTCCTAAAGGTGCCATCAGGCATCTGAATGCCAGCCAATGCTTGAAAGCATGCCAGCCTGATAGCCATTAATTGACAAACTGTGAGAGTCCAACATTGTGTCCAGGAAAATTAGACTTTATTCTGAGCACCTCACGATGAGAACAGCAGAGGGAGCTGTCAATCTGCAGGAACAAAGACATACAGTATCCAGCATCAGAGATAGGCATGTATTATCCAGTAGTTACTCAATGCTAGAACACTACACAGGGTTTGGTGAGATGTGTGTAGGCTATCCATATCTACAGATAAATATGGAGTTCCATGACATCATAACTTGACCGAGGCTGGCAAACCAACCCATATGTTTTAAAATCAGCCTGAATTTATCTACGCTAACTGTAGCCATTACCCATTTAAGTCTAGCTGCTTTTTGAATTTTAATATAATTTTTTTTCTTTTTTTTTTTTTTTTTTTTGGCAGGGGGGAACGGGGGCACTTGCTAACTCCCTAGAACTTCCCTTTGGCTTCTTGGCATTCAAAGCTATTTAATATACTACTACTATTTGAAATTCCCCTTGATTACTTACCAGCCATTGGTGTTCCAAGAGGCATAATAGTAAGGTCAACTAAGACAATACAAGTCAGCAAAAATTACATCAGAAGTAGCAAAAACCCCAGATTCTTCCACTCATTAACTTAAAATGAACAAGTGAAGAGTGAATGGCTTCTTCGAATTCTTTCCCTGGCATTTAAGTAGCTCTATTCCTTCCACTTTTTCTCCTCCAGCAGTCCAGGCTAGGAAGGTTTTTTAAGTGAGACTGCTGTGCCATTGTGTGGTGCTTCAGTTACAGAGCTTTTAAGCACTGCAAAAAGATCATTAAATGGTAAAAGACAGATTTATTCAGTGTCAGCTCAACACTACTTGAGATGTGGTACAAATCACCTCTGTCTTCACTTGACTGCTAATTTGCCCAAGGCAAATCTTTTTTAAATCAAGCTCAGTGGTAAAGTACATGATAGCAAAACTAGATAAGTGTTAAATCAAGCTAAGTCCTCTCAGGAATAAAAGATTCTGCATCAATTGGAAAATAAACTATATTTTAAATGACTGCTAACAGTTATTTGAGTAAAATATTAAAATTATACTTGTAACACTTTTCTAATGATCATAAAAAGTTTTTGGAAATAATCAGAAGTTTAAGCTATCATAGCCAGTGGGCAAAATGTTAACCTAGTAATCAAAAAATAAGGATTAAAAGGACTATGAACACTTGCAAAAACTAAATAGAAAATTATTACTCTTATCTTCTCTGTATCATGTCTCTAATCTTCACTGTACTCAACACTTGCAAGTTTTACCCTTATAAATGTTTTATATAAAGGTAAGGAAGGATATGCAGCTATTATGGGCATATGTGTATGGTTCATCTAACCTCATATATTGTTAACCTCTCACTTGAGATCAAAAATGAAAAGAAAAAAAAAAAAGGTGGTTCCCTCCCCCATCTTTTATTCTGCCCATATCAGTGATTCAGTTTGGTTTTTTGTCTAATTGTGTAGTTCACCTCAGCTTTGTTACACATTCAGAACAACAAGGGATAAACAATTAGAGAATTACTACTTATGTAGTCTGGAAAGCAGTTGTAGGGAAGGTATGAGATTATTTTCTATAGTTCAGGTTTCTTTAAATTGCAAGTTTGATCTGCATTTCACTCAGGAGATGAGAACTCTTCACATTTATAATCTATTATTTAGAATAAAATACAAAGAAAAGGGAAAAAACCAGACTAAAGATTACCAGCCCTCTCAGGTAACATAATCAAACCAACAGCACATCTCTCCTTGTTTTTCCAATGTCATCTAACTGGGGATAAACACAGGCACAAATACTTGAATTATACCTTGCCAAGGGATGTTTGCTTATATTGCACAGTTATGTCATGCTTAAAAATGTTGTAAAACTGTTTGTTCCTAGAAATAAAACAAACAGAAATATTTTTTAAGTACATGAGCTACTAGGCTTCATAAGAACACTGAAACAAGTAGGGCTCTCTACCCATATGGCTTCTTTGCATCTTAACTCACATCTACTTTCTCAGCTTCTCAACCTCAACACTCTCTATCTCCTTAGGCTGTTGAAGAAAGGAAAAAATATAACATGGACTTTGAGAGAGTAGCATGCTAAAGTAAGGGGGCAGGTGAAAACCTATGTATCAATTCATAGAAACGCAGGTTTTGGTCAGAGCTCTGTAGAGTGCCGTGTCGGCAGTCAGCAGCTGTAGGCTTTCAGACCTCATTCAATCACTGTATCCCTGACTGCATTTTCACTCTGACTTTTCTTTTTTTTTTTTTTTGAGCAATTTTGCAGAAATTAATATAGATCATAGCAAGCTCTGCAACAGACGGCACCAATACAAAAAAATCAGGAAGATCATCTGGGAAGCATTTTCTTGAGAATGTAGGGAATTTGGAGGACTGAACAGTTCTCCTGGGGGCCTTCACACTGATCTGATATCTCTGCCTGTGCAGCTGAATAGGCAAACAGTTGGCACACCTGTCTTTATGATACCACACAATTCTTCTCTCACAGGTGATAGCTGTTGTTCTTATTGCTGTTGTCGTTTGGAGGTCCAGAAATAGTAGTTGTACGGGACAGAACAAGGACATACAAAGGCTCTTCCTTCCAGAACCCCACAGATTTCCTGGGGAAAGTAGTGTCTTCTGATACTTTGTTGCCTTTCCAGATTAGATATGCTTTATTTAGTATAATCCTCAGTAAGAGATCCTTGATGGTGAAATTTCACTATTAGGGATTGAAGGATATTCAGGGAGTGTAGTGACAGGACAAGGGGTAACGGGTTTAAGCTGAAGGGGGGTCGATTTAGATTAGATGTTAGAAAGAAATTCTTTACTGTGAGGGTGGTGAGGCACTGGAACAGGTTGCCCAGAGAGGCTGTGGATGCCCCATCCCTGGAAGTGTTCAAGGCCAGGTTGGATGGGGCTTTGGGCAATGTGGTCTAGTGGAGGGTGTCCCTGCCTGTAGCAGGGGGGTTGGAACTAGATGGTCTTTGAGGTCCCTTCCAACCCAAACCATTCTATGATTCTATGATTCTATGATATTTTAAGCACCCTAGTTATACAGCTCTGTATTCCTGATCATCATGAGGAATCTGAAAGGTCTGGGAGTAGGATTAAAGTACTCCTTTCTCCACAGGGAAATCTTGTCCTGAACATTTTTGGAGAAAAAAAGAAATCATGACATTTTCTCTCCTTTCAGTTTCACCACAGAAAAACCATATTGCAGGGGAGAAAGATGCAACATTTGGATCCTAATCAGAGAGGTGGGTGAGTGTCTGTTTGAAACATAAATTCATCTCAGTTTTGGCACACCATGAAAAGCTCTCTCTGTCGGACAGAAGACATTTCCTAGACAGAGGACTAGCAATTTGAACTTTCTATTCATTACATGCTTGCATATAGAAGTGTTCCTCTTTATAAGACTTTCATAAACAAAGTCTACATAATCATACAGCCAGTTTTCAAGCTGTAATGTTACATTTTTAAGACACAACCTTGTTCGAAAAGTTGCTAATATCAGAAGTAAATAAACTCTAATTTGTACATAGTACTTTTCCTGGAAAGATTGAAATGGCTTACTGTATCAGTGATAGCATTAGAAGTTTGCTGTTGTTTTTAATGTCAAGAGTTCCTTTTTTATCACATTATACTTGTGAAATAGCTGCAATTTGCTCACTAGAGGCAATCCTACAAAGTCTAATGGCAAATGTATTTTTCTTCAAGATACTTTTTGCACCTGTCACCTTTTTAAGCTGACCACTTTTGTTTCACAATAAAGGAAATTCAACAAGGACAAATGAAAGCAAGGGTGGATGATGGGCAGAGATACAATATTAATGTACTAGTCTATATTAAGAGATTTTTCTTCTGTTGTCCTTTCTGCTACAGTCTTTTTCTCTCATGTTGTACTTGGATTTTGGCTCAAAAGTCCTTGGTGATGTTTGGAGGTTTGAGACCCTTTAGCAGCAGGTTCTTCATTTCTTTCCTTCATCTTACAAATTCTAAAATTACATTAATCTTTGATTTTTATTTAAAATATTTTCTTTATAGTTCTGCTATGAGAGTGAACTCAATGAATAGACTGAGCTTGGACTGGCAATATGAAGAGTTACTGAAGTCCACCATCTTCATACTGAAAGGAATTCTATGCAGTTGCTTCAGTATTAAATCTTTTTTATGAATGAGGACACATTATGGAAAGATCTTTAAAAAAGGGGAAGGTTCAGTGTCTCTACAGCTCATGCTACTTTCATTGTATAACAGCCACTTTTGCAAAAAATGTTGTCCTTAACACATTATGATTTGAATTATTTGCTACTACATGTTTCGGCTAACTTAAAATAGTGTTTCCAGCTATTCTTAGAATAAAGAATTTAAAGTCAAAACCGCTACAGTCACACAGTGTCTTACCTCTGAGGTCCAGAGCGATGACACATTGACAAAGGTCAATTAGAAATGTGACAGCTATTTGATTTTTTTTTTTTTTAATTGCACAATGGCAGTGGCAATTCAAATATAATATGTTGTTTAGTCAGCATCTCTATTTCTGCCAGCTTACATTTACTTACATAATCAAATGAAATTTTGATCCTACAGAAGTTCTTTTGACCACATTATCAGATGCTGTAAATCAATGTTACTGAGATGTATACGAGTGCCAAGATATAGATGCTTTTAGAAGTCATTTGTCCAAAATGTTTAAGATTTTTTTAAATTTATTTTTTAAATGCAATTTAAAAACAGCACAGTAAGCAGTATGACCTTCGATAAACTAGACTTCCTTTGCAGTATTTGGACTGTTGTGGCTTTCTCACCTTTTAACAACAAACATCATCTTTACTTTGTTACTGTGTTCTTCTCCTGTGACTCTGTAGGTACTTCACTTGATTTCTGGCCCTAGCACTTCCTTGCTAGGAATTTCTTTGTTTCTTTTTTTTTTTTAATTTTCCAACAATCATTTTATAGGACATTCTAAATCTTGAAGCAAAAACAAATGAATTAAAGCAGTTTGAACTGCTATTTTAACTGGTATATGAAGTTTGTAATAAGATACTATCTACATTTATCACTTGGCAGAAAAATAATTACATTTTTTGAAAGGTCTTCACTTTATATTAGATATTCATAAGCTGAAAAAACTCCTAAAACCTGGCAGTTTGGCATGTAAATCTCAATGTTATCCACATATGGATTGCTGTAAAATGACGAATAAATGTGATTGAAGTACTTGCTGTAGCAGCTGCATAAATCATCTGCCTTGTCTTGATTCTTGTTGCTTTACACATTTATCACAAAGAGAAGCAAGCTTTTAATGTCACAGCAGAATCTGCAAACACAAGCAGTTCCTTTATTTCCTGAGTTGTTCACACACTCTATGTATGTGAATGCAATGTTCATATTTGAGGATTATATACTGGCAGTATACATGTAATAAATCACTTCAGCCCTGTGAACATGAAAACTTCTACAGACCTGCTGTAATCATCTCCACCAATTGTTAAACAGGGATCAAACTGGATTCGAGAAGTATGTGTGTTACAGTTTCAAATACTTCAACCAGAAGTTTCAAGTATCAATGCCCTTATTAGTCAGTCATCTTTCCCTCATTCTGGCAAAAGTTTTTGGTTTCTGACCTTTCCCATTGCTCTCTGAAAAAATACAAACAAAGTTCCAAACTTTTCTTAGATTTCATCTAAATCTTAATTTAGATTTTGTTCTGCCTTTTTCTTAATACTTGACAATGGTTGGAGTCTTCCCCACCTACCCCCCTTAAAAATAGTCCTGCCTTGCAAGCACTTACATTTATGGCAAATTATCTTGCTTCTTTTTTTGTCTTGTCATAGTTTTGCTTTATTTTCAATTTCAGGACCAGGTTGAATTATCTGTATTTATTTTCTTCAGTTGGCATCAGTTCTTAGGATTTTAATAATCAATGTGTACCAGAAAGACATACGCAATGGCAAACACCAGGGTGAGAAGATCTCTGGGGCCTTCTCCATCTCACCAGGGCTCTAGCTGCTATAGAGGCATCACAAAATGATAGAACTGCAGAATACTTCAGGTTGGAAAGTATCTCTGGTTTTCTAGTTCAGTCTCCTACTAAAGGAGGGCTTCTAGGATTTGATTGCCATCATGACAAATAAGAAAAAGAAAAAACAAAAAGAGAAAAAAGAAGAAAATTAAAAGAAATTGAAAATTAAAATTAAAATAAAGGAAAAGGAAAAAAAGACAAGAAAAAGAAGAAGAAGAAGAAAAAAAGAAGAGGAAGAAGAAGAAGAAAAAGAAGAAAAATAAAAAGAGAAAGAAAAATAAAAGGAAAAAAGAAAAAGAAAAAGAAACAGAGAAAAAAAAAGTCATTGCATACAATGAGAATTTTTTTGTTGTCTCTTGACCTGTCACTGTGCACCTAAGGGCAGAGTCTGGCCCTGTCTTCTGTCCTGTTACCTGAAGACAGCAATATACTCTTCACTGAAATCTTCTCCAGATTCAAATAACTCAGATCCCACAGCCTGTCCTTGGATGCTGCAGCCACTTCACTGACCTCTGTGGGTCTTGCTCCAATACATCCGTGGTTATTTCATGTAGGAGAGTCCCAGGCTGGGCAAAGCATTCAGGTTTGTCAGGTTTGTCAAGGCTCCTTACCAGCAGGGCAGGATCCCTCTCCAGACATTCTGGCAGCACCCTAGCTCATGTAGCCCAGAATGCAGTGGCAACCAGCATGACCAGCAGGTCGAGGGAGGTGATCCTGCCCCTCTACTCCACTCTTGTGAGACCCCACCTGGAGTACTGCGTCCAGCTCTGGGGGCCCCAGTACAGGAGAGACATGGAGCTGTTGGAGCGAGTCCAGAGGAGGGCCACGAAGCTGATCAGAGGGTTGGAGCACCTCTCCTGTGAAAACAGGCTGAGAGAATTGGGGTTGTTCAGCCTGGAGAAGGCTCCAAGGAGACCTTCTAGCAGCCTTCCAGTACCTGAAAAGGACCTACAAGAAAACCGGAGAGGGATTGTTTACAAGGGCATGTAGTTATAGGAGAAGACATAATAGTTTTAAACTGAAGGAGGGTAGATTTAGATATTAGGAAGAAATTCTTTACTGTGAGGGTGGTGAGGCACTGGAACAGGTTGCCCAGAGAGGTTGTGGATGATCCATCCCTGGGAGAATTCAAGGCCAGGTTGGATGGGGCTTTGAGCAACCTGATATGGTGAAACATGTCCCTGCCCATGGCCGAGGGTTTGGAACTAGATGATCTTTGAGGTCCCTTCCAACCCAACCCATTCTGTGATTCTATGATTCTATGATTCTATGATTCTGTGATTCTATGACTCTATGATTCTTAGTTGCCCAGGGGCACTGCTGCCTCACAGCCAACCTGGTGTTCCTGAGGCCTTTGCTGCTGCTGTGATTTGACCCCAGCCTGTCCTGCTGCAGGGCTTCACCTGTCCCAGGAGCCAGGCTCTGCTTTCATTTTTGATGAACTGCATGAGGTTCCAGCCTGCCCAGACCTTCCTGCCCTAGCATGTGTTCAGAATCATGTTCATTTCCCAGAGTCATACATATGCTTATATAGACCTGACAAATATTGGTGGAATGCAGTAGGTAAGTTTATATATACTTTGTGGATGCTTCCTAACCTTGTCATTACTCCAGAAAAGGATAATGAAGGGTCAGACCTGAGACCTCTCAACCTTTTCCCACTGCCAGCAGAGATCATGCTGTAAATCAACCACAGAATTGTAAACAACATACTTTGACAGAAAGGGTGGGTTGTCGCTTTGGTGACCTTTTCCCCATCTCTGTTCCATTACCTCATCTTAAATAAGACTGTGTTCAAGTCTTGAAATAGGTATTAAACCCAAAATTTCTGATACCATCAATGTATTTAAGACTGTCTGAGGTAACTCACTTGCTATAGCCCTGCTGAAATTCATGGGAAGCAGTTTTCTGTCTGTAAAGTCCTTTTGTTAAGGAAACATCAAGCTCTAGGGTATGTCCATGTGGTTCAATGAAGTACTGTACTAAAAATACAGATACTATCTCCACCTGAATTGATACATTTACATGGAATAACAAAGATATGCTGAGATACTTATCTGGCTCAAATCACAGAAGGACTACAGCTGCATCAGTGTGGTATTGCACCTGCATAATTAGTTTTGTTTCTTTTTGGTGCCAGTTTCAGAAACTGTGCAGATTGTTCAAGAGGTTTTCCCTAATAGATGTTTCCAGATTGTAACATTGGAGATTTTTTTTCCCTCTTTTTCCTCCTGTTTTATAAACATAGACTGTAAGTTTCTTAGAATAGAAGCTGTAACTTTTAAATGTTCTCTAAATTAGTCGCTTCATTTTAGGTACTGCATAAACAATGCTATTTCTACATTAAAAATTCCCTATTGTCTAATTCCATGAGCAGGGAATGTGTGCAAAGAGCAGAATTTTAGAAAAAAAAAACCTATCATTTTGAAAAATAAGGCTCACCAGTTTTTTGAAAGAAATTTATGAGATTCTGAGAGTTACTGTGGCCTGTATATTTGATAGCGAAGGTAGTAAAATCACAAAAACACATTAGCTTCTTGTAAACTTTTCTCTTTGGCAACTAATACAGGATATTTGGAGTACTGGCCAGACCAGTCTCATTTCTTAAGCTTTTGTATTTCAGGAATGATTTGGTTTCTGCCATTGCTAGTTCTCATTTGTAGCAGTAAGAAAACACGCCCAGAAACACATCCAGCATTATGGTACATAGAGACTGTATATAGACCATTGCAGTTGCTGCCTTAGATATGACCAGTACTTTTCGACAACTACAGGTCCAGAACACTGGGGTGGTGAAACTATGTGGCAGTGTTCACTACTGGATGAAAAATCTGACTTTTTCTCTAAGGTAAAGTCGTGAATGCTTCCGTATTGAACATCTAATGACAGGCATTTATCAAATATGCGCTTATATGTTGATGTTCCTTAAATTTAATACCTTTAATTTTGAGAATAAATGTCTATATTTTTCATATTAATAAGAGCATAAAGAAATTCACTACTCATTCATATGTACTTTAATCTTCTTATTCGGAGATTTTAGTCCAAAGGTAGATAATGATCTTTGGCAAGTTTAAGAAACTAAGTTTCTTCTCAGAACAATTTATATCAAAATTAAGAACTTCATGCCCTGTTCCACACTTCTGAGAAAATTCTCAGATACAGAAAAATATTTGTCAATATCTTACCTCTCTTTATCTTCTTTCAGAATTTTTAGTCAAATACTTTATTAGAATACATTTTGGTTGTATCTCTTTTTCTCAATAAGAGAGATATTATTATTATTATTATTAATAGAATTGCTTTTCTAAAAGAAAGCCTAGTTATTTTTTACACAAAAAATTAAGTTCCATTCTTCTTCTAGAATGAGGGACAGTGCAAGCTATTTGGAATTAGACAAACAGACCGAGACCCACAGCTTTAAAATGATAATTCCTACTGAAAAGGTGTAATTTGACCCTGAAATAAACTGCCTGCCTCAAAATTAAATGTAAGCTTTTAATGCACGGATCCAATGCATTACAAGAACTGTAGGTTTGTTATAATTAAACATTTTTTAAGGAAAATTTAATTTGGAAAATTAGTTCTACAAAGTTTAAATGCAATTTATAGGAATAGGAGTTGACCAAATGTACCCCTTTTGACTAGAATGAGCACTAATATGCCCATATGTTTCATGTGCTAGCCAGCTGCCCCTTACTTTTATGCTGATTATGCGTGATTGTAGTGTTTCGGAGACAGAGATTGTAGTACTACTGAGCCAAGTATTTGATGTGATATAGTGTACGATGTGTATGTATGCATGTCCCTTGGCAGTGGCTGATGGAGCTTGAAAACATTCCTATGAAGAAAAGCCTTCAGGTAACAACAACAACAAAAAAATCAACATTGTTCCTCACAGGAAGAAATTCATGTTTGCCTTTCTAATTCAGTGGGTAAGACATAAAGAATTATAGATATGAAATGAAACCAAGCTGTACAGCCAGGCACAGGTGGCCTTTTACATCAATATATCTATTATTACAGAAAATTATCTCCACTCTTTTTACTATAAGAACAGTCTGTACATTTATTTTATGAACAACTAATGCAAGGTCTTTGGTGAATGCATAACCAGACACCTCATAATTCAAGGAAATTATAGGGGAAGAAATTATCAAAAATGTCAGTCAGAAAGGGCACTTGGACATTCAAAATGGATCTTGCACATAAGCACCTAGGGTCTACAGAACCTCACTTTTCAGAAGAAGAAGATTTCAGGAACGTCTTGTAATCCTCCCGTCTAGTGTTGGTGTTGTAGTCACAGTTATCAACAACACTGTAACAGTTACATCAAAAGAAAGGCAAAAAGCCAATTAGATAGTGAAATCAAAATTACAGACATATTCCCAGCTCCCGTTGATGTCTAATTACTTTGGTAGGAGAACAAAGCAAGCCTAGAGTGAAAGTGTATATAATATATGAGTGATTAAAATATAAACAAATTTTGATAACAGATGCTAATTATCACAGGGTAAGCAAATTTCATATTGTTATGAAGCTTGTAACAACTCGTCAAAGGGTGCTTGGTCTGCAATTCAGGGGAACGCATTTTTGTATGACAGTATGACATATAACTGTGGTTAAGCTGAGAAAGCCATGAACACATCAAGTATTCCCAAATTCACCGTGCTTCATACGCCAGGTGCACCTTGTTTTCATGAGTTCAGAAAAATAAAATAGCCTTTCTAAGGGAATCAGTCAAAAGAACTGTTGGGACACAAAAACCTAGGAAAGAGTCCATGAAAAGTCTCAGTTTGATTGCTGAAGAGACCAATAAAATTGAATGCTGGGAAGGACATTTATTTTCATAATATTCATTCTGTCTTCACTGTCTTAGCCTAATGTTAGACTGTGAGGAGCTGGTTCTCTCTGTGTAAACACTTACACAGACTTTCAGTTACACTGATGAATTTATTCTGATACCCTCAAAATATCTGTGATTGAGTGAGGGCTAATTATTTCCCCTTTAAAGGCTGAGAACTGCACACAATATGGGAAGTTGCTTGGACAGTTTCTGGTGGAGCTGCTAACCTAAATTTTCTGAGCCCTGCGAGTGATAATCACAAAACAATCTTTGCTTCCTGATGGCTTTAATCTATAAGGGGTTATATGGTCTAGGATAAAGTAATCTGAAGGATCAGCATCTTGTCCATAGGACACTGTTAAAGCTGAGATGAGCAGAAGCATTGTGCTGGGGCTTCCTCAGAAAATCTTACTTCATGACAGACTTGGGCTTTGGAATCCATTTTCCACCCAAATATTCTGCTCAGTTTTGCTGGCTTTGGAGAAATACTGTGTAAAGCCGGTCTCTCCCTTTTGCCTTCCTTTTAGCACTATTGAAAATATACTGGATGAAGGTGGGTCTATTTACTGGCATTTTTTTGGTTTTGTTCTGGTCTTAATAGCCACAGGGCAAAAGCCTAGAGAACAGTGTAAATGGCTTCCAATAAGTAAAACATGATAGACTTTGTAGATGTGAAGAGGTTATTTTAAAACAGATAAAAAATTATTGAGATTTGTAGCTATAAAGCTAGAAGAGACTCTCTTAAAAATGTACGTATGTAATCTGCAGGAGTGCATGATCAGAAAGTTTAAGATTATGCACTAGCTCTATTAATACACTTGAATTCTGGAATTGAGAAAAAATATGTTTATTGAAATGTTTTCAACATTTACTCCTAAATGCTTTTAAATTGCCACAATAATAACTCACACAACAAAGAAAAAAAAATATCTTGTCTACCCACCTGCTGATTCAGACTCGGTTTTTGTTCTATGCTTTATTCATTCTTTTCATTTCTTCATTACTGCAGTTTTTGTCAGTATGGTATATTTTTCAATGCTGTCCCTTACTGAAGTCTTGTTTTACACTATCAAGTTGTAGTTGCTGCTTTTCTTGGGAAACTATTTACCAATGAAAGAATAATATTTGCTGGAACATATTGTTGGTGCTCTGTTTAGCCTTGCTTTCAGACTAAAGGAAAGCCACTTTTTTCTCATTCAGTTGGCCAGAAAAATCTCATTTTACTAATCAATCCTATTTTATATTTTGCAATGGCATTCTACCAAACTTTCAAGGTTCTGAAATGTGGGGGGTTTTTTGTTTTGTTTTGGTTTGGTTTGGTTTGGTTTGGTTTTTTTTACAGCAATAAGTAACTGGGGAGAAGGGAGAGAATAAATATACTCAAATCCTTTCATGAAACAAAATTTCTTCAATAGTTGGAATTCTCAATCCTTCTGGAAAGCTAATAGGTATAAAGATTCTGAGACTTGCAATCTTTTATCAGAGAAAGATTTAAAAATAACCAGCAGACTGTAAATTTTATTCCTGTTATAACATTTCATTTGCTACACCTCATCTGTTCATTCACCTTGAGAGCAGTAAAATCTGCTTGCACTTAAATAAGTATCATTGCCTTTACTCTAATTCTGATCTTTCTTTTCACATGTTCTGCCATTTATTTCCTTTGGTAATTACTTGGGGTTTAAAATATTGTTTCAAAAAACCTTTCTTTTAAATACTCATAATTGTGCTATTAGAACCCTCTCAACGTTTTATTTGAAATCCTGGTTTATGTGTGTTTTGCATTGTAAATTATCCAGTTCGCAACTGGATTATTGCCTTGACAATAGCATGATAATGCCATTGTTGCTTCATTAGAGATGCACAAGGGTTCTAATACCCCCCCCACACACACCCTTTTTTATGTTCTGTACATAAAAAGTCCATGGATTGTGTAACTTCAGAAGTTTATTTTTTCTTCAGTCCATTCCTGAAGGAGATGTTCTGTTCTGGTTTTATGTTGGTTTGGGTGGGTGTGGGTGTGTGTTAATATTTTTGATGTAAATATGATTTTAAAGATATTTTTCTTTCCATTTTTAATAACAGTAAGTTATGTGATATGTGATACCTGATTATGTTAACATTTACATCACAGCATCTAAAAAATGCTGACATTAACTGCATCTGATACAATATTCTGATGAGTCAAGTAATTTTAAAAGGTGTAATTTATTTTAAAAATTCAGTACATTGAGCACAGTGCCAGAGGCTCTCCAAGACATTATGGTATTATTCTCCTGTGACAACAGCTCCAGTACCAGCATTACCATTAGAATAGGAAGATATAAAGTAGAAGAAATATTGAGAGGTTGTGGCTAGCATCTGATCTTTTTTGTTACAAGAAATCCCAGAAGTATTGAGCAGAAAGAAGAATTTTATCATGACTGTAGAGAATGCAAATTGCTAAATTTTAAGAATGGCATGAACTATCTAGTCATATTAATAAATAGATACAGATCTAAGACAAAGAATTAAAAATCAGAAGCAAGAACTTTGAAAAGTAATCCTATTTCTCTCCTCCTTTTTGCTTTAAAAAACCTACCAACCAACCAAAAAAACCCCCCACCCCCCCAAAAAAAACCCAAACCAAAACCAAAACAAAACCCCAAAACAAAACAAAACACCAACCAAACCGAATGAAATTTATGGAAATTATGTTACCCAGAAGCACAGTTTAGAATTTTGTATCTGTAACATTCATGGATCAAAATGGGTCATGCTATTTCTGGGTTGAGAGGCAAAAACTCTACAACTAATTTAAAAATGCATTTTCTTTTCCATTTTAAAATAATACAGCTAGGATTAGATATTAACATGCATAATAATGTGATTCAGAATTCAAGTTTCAGTTGTATCCAAGGGCACTGGTCACGGTCACAGTTTTCTTGCACTGGAGTTTCTTATCTAAGTGTAAAGATGTGAGTATACTCATGCCCCTTTGAATTTCTGCATTTGATATCATCTACTAAATTTGCAGGAGAATGGATGCTAGATCACGATCTCTTCCAAATTTCTCAATTAGGAAGTACATTTGCAGCACTCTTAGGGTGACACAAGGGAGAATGTTCTTCCTATAACTCTGAACTTTCTGTTTTGGGCAGGTTATGGCCAAATCCTTAACATTATTTTAATATCGTTTTGCTGCTTAATCACTAGAAACATCACAGTTGATCATGTCTATGAGTACTTGGGGGCTTTTAAGTATGCAGGTTATTTAGCTGACATGTATGCACAATAATGAAATTTTTCTAAATGTAGAACAAATCATTATGCAGAATGTTTATTACAATATTTTTAGCATTCACATCCATACTGAGAACTTTATGTACCCTATTAATTATGTTACATTAATTATACTATAGTGAATTTGTTTTATATAAAGAAACAATATTAAAAAGAAGTTTTCCTGTAATGTTTAATAAGACAAACAGAAAGGTGTTTGTGATATAAATTGCATTGCTCAGATTTTAAATTGCAGCTTTTCCACATATTTGAATAAGCTCTTTCTTTTGCGGTCACTTGTGACATTTTACTATGATTCTGTATTCAGAAGCACTCATCAGTCAGAGGTAACTGGAGCTAGATCAGGCTTTAGAAACTCCAAACACACCTATAAAGTAACCACACATTTTAAGTGACCATCTCAAGTTAATTAAGACTTGAAAGGAGAGTTTGATCTGAATGTAACGAGTTGTAGTATGGAATACTTATAAAAGGAATTCTAAAAAAGGCTTTTAAACTTACCTACATGCTGTCTGAATCAAAACAAGGAAAGTGGAATACAAAACTGATTGTTAATATTCATGAGCTGAAACTTGCTTTTAGCACTTAGAGAAACAATCAAGGACCTGTGAAAAGAGAGAAAACTAGGTTTTATTTTACTTTTCCTACTGGAGTTCAGGCTAAAATGACTGAGTAATGAAAGGACTTAAGGAACAGAATTCAAGAGTTGTCTTTTGATTAGAGACAATTTAAAGTGCAAAAATACTTGCTGAATATGTTATACAGTTAATTTTTTGCTGTCATTCTTCAGCTAAATTGATGAACATTATTTGACCAGTTGCACAGGCAACCAAATATTGAAAAGAATATTATCTATTATGTATGATTATAGAAAAAAAAAGTTTTATTAACACCTACAATTAATATATAATTAAGTACTTCTGAAGAAAACCTCAAAATCATTGAATTGTGTAATACTTTGCTTTTTAATGCTTCTTTTTCTGGAGTTAATTCTTGATGTGAACAGTATATATCACTTTGTGCAATCCCTTTTCCAGTTTTAAGAAACTTAATACATTTGAAATATATTGTATGTCCTTTTCTGGGGTTTGGGTTGTCTTGTTTTGGTTTTTATTCCTTCTACTCTTTGTCTTCTGATATTGCCTCTGCATCAGTCTGGCTAAACAGTCTCTCAGAACAACTACAGCATGTCTTGTCATTGATAGGAGCTAAAGTTCTCTGTGTTTGTTGGAAGAAGAAGCCTTTACTCAAAGCTAAGTGCAAATATGAGCCTGTCCTTCCAGCAGTCTCAAACACCCCCCAAAAGAAACTGAAAAAGTCCTGTGGAGTTTGATCATTCATAGGCATATGTTCTACAATGTGCTCTGAATGACAATGAAGCAGCAAGTGCAGCTGAACTGGATTAAAACATGAACTGTCACACAAACAAAAAACATAAGAGGCTCCAGATGAAGAAATCCAAGTCCATTCTGGGCAGAAAGAAAACATCTAAGAAAGTACTGGTCTCAGTTCCACTGTGTGGGCTGTTGAATGTGTGGTGACAGACAGGCAAAAATTGTACAGCAAACAATGATCAAGTTATGAAAAAATGAGATACATTATGAACTGAGAATTTGCATTGACCAACACTGCATGAAAGAAGTGAGTACATGTTATCAGTGATGGAACTAGACAATCAGGTTTATACAGGAGAGCGCTGTTTGCCATGTGTAGCATTAAGAATAGCTTCTGGAATACTGAGGTAGTTGAGCTCCAGCGCCCTGAACAGGTTTTGCTAAACCATTTGGCAGGTGTGGATGTCCACGGATATCCGAAGTGAACTGATGTATGTACCAGAGGAAGCTGTAGACCACAAAGCACAACTCTCAACATCCTTATTACAGGAGAAGGAGGTATTGAGTAAGATCCAGTTTGGGATCATAAAGTGCAAAAAACTAATGAATATGTGCTAGTGAGATAGTATATTACTTCTAAGTGCACACAACCCAGAAAGGTTGAAACTGATGTCTTTTTTTCATGTGACAAAGTTGAGGAATAACAATCTAAAACAGATGCTTATGGCTTTGCCATGGAAGTCTATTATCCCCCTACAAACCAGGTGACAGGCTTTTTAGAAAGCTGCTAGACAAAATGAGATACTCTAAAATAACACTTCTACAATCGCCAGACTGTGAGGAACTTACTCCTTACTGCTAGGCGAGATGTTAGCTTTCAGTGTAAGGTAGGTTTTTGCTTGAAAGGGAATTGGAAGTCAGCACAACACATTTTACATGTGGAATCTTGAGAAGGACACACACTAGACATGCCAGGGACTGAGGCATGAGAAATGGACCAAGAACATGCCAGTTGCATGAGCTGAATATCCAAGAGAGAATGCATGTGGGAAACGATAGGTACAGAAGGCACTTTACAACCCCGGAGAAGGTCAAATTGATCCTACTAAAAAGTTGGAAGGGAATTTAGGCCTAGAGGTTTTTAATTTCTTGTTAATATTTCATGCAAGGAACTATATAATCATTGAAAATTAATACCTTTTTTTGCTAGGTGGTCTTCTGGTAAGACACTCTACTAAGAAAGTCTCATCTAAAATCAGCAACTTGTCTTATAAAGTAAAGCATTCATGACCTTTTGAGGGAGCTCTGTAGAGCAGTTTAAGTCACTCAGTGCCGAGTGATGTCTTGGGGATCATATTGCAGACCATTGCAGGTGGCATACAACTGAAAAAATTGTGTTTTTCTTTTCCATGGGGATAAATCTCCTACAAACTGAAGGGAAAAATGGTAGGCAAGAAGCAGAAACAATTGAGAGAATGTCAAGTAAAGGAGGTTGCTGTAATGTGGGAGACAAAGGTTTCTGTATGCACAAGAACATGTCCAGCTCCAACTACCAAATAGCTATATGAAGCAACAAAACAGGAGAGCAGTACAATTTATACTGGAAGACCCATTGAATTTATTAACTACAGGGTAGGGATAATAATAAAAATGGAACAGAGAAGAGGAGCACAGTGACAGAGAGAGACAGAATGAGTAGGAATACACTTGAACAGACAGAAGCAACAAGGCCAGGACCAAGACAGTTTGGACTACAGACTTTAAATGGCCACACAGAAGTAAAACAGAAGAAATAAAAACAGAGGGGAAAAAACACAAACAAACAACAATAACAACAACAAAAAAAGGGCATACACAAGACTGTTCAAGAAAATTATGTCAAGAAAAAAAGAAAGTTTCTCTATTCCAACAGCAAAAATACAAACAAGAAAGTTCCTAAAAACCTGTTTTCCAGAAAAATGTTGTCTTTTTGTTATTTCTGGCTTTATTCCATTTGGTCCGAAGCTTTCAAGTCTCTGGAAATGGAAAGATCCATCAAGAATTCAGGTAGTATTCCACCTGAGCTTTGGCTTCAAATGCAAGAAAAAGGTCAAAAGGAACTACAGGGTGGTCAACCTTAGTCCCTTGGAAGGTGATGGAACAATTAATCCTGGAAGCCATTTCCAGGCACATGAAGGACATGAAAGGAAGGAAGGAAGGAAGACATTGAATAATAACATGGATTTACCAAGGGGAAGTCATGCCTGACCAACCTGATAACCTTCTATTATGAAATGGCTGGCCTGGTACGTGAGGGGAGAGCAATCAATATGGTCTACCTAATCTTCATGAAAGCTTTCAACACTGTCTCCCATAACATCGTCTTAGAGAACCTGGTAAAGTATGGTCTAGGTGAGCAGGCTCACCTAGCCAGGCTCTTTTCAGTAGTACCCAGTGACAGGGCAAGATGCAAGGGACACAACTGAAACACAAGAGGTTTTGCCTGAACATATGGCAAAACCTTTTTACCATGAGCATGACTGAGGACTGGCACAGCTTGCCCAGCGAGGCTGCAGAGTCTTCTTCCTGGGATATACTCAAAAGCTGTCTGGACTTAGTCTGGGGCAACCAGACTCCAGGTGGCCTTGCTTAAGCAGGTGGGCTTGGGTAGGACTCCAGAGGTCCCTTCCAACCTCCGCCACTCTGTGATTCATCCAAAGTTTCAAAGGATGTGTCTTAGACCTGATGAATTTGCAGTTTCCAATAAGCCATTTCACTGGATAAACATTTTCTTAGCCTTAATAGCAGGCCAGCATAAGCTAGCAGTAAAGGTCAAGCCTCCTTGGGAGGTTACATACTTCAAAGTTCTATTCCCAAAATGTTATGACTTGCTAGCACAAAATAAAGAAATGTAAGAGAGACCTCTTTAAAAGACTGAAAAAGCTGCGAAAAGTGTGTTAGAGAGAAAATGTGACAATTAGCATGAAAGTTGAAGAGAGAGGAACAGAATTCAGAGGAGAAGCCTTTGGATACGGTCATAGAAAACAACTGCATAGTCTGAATGCTATCTGCAATTGCAGAATCTCTAGAAATACTTTAATAAGGAACTTTGTTTTGGAAACATAAAGACACTTCCTTTTTATTAGGAAAGTGACAAGATACATTAAACAAGCTGGGCTGTAGACAGGTGTGACACAGTGGGGGGTCATTAAATGTGGCAAACCCAGTATAAGACACCTGGCAGCCCTGAGAATGCCTGCTGCCTTTCTGAGACAAAAGAGGAGATAGAGAAAACCTAAACCAGTTTCATTGCTTAACATTTGGTCTTCAGGGTTAGATGGTAAAGAGGACATTGAAGTATCTATTAGTCTTAGTCAGAACTTTTAAGTGGTTTTGTCACTACAATTGTTATTAATAATAATCAATTATTTTAATCAAATTACCTATTAATATTTATTAATCTCCTGAGGAAAATCATTGTTTGAAGGTCCACAAATAGGTCTGTCAGTAGACTAAATGGCTGTTTTACTTAACAGTTTAGGAGGATGTATAAAATGGCTTGCCAAGTAGCAGCAGCTCTGTGGGGAAAAAATGGTAGTCTTTATGTTATAGTACAGTTAGGGTGATTGAGCTTATTTTTAGGAGATGATTCACAGACTTAGTTTTCTAGTTTCTTTTTCCTCATCAATACATACTTAAACTAATTATTTTTTTTTCTTTGCATTTATAAAGCTGATACTACTTTTTCTAGTTGGTTGTTGTCGAATCTCTGGGGTTCATTTTGTGAGATTCCTTACCCAAAATCCAGGTTACAAAATTTCATCATACAAACCTAAGCCATTTGAACAAAAGGTAATAGTCATTTTTTTCAAAGCAGGTAGTGTAACCTAAAATTCATTTGTAGAAACAGCCAAAACACATACATTAAAACATTACCAGTAGTCATTAAATACATACTTTATTTGGTATATTAGTAATAAAAAGTTTTGGCAGTTGTGAACACTGCTTCCACAGTGCCAAGGCTTTCCCTTTTTCCCAGTCTGCCCTCCCCATTCCCCAAGGGAGTAGGTTGAGTTTGAGCAAGAGGTTGGTAGAGGGACATAGCCAAGACAGCTGACCTGAATTGGCCACATGGAATGAAACGAAAGCTCAGGTAAAGGAGGAGGGAGAGGGGACATTCATGGTTATGGAAATTTTCTTCCCAAGCAGCTATTACGCATGCTGACACCCTGTTTCCCGGAAGTGGCTAAACATTTGCCCGTGATGAGAAGTAGTGACTGAATTCCTCTTTCTGCTTTGCTTGTATGTGCAGCTTTCACTTCGACTATTAAAGTGTCACTATCTCAGTCCCTGAGTTTCCTCACCTTCCATTTTCTTCCTGTTCCACAGGCGACAGGGGTGAGTGTGCGATTATGCGGATGCTTGGCTGTTAGTGGGGTCAACCCACCACAGAGGTCTTCATTCTCTTGCTGCTTGTCTGCCCATACTCTTTCTGTCTCCCTCTGCATTTACTAATCCCTGTTCACTGATGTTGAGGTAGGTGCTATAGATACATCATGATATTAACAGTCTTGCACACTCATATTCTAAACCAGCTGTGAGAAGACAGTGCCATGGAGCTGATGGAGTAAAATTAGCAAGCACAGGTGGTCGTGGTCCCTGATGAGATCTCTTCTTAATCTGGTCATGGTGATCAGGCTTGAAACTCTGTGACAAAAGAAGTTGGAACCAATAGGATGGTTTTCTTATCCATCTTTCTTCTGTATGCATGTTTTTTTTGTTTGGTTGGTTGGGTTTTTTTGTTTTGTTTAGTTTTTTTGCTATTTTGCTCCCATCTTCTGCTCCCACTATTCATAGAATCATAGAATGGTTTGGGTTGGAAGGGACCTTAAAGACCATCTAGTTCCAACCCCCCTGCTACAGGCAGGGACACCCTCCACTAGACCACATTGCCCAAAGCCCCATCCAACCTGGCCTTAAACATTTCCAGGGATGGGGCATCCACAGCCTCTCTGGGAGACCTGTTCCAGTGCCTCACCACTCTAACAGTAAAGAGTTTCTTCCTAACATCTAATCTAAATCAACTCTCCTTCAGCTTGAACCCGTTACCCCTTGTTCTGTCACTACACTCCCTGATAAACAGCCCCTCACCATCTTTCCTGTAGGCCCCTTCAGGTACTGGTAAGCCGCAATTAGATCTCCCTGGAGCCTTCTTTTCTCCAGGCTGAACAATCCCAACTCTCTCAGCCTGTCCTCATAGGAAAGGTGCTCCAGCCCTCTGATCAGCTTCATGGCCCTCCTCTGGACTCTGTCCAACAGCTCGATGTCTCTCCTGTACTGGGGCCCCCAGAGCTGGACGCAGTACTCCAGGTGGGGTCTCACCAGAGAGGAGTAGAGGGGCAGGATCACCTCCCTTGACCTGCTGGTCACACTGCTTTTGATGCAGCCCAGGACATGATTGGCTTTGTGGGCTGCAAGCGCACACTGACGGCTCATGTTGAGCTTCTCATCAACCAATACCCCCAAGTCCTTCTCCTCAGAGCTGCTCTCAATCCATTCCTCACCCAGCCTGTAGTCGTGCTTGGGATTGCCCCAACCCATGTCCAGGACCTTGCACTTGGTCTTCTTTAACTTCATGCGGTTCGCAAGGGCCCACCTCTCCAGCCTGTCAAGGTCCCTCTGGATGGCATCTCTTCCCTCCAGTGTGTTCACCACACCACACAGCTTGGTGCCATCGGCAAACTTGCTGAGGGTGCACTCGATCCCACTGTCCATGTCCCCAACAAAGATGTTAAATAGTGCTGGTCCCAGTGCTGACCCCTGAGGAACACCACTCGTCACCGTTCTCCACTTGGACATTGAGCCGTTGATCACAACTCTTTGAGTGCGACCATCCAGCCAATTCCTTATCCACCGAGTGGTCCATCCATCCAATCCATGTCTCTCCAATTTAGGGACAAGGATGTTGTGCGGGACAGTGTCAGATGCCTTGTACAAGTCCAGGTAGATGACGTCAGTTGCCCTTCCCTTATCCACCAATGCTGTAACCCCATCATAGAAGGCCACCAAGTTTGTCAGGCATGATTTGCCCCTAGTGAAGCCGTGTTGGCTGTCACCAGTCACCTCCTTATTTTCCATGTGCCTGAGCATAGTCTCCAGGAGGGTCTGCTCCATAATCTTGCCAGGCACGGAGGTGACACTGACCGGCCTGTAGTTCCCTGGGTCTTCTTTTTTACCCTTCTTAAAAATGGGGGTTCTGTTCCCCCTCTTCCAGTCAGTGGGAACTTCACCGGATTGCCAGGACTTCTCAAATATAATGGCGAGTGGCCTGGCCACTTCATCTACCAGTTCCCTCAAGACCCACAGATGCAACTCGTCAGGTCCCATGGACTTGTGCCCCTTCAGGTTCCTTAGATACTCTTAAACCTGATCTTCTCCTACAGTGGGCGGTTCTGCATTCCCCCAGTCCCTGCCTTCTGTGCCCTGGGCAGTGTGGCTCAAGGATTTGCCAGTGAAGACTGAGGCAAAGAAGTCATTGAGTACCTCAGCCTTCTCCATATCCTCGGTAACCAGTTGTCCCGTTTCATTACGGAGGGATCCACATTTTTCCTCGTCCTCCTCTTATCACTGACATACCTATAGAAGCTTTTCTTGTTGTCCTTGACATCCCTGGCCAGACTAATTTCTATCAGGGCTTTGGCTTTCCTAACCTGCTCCCTGGCTGCTCGGACAGTTTCTCTGTATTCTTCCCAGGCTACCTGCCCTTGCTTCCACCCTCTGTAGGCTTCCTTTTTTTGTTTGACTTTGCCCAGGAGCTCCTTGTTCATCCACAGGGGCCTCTTGGTGGATTTGCTTGACTTCCTCTTTGTTGGGATGCATCGCTCCTGAGCTTGGAGAAGGTTACCCTTGAATACTCCAGCTGTCTTGGGCCCCTCTTCCTTCCAGGGCTTTGTCCCATGGTATTCTACCAAGCAGATCCCTGAAGAGGCCAAAGTCTGCTCTGCTCAAGTCAAGGGCAGCGAGCTTGTTGAGTGCTCTCCTCGCTGCCCTGAGGATCCTGAATTCCACCATTTCATGGTCACTGCAGCCAACGCTTGCCTTGAACTTCACGTCCCCTACCAGACCCTCCTTATTGGTGAGAATAAGGTCCAGCATGGCACCTCTCCTCGTGGGCTCCTCTATCACTTGGAGGAGAAAGTTGTCATCAACACATTCCAGGAACTTCCTGGATTGCTTGCACTCAGCTGCGTTGTCCCTCCAGCAGATGTCAGGGTGGTTGAAGTCCCCCATAAGGGCCAGGGCTTGTGAGTGTGAGGCTGCTCCTATCTGCCTATAGAGGGCTTCATCTGCTCGGTCTCCCTGGTCAGGTGGCCTGTAGCAGACCCCCACTGTGATGTCCCCTGCCCCAGCCCTCCCTTTAATCCTGATTCATAGGCTCTCAGTGGGCTCCTCCTCCATCCCCAGGTGGAGCTCCATGCACTCCAGCTGGTCATTGACACAGAGGGTGATGCCCCCTCCTTGCCTGCCCTGCTTGTCCTTCCTAGAGAGCCTGTACCCTTCCATCCTAAGGAAGGGTATCTGCTTATCTTCTTTTTAGTTTTGCCAGTCATCCTTCTTTGTATCCAGCAGGAAGTTCTGACTGTAAGCAGTCCCTTGTCCTTTATCTGCTGCGCTGCCTACCAACTTATTGTTACTTGGATGTACAACTGCACCCATCTTTGCCCCTAGGGTGGTCACGCATTTATGTAACATGGTTATAAACTGTGCCTGGTTATTTCATGACAGTATAACAAAATAATTATACACTGTTTTCAGATGCATAGTTTGTGAACACTCCATAAACTAAAAGTTTGAGGCAAATATTATCCACATCCTAATTAGAGTGGGTTTGATTTATAGATATCACAGGACTCTGCTTTGGTTGCAGTAGTTTCAATCACATTTGGGAATGGGAGAGATCTCAAATATACCTCAGTTCTTTCAGTTTTATGAAATGGCCTTCTGGGTAGAGTACAGAGACCCAGGGTATTCACTCTAAATGAGAAAATTTTCAGTGAGCTCAGATACATTATTAAACACACTATGAAAATTTGTTTGGTAGCTGGACATTGTTCACCAAAGCTCCAGGAAGCTGATTTTGTAAGATATGCTATTCACAGAACTACTTGCTTGATTTTCTGTCATTTGGGGTAGGTTTATTGGTTTTTTGGGGTTTTTTTTTTCCTTTTTTAGCTGCTGCTGCAAATGAACACAGGGTTTTGTTTTGTTCTCTTTTCAGAAAACTCAAATTTCCTTTAAAATTCAACTTCATGCCTTTGCAGACAACATCATATCGCATATAGTACTATGAAATTTCATTGGTTAACAAGGTGACTGCTCACACAGCTTTTTCTTCTGAAGTCTGCTGTAGGTTTTTCAAGTACTCATTAAAATGATGTTTTCATCTATATGTTTTATTTCTTCTCTTTGCTCCTATTTACAGCTAATTACTGAAACATGAGTTTCTAACATAAGTTCTTATGTGCATTTTACATACAAACCATTTTTATTATTAATTAAGTATATTTCTAATATCTTCCTATTAACTATTTTCTGTCTGTGAACAATGCCTAACTTATTACGGAACCTCACCTCCTGACTATTTGGTTTTGTCTGTACTGTTTAGAAGGACTTTTTATACACCAGTTTTCTAAAATAAAACTAAAGAATTCTGGAGGCATAATACATGACAAAAAGAGGGGAAAAACTTCACTGGGTTTTCCAGATGGAAAAAAAAAAAAAAAAAAAAGGATGGACATGATTTGGGAAGAAAGACAATCACCAACAGTGAGCAATGAATAAGAGGCTACCAGAGAAGCTGGATGTTACCAGTTTTCATGAGACAGCAGGGATTCATTTGAGAGTGCTGAAAGAACAATGGTGTGATTGCAAGACCACTATCACTTACAAAAAGTCATGGTGATTGGGAAACGTATCTGACAACTCGAAAAAATACTGATCCAACATGCATCCTTGGTTTATCTACAGAGATAAAGTCCAGTCAATCTCACTTTTCTACTGAAAAAGATAATGGAAAATAATGTATTTCCAAACACATGCAAGACATGAAGCTAATAAGAAAGAGTAGCACCGATTTACATTGTTACAATCACACTTAACCAGCATGCTTGTCTTCTGTGATTAAATGTCCAACTTCATTGACAAGAAGATGTAATATACCTTTATCTCTATTAATGCTACTGACACCGTTCCCCACAACATTCAGCTTTGGAAGCAGAGGAGGTATGGGCTGGATGGATACACTGTTAGCTGAACTGAAACTGTGTGGACCCCTAATCGAAAAAGCAAGTAATCAGTGGCTTGAAAGCCATTATCCAAGTAAGTCCCTTGGCACTGGGGCTGATATCATGCATTAACTTTATCAGCTGCATTGGTGATAAGACAGAATGTGCCTTCAGCAACTTTATCTATAATACTAGTTCGGGAGTGTTTGGCATGTCAAATGGTAGCACTTCAGTTCAGAAGGATCTTGAACAGCTCTTGAGCCAGAGATAGAACCAGACCATACCAGAAAATTCCTGATCTAAGAAATCTCCAGAATAGGCCTATACATCAGGGCATGCTGGGAACTGACTGTCTGACTAAGCCCTGCTGAAAAAGACCAGCGCATCATAGTGGATGCCAAGTTCTACACGAGTCACCAGTGCACTTTCCTGGCTAATAAAGCAGAAGACAGACTGACCAACACTAGGAGGAGTCTTGCCAAAGGATTTAAGGAAATTATAATCCTCCTCTATGTGGCAGGGTCTCACCTGGAATATTTTGCTCATTTTTGTGCACTGCACACATCTAACAGAGGACATTAAAAATAGGAGACGGTTCAAGAGAAGCAGTACAGCAGTATAGTAAGCAGAGAAAGCAAAATGCAGCCACTAACGAGCACCAGACTCAAATGAACAATAAGGCAAGCAAGCCCCACGGCAAGCACAGGAGCCTGACAATTAATAGCTAAACAGCCATAACAGCTATACATTTCATCTAGCACATTCCAATAAAATCTAACTCTTTGAGCTCCACATTGGGTGCCAGTAAGGACCGTAGCAGTTTAACCCCAGCCAGCAGCTAAGTACCACACAGCTGCTGGCTTTCTCCCCCCCAGCAGGATGGGGGAGAGAATCAGAAGAGTAAAAGTGAGAAAACGCGTGGGTTAAGATAAAGACAGTTTAATAAGTCAAGCAAAAGCCACTCACACAAGCAAAGTGAAACAAGGAATTCATTCACCCCTTCCCATGGGCAGGCAGGTGTCCAGCCATCTCCAGGAAAGCAGGGCTCCATCACGCCTAACTGTTACTTGGGAAGACAAACGCCATCACTCCAGACATTCCCCGCTTCCTCCTTCTTCCCCCAGCTTTTTATACTGAGCATGACATATGGTATGGAATCAGTTAGGGTCAGCTGTCCCGGCTGCGTCCTGTCCCAGCTCCTTGTGCACCCCCAGCCTGCTCGCTGGTAGGGTGGTGTGTCCTGGCAGAAAAGGTCTTGGCTCTGTGTAAGCACTGCTCAGCAGTAACAAAAACATCTCTGTATTATCCACACTGTTTTCAGAATAAATCCAAAGTATAGCCCTGTACTAGCTACTATGAAGAAAATTAACTCTGTCCCAGCCAGAAAAAAAAATTACGAGGACAGTAATGCAGCACTGGAAGAGAGTACCCAGAAAGCTGTGCCATCCCTGTTCTTGGATACTTCCAAGCCAAAGGCCTGTACAATATTAAATTTTAAACTTTAAATGAGTGAAAAATCTATATTTACTTTCACTCTACTTTTAAAACTTGATTTAATGCTAACATAGAATGGGCAGTTTTACTTCATCTTAAAAACTTTTGTAAAATGAAGGAAATATCTCTCACCAAGTTCCAAGTGCAAATCGCACTACATGGTTAACATGAAACAAACAGAGCAGTATTAATTATAGACTGATATTGTTCATCCAACATATTGAAACTTCTGTTACAAAAAGAAAAGGCCCAGATGGAAGGAATTATTTCTCAAGCAGACTATATAAAATTGCAGTACATTCTTCTTGAAATTTTAAATATTAAAAAATAGGATCTATATGTTAAGAAATTTTATTTTGTTTTAGATTCAAAGTAGAATATGTGATAATCCAGATATATATTTTATCAAAAAAGTAATTATTTTTTTTTTTCCAAACCAGTTCTGATCTTTCTACTTCAGTCATGATCACCTTCTACAAATTCTACAAACAAGACTCCAATTGTGACCTTCCTGAGGCTGACAAGTGAGTTTATGGATATGTATGCTGGATGTTGAAATAACATTACCAGTCCAAAGCTGAGAGCTGGGACAAGCACAAAGTTTTTTCAGTAAAAGTTTTTTCTGTCTACCTTTTCAGAATCTTTAGTTCAGTAACAAATATGCTATTCAGCAAAATAATAGCACGAGTAGTCATAGATGAAAGCATTACCCCTACCTTATATTAAGTAAAAATTCACCTGCCTACTGCTTGCCTGTTTTCTTTCAAAGTTTGTCTTAACTGATATAACTGAAGTTACATATGCATAAATATTTTCTATTCCCTCTTTTTTTTATTTTCTATTGTCAAAGACACGTACAATACAAAATACTTATCACATGTTAATAGAGGTATAAAAAAAAGGTTTGGAAATTTATACAAGCAAAAAGGTGTGAAAGGGTCTTTAAATAAAACACTGCTTCATTGGCCTCTTAGTATTGCCCCAATATATCAATGAACCTGCATAGAACTACCATCAGCTATGTCATGTTTAATTCAGTGCAAATAAAAGGATATATATTTTGCTGTGGAAGTCAAATTAATAAATGAGATCAGAACTAGGGTCCTTGGTTTTGTGTTGTGTTTTATCCTTCTAACACACATAACCTGCAACACTAATACTTCAGGTTGTTGGGGTTTTTTTTATTTGAAATTTCCAGAAATACTGGTTAATGTACATAGTCTCTAAATTCCCATTTGTGTTATTACTAAATGTATAAAGTAAATATGCAACATACAATTTACAAAATACGGTGTATGGGGGTTGTAGCTTAGCAATTTAAATTCACATATGTCCTACTGTCCCCAGGAGGCCTGGACTGCTTTACCTTGTTTCTATAAAGAGAATATACTGACACTTTTTCATTATAAGATGAAAGGAGTAGGGCATTACACAAAGCAAGTTGCAAATGAATTATCAAAATAGGCTGAAGTATACACATTCATTCTAATCAATTATCATTCTGTTTTTCAGAAATCAATAGATGAAATGGAAAAAAAAGGAGACAGAGGACCTGAAATTAATAGTTTGTGAAATGTGGCTTAAAGTATATTAATTTATACACAGTTGACTGGAATGAGTGAAACATAGATTTTATAATTAGAATGCCTTTTGAAAATGGCTACTCATTATTTAGAGCACTTTTCAAAAACAATTTTTAATACACATTTACTGTATATTGAAACAAACTACATGTTTAAATTGTTATTTTATGTTAAAATATGTGTGATTCATAAATAAGAACTTCCACTTACTAAAAAAAAAAAGGAAATAGAGAAGGAAAGAAATCCAGACTTACTGAATTATTAGCCTACTTTCTTTATTTCTTAAGGCTGATGAAAAAGTCCTTTTGAACTGATTGAGTCTGTGGATTGCTTTCTTTTGGATAATGTGATACAAAGTCAATTGGGGGCAGATAATTTGATTAATGTTCATTATTATTGTCAGAGGTTGTGACACCTCACATGAACTCTTTATTAGTAAGCAGCAAGAAACAAATTTGTGAGACCAGCCAGTGTCAATAGAAGTTAATCAGTTTTCATATATTCACAAGCTAAACCTGCTCTGCCTTTAGGACATGATCGTGAAGAAATCACTTACGTGGGACCATACTGAGGGAAGCAACGACACGATAAATGGCTTTCTTGATTCTCTTGATTATAACAGTCTACAGTTTAAATGAGATGATTATATTGATCCCTTAGAATACTCACGCAACCCATAGAACAGATTTTTTTCACCTCTTCTAGAGATCAACCTGTAAAACCTGATGTGAGTTGGAAAAAAAGGCCAGAACACCCCCAAAAAACATTGTAGTTGGCTACCTTTACTGTTTCATGGCTATCAAAGTCATTCCATAGTAAATGGCTTTATATAAATTATAAAACTGATACAATTTCCTCAACCACAGAATAGCATTTTTATTGTTATGGATTACATTTTGCCATCATACTAAGAGAATGCACCCACCTAATGGACACAGCTCAAAATATGGTTAACGTTATACATATGTGTTAGCCAAGGCTGAGTCCTGTGGCCTAGCTAAAATGATGAGTACTGTAGAAAGAGGCAAAAAAATGTTCTAGAACTGACAAAAGATTATCAGCGTAGGAGAACCAAATAATTAACTGGGCCTGCATAAGCAATTTTTATTCCATCAACTGTTAAAAGAAAAAGAAAGAACTCCTTTCTGAAAATTTATGTCATAACAATTTATAGATGTTCTTTATATAATCAACATTTTCTAAACAAGTATCACTAGCAGCACTTCAGTCCACACTATTTTGGTCTGTAGTGCTCCAACCCAAAGAGATAATAATAAAATGGTGTGCTCCTGAGCAGGGGAGGAAGAGGAAGGGCGAGGCGGGACTCGGAAGACATGCATGTGGGCAGGTCTGTGGTGATACCCGCCTCTATGTAAAGAGAAGGTGTTTGCTAATGAATATAATTTGTGTATGGAAGGAAGAAGAGAGTTCACATATGTTAATTAACTATGCAGTGGATTTCTGCATGCAACTTGCCAAGTTTCAAAATCTAACTGTAAGTACACTTAAATGAGTAAACTACGGTTCCAAGTTTCATTAAAGGCTTACACTGCCATTCTGCATGTGACTAACTATCCAGAACAACCTTGAAAGATTTGTAAACCACAAACAAGGTGGAATGAACCTCAAGAAGGAGAAAATTGTTCCCTCTAAGGAACAAACTGGGCGCATTTCAAAAAAACCTTGATTATACAAAAAGGGCAGAGCATAAATTAAAGACCCCCAGGGGCAGCTCCAACTTGCAGCCAAAACCAAGTTTTGCTGCTTTACTCTGTTGGCTAGTTTCTAATTGCACACTGCAATGAAAATCGTTTATAACTAGAAAGGTCCCATAACAACATGGCAAAGGCACGGGGGCTGCAACATAATATTAGAGAACACTTACCCTGTGGGCGATCACTAGTAACTGAGGAAGATAATAACTGCTCAGCTACTCTGAAATAATTTACTCATAAAAGAATCTTCATTAAAATAACATTAAGGAGTATTTTCAATGTGGCGTGTAGGGACTTAGCTGCATGATTCCTTTTAATATTAATGGGAATTGAGTGGCTAAACCCACACACACTGCAATGAAAATCTGCATTTATAGTTTTAACAAAAATCCATAAAAGGAAACAAATTCAGGTGAAGGTTTCACTCTGTTTTGCCCTGTTATTGCTAATAATACGACATGTAAGGTTAGTGCATGACAATTGTAATGTCTGTAATAAACATGCTACTGCACCTAAGCTCTTAATAGAAGAAGTTAAGGAGAGAAGGGAAGTCTTACCTCTGTGGTAAGTGATTAAACAGAAAGGACAAATGTGGATGGAAATTTATAATTCTGCAATCTGAATTGTTCTTGTAATAGGATGCAGCACAAATGTGTTCTTGAGTTATAAAATAATTATTATGTGTTCTAAAAGGAGAGTAAGTTGAAAATATGAATAGCAAGAGAAATTGTGACATTTGGTGGAAAAAGTTTTTCTGGTCAGACAGAAATTGGAAATGCCATCCTTTAATGAGAATTTTCATGTAGCCCTTGGAGGCCATCTAGAAGCTGACTCAAAAAACATGGGAACCATGGCAAGGACAGTTTACTTTTATTCTTCTCAGTTATGCTACCCTAGACTGGCATAAAAGACAACTAATTGGGCCAGTGTGATACAGACTTATCACCACAAAACTAGAAAATAATTTGGTTAAAGAAAAAAAAAAGGGGCTATGCAGTGACAACAAAGAAAGGGAACTTCATTCACACCAATAACATACAGATTGGGAAACAGGGAGACAAAAAAAAGAGCAGGTCCCATAAAGACAATTTTTTAATCCATTTTAGCTGGTAACTGGTATTTTCATCATCATAGTGAATATCAGAGATATTTGTTCTCCACTTTCATTTCATCTTGTACCTTCATGTTTTGTTTTGTGAGCAGAGGTGTTGGGGTTTTTTGAGTGGGTGTGAGAAAGATTGTGTTGAGGCTTAAAGATTTCAGTGAATGCCAATTATTTATAACAAAAATGCCCTAAGACATTATTTGGGTCCAGTTTTATCAGATGAAGAATACCCTCAACTGGAGTCACTGGAATTTGAAAAAAATGAAAATGATAAAGCAAAAGATTTTCAATTATAATCACACTTGTAAGAACCTCTCTATTACCAGGAGGCAGCAATGTGAAGAGGGAGCTCTACATATGAAGCTTTGATTATACCTTTTATTTTTGAAAGAGTGTTATGAGAGTTTAACATTACTTTTAAATGATTGACACAATAAGCGTTCCATTTTAATTGGCACTTCTGTGATTTATCACTGTATCACGTCGGGAACACCCCATTAGGCCATTTGTAAGTGAATAGCATGGTACCGTACATCTGACAATACTTGAAGACTTCTATTGAAGGCTCCTATTAAGAAGAGACACCTACTAAGAGAGTTCATGTCCCCATTTGATCTCACTTCTGAATTGGACTGAATTGTATCCTTGCCTCCTGAGCAGAAATATAATCCTTGCCATCCCAGTAGTCCCTGATGCTACGACTGCCATGTTTTCCTGTTCTGCAAGTGCATGAACAATATGATTTCAGTTGCTAAACTGAGGAGACCAGGAAGCCTAATCCCACTGAAAGTAATTGTCTTGATCATCTCAGCTTGCTACTTCCGCTCTAATCAGAATAGCCTTCTCCATCCTCACCAGTACCATAATGCCTGAGGTAAGTAAGAAGTCATATCAAACCTTGGTTTTAGATCAAGGGTGGAGTTTTCTGGTACTGAGGTTTAAAAATATATTAAGCTGCCTCCACTGCCCCTCCCATGGCTCTCATACAGAATGCATTTCCTTCTAATAGCTGTTCAGTCAGACCCTGAGGAGGCAACAACCAAAAAGAGCCTCTAGATATTGGTCCTGGCCCTAGCCCCCTTCTTCACTTAGTGCTCTGTTTACTATCTGACATTCAGGTGCTAAAGACTAATGATTCTCAGCAGCATCTGAATTACTCTGTTTTAAAAGCTGCATTGTTCAAAACTTTTCTGATCTGCATCAGATAATACTATTTCAAGATTTTGTCATTCTAATTTTAGAAAAGCAATTAATCTCGACACATTGTGATACATGCAGTCTTACCTTAGTATTTTGATCTGGCCCAAATGATTTCTTTTCCACTCCTACATTGCATATTGCGTGTTTTACATCGGCAGCTGTTATTCCAGGTACCATCTGTCTTTATCAACACCTAGGTACACAGATGTGCTGTTGCTGTGCAAATGTTAGAAATCAGCTTAACCTTTCCTATCGCTAAAAATCATCATCATAATAATAATGCCTTGAAACATGTCAACATCTAATATTTACTCTAATTTGATTCAAGTGGGTTTTTGTGGGCTTTTCTTGTTCTAAAAGTTTTTAGTGAAAAAAACCAAATGATAAAATTCCTGCCCGAAATACAGAATTATATATTGCATAGCTAGAAATTACATAAACTGAAAACTGATTCAATACCAGAAAAAAAAAATCCAAAACTACTTAAAATACTTATGATGGTAATGCTATGATCTAGGGCATTTCAAGGTAATTTTCAATATAGTTATTGTTGTTTTAGTGCCAGTAAGATATTCTGTCAAGAAACAGAGTTTTAATAAAAAATAAACACCATGAATGGAGTCTTGCCAAAAAAGTTAATATACATAGTGTATAGAATAGATGCAGGCTACTGCGGTTCTTTCCAAAATTATTTCTCATCTCTGAGTATAGATGTGTAAACTTACCTGTAATATCCAGAAAGATGAAACTGAAGGTACCTTTATCATAAACATCTGGTCAAGAAATATGTCACAGAGATAGGAAAAACTCTTACATGTTAGCTGTACGTGTACACATTTTAGTAGTGGCATACCCATGTTACCAACATGTGGATACTATATACATTTTCTTTTTCATACTCAGTTTTCAAACTCAGTTGCAACAAAGCAAAGCAAGTATGAAACTCCTAAAACAAAAGGTAGGGATTCAAATTTATTTTAAACTACTGTAAATAAGTAAAGTATGCTGAAAGTCCTGGAGAGTCTGACATCTCCTAGTCCTACTGTATAAGTGAAAAAGATTGAGATGGACACTTTCCTAACATAAATTAATAACTTTCCTTGTTAAAAAAATTGAGCCATTTCTCACAGCAAGCTATCTTCAGATTTCTGAAAGTGTAAAGGTTTTTTTTCAGATATTTGCAAATGTGTAGTCGTGAGCTTCAAAGACAGTATTTGTATAGATACACAGGAAAACACACTTGCATACGAGTATACTGGATGCACTTGCATATGCCTGTACTTGTACCCAGATAAGGTGTCTGTAGCTTCCATATGCCTTTATAGGCTTTTGGCAGTAACAAAAGTATGATGCTTCACTTACTTGTAAAAATGGCTTTATTGTTTAATGCCACAGTATTTCAGAAACAGAAGCATAGGGGGCTAGTGGAAAACAAGAAATTCCTCAAATATCATGTCCAAGGGATATTAGGCCCTCTATTCCCCTGCTAGTAAGGTAAAACTGTATCAGCTGTGCATGCATTGGAGAAAAAAAGTATAGATTAATGTATGGCATATAATTCTGATATTATTCAATACCATTTTATCTGAATTTGAAGAGTTAAAAGCAAACCACAAGGATATTTATCATCTGAACCTGAATTTGAATACCAGATCTGATTTCTAATTTGCAGCTGCAATACGGCTCATAACAGTTATTTTTCCAAGCTCCATCCACTTAAAACGTGTATGCATGCACATGCACACACACAGATTTTATCTAGAAACACTGCATGACTACTTTCCCAAAGACACATAAATCATGAACTAAAATATTGGCATATGCACTCTTTTCTACACATTTTCAAAATTTCTAAAGGTAATGGAGAGACAATGTGTAATGTGGGGAGCAAATAATATGGTCAGTGACATACTTCTCCTTTGTTGAGAAATGCTGCTGGACAAAACCTGATGCAGGTGGACTTGCCTTTTCTGTGTTCCTGACTTCACTGCACAAAGCAAGAAACCAAGTTTTAGGACAAAGTACATGCAGAAAGACAAAAATAAAGCTGCAGTAAAACAAATATCCATCACTCTAATGTAAGCAAATCTACATCAATCCAATCTTAAAGGTAGGTATTATCGATATAGAGGAATTCTCTTATGCTTAAATTCTTCTAAAAATTATTTAAATACTAAATAAGGAATGACTGAGGTCAAGCAGTTCTCTTTATGTTCCAGTGTTCCTGGTGATAATGGATCTTCTGTAATATTTTGCAGTTTTTATCTTGCATTACAGAAGAGAGACACCAGATTCTAGGAAGCTAGGGCAAAGTACAAAACAAGATACCCAGTGTCTTATCTAAGCTTCCCCCTTTTGGTTATTTTTTTCCCCTTGGTTTCTGTTTGTGCTTTGTTTTCTTTTCTCTTCTCCCTACAGTATAAAATTGTAATACCTAGCCTGTTACACTGGCAACCTCTTATACTTAAGCAAGTGAATTCCCAATAAGAAATCGAATATGCTGAACTTAATCTTGCTTATGTTTGTCAACACTATATATAAAATATAAATTTCTCAAATATAGTTTCCTTTGTACAGTTTTCAGTCTCTTGCTCCAGTGGAAACAAAAATGGCACTCTAAATACTTCTGAAATAGATCATTTGAATCTCAGGGACCATGTATCTTGTCACAGGAGTTCTGTAGAACGCTAAGAGAGGTAGCAACCAATATTTCTGGGGGTAGACAGAGGAGAAGATTAGAAACCAGGGGAAAGTTTGTGAATAAATAATATCAGCATGAGCAGAAATAGATGTAAAGGGAAGATTGGGAAAGAGTGCAGGAGAAAGCTCCACAGAAGGAATAAGGTATTCCACTGCAAATGTAGAATAAGAAATCAGACAGAAAGGATTACTAATGCACAGGAAGAAGAGAAAAAAATACAGTCCATACAAAAGCATGACTCTAAAATAATAGAGCACTGCATCACTTGATAGGTAAAAAAAAATCTTTGCAGATAAAGAAGACATATCTATTTCTAGCAGGTAGAATTTTATCTCATTTTCTTACTTTTCAGAGCTTTGCTCACTAGGCATATGCTAAAATATGATTGGAAGAAGTCTATACATTTAGTATGGAAGGCAACTGAGCATGGAAACAACACTGCACTGTTTGGGAAGCAGCTGAAATTTGCAGAGGATGTTTTAAATCTACTTATTCCTACTATTCTGCATTATAGCTTTATAGCTTGAACTCAACTTGTTGTATTTACTCTCATTTTGTATTTCCTACTTTCTTTTTTTTTTTCCCCCCCTGAAAAGGTATGAATCAGTTTCAGTGGTCAGTTAGTGAAAACAATAAAAGAATCCCAGTTGTCACTAGTATCATTTGCATTGTGAGATAATCTAGAGATCCCTAACACTGTACATGTACATATAGATTCAAAAGCATAATCACAACCAAAACCTGAGAAAAAAACAAAGAGATGAAGCAAACTAATAAGAGAAAAATCAAAGTGTAGAAACAACAACAAAAAAAAAAAATCCCCAGAAAATGTTCCAACAAAAATATTCCGACAGTGCATTTATTCATTTTTAGGTAGGACACAAAAATAACAATAGTTGCCTATGACCTCAAGAGTCACTGCCAAGAAAAGTGTATAAGTGGAAGAAAAAATTTATATTTCTTATGAAAAATTATGCATTGATATTGGAAAATATTCTATTGACTACAGCTATTGCATAAGATCCCTATGGCATACAGAAGAACGCACAGCAAAATGATTAAGCGCTGCAGTTTACTAAAAGCCATCTTAAAAAAGCCATCTTATTTCATGTTATTTGCTGTTAGGGTTTTTTATCTAAGGTGTAGAAAACAGAACTTATTGCATATTTTAGAATTGTGAGAATGGTTAAATTAATACAATTCCTTTGGGGAAAAAAGGTAGTAATTTTTGCACCCAGTGTAAGTACATCTCAGTATTACTTTTACTCACGAATACATGCGGCTTTATATAAGAACATACAGATAACCAATACACTCCTATTTGGAGTTAATAACAGGATGATTTTATGACAGAAACTGTTTTGTCAAACTCTCCCATGGCCACTTACTGGACTTCTACAGTACACCTGATGTGCCTGCTGCTGCACTGCTGCATTCCACAGGGAAGCTATTCCTCAACACTTCTGCTACATATATAGTATATATGTATATATCATATATCAAGATTAAGTTACAACCTTTCCCAAGGGTTACCCTCCTGACCTTGCATACGAAGATGAAAAGAAAGAGTGTACTGATTTTATCAATGAGGTTAAAATGGTGGGGAGTTTTTGGACAGGTGGTTGATTAGTTATTGGTTCTTTTGTTGTTTGTTTGGGGGGGGTTGCGGTTTTTTGTTTGTTCTTGTTTTTTTAAGGCTGAACATTAGCTATATGAGACCTTAACTTTGAAACCTTACCTTGCTACTAAGCACCAGTTGTTCATCTTTCTGCACAGTTTCTAACACCAAAACATTTGTAAAACAATTGGAGCAAAGTCTGTAGAGCAGTAGAAATAGAACAGGATGGCAATTATAGTGGTATAGTCAAGGCTTATTTTCTTTAGAAGCTGGGCCAGCTTTCTGTTGCAAAACTGCTTCTTGTCATTCATAAGTGCTTTTAGTGAGACCTTGGCATTCACATCCTCTGAAGTGGAAAGGTTTTTTTCTGAGGACATTTCTACAGTATAGTTAAGGAAAATGCATAGCTGTAATATAACACTGAAGAACAGCTAGAACAAATTTGCGATATATAATTTCTTAGAAATACCTTTGTGTGCATATCTCCACTCTCGGTTATATTTGGTCTTAGTATTTCAGAATAGTATTTTCCAGGTAGAAGACTGCATTTCCACCATGTAAGACTTGTATATTGCATAGAAAATGGATATAAAATAGCAGTTCAACAGTTGCAGCAAATCAACTGTGCTCTGATCCTGCCTACAACAATGGATGTTCCAGCTGGACTATTTATATAACCACTCTAAATAAAATAGTGTGATAAGAAAATGGACACAAATGATTATGGCCTTTGTCACATCCTATTACTATTTCAGGTCTCACTTCTTCCTCAAAAAACCCACAGAAAACACTGAAAGTTGGCATTGGAAACCTCAGACTTCACCATGTGAATTCCCCCTGCTTAATGATACTGCTAAGGTTACCCGCTAGGAAGAAAAAAAAAAGAAGGAGAAGGAGAAGGAGAAGGAGAAGGAGGAGAACAACAAAAAAACCCCACCACGAGCAAATATCAGGTACATTAATGTACCAACATGCCATTTCATATTCATTTCTACATCTGCCCTGGTCTCTTTGGAACCTGAAAATGCACTCACTGTGGTAGACAATCTGTAACCTCTTAAAAGAGTTATATTTCTCTTTTCTGCTTATCCAGCTTCAATGCTAATGTAATGCTATATAAACTAAAGTAAATACACCCCATTGTAATACATAGTTGCAATCCAGAAAATAATAGGCAGCACCTACTCCAGTTATGGACCGTTTATTTCTCTTTTTTCTGAAAGATGAATAAATTCTGATTCTAACTACAATAGCATGCTATGGCCTTTTGATCAAAGCAAGTATATTCAAGTGCTTCATCTGTGGTGGCATATCAGCTACTATTGAATTACAGTTATAAAATTATGGGATCTAGCAGTAAAATGAAACAAAGTTGAGTTCTGCCAGCTAACAGCTAGAATACAAGCAAATTACATGATTTTGGGGATAAATAACAAATACTACCCTGATCATTTACTTTTTTTAAAAAAAGTCTCTTCTTCAGAAACACAAACTTGAATAAAGCTGGGGGATGAAAACAGACTTGGTTGGGAGGGTTTTTTGGTTGTGTTTTGAGGGTTTTTTCCCCATGTTTCTCCTGATTTTTTTAAAAAAAATTTTTTAACTCAGTGCCACAGGGAGCCATTTAAGAGACCAAAATAGTGTGAGATTCTTAATTTGCAAAGTAATTCAGTTATTGGATAATGGAAATACCATAGTAAAACCAGATTACTTTTTAATTTTGCTGCCATAATTGGCTCCCTGAGGCAAAAGATACTCACAAGAAACATTAGCATGTCCACCAATATATTCAAGTTTACCCAGAAGTCAATCTCAGTCAAAATATTTGATTTATTCAGATTTAAATACAAAACTTAAAAGAATGTCTACCCTGGGACCTTAGCACTGCCACTACTAATCAGAAATGTAGTATTGGCACTATTGCAAAACTAAAGAAGTGAACCATTTTCCTCTTGTTCACTTAAAAAAAAAAAAAAAAAAAAAACCAACCCAAAATCAGAACCAAACCAACAACAACAAGAAGACCCCCAAACTCAAAAAAAAAACCAAACCAAAACAAAGAACCAAACAAAAAACCCAGTAATAAGTGAGTATGCAGGTATTTACATTTCTCCTTCCTAATCCAGCAACCAGTGATGAAATCAGAGAAGGCCATGTGCAGCACCAAATCTTTTATAAAGGAAGAATAAATGTAGGGATCTATGAGCTTTTAAAGATTAATTTGACAGTCTTTTTAACAATTGTGCATAGGAACAATAGTTTAGAAATCAGTTTAAAGGTTGTCAGAAATCAGAAAGCATTTTGACTGGGAAATGAATCTGTGCTTCCCTTATCAGTATCACCATTCTATCACACTCCAGAAAGAATAACATTTACAATATCCACCATCCTGTACTGAAGTATCCCTTTCAGATCTTCATAATAATGCACTAATAATGCACTGCTAGTGGAGGGGGGGGGGTTAAAAAAAAAAAAAAAAAACAAACCCACAACAAACCCCACCAAAAAAACCCCAAACAACCAAGAAACCATTCTCCTGCTGCTTTCCATCTTTCTGTAGGCAATACATCCTGAATGTATAGCCTAACAGGTGGCACAGTGCTCCATTCTAAACATTATCTTATTTGCTTTGATGGAGATTTAATGAAATCCAACTGAATCCAAAGACAAGGAAAATTTCCTTTTTCAGATTTTCTGAGTAAAGATACTGAGAAATTTACCACCAAAAACAAAAGAAAATTTTTCAAAATTGTATGTGCAGTGAGGAATATGCACTTTTCTTCCCAGCAGCAACATTGTAAAGAAAGATTATAAATAGTTTTACAGTCAGGTGAGACAAACCATGAGAATTGTATTGGAAAGTTTAAACAGGTTTTGTAGTTTGTATATGCTGACCCACTATTTCAAAACATAAAAAAAAAGGAATGATAGCAATAAACTTTCTTCCTTTGTATTAAACAAGAAGGGGGCTTGGGAGGCTGGGGGGGGGGAAAGGAAAGGAAGAGTAAAAAATGAAATATTAATAGGAGAAAAAAGTACTTACAAAAGACTAAAGAGGAAAAATTAAGGAGATAGAAAGGACAGAAAAAATTGATATCTGGGGAAGCAAGATGAAATATCATTTAGCTCTCGAAAAAGCACAGTATGAAGTCTCTCTATATCATGTCTAGTCTGACTTCGTATGTTATTTTTTGAAATGAAGCTTATATTATTTTTCTAACACTGTTGACTTCATTTGAAATGGAAGAAAAGGCAAAGAACCAACTGGTTTTTTTCCCCTACAGCACAAACATGTATAACAACTCTTCATCCTCTTGTCCCCTTTCTCATTTGCCATACTTTATAACATTTTAATTCTGTTCACATTGAAATCAAAATCTCAAACTGTGATTCTCTGGTTTTCCTTGTTTTCCCTTAAGGAAAAACTCAAACAAAACTGGATGTTAACAGAGACTTTATGCACCAATCTAAGTTCTCTAAAAAAATGATGTTGTATTGGACAGCTCTATCTTGGTAACATTCTCCACCAATTTGTGCACCAAGCTTTGGTACTGGAACACAAGGATCATTTTTCAGCTGTCAAAACTTTTGGTGTGCACCAGATTTTGTTATGTTGTGATTCAGCAGTTGGTCAATTACTGCAGGAGTGTTTATGCCACAGAAATAGGTGAGCCTTTCCTTCATTCAAACGCTTGTTCAATTAGTATTTTATGAAGTAAAATCGATAAAACAACAATAAATTTTAGTAAACAAATGCTGCTTAAACTCTCCTTAAAACAGCAACATCATCAACTAGCACAGCACATACGCACCCTCCACTTACACATAACCCATCCCTCCTATGCGCTGTCTACAACCCACTGCATGGCTGCCCAGCAGAAGTCAGTCTCCAACACGCTTTCCTCATTGCTGACAGGCTCAGATCACCCATAAGGATGGGATGGTGGTGCCGGTGCCTAAATCTCTGCACTGTATTTTTCTTATGTTGTCCAAGCTGCAGTGAAGACAAAGAGGTGGCTCTGATATTTCCTCTCATGCAGCTCCCCTGCTCCCACAGCACAGCCAGACCTGTTGGCAAGTGGTCCTCTGGGGTCTTTGGTGCACCTTCCCCTGCCCACCACCCTGAAAGATTTTTCACCCAGAGTTTATTGTGCCAGTTGCCTGATCTCAACATTGTGGGGCTGTCCAGTCAAGCATTACTTCTTCTGATGTCATCCAATCATTAGCCATTTCACCTACCGTTCCTGGTTATTTCCCTAGTTTAATTTTGTTATGCTCAAAATCCTGTTACAAGCAAACACACTTTATATATAAAGCCAAGAATTTTTTGTTAGTAAAACTGAAACCCTCTACAGGAAGAAATATCAGTAACAATAATAATAATAAAAATACCATTAAAGTTGTTATACATGCACATCCTGGTAACTGTCACTTTTCATGGTGTCATGCTCACTGTTCCACTACTCCTCTGGGGGTCCTAAGGTTCATGGCATCACCCTGGTGCTGTGAGAAGGAAAACAAGAGAGGACGTGTACAACAAGTTGTCATCAGCCAGAGTCCTTCAACCAGGAATATGATGTTGCTATGGATGGTTTCTTCTTCTTCCATCTAGGATGTGCTTAAAGTCAGTTTTATACGTTTGCTAACATACTTTTAGATGTTGTTTTCTCCTCCCTGGTCTGCAAGTTCATGCTGCTTATGGTTTTACAATATATGGTGCCTTTTCAATATGTCAGACACTATTTATCTTTCCTATTCTTTTCCTGCCTGAAATGGACTTTTTCCAGCCCTGGCCTGCAGCCTGTTAATAGAGCACCAGAGCACTGTTTGTAGCCATAGGGTCTCAACTGCCAGGCCTGGCCCCGTTGCTTACCAGCCTACACCTGTGCTCCTCTGCACCACCTCCTGTGTCTCCACTTCTCAGAGCCATAGCCTCTGACAGTTGATCTAGGTGCAGCCATTTCACCCGTTCGTTGTGTTGTAATTATTACCTCAAGAAACATGGAGAATCAGATGAATGTCAGTTTGCCAGTGAAGTATTTGGGCTTAATGATTATATACTGTTCTACGTTAGTGGAATAAATGCTTGTATTAGACTTTCAGCTTTATCAAATGCCATAGCTCTCTTGGACTGACTTATGATATTGCAATCCTTATGTAATCTAATTCTATACACCGCAATTAGAGACGTCTATGTGGGGGAAAGTAATTTCCTTTTAAAAGATGGCAATGATACTGGTTTAAAATTTCATCAATTCCTTGGGAATTTGTTCTTATTTTTTAATGACTTTTATGGGGTGTAACAAAAGTCTTCAAGGTTTTTGCTAGTTTCCCAAGCTTACAGCATCATTACTTATGGGTGGGTACCAACTTTTTTGCAATGCCTGCAAGAAAAGAGTCAAATGTTCTTGATTCACTTCAATCACTTTCATTCCACTTGAGTATATTGTCTGTGCTGGCCTGTGAAAAAAAAGATGGAATGCATCTCAGCTGGCATCTTAATTGTTTACCAGTTGTTGATGAAGTTGGCTTTCTAATTTTTTTCCTTGTACTCGTATTAAACTGTTGCCTTACACCTCCTTATGATGAGATAAAATTCTAGATGTATATAGCACTTATATTAGCTCCAGTTATTTTGTACTGAGATAAAATTCTAAATATGTATGTTTGCTGTGTACAGTCAGCGACATCCAAGGTATTGGGCAATCCAGTCACAACACTCAATTTCTCTTTATTTTCTCAGTAGAATTTGTGGGATGGCTAAAAAGTGAAAGCACGACAGGTGCTGCCTCACTTTTTTCACAGTAAGCAGTGTAGATACCATCATTTGGCCATCTGACAGCAATATTTCTTGCCAGCATCTCAAATGATTCACAACTTAAATAATTAATTGGTTTATTATTTTTTGTGTGCAGGATTAGGACACTAAACAATAACAAATGCATTTGCAGGCTATTAAATTAAAGAATGTAACATAGTTGTGTTTTACTTAGGCTAAAATGGCACACCTTTTTACTAAATGGCAGAGTGAAAAGTACCATAACCTTCAAAACCAACAGAGATGTATAACCTCAAGGAACAATAATATAAAAATCTTATGCAATTTGATAGAAGAGAAGGTAAATAGGATGTTAGAGAAATCTATATCCTTTTATAAATCTTAGTCTACAGATTTTAACAGAGAATATTATTCCTCTTTTTATGCATTTACAATTAAGCTTTTCCACAACTATAAGTATTGGTGTGGTTAACAAATGAAAAAATCATATGTGCTGACACAAACTGTGCATCTAAAAAAAAATCATCTATATGCCAGGTATTAGAGAAATGTTAGATATTTATATAGTGTTTGAACTTTCAAATATCAACCACAGCACCATTGGCATATGAATTTCCATGGGGTAAATCAAAACAAAACCTAAAAATGACAAACTAAAAAATTAAGCAATAAGAGTCGCTAAAGAAAATAGTGTGAGAGAGAACTGAGGTAAGGCATGCAGGCAATCTTTGAGGCAGAAGAGGAACTGGCCTCCTGCACTTTAGCTGACAGAGCAGCTCTGGGAAGCTGCCCAAAATGGATCCATGTTTTCAGGATTTACTGATTACTGCGTATGGCCTTCTCGCTCAGTTCAGTCCGTTCACTGGAGTCTTTGTGTCAACAGAACAGCAAAAGTGCGTTGCAAGCAGCAGAGCCACCCTTCCATGCAGTGATGTCTTACGTTCACCAGGCACGAAGACCAAAAAAGGTTTCTATGATTGTGTTAACCGGGGTTTTAGAAGGAGAAATACGAAATAAAAAATACAACTAATATGACTTCAACATGCATGTGTGATCATATTCAGTTTTGTGAACAGCCAAAACACTATTTAAGCAAGGAAAAATCCAAATAGATGTCTAAATATCTCTAGCCTGTGCTTCTGAATCTACCAGTTGTGCATGTTGCACACAGTTTCTCCTTGAACTGTAATATTAGCTCCAGTTATTTTGTGCTGTATAAAAATAAGATCACATTTCTGGTCCTTCAGGATATACAAGTAACTTGTGGTACAGGTATGCTTTGGAAGGCAAGGCCTAATTTTTTTGTTGTTGTTTCTGTTATTGCTGTGCTGTTGGTATTATTTTTACTAATAAAAAAAAAGTCTGTAGACATGAACAACAGAATGTTGTTTTCTGGCTTCTTAAGCAGCATAGGGAAAGTTTTGTCTAAAATGTGTGTGTGAGACGTACTGACGCTGGAAAAAAGACCAGAGATTGCCCACTTTCATCCATACAGAAAAGGAAACGTGGGACTAACTGTAGCTTCTACCTGGTTGGCCAGTACACTTTAGCTAAAGGTCAACTTTAATGTGACATGTAGCTAACGTTCCTGATATCTCTTATTGCTGCAGTGAAATTAACTGATGTGGTTTTTTTGCTTTAGTTCTATAAAGCTTAGATAGATATAATACTCTCACTTCCTGTTCCAGTTTTGGCTCTCTGGTTCAACTTTGGATTTTTTGTCTAATAACTGAGTGAGATTGTAATGCACACGAACACATACGCTCCTTTTAATAGAATAATATATCCATTAACATTCATATATTGCATGTTACTGGGTGCAACAATCTCATTTTAGAACTATCAGCTGTGGAGAGAATGGAGAGGTAAAAGAGTATCCTGTGTAATATGTGATGATTTAGATAATAATTTTTACCTAATCATAGACATTATATCATCCTGACTGTCAAGATGCTTCTTAAAACTTTAGTGACTGATATGAAAAGTGTGTTTGGATAATGCAATAATTGGCAGATTCATGCCTACATTTAAGAGCATGTACTCTAATATTGGCAGCTGTTCGACAATTTGGAATCAGGATTATAAACAGGTGCATATAGTGTAGTTATGGTTACTGAGTCTTTTTTTTTTTTTTACAAGCTACCAGGCACGTAGGCTGCTTCACTTGTTTCTAAATGAAATAGTCATGCTCTATCCTTTTGCATGATTCTTTGCATGTGTAAATTATGTGAAATTATCAGTAAGGATGCAAACATTGGTTTTGCTGTTAGATGTGCTGGAAATCCTACAGATACAGACTGAGGAGAAAAGTGAAGGAAGCAAGCTACTATAATCAAATACTAATTGACTGTTAAAGGGATATGTTAATAGTTCTATGCAAATCAAACAACTAAATGTCCTCCAACTAGCATAAACAGAAAGAATGGTTTCATAGCTAAGTAATAAGAATGGAAATCTGGCAATCCGTGTCTTGCATCTTTTCTTTCTATAAAGGCAAAAATACCGGTGCACCCAGTATTGTACACTGGTACACCCGGTGGTGTAGCAGTAGCGGTTGTGTCAAATATCGTAAGAGAGAAGAAAACTACAGTGCTTCTTCATGAAAGTCTCTGACGATATTTGAAGTTGTTACTAAAGTTGTGGAAACAGAACCAACAGAATTTGTGCTGTGCAGTGATGAACCCAGAAAGCCTGTACTACGTGGAACATTTTTGCATTAAATGTGCAAATTTCGTCACAGTAATCCACATACTTTGGAAATGTCACAAAAGAAAACTTCTGCAATATGGATACAATTCCAGAGGACATTTGATGTAGAATTTATGCAGAAAATACAGGAATGAAAAACACGCAGAACTCTCAGTATGTCTTTTGTTATTAAAAGTAACTCTTCTGGTCTCCTGGTGAACTATGCTTAATATACTTTCACAGTATTGTGAAAAACATATAAATGGTTATTCCTGCCTCCTTAAGAACAACTGAATATCTTCTTCTCTCTCTTTTTTTTTTTTTTTTTTTTTTTTTAATATGAGGGCATAAGCAATTAAGATATTGTCTAAGGATACAGGAAATCTGATTAACAGATCAAAAAGACCATCTGTGGAGACTGGGTTTAACGCCAGGGGGTAATTCTCCTCTCCACAATGCTTATGTAAATCAACTTAATCCAGGAGACTGAATGAATTTACTCTGAAAGATGGTTTTCCTTATTTGTAAATATGTATTTTCAGAAAGTGTGCTGTTGAATATTATTCAAGGCTGTGATTCAGAATATTTCCATATATAACTAAACTGTCTTACAGGTAGAGAATGAATCACTCTTCCAAAGAGAGAAGTATGCCAGATCTACTACACAAGTAGATATTCTTCCTGAATGATCTTGTAATGTGATCTGTAAGTAACATTTCTGCTGAGTGGATTTTGCATTCTATCCTCCCCCCCCCCCATTTTTTTAGTGGTCTTTTTTCAACTTGAGTCTCAGTGCTGCAAATCTTGATGGAGAGGCCTCCTTGAAGTTAATGGGTCATAGTCTTTGCAAGTTGCATATAAGTACATTGTTCGGTGGAGTCACTAATTATAGTTCAACTTGCTCATAAAATCAAAGAATGGGTTCCAAGCCCTGCCATGGGCAGGGACACCTTCCACTAGACCAGGTTGCCCAAAGCCTCATCCAACCTGGCCTTGAACACTTCCAGGGATGGGGCTGCCACAACCTCTCTGGGAAACCTGTGCCAGTGCCTCACCACCCTCACAGTAAAGAATTTCATCCTAATAGCTAATCTAAACCTACCCTCCTTCAGCTTAAACCCATTACCCCTTGTCCTGTCACTACACTCCCTCATAAACAGTCCCTCGTCATCTTTCCTATAGGCCCCTTCAGGTACTGGAAGACCACAATTAGATCTCCCCGGAGCCTTCTCTTCTCCAGGCTGAGCACCCCCAACTCTCTCAGCCTGTCCTCATAGGAGAGGCGCTCCAGCCCTCTGATCAGCTTCATGGCCCTCCTCTGGATGGACTCCAACAGATCCATGTCCTTCTTATGTTGGGGGGACCCAGAGCTGGATGCAGTACTCCAGGTGGGGTCTCACAAGAGCAGAGTAAAGGGGCAGAATCACCTCCCTTGACCTGCTGGTCACACTGCTTTTGATGCAGCCCGGGACACGGTTGGCTTTGTGGGCTGCAAGCGCACACTGACGGCTCATGTTGAGCTTTTCATCCACCAACACCCCCAAGTCCTTCTCCTCAGAGCTGCTCTCAATCCATTCCTCACCCAGCCTGTAGTTGTGCTTGGGACTGCGCCGACCCACGTGCAGGACCTTGCACTTGGCCTTGTTGAACTTCATGTGGTTCACACGGGCCCACCTCTCCAGCCTGTCAAGGTCCCTCTGGATGGCATCCCTTCCCTCCAGCGTGTCGACCACACCACACAGCTTGGTGTCATCAGCAGACTTGCTGAGGGTGCACTCGATCCCACTGTCCATGTCGCCAACAAAGATGTTAAATAGTGCTGGTCCCAGTGCTGACCCCTGAGGAACACCACTCGTCACTGCTGTCCACTTGGAGACTTCAAGCTGTTGACTGGAACTCTTTGAGTGCGACCATCCAGTCAATTCCTTACTCATCAAGTGGTTCATCCATTGAATCCATGCCACTCCAATTTAGAGACAAGGATGTCATGTGGCACAGTGTCCACTGCTTTGCACAAGTCCAGGTAGATGACATCAGTTGCTCCGCCCATATTCACAAACGCTGTAATCTCGCCATAAACCAATACTTCTTTCTTGAGCCATTCTAATGTATTCCTATCAAAAAGCAAGTCTTTCTGAATGCATGACTTGTTGATCAGATATTATATTATGCATATATATATGCCATGCACATATTTCCTCTACCTGACCATATTGTTTTAGAAATAGTTCAAATGATTTCTGATTAAAAACCCTTTCAATTTTCTTCAATATTCCTAATAAGTGGATAGCTTTCTAAAGAAATGTAAGGTTTTCAACTCTGGGTTGATGCCCTTATAGAATGTTTTTAACTCTATTTTAACATCAAGTCTGTGTTTAAGTACTTGCAAAACTGCAAACTGAGGACACATATACAGAGACATATGAACAATTAAAAATAAGGTCTAGATTATCTGTTGAGCACCAGTAGATTTCTTAATTTATGCTCTTACCACCTGAGTTATAGCCTCCAACAGAAGCAGATCTTTAAATCTTGCTTTGAGGGCTTCCTATCATAGGATGTGACAATATAGAGGTAATTCTGAAATAATCTATAGGTCTATAATTGTCTTGAATCACCTGCCTGTCATTTCATACTCTGCCATAATTTATTCATGAAAGTTTAGTCAGATGTTCTTGCCCATTTGTCCAGTTGCTTTGAAATTCTGGTAGGGTTTAGCCTACAAAAAGCTAGAAGCATGACTAGCCATACTTTCACAAGGAGCTCTGTTGTGTTCTCGTGAAGATTCTCAAACGTGTAAAGATTAACAGAATTAGAGCTTGAAAGAGATTTTCTTTCAGGACATTATATGTTTGTCTAATAGCTAAGGGGATAAAGGATATGTTGTAGTTAAAAAGTCTGTGGAGAGGTAGTTCTGCTGCTTGATGCATATTTTGTATTAACAATGGAATTATATTAGTATTTAGCTTTTACTAGTTTTACTTTTTACTTCTGTGTTCTCTTCAGCAAAGATGAATAGAATGTTTTAACAGCAAACAGTGAACAAATGGGCACTTATTTACAAGGTGGTTCTTGCTCCTTGACCAAATAATGCATCAGGAATCAAAAATTGTTCCAATGAAGGTCATGGGAATTCAGAGAAGCTAGCTGTCTAGACTTACCTCTTCTTAACTTGTAGTGGTGACATTCCCTCTCTTCCCTTCTCTCTCTCTTTCTCTGGAAATGGTTCCTGTGTCCTGTAAGAGAAACATTAAGTCTTGAAGTGGAAATAATAAGCTTCATGGGTGTCTAATATTGTAAGAAAATTAGAAGTAGTGACCAAAAGTCCCATGTCTCTGTATAGAAGAAAAACACAGGGCAGTATTTTGAACTAAAATTTCATACTTTCAGTATGAAAATAATATTAGAAAACTTGATTTGTTTGATAGTTTTGATGGAATAGCCAGCTTTTGCAAAGCTTGCACTGGAATGCGTACCAAAATTCAATGCTATAGGAATAGATAAAAACCATGTTTCCAGTAGTAATATTTATTACAGTCTCCATAACTTTCTTTTTAAGGAAACAGCAGTGCATCAGCTTCCAAAGATTGATGGTAGACTATGACAGAGAGTGAGCGAGCAGCAGTTTGTGCTCCAAAGTTTACAGTCAAAATACACAAAGGACACAAGCAATGATAGTAAGAGAGAGGGAGACAGAAAAGGCGATGTGAGAAGGTTACATGGGCAATAACAGAGCTGACTACCTACTGCAGGTTTCCTACCTGCTACCATACCCATTTACTCATTTTCTTTCTTTATTTTCTTTGTTTTCTTTTTAAGTGGCAGGGTTAAAACACAACTTTAAAACGGACAACAAGAAAATGTTATAGTCATCTGCTACAGTACGCTGTACAACACAGTACCATCACAGCCGTTGTCAAAAGGTATGTCAATATATTTAGAAAGACATAGATAGCAACCCTACACACACTTCCCTACTACCACCACAACACACACAGAGCTTTTATGTATAAATGTGAGCTACATTATTAGGCAGATATGAACCACTAAATCCTTGATGGGAATGATGTTATAAATATCTCTATAATAAGGGATTTTCACCTATTTATAAGTCTATGGTAAAACTGGTAAAGGTTTTGAAAGGAAAATCCCTTCTTTTGTGTAAAAATTATTATCAGCATATCTGAAAAGTCTATCCGGTAATGCACAAGTGTCAAATGCTAAGTGATTTTGCACTATATATCCCGTTTGGAATTAATTGGTTTGTTTTGGGGTTTGGGGTTTTTTGTTGTTGTTTTTGTTTGTTTGTGTGGTGGGTTGACCCTGGCTGGAGGCCAGGTGCCCACCAGAGCCGCTCTCTCACTCCCCTCATTCACTAAACAGGGGAGAAAAGGCATAACAAAATGCTTGTAGGTCGAGATAAGGACAGGGAGAGATCACTCACTAGTTATCGTCACGAGCAAAACAGACCAAACTTAGAGAGGGAATTCATCTAATTTATTACTAGGCAAAACAGAGTAGAGGAATGAGAAAATAAAACCAACTCTTAAAACACTTCCCCCCACCCCTCCCATCTTCCCGGGCTCAACTTCACTGCTGGCTTCAACCTTCCCCCCCTCAGCAGCACAGGGGGACGGGGAATGGGGGTTACGGTCAGTTCATCTCACGGTGTTTCTGCCACTTCTTCATCCTCAGGGGGAGGACTCCTCTCATCGTTCCCCTGCTCCAGCATGGAGTCCCTCTCACAGGGTGCAGACCTTCAGGAGCAAACTGCTCCAGTGTGGGGTCCCCCACGGGGTCACAAGTCCTGCCAGCAAACCTGCCCTGGCATGGGCTCCCCTCTTCACGGGTCCACCGGTCCGGCTAGGAACTTGCTCCAGCGTGGGCTTCCCACGGGCCACAGCCTCCTTCAGGTGCCTCCACCTGCTCCGGCGTGGGGTCCTCCACGGGCTGCAGGTGGAATCGCTACACCCCCTCATCCTTCCTCCATGGGCTGCAGGGGGACAGCCTGCTTCACCATGGCCTTCACCACGGGCTGCAGGGGGATCTCTGCTCCGGCGCCTGGAGCTCCTCCTCCCCCTCCATCTGCACTGACCTTGGTGTCTGCAGAGTTTCTTACATCTTCTCACTCCTCTCTCCGGCTGCAAAAGCTCTCTCCCTCTAAGTGTTTTTCTTCTTCTTAAATATGTTATCACAGAGGCGCTGATTGGCTTGGCCTTGGCCAGCGGCGGGCCCGTCTTAGAGCCGGCTGGCATTGGCTCTGTCAGACACAGGGGGAGCTTCTAGCAGCTTCTCACAGAAGCCACCCCTGTAGCCCCCCTGCTACCAAAACCTTGCCACGCAAACCCAACACAGTTTGTTTGTTTGTTTGTTTGCTTTTTTTTTTTGGGGGGGGGAGTTTATTGCTGAGAAGACTGCCTAGTTTTATCCAACTTGAAGTCAAGTGATATGGTAACTTTTCAATGTGATTTGATTGCTTCAGAAGAAAATATGCAATATCTTTAACTTGTGGTAGGGAGAGATATCGCCCACTGATTTTTTTTCCTCTTATTTAATTCCCTGCAACACAAATCCTAGTTGCTGTTGATGATGATGATGATAGTACCAAATCTTAAAAATGCCAAGAAAAAGAAAGACTGCAGCAAATTCCACTTTGTCAGATTAAAAGTTTGTAACCTCACACTGGAATTTATTTATGAATCCAGTTGTTAAAAAAAAAAAAAAGCCTGTTCCAGTTGTGTAATACTCATTTAATGTAATTTCTCTCATCCATTATATTAAAGAGGGAGGCTTCTGTGTTAGGAACTAGTTGAACCTTCACTGTCAACTTCTTTTCTCTGGCCAGAAGGAATGAATTGTGAATCTTAGTCTTGAAAACATAAATGCATGAAGTACGAGGAAATAGTTACAATCCAAAATACGAATAAACAGACTAAAAAAGCATATCTGTCTCTCTTTTTCTTAGAAAATCATAATTTTCTGAGAATCTAGATGTATTTGTACTGTGGAGGCACAGCTTGTGCAACTCATTAGATTTGGACAACATGAAATACTTCATAACCATACTTCATATGTTAGAAAGAGTTCTTACAATTCACTTTGTTCTTATTATGTAATATAACTCTAAATAGAATTTTTTTCATGAGTTCATTACTTTCTTTTTCTAGAAAGTCTAAATCACTTCAAAATATGAGACCAGGATTTTTACATCACTGAGGCATATTCAAAATATCAGCCCTGTATTACAAGTGTTTACATGTGTATGTTTATAAGTGGACTATTAATTTCGTTATACCTCAACATCACAAATTGAATTAGGAATTTTTATAGAATGATAGAATCATAGAATCATAGAATGGTTTGGGTTGGAAGGGACCTTAAAGACCACCTAGTTCCACCCCCCCTGCCATGGGCAGGGACACCCTCCACCAGGTTGCCCAAAGCCCCATCCAACCTGGTCTTAAACACTTCCAGGGATGTGGCAGCCACAGCTTCTCTGGGCAACCTGTGCCAGTGCCTCACCACTCTAAGAGTAAAGGATTTATTTCTAATATCTAATCTAAATTGGCCCTCCTTCAGCTTGAACCCATTACCCCTTGTCCTGTCACTACACTCCCGCATAAACAGTCCCTCTCCATCTTTCCTGTAGACCCCCTTCAGGTACTGGTAAGATGCAATTACATCTCCCTGGAACCTTCTCTTCTCCAGGCTGAACAACCCCAACTCTCTCAGCCTAAAACTGGTAGATGAAGTGGCTGAGCCATTTTCCCTCATATTTGAGAAGTCGTGGCAGTTCGGTGAAGTTCTCACTGGCTGGAAAAGGGAAACTTAACTGCCATTTTTAAAAATGGGGAAAAAAAGACCTGGGGAACTACAGGCTACTTGTGCCTGGCAAGATCCTGGAGCAGATCCTCCTGAAAACTATGCTCAGGCACATGGAAAATAAGGAGGTGACTGGTGACAGCCAGCATGGCTTCACTAAGGGCAAATCGTGTCTAACAAACTTGGTGGTCTTCTATGATGGGGTTACAGCGTTTGTGAATATGGGCGGAGCAACTGATGTCATCTACCTGGACTTGTGCAAAGCAGTGGACACTGTGCCACATGACATCCTTGTCTCTAAATTGGAGTGGCATGGATTCAATGGATGAACCACTTGATGAGTAAGGAATTGACTGGATGGTCGCACTCAAAGAGTTCCAGTCAACAGCTTGAAGTCTCCAAGTGGACAGCAGTGACGAGTGGTGTTCCTCAGGGGTCAGCACTGGGACCAGCACTATTTAACATCTTTGTTGGCGACATGGACAGTGGGATCGAGTGCACCCTCAGCAAGTCTGCTGATGACACCAAGCTGTGTGGTGTGGTCGACACGCTGGAGGGAAGGGATGCCATCCAGAGGGACCTTGACAGGCTGGAGAGGTGGGCCCGTGTGAACCACATGAAGTTCAACAAGGCCAAGTGCAAGGTCCTGCACGTGGGTCGGCGCAGTCCCAAGCACAACTACAGGCTGGGTGAGGAATGGATTGAGAGCAGCTCTGAGGAGAAGGACTTGGGGGTGTTGGTGGATGAAAAGCTCAACATGAGCCGTCAGTGTGCGCTTGCAGCCCACAAAGCCAACCGTGTCCCGGGCTGCATCAAAAGCAGTGTGACCAGCAGGTCAAGGGAGGTGATTCTGCCCCTTTACTCTGCTCTTGTGAGACCCCACCTGGAGTACTGCATCCAGCTCTGGGTCCCCCCAACATAAGAAGGACATGGATCTGTTGGAGTCCATCCAGAGGAGGGCCATGAAGCTGATCAGAGGGCTGGAGCGCCTCTCCTATGAGGACAGGCTGAGAGAGTTGGGGGTGCTCAGCCTGGAGAAGAGAAGGCTCCGGGGAGATCTAATTGTGGTCTTCCAGTACCTGAAGGGGCCTATAGGAAAGATGACGAGGGACTGTTTATGAGGGAGTGTAGTGACAGGACAAGGGGTAATGGGTTTAAGCTGAAGGAGGGTAGGTTTAGATTAGCTATTAGGATGAAATTCTTTACTGTGAGGGTGGTGAGGCACTGGCACAGGTTTCCCAGAGAGGTTGTGGCAGCCCCATCCCTGGAAGTGTTCAAGGCCAGGTTGGATGAGGCTTTGGGCAACCTGGTCTAGTGGAAGGTGTCCCTGCCTATGGCAGGGCTTGGAACTAGATGATCTTTAAGGTCCCTTCCAACCCAAACCGTTCCATAATTCTATAATTTTATAGTGGTTAAAACTAGGATTCCCATAAATTAAACAAGATGTTGAAGATGTTTCCTTGAATCTGTGTTAACTATACAATATGGATACAAACCTGCCTTTTCATAGGAATCTGCAGTGTTGACAAGGTATGGACATGAAGACCAAATAAAAGGTATCTCTCTGAGAAATGAAGCTATAGTGCAGGAGAAATGAATAGTTAGTGGTGATTATTAAAAAAAAAAAAAACCAAAACATTTTAAAAAGACTCATATATGCTGTTTCATTTACATATACCTTCTTCCAAATTAGGTTTTTAAGAAGTCCTGTGGCAATTAAATAAAAGCATATCATACCAGCAAACAACTTATCTAAATAAATGTAGAAACATGTTCATCTTGAAATTTACAGGTGACACATTCATGTTGCTATGGGCAGATGTGAGTGTCTTACAGAAACAATGACTTCTAATTATCACTGCCTGATGCAACATGGCATGTAGCAGCTGCAAAGATAGCACATATTGCCACTGCATGTCTGAAGTGTGTTACATCTAGATTTTTATAGCTATATCCATACATTACTGTTGAAGTCAAGATTTATGTGTTTTATCATTGTAATTGGTTGAGTTCCTACCTGCAGGAAGGTTAGGTTTTTGCTCCTGGGTTTAGTTTGGGTGGATTTTTTTCCCACCAGATTTATTCCTCATTTCTATCCCAAATATATATTTTTATATATATATATGTATGTATTTAAGGATGAACATTAGCAATCCCGAAAAGCAGAAGGAGAACACTAAGGTCTGCAGAGTGCGGATTTTTCTTGGTAGTGCTTTTTTGGGGGTTTTTTTGTTCTCTGTTCCCCCACCCCCCATGTCAGTTTCTACTACATTACAGTTTCTGTGTTTTAAAACTATATGGGAAAATTCTGCCAGATTGAACTTTACTTCTAAGCAATCCTGATGATTGCAAAGCAGAATATTTTATGATAAATCATACAGGTTAAACCATTATACATGAGCACAATATATGTCATGAAAATTTATTTTAATAATAGTCTTTATTAAAAGTTGTCATATGCTCTTCTGATCCTTCAGCCTGCATCCAGTCGTTACACAGATATTGAAGTGATATTGAAGGATTGAAGAGATCCTCCCAAGGAAAAAAAAAAACAAAACAAACCAAAAACCAAAACCAAAAACCTGACCAAATTTATTACGCCAGTCAAGTTACTGAGAATTCTATTTAAGTAATTTTTAGTTTCACCTTTACATCCAAGTTACCAGGGTTAAACTAAAAGAGAAAACTACAAGAGGTTTTTTCCTAATTCTATTCAGTTTCTTCTAGTCATTAAAATTCAATCTTCTTCTATTCATTAAAATTACATCTTTAACACATGCCCTTGTTATTCACATCTTCTAATATTATTCACAACACCCACCCAATTACCCATACTTAGCAAATCTAAATGAAATCAATATCTATCAAATGGAATCATGCTCCTCCTGCACTTTATTTCTCAGTCTTAATCAAATTATTTTTATTCCTCCTGTAAGAGCAACATTATTATGCACTTTCAGTACCTTTATTAACAGTAGTTCTGAACCTACAGAAATTTCTTCCTACATACGCATTCTAAAAATGTTCTTAGTAAGTTCAGGTTAGTCAAGTTGTCACCCAAACCCACTTATTCATTCTAAAGCAGATAGTTGATGTCCCATAGAAGAAAGCTGGTGAACTTCTATCTATAGACCCAGCCTACCCTGTTTCTAGCCTCTTTGCTGAGAGATTTACTCTGTGTGGCTGAGCATCCTTACCCTCCTTGCAAGAGTTGTTACGAAGAAGACCAATCTATGCTCTCTGCTGTGTAATTAGGCCAGGTGATTTCAAAAGGAAGAGGGTAAAGGAATCAGTGCCCTACTCCTGCATAACACAGCAGGTTCTCTGCCAGCTTGTGCTGTGTTTTATGCCCAGCAGCGTACCTCCTAGTCTAGCCAACCTGCATCAGCAAGATGGCTTTATTGCCAGAGAAGTGTCTGGAACCACTTGCTTTGCTTTCCCTCGCCACATCATCCAAGTGGACACATCTGTTAAAAAGCAGTATTTCCCCTAATAAGTCTTATCATTAATCTTATTCTTCATTTATCTGGCTAAAACTCTCATTTACCAATGTGACCTTTTTGAATGACTGTCTGAAATAGAGATATCCAGAAAGATTGCTTTCCTCTATCTCTTATTGTTACCAATCTCTCTTAACTGATATTTTTTCCACTTTCTACAACGTAAAAAATAGGAACAGACCTTTTCAAAGGAAATGATGGTTACATGGAAACAGCTGATCACCAATGAGCTCTCAAATGATCCTGTTGGGGAAAAAACATTTGCATAAATTTGAAAAGAGAAGGGAAATGCATGTATTCATTTCTGATACATTTGCACTGACATGCAACAGTCATTTAATTTATCTATGTGTTTTACTTTTGTGATGAGATAAATTTCCTTCTTACTCCTAGCTGTAAAACATAAAAGCAATACGTAAAGGTGAACACTTTGCTTGCTTTTATTTTAGCTATTTTTTTCTGAGTTTGTTTTCTTTTGTGGGAGATTTTGCAAATGTTCATTCATAAGGGATACAGAATTGGCAGAATGATGAAGTAGATGGATTGAACTTGACTGTTAAGGTCCTCAATTCAGCAAAGGTATTGAGGATATGTTTACTTACACAGCAGAAAAAAATCCTATGGATGGTAAGAATTACTTTTTCTATTAGTGCTCACATACATGTATAACTGCCAAACAATTTGGGCTAAGGAGGCTGAGGTTATGCCCTCTCACAGCTCTCTTATAGGAGGCAGTAATGATTTGTCAATTCATTACTGAACAGCCATCTCAAGAAACTTGGGATCCTGGCTCTATCAGTTTGTAGCTGTAAGAATAGTATTTCGTTTGATTGTAGGATCACAAGGCAATTCAGGCTGTCAGAGAGGTCTCCTGGGCAGGTCTCCAGTCCCAGACCTTGCCCAAAAGAGGCTCCATCATGGGGTTGGATGAGGTCACCCAGCTGGAGTGTGAAACCCCTCAATGCCAGAGGTGGCCCAACCTTCCTTGCCTTCAGCTCCATGGCTGGGCTGTCTTCATGGGGAAAAGGTTTCTCCTTATCTCCAGCCTGAGCTTCTTGTCTTTCAGCTTGTGACACTGCTTCTCACCCTCCCACCATGCACCACTGTGAACAGCCTGGCTGTGTCTCCATGCCTGACCACCAGTGCTGGGGAAGCTGCTGGGGGCTCCAAAACAGTCCTTATCATATCTGAACCAGCCCCAGAGCTACTCCAAACATGGCAACGGCTTCAGCTCCACCTTCTCAGTGGTCTCCACTCAACATGGTCATATTTATTGCCATCCTTCCTCTACTGGAGCTATCAAACTGCAGGTTTGTGGTTTGTCCAAATGGAATTGAATCTGCTAAGGGATGTCATTGACAAGAAGGGCTTCTATAAGTACATAGGTAACAAAAGGAAGACTAGGAAAAATGTGTGCCTAATGCTGAATAAGGTGAGGAACTCAGTTACACAGGACATGGAAAAAGCTGAGCTGCAGAATGCCTTCTTTGCCTCATTCTTTACAAGCAAGACTGGCCTTCAGGAATCACAGGTCCCAAAGACCAAGGGGAATGTCTGAAGCAAGGAAGATGTACCCTTGGTGGAAGAGGATCAAATAGAATCATAGAATCATAGAATCATAGAATCATAGAATGGGTTGGGTTGGAAGGGACCTCAGAGATCATCTAGTTCCAAACCCTCGGCCATGGGCAGGGACACCGTCCACTATACCAGATTTCCCAAAGCCTCATCCAACCTGGCCTTGAGCACTTCCAGGGAGGGGGCCTCCATGACCTCTCTGGGCAACCTGTTCCAGTGCCTCACCAGTCTCACAGCAAAGAATTTCTTCCTAGTATCTAAATCTACCCTCCTTCAGTTTAAAACTATTACCCCTTGTCCTATAACTAGATGCCCTTGGAAACAATCCCTCTCCAGTTGTAGGACCTCCTTCTTGTAGGTCCTTTTCAGGTACTGGAAGGCTGCTAGAAGGTCTCCTTGGAACATTCTCTTCTCCAGGCTGAACAACCCCAATTCTCTCAGCCTGTTTTCACAAGAGAGGTGCTCCAGCCCTTTGATCATCTTCATGGCCCTCCTCTGGACTTACTCCAAGAGGTCCATGTCCTTGGGGACCCCAGAACTGAACACAGTATGCCAGGTGGGGGCTCACGAAAGCAGAGTAGAGGAGCAGAATCACCTCCCTTGACCTGCTGGTCACCCTGGTAGCCACTACATTCTGGGTTACATGAGCTGGGGTGCTGCCAGAATGTCTGGAGAGGGATCCTGCCCTGCTGGTAATGAAACTTGAGACAAACCTGAGTGCTTTGCTCAGCCTGGGACTTTCCTACATGAGATAGACACCAATGTATTGGTGTATATCCTGTTTAACTTATGGGAATTCTAGTTTTAACCTCTACAGAATCAGAGAATTATAGAATGGTTTGGGTTGGAAGGGACCTTAAAGATCATCTAGTTCCAACCCCCCTGCCATGGGCAGGGACACCCTCCACTAGATCAGGTTGCCCAAAGCCTCATCCAACCTGGCCTTAAACACTTCCAGGGATGTGGCTGCCACAACCTCTCTGGGCAACCTGTCCCAGTGCCTCACCACCCTCACAGAAAAGAATTTCTTCCTAACATCTAATTTAAATCTACCATCCTTTAACTTAACCCCATTACCCTTTGTCCTGTCACTACACTCCCTGATAAACAGTCCCTCGTCATCTTTCCTGTAGGCCCCTTTAGGTACTGGAAGGCCACAATTAGATGTCCCTGGAGCCTTCTCTTCTCCAGGCTGAACAATCCCAAGGAACACTTAAGCAAACTGGACATATATAAGTCCATGGCCGCTGATGGGATGAACACAAGAGTTCTGAGGGAGCTGGCTCATGAGGCCACTCTCAAGTATCTTTGATCAATCATAGTGATTGGGAGAAGCACAACAAGACTGGAGGAGAGAAAATGTCACTTGTATCTTCAAGGGCAAGAAGGAGAACCCAGGGAACTACAGGAGTCTCATGGTTTAACCCCAGTCAGTAACAAAGCACTGTACAGCCACTTGCTCACCCCTCCCACCCCCAACAGGATGGGGAGGAAAATGGAAAAAAAACCCTTGTGGGGTGAAATAAAAACAGTTTAGTAGGATAACAATGGAAGAGAATAATAACAGTTATAACAATAATAAAGATAATAATAAAAACAATAATACAAGTGATGCACAAATGCAATTGCTCACCACATCTGAAAGGGGAAAAAAACCCAACCCGATGCCCAGTCTGTTTCCAAGCAGCAATCCCACCTCCTGGCTAGCTTCCCCAGTTATATATGAAGCATGACATTATATGGCAGGGAATGTCCCTTTGTCCTGTCTGGGTCAGCTGTCCTGGCTGTGCTCTCCCAGCTTCTGGTGCACCTGGCAGGGTGTGAGAAGCTGAAAAGTCCTTGACCTAAGGTAAACACAAAAACTACCTAGCAACAACTAAAAACATCTCTGCGTTATCAATATTATTCTCATACTAAATCTAAAGTGCAGCACTACACTGGCTACCAGAAAGAAAATTAACTCTATCTCAGATGAAACCAGGACAAGGACTCACTTTGATCTCTGGAAAGGTGATGGAGCAACTAATTCTGGAAACCATTTCCAGAAACATGAAGGATAAGAAAATCATTAGGAGAAGTCAGCATGGATTCACCAAGGGCAACTAATGCCTGGCCAACCTGATAAACTTCTATAATGAAATGAGCGGTAGATGAGGGAAGAGTGGTGGATATTGTCTACCTGGACTTCAGTAAGGCCTTTGACACTATCTCCCATAAGATCCTTATAGAGAAGGTGATAAAGTGTGGGCTGGATGACCAGACGGTGTGATGGATTGAGAACTGGCTGAATGGCAGAGCCATTAACTGGATGGTGATCAGTGGTGTAAAGTCTAGTTGGAGGCCAGTAACTAGCAGTGAAGCCAGGGATCAACACTGGGTCCAGTCCTGTTTAACATCTTCATTTGTGATCTGGATGATGGGGCAGAGTGTAACCTCAGCAAGTTTGCAGATGACATGAAACAGGGAGGAGTGGTTGATACACCAGAGGTTTGTGCTGCCATCCCAAGGGACCTGGACAGGCTGGAGAAATGGTCTGTCAGAAACCTCGTGATTCTCAACAAGGGGAAGTATAAAGTCCTGCATTAGGGAAGGAACAACCCCGTGAAACAATATGTGTGGGGAGAACCCAGCAGGAAAGTAGTTTGCCAGAAAAGTACCTAGGGGATCCTGGTGAACACAAAGTTGAACATGAGCCAGCAATCTGCCTTTTCAGCAAACAATGTTCACAGAATCATAGAATCATTTAGGTTGGAAAAGCCCTTTAAGATCATCAAGTCCAACTGTAAATCTAACACTGACCAAGTCCTGCTAAACCATGTCCCTAAGCACCACATCTACATGTTTCTTAAATACTTCCAGGGATGGTGATTCAATCACTTCCCTGGGCAGCCTTTTCCAAAGCTTCTCAACCCTTTAAGTGAAGGAATTTTTCCTAATATCCTATCTAAACCTCCCCTGGTGCAACCTGAGTCTGTTTCCTCTCATCCTAGCATTTGCTACGTGGGAGAAGAGACCCAAATAACCTGGCTACAACCTCTGTTCACATAGTTGTAGAGAGCGATAAGGTCTCTCTTCAGCCTCCTTTTCTCCAGGCTAAACAACCCCAGTTCCCTCAGCTGCTCCTCATAAGACTTGTGCTCTAGACCCTTCACCAGCTTTGCGGCTCTTCTCTGGACGTGCTCCAGCACCTCAATGTCTGTCTGGTAGTGAGGGGCCCAAAACTGAACACAGTATTCAAGGTGCGGCCTCACCGGTGCCAAGTGCAGTGGGATGATCACTTCCCTAGTCCTGCTGGCCACAGTATTTCTGATACAAGCCAGGATGCTGTTGGCCTTCTTGGCCACCTGAACACACTGTCAGATGTTATTCAGCTGGCTGTTGACCAACATCCCCAGGTCCTTCTCCACCAGGCAGCTTTCCAGGCATTCTTTCCCAAGCCTGTAGCATTGCATGGGGTTGTTGTGACCTAAGTGCAGAGCCCAGCAATTGACCTTGTTGAACCTCATACAATTGGCCTCAGCCCATCAAGCCAGCCTGTCCATATCCTTCTGTAGAGCCTTCTTAGCCTCAAGCAGATCAACACTTCTGCCCAGCCTGGTGTCATCTGCAAACTTACTGAGGGTGCCCTCAACAACTCTTTGGGCCCGGCTATCCAGCCAGTTTTTTACCTGGAAAAGAGTACGACCATCCAAGCCATGAGCAGCCAATTTATCCAGGAGAATGCTGTGGGAAACCTTGTCAGAGGCTTTACTAAAGTCCCGGTAAACAAAATCCACAGCCTTTTCCTCATCCACTAAGTGGGTCACCTTGTCATAAAAGAAGATCAGTTTAGTCAGTGTTAATGGTATCTTGGGCTTCATTAGGCAAAGCACTGCCAGCAGGTCAAAGGATGTGATCCTTCCCTTCTATTCAGCACTGGTGGGGCCATGCCTGGACTACTGTGTTGAGTTCTGGGCTTCTCAGTACAAGAGAGACATGGACATACTGGAGAGAGTCCAGAGAAGGTCCATGAAGATATTCAAGGGACTGGAGCATCTCTTCTATAAGGAAAGGCTGACAGGGCTGGGACTATTCAGCCTGGAGAAGAGAAAGTTCAGGGCAGATCTTATCAATGTGTACAAATATCTGAAGGGAGAGTGTAAAGAAGACAGAGCCATGCTGTTTTCAGTGCTGTCCCATGACAAGAGGCAATGGGAACAAACTGAAACACAGGCAGTTCCCTCTGAACATCATAAAACACTTTTTTTGCTGTGAAGGTGACCTAGCACTGACAGAGGTTGCCCAGAGAGACTGTGGAGTCTCCATCCTTGGAGGTATTCAAAAGCTGCCTGGGCAACCAGCTTTAGGTGACCCTGCTTGAGCAGGTTGGTTGGACCAGATGATCTCCAGAGGTCCCTTCCAATGTCAACTACACTGTGATTATGTGATTCTGTAAACGGTTCATCCATGTCAAATCACCTTCTTCATCTGACCTGAAATATGCTGCAAGAGGAATTACAACCATGATTTTCTCCTGGAACAAAACGTGGATGAATTGCCAGTTGTTCCCTGGCGTGTTGCTTTTCCCTTCTGATCTGAGCACATCTGATACCAGTAATTTACATGTGTTTATTTCCCTCATGTAATAGCTGTTACCAGAGTTTACCAGTGAAGTATCTACCGTACCATGCTTCAATTTTACTTTCTTTCTGAAAGGTGAAATGATACCTGCCTTGCTTCCGATGTGTATACTTTAATGTTTGCTAAATTGAACTGTCATTTGTTAGCGTGCCTTTATGTAACAAAGTGTTTATGCTACGTTGGAGAAATGACAAACCTAAAGCTCAGAGAATCTAAAGCCCAAAGTATCTAATAAGAATTTTTTAATGGTAAATACACACGTAAGTGTTTCCAGAACTTGGGTGTTACTGCAGGATTTGATAAACAGATTGGAAATGCAAAATGACAGGATTTTTATTGATGTTCCATTTTGGTTCTATATTCTAATTGTTACAACAAAACTAGTGTAGATTACCATGTTTAGGAAAAAAAGTAGTTATCTGAGTAGATTAAGATACTGACAGATATTGACTTTTTAGGTGCTGACCACTGAATCCAATCCATTGAAAGTTTTAGTTGATCTGCAGAAAAAAAGCAGCACAGATCAGCAGTCTATCTCAGTTTTCCATGGGAACAGGATTTGTAGACAAACTATATATACAAACATGCATGAAAAAGGCAGTTCTGTTTCTTTTCAAACTTATGTGTCCCCATAACTAATTAAAATAAAGACTTTTTCATGCTCACATACATTTAGTTTGAAAGTACTGTGTGTAAGACATTATAAAACTGAAAAGTGCCAGTGCTATGACTTCTTGATGCTGTTGTAAAGAGTCACAAGGGAAGCAGAAGAACAAAATTACAGTTTATAACAATTAACAATAAATGCAACCTATGACATGCCTGTCATTAATTTCTTGATGGAGATGTTTCGTCTTATCCGTATAGAAGGAAGTTACATGTAAGAATAAGGAGCTCGTTAACATACAACATCTTAACTGAACAGTGCTTCAAAATCATAGAAGAGATGTGCCATCTATTTCCTACTGAAACTGGCTGAAAAATAAAAAAAAAAAAGAAGGGTGATTGAAGTATTAAAGCTATTCAGAAATCCTTTACAGAACAGTAGAAATGGAGCAGAACTTTTCCACACACATGCAAAAAAGAAATATTTTAATATAAAAGAATTATTTAACATCCTTTTAAATATATATATTTCAATGCATACTAGAATTGTCCAGTTCTTCAGTTTTAATGTCAATGAACTTTTAGTTTGTATCTGCTAAATTCAGGTTTAACAAAAAAGGAGATACAATCTGAAGATTTCATTATTAATGTAGACTAGAAATATCTATTTCTGTCAGTCTCAGTTTTGTCTTATTAAAAGAATTCTAAAATTGTGCCTCTAACTAGAATCCTGAAAATTTACTTCATCATACAAATAAGTAGCCTCATTTTTACTTTCACAAGAGCTGTTGAAAACTCTTTTGAATTTCAAGTGCTTTTTTTTTGCCCCCCTCTTTTTTTTCTTTTTTTTTCTTCACCTCTTGTATATTGAATTAGAACTTAATTTTACACAGGAAAAAGATTGGTTATACTTGACAAATCACATTCCGTTTTCTTTCTTTTTGTGTAGTAGAGCAATGATGCAGGATTTAACAGATGCAAGATTAACTGATTGTTTGACATAAATTCTGATTGGTCTTGCAGTCTTCACATGGAGCATTTGCTCATATTTGTGATACTATGCTGGCTAAAATACATCACCATCAAAAAAAACCCCAAACCTACCTTTTTATCTGAGAGAGTTACTGTAGCATACAAAGTAATAAAACTGGTTAGATGATCATAGCACATGTTTTCTGAGTCATTTTCCCTTTTTTTTTTTTTCCCACAGCAATAGGTCTGCAACTGCAGTACTGTACTGGAATGCAAGATCTAATTGAAAAACAAAACATATATTTGTTTGAATTAAATGGAGTCTTTCTCTCTCCCTCCCTCTCTCTCTAGGCCAGTTAAAATGCAAATACACAAATGATAAGCACTTCCACCCACACAACACAGATAAAGAACATTGCCACTTGCATTGTTAAGTTTTGTGTCTCTTACAGGGTTGCCAATAATTGCCCCTTATTCTCTTACAAATAAAGCTAAAGGACCTGTTCTATTTGTTGATGTTACTTTAATTATTTTTGTTTGTACTAATACTCCTACTCATCCCTTAACTGTTACATTGCCACTGTTGTTCTCCCCAGACAATTTAAATAAACGGACATCTGGTAGTGACTACTCCAAAAAAAAAAAAAAGTATTTCTGCAACAATGAGTCTATAGGGTGACAATTAGTTGCAACTTAAAAGACAATTTCTCATTTAAGCAAAGAAAGAGAGGGCAGGTTAGGCCAAAATTATTTAAACTGTAGTGCTCCAAAGAGACAGAAATGGATGTGATTTTGACCTTGCTTATGTTGAAGTTAGTGGGGCTGTTAGACCTGCTGTTTTTATCTGCCTGCCACAATTTCAACCTATAAAAGCTAGTTTATTTGGTCCACTAAGCCACAAAGGACTTACAAGTCTCTTACTTAATCGGTGTGTGACCCACTGGCCTTTGCTTAGCAAAGCCCTTTTCAGCCTCTATAGCCTGTGCTTGTACTAAAACCCATTTTTTATAAAGACAATAAACTCCAGTATGCAAATTCCAAGTCAAGTGCTGAAGAAATTACCCTAATACTTTGTAGCAGTTTCAATAGTTAATTTATCTTAGTGGCTCCAAATCAGGTTCAGATCATGCATGCTAAAGTCTCTTTTAAGGGGGTGCTGCATTTTATTTGCTTTCAAGGAGATGTGTCTTCTGTTATTTTGTAGTAAACTTGTGCCAAATCACCGCCTTCACCTGTGGCCAAACAGAAGAGGTCATTATTCTCCTGAGCAAAGAATCAACTGTTTCTGATCAATCCTGTAATGATGCAACCTTGCTTTAAACTGAAAACCTTTACCATGAAAACAATGATGGAAGAGATCAAAATAAGGAGTTGTTATAGCAACTGGCATACCAAGGATAAGTACGTTGATGAGAAATTACAAACAGATACAGAAAAATGAAGGAATAAATAGGATTACTAATTAGGAATTCAGTCGTACAGTGACACGTCTTGAAGGGTGTGAAATATTTCCCCAGTGAACGTCAGCTATTTGGCTGGTGAACAGTGACAGAGGTGTTACTGCCCGTTTCCTGCCCACAAGGCACAGAGGAAATAACATATCTGTGTTCTGGGTTGCACTGGGCCAAGGAGTTCTCTCTGACATAAAAAAGCTCTCTGCCTTCCTGTTTCTTCATGAGACATGAGGAACTGCTAAGCAGCAAACCTAAAGGTCATCCCTTCAAATCCAGGGCCCTGAGGAGCATAAGCAGAACAGGCTCTGCCACCCAAGAATCTCCTACTTATTTCTCTTTCTACCACATCTTTCTATAAGACATTATTTCCTCTTCAAATATATTTTCATTAGTAACAGTCTTGTGGGTGTTTGTCAAGAATGTCCATAGCTGTTTGTCTTGTGTACAACTTTGAAGTACATAGTCTATGCATTACAAAGCAGCTTACTAAACTTGCAGAGCTAATAACTGAAAAGTTAAGAAGCACCAGAATTAATATTGTAATATCACCTCTGCCCTCTGTTCAGTGAAAATCTGTTTTTCCTCACTGGACCACCACTGTTGGAGTGATGTGGGTATGGAATCACACCACATTGTGAGGTTCAGCAAAATTTTATAGGTATGGGCCTGTCTCAAGCATAGTGTACAGCTGCTTCTCTACCTATTGTTCTGTGGTAATGTTGCACAGGAGTGTTGCTGGCTCAGCCAAGTTCTTAACAGAAAGCAAACAACAATTAAAGGAATAACTACTTAAAGCATAAAAATTTGAAAGAGAAAGAATAAAGGCTTGGTACTGGAAGAACTTGAGCCAATTATCTTAATTGTTGAGCAAGGCTTGGCTGTGTACTGTGGTCCTTGTCTCCTCTTCACTGATTTGTCAGGAAGCCTGCATTATAAGAATGAAGATTCAGCTCAATCCTGGAGTCACAGAAGGCAATGAGAATAGTACACAGGTCTTAAAGCTTATGACTTCCACTTCTTTTATTCATAATAAATGATGCTTAAGAAAATGGAATAGCACTATGATATTAAAATTCACAATAGAAAACTCATTATGGAACTTTCCACTAGAAGGTGTTCCTCACCTTCAGTATCATATTGATTAATGGCCTTTTTAGGACTCCTTAGTCTCATTAGATTTTTTTTTCTTTTATTTAGTTTGTGTGAGTCTGTCTGCCTTCAACTTAACCTGACTTTCACAGGCAACTGATCTGGGCTTTTGTTGTGTTTGGCAGTAATTCTTCAGTTCATATATAAGAAAAGATTAGCTTTGTGTTGCCATGTTCCCAAATAACAGAAAACAGTTTGGTGAGACAAGCTTTCTAGAAGGACTTATAGTTGAAAAGTTGACTTGATCTGTAATGTATAGTTTGCTCATGACTGTCTGTCGGTCTTCTTTTTCTAGCTAAGGACTTCTGTTGGTAAAGCTGTTACCAGTGATCAACTTCTTCCATACTGTATCCAGAAACTCATCAATATCCTTTGTTACCTCAGTACTCCTCCTTAATCCTTAAGCTTGCACCTCAGATGCTCTGTTCAGCACCTCAAATACTATGTTCAGTTTTGGTCACCACACTACAAGAAAGACATTGAGGTGCTGGAGCGTGTCCAAAGAAGGGCAACGAAGCTGCTGAAGGGTCTAGAGCACAAGTCTTATGAGGAGCGGCTGAGGGAACACTGGGGTTGTTTAGCCTGGAGAAAAAGAGGCTGAGGGGAGACCTTATGGCTCTCTACAACTACCTGAAAGGTGGTTGTACTGAGGTGGGTGTTGGTCTCTTAAAAAATGCATAGATGTAGTGCTTTGGGACATGGTTTAATGGTGGACTTGGCAGTGTTAGGTTTAACTCAGCGATCTTAAGGGTCTTTTCCAACCTAAATGATCCTACATTTCTAACAGGGCATAGTTTAACAATTACCAGATGTGGTGCTTTTTGGGAATTTTTGGTCCAAAAGTCCTTCTATAAAATAATTCATCTAAACCTGCTCCATTGCAGGCTCATTTATATTCTGAGTCTTGTAAAGGAGGAGAGAAGAGATGAAGTAATGATCATCAAGCCACACTTTTCCTGGGATTTTGTATTTGATAGTGCAAAGTCCAAACAGACGGATTTCCCATGAAATAGATTTTAAACATATTCAAATAGGAGAAACTGCACAAACATGTATCTATTCATACTCGATCTCTGGCATATGCAATAATCATTCCTGAGACTGGTTAATATGAAGTCTTGGAGCGGTCAGCACACAGCAGGTTATGCAAGGCTAAAAATTAATGGAAGTAAACCTTTACTTGAGAGAAAAATCAAGTTTATTTAATGTTATTAAAGTGAATTTCTACAGCCTTCAGAATGCAAGAACTCACCATTTCTAGTCATTAGTAGCAATGCTCATGACCTATAAGAGAATATCACATTTTGAAGGCAGGAATGGTCTTGTCTGTTCTGGGTGTAGAGAAGTTTCATGCTTGTGGAAGCTGTTGGAAGAGGAGAATGACTTTCTATACCAGAAAGTTTTCTGTGCTTTTTGCAGCATACATAAAAATAGATCTGTTACATAATTGGTGTTTACCTTCCCATGTCAGCAGTACAAGAAACTTATTCTTGACTCCTCTCATAATTCAGAACATTACTTTACAATATAAATTGCATTATTTCTTAATTATTGTTGTTAATTTATTTTTAGGGTTTTCTACTACCAGTTAAGAGCCAGCAGAAGTTTTCTTCAAAAAAATACTCTCCATTTCACTTTGCGGATATGACAAAGTAAAGCTTCTTGTAGTTAACTTGGAAGCCAGTGATACCTTTTCCCATGATTTCTACTGAACTATGAAAAATTCATAACTGAAGAAGACTAGCAGTGTTAGAGCTCTTCTGGGATACTCTGCTTTACAAAAAAAATATATTTTATAACATATCATGGTTGTATAAAGAGCAGTCAAGCATGACCTCATGAGTGACAAAGTTCTTTATGTTCATATCACCTGTGATTTGTGACTTTATGGACAATTGGTTGTGTGCTTGTCACAGCATATTATGCTAATAGCATTGTCTGCTATCTTCACCAGGATCAGATCAAAGCCTTAGACTATCACAGAAAGCAAGAAGTATTGTGTGTTGATTGATGTGGGAAAAATAACAATGGTATCATGCGGTTCAGTAGGCATAGTATCAGTTTGCTGAACAACTTCTTTTACAAGAGTCTAGTTCTGTGAACACTGTCAAGCACACTATCAACCACTTACGGCAGTTTCATTAACTTCAGTCATACACAGAGGCTCAAGTCACTAGCTTTTTATGGCTAAACACTCAGCTATGATGCTTGTCAAAGAGAAAATACAGGATGTGATTCCTTTTATAAATATGACACTCGTCATCTAAGGTGTAAGAGAAACACAACCCACTGCTTTTCCAGTATTCTGGTTGAGCTGAACTGGTGTATACTGAACCAGTAGCTTGCAAGCGTCTTTTTCTACTGTGGTTCTACTGAGGTTTCCTCAGCTCTATTTGTCTGGTGCACAGGAAGGATTTTGCTAGAAATTATCAACTTATTTTAGGAGGATTATTGAAAGAAATTCAAGTCCACCTTTGATATCAAAAATACTGACATTCATGACCTTATGAATAGCTAGTGATCCCAAAATGATGTAGGGAACTAGTCCTACTGAGGACTGTGTGAAGGCGATCAGCCGTACGCATGCAACAACCTACACCCCCATTAGCAATAAAAATAAACAAATAGATCATTGTCAAAACTAATGAGGAAATAAATCACTTTTTTGTCAGTTTCTATAAAAGCAAGACAGTTTGTGGTCTTTCTTCCCCCGCTCTCTCTGTTGTTTTCCAGAAAAAAGGAAACATATGGTGATCACTGCAGAAAACAAATGTGTAGAGAATAATTTTGATACAATCTCAGGTGGAATTTAATTATCGATGCAGAAGCTATGTTCTCTGGCTAAAATATCCAAAAAGTATGGTCTTTACTTCTAGGAGGACCAGGCCTACATATTACTGCTTTACATTGATCTCTCAGTTTCAGTAGGTTTGATTCTGCTCTTTATGTCAAGATTCCTCTGCCTGTTTTAAGTACATGTATAAAGCATGGCCTCTCTTTACTGGGACATTTCAGAAATTTCCATGAGCCACAAGGTGCTTTTTAGCCAACAGTTCCTCATAGAAAGGAAGTTCTGTGTTCTTGCCTGAGGAAATTCAATTTCCCAGAAATATATTTATTCCCCAAAGTTGACACTAGGCAGTACACTGGTTCTTAGCAACTTGACTAGAAGCAATGGTCAGGTCTTGAATCTATAGTCAGTTTTCAAGCCTGTCAGTAAGTGCTTACATATCTGTATGGGGGAGGTAGGTTGGGGGGTGTCTGTATGTGTTTTATGCATATACTTATGCATATTGGTTTTGCTGTATCTGGAGAGAAAGTGAAACATTTTCAGCTTCATCTCAATACCAGGCAGACAAGATAGTGAATAAAAAGAAAACATTCTAAGAAGGTTTTGAAGCTGGCCAAAATTGGGAAGGAAATATTGGGAAGATTAAATAGTGTGTAACATAGTTTACATATAGTAAATAAAACCGGTTGTTTTCCAGCTGCTTTCAGACTCTTTCACTATAATCCTGACAGAAGTCAGCAACACTGGATCACTCAGCTAGTGGGAAGGACGTTTAGTTGATGCCAACCACTCTGTTACTCTGAGTAGACTTCCTTCTTACTTCATGGGAAAATGAGCTATTGCTAGCTTAGTTGGTAGGTAGGAAAGCAGACTTATTACCTTTGTTATTTGAGAAATTCCTTGGCTTGCTCTTTCATCCCTGTCTTCTTGCAGGAAGTCTGTTTATTTTAACTGCAGCAAGCTCTTCTCTGCACTGATGTGCAATATACATTATTTGAAATCTTTCCTATTATTTTGTTTAAGCCCACAAATTAAATATTATCCAAGATATTGGCTATACTTTCATTTTGGTAAGTTTTTATCTTATGCTATTGAGTAAAACATAAAAACTATACAGATGATAGACCTCAAGACAAAGTATAGTTGATTTGAGTATTTCAGTGCCCCTATGGCAGAATTGTAAAAGTTGATAGTTGGACTGATAGTAGTACAGAGTTATACTTAATTTTATATTGTTTACAGAACTCATAACAGTTCTGAATTTTCTAGCAAGTTATAAATTTATATGCCAACTTCTCATGAATTTTGACCCTTCTCCTGTCTTGATGTGTTAATTAATCCTCCTATTCCAATTATAACCGCACTAAAAAGGGACTAATTTTGTAGAAAGATAACAGATGGATTTCAGACTCCCAAATCCCTCTGACTACCCAGTAGAAGTCGGGTACCTAATTCATAATATTGCTTTTGAGAAATGTCTCCAAACATTATCCCGAGTAAGCCATATGTTTTCAGTTAGATCAGTAGAGCCAGGCTAAGTTTGCTCAACCCTCTCATAGACGTGGTTTTCAGAAGAGGCAACATTTCAAACATGTAAAAGCTGAAGTCCTCAAACCTTTACAGATCACCTATGCTATCAACTTTATATAATTAGTAGATATATTACAAATACAAATAGTTTATTTCAGTAGAAGTCGTAAACAGGGAAATGAATATTAGCAGGCAGGTCCTAATTTCAGGTAAATTCACACAGAATTAGTCTCTTCGATGAAAAATACAGAACTGTTGGCAAAATCTGTTCGATAACACCACCAGAGACTTTGCACCCTATGAGAATTTCCTGAGGTTGTATCTTTACAGAGCACCATTTTGTTTGGAAATTAAGATTATGCTAGAGTTGTGGCTTTAATGCTGATCTTCAAAACTGAAAGAATCCTGAATTACAGATTCTATTTATTTTAACTGCGTAACCTGATAATACTAGAAGTATATTGTGGGTTAACCGCGGTAGGCAGTTAGGCCCCACACAGCCTCTCTGTCACTCCCCCACTGTGCATTGGGGAAATATTCAGAAGGGTAAAAGTACAAAAACTCGTGGATTGAGATAAAGACAATTTAGTAGGTAAAGCAAAAGCTGTATGCTCAAGCAAAATGAAGTAAGGAAATAATCCACGACTTGCCATTGGCAGGCAGATGTTTAGCCATCCCCAGTAAAGCAGGACTTCATCATTTGTGATGGTTACTTGGCAAGCAAAATACCGTAACTATGAATGTCCCCCCTTCCTCCCCCTTCCCTCAGCTTTATATGCTGAGCATGATGTTATATGATACGGAATATCACTTTAGTCAGTTGGGGTCAGCTGTCCTGTTTGCGTCCCCTTCCAACTCCTTGTGCACCCTCAGCCTACACTCTGGTGGGCAGTGCGAGAAGCAGCAAAGGCCTTGGCTTTGTGTAAGCACTGCTCAGCAACAGCTGAAACATCAGTGTTCTCAGCAGTGTCTTGGTCACAAGTCTAAACATAGATTAACTATAAAGAAAATTAACTCTATCCCAGCCAAAATCTGTACAAAGCACCTGGAGGATTTTTAAAAAAATTAAATACATCCATAGTCTCAACTGCAATTCTATCATACTTTCGCATGTTTTCAATCTGAATATGACCTCCTGCAAGAGTATGATCTACCTTAATTATAGTAGGTTTTAGTAAAGGAAACATGTAGGTAACATTGAGTTACATATGTCACACTGTCAGAACTATTATTGCTTTGTTTGGTTGAGGTTTTTCTGTCCAAATACTTAACAGGAAACTCTTAAGCAATAATTTTGAAAGTACACCAGCAAAGTTACAAACAGAAATCACTAACATTTTAACTGCTGTTAGTGCTTGTGAATATTTCTCTATATCTATTTTCATACCATCTGTGCTGCAGGGTAGTAGAGGTCAGGAAAACAAAAAGAGAACTTTTGACTATTTTTATAAACAACTGTTATTTTAATACCGTTGCTTTTAAAAATATATGAGGAAATAAACCCATTTTTTTCCATGTGGTTTGGTTACAGCTCTGGCATCTGTTCACAGAACTGAATTTGGCTAGGGAGAGGGATGATTCTTCTGCACCTAGACCAAGCTTAAAAACAGGAAATATAGCTGGGCATTGACAAAATATCTTTGAGGAGTATATTTTGGTTTATATTAAGTGTGTGACTCTTTTAAGATAGATTAGAGAGCTGTTCTATCTCAGCATCAGTTTAGTGGGAAGCTGTGAGCTGCTTTATGATTTCTTTAGTTGTCTACTGAATCTAAATTAAGTTCTATGTAACCTAAAGGAATTCTGCAAGGAAAAAAAAAAGGTTTCTTCATGCATGTGTTGTCTTTTTATTTTTAATTCAAAATTGAATCAACTATCTTAATTCTACTGTTTTTTTTCTTTTTTCCTTTTTCTTTAAGGGAAGGGGGAAGGGACAGGGTACAGGGAAAGGGGAGAGAGAGAGGAAGGGAGAGGAGAAAGGCAGGGAAGGGAAGGGAAGGGAAGGGAAGGGAAGGGAAGGGAAGGGAAGGGAAGGGAAGGGAAGGGAAGGGAAGGGAAGGGAAGGGAAGGGAAGGGAAGGGAAGGGAAGGGAAGGGAAGGGAAGGGAAATTCATATGTGGAGGCAGGTAAAGGAGTTGCATTAGATTGAGTGGCATAAACTTAGAAACAGATTTCTGTCCAATGACTCCTAAATTGCATTTTTAGCCTTCCTTACCTTGTGATCCAGAAAAGAAAAGCATTCTTGGCTTTATTCTGGAACACTAAGCCAGAAAGCATTATTTTCATACGTATAATATCTTACTTCTAATTTAACAGAGAATCTACTTAGTTTTAGGAAATGATCCTTATTGAAAATGAGAAAATAGGCTCTCTTTGGTTACCCTTCCTTCCTTCCTTCCTTCCTTCCTTCCTTCCTTCCTTCCTTCCTTCCTTCCTTCCTTCCTTCCTTCCTTCCTTCCTCCCCTTCTCCGTTCCTTGTTCCTTTCTCCTCCCCTTCTTCCTTTCTCCTCCCCTTCTCTCCTTCTTTCCTTGTCTTTCTCCTTTTCCTCTTCTCTGAGAGCCTGATAAACAAACCCCCACTAAGTAAATTATTGCTTAAGTGGAAACAGTTTTGTCAATGTCCTCTCTGAGACTTAAAAAAAAAAGGCCTCTGGAAGACTCCTCCATTTCCCAATGGACATAAATTCATAGTCTTTGTGTGAGGCAAGAAGTCTTTGTGTACTTGCAGAGTAGAAATTGAGGAATCATTTGCTCTCATTTCTTTACAGAATTTCTTCACATACTTTAATCAAGAGGAAGATAAGAGTTGGAAAGATTTCTGCAACTGAAATACCCCAATCGCTTATTCTCAGTGTACACAACTTGTAGGTCCAGTGGGGCTAGATACAAATGTCTTGATCTTCAGAGGCTAAAATATTCGTAAAAAAGGATTTAACATTTGGAATTGATTAGTATGAAAGTTTATGAAATCTTCTTTTCAAAGGTCTCCAATAATGCAAACTCCACCATAATCTCAGACAGTTTCTCCCATTTTGTATCTCTAACATGAAAATACTCTTAATGATTTATTTCCATGTTACCATTCTGTTATTACTGAAATTCATACCTTATTTTCTGTGATAAGAGATCATTTAAGTAAATACAGGCATAGTCAATTCCACAAGACCAGCTACAAAAGCCCTAGCCCTTCGTGTAATTCTCTGCTTGTTAAATTCAGGTTTTTGAACAAAACATAATAAAACCTTCCCTTCCAAGCTGTATTTTTAAAAATATCTTTATGAGGGACTTTCAGTCTTCACAAAAAATATTTTGCCCATATCTAGACTATCAACTGATATTCAAACCTAGCAGATAACTTGACATTATTCTTTAATGTAGCCTTCCACTAAAATTAAGAACTATGGCAGTATTAAGATAAACAGAAGTTCATGTAATCATTTGAAAAACTTATCCCAGAGATAACTTGATTGATTGCTGGAGAGAAGAGTACTTTTTTGACATCCTTAATCATTCTTCAGGCATCCTATTTCTGTTCCTTTAAAACCTTTGCCACCTAACTGAAGATGTAGAAAAATATCTTTAAAATGCATCTTCATGCACCACTATCTTCTCAATCTACTAAGTAGTAGGGACCAGGCTATAAGCTTTCTCTAAATCCATTCTTATTCCTTCATATTTCTGTCTGCCTACTACTCAGTCACAGAAAAAAGCTAATGTCAGTCTTTTAATTTCCAGACAATAACAATGCATCTGAAGAGAGGTTCAAGTAATTGACAATAGTTCATCAAAATCATGAGCAGGGCTTCCCAGAGGGTGGAGGGTATTTGACAAGCAATTGTTTGTAAAAATACAGAGGAAGAAAAAGAAGAGAGAAGAGAGCTTCAGAACTTGGTTTAGAAATAAACATAAGTATTAAACTTTATGTGTATAACCAAATATATCTATATGTGTAGTCACACACACATGCACACAAAAAAATTTTATATATATATATGCAGGTGTTCATATATATGAATGTAGATATGTATATGTGTATGTGTATATAGTTGTACGTGTGTATAAATGAATTCATAAATAAACACAATCTTTCTAAAGGTGAAAAGGCTCTCTTCAGGCTTCCCAAATAGCAACTTATTAAAGTTACATTTATTTTTACCCTATGGTTTGTGTTTTTCCAGGGTAATGGTGTCTGATTCTAAAGATAGCACTCAATAAACATCTTCAGTCTTGCTTCTAAAAGGTCTTCAGTGCAGTGCTTCATTCATACTGCTGTTGCATCTTTATGCATTACATATATTTTCTCTCTCTGTGATGAGAAACCAAATACCATAGGAAAGTAAATTCTGCAAATAGAATCTTGTCTGGTGGAAAAAGAAAAGAGAGGAATAGAGAAGAGAAGAGGAAGAGGAAGAGGAAGAGGGAAGAAGGAAGAGAAGAAAAAAGGAAAAGAAGGAAAGGGAAAGGGAAAGGGAAAGGGAAAGGGAAAGGGAAAGGGAAAGGGAAAGGGAGGGGAAGGAGAAGAAAAAAATCTAAAAGGTTTATTTGTAATTATACTCTTTTCAGCACCAGATATTTTTTCTTACTTATTTCCTTTCTGTAGTTGCTCTAGGATTTTTTAAAAAAAATACTTTTGATGTTCAGTAGTTGTTAGGAACAACTTGCAGTGAACAAGAAAATGTTTGAGAAGTCAAATATACTTATCAATTCACTCAAAAAGTAATCTGTCTCCAGCACTGCATTTTGCTTTCCATTCTTTTAGTGCTTAATTTTCTAGTGCTTTGCCTTCTGTCTTTCCACTTTGCTAAGCAACTGATTTTACCTGCCATCTAAAAAAAAAACCAACCATGTTCATGAGAAATCTTAATTTGTATTGATTTATTGTAATGCTGTAGTCCGGTTTACTGGAGGTAAAACACCTTCAGCCAGGAAAGCAGTGATTGACCTCATCTGTACCTTGCCTTGAAAGTTGTGAGGAGAAAACTTCTAGAGAATGTGTATGGGAAAGGACTGTATATGAAAAGAGCAGTTACAAAATTAAAAGCACTGACATAATTACTTTTTGTAACAGAACAAATTACAGGTAGGGTGTCTTGGGGTAGTATATTGAAAGGTGGTTTTGTTTTGGTTTTTTCTTTATTCTTCAAATTATGTTCACCAAAATGATAATTTCATAATCTTGAGGCTGTTGTCTTCCAAACATACAGTTAGGATACACAGATTTTAAGCAAAGAGCTATAAAAGCAAAAGGAATCCTGCTTAGATGCTACTACTGAATATGCCTACAGAAAAACAAACAAAAAAACCCCCCAAACATAAAACCTAAAAATTCTATGTGATGCACTGTGTTTCAGTTATTTTATGTTTTTGTCATTGTTTTATCCCAGCTGGCAGCTAAGCACCACCCAGCTGATCACTTACTCCCCGCTGCCCGGAGGGATGGGGGAGAGAATCAGAAGAGTAAAAGTGAGAAAACTTGTGGGTTGAGATAAAGACAGTTTAATAGGTAAAGCAAAAGCTATGCACGCAGGTAAAACGAAACAAGGAATTCATTCCCCACTTGCCATGGGCAGGCAGGTGTTCAGCCATCTCCAGGACAGCAGGGCTCCATCATGCATAACGGTTACTTGGGAAGACAAACACCATCACTCCAAATGTCCCCTCTTCCTTCTTCTTCCCTCAGCTTTATGTGCTGAGCATGACATCATATGGTATGGAATATTCCTTTGGTCAGTTGGGGTCAGCTGTCCCAGCTGTGTCCCCTCCCAACTCCTTGTGCACCCCCAGCCTCCTCGCTGGTGGGGTGGGGTGAGAAGCAGCAAGGGCCTTGGCTCTGTGTAAGCACTGCTCAGCAGCAACGAAAACATCCCTGAATTACCAACACTCTTTTCAGCACAAATCCAAAACATAGCCCCATACTACTATTATGAAGAAAATTAACTCTATCCCAGCCAAAACCAGCACAGTTTTGAAGGAAAACCTTAACTGATTATTAATACTTGTTTGGTGTGCCCTGTATGTTGCTTGGATCTAAACAGGCAATGCAGGTTGTTAAATGCCAAATGCCTTTAGCAGATTCTGTTATTTCCACTCAATTACTGAAGGATAGGGTTGCTTTTAAATCAGAAGAAATGTGTTTTATGACTGTCCTGGTTCCTGAAGGAGAACCCCCTGAAAGATTTTTCCCCCTCCAAACAAAATATATACATTTAAAAATCAAGTTGTTATGGTAGAAATGTATACAGAATGTATTCAGAGTACACACATTAAGAAATATCAAGATACATTGTGTGAGGAACTGTATAAAAGTTCACATGAAACATATATATGCATGTGTTGGATTTGTGTGGCAAGGTTTTGGTAGTGGGGGGGGCTACAAGGGTGGTTTCTGTGAGAAACTGCTAGAAGCTTCCCCTGTGTCTGACAGAGCCAATGCCAGCCAGCTCCAAGACAGGCCCGCCGCTGGCCAAGGCCAAGCCAATCAGCGCCTCTGTGATAACATATTTAAGAAGAAGAAAAACACTTAGAGGGAGAGAGCTTTTGCAGCCGGAGAGAGGAGTGAGAAGATGTAAGAAACTCTGCAGACACCAAGGTCAGTGCAGAAGGAGGGGGAGGAGGTGCTCCAGGCGCCGGAGCAGCGATCCCCCTGCAGCCCCTGGAGAAGACCATGGTGAAGCAGGCTGTCCCTCTGCAGCCCATGGAGGAAGGATGAGGGGTTGTGGAGATTCCACCTGCAGCCCGTGGAGGACCCCATGCCAGAGCAGGTGGAGGCACCTGAAGGAGGCTGTGGCCCGTGGGAAGCCCACGCTGGAGCAAGTTCCTGGCCGGACCAGTGGACCCGTGGAGAGGGGAGCCCACGCCAGGGCAGGTTTGCTGGCAGGGCTTGTGACCTCGTGGGGGATCCCACGCTGGAGTAGTTTGCTCCTGAAGGTCTGCACCCCATGGAAGAGACTCATGTTGGAGAAGTTCGTGAAGGACTGTAGCCTGTGGGAGAGACTCACGTTGGAGAAGTTCATGAAGGACTGTCTCCCATGACAGGGACTCCATCCTGGAGCAGGGGAACGATGAGAGGAGTCCTCCCCCTGAGGATGAGGAAGCGGCAGAAACAACATGTGCTGAACTGACCGTAACCCCCATTCCCCGTCCCGCTGTGCCGCTGAGGGCGGGAAGGTTGAAGCCGGGAGTGAAGCTGAGCCCGGGAAGATGGGAGGGGTGGGGGGAGGTGTTTTAGGAGTTGATTTTATTTCTCATTCCTCTACTCTGTTTTGCTTAGTAATAAATTAGATGAATTCCCTTTCTAAGTTCGGTCTGTTTTGCTCGTGACAACAATTAGTGAGTGATCTCTCCCTGTCCTTATCTCGACCTACAAGCGTTTCGTTATACCTTTTCTCCCCTGTCTAGTGAACGAGGGGAGTGAGAGAGTGGCTCTGGTGGGCACCTGGCCTCCAGCCAGGGTCAACCCACCACAATGCATTTTCCCAAAGTGATTCTTTGCTTGTTCTGTGAAAATTTGAGGTATTATCTCTTTTTTTTGTGAATCACGCTTGCTATTTTTGACCAAATTATAGTTCTGTATCTGTCCCTTATAGTTCTGTATCTGTCCCCTACCTCTTGAGTGACTAGCATTTCCAGTAGTTTTACCCATTACTGAATTTAATCTTATGGCTGTGTAGATTAAGGGATCACCCACAGATCCTTTCTTAAACATGGTGCAATATTGGCTTCTTGTCTTACGCTTGCTCTGCTTTCAATTAGCCATCCTATACAAGCAGAAGATTGAATTAATCCTTTATAAAGATGAAGAAAAAATCCGGTGCTATTGAGATGGCCTATTCTTAGAATGCTTTAGTGATTTGAAGGACTATAAAGCTGCTGCAAGAAACCTAAGCTGCCTTTCATTTCTGGTCATCTCTCAGACATCAGAAAATGTAATTTTTGTGTGTAATTCTGCATCTTTTGTTTTCCTCTACTCATATGTGTGTCATGACTTTAGGATATCCAACCTTTGTAAAGGGGGACATTTGAAAGTGTACGATGGTTATAGTTCATGTGGAAATACACAGAAATTACAAAACAAGCACACCAATACTGATCTCTTTGGTCACCTTATGTCCTGGTTTTCAGCTAGGATAGAGTTAATTGTCACAAGAAGCTGGGAGGGGTCCCAAACTAGCTAACAGCATATTCCATACCACCATATGATGTCATGTTCAGCATACAAAAGAGACTGATCAGGGAGAGGCCGCAACACAGGGATGGGCTGGATGTCCAATCAGGTGAGCAATACCTGCTTTGTATATTCTAAATACTGTTGTCGATATTTTCCTCCCCCTTTGCTGTCCTAGTAAACTCTCCTTATTCCATCCCCCGAGTTTTACCCTTTACCACCAACTGTCCTCCCCATCCTGCTGGGAGGGTTGGGAAGGAGTTAGCAAGTGGCTGCATGGTGTTCAGCTGCCAGCTGGGGCTAAATCACGACACATTAATATCCATGTTTGTGAGAGGCCTATGTTATGCAGCTTCTTCAGAGACTTTCATTTATTGTTTACTCTTGCTAATGTGTTTTATTTTGAATTATGTTAATGGCTTTTCTTTTTGCATGTGAAATACGAAATTATACTGTTTGCGCACATTTATTGTTTCCAAAAGTGTGGAGGCAGTGTTAGCTACTTTCTGAAACTCTCTGGGAGAAGTAAAACCGGATCTCTGATTTTAGACCTCAAAATCTATTTTTTAAAAAAAACAACAAAACAATGAACAAGGGAAAAGTCTGTAATTTCTGTTGTTCACCATAAAGGGTTTTCAAAATGATCAGAGTGTAGCTGATGACTAGAAATCTACCTGGCTTTGTAAAGAGTCTGCAATTTCTCTGAAGTATGATCTACTTTATTTATTTTTGAGAGAGGCTGGTTCAGATGCCAGGGAAGGTTTCTGAACTTTAATACTGTTAATTGTCCCGTCAACCAATGTAAAAGGAAAAGGACGAGTCACGTAAATTCCGTGTAAGGCCCTGATAACAAGTGAATGTCGCAAACACACGTCTTGACATGGACAGGGATGGGCTGATGATGACCAGGGAGTGTTGAACAAGAACGGAGCCTGTGGAGGCAGGATAACGTCTTGTGAGACCACTCCTCTAGTCCTGAAACACGTAAACAAAGACCATCCATGCCCTGTGCACCATGTGCCTGTGACAGATCACCACTCACTTGGTCAGCCCTGAAGGGGGGGCAGTAAGACCCCCAGGACCCCCACAACCCACCGACTCTTTTCTAGAACATTTCTGAACATTCCTGGACACATACTGCACCTGCTCAATGTTGACAGACCCCCGCCTATAGGGCGGGCACATCGGGTTATAAAAAGTGGAAACACAAGTTTTTGGTGTGCGCCCACCACCTGAAGACAACTATGAGCAGAGAACGTCTCTGGATCCAAGGGTGGTGATATCTTTTCTCTCTCTCTCTTTCTTTTCCTCTCTATCACTGTCTTTGCCTCTAACTTAATTTTCGGCACATTAGAGTAATATCGTTTTGCTAAACCCTTACCTTTCATAGTTCTGCTAAGTTTTGAGCATTGTTATAACTTTTGCCAAGCCTCTATCTTTTGTAGTTCCACTGAGTTTTAAGTAAATTTATGATTGGTTTGAACCTCTAAAGTAATTGTCGTTACTCCTGGTTACCATGCAGAGAATTGAAAAGTTAACCTCACCCTAACCCCCTGAGTGGGACGGGACACTCTGCCATACTGGAAGTGAATTGTCTCTCAAGCTCCTTAACATAATAGTGCCATTTAAAAATATGTATAGCTATCGAGACACTGATTTAAATACACTTGGTCAGAACATGGAGGTTACGTTAAGACTTGTGTGAAATAAAAAGAATGCTGTATCATCTGATTACTAGTAAATAAAAGTAAAATGACACTGTAATCTAGTAACAATAGGGGTTGGAGTTATTCAGCATCATGGTCTTGCTCAGAATGTACTGCTGAAATAAAAACCAAACAAAACAAGACAAAAATGCTTTAAATGAGAGTGTGATAAAAGAAATGATGTGGGATGTCAGTGTTCTCATGGGACAAACATTTTGCTTTAAGTCTAATCTAATAAATATTTTGGGCATTTCCCCCCTCCCACCCTAGGATGGGATAATCTGGGTAAAATGTATAATCCTCCTTTTCAAGAAAACATTGTTGCTCTTGCTAAGAATGAGTTTAATTTAGTACCATGATACTGGTGATCTCAAACATATTTTGGGTTTTGGTACAACAGTCAGCTTCTGGAGCCACAGAATTCCAAAAGAAACTTTGCTTTATTTTTTTCTTATGGAATTTTCTCAAGCTAGTACTTGTGGAAATTAGTTTGGAAGTGTAGAATCATATATACTACAGTTCTGGACAAAATCTAAACCAGTCATGTAATTAATTCTTCTCCCCACTCCCAGTGAACTCAATCTTTCTCACTGAAGAAACTAAAGTACTAAAAATGGATGGTAAACAAAATATAGTTTGAAATATAACTTAAAGGTATTTTTTTTATTATCAAGAGCCTTTCTTAACATTACTGCTGATTCCTTTTCATTTAGAATTTAAAACTAAAGAAAATGAAGCCAAAAAATCTCTCTCAAACTGATTGAACTTTTCCCCTCTTGTATTTTACAAAATTAGAATGGCTACACTGCAGAACAAAGCTGCATATTCTAATGCTGTTGATGTTGAAAATATGAAACATAAGTGATGACAAAAAAACCCCTAAATTGAAATATACAAATTTAGTATATAACAAATATAATGTTTAAATTTTTAAAGTTCCCCTACTTCTCATATCTAGCATGAATGAAAGCGATTAGGTTGGTGATTTGCACTGAAAAATAGTTTTACCCGGGTATAAGTGTACTGCAGGATCAACTAGATTACATAACATACTTCAGCCAAAAATTAGCACAATATTACTGCCTTTTCAACTCAGTGCCATACTGCTGGGTAAATATGTAAATAGTGTACTTTGGAATTCCTCTGAGATTGCACAGATATTCAATTACAATTCAACACGGATGTGTAATGTAATCTTATTTGCTGCAAGGAGTAAAACATTTTATATGTGTATACTGTTGTTATGATTATTAAACTGCTCAAGTATTGGTTGCTACAAATTCATATATAATTTTTTAAACCAAGGAAGAACATGTTTAAACACAGTTCAGTGAAAAATTTGTGTGTCATGCAGTTTTGCTCTTTTATCCCTCATGGAATACTTCTAAAAACACTGTCGTGATATTACTGTCTGAATGTTAACTTCATGTTGCCGGCAAGAGACAAGAAAGAGATCTCTTCATTTGCAGAAAGTTTGACTACAGTTAGGTTCTAGAGCTAATGATCTGAAAAGAGTAGGTTTGGAAGATTGGGGTTGTATTTAAGAAGCTCCCTCGAGGTCTTTTTTGTCATATATTTCCCTGGATAGCCCTTGTATTCCTCTATGAGATGTTTCCCTGGACACCTGCTACATCACAGACTCTTTCTGTGACTGGAGAGTCTGTAAAAAGCTTCCTCTTTCGTCCCATCAAAACTGCTTCTGAGCAGCCTACCAGGAGCCCACCAAAGCAGTGCCCTGCCACCACTGTTTCCCAGGGGAGCAGAGGTAATAGGTGAATATAAACTCAAGTTCATTGCACAGACTTTTGTGATGCCATCACAAATGAATGGTAGTTCTCTAAAATAAATATAAATAACCAATTTACTCTAGGGTGTTAGAATGTTAACTGTGGATCACTATTTTGAGAAATTTTGTAATATTCATTACAGTACATGTGAAGGACATTCCCTCTTTTTTCCAGAAATTATTGCCTAAAAGTTAAAGTGTCCTGAATTTTTACAACTGAACTAGCTACAGAGTCTCAAAAAACACATTAAAACCCCTAAAGTTTTTTCAAGGGTGGTGTTTGGAAAGAAGTGACTGCAACATGTAAACCTTACCTTAATCGCCTTCTAAAACATTGTAATTTCAGATTTTTAATTGTGCATTGTCCAAGATTGTTTATTCAAGTGCATTTTTCTGGAGAGCGAAAAAAAGAAAAGACGAAAAGAACCCCACCAACCACTGGATCAAAGATGAGGGGTTTTAATTCTTTGTCTTCTGCACCCTTTTGTAGTGCACAGTGCAGAGAAGAGGTGATCAGCTGAACCTTTGCTTACAGGTCTGTAGTGTAGTTCCTCTCAAACTTTCCATTAAAAGAAGACAAATAGCATGATTTGACCTATGTTACATTTCACTGGAGTTCCTTAGCAGTGGCCTCTACCCGGTCTCTCACTTTACCACATACACCAATGTAGAGAGGCTCTCCACAACAGCTGACCACATACAGCACTTTTGAAGGCAGTCAGAGCTTTGGTACTAACTTTCAACAGATAGGCTCTACATACATCTTTCTATCTGTTTTCAGTTTACCAAGAAATTCCTTTGTGTTTCAAAGTTAACATGTTAAAGAAATACCTGCCCATGTAATTTTTAAGTCATATAGGATTAGGAAAAGGGAAAATGCAAGCTTGTTTGGATTTTGTTGTTTGGTTTTTTTTTTTTACTTTTACTTTTTCCTTTTGTGGTAGATATCAAAAACCTATCTAACCTGGATGTCTCAGTCATCAGAGGGAGATGAGGGAAACAGAATGATGTCACAGAAATTAATGTATTATCGGGTAGCCATTTTGATTATGTCTGTTGAAACTAGCTTGAAAGAGTAGAGTTTAAGTCACATAATATACTTACCTTAATCTCAGTGCTCAGCATGAGTCCTGAGCCTGATTTGGGTGTATAATCGTTGGCTATGTTTATAGCCAACTTGTTGTCTATAAAGCACTGTAAATTTAATGATTTATTTTTCACTCTGAAGAAATTGCTATTAACTTGTACAAGCAGTGATTCCATTTCTGCCTTCCCACTCCTTCTGCTAAGGTATGTGTGCTCCAACATACCATTTCTCCAAGACATCAGGAGACATCAGCATTTAAATCCATCACTTAAAACCAAACAGAAATGGGAACACAATTCAAGCAAAAGTACTCTCATCTGTCCAATTCATTTTTACATGTTAAAAAAAAAAAAAAAGAAAAAGAAAAAAAAAAAGACATAAAAAGAAATAATGGCAAAATAAAAAGTTATCTTAAACATTCCATATAAATATAAATTGGTACATCATCTTAAAGAAAACCTGATGGTAGTATAAAGAGTTCTGGTGTGTAAATTTAATGTCTGGCAATAGGTAGGTTCCAAGGATAACCAAATGCCATCTTGCCCAAAATGGAATTGGATAAATACTTTCCTGATGGACAATTATTGGCCCAGTGATCACTGATGAAACCAGATGCCTGAGTTATTCCCTCCTACATGTGTGACTCACAGTTCAGTCATCTGTTTTGTAGAAAGCATTAGAGAATCATAATAGATAACAAAAAAAAAAAAGAAAAAAAGAAAAAAAAAAGAAAAAAAAAGGCAACCAAAAAAACCCCCTAAACGTCTCTGGTAAATATTTCTCTCTGTTTGGTGCTAAATTATGAATTATCTATCTCCAGTCCAAAGACTGCCTTTCAACAAATGAAAGTAATATGTGACACAAGAGGTAAGGAGAACTGGCAATAGCTGGAATTAGGCACCAACTCTCAAAGTGTTGAAAAGCAGTCAGGAGTGATCTGTACAGAAATAAAACTAAGAGGTTTAGACAAGATGCTGACAGTCACAGGTGTGGAAATAAGCTTCAGGTTTTTTAATGGAAGGTGATAGAAAAGGCTGCAAAGCATGTTGCTGCCACCGGATACCATTAACCCATAACGTTTATTAATGCCAGAATGAAATTCTGGACCAGCAACCAATGTTCCAATTACTGACAATTATAGCTATTGCCCTAATTATTTTTATAGCTATTGCCCTAATTATTTTGAATGAATCAGAATCAACAATTGTATGATTATCAGTCTTGTAACAAAGTTAGACTGTGGAAGGGCATGAGTCCAGCAAACTCATTGCCTAACCTTTGTTTATTTCTTTCTGATTTACCGATTTATCTACACTGGAGATTGAAAAAGACATATGGTGCTGAAAGAAAAAATTGCAGCAAATTCTGTAAACTCTTCTGCTATAAGTATTTCTTCAAGTGTGGAACTAGATGATCTTTAAAGTCCTGTCCAACGCAAACCTTTCTATGATTCTATGAAATAGAAAAGGTCGAAATAACAGTGTAACAAGAGAGAATAATAGGCCAACTTGGAACCTTATAATGGCTCTCAGATTAATTTTATTCCATTTTCTACCAGTTCTGTTGTGGTTTAAGCCCAGCCAGTAACTAAACACCATGCAGCTGTTTGCTCACCCCTCCACTCCCAAGGTGATGGGGAGGAGAATGGAAAAAAAACCCGTGGGTTGAGATAAAGACAGTTTAATAGGATAGCAAAGGAAGATAATGATAATAATAATAATAGTAACAACAATACCACCACCACAAGTGATGCACAAATGCAATTAGTCATCACATGTGAAAGGAGAATAAAACAATCTCATGCCCAGTCAGTTTCCAAGCAGCGATCCCACCTCCCGGCTAGCTTCCTCAGTTCTATACAGAGCCTGACGTCATATGGCAGGGAATGTCCCTTTGGCCAGCCTGGCTCAGCTGTCCTGGCTGTGCTCTCCCAGCTTCTTGTGCACCTGGCAGGGTGTGACAAGCTGAAAAGTCCTTGATTTAGTGTGTACATGACATCTACCTAGCCAAAAAAAAAAAAAAAAAAAGTGTGCTATCAACATTATTCTCATACTAAATCCAAATCTCAGCACTACACTAGCTACTAGAAAAAGAAATATTTAACTCTATCTCAGTTGAAACCAGGACAGCTCCCTAGCCTCTTTCAGCCTTTCAAATGCTGTCTGGATTTTGCAAGTTAAACTCTCTTTCTGGCTCCCTCACATCCATTCATTATAAAGACTTTCAAATTGAAACATGAATAGGAAATCTGTTCATAGCTGCTTGCAGAAGAGTCCATATTTCTTCTCATGGTTGTATTGTCTGTGCAATAAGCACAGTACTTTCTATGGTTAGAATGCATACCTCCAGAAGTTTTACATTTGTTAAAAGGCTAAGACATGGGGAAATTTTACTTAAACCAAATTTAAGACTCAGTTTATTTCAGAAAAACACTGAGACGGTGTTTTGCCTAGTTATGTAAGAAATCTTCAGAACATCCAAAAGAATTTTAACTCCCAACCTCCTGCTTCAACTGTAACATCTTATCTTCTTAACTGTTCCAAAATTCTATTAATAGTAAAAGAAAAAATAATTCATAAGGTATTTTCAGCTGTGAAGAACTCAGCTCAATATCAGCATTTGACTCAAAGCAGCTTAATTACATCTTAATTGCTAAGTACAAATAAAGTCCAATGAGATTTTACAGATCTTGTCCATGTGCCAGGCACTTTATTCAATCTCTTAAAATGCCAGGGTGAATGCTTTTGGAAAGACAGACTAAAAAACAGCTTTTACAACCTACACTTCTGAAAAATAAATGGTGTATCTTGCTGCTCCTCCTCTGAAACCACTATTGCAGGCCACTGAGACAAGATAATGGATTCAATGAACCGCAGATCTGGTTTACTATGCCTATTCCTATGTGATTTATTGTAGCATTTAAGTTTTGAAGAACCTTTTGCCCCATGAACACCAACCTCAGCTATACTGCAGTTACTTGAAGGTCAGAGGTGTCATCCAACAGACTCTACCACTCCCTAACAGTCTGTAGACAAATGTATAAGTAGTATCTAAGTCATCTTATCCACCCTAGCTTTCATATGCTTGATCCCTAAAAAAATTATCATTACTCTACTTCTACTACAAGTGCACTAGAAAATTCTCAATTTGTTCATAAAAAAAATCCTGAAACCTGCTGAAGTAAGTGGATAAATTTCCAGGATCCTCCAAAGGGCTATGAATCAGCTTATTTGTCCAGAAGACATGTCCAAGATGGCCAATTGCTTTTACATTTACAACCTTTGTCATTTATTCCTTGTGTTCTCTCAGTTTTACAATGAAAGCCATGTTAGTCGTTTCTCTTACATACATCAATTCAATGTCTTGTAAGAAAACTCTGAAGCTGATATGGTAGCTTTTCAGACTTGGAGTATGGTTAAGATAAAACTTTTGCACTAATGATTTTTAATTTATGCCTGTGGAAAAAAATCAAACCAAACCAATCCAGAAAAACAAACAAACAAACAACTTTATCAAATATTTTACTTCCTTCTTTAATCTCCAAAGGACTAATGATAATGTCTCCCTAGTTTTGCAAATCTCCTATCAAATCTAGCTGTGACTCAAAATGAATGAAGGAACCCAAAGAATTCTATTTCAATTCAAATTTCTTCCATCACTACTAAAACAGGAAGAATTAAAAATTATTTATGTTAAAAATCTTACCCTTTTTACAGCTGTGGTCAATATTAGTGAAATGAATGCAGAGAAGTACTTCACATTTTAAACAAAACTTCAAGGGTAAAATCCATCCATTTATAGATTTACTTGAACAATAGATAATAATGTTCATCTCAGGCATTGATATGGTTTGAATTAATTGTTTTGAATAAATGGTAAAAAAATAGTGAAAACTTATGTAATCCAGTGATGCTCAAAGGCAAAATGCATGTTTGTAATGATACATTGGTGCTGTCATCCCATTTTCAGCAGTTCAATGTGTCATTCACTTTTTTTTTTGGTCAGTGTAAACATCTAACGATAGTAAGTAGTTAAATATAATCCTATTAATAGTCCCGTGTAATTCTGATCTCTTGCTGAAAGTAAGCAGCACCTTCCATCATGAATAGATGCAGTCAATGGCATGATGTATTCAGTGTTGGGTTCTTTGAGGCATATGTATATAAAAAAAATTCTGATCCATCTTTATCACGTGATAGTTTTGATCTTGAACGCTAATCAGGTATTTTGGCACCTATTAAATGGTGTACATAGTTATTTAAGAATAATGCTATGGAATTCTAAGATAAATATTAAATACAGCTTCACATAGTAAGCTGTCTTCAGAAGGAGATATAATTCATCAAAACATATTAAAAGAGATGATAGTGACATTTTGTAGGAATGTTTCTGCCACATAAGAACATAGACTTTTTATTAAAGATATAATGTGCCTCTTCATCATGTTGTCATTGTGGACTGCAATCTCTGCTTCAAGAACAGAATTATGATGAACTATCCCATTTTCCTTAGTGCCTAAAGGATTTGAAAATTTAACTGCATGGGATTTAAAAAAATAACTGTAAACCTGGCATAAATGTATTATAAACTATGGATTAGCTGGTTTATTTAGCTAGAATCTGAAGTGGATTTGTAGTTAAAGCAGTGTTATCTGACAATCTTCTCACTGAAATTAATAGGAAATCTCTCTAAATATAAAGGATTAATTTGGTTTTCACTGGACAGTGGTGTTAGTGTTGATTATATTATGCTGATATTTTCACTAGGAGAGAGCAGGTCAGCTAAAAGGTCAGTATGAATGGAATGGGAGGTTAAGTTTATATAGAGGTAGGCAAAAAAATAGTTTGGATGTAATAAGCCAGATTTACATATATTCCATTTCACAGATGATTATGTAAGGATAAAGAATTAAACTATCTTCTGCTGCTCTTAAAAGAAGACCTAGCCATTTTCTAGATTTGGTCTTTATTTCTACTGTTGATAGATAAAGTTTCACAACAAGTAGAAAAAAAAAAACAAAACTATTTGTGATTTTGTGTCAAATCAGTGAATTGTTCTGCTGAAAATTGTTAGGCATTAAAAAAGTTGCTTTGAAACAGCTTATCAAAATTTGCATATCAAAATTTGCCAAATTATAGTTAACATAGAGTACAAACACTCGTGACGTACCATGTTTGCACTAGATACAAAGGCAGTAAGGCATGGGGTGTTCAGGTCCAATTCCTTACAGGCATACTCTGCATTTTATTTTGTTTGGGTTTTAGTTGTTTTTTGGGGTGGTTTTTTTTTTTTTCTCACTAAAATAATTTAAAACAGTCCATCAAAAGGGATACACGTCTAAAAATTCACCTGTATAAAAATATCTTTGAAACATTTCAAAGTCATGTTTTTCTTCCTTATGATTGCATGTAGTTTGTAACCTTTTATTCATCAACTTATTTTGTATTTCTTTTCTGAATTCAGCCTCAGTTGCTACAAAACATTCAAACAATCACCTCTTTGACAAATGTAATAAATACAATCAGTGTATAGTGGTGTTTAGATACAAATGCTAGTTTCTTCAATCTGTATTCCTTTCCCTAAAATATTTTTATTTGAATTCTTTATAGACAGTCATTGTGCATTGTCAAGAATAATTAAGTTATAACAAATAAACCTTTCAAGTACTACTTTCTCTGAGAGTAATTTGATGTTGACTTTGTCTACATGCCTTTGTTGGGTAAAAAAAAAAAATTACTTCCCTTACTTTCATCAGTGTCAATAATGAAAACACATGAAACTCTTGAAAATTTATATAGGCAGACTTGGTAGCAGTTTTTTATTTACTCAGATTATGAAATATAATTAGAAATTAGAGTTCTTTCCCAAGGAATATGTTGATTTTAAGCAAAATGAGTATTTATTCACTAATTCAGAAATAGACAAATTCTGATTAGAGAAATTTCTTACAAAAGTTTTTTATTTGTAATATTTGCCAATTACACTTTTTACTGTAAATCATAGTTACTTGAATTCTCAGGTAACTCTTCACTGTATTATAAACAATGATTTCAAAATCAGGATGAATATAAGACATTTCTTCACACTATCTCCTCCTCCAAGTGTTGTCTTACACCGATTCTTTATATTTTATACATCAGAGAAACCCCTCTTAATATCAACAGGAACTGTTAAATTCTGTATGGCGTTTGAAAACTTAAAAAGTCTGGGGGTCATATAAGGGAGGAACTGGAAATGTTTGGTCAAACTGGACAATGTTAAAGTCCTGGGTTTTATGAAAAGTGTCTTTTCAAGTTGATTTAAAATCTGTGCCTGAATTAGAGATTTGGCTTTTATATTTCACACAGTGACTCTCTATGCATGTGCACGTGCCTGCGTATTTGAACAACAAAGGAGTCATGAACACAAGAAATCATATTGTACGCAGGTGTGGCTAATGTTCCTCCTGCCTTGTGAACAAACTTTCTGTCTTACAGAACTATTCTTAAGTAAAAGTCTGCAGCACTGGGACAGGAAACAAATTCCAGGAAACCAAGCAGGGAATGAATACGTTGCATCCTAAGTTCTGTGTTAACTCCCTTTGACTGCGAGAAACAGAGATCACTGCAATAAGAATATGCTCACACAGAACATGGTGAACATACATTCCATCCTTGTCAACTGCCCCAGCACAACTGAAGCTAGTTTATTACGGCAGTTGACATCATCTGAGGTTTTAGTCTTAAGTAGTGTTAACTGATGTTGAAGTGGGACCCAGCTATTTGATATGCTGGTTTGATATGATTTCAGTTTCAGGAATATTGTCTGCTCTTTCAATGTCTCCTTTTTACTATGCTTACTTCTCCTTTTTTGTTGTTGTTCTTATTTTGGAGTGGAGGTGGAGGGGAAAAATTGTTTGTTTGTTTTCCCTTCTATTAGTTTACATCAGAATGAATTTAATTCCGTATCTTATTATTTTAATTTATCGGTGCCAGCAGAACCCTTACTGCTCTGGTAAATTTGAACTGTAAAGGAAAAACTTTCCAAGAGGTTTTTCATTATTTAAAAACATGTTCATGTTTTGTCCCTCTCCTTCTCTTGTTAATCTACATAAAATTTGGTTGTTCCCTAATATATCTATGTGATTTTATTATTTTAAGTTGTTACTAGTCATTTCACTTTTCTTTAGGACCTTTCCCTCCACCTCCTTCCACATCAATCCACTGAAATTTTTTGGAATGAAAGCAAATACCAATGTCAAAATCTCATTGTGTTTCTAGATCCAATGCACAAGAAACTTAAAGTTTTCGTGCTTCGGGTTTGGTTCTTATCTATTGCTTGGTTTACCTTTTGAGAACTGAAAAATGTAGTTTGTTTTTCATATGAGCTTCTAATCTATTTTGGAGTCAAAACCCATGCTGCTTCTACCGATGTGGTATTTTGCTGACTACTAGATTGAACATATAAATAAAATACTTGCTATTTATCCAGTTGATATGTTATACCTTTCTTATGTATGCACTATACATACTACTCAGCTTGAGTCAGTGTACCTTGTTCACACGGCTTGCAATATTCTGTAAAGGAAAATTATCTTTAAAAATCTTTTGTCATTATTGGCATAGCACTCAAGATTATCAGAGGAATTTTTGTTGAATATACTACAGAAAATAAATTTTTAAAAACCCCAAAACCCAGAAAACAGTTCTGGGGCTTAACTGGGAAAGCTTTTGGGAAGCAGAAAACAGTGCCTTAGTAATGACAATAAAAGGTAATAAACCTAGAAACCTGTCATGGTGCCAGGGCCTGGGAACAGAGGCAGCTCCCTGGGAAGGAGGGTGGCAGGGCAGGACTTGGCCAGCCAGGGCCCATCCCATTGCCCCCAGCCAGGGAGCAGGGTAGACAGGGGGGCAGCCAGGGAGAGCCCCAGCCTGGGTCATCAGGCACCTCCCTGGGGACTGGGATAGATGGAGGCCAGTGGGGACCATGGCTGGGCAGGGCAGGGCTGTGGTCAAGCTCAAGACTGACATTTTATGGCATCGCTGGGGCAGGTACTGATGGCCTCATAGGAACTAGGAATGCAGAATTCCCTCCTTAAAAACAAACAAACAAATAAATAGAATATAATAATATGAAAAGTACAGTGTTAAGGTTCAACAGTTGGGAAGGTTTGCTTTTTGTGTGGCCATATAGCAGCAATCCACAAAGGACTTAAGTTCCAAACTGAGTCTTTACTGCAATAGGCAACACAGACATCATAGCACTTCACTCTTGTTTAAGATGATTGTTTATCTCTATAAATTATAGTTACCCATGTAAAAATGGATCCATTCATATGTGTTGAGTCAATCTCTCTAGAAATGTTGAACAGGGTGAAAAAGATTTCATGCACTTCCAGTTAGAGCTATTGAATACAAAGTCAGGATATTCAGTTGTCGCACTGGCAACTATCAGAATGAGTATAAAATCAGCTAAGTTGATTATAAGCCCCGTGAGGGGGCCACCAATGGTAAGCATACAGAATATTTTAATAAATCATTGCAGCCTTACCTGATCAGAGATACGGTCCAACTTTTTCTTTGAAATTATGCTACTGCTTCTAAAAAATTCTCAGATTTTCTAAGGCAAGTATAGTGTGTGTATATATATATATATGAATAAGCATTACTTTATCTGGTTGAGGCACTGAGATGGACATAGAAGCCTACCTTTAATGTACTTTAGCCACCAGATATCTTAGATAAAAAGGGAGACACAATGATTTCCTTTTCCAGCTGTCTAAAGATGTACTGGAGAACTGTATAATGTTTGAATGACATTTGGTTGTTAACATGTGTTAGGTGTACTGTGACAGTGTTATCATCTGCAGAACACTGTGGGACTTAAAAATCTTGGGTAGTTTTCAGTTCATTTTAGACATGAGGCTCTCACCTCTCATATGACTGGGATAGAGTTGAATAAATGTACCATTTTAATATCTTGGAAATTTTACTTCCAAATAGTGCCCATGAAAGAGGCAAAGCAGGTATAGTGATGGTTTCATGAGTGTTTCAGGAGTACACTTAAATACCTAGATTTCTTGTAAACCAGGCTTCTCTCTACCTTCCCTAAATGTAACCAGGGTAAAAATACTGTCGATTTTCTGCAAGCTTTTGGCAAGACCAATTAACTTTGGATTGATTATGACTAAGATTTAATATTGGCTAATTACTTTCTTTTTCCTCTGTCTTTGCAGTTCACCTTCTAATATATATCTCTCAGGTGTTGAGTGTAAGATCTTTAAAGATGCAGTTTTAACATTTTAAAATTAGAAAATTATAGTATCATAGAATGTTTTGAGTTGGAAGGGACCTTAAAGATCATCTAGTTCCAACCCCCCTGTCATGGGCAGGGACACCCTCCACTAGACCAGGTTGCCCAAAGCCCCATCCAACCTGGCCTTGAACACTTCCAGGGATGGGGCCTCCACAACTTCTCTGGGCAACCTGTTCCAGTGCTTTACCACACTCACAGTAAAGAATTTCTTCCTAATATCTAACCTAAACCTACCCTCCTTCAGCTTAAACCCATTACCCCTTGTCCTGTCACTACACTCCCTGATAAACAGTCCCTCTCCAGCTTTCCTGTAGGCCCCTTCAGGTACTGGAAGACCACAATTAGATCTCCCCGGAGCCTTCTCTTCTCCAGGCTGAGCACCCCCAACTCTCTCAGCCTGTCCTCATAGGAAAGGCGCTCCAGCCCTCTGATCAGCTTCATGGCCCTCCTCTGGATGGACTCCAACAGATCCATGTCCTTCTTATGTTGGGGGCCCCAGAGCTGGACGCAGTACTCCAGGTGGAGTCTCAGGAGAGCAAAGGGGCAGAATCACCTCCCTTGACCTGCTGGTCACACTGCTTTTGATGCAGCCCAGGACACGGTTGGCTTTCTGGGCTGCAAGCGCACACTGACGGCTCACGTTGAGCTTTTCATCCACCAACACTCCCAAGTCCTTCTGCTCAGGGCTGCTCTCTATCTATTCTCTGCCCAGCCTGTAGCTGTACTTGGGATTGCGCCGACCCACGTGCAGGACCTTGCACTTGGCCTTGTTCACACAGGCCCACGTGCTCCTCCATCTAAAACTTTCCGAAACATTCCACTGAAATAAGTTACTTGAATCTTTTTAGGTTTGATGTTTGCATGATGAAACTCTGCGATGAGGTCTAATTTTCTCTTAAGATGACAAAGTTCAAAACCAGTTCCTCCTGTTTTACTAAGACCCCTGAGAAAGATTCTTGTGAATTAGGGTAAAGCATAACCTTACTGTTTCTGCTATAATGGTTATAACTCTGATAATTTTGAAACTACAGGTGAATTTGACATTTTTTTTTTCTTTAATTTCAAAGTTTTGTCTGCTTAAGTAAAAAGGCGGGGGGGGGGGGGGGGGAGAAAGAAAAAAGAAGAAAAAACACAGCCATAGAAAAGCTTATGTTCCTTCCTTAAAAGTAGCTTAACTGTTCAAAGTCTCATGAGTTTCTCAGTTAATTTAAAAACATAAGACATAGACTTGGAAATAACTTGGGAAATTTTCAAGCTACATAATATGCTGGAAGTGTATATAGAATCCATTGATGCCTCAGTTATTTGATATTTCAATATCTTTGCTTTAATTTAGTTTAATTCTTATCTATATTTTATTTTGTAATTTTTGGCACACTAAAACTTAGAGATCTGCCAAGTATAAACTTGATTGACCTAAATTCTCATTTCTTAGGTCATTTGCTGTTTCTGCACAACCTTGAACACTAAAGTATTGGATGAAATAGAATAATCAAAGCGTTATTAAAAATACTCCTGAGAATTTCATGTCTTTAATTTACAGACTGCAAGTGTTGCTGTGAGGAAGTATTTGAAACATTTGATGCTTGTTAGTTTGCATAACAGAACACAGAAATGACTGTATAGGCAAAGCAAAAGGTAGGTCTCATCAGTACTTTGTATTTAATTGGATTTAAGGAGTTAAATGAAGTTTATGCAGAAGCGTACAACTTTGAATAAAAAAAAAGAAAAAAGCTAGACTCTTAGCAATCTGCCTCTTTTATAAAGATATCCTAGCAATAAGAAGCAGACACATTAATATTTCAATTCTTTTAGAACTTAATAAAACATCTAAAATCTGTCTAAAACGTAATAAAGGCCTTATGTATACATTGCAGAACATCCCAATATTCATGTTATTACAGCTTTGCCTTGTGCGTGGCTCCACCAGTAACTCTACATATTTTCTGAGTTAATTTAGAGTTTCGAGATCTGGCAGAAAAGTGATTAAAGAGATCTTTTCCTAAGTTGAATCCTAAAAGATGCTTCTGAATACTAGAGGGAAAATTAGTTAATCAATTTTTAAGAAAGAATCCAGTAGTAAAATGAATTCTATTTCTGGTAAAAATCAAAAGGTTGGGTGTTTTAAATCTGGATTACAAAACCTCTGTTTATCCATAGTGACTAATCTTGCATCACCATATACTAGTAGGTTGCCTACCTTTCAGAACACTCTCAAATTTCAGACAATATTTCATACTTCAGCAAGTCACTTTTCACTCTGCAGAAGTTCTTCCATTTTTAAACAAACTCCATGTTCCAAGAAGGGAAATGAAGAGTTTCAGCTTTACAGGTGATATTGCTGGTTCTCATACAGGAATCCTTCATAGTTTTCTGGTCTTTTCTTGCTACTATTTACAAAGTAAGCTACTTCTAAGGGATCGAATAACATCCAGTTAAAGAACAATCCAGAGTACTTGAATACCAGACACTACATACAGGCTTAATTTACTTTATAACATCTATTGAAACGCTGTTCATAAATTAAAGCACTCAAGTAGGGTTTAAGGGAAAGATTTTTTCTTTCATACTGATACAACATTTTTTATATATATAAAAAAAATAAATCTACTTTTTGGTTTTTGAAAGCCTAATATGCAGATGTTTTCCTCTGTTAAAGGTTTTTACTTCCTACTAAATAAAATCAGATCTTGCATGACTTGCATGAGGAAATCTGGCTGGAGTAAAGACTCATGGAACTTGAGTTTCTATAAACCCTCAAGCGTCTAAGAGGCAAGAGTAAGTGGTACGTTACTTTTACTGTTAGCCTTCGAACCCAAAGACTCATTGGAAAGTTGAGCCAAACACAGAGTCAAGGGGGAGAAAGTGTGAAGTTTCTGTATGTCAAAGTTAACTGTTATTTATTAATGACATTTTTGTATTTTACTAAGATAATTTTGGATGATATTGTGCTGTTGAAACATTAATGTGACTGACAGCATATTCTTGGTTCCATGTAAACAGTTTGTTCCCTTTTGTCAAAATAAAGTTCCCAGTGTAAGAACTGAATTTCTCTATTGGAGGCAGGGCGGGGCGGGGGGGGAATATAAAATACAGTGTTCAGACTATTCATTTGTATTAGCAAGTCACACTTACATTTGAATTAATAGTAGTTATGAAATTACAGCCTTCTATCTCTAATTCATCAGCTCATGCATCAGCTTTAAAATTATTTAAAATATTCTACCAGAGCACTATCACTTCATGGATTTTGCAACGTTCTCGTTTGCCTTTGCAGAATTGCATTAAATGGTGAGCATATCTAATCCAAAAGTTAAAAAGTTTACCTGGTGTTTTCTTCTCTTATTTGAATCATGTACTTGAACAGTAGAATAACAGAAAAAATCAGTAACTTATCTGTTGTGCTCTAGATCTTTGGTCTGCAGTCACAGAAATAGAAAAAGAAACAGAAACCTCATTTGAGTCTCAAGGGAGCAATTTGGCTTCTACAAAGCAGCAGCTGTTGCTGCTGCACCTTGACTCTTGCTGATAGTAGAACTAACTAATTTGTAGTGGGTAATCAGGTGATGTGTCTGAGTCACAACAGCTTGTAAGCACAACTAGAGAATATACGTCACTTCTTGAGAGGGGCAGTGACCTGCAGGTGGGTTGGATAGCAAAATTAGAGACTAATCTTACACAAATGAAAAGCAATCCTCAAAATGCTGTTCACTTTATACATCAGAGAAAAAAAAAATACATAGATATGTAAAACTGGAGACTAATAATTTCCATTAGGCATATGTAACAGAGAAGTCTGTGGATTTCCCAGTCACAGACAAGTTTTCATCTATTACTCCTTTTTGGTAACTGTAGATTAGTAACACTGTCTGCTGAGCATTGATGATTGCTGATAACTGGAATATGTTGTTAACCTGACTGTGGGTTGTATCAGTGCTTGGAGCTAATGTGTTCTCAAAACAGCACAGTATGAACACAGCGGGCACAAAGTAAAAGCAATAATAAAAAATTGAACAGGCCTTAAGTGCTATGATTATTACTGTGGTCTAGTTTTTATCTGCCCTTTGGAAAGTCTATTTTTTGAATATCCTTTGTTAGAAAGTATTGATAGCTATATTAGCCCCATATTTTCTCTCCTGGCAGTAGAATACAAGAACGTGCTGGAGGAGGGAGGAAGTATTCTAGGTATTTACAGGCTTCAAGTGATTTTTAGTTCCAGATGGTTGAACAAGAGGAAAAGGAAAACCTTTTTAATCTACAGAAATATATCACAAAATATCCATCTAATTTCATAATGTTATTACATTATTAAAAGTACTGATCAGACCTCTGTAATGGATAAATACTTACGTGTAGTAAAAAAATTAGGAAGCACACTGGATTAGACTTTTGTCTTCACTCACATCAAAATGTTCACTACAGGAATAGCCTTGCTATGAAGTTTTAGACCAAAAAGAAACCCCTAAGTTACTTTAGGGAAACAAGAATAGTAGACTCTGGTCCAAGAAAGGAGAGAAGGGAGATAAAACAATCTCTTGACTGAGATGTGCACTGAATAGCACCAAGAGCCAGGTAGGGGAAAGGAGCCAACAGGACCCCATGAAATTCAGTAAGAATGAGGCCAAGCTCTGTACCAGGAAGGCAGAGCCCTGCAGGGGTGCAGGCTGGGGCTGGTGAGACCAGGGAGCAGCTCTGGGACATGGCCATGGGCCCTGGTGGAGAGTGACCTGAGCACGAGCCAGCTGTGTACCTAGGCAGCAACTAGGAAGGCATCAGTCGGAGTGTTTGGACGTAGGTAGTTTTGGATCCCCACACCTCAATACAGGTGTGTACATCAACACCATTTTCATATGTGGTAGAATTTAATTTTCCTCTTACTGAGGGCAGAAGGACACAGCTTTTGAGGAACCAATGGTTTTACTGGTAGGTAGCAGCACGTAGTCTATTCAAACTTTAGTCAATGCAACATTAAGCTTTAATATTCCCCTGGGGTTCTTTTTCAAGCTCTGGTTTTAAGACAATATGTTACTCAACATGATACATCAAGCAGCTTTGCCTTGACCAAGCATGATCCTTGTCTCAACCACACACACACATAACCATAGGATATGAAAGTCTGAATACATAATCTATATATTTGTATGCAAATGTATGTATTTCATAGAGATAGTCATAGATGACTTCTTAGCTTCCATTTCCTAGTAGCACAAAAGATTTGTATTTTTTTTAATGCACGTAGATCTTTCTTCTCAAAGTACTCATCTAGAGGTAAGAGAAGAGTGATAGACAAACTCAAAGAAATTCAGTATGGATAAGATATCCTTTTCTATGCAAATATATACTAATTCAGGGAAGATGTTAGCTTGAAGTCAGTAGTGACTTTTCTCTTTTGATTATTCCAGCCTTCTCAGGGTGGAATGCCAGAAAATCAGTCAAATCAGAAAAAGTGAAGCAAAAGGTTTTCTTATTGCAGACCAGGGACCCGAATGCAATGACTCAGATAAGCATTACAGATTTGATGAGTCTATCTTATCATTCATCTGACTTCCAGTGCCAAACATGTATAATATAACAGTAAAAGGAAATAAGGGTTACATTTACAAATAGAATGTTAGAAAAAAAAAAAAAAAAGATAAAATATAAATGAAAGCCCTAATAAAAACTTCTGATAAACCCCCTTCAGAACTGGTACTTCATTCTGCCTCTGCTTACTCCTGCACTTCCTGGACTACATGACAGCTATGAGATTGCCATAGTGTTTGCAATAGTGTCAAAGAGCAATCAATTAATGATTGTTTAGTGTATCACAAGACATATGGCTTTAGCATCACTAGCAAAAAGCCTTAAGTGTTGTACTGGCCTGGCAGTGCAGGGTCTCAGGACCTGGCTGGGCTGGCCTTGCCCCTCCCACCCCGTTTTAGTTTACCTGGACAAGCATCTGGTGGCCATTGCCAAACATGTTGGAGATGCAGCTCTATAAGTGGTGTATCTGGACAAGACTTGAGTCTCCCAGGGAGGCCCAGCGTGACCAGCAACTCCTCTTACATCCCCAGATGTGGGAAGAAGTGGTTGTACGCTTTGCAGGCTTGAGCTAGGAAGCAATGAGAAGGAAGCAGGCTGTGAAATGGCATTGTAAAGAACGAAAATTCTGTCTGGGACTGAGAGGAACCCCCTGAATACGCACCATAGTTGTCCCAGTGAAGATCTCAAGAGGCTGTCACCCTATCCCTCCTCCCCTGTGCTTCCACAGGAAATCTGAACATTGAAAGCCAAAGATAGAAAAGGACCAACCAAGCACGGCTTGTCTGTTCTAACTTAACTATAACAATATGAGTGAATATTTAAAAGATATAATTGACTTTTCTACTCACTGATACAATGAAAAGTAGTTTCAAATAAACTCTTAAAATTCTGGTCATTAAAATGTACTTTGAGAGCAGACATCAAAAATAGGAGACATTAAAAAAATGCCTACAGTTGAAAAAGAAAACGTTTTGCCGTCTTATTCCATAACCTTACTCCAGGTTTCCCTAGCTCTGCAAAACATACTGCTGTGTTTGTAAGCCCATGTCCCCTAATTCCCATTAGTTACTATTACAATTGTTTGTACTTCAATTATTTATGAAAAACTTCCCCACAAAGCATTTGGCCTTGATGAGGAGAGTCATTTTACTTTCAGCTTGAACAGTAACCACTCATGTCTGTGCAATTAAAGCAGAGTGTTTCAGTTTAACATCTCTAACACAAGAGAACACTAAATGTGCCTCTTTCATTAGGGATCAAAAGTAAACTATAGCAATAAACAGGAAAGCAATTTCCACAGTGCTGTTGCAGTATCAACTGTGCTGTTATCACAGACACATAGCATACCGGACCTATAGCAGTCAGCTCCACACTGCTGGGTGAAAACAAAATGAGTGAGAAATGGCACCTAAGTAATAATTGGGTTTGCACTTCTTAGATTCACGGCTGCATTGTACTTGACCTCATTTTGAAAGATCCCCCATTTGGTTTTTTGCCAGGTTTCGCTGTTGTTGTTAAGTTTTAATGCAACACCTGACAATTCATCAGTGCTATCTCTATCTTCAACACTATGCATACAGCTTGAAAAGACAGGTATTCTGGTTACTTAGTATTGTGTCAAATGACATCACATTATACACATTCACGTCCCTTTTTTTTATACATGAGCAAAAATAGCTGATATGGCTTAGCAAAGATATTCTGCTCACTGGTGTTTTGAATAATCTTAAGGTTGACCTGCTAACGTGGATTCCCTTTCACTTTCTTTACTAACCAAACCCCTGTAGAAAAGCCTGAGAGAGTTAACTTTAAGAATACATGATTTTTCATCTTTTACCATTTCAAGATACAGGTCCAGTACTTTCAAGCAAATATTTCATCAATAACTTAATTTGGAAACAAAATCTTTTAATTTCAACACAACTTCTACTTCCCATTTACTACAATATTTACCACCAGAGATACATTTTTTTCACACCTCTTCAGGGAAGAATAGTTTAAAAAACAGAGCCAGTGCTCCATAGATGTGAAAGCACATTGATGATCTCTGGAGCCTACCAGACAACCATCTATCTTATAAAAGTTTAGGTCCATAGAAGCCTAATAAAGTCAATATTAATGTGTGTTTTGTGAGAAATGAAGTCTTGGCCCATGACTGCCTCAGGGAACATGATTTCAAGTGTGTTGCACAGAATGAGGGAGTACAGAAGACATTCCTGAAGGTGATTCAGGGACTTCTTTAAAAATATTGTAGTATCCTGGCAGTGGAAATAATATACATGAGAAGTTGAATCAGATTATTTCTCACCTGCCTCACTTTTTTACTTTCAATGCCCCACCAATTTACTTTCCAATGAGTCTTTGAGTTCAAAGGCTAACAGTTTAGATTTTTTCAGGAAGGGCAGGGAAGCAGGGGTAGGGTGTCAACAAGTTGCCATCCTCCTGTTGAAAGCAAGCTAAAACAAGACAGGGGCCACAGCCAGTCCAGCCAGAACCTGAGACCCTACACTACTGGGCCAATACAGAGTCTGTGGCCTTTTAGTAGTAACAGCAAAAAAACCCCGATATTTACCAGAATAGAAAGTGGTTGTTTAGGTGTTTTGTTTGTTTCTTTACACACACACCCACCCAACCCCCCCGGTCTTTTTTGTGCTGCTTTCTAAATCAAAATCCTCTTATAATGATGTTGTTACTCCTATATTAGGATACCTAGACAAAAGTAAAATAATGTCTGAATTACTTTCTTCTGTCTTTTCCACAGGTGGAATATTGTTAATGTAGCCTTAAAAAACAAACAAACCCAAACAATTTTGGGAGATACTCTGAAAACTTATTTTCTTCTATTTGCCAACATCTTTGGATTTCTTTTACTAAAACAACTTCAAATGAGCATTCTTTTAATGCAGCTTTGAGTGAGCTTGCACTAGATGTGTTACAAATTAGACAGATTTATCTCATCTTTCTAAGCTTGTTGAGCAAGTCTGGCAGTAGCTGAACTTCCTGTGTGTGTAGCAAGTATTGGCAATGTTAGAAAATCATTGCCTAAATTTTTTTAAGTCTGGGACAGATATATTTTTTTCCATCTCACAGCTCTTTCAGTATAAGCCAAAATGATCTGTGATACTTCTCTGCCTCGCAGTACTCCTATTAACTCAAGTAATAATCACGATATTGCCTCTTCATTTTGTGATAATTGTCTAGGAAGAGGACACAAATATACCAAAAACACCTCAGATGCCTAGTTCATGGGTCAGCTAAACATTTCCTTTTGTATTTGCCAGTGTGTATGCCCAAAGCATAATATGTGGGGTTGAATTTAGCTGTAAGTAGTAAAGCAGCGGTTAGCTGTATAAAGATAAACTGTGCTGACTCTTCAGATGTAAAAGGTGTTACTGATAACCACAGTAGCAAGGAGGAATTTTTGATGCTTAAGCCTACAGCTCTCTTATGACCTGATCCTAATGTTATTCAAATTAGTACAAATATTTCCCTTGATTATTTACATGGATTTTGGATTAAACACCCTCAGAACCACTTTCAATTAAGCAGTGAAAATGGATTATATTCCTGTGGTTGCTGGTACAAACGTTACATCAGGAAAACAAAAGTTTTACTTGCTATAAGACAAGTAATAATAGAGAGTTAAAAGTTTCAGCTAACAAGACTCAAAGTATTGAGAGGAAAAAAAATGCTAAAATGATTATCGGAGACATCACTTCTGAACCAGCTTAAATAGTAGCTTGCATTTAGCAGTCTACCAAAATACGTCTCTCCTAAAGTTTAAAGCTGTTAAGTTCTCATAATGATTGAAGGTTACAGTCACAATCCAGTGTAACTTGGCTTGTTTGTGTTTCCAGGGTTTTTGTTTACTTACTTATTTTGGTTTGTGTCATTAGCTTTGTTTTTCCCTATTTGGTAATGGTACTAAAGCAATTAATGTAATGAAGCATGGTGAATGGACGTATAAAACATGAACTTTAAATGGTTTGTTAATGAATCTTTCACATGGTGGCTGTTGGTTTTCCAAAATGTGATGAAGACTGCATTACAGCCAGTACAGAGAGAGGTCACTAGCATGATGATCTCTGAAATAAACTTTCAGGCTATTCTGTATTTCACACCCACTTTCTTCCTCCATCTTCCATGAGCCAACCAAATAAAGCTGCTTTACACAATTACACATTTTCTTGGCTTGTCCTAGAGTGTATTATCCATCTTTTCCAGTCTCTGAGTCTCTTGTCTACAGTTTATGACCACTGAAGATGAATAGAATGTGTAGCAAAAGGGAAAAAATACAGCATGAGGGCTGAAAACTGTCATTTAAATGAGCTGCTGTCTCTTGGATATCCCTTCTTTCTAGAATAATGAGCTACCCTGCTCTTTCTTGTAAAATATTGTGTATTATAAAAAGTAAACTGTACTTTAGCTGTACTCTTAAAATCACTTTTTCCAACAATTACTTGCTTTGCATCCTAAAATGAAAACAACTAGTGTTTGAAGAATGCTAGGTCTGCTTTAGTGCCCCCATGTAGCTGCATATATCTGTCAAAACTGCGTTTTAAATCATATCTGCTAATCAACCAGCTGTGTATAGTTAGAAAGGGAGCATTTAAAACTGATCGAAAGAGAGAAAATGTCACTATGCCTTCCTGTTTGCCTCACTGATCATTTCTCTGTGGTTAGTTTGTAGGAGGCAGATGTGTCCATTGCATTTGAGAAAGATGTTTAACCCTTTCCTTGCCTTTGAATGAGGAGTACAGTGCTCACTGAGAATAAGTTTTACACAAGATGTCTCCATATGCCAGCAGCGGGCTCTGGGAATAACAAAGGACTTGTAATACCAGAGGCAGAAGGCACTGCCTGCCAACATTTAATTCTACTGCCCTGACCTTTGCTAACCACACTGCTTGCAGTCTTCTCTTTTTCTGTATTGTCTCTACTGCCTATTTTAATATCTTTGGGTATAAACAACATACATTATCCTACCCAACAGTAGTTGATTGCATTAGCCCTTTAGATCATGCAAATATTAATCATAGTTTTTAAAAAGACATGAACCTCATAGTAACTGAAGACCTCTTAATAAGAGTTGCTTAATACTATATATATTCTGGAGCCAAAAGTAAGTTAGTTCTCTGAGATACTTTGCCACAAACCAGGCTGACTGAGACAATATCTATCTTCTGTGATGTTACTAGTTTTGCCGTACCTGCCCAAAGTATTAGTTTGTGTCATTCTGATAGTCATCTTTTCTGAATTCCTCCTTTAACCTTGCTGTGTTTAATTTTAAACTTATCTTTGCTTTCTGCAACTCTGATCTTGCTAACAGCCTTAGAACTCTGCTCTCTTACAACATTTCTCCTTCTTCTGTCTTCTGTTAGTTTTGATTGCCTAGTAATCCATCTCAGTCAATTCTTCCTCTTCTTAGTCTACATGTCTCCCAAGGATGCTTCAGTGGTAGGCAGAAAAGGAGGTGGAAAAACTTCTGAGTTTGGGAACTGCTCACCAATTTCTTTCAATCCCATATCAAAAATAATCAGCTGCCATTATTCACACAGCTATAAGACATTAATAAATGTAGCACATTAATTTCCTTACCCTGGATTGTGAGACTGCTTGCTGTCTGAAACAATATGTCATATGCATCCTAAAAGAACACCCTATATCTGAATTAAGAGTACTAGCTCACAACAACTCATGAAGTAAAAATAAAGATCCATTGCACTGTCCTGGTTTCAGCTGAGAGAGAGTTAATTTTCTTCATAGTAGCTAGTATGGGGCTATGATTTGTGTTTGCGCTGAAAACAGTGTTGATAATATAGAGATGTTTTTGTTATATAGAGATGGTTTTGTTGTTGCTGAGCAGTGCTTACACAGAGCCAAGGCCTTTTCTGCCTCTCGCACCACCCCACCAGCGAGTAGGCTGGGGGTACACAAGAAGTTGTGAGGGGGACACAGACAGGACAGATGACCCCAGCTGACCAAAGGGACATTCCATACTATATGATGTCATGCTCACTTTCTAAGGGGCTTGGGGAAGAGGAAGGACGGGGGGGCGGCGGCGTTTGGAGTGATGGCGTTTGTCTTCCCAAGTAACTGTTATGCATGATGGAGCCCTGCTGTCCTGGAGATGGCTAAACACCTGCCTGCCCATGGGAAGTGGGGAATGAATTCCTTCCTTTGCTTTGCTTGTACACGTGGCTTTTTGCTTTACCTACTGAACTGTCTTTATCTCAACCCATGAGTTTTCTCACTTTCACTCTTCTGATTCTCTCCCCCCTCCCAATGAGGAGGACTGAGCAAGTGGCTGCGTGGTGCTCAGCTGCCGGCTGGGGTAAAACCATGACATGCACCTATAAAAGTAAAAGCATCATGAAGCAGGCTTTACTACTACCTTTTTTTTTTTGAAGTCTATCTTAAATACAATGATGTACATAATTGTGTAAGCGTTTTTATACTCAGTGGCACAGTAACAGTTGTGTTGTCATTGCTAGTAGAAGACCCCAGGTATAATGTTATCTGTGCCCTATGCTAATTGTGCAGGGACCCAATCCCACCCTGTCAGGCTTGTTATTGACTTGTTATGAGAACATGCTAGGTGAATGAGAGCTTGAAATGATATTAAAGGCAATATTATTGATATTACAGCAGTATTATTGATATTACAGGCTTGAGAAGTGGGTCCATGGGAACCTCATGAAGTTCAACAAAGCCACGTGCAAAGTCCTGGACCTGGGTCAGGGCAGTACCCAATGTCAATACAGACTAAGAGCAACCCTGCAGAGGAGGGATATTGGTGAATGAAAAACTGGACATGAGTCAGAAACATGCACTTGTACTCCAAAAAGCCATTTGTATCCTGGACTGCATCAAAAGAAGTGTGACCAGCAGATCAAGGGAGGTGATTCTCCTCCCCTACTCTGCACTTGTGAGATTCCATCTGGAGTACTGAGTCCAGCTCTGGTGTCCCCAGTACAAGAAAGACACGGACCTGTTGGAGTGGGTCCAGAAGAGGAGCACAAAAATGATCAGAGGGCTAGAACACCTCTCCTACAAAGAAAAGCTTTGAGATTTAAGGCTGTTCAACCTTGAGAAAAGAAAGTTCCGGGGGACCTTATTACGGCCTTTCAATATATAAAGTGGGCTTATAAAATAAAGACTTTTCACTAGGGCCCGCAGTTAGAGGACAAGGGGTAACGTTTTTAAATTGAAAGATGGTAGATCTAAGGTAGACTTTAGGATGAAAGTTTTTACAATAAGGGTGGTGAGACACTGCAATAAGTGGCCAGAGAAATTATGCATGCTCCACTATTGAAAGTGTTCAAGGTCAGGCTAGATAGGTCTTTGAGCAACCCGATCTTAGTGAAAGACGTCTTTAAAGACATGATGATCTTTAAAGATCTTTTCCAACCCAAACCATTCTATGATTCTATGATATATAGCTTAAATGGAAGAAAGCAGCAAAGATCTTGAAAATATGGGCACGTTTTGAAAATTGTTAACCATAAACAATTCACTGATGATTAATTACAAGTCATTGAAAAAACATAGCCACAGAAGCAGGGAAAAGAAAAAAGATGTGTGTTTTCATTTTGTTTGTGTTTGTTTGCTTTTTCTCTAAGAAAACAATCAGCACCAAAGTGAGGAAGAAAAACAGAAGAGCAAGAGGAAAAGATACCTGCTGCAGCCTTGAAAGTAACATCACTTAGACATCTTGGAGCATATGGTAGCCTCAGCCTTGGCATCTAAGACCATCAATGACCACATCAGTAAAACAGATGATCTCAGTTATGTAGCGTGCACTAGCTGATGTAGAATACAAACATTAAAGAATCATTGCTGTAGTGATCATGACTGGTAGTGTGTAAGAACAAACTATTAGTACCAAGTATGTTGTTAGTGTGGTAGACCAGTAAAGTTTAGTGTCAAAGTTTAACACTGACATGATTTAACTGTTTTCCAAATACTCCCACCACAGTGATGTCTAATTTCCTCACTTTTATACTTAAGTATGTATCTATAAAAGACTGTGAAATGTTATGCAGATGATGGTCTCTTTGTTGCAAGAAAATGGAAATTTTCTTTGCTATTGTAAGAAAATAACAAGAATATTACTTCAGCAATGATATAAGACATTTTTAGGTGACCACCTGCACAGTTTAATGACTTAAGTAAGAATTTGTTAATGCCTTCTTTAAACGGCAGGCTGTAATCCAAGATGGAAAAATGTGCTCCCTGCACCCTAGGGACTCTATAGCTTTTTTTTTTTTTTTTTTTTTTAATAGAACTATATATAATACCTGACTTTTACACAATTTTCTTACAGCCAAAGTCTGTTTTCTTACGTGGTCACACCAGAAACTCCACCATGCCCAAGGATGTTGACTTGAAATTGTTGACTTTTCTTGAAATTCACATTCTAATATGAAACATGGATGAATGTTTAGTTTCTAAAAAAGATGGAGAGGGACTGTTTATGAGGGAGTGTAGTGACAGGACAAGGGGTAATGGGTTTAAGCTAAAAGAGGGTCGATTTAGATTAGATATAAAGAAGAAATTCTTTACTGTGAGGGTGGTGAGGCACTGGAACAGGTTGCCCAGAGAAGCTGTGGCAGCCCCATCCCTGGAAGTGTTCAAGGCCAGGTTGGATGAGGCTTTGGGCAACCTGGTCTAGTGGAGGGTGTCCCTGCCCATGGCAGGGGGGTTGGAACTAGATGGTCTTTAAGGTCCCTTCCAACCCAAACCATTCTATGATTCTATGATTCTATGTCTGGGAATTTTAGGCTGGGTGTGAGTACTCATTATTTTATTTAACTCATCTTTTTCCATGACCTAGCATAGATTCCAGGAAAATCTGACAAATGTACTTTATGGAGTGTATATTAATTCTAGCTCACTTAAAGCAGACTACTCAACAATTTATTCTAGTGTAAGCAAAAATGGGCAGGTTTTTGGTGAGGTTTTGTTTATTTGTTTGTTTGTTTTTAAAGACTACCTGTATCAACACATTTAATTAAATTTTCATTATTTCTTTACATTGTAAGTCCCTCTTAGCACCACAATTATTTTTTTTTTTTACTGTCTGGGGAGACCATAAAATGAATATGGGATTTAACTTTGAAGGCACAATTTTTTTTTGTGTAAAGTGAGTCATGGGGCTCACCTTTTTCTAAAAAAAATCTGGGAACTTGCTTCAAGGAGTACCCTGAGAAATACTACAAAGACTGAGGGCTTAACTTGAAAATAAATCAAAACACTGATAAAACACAGGGCATTTGTCAGGTCCCATAGACTTATGTACGTTCAGATTCCTCAGGTGGTCACAAATCTGATCTTCTTTTTCAGTGGGAGGGACTTTGGCCCCCAGTGCCTGTCTTTAAGTCCATCCACTCAAGAGGTGTGGGAAGACTAATTGTCAGTGAAGACTGAGGCAGAAAATTTGTTGAGTACCTCAGCCTTCTCCTCATCTGTTGTTACCAGTTTGCCAGTCATCATCAGCAGGGTTACACTTTCTTTGAACTTCCTTTTCTGGCTGACATACCCATAGAAGCTCTTATTATTCTTTGTGTCCCTTGCCAAGTTCAGCTCTAGCTGTGCCTTGGCCTTCCTAACCCCATCCCTACACAACTGAGCAGCATGCCTATACTCTTCCCAGGATGCCTCTTCCTGCTTCACTGCCTGTGCATTTCCTTCTTGCCCTGTAGTATGACCAGCAATCTTGACTCAGCCATGCTGGTCTCCTGCCTTCCTTTCCTGATTTCTTACACACGGGTACCGAGAGCTCTTATGCTCTAAGGAAAATGTCCTTAAAGATCTTCCAGCTCTGTTCTGCTCTTGTCCCTGAGGGCAGTTTCTCAGGGGGTTGTATTGACTAACAACTCGAACAGCTGTGTCCTGGTTTCAGCAGGGAGAGAGGTAGTTTCCTTCCTAGCAGCTGGTGCAGTGCTGTGTTTTGGATTTACGATGAGAATAATGTTAATAACACACTGATGATTTTAGTTGTTACCAAGCAGCCAGAGACTTCAGATTCTCATGATGGCCTGCCAACAAGAAGGCGAGGGGTACCCAAGAAGCTGTGAGGGGACACAGCTGACCTAAACTGACCAAAGGGATTTTCCATACCATATGACGTCATGATCTGTATGTTGCTGGGAGGTGGGCCGGGAGGCGAGGCAGCTTGGGGTCTTGCTGAGCATCACCTTTGGGTGGTGAGAAATTGTGCTGTTCATCACTTGTTTTGTTTATTATTGTTATTGTTATCTTGCTTTTCTGTCCTATTAAACTGTCTTTATCTCAACCCATGAGTTTTACTTTTTTTTTTCATTTTCATTTCTCTCCCCCATGCCACTGGGAGTGGGGTGGGTGAGCGAATAGCTGTGTGGTTGCTTTAACTGCCAGCTACATTAAACCATGACAAGTTGGAATTTTGCTCTCCTAAAATTTTGGGTCCTGGCTTTACCCTTTGCCTGTCCCATTTCTCTCTTGACTGTGTACTCCACCAGTGCATGGTTACTGCAGCCCAGGCTGCCTCCAATCTTGATATCTCTGATTAGCTCATTTACATTGTTATCAACAGATATCAATTTTTGTTCGCAAAAAAGGTGATTCAGACTTAATGAACTGTGAGAAGGATCCACTTGCACAGATGTGGAATTTGGATTATTACAGAGAAAACAGGAGCATAGGAAAAAAGCAGATAAACTGCAGAGATTCCACTCTAAGTTTTCAAATTCTGTTTTACGTGGTATCCATAAGCCTTAAAATTATAGTTACTATAAGAATTATTCTGTTTAAACAATCAGTAGAAAAGTTATGACTAGTTATGTGCCTCTTTTGTTTATGTGAGGATTTTGGCAAAAAGCTATGATAAAGAGCTTTTCCTATGCTGATACTTACTCCCAATAAGCATTAGAAATCTGTATTTCTCTTGTAATTATGAGGCACTCAGCATTTAAGAATGCAGAGACAGTCAAAGACTCATTTATCTCTCTTAGGATTTACATGATTATCATTGAATACTCTAACCCATGTAAAAATATATCATTTTTCCCATGACTTCACAATTCAGAGCTGGCAAGTGCCTGATAAAAAAACCAAGCAGTCCAGTAGATCACTGTAGGAAAAATGTCCAATTTCTTAATTATTTGTAGAAACCAAATGCCAAACACACACAAACACAGCTGAAAGAAATCAATTTTCTATCAAAACAATGAACCGCCTGTCTTTTCCAAATCATTCACATGTATCTGTCTGATTTGTGGGATATGACACTTTAAAACAACAAAGCTGAAGCAAGGCTTGTCACAGAGTGACACGATTTTCACTAGTATGGAGAAATTTCAATGACCTATTGATCCTGACCTGGTTTGATTGGATTTTTTTTTAAAATACTTTTCGAATAATATGCTTAATGTCACATTCTTAAATCCATATAATTAGATAACTAAATAACTTTTGCAGGATTTTTTATTTGTAGGGTTGGTTGGTTGGTTGGTTTTCTTCAGGTAAAGATATTTTAAAACATATACCTGATTAGGTATCTCTTCCTCCCCCTCCCCCGTCTGCTCCCCTTACTTTGTGCTCAAATAAAAATGATGTAAAAAGGGAGAGGTCAATAGAAAAGCCATCAGCACAATGGAGAGTTTTCATGGGATCAGGGGTAAAACTACTAGGGAATATGTTTTTAATCTGTGTTAATAGAAGATATTTACTGTCTTTAACTTGTATTTTTAACCCAAATTCTGTTCTTGACAAGTACAAGTTTTCTTTACAGAATAGAGTACTGATGTTCACAAATGCCTTTCTCCCTCCTTTGTCCTACAGCTGCTCATATGTTAAATTGATTTTTAAACAATTGTTGTCATTATGTATTTTTAAAACATAACCATAATCAAAGAGTAATAAAAGTATGTTACATACAGGAAGATGAGATGATTTGCCTCTTGATCTGTGAAATAATGAGCAAAAGAAATTGTTAAACTTCCATACTTTACAATATTTAAATCTGCTATAGGTAAAATTGCAGAGTAAGGTAAAATTGCAGAGTAAGTGCGATGTAGAATATTCCTTCTCTCATAAACAGATGGACTGGGTAATCAAAATTGTCTCATTTTTAATTGCAAACCTTTTTTTTTTTTTTAATTACTCCCTATTTTGATTATTGTCACAGCTGTTAACAGCTGATTCAAAGGTGTTACAAATTCTTAACACCAATTTAGCCAAATGGTAGACCTTAATATGATATTTGTTTTTTCAATTCCAGCACAATATAATAGATATTTTTTAATTTCATCCTTTTCTTCCACTGTTACTTTCCTTACTGTGTGTTCTCAATACTTCTACTTCAAGAAAAAGCAACAGAACTGGCATTTTCAGATATACATAAAAATGTGTTTGAACTTAGACCCTTTCTTTTCCAACTTGCATAATTTTAATGAATATTAAAGTTTTCAGTTACAGGTTTATATAACTTATTCTCTATGACTAATCTTAATAGTTGCCATAATCACTTATAATGGTTTTTCAATTAATAAGATATTTAGCTGAAAAACATCTTTATTTATAAGATGGTAAGACATAATTACCTTTTGCTTCTTTTAAATGGGTTTATAATTAACATTTCTAATTTTAAAATTGAAATAAATGCATCAATATAAATGTAAAATGGGATTAATAAGTGCCTGATGTAATAAAAAATATTTTTACCTCCATGCTTCTATAAGATATTAAGATTTTATGAATGACAAAAGCAAATCAAATTTTTTGTTGTTCATGATGTTCCATGAGTTTGTAGACTATAAAACTCCTGTGGGAAATTAAAAAATAATAAAAAAAAAGCAAAAACTAAAAAAAACCACAGAAGTTTTTGGTTTGTTCCAAAAACATGGGAGACTTTTAGTTTGCACAGTATGTGACTTTAATGCTTTATAAATGAACCAAAATTTAACCATTATTTCAATACAAATGTCTTTATTAGAACTCAAGTAAATATATAAACATAATAAACAAGAGACTAGCAGATTTTTTATACTGTTTACTGTACCTCCAGAAAGCTCAGTTAAATGTAAATTATAAGGTTATGACCTTTAGTCATACCTTCAAGAGTATGAACAGAAGGTATTCACCTATTCAAAAAAGAAGACATGAGAATCATTCTCAAGACAGACCTATGGTGACTTTTGAGTATGTTGCAAACAGTAGTCCAAAGTCTGTTATCAGCAGCAGGCAATATTTCCATTGATATCAACAATAGTTTTGCCATAGTAAAGCATGATTCTTCAAAAGCTTCATGGAGTTAGTAAACAAGGTAAAAAACTTTCAAAGAATAAATATTTCATATGAAGATTTATAACTTTAGCTTCTCAAATTTCTAACAAGTTTAATATCTCCAATTCAGTTTTAAAACAGGCTATGTGACAGATTACATAAGGTAATTGAATAATCATGTGCAAACTTATGTCTTATAACATGGCCAGGGCCATAAAAGTAAATTAAGCTGGGAGAAATAGAAGTATCTCGTTATATGTTTAGAGGGGGGGTGGGGAAAGTAAAAAAAAAAAAAAAAAGTTTGGGAAATTATCTTAGTCTTAGACCTTGAAGAAGAATTTTGCCAAATTTCTTCTCTGTGTGAACTGAAAAAAAAAAAAAATCATATATTCTTTATCAAAAGTTATGATTTTGTAAATAAATAAATCCTAATAGAGACTCTAGCCAGGCAAATGACATTCTGCTGTAATCATTTGCAAGTGTAATGGTCAGTATACATGTTGGAGCCTTTAGCATATTTTTCATGTTTATGTATTGATTCTATACATATTTATCTAAAAGGAATGGCTTGCACAGGCACTACTTGAGAAAGTTGAAATATACGTCCTTAACAGAAAGGATAATATCTGCTTTCACTTCACTGGGACTTGCTATCTATTACAATTAGAAAGACCCCTTGTAGTAAAAGTGAAAAACCTCACAAGATCAGAGTCTAAAGGAGTATTCAGCGTTAACAGAGCATTCATTCATGTTTAGGCTCCTTATGTTCCCTTTCTCAATAAGGTACATTATATTCTAAAAGTCAGATCTCTTCACCTACTTGTAAATTGGCATAGATTCCTTCAATGCTGTTAATTTTAAATCAAGAATGGATGTCTTCCCAAAAGGTTCACACTTTATTATAGATCTAGAGGAGTAATACCTGGTTGAAATGTTTCAAGTTTATAGCAAAAAAGGTTCTATAACAATTCCCTATGAGTAGAAATTATTTTGCAAGTTCTGCTCTCCTTAAAAATTGGTTTAGAGCAACCGAAATGGTGCCTACGTACCAGTGTGCCTGGAGTTACACTTTTGTTAGTCAGGCTAAAATAATTATTAATATTTCAATATAAGGGTTGCAAGTAGTCTCAAAAGTAAAGTCTTTGTGTTGCTGTAAGGGTTTACTGGTAAAAATGAAGGATTTAAATACACTTTATGCTCGCTAATTATTTGACTTCTCTAATCCACAATAGTACCACCAAATGATTCCTCCCTGTTTCACCCTCCCGCCAGGCCTCACTACTACAAAGTGCATTTTTGCACCATGCAACAAGTCATCTGATACTACGGGCTGTAGGGTTATTTTAGTGTGGTCTGGATCTGAACTCGTTGACCAAAGCTAAGACACTCCCCATTTCTCATAGACATACCAACATAAACTCATTAAGAATTCCTTCACAACTTCCCTGACATTGCAGCGAGGTGCTGTCAGCAATGCATTAAGCTTCAGGACCCTTGAAAAGCTTGATCACTGTTCAGCAGTACAGTAGGAAATACTTTACAAAAATGAGATAGCGAAAAAATGAAACAGAGATAAGAGCATGAGATCAAGGATTCTTCATATCTCAGGAGGCCAAGAGAGTCTGAAAGTAAATTATTTCAACTAGTTTAACGTAGGATCTTTGAGTGGTATACGACAACCAGACACAGGAAATCTTTTTGCTTTCATCTTAAATTCTTGTATTTTACTGCTTACCCGCTAAAGTGGTATACCTCGCAATTATGTTGTCTGGGCCAGAAATTCCAAAATGAAAAATTTGAAAAATGTAGATTCTCTCTCTCTCTGTTTTTTGTTTCTTTGTTTGCTTGTTTGTTTTTTTTTTAAGTGCTATATGTCTAATATTCTTATTTTTTTCTCTGAATTTTGGAACTATTTTTCATCAAATTTTACAATGCTGTGGAAGCTGACTGCTTAATATCTATTTAATGAACATGTTAATGCAGAAAATTACCTGACCTTTTGACTGAATTAGAATCTTAATCATTCCGTCAAGTAAACTTTTCAGATCACTTAATAAATAAATAATGAAATTAAAAATTCCTCACAACTCTGCACATTAATTCAGTCTGATGACCAATGAGCCAAAGCTGTTTCACAGACGCCGATGTGTAGTTCAGTTTTTGCACAGTGCAAAAGTAAGATAAACAACTCAATGAACTGAAAGAGATTAAATTCTACAAATTTTACAAATTTGTGTTAGAGAGGTTGGGCTATGGAATTTGATTGTCCTCTTCATAATGTCCTAGATGACAAGATGTTCAATATGAAATTTTAATCTGAGTTTTGCATGACCTTTTTAAAAATAAGGTAAGGGGGAATTAACAAAACCGTTCTGTGTGTTTTTAGCTACTGGACTGTGTGCAATTTGCACCTATGTTTGGTTCTGAAATTGCAGATTTCATTTGAATAGCTTGAGATAATACCTAGTTCTAAATACTTTTACAGGAAGAATTACTAGGTGAGATTGTGAGTATGTAGTATTGCAAAAGTTAAGAGCAAGATTTTACTCCCTGGTTATAAAAGTGGAAGCTGTGCAGGGAAAGATGTGAGCAGTTAAGGGATTTGGTATCATCTTGGTTTCTCAATCAAGCCAATTATGGAAAAAGAAAGATTGTTTTTGAAAAGTAGAAACTAATTATAGTCTGGTAGGTAATGGCTCTTCCTTGTTACCACATCTGTTCCAGGATGATTGTATCTGATGCTAAAGTAAGCTTTCTCATACTATGCTAAGCATCCTTGTCACTGATTTTTTTTATTCACTGTGCTGTTACTCTGTAAAGACTCAGTATTTGCTATGATTTGGTAAAAGATCAAAACAAAATAAGAACCCACAGTTCTTGTGTCCATTGCATGCATTTTACTTTTCTCAGCTTTATGAAGATTTCTTCTGGATAGGACACTTGATGGTGGTTTTGGGTGCAAAGGACAAATAGTTCTGAGATAAAATCTTTGGCTTGGGGAATAAAATAAAGAAGCTAAAATTGTACCAGAAATATGGATTCACATTTACTTTGTAATGAATCTCCAGGTTTAGTTCTATATGGATTTTAATTTCTTATCTGGTGTCTGCATGGTTATGGAATTCAGTTTTGAGTAGTTAATAACTTTTACTGCTATGTATGAGATAAATCTTAGCCAGAAAAATATGTTTCACATCAGTTGCTCCTATATTACCAGATGACAGAATTGGTGCGATCACAGCACTCAGCATGCAAAGGTCTGGATATCCAGGTATGCCTGAGAAAAGGAAGTGCTCCTGCCTGCTGGACCGGGCTATGGATCTTGGGGTTTAGTGAATGTTTTTTGCTCTCCTATCTCTGCACCATACCTGTTATCGGGCTAGCTGCCCCAGAGCGTCAGGCAGGTGGTTCAAGCACTTAAATGACCAGTCAGAACACATGTGTATCTGACACTAAGCACATGTAATTAAGAAAGTAAGACACAATATTTAGAAGCAAGGATCTGTTTTGCCAAATATGACTGTTACATTTTATCGCATGTTTCATTATAGTTACAACGGCACCTCTTAACAAGCCATTTCCAACATAGTATTTTTATGCACCTTTACTCCAGTGCACTCCAAACCATTTAGCACTCGCTCTGGAGCAGAAGGAGAGATATTTTCTGTGAACTGGATGATTAACAGAAACTACTCCCCAAGCACAATTTTACCACAAGGGGTGGTAGCAAATGAAAGCGTGTGCTGAAGGAGAAAAAGGAGTGATTATGTTCTGGTAGCATAAGTGGAGTTTTGAGGGTTTTTCCCTGCCCCATATTTTTATAGAATAACAAACAATATGTCAAACTGGATAGTTAATATATAGCAATCCCTACAAATATGTATTGCACAACCACTGTGTTGCAGGTCTGTAACCTGAAGAAAAACAATCACCCCCTTTCAACCCAGGAGCCACTTGGGCCTTTTGATGGCAGCTTGCTCACCTTGCACTTGTGGCAAAGCCTTCTGTTAGAGATTGTGCAGGGGAGTCGCTATTGGCTCAATATACACTATCCCGAAAGTCATTTACTGCACCCCAGCACATAAGTTTCTGCTGCTTGTAGGTTTGACTGCCCCCATATAAAGCACCTGGAGATCACTTTCTCTCTGCCCTGGGAGCGATTAGATTATTGGCAATGCATACTTTCCTGACAGTGTTTCCCCTACATGCTGTATTAAGATTCTGGAGACCACAGGAATTTCTCTTCTAATACTTAAAATATAAATAAGGTAAAGGCAAAAGTGCCAGCTGGTTCTGCTGGGATTAAGTATGTCTGCAGTGTGCTGTCTTGCTGACCCAAGACATAACTGGAGGGCAAAAGGAAGAAAATGTCCCTTCTCCTTCTTTGGAGATCTATGGTAAGGTTACTGTGGACTGTGAAGAGGAAATGAAGAAAAGTATAAAGTCTGACTTTGTCATTTAGGTGTGAATGTGACTAGAGGGCATGAAGCTGCAAATGCCATTCCTGTCGGTAGCTGAAAGAGAAGTACAAAACATTGACATCACAAAATCCCAAAGGGAGAAAATTCTAGGCCCTTGATGCTGTAAAACACTGTCTGCCTTAGCTTTTATTTTACTATAGACCTAGTCCGTTTGAGCATCTTTCATTTCTGAAAGATTTTACCTTCCTATGTCTCTCTCTTTGTAGTGTCCAATTTGCAAAAAAATCTACTACTCCAGAGTAGGTTTAATTTTTCAATCCACATTTTCTCCCTCAATGATCACAATTCATTTCATTACTGGTAAAATTCCAGTTCACAGTATGCCAGCATGGCTGTTTCTCAGAACGGTTGCCTTTCTTAGAAAAAGGAGGAGGGATTGGGGAAAAAAGGGGGAGGAGGGAGAAGAGAAGAAAAGAAAACAATCTAGATGCAATTATGAGTGACCTTGCAATACTGAACTGGTATACTCTACAGAATCAATAGCCAGACAAGTTTCTGTGGCAGATCCAATAAAAGGAAAAAGCACTGGTGTGGGGGAGGAAGGCAAGTAGATTAAAAAAAAAGAGATGATGGTAGTACTACTACTGTGAAGGTGCCAATGCTCTGATACAAGTTTTGAGGCAGAAATTTGATTCACACAAAAAGTGACAGCTGTTGTGGCCTTGGCCAATTAAATGATGAAAAATGTAATAATTTTATGCTCTGTCTGGTATATAACCAGGTACTTGAACACCAGGCAGCTAGGTGAAGACAATGAAGAGTACATAATTTGTTGCTTTAAAGCAATAATTTTTTCTTGCCTGCTTGCTTGCTTGCTTGCTTGCTTTCCCTCTTTCTCTCTTGCTTTCTCTCTCGCTTTCTTGCTTTCTCTCTTGCTTTCTCTTTCTCTCTTTCTCCCTCTCTTTCTTTCTCTTTCTCCCTCTCTTTCTCTTTCTCTTTCTCTTTCTCTTTCTCTTTCTCTTTCTCTTTCTTTCTCTTTCTCTCCTTCTCTTTCCTTCCTTCCTTCCTTCCTTCCTTCCTTCCTTCCTTCCTTCCTTCCTTCCTTCCTTCCTTCCTTCCTTCTCTCTTTCTTTTCCTCCTCTCCCCCTCTCCTTCTTCCTTTCTTTCCTTTCTTTCATTTCTTTCCTTTCTTTCCTTTTGTTCCTTTCATTCCTTTCTTTCCTTACGTTCTTCCCCCCACCCCTTTTCTGCTTTTTTCTTTCTATTTTTCTCTTTCTTTTCCTAAGGCAAATAATTTAGGGGTTGAATATTGTGACATATCAGTGTAGCTGATAAAATTAAAAGAAAAGCTTCAAAACGTAGAACCCTCATGCCCTATTTGGATTTTTTATTCATTTGTAGAGAAGGAAATGCTTATTAATCATGCTTAATGTAATTTTTTTATCTCTGTACACAGACATCCATCTAATCAGATGATAGGCATCTCAACTGTAAATTTTGAAAGACAGTTTTTGATATCCATAAGAAAGATTTTTTTTTCTTCTGTGAAAACAATAGCCAATGAATTTTGGTGGGTTTTTTTTTCCCCCTCCTACTAGAGTTTCTTCAAGAAAAGAAAGAAACTGGGAATCAAATTTTATCTCCCTCTTTTACCCTGAATGTGTCCCTAGTTTCTGGAAGTTCCGTTTAACTAAGGCACAGAAGATGGTAAGGTACCTCATATAAATATTATCAAGTCTAGGCTGCTTGGGTTTCATACTGTGTTCATTGATCCCTCCGTTGTCTCTGAAGCCAAATTTTAACCTCATTCTTTAGTAAACTCAAAGTAAAATCTGGAGTAAATTCATTCTGAGGGCTGCATTTGTGACTGTTGCATGTTCCTGGACACTGACACTGTGAACAATGTGATGGAGAGCAGCTACATGTAGGACAATATCCTTCTTATTCAGAGTGTGTCATTCATTATATTTATTTCCTGTCACACCAGCTTCACCCTTTCTTCCCCAAACTTATTAACAGAGGAATTGGCAGTCTAAACTCATCAAGAGGACCAGCCTACATTTTGTAGTGACTGCTCAGAGTTTGGTGCAATGTGCATGAGGCAATAACCCTTCCTTAAAAATATATCTAAGTAGTGATATTTAGCAGTTTGCTAATGTCATGGAACTTTATGTTTTGCTTGATTGATATGTTTCATCTGTTCAGTGGAACAATGATGCTCCCACTGTTCATTTTCCAAGTCTTGCCAGGATTTTGGTCTCTGAGATTGCCTAGACATAACTGAAAGATGGATTTGAGCCTTAACATCCATTAATATTTCTCCCATCCCCCCAAAACACCCTCCACCAAACCCCAAACCCAAAACCAACCAAACAAAAACCCCCACCAACCCCCCCCCAAAGAAAAGCCCCAAACAAAACAAACCCCATCAAAGAAAGAACCCCCAAACACTTATATTACAAACATGTTCGAAACCATGATTTTAAAGTAATGAAGAGAAGTACTGTACTGAGGAGATCTTCCAAAGGAAGACAATCATTCCCTGAAAGAAACATACATATGGCTGTTTCAAGACATTTATATACACTCAGTACTGTAACGTCTTCAGTCTCTTTCAGTGCTGTTAGCGCTTGCAGTTTTTTTAATGAAAATAACACACACAGAGATAAATGATGATAAAATAGCTCCCATATGTATTTGCCTAGAGATTCTGTAGTAAGCGTGTTGTATAGCAGGGTAATATTGAAGCAGATTATTAAAATGCTAAGAGGTCCATACTTTGAAATTTGGGACATTTCTACAATCAGACAGGAATGGTAATGAAATTGTGTTTGTTTCTCCAAAATAGCTTTCTCACTTCTTGCACTATGTTAGATTTAAGTGAAGGGTTTTGGTAACTTCTGTAGTTGCTTCCATGTTACACTTGCATTATAAATTGCCTTTGTTTGCTTTGTTTTATAAGGCTAATGTTTCTGCCTTCCCCCTACTTTTGATGGCAGTTTTTCAGAGCTCATGGAATTAAGATTTCACACTGAAGGGATTTTGTAAAAGTATTTGCCACATGCACAGAATGCAATGAGGTAAAGCCATCTCTGTTTAGATGATGGCAGTCCCACAGGCCTATGGAAGAGTAGATGTGGGCAGTTAAAAGTCATACCCCAAGGATTTGAACATCAACGTCACGGTCCAGTTCTGTGTTTTCGGATATACTTCCAGAGAGAGAAACTCTGTCTACTTCATTAATCGGAAAGACTGAGGCAACTATACCTACTATTGAGCCCTATCTAATGAGAAAAGCAAGGTCCATGCAGGAGTAATTTCCAGCTAGAGATTAAGTGAGAAATGGGCTGGAGAAAGGGAGCAGAAACAGATTGGGCCTTGGCTTCGCTTATCTCATGTACAGCATAACAAAGTGAATAAAGTGGATGGACAATAGGGGATGCTTTTCCCTCACACTTTCCATAGCAGATCTTTTCCAAAATGAGGCATTTTTGTATATTCTCTGCATAAAGTTAACACCTGGGGGGCAAGACTTTGCTCTGAATGCCACATTAATGCAAAGTCCCTGACAAAATGAAGTTACATCTCAATTAAGAACGGGATTCCAAAGATATTTATGATAAGATGATCAGGGAAAAGACATCTGGTCATATAAGTTCACCCCTACATCTATTATTGCTTTCTTCAGAGTGTTTGGAGCAAAGGCTCAGGTTAGCCCTATGACAAGATGTGACTGTAAAATCCGTATGGAGTGCCCTACCTGGGGGTTCGTGAAGCCATTTATTAGAATTGCGCCAGTGAATTGAATAGGGCTCAGGAGAATTGCTGCTGCCTTGTGCTGTTCAACCTCTCTCTGGTAACAGCTTAATTATCCCAGCCAGAGATGATTCATCTCTGAGGTACAAAAATATAATACTTTCAACAACAACAACAACAAAGTTTTTTACCCTTCCCCCACTTTCTCAAATTGCAGCAAGCTGCATCAACTCTCAGGTTCTTCACAGTGTATCTTTCCAAAGTCTTTTCTTTTCAGACTCTTGAATGCTGTCTGAAACTATTGGTTTACTATCTGTTTTAAAAAAAAAAAAATTTTTAGAGAATTCACTTTTTGTCTTTAGAATTATCTTTCTGCTTTCCTTGGTTGGTAACAAGCATCTTTGTTTAAATATGGAAACAAAATTATAGATTTCTCACTCCGTCTCGCTATAAAAACATATTCCTCGGCCTTTGACATCTATCATGGACAGTGCCTGACAATGAAAAGGGAAGCATCTGCAGGTGTTTCTGTTAATATTCTCATGGTTCATCCACGTGTGTGAAGAAAACAAGAACTTCTAATAACATAATACTCTACAGTGAAATTCTACTTGCCATTAGAGCAGCATGAAATCACATCAGGCTGCTTCTCCAAGTAGTGAGAAAATGATGTTGATACAAAAAAACCTGTTTCTTTTAGGTTTTAATGTTCTACCTTAACATATTCTACATTCTGAATTTTGTACAGTTTAAAATTGCCTGGTATTTTGTCTTGTGACAGAAATAAAGAGAAAGGTATATTACATAACCTGCTTAATTCTGAATGTGTTATGTGGTATAATTTTTTATTGTGTATCCATCTCAGTGATGAGCTGTTGCAAACACATCTCTGTTCTCTTCAGATGATGTGTGTTGTGCCAATATGAATGTTTGTTACTTGAGAAATTGAACCAGAGACCTTTGCTACATTAAGTAATGAAATCAGAGAAATGCAGTATTACATAAATGTTTGCACTTTCCCTGATATAATGCCTGCAGTTTCTTCCCTTCATCTCTACAAAATTAGCAAAGTATATATTCCCTATTGAGAATGTATTAAATATTAGATCTAAAGTTTCCAGGTTCAACTTCTGGAATTAGGCAAGTTAGCTACTGTGTTCCATTTAAATGATTGGGGGGGGGGGGGGAAGGGAGAAATCACCTCATAACTGAAAATTCTCTGAAGGAGAATTTCTCTTCAAAAACCTTTTTATATGTAAGTGGTAATGACACAAGAGCAAAATGTAACTGCCAGCTGATACCTTTCAGATCTTTTTTTCTTCCTTTTTCTCCTCTCTCTGTCTGACATGAATGAACAGACCGCCAAAAAATCTACAATCCACCAAAAGACTGGTATGTGAAATTAAATTATTCTAATATAAATCTCTTACACAATTTCACCTGCTGAAAATGACCTTTACAACATATATTCAAAAACAGTGTAATTAGACTTCAAGATTAAAATCATGCATTAGGATTTTTATATGAAGTTTTCAGATAACAGTATAACTTCTGAATATGAATATGTATTAGAGAAGAACTCACTGATTAAAATAAGAAAGATGCTTTGGATGGAAAGGATATTTTCCCAGGACAGGGAGAAAGTAGTTCAGTAGTTTTAGACGTTTTCCTATGTTCAGATATTTCATAGCAATATTGAGTTTAAAAAATTAAACATATGTACCAAGGGATTTTATAATTCCCCAGAAAAATTATAAGTCCTATAAGATTCTTAAGTTGCAGGGGAAAAAAAAGGTAGCATAGGATGCAAATACATATGGAGATTTCATGTTCTGAAAGAGTCTATGTCCATCCATGTATTAAACTTTGTCTTTTATTTCCAGTGATGACCATGAGGATGAGACATATATTATAGAAACATAGCATTTTAGGTAAAACCATAGAATAACCAGAGCTCACTTACAGGGGGCTATTACTGCATTTGTGTATCAGAAAGCAGAGTCACCTGTGTCATTAAGTTATCCTGCCATCCTTTGCAACAAAGATTTAAAATAATTTATGGAAAGCATGCAACAATCAAACACCATTAGGTGGACAGTAAGGTAGTTGTATTTATCTTTGTAAAAGAATTTCCTTCCCTCTTATTTTTGAGCTAAAGATAAACCTTTAGCAAAAATAGAGGAGCAATATGGAGGAATATCTAAGAAAGAAACTTTGAAAAAGCTTGAGTACATTCATATGTCCTGTAGCAGGATCAACTATACTTCTCTTACCCATGACAAATGTTTATATTAACTACTCTTAAGTCATAAATGAGGTCTTTTTAACCACTGAAAGAAATTTCTTCAACTATCTTTATCACTAGAAGCTTTTTCTTATTTAGATATTTTGCCTATGTCTTGGTGCTGTAGTACTGTTTCATTTCATACGTGTTAGACATAAAAAATACTTTGTTTCCTCCATGCAGCAGCCTTTACATCTAAAGACATACAAAAAGATCTCTCTCCAACTTTCTGTATTGTTTTTCTGGAAAGATGGAAGGGAGAATTCAGCACAGAAGAGAAAAATAATCAGAAAATATAACTAAAGAAAAGCAGCTTCCACAATTAGATTCAGTGCCTCAGCTTATGCAGGCAGAATAGAGCACGCTTGATTTTGTATGCCTTTTAGTTTGTACTTTTAGATTGTACATTCATTCTGAGGTTTGACCTGCTTCAACAGACTAACTTTGTTGAATTCACATTCTTCTGGTCTTCCACACTACAAATCTATCTAACAAATTATAGTTGGACCCGACTGCCAGTTTAAATATAGACACTTGTCTTTTACTTTGTGAATGTTACACCTTTTTTGGTTATATTTCCAATATATCTTCTCCCTTTCCCTTCCCTTCCCTTCCCTTCCCTTCCCTTCCCTTCCCTTCCCTTCCCTTCCCCCTCCCTTCCCCCTCCCTTTGTACCCCTACCCCTTCCCTTCCTCTTTCCTGCCTCCCCCTCCTCCTCCCCCTCCCTTCTTTTTTCCTTTTCCCTTCTTTTTTTTTTTTCCCCTTTCCTTTCTTATTACTGTAATTTGAATTTTGTTTTCCAAGTTCTTGGCAGTCCTTCTGAACTTTAAGTCCTAAATAAATGTGATGAGCATATGCTTTATTTAATTCTCTAGTTCACTAAATAGAAACACTGCATAGTAACAGATTTAGACAAGTTCCTGCAAAGCCTCACAGAATACTATTCTGCCTCACAGAATATTATTCTGACATGGAACTGTCCCTAGCTTATACGTATCTGTCCAGCCTTTACTTGTTTACAGAGAAGATGTACCGGTGTTCTTTCCTTTCCTAAGGTTACGTGCTTGTGTGCTCTCCCCTTCCTACATGCATGTTGGAAAGACTGAAACCAGAGAAGAGGTGAAGGAGAGGCCTTGATATTTCATTAGCTCAGTCTGCCTCCCTTCTGGAGACCGTATCTTACAATCCAATCTGAATCCTCCCTCCCTATCTATTTTAAGCAGAGGCAATGCTCATAGCTGAGTTTTGTTTAAGGTGGGAAGCAAGCCATGTTTACATATATTCTCCGTTTCTTTCTACATGGGTCAGATTAAAATGTATGTGGAGATTTATCTTTCCTTCTCTCGTCTGTTTCAAGGGGGAATAAGATGGGGATTCAATGATGACTGTAGTGACAAAGCTAGTACTTTTGTGATACTTATACAGCAGGTCTGCAACAAGTCACTTCCACCAATATCAACATTACTTTTTTGTAATCTAATAATTTTAAACTTTTCTGGCTTTTGGAAGTAATTTCTATATCTCCAGTGCCTTGATGAGAGACAAAATTTGTTTTCTTTTTTGTTTTGGTCTGGGTTGTGGGTTTGGGGGTTTTTGTGGGAGTTGTCATTAATTTTTTTTATTGCATTATTTTTCCATTTAGTTATTTCTGAAAAACTGTCTTGAAAAATATAGTCTATTAAATCATTTGAGACAAACTCCTTCGCAAGTCTTTATGAAGATGTTAATATGTTTATAGTCAGAACTCTTGCTTGAAAAACTTTTTAAATTGCTTTTTCGTGTATAAAACACCGCTTGAATATGTTACTTCAATTTCCTACTTACCTCCTAAAAGCAATTTAAGAAATACTATGTATGCATAAATATATTTTACCAATACCTAGGTAGGTAGATAGATTGATTAATCTATTTCATACATGTTGGGCATAAACCATAATTTATTTCATCCATCTATCATCTATCTATCTATCTATCTATCTATCTATCTATCTATCTATCTATCTATCCATCTATCCATTTGCATGCCTACCTATCTATACACCAGTATATCTATATATCTGTATACCTATCTAATCTTTAAAGTGCAGATATGCCTGCTAGCATCAAGAGAGGAAAGATAAGTTTGTTCCTTTTGAAAACTGAAGAACATGAGAAGAAGAGGTAAGGAATAATAAGAAAGAGGGTTGTTTTTTAACATGTAACATATTTACTTTGCACAATTAACTTAGAAAATTGGAGAAATTATCTCTAGTTCTGATTCCTATTATTATGTATTCAATTTTCACCTATCCTCAAAGGAAAAAAAACCAACCACACAACAAAAAAACCCCCACAAAAAAACCACCGCAGTTATACCCAGTGTATTTTTAGTTTGAAATAGTGTTATTCCTTCTATGCAAAATTCCAGACTTTTAAGTGAATGATTATGCAAGCAATTCATATAACTATTTTAAGAAAAAAATGGAAAACAATGATGTTGTGGTGATAGTTATCAGGACATAAGGAGGTTGATCCATTCAAGGTGAACAAATATTAGTCCTCATCTGCTGTGAAGAAGAGGACTTTATTAGACAACCTGAGGTTAGGAATAGAGTGATCTGGCCTTGGCATCTGAAGTATATACAGCTGAGCTCACTTACAGAAGGTTGGGACTAGGATCTACATTCGTGATTTAATATGCAGTTTGAGAAAAGGGAATATAGCCCTCACATCCTTTCCAGATGGCACTGAAGGCTACAGCCTTTAATCCCAGCAGTACGTGGAGATTGAAAAGTGAATTTTGCTGTTGCCAAGTTGTGTTCTCTTGATCTATGTAATGACTAGCAATGTCAGCTTCGTGCCAATGAAATGAATTTTGGCCAACACAGTCAGTGGAAAGAAGACAACTTTCTGTCTCTCCAGAAATTCATTGAGCATGTTGCTAAAAAATATATATATATATGTGTATATATATATATATAAAATAAAATGCTGTAAATGGTGGCTTTTGTTCCCACTGTCTTTCAGAAAAGTTTACCTATATTTCTGATGTTGCTAATAGCATGCGGTCACTATCTGAGACTACAATGTTATTTTTAGCCTTAATTCACATTAGTGTCTTTGCAACTGTAGTAGTATTGCTGATCTTTATGAGGTTACTATGCAATTGGGGTCTCAGAAATGCAGGAACACATTTTAACAGCTGGCTAGTATATAATTTTAATCTCAAATTCTTATCAATGTGATTTATAAGAGGAATAGAAGACTATTCTGCAATCTCCAACAGTGATTTCTAGATCATCCAGTTATTAAGGTATACCTAAGACCTTTGCTTTCAAATCCAGAGAAACGACGAAGCAGTTTCAGCTTCATAAACACTGATAATTTACACTGAAAGCACTATACAGATCTTATTTGAGAGGAACAAACAAGACAGGAAAAGAGCCAGAAAATGTGCATTTCACACTAAGTGTATCAAAAGATATCAGGAGTATAAAGTTTCCAAGAACAGTTTCCATGAATGCAAGGTATCTCTTCAAGACAGTAGTTCAGTGTAATATTACAGCACAAGCTTAATTGTGAGCTAGTGATCCATGCTGCAAAACATCTCGTACATTAACCATGAGGTTAGTAGCATAGGCTAGTGAAAAGTAATCACAAGAATGAAAAGATAGCTTTAATCTCATATGAAATCAAAATTGAAAACCTGTTTAAATTCAACCAACAGCTAATAACAAGGTTTGCTGATATTTCATACTGCTATTCCTAACAGGCAAATTTGAACTTGATAATATTAATACTTAGTACAGACATATTTTCCAAAAGATATGATGGAAACCCTATAAAAGTAGATGTGAAAAACTGGGAAGTTCTCAATGCTAATAGAAATGCTAATATAAGCAAAAGTATGATTGAAGTGAGATTGACAGGCTTTGCTTATTTTTTCTTTATTTTACCAAGACACAGACTTGGCATCATATATTGATGGCAAAGTTTTTACCAAATCTGTGCTCTCCTGTATTCCTGAAGTGATAAAGAATATATTTTTTCCCCTCCAAAATATTAAAATAACATATTTAAGTGTGCTTGCAGAAATCAGTTTTCCAGTGCTCTTGAGTACTTTTGAAAATTGCAGCCAAATATGGTTATGCATAAATATGTCTTGTACAAAGAATCTGATTCATAATTTCCATAGACCTCTTTTTCACTTGGTTCACTGAAAATGCTTTTCTTCTGATATTAGATTTTGGTCCTATTCAAAATCAAAGTAATAAAGGTGTTCAGTTTCCTAGGAAATTCTAAACCTACTGTATTTTAAAAGCAAAATACATTCCCTAAATTTTGAGAGTTTTCTGAGAAAATGATCATTCTTTTTATTTGTATCACTCACTACAAGTGTGCTTTCTGTCACTTCTAAATTCGTTATTTTCAGATTTAAAAAGTTTGGAAACATTTCTACAAACCTTTTATCTATTGGCTTAGCAGCTAACATAAGAATGGCTTGTCTTCACCAAGAGTACCAATAAGCTAGGATCAGATCCCAGACAGAAATGTGTTAGGAAATAGTTTGAGTGTGAGTCAGAAATTCTCAAATGACATAGGGGACTATAAAGTGATCCAATGTTTTTTCTTTGGACCACTTCCACTTATTACACTGGAAGAGACACCGTGCCGAGTAGCACAATTAGCTCTGCAGTAAGTCTACACTACAGGTTAAGAAACTAGGTACTCTTCCTTGTCCCACTGTAAACAGAAAAAAATGACAGTCTGGATATTCTGGAAACTATTGCAGTTTGATGTCTGGTGCATTCTCCAAAGTGACATGAAGGTACTGAATGTCAGTCTCTTATGCTGAAAGTGAATGATCTTCACCACTGAATGTTTGGACACAAAGAGAATTTCATTTGCTTTGCTCTTCCTTTAAATGCCCAACATCAATCACTCAGTTCTAAGCCATGCTAAATTTTTCTTCCTATAAAAAAACGGAACTTTTTTTTTTCAATTTTTATTTCTCATTTACTTGAGTGTAAAAAGAACAAAATATTAATTTGGTTCAGATTCATTTGAATATATTTCTTACATTTTCCCATTAAGCGCTGAAGAACCCTGGTTGTTCATATTGTCCTTTTAACAGCCTCATCAATCAGAGGATTCCAAATGCACTTGGAGTTGTGCTGTCTTGAATGCAGATCGCCTGATGGGTAGGGTTTGTCCTGAGATTTAGGACATTTCCACTACATGCTTAGATCTGTCTTAATTTGTTGTGTAAGTCTGGTCTGTAACTTCAGTTTCGTAGTCATCTTGCTCTCCTATTTCCTTTTTTTTTTTTTTTTTAATTATTCTTGGTGGTTTTGGTTTTGAGGTTGTTTTGTTTTGTTGTTTGTTGTTTGGTTTTTGTTTGGTTTTCTGTGTTTGGTGTGACTTTTGGATGCTCATGCTGCTTGCATTTTTTCTGCCTTTGTGATGTTTTGGTAAAGATTCATTCTCATTCCAATTGATATCTCAGAAACATTGAGCATAGTTATCATGTTATACATAATGATGACTGCATAGCTGATTGCCCTTTGATGCCATTTAAAGTTCTGTCCATCCATCATTTATATTTAGGATGGCTCTTTTAATAAATGTTTTTTATTTGGTCAACTGATTTTAAACACATGTCATAAGATATGTTTCTCAATGGCTGATAGATACTCTTTTTCAGAGTGTGAGTTTGCTGGCATAAAGGTACATTGAAAAGTCTGTGTCACATATGTAGTTCATATGAAAATTACCCATAACATTAAAAAAAAAAAAGGTTTTTCATAATTAAGACCTATTGAACACCTGAATACCAGCTTCTTGCTTTTCCTATACATGTACAAATCTACCCTGTACTTTGACTTAGATGTACCTGCCTTCTGAACATCAATGCCATTCATGGCATTCATGGGTTTTAAATGCAGTTCTAGCACTTATTTAGTAGCTGGATCTAGCACCTCATACTTTATCAACAATAAATTACATTCCTGATAAAATTGCTACTAAACAAGGAGTTACCATCCTATTAAAATCCAATTAAACCGTATCACATTTGATGGATATAATTATAACAACTAGAGAGGCTAAATGGTTCAAAACGCTATAGCTAGAAAAAATGTCAGTAGAATGCTAAATGAAAAAAAAAAAAACAAACCCAAAAAACCCCCCCAAAACCAACCACAAAGCCAAAACCAACCAACCAACCATACAATGTACATGGAATATATCTGTTTATGAAAAAACTTGCTCATTACTATCCTTTTAATACATTTATTTCATACCTTTGGCTGTTGAACAGAACTGAATATATTTGTTGTCATAAGATATACTGAGGTTAGACTTTTGATCCTTGCTCATTCTGAAAAGGAGGTTGGTTGTTTCAGGACAGATTTTACAGGCAGAAGAATGAATTGACTGAATTAATTTGTGCAGTACAAAAATATGCACTGCTGACTAACATAAGGCAAAATTATAGAGGTCTAGAAAATTGTTTTGCAGGAAAGGATGTGAAATCTGATATGAAATGAGGAACTTCTGCACTAAGCTTTCTAAGGTGTGCTTTGCTATTTCCTGGTACTTGAGTATTTTTAGAGAACAACTTTTACCACACAATGGAACAATGCCTCCCTTGAGAAATCATCATGCAGATGTCCAATCAAGTTGAAACTTTTGTTTTCCTAAGATACATTTTCAAAAATTCGAAGTCCTGTGGTCAGATAGACAATAAGAAGGAGAGATTCTTAACAGGTGTGAATGGATTTATTGCGATTTGACTTCAGTAGTGTTTATTTTGCTCCAGCCAAGACAAGTACAAATGATATTTTAAGCAGTTATCGTAATGTCGTTGATAAGACTGGGACAAGTCATGTGTGGTTATGTAACTATAATTCTATAATAATTCTGTTCAAGTCAATGGGATTCATTAATATAATACAGGCTTAAATGAGAGAAAAAATTGGCTCACATACAGTGCAGTCACACAGGTTAAATGAATCGTAAACTATTAACAGAACTCTGATCTTAATGTTTTGTTCTTTTCCCTGATTCCAGCAAACCAAAGTTTGCATAAATTACACTATCAGAAAAAATTTAAATATTTGCTGAGTTTCAGAAAACCATCAGAATTCCTTTTCTCTTCTTTATGACAGAACCCCATGTGTATTCTGTTCTTGAGAGAGAATCCTTATAACACTTCACTAAGAGATGTAAAATATGCCCTTGAAAATAGCACAGCTCTAATTATAATTAGCTTATACATGGGCAGCTTACCCACAGACAATGAACTATTACTGAAATACCAAACATAAAAAAAAAGACACTGAAGAGAAACTCAGCACATAATTAAATGAATATGAAAAGCAAATGTCTTTTTAAAATTTAGCCCCCTCCAATCTTTCTCCACTTGTGTTTTGTTTTTGTTGGGTTTTTTTCTTTGTTGTTGTTGCTTGAAAAGAAAGGAGGCAGTGTAATTCCGCTCTCTTTGAAATAGTTTTAACTGAGATCAGAGTATGACCTAGAGAGAAATAAAAGCAAATAGCTGTGCTTTAAAATAAATTAGGTAGTATGGATAATGTAAAGTTGATGAACACTATTTTAACTCCTCCATCTCTCTATTTTTCATATGATAGTACAAAAGGAGAACTCCAGAGATGCTGGGAATTATTAGCTTGGCCCTGGAAACAGATTTATGAAAAGGATTTTTCATAAAAGGACTTTTTACAAGAACAACTTTTTTATTCTATTTTTTTTTCAATTATTTGATGTGTTTCACTTAAATATATCTAATTTGGAAGATTTGCTCTTAAACGTTACAAAGGTCTTAGTGGAAATATTTCACTTTTTGAATTTATTAGAAAAGTTTTCTAAAGCAAAACATACAACAAAGTGCAACCGATGTAAGAAGTCTGAGTGATATATTTTTTTCTAATTCAGACATAACATCCTGTCATGAAATTACATAAACTGGCTCCGTGTGGAATCATGTGAAAGAACTCTTCTCTATCACATTACCTTCATCTATAAACTTTTGGTCCAGAAATGTTCTGAGAGAGAGAGAGCAGCCTCCCAGTTCTGTAAACTACTAGGAAATCTGGTGGCATTCAGTACCCACTGGAGGAAAGTAAGGATATCAAGCTTCTTCCAAGGGATTCTTTTAAACACTCTTTTATAGATCTTCATGGAGGATAAATCAGAGGCTACCTATACAAATATACTGTAAAAATTAATATCTTTAAATATGATTAATTTAGAAGGAGAAAGTCTACTATGATTGTCTTGGTCCTGAATTCTTTGAGTATGGATGATTACAAAGAACATAAGTACTTCCATAACTGACTTTGACTTACAATAGTAATGTGCAAACAGAGGATCTCCTTTGTTTCTCCATTGTTTTGGTTAATTAGGCTGTTAGGACCCCTGTTCTCTTCTCCTTTTATCTTGGTGCTATTCAGCTGCCTATAACAAGAGCAGTATTGTTAATATAGCTAAGATTTACAGCATCATTAATATATTTTATACTACAATCCTCAAATATTTTATGATGGACCTGTCCTTTATGATATAAGAAAAGTGAAAGCATGAAAACTTCAAGAGTGAGTATTTATGATATTCTCTCTGATATGGCAAGTGCCCAGTGCTATCTTTGCCGAAACATTTGGGAGTCCTACAGTAATGTACAACACAAGGATATTTCTTTTCGAAAAAGATGACTGAATGACCAGTATGGATTTGCTTAGATAATCATATATGTGCAGCTGGCAAAAAGAGATCTTGTTAAACAACTTTGCATGTTTGCAAGGAATCTGTATTCTGATATAAACAACAAGCAGTAGTGTCATTATTCACTTAGGAACTATAGACTTGTTTCAGAAGCATTAATACATAATGTTTATACCTGATAGAAGTCTCTTACCTAATCAGGTCTACACATTAAAGACTGAGAAACACACAAGGAGTAATTATCTTAAAAAAACAAACAAACAAACAAACAAAAAACCAAACCAACAAACAGTTGAGGGAAGAGCGGAATCAATTTTGTTATTGTTATTTGCTATCAAATTGTGTCATGAGCAACTGTCATGAATTGCTTCATGGATTCTTTTATGTCTAACAAAGGCTAAATTCATATGTCAGCCTTTTCCTCCAGGGACATGTTAGTAGGATCCAACTCCTATACCTGACTTTTTGTGAAGCACGTAGGAACTTGACATTTTTAAACTTAGCATCCCTTCATCATCTATGACTGAAATTAAACACTGAATTAGAAAGTTGTCATAAGACATGGGTAAACAGACAGACAGACAGATATTATGAATACACATATCTCACTTCCTTCAGAAACTAGATATATTATGTAGTATAAAATATGCACTCAAAGGAATAATGCCAGCAGCCTGGGTATTCGAACATATTGGCTTAGTAAGCAGCTCTCCTCTCATTGCATCACTGTTTTTTATATAGATACTTATAGAAATATGAAGGATGCTGTTTTGGGGACCTCTGGCAGTAGACACTCTAATCCAGTCTGAACCTATGCCCTGATGATCTTACATAATCATGGGCTGGGGTCTGAATACATACTAGATGGTCTTGTCTCTGACTCTTGCACAATATGCAGAGGCTACCATTATTTTAGTGGGAGTGCAAAGGATGAAAACAGGTCTCTGTTGTTCAGAGAGAAAGGATTTGGATAGTCTGTCCCTTGAATGATGATATACAAAAGTTTCTCATAACTTATGGTTAAACCTAAAGGTGTTCCTGACTATGCCTCCATCCATTCAGTCTTGCATCTGCTGATCTACTAAATGTGTACCTTACATCTGGACTACAACAGTACTGAACAGGTTTTTTTCTGTAGCCTGAGAGCATTGATTCATTAATTTACCTATACAGAAAATAGCCTCTTTGCCTTCTTTTCAAAATATAGTTATAAAAGGACATCACATTACTAGTGGTTTTCTGGAAAGACAGATGTTTAAGCCAGCCCTTTCCCATTGGACATCTTAGGAGATTTGCCTAAGCTTTATACGCTGGCTGCTATGAAATCCATATAGATAGACAATTATTAATTGAAAGTGAACAGAAAAGAAAGCTAAGAACCACAGGTCCTCTTTGTATTCTATTGGGGTGGGTCATGCTATGAAATACATAAATATTTGTGATTCCAGGAAGATGAACTTATGGTTTTAGTTGCAAATCCATTATAATTCCATGGAGCACAGTCATATTGAATGTTGCATATTTACAAAACTTCCTCTGATAAGACAAAGTAAAAACTCTGGCCTTTCAAGCTCCTTTCTGAATCTCTTCAGAAAGACAGACAGGACAACAAATAAAGAGGTTAACTGCCAGGGTTCAAGTCCATTACCTATCTTTGAAGCCCTTGGAGGAGGAAAGACAAACTCCTAGCCAGGAGATTCAGCCTTGCTGATTGATTACTGGCATCAGAGCAGGACCCATCTTTGCCAGCAGACTTTCTGGAGGCCAGGAGGGAATCTTTCCTCTCTGATAGTTTGCAAGGGCTGGTTGAGGTTCAGTTATTAGACAGTGATAGGTATTCATTGCAGACACTGAACTGTGGGCAGAACTGATGGATTTACCTTCATAATAAACTTGGGGAAACCCAAATCCTTAATGACAGGACAGAATGAAAGCCAATGAGCAGAAATCAGAAACAAAGACACAGTGGAGGAAGGAGTAAATTTGTCTCTGTGTCTTTAACCTTTGTAAGAGCAGGACGGCAGTGGGTCTTGACAAAGGTGGATAGCAGCTCTCATAAGGTGAAATTATTGTGAGAGAAATAACTGTCTGAGCTGTATGATTTATTGATGTGAAATTCCCAGATGAGTTAACAAAATTATGGCCTAATTGAATGACCTCACTCATTGTCTTTCCTTCTGCTTGGCTAATATGATACCTCACTCATTTCTCACTTAAAGAGAAATATATTACTTTTCTACAATATGTTTAGTTGGAAAGTTTTCCAAAAGGTATTAATCTATGAGGTACTTTCTATGGAGAATGTAATGGTGGATATTTAAATACACTTTGCACAGGAGCCAGTCTTAAAATAAAATAAAATTAAATAACAACAAAAAATACAAAATATGAGAGTGCAGGAGTAACTTACGTGAACAGAATGCAATTAACTAAAATGGATTTTTTTTCCAGATCTGACCTTGGTAGCCAGTGGATTGTTAATGATCACAAGGCATGGAGGCCTCTGCTTAGCTTTTAAGAAGACCACTGGAATATTTTACTGATGTCTGATGTATTAGGCAGGAGGTGCAGATTCTAATCCTTCCCCAACCTACCATCCACCATGGCACTTACAAGTTTCTTGACTATATATCTATACTTTTTTATATACAGACTATAAATTTAATATCTATTTAGAAAATTTTCAAATTCAACAATTTGCTCTCCAACTTCACTTAGAATTTTTCAACAAAATGCAAACAAATAAGTGTATATCTTAAACCAAACCAAACTAAACCATATTTTTCTTAAACTACAGTTTTTAAGATGTTTTAGTGGTGGATATTCCCCTTCCTCTTTTCTCTTCTTCTCAAAAGGAAAAAAATATAGAGATGGAATTTGACATATAGGGATTTTTTCAAGAACACAGAAGGAAGAAATAAAGAGTATGTTTCATTTTTTTTTTGGAAAATATTAAGAAAATATATGCACAAGTGTGAAAAAAAAAGGTAGTTGTCATCTTAAGTCTACTCCCCAGCCTCTACAAAGTTGCTTATTCTGGAAACAGAAATCTAAGTATTATTTCAATAGAAGCTGATAAACATTTTGTAATGCAATTTATCTGGCACATAAGAAAATTGGTAGCAAATTATTCCAAGTGTGATACCCTCACAAGATGTAACAGAAGCTTGGCAACCCTACTCATTCAGCCTCAATCTTCTTTTCTGACAGAAGGGATTTTGAAATAACCATCCCTTAAATAACTCCACAAAATCCAGGGTCTTAAAGCTAGGTATGAATGACTGCAAATTCTGCAAATAAACAAATGTTGAGGTTGGTTATGGAGTGGAGATGTTGCAGTATTAATGTGACATAGTGACAAAGAGCTAGCGTAAATTGAGAAAAAATTAATACAAAAATGCAAAGTATTTGGAAAGGATTTTGTGGAGTTCAGAGAGACAATGTGGCTCTGAAAATACACAAGTTCACACGCAGAGAGCATTGATTATATTGAGCATTGCTGTAATTAATTGCGCTGTGTTTCAGTGATGGGGAATGCTGTTTACAAAATTGTGAGAGAGGGGTGTTCTCCATGAACAGGATTTTAACCTGGAACAGGGGAGTATCATCCTCTTCCTGACTGGTCTGGGCCATCTGAATTCCAACCTTTCCATATAAATGATCTAGCTTATAGATGGCTTTTTGTATTTTTTCTTTCTCTTGACCTCAATAATAGTGTATTATTTGTACAAAGAGAAACAGCTTTCTTTCAGAGGAGAATTTGAGAGCAGTACTCTCTCTTAAAAAAGAATCGAGTAGAAGCAGTTAGCAGTCTCACAAGCAGACTCTGCTCAGAGTAGAGAGGCCACCTTCTGAACAAGATAGCCTTTCATTTCTTACAATTTTTATTGACTGAGTTCTAGGAGAAAATCAAGGAAGGAGAGTGACATAGCACTAAAAATAGTTGAACAAGGCTAAAGAGACAGATGTAAGGAATCGGTCAGTGTTTTAGGAGAGGGCAAAAGGTCTGGTTGCCTATGACAAAACAGGAAATTGCTCTTCTTTCCTTAGTGGAAAAAGATAGTAAGGCCAGTAGATTTATACAGAGTTTGTAAAAAACTGGTGGTATACTTCTTGTTTAAAGATTTGTTAAACTCATTTCTGAGCAAACAAAATGTAGACTCCTTTGCAGATCATAGCTCAAGAACAACTAATACAGAAATTACCCATATTTGCAAGACAAGAGTTTCCCTTGATTTGAACTGCGATAAAAAGTAATGTCTAATCTGTGCAGCTCAGATAAGATTGACCCTTTGGTCTTTCTCCGTATAGTTCTCAATGAACCATTTGAAAACAAGCTTTTGAATCCAAGAACACTCAGACTCAACAGCTGCAGGATCACAGCAACTCTGTAAACTTGCAGATTCTGTTTGTTCTGAAGACAGAAGTAGTTCACTTGGTTAAATCACACACTTTTTCTGTTTTGGTTTGGTTTTGGGTTTTTGGGGTTTTGGTTTGGTTTTTTTTTGTTTGCTTTTTTGTTTTGTTTTGGGGTTGGAGTTTTGTGGGTTTGGGTTTTGGTTTTTTTTTTTTTTTTGGTGTCTCTGACATAATGGAAGGATCTCTCTTCCACCTAAACTGCAGGACTGTGATCTGGTTTGACTAATCATTTTTCACTAAATAGCTTTAGAATACAGACCTTTGATGTATTATCCCTGTGGCCATGCCGTCCATAAGAGGTAGGATTAATAGAGTGATTTGGAACATCTCATCCTGGAAGTTTCTAGAAATGGAACTTTAGAAAGCACTTTAACTGGGAGTAGTTAAAAAAAAGAAAAATCCCACAAATTAGGTTATAATTTACTAAGACACTTTACACCTAGTTTTGATTAAACCCTGTGTCTTAAAGAGGATGTTTGTCTTAACACTTTGAGTTGCAGCTGGAGCCGGGGGAAGTGTTAACAACCAAATCCTGTAAAATCACTTGAGGTTTTTCAGAAAGAAAATGCAATGATGTTGGTAGTCAAAGAACAAGGGAGACTATTCTGCTTGCTTCAATAATCTCTGTGTGGTGGTGCAGGTTGGTTAGGATATTTGGCCACATGCAGTTAGATAGATATGCTACTATGGCCGGTGATGTTAGGGAAAATGTGATTATTACCACTGATATAGCCAGTTCTTCGTTTCAAAGTCATATCCGTGGCTATTTTAAAATAACTTCACTCCATTGTGTTCTCCTCACGAACAGTTTACTGACTTGCTAGTTACATTTTCATCAATGTGAGTTATGTTTCAAAGTACCTGGAAGTTTTTCTTCACTTTCTTCATTTCATAGGAACATAGACATTGCTACATTAGAATAGACCATCAGCATACCTGGCTTATCTTTGTCTCAAACTGTAGTCCCAACTTGTTACAAATAAGTTGCACACTGTAAAATACTGAAGCTGAAAATTACAGGAAAAAACAATCTACAGAGTATCTTTCCCACTCACATTCATTAAAAAGAGATCCTTGCCTCCAAGGGTGCCTGTTGCAAATGTTATTTCTTTTTCAAGTCTTAAAATATGTAATCTTTTTTATGCTGTTCACTGTAGACTAACTGCTTTGAAATATACTTCACTTCCACTTGTAGAAAAATTGTTTCACTTTAAATCTACCTGAACAGAATTCTAATTAACAGATTTTTACTGTTACATTTTTAACTTAATTCTCATATTATTCTGTTAGCTAGAGAAAAAAATATGTGCCTCACAGCTATAAATATTTCCTTTAACAATGCTCACACTTATCAGAAGGTCACAAGTGCTTAATCACCTTCACAACACTGTATAAGGAAGGTAAGATTTCTGCAGATGAGGGAACTGAGGTATGTGAAGTCTGTGTAGTCTGGATACTGTAGCTTATCTACAGGCAAACTGTGAGTCAGTATTTTAGCATCAATACAGACTTACAAATTTTATACACAAACTTTCCCGGTAAACTGCATACAGACACACATATATGCATAGGTACATGCATACATTTGAAATTAATCTTTTTCGTGTGATTTTATTCCTAAATAATATTTATATTTTAAGCTTAAAAGAAATTTGAAAACATATTTTCTTGAGTCACATTGTAAGTAAATCTTTGTGGTATTTATGTCAGCACAAATACTCTTGCTTGCAGCTCTGCTTGATGAAATTGTGTGGCTGACATAAATCCTGTCCAAGACTTGTTGGCATGCTACAGAATATGTTTTGCAGAAATGCGGAGCATGTTCCGTAAGGTTCTTTGAAATTAGGTATTAGAACTAACTGGAGGACTTGTAGAATGAGTAAAAACTTGTTTACATTACTTAAAACATTTGATACACTTTAAAACCAGGAGAATATGGAGCTGTTATAGTTGGTGAGACTTAGATCACTTGCTCTTCGTAGATCTTAAATTATTAACTGCAACACAAATGCAAGTGTTTTTCTCTAAGGAAATAGGTACATGCACACTTCAAAAAATTGTGTTGTATAGGCTGGATGGGGAGGAGGTTTAAAGGTTTTGGGCCATACATTTGTTTAACCTTTTCTTTCTTCCTTTTTGATTCATATACATCTTTATTTCATTTTATTTTTTGTAGTTCTCTGACAGGGAGATCTATTGATCAATCTTTATTTTCTTGTTTTTTTCAGTTATTTACTGGTATGTGTATAATAAACAGGACTGAAAATGTATGTATGCACTACTGAATTACAATGTGTATATAATTTACAGTATTTGTAAGCACATATAAAATCATGCATGTGAAAGCATACTATATACACGATGTATGCATGTACACACACTCATAAAACTGTAACTTGAGGTACATAAAAGTATTAGTAAATGTACTAAATGAAATGCATATAGTCTGATATTAATAAAACATATGGAAATGAGTGGAAAATCATCCAATGTATGCATATGGTAGAATTACAATACTATTTTAAAGCTTTATTGCAAACATATGCTCTTAAAACCCCTCATCAGTAACTGAGGGAGACATATCATATTGTTCAGACAAAGCCATAACTTACTATTTCAACCCAAAACCCCACATCCCTCTGGTATTATAAGTTGATGCAAAGCCTATTACAATCAATATCAAGCAATTGCATCTCATTTTCCATCAGTCAGCATGCTAAATCCTTGATGGATAACTAAGACATTAATCAATATCTGAGTGTGAGTCTGATTTCATACACTTTCTCCTGTTGCTGCTATTGTCTGGTAACACAAACTATAATAAGCAAGATCCTGAAAATGGTAGGACTGAAACCATGAAAATATCAAGGAAATAAGAGCACTTTCTCTAGGTTCTCTAAACAAAAAGTTAGAGTAGGATTGACATCTACATTCCCATACTTCCAGATGAATTCTTTCTAAGAATATTACTGTTGGTAATTAAATTACTTTTGAAATGAAGACAAACTGCAGATCAAGTGCATCAATAGGTTTCCCTGTCCCATCACTGTAGAGTTCAAACATGCTTTTCTAAGGAGTTTATTTAATCAACATATTTAGTATTTTGATTTTCAATCATCTTCTTACTCAAGCATCTTTATTGCTCCTCTATGCTAATGATGTTCCAGTCTAGAGATGAAGGCACAACATTGGTCTGGAGTAAGTTAGTAGCAGTTTTGTCATCTCTATAAATTCTGTCATTTACCAAGATTTCACCTAAGCTGTAAAGATAGATGACCCTCTGCCAGAGACTATGGCATAGAAGTTCTGCAGATAATAACACTTAATCTCTTGGTTCGTAAGCATAAGTATCAAATAGAAAAAGAAAATAATTTATATCATTACAAGTGGCTTTAACACAGGTTATTATTCTCCTCTTATTAGTTGGATCTGTGCAATATAACTTCTGGCTTTCAGTTTTCTCCTTTGTGGTCACCGTAACACATGTGGTCAATGTCTAAACAATAGTGCTCTGGAAAAGATCCAGGAGGAAGCTAGGGGTTTTAGAGATCAAAGTCTATTGGAGCGCTGTATGTTATGTGTGAGTCTAGAGAGGAAGTGTACTTGTGCACAAAATAAATAGCAGGCAAATTCTGCTCAGATTTTCATACCAGTCTGAAAATCGTGTGCATGCCTAAACAAAAATAACCTTTGTTGTATTCCTACACGTGATCCCTTTGCCTTGTAGCCGCAAAAACACCAACAATCTGTCTGTGGATCGTTGGCTGCAAACTCGAGACTTGTGAGCCTCCTGTGGTTCATGGGAGTATAAGCAAGGGCAGGCAGCTGGGCCAGCAGCAACAACAGCTGTGTTCTCAAATTCTCATCCAGAAGCTACCTATAAAAATAGGTTTCTGGAAATCTGTCTCATGGCACCTGGAAGTGAATTACATCCATGAAACTAGTGGTGCCTGGGCTCTTAGAAGACGGACACAGCCTCTTCTTGAGACACTTATCACACATTTAATGCAGATAGTTTGCCCATGAATAAAACTAAAACTGAGATTGAGTGCAGAGTAAGGCCTCACAATAGGGAAACACGTTTTACCCTTGGCATGTGGCTTTGAGTGTCATCTTAACCAATGAAGACATTTAGTAGCTTGGTTTTGCAGGCTACTCAGTATCTCAGACTGTCATTTGATGTCACTGAACAAGCTGGGAGGACTTTTGGTGCCCCACATTCTAGAACTAAATTACAGATAAGTGCAGTGCAGACATAAGGCTCTGTTTCTGCTGCCTGCATCTGTCATCAGCAAGAATCAATGGTAGTTTGGGATTTAAGCAAAATACCTTTCATCCTCCTTGTGAAGTCTTCAGGATTAATAGTGCTATTTCAGGATTTATTTCATGGCCTTCTTACTTCTACAGAAAAATTTTATCTGGCTGTACCATCTTCTGGCCATGGAAGCCTGGTTGAATCATATCTAAACCACTCTCTGATATTCATAACGTGGAAACTGTTATAAAACTAAATCTACTTATTTGTTTACATCTCCTTGACAGTCAGTGGTTTATTCTGTTTTTCTTCTTTGATTTGATATATTTTCAAACCCTTGCAAATACAGGAGACCAGAATACTGATTAATAAAGAGAAATATAGAGAAAACAAGGCATATCTAAACAGAAATTATTTTTGTCTCTGTATTCTTTCTGCAGATTTAAAAGTTTTCTCTGTAGCTTAATCTTACCTGACTTTCAGTATTTAACATGCTAGAGCTAATCTAAATGATATAAAGATACATATACTTGTAAATGGACAAATGTGCAAAATAAGTAAGAATTTAAACACATTTGCATTTGCAGCTTTAAACCTATGTTTTGCTGTCTTTAAGTTGTGTTTTTACAGCTCATACTGTGCATGAGCTAGCTTTTAAAAATTCAAGTTTAAATTTACAATATACCATTTATGTATGTCATCCTTTGGCCCCTGCTTATGGCGTCGTCAGCAATGTTTGCAGCGTCACCCTCTTTATCTACACACATTCTTTCTTTCCAAGACAAACTGATGACAGAAATGGGAACTTCCAAACAGGAAAGATGCTGAAGTGTCTCTGACATTGTCCCTCCAGAGTAAGTGGAGAGACATAGTGTATTGAGTAAGTGGATTGGCCATAATGCAATATGCAAGGGAATAAGAGCAGCTTTGAGATTCAGTTCCAGACATCCTCACAAGAATTATTTTATTCTAGAGCAGAATCGCCCAAGCTGCAGTGAAAATTGAGTCCTGCTAAGCCTCTTTTAGGGTTAGTGTTCAAGTCTCCCTCAGACAGCACTGCACCCACTCGGCTTCCTTTAGCTTTTTCCTAGGGTAATTTGAGACTGTGTAGGAAGGAGGATGGGAGAAAGGAGGAGGCTATAGACCATTTTAATCAATGAGCTGTGGCTCAGAGGTGACAAGGAAGTAGCTTGTTAGATCCTGTTCCAGGGCTGCCTTCCTGGTACGCAGAGTCAAGTTGAAAAATGATTTAGCAGTAGAGGAACTGCTAAGACTCAGACAGGGTTTGAAGGCAGCTTGGACAGATGTTCCCATCTTATGCTTATTGAGGGTTGACCCTGGCTGGGGGCCAGATGCCCACCAGAGCCACTCTCTCACTCCCCTCATTCAATTAAACAGGGGAGAAAAGGCATAACGAAATGCTTGTAGGTCGAGATAAGGACAGGGAGAGACAACTCCTCACTAATTGTTGTCATGGGCAAAACAGACCGAAATTAGAGAGGGAATTCATCTAATTTATTACTGAGCAAAACAGAGTAGAGGAATGAGAAATAAAATCAACTCTTAAAACACCTCCCCCCACACCTCCCATCTTCCCAGGCTCAACTTCACTCCTGGCTTCAACCTCTCCCCTCCTCAGCGGCACAGGGGGATGGGGAATGGGGGTTACGGTCAGTTCATCACACGTTGTCTCTGCCGCTTCTTCCTCCTCAGGGGGAGGACTCCTCTCATAGTTCCCCTGCTCCAGCATGGAGTCTCTCCCACAGGCTACAGTCCTTCACGAACTTCTCCAGCATGGTCTCTTCCACAGGGTGCAGTTCTTCAGGAGCAAACTGCTCCAGCGTGGGGTCCCCACAGGGTCACAAGTCCTGCCAGCAAACCTGCTCTGGCATGTGCTCCTCTCTCCATGGGTCCACATGTCCTGCCAGGAACTTGCTCCAGCGTGGGCTTCCCACAGGCCACAACTTCCTTCAGGTGCCTCCACCTGCTCCAGGGTGGGGTCCTCCATGGGCTGCAGGTGGAATCTCCACACCCCGTCATCCTTCCTCCATGGGCTGCAGAGGGACAGCCTGCTTCACCATGGTCTTCACCATGGGCTGCAGGGGGATCTCTGCTCCGGCGCCTGGAGCACCTCCTCCCCCTCCATCTGCACTGACCTTGGTGTCTGCAGAGTTTCTTACATCTTCTCACTCCTCTCTCTGGCTGCAAAAGCTCTCTCTAACTTGTTTTTCCCTTCTTAAATATGTTATCACAGAGGCGCTGATTGGCTTGGCCTAGGCCAGCGGCGGGCCCGTCTTAGAGCCAGCTGGCATTGGCTCTATCAGACACAGGGGGAGCTTCTAGCAGCTTCTCACAGAAGCCACCCCTGTAGCCCCCCAGCTACCAAAACCTTCCCATGTAAACCCAACATAGCTTATTGCTTCCATATGTGTTTAAAACTGTTTAGTGCTGGCAGATTGGAATGACAGGCGATGTAGCATTGTTGATCTGGATTCAGGCTGAGTAGTTCATAAGAAGTATCAGCAGCAATCGTTCTCTTTTTCTTTTTCTTTTTCTTTTTCTTTTTCTTTTTCTTTTTCTTTTTCTTTTTCTTTTTCTTTTTCTTTTTCTTTTTCTTTTTCTTTTTCTTTTTCTTTTTGTTTTTCTTTTTCTTCTTTTTCTTTTTCTTTTTCTTTTTCTTTTTCTTTTTCTTTTTCTTTTTCTTTTTCTTTTTCTTTTTCTTTTTTTTCTTTTTCTTTTTCTTTTTCTTTTTCTTTTCTTTTTCTTTTTTCTTTTTCTCCTTCCTTCCTTCCTTCCTTCCTTCCTTCCTTCCTTCCTTCCTTCCTTCCTTCCTTCCTTCCTTCCTTCCTCTCTCTCTCTTTCTCTTTCTCTTTCTCTTTCTCTTTCTCTTTCTCTTTCTCTTTCTCTTTCTCTTTCTCTTTCTCTTTCTCTTTCTCTCTTTCTCTCTTTCTCTCTCTCTTTCTCTCTTTCTCTCTGTCTTAATGATTTCAGTTGTCTTTTCAAATTTGTTGTTCATATAACTTCATGAAAACAAAGTAAAGAAATCTGGTGTCTGTGTTCATGGTATTGCGGATGTAGTCTAGGAAATTTCAAGGAGTTCTTAGAGCTCCATGGTTTTAAGAATGGTGCACCTCTTAACTGCATTGAATAAAGCCAGAGAGCTCACCATTCAAAAGGTGAAGAGAAATGATGCATAGTACTGCTAAGTGGCACAAAGTTCACAAGGTCTGAATTCTATCTATCTATGATGTTTTTTGTTGGACTATGCTCTAAAGGGAGGTTTTCCCTTCCTACTGTTTTGCCTCTGGCTCTACTAGGAGAGAGAAAGATCTGTAAATGTTAGTTACTTACAAGTAGCATAAAGATATACTGGAAAAAAGGAAAGAAAGGAATGAAATAGCGCTGTCTTTAGTCACAGGAGTATTGTGTAACTTCTCAATGGAAATATTTCTGATTTTTTTATTTTTTTTTTTTTTTTTTACTCATGAGGCTGGTTTGCTGCAGAATTATGTTATGAAATGTATATTGTCCTCTCCTCCATAACTTATGGCCACCTTTCAATGAAAATTGATTTGTCTTTACTCAGTGGTCCTTGTTTTCAGTGGAAATTTTAATGATCTTTTATTGAATAATCAAGTTTTCTAACTAGACCACACAAAATCACATATCACTTTAATGTCAGTTTCTAAATAAGCTGTTGGTAGTATGGGACTGAGAAATGTCTCATACTGTGACTATACGTAAAATTTATTTATGTTGCGCAAGTATTATTAAGCAATGCTGTAAACATGTGATGTAAAGTAAATTTGTATCATGCCATTTAGCAGAAGCAAGTTGAAAAGTTTATGACCATGTATTAAATAACCTTAACCTTGTTCTCAAGTTATTTTCACATCACATTTTTTTTTTCTTCATGTTCATCCTGTTTATCACTTCTCACACTTCTTCTTTGATCAGGTTGTCTCTCAGTCTCTTGCTTTTTTCTTCTTTTTCATTTGTTTTGATTAAGGTCTCTATTTTCTACTCATATATCCATCTATCTTTCTTTGCCTTTTCTCCTCTTCCTTATCTAAATTTATTTCCGTGCCTCTTTCCTCAATATTAGCTAAACTAATGAGCATTTGTTTTTTCTGAAGACTTCAAGAATTTGATATATATTCTTCTATTACATCAGGTAATCCCCTGAGCATAAGAGATCTCACTTAACTATTCAGGAGAACACTTTCAGTAAAGTTAACAAACAAGGGAGCTTTTAATACCAGAAAGACTTTTCAGTATATTTTAATCCTTTTCATGAAATATTTATCTCCTGGTTTCAGTGCATTATGAATAAACAATCCTTAATGAAATCATAGAGGGTGAAGGAATAGTATCCGATTGTTCTATTTCTCACTAAGATAGCTTGCATTGTCTCATCTATCAAAAGTGTGAGGCATCATGTTGTAGTGGTTAGCAGGAGGTAGTGGGAGTCAGCAGACTTCCATTCTGTTCATGATTCTGTCCCATTTCTTCTACAGCCTCTGGTGAATTACTCAGTCCCCGTTTAAGTGTGTCTGTTTCCACATGCTTTTTCTTTCCGCTTTTTTTTTTTCCCTTAAGTGCTCTGCCTAGAATAAAATTGTTGTGAGTTGCTCTATTATGAATGCAATAGCATATACAGCCACAGCAGAGTCAATTTTCAGTGCAATTACAGTGAGCTAGGGGCATAACTTACATTATTTATGGGGGCTGTGTATCACATGGATCATGAGTCAACCAATGTTGGCAAAAATGCTTGACAAATAAATCCATTATGGAAATTGTTTTTAAAATGCTTTCATTTACAAAACAGTTAACATAAGAAAAATACTATAGTATGTAAAGGAGAACGAACTGTTAACTTTCGTTTTCTGCACAAGAATGTTAATGGGAAGCTTCGATGTCTGGTACAAAGAGCTTGATTATATACAGACAGAGCTTTGAAGATCTTCTCTAGGGCACAGTTTCTTGATGGCATATTTAGGTTGCATTCTGTAATGTTTACTTTTAGAGAATCCTCTTATTTAATAGTAACAGTATAGAGCACAAGGGTTACAGAGAATAATGCTTGACTCCACATTTTAAGATAGCATAACAAAAAAAAAACCCAAAAAACCCACCCACCCCCCCCCCCCGGCCCCCGCCCCCAATCCGAGGTGCTTACAGAAATATAGGTTCCATAATATACTATTCCTTATTGATGGGAGGTCATATTATCATTTAGATCAATACTCCATTATTGATTAGTGTGAAATGTCTGTGCAACTATTATAAAAAAAGTAGGCAGTACTGTGTATAAGAAACACGTCAATGTGCTTTCTCAGAAACTGATACCATTTTTTATTCTTTTTCAACATACTTATTTCACCTATGTTTTACAAACAGAACATTTTACTGTGATCTTTTCCCCCTCTCCTTCTCCCACTATCATCACAAAAAAAAAAAAAAAAAAAAAGGAAATACAACTTAAATTGAACCATGAATGTATTTATAATTTCTCAGGGGAAAAAGTGTGCATCTAAATGTGGTATAACCAAGGGTTTGAAATTCAAAGGTTTACTGCTATGTTTCTTTAATTATATTATCAAAAACAGGATAATGTTTCAATAAACTCTTCCTCAGCATGGTCATAAAATAAACTTTCTTTATTTTTACTGATTTCAAAACTATTTAAAGATGTCTCCAGTTATTATAACCTGCTTCCTCCCCCTCCCCCCCCAAATGCTGGTGATTTTTAATAGACTTATATGCTGTGCAGTAGTCATTTATTTGAGAATTTTGATTTTACCAATTAAACCGTGTTCAATTATATATCAGCATCAGTTTGGTTTCTTTCTGATACAAAATCCAACATAGTCTCCCTTGAAATAAGGGATACTTGAACAAGTCTACTGAAGACACATTTGTCTCTGTAGCAAGCAGCAGTCAGATCATGATGTGACTAGTATCACATCTAGTTGCTTTTGACTTTGCAGCCTGAATAAGATGTTACATATATATTTCTGTGTGGGTAAGCAATTTTCAGTAGGATTCCAGAGCACAGATGGAACTCTAAACCTTTGTGCTCACAGCCAGGTGCCCTGCAGCCTCCCATCAGTACTTTGCCATCGTGCTCTTCTTGTTTGGCAATAGGTTCATTATTAATAATATGCTATAAATATTCTCAGATTCCAGATAGCTAGGTTTTATTTTCATGTGGATGATATTGCGTGTAAATTGTAGACATGTTTAACTGAAGTAACAAAGTTGAATGTTTTCTGAGCCATTTCATGAAAGAGAATACTAGCAATTGCTGATTCTTGATCAAAATTCATTAACGATTACTTGTAGTCTGAATATAGTTAATTTACATTTGGAAGAATTTTCCTTAAGACAAGAATAACTTTTCTTTATATGAATAAAGTACAACTGTTGTAAGAGATTAACATCATAAAGATTCCTAGATGCTGAATGTAAAAATGTAAAAATATAAATATTATGTTTATAATTAATCATATGAAAACATGAATGTGTACCAAAGTAATAAAACAATATAAAACCTGTAAATTTGGTACATGACTATGTACCAAAGTAATAAAACAATCTAAAAACTGTAAATTAAATAAACAATAAAAAATAATTAGTGATTGACTAATTCAGAAGTTCTATCATTTGAGTTATTTCTATCCTTTTTCCAGCAAAGTCTAGATTTTCCACCAGGAAGAAAATTTCAAGATAGAAGGGCTATATGTACGACGCCTGAGAATTGGGAGATTTAATTTCTGACCTTAAAATGCTTTTTGGTTTCTAGAGTTCAACTTCTTTGCTTGTCCCAAATGCATCTTGCTAGAGCTGGACAACTCAGTGTTTATGTCCTACCTAAACCTCATCAAGTCTCATAAATTGGGTATCCTTTTGGCTAAGGCAAACTTCACCTACAGGTAAAAGAAGGAGAGAATCCTGAGTTTGAGTGTTTTTTACATTTAGTGTTTAAATATTACATATAAGATAGTCACTGGAAAAAAAATACTAAAAATGTTAGTGTAAAAACTGAAAGAAAATCCTTCTGGAAATCTAGAAGGTCTAGTTAATTTTATGGGTTTGTTCTTCCTTCTGTGCAATGGAAGTGAGGATTCTTTACCACACAGTATTGTTAAAAAGTTTGATTCCAGTAATGACTGTAAGACAATCAGATGTCACAAAGAAAGACCAACAAGAGAATATGGATAAACCTGTGTAGTAATACAAATAATAAGCAACTTTACATTTGGAGGATGACCATTTTCTAAAAAGGTGCATATTACTGTTAATCTTTATTTATCTCTTGCTTTTCTGGATTTTTTATTTAATATAAACACAAAAAAACTTATTCTGGGAAAATAGCCTAAGTTAATATGGTCCCTTGGAAAGTTTGTGTTATTAAAGTATTATAGATAATTTACATTAATTGATTGCTTGTAGGTGCTGGACAAAACATTTCATTTTAAAGATGATATATGGTCCTAAAAGATAGGACTGTCAGATCAATAATTCTCTGGGTAAGGTAATTATCTTTCAATGCTAATTGTCTTTAAGATTCTCATTCACTCAAACAAAAGGTAAACTGCCAGTCTGAATATTTCATGAGATTGAAATGGACCAAACCACCTTTTTCCTCTTTCTGGAACTCTTTATGTCTTGCCTGTATGCAACTGAAAGAAACAAATGGGCAAAGATCACCACTGACAGGAAGGGAAACTTTTATTCTGCCGTATCTTTGAAAGAGTGGAGTATTATGTCTGTATTTTGGCCATAGTCAAAAGAGATTTAAAGCTACTGTAGACAAAGTGTTAAATGTTGTATTTACACACATGTGCATGCACACAGACACACGCAGACACACACACACACAGAAAAGACATTTTCAGTACACCCAGCATTGAATGCATTGTGTTAAAGAGATCGCCTTTGAGCACAACACATGCTTTCCATTCTACATTATAGATGAACAAATACTGTAGCTGTAAATGGGTAAAGGCCATCTTCTGTGCCTTGCTCTTCTTTGATAGTTTGCTTCTTTTGGATTTGGTTAAAGATATTCCTCAAAGTAGACTGAAAATCTCTGAAAACAAGAATCTGAGAAGGGTCTGTAAGTATTTTTTTGCAAACAGACTCTGTTATCAGAGAGATATATTTTGTCCTCCTTCCCTCCATGCCTTGTCTTAAAAGAAATTAAAACACTACAAAAGGTCTGTTCTTATATTAAAAAAAAAAAAAGAAGAACAATTGCTCTAATCTGTAGATACAAGTATTAATTTTATTACATACAATATTCTCCTTAAGGTTAATGGAACTGCTTCAGACAGTAACATCAAACAAGTATTTGTCTTCCATAATCCTAATTGTACCTGTAAATTAAAACCAGTAGACTCTGCAAGGCCTATTTTAGTATTTGAAGGAACTGGCATATTTATTCACAAACATATGGGGAATAATAAATATATTTAAAGGACATTTCAGAATATTAACTCTTCTTGTTTGTGTGGTTTGGGCCTTGCTAGTTAAATGATATCATTGTTTTCTCTATTCTTTTCTCCTTTTCCCAATGTTTTTATTGATTTTATTACAAAGCTCTGGGTAATTATGTTACTATTTATTTGCATGAGCACAATAATATTCCACAGGAGTTAAATAAAACCATGAAAAAACCCTGTATTTAAAATATTAAGTGTAACAAAGAAGCAAAGGCAGTGGGGAAGGCAGTCTGTAATTACATTGTCTAAGCCACTAGTGCTCAATATGTAAAAACTGCTTTGCTTTAAAGTGGAATTAAAGATTTTTTAATAGATCTTTCCAGAACACTCTAGTTTACAACTAATGCGCATTTCTGACAGAATCAGTGGAAGTCCATGAAATGAGAATCAGGTTCTGTATTTCATAGGACTCTTATTGATATGAAAGGGATAATTAGATTATTTGGTCTCATTGCTGTGATTCTCTCCATCTTCTAAGTGCCATATTGCCCATCTTAACATTAAATAGCCAGTAAGGAACAGCATTTATAAACACTGAGTGACAGAATACACTAATGCAGAAGTATTTTCTCTCTTTATTGTCTATTGCTGTTACAAAGTGCAGAGGAAAGGAGAAAACATACCTTCAAGTTGGAGATTAGGTTGTAAGCTACTCTAGAAGGTGATTAGCTCTTTACCAGTTACTACTGATAAAGTACTACTCTTTGTAAAATTTAAGATTAACACTTAAAACAGATAATTCTAAAATTTGAGGGTACAAGCAAGGTTTCTTAAATAGGTAACAGCCTGTCCCAAGCTGTTCTTTATTTCTCATATGACCTATCAGATATTTATAGAGTGATATTAATCCATTTCTGCTGTCCAAAATCTGCTTCTGTCAGCAGAGTGATACCTCCAGTACAGTTATATCAACCAGGAGCATTAGCATGCAAGGATAAAATCAGAAATGCCAACATATAAAATGAAATATCAGTGATTAATCTTACTAATAAGAAATTACTCTATAAATATATTCATAGAAACAGAACTGGGAAGGTTTTAATATGTTGAACAATAAAGAAGGACCATATGAACACATATGTTTTACCAGAATTCTTGGTCTTTGATTATCATAGCCTAATGCTCAAAAAAATCTTTTACAGAAGTCTGTTTACAAAAATGCCATAAGTATTCACTTTCTCAACAATTAAAAAAAAATAAATAAATCTTACCTGCATTCTCCACTGATTTGTTGGACTGCTACTTTTTCAGTCTGTGGGCCTAAGAAACACACTTTCTACATGAAGCCAAAAATTTATTGTCATCCAAAATAAAATCATAACAGTCTAATGGAATAATTACTGTTTTCCCAGTGAGTGTAGCATGAGCATATTCACTCTTTTACTGCCTATGCAATCTTTATGTTAATGACAGTGGTTTGAAGCAGGGAGGTGTTACAGTGAATCATCAGCATTTTTCACTTGTATGCCAATATTGATTTTGGGGGTGAAGGGTTCTTGCTCCATACCAAGGGTTCTTTTTGCAGTATCTTTAATATGATTAAACCCCATTTTTTCTATATGTATCTATAGTTATTGGAATCCTAAAGACATAGGAATAACAGAAGTGTGACATCACATATATAAATAGTAGTCACATGGCTGTTAGACAGTTATCATTACAGCTGAACAAGTTAAAACAGAACGCCCTGCAGTTCAAGACAAGTTCAGATAGCATCTAACAAGTCCTGATGCCTGTGTAGTTAATAAGGCCCAAATCCTCTGTCTTGATACTACTAATGATGACACTATTATTTAAAGGCTAAAACATTAAAATAGAAGACTAATGCAAGTGCTACCAGTAGTGATGGTGAATAGTTTCTAGAGTAGTTGGAGGAATTTTCATATTGACTGGGTTTTGGAACTTCATAAATTTCTTAAAGAATTAGCTGAAGTCATCCTGGAATACCTAGCTAGTTTCTTTCTGACAAAGGACAGCATTAATGTTGCAGCCCATTCTACCTAACTTTTGTTTCTAAAAACCATTGGAGCAAATTTTTGACCTATTTGTAAATAATTAGAAGACAACAGACAATGCATAACTGAGAGTTACTTAAAAGCAAACATAGTGGAATAAAACTGAATTAAGAATATGACAAACTGTCAGCTCTTCTAGACTAAATAGAGGCAGTAGATGTCACATGCCTTTATTGTTTGGTAATCATTCTGACACTGTGGCATATGTTTTATAGATAAGAAAGAAAAATATAGTTTCTGTGAAACAACTGTAAAACATGTTGAAAAAGATAATACAGGAGAATCCTAATCAATGATTTGATATCAAAAAGAAAATTTGATCTTACATATGTCTGATACTTGGTATTTTCATCAGCAAGCTGAATGGTGAATAATACAATTCCTAAATGTGCAGGTAACACTGAGCCAGAAGGGTTTCAAGTATGCTGAAATTTGAAAGGACGGTGGAAAATGAGTAGGTTGGAAAATAGTGAATTAATTCCAGTAAGGATGAAGGTGAATAGATATACACTCAAGCATAATCAACTCCATAAATACAAGGTGGGAAACAAGCCTTTTAGAAATATTCTATTCTATTCTGTTCTGTTCTGTTCTATTCTAATTTTTCAAGAAGAAAAAAAGGATTTATTATCTGTAATCTTACTGTGGTTCATCAAGTAACTGACTCATAAAATCATAGATCATAGAATACCAGGTTGGAAGGGACCTCAAGGATCATCTACTCTAATCTTTGCTGGCAAAAGCTCCATCTAGACAAAAGCATCATCTAGACAAGATGGCCCAGCACCCAATCCAGCTGAATCTTAAAAGTGTCCAATGTTGGTGAATCCACCACTTCCCTGGGAAGATTATTCCAATGGCTGATTGTTCTCATCGTGAAAAGTTTTTCTTTAGATTCCAGTCGGAATGTCCCCAGGAGTAACTTGCACCCATTACGCCTTGTCTTTTCCACGTGATTCTTTGTAAAAAGGGAGTCTCCATCTTCTTCGTAGCCACCCTTTAAGTACTGGAACATGGTGATGAGGTCACCCCTAAGCCTTCTTTTCTCAAGGCTGAACAAACCTAATTCTCTCAGCCTTTCCTTATATGGCAGGCTTCCCAGTACTTTGATCATCCTCGTGGCCCTCTTTTGGACCCTCTCCAGCCTGTCCACATCTTTTTGTGTACTGGGGACCAAAACCAGACATGGCATTCCAGGTGTGGCCTGACAAGCGCTGAGTAGATTGGGGTAATGACTTCTTTATCTCTGGTGGTGATGCCCTTGTTGATGCAACCCAGCATCCTGTTGGCTTGCTTTGCCACTGCAGCACACTGTTCGCTCATATTGGGTTTATTGTCCACCAGGACCCCCAGGTCCCTTTCCACAGAGCTGCTCTCCAGCCAGGTGGATCTCAGTCTGTGCTGCACTCCTGGATTATGTTTTCCCAGGTGCAAGACCTTACACTTGTCCTTATTGAACTTCATAAGATTTTGTTAGCCCACTCTTCCAGCCTATCTAGGTCTTCCTGCAGGGTGGCTCTCCCTTCTGAAGTGTCTACTTCCCCACTCAGTTTGGCATCATCTGCAAACTTCATCAAGGTGCACTTAATCACATCATTCAGAGCACTTATGAAGATATTAAACAGCATTGGGCCCAGTATCAATCCCTGGGGGACCTCACTTGCGACAGGAACTGGACAGTGTGTTTCCTAATTGTATGTAATCTGTATATGGTTTGCATCAAACTCTCAAAGATGTGGCTTGAAATGGTGAAGATAGGTGGTGTCAGTAATTTTTTATGGAAAATAACACAGAAAAAAGGATAAACTAGCTTGACATTTTTCACTGACGTATTTCAGCTTCTACCATTTATCATTCTTACATTCAGTTATTTGCACTATACTGGCATCCTGTCAAGATTGAAGCCTAAGTGTGTTAGACTGCAGAAATATAAGGGCAGTCAGACCATTGGCTCTGCAAGACAGGAACTAAAAGGTTTCTGATAGGGAAGAGACATACTGTGAAAAGCCTTTTCTAGAAATGTGCCATAGATTAATATCACAATTGTATTATCTGCAGATAATTTCTGTTTACTTTAAATATTGCTGAAATTGTTGGCAATTTGATCCAGAATTTCCTATGACAAGAGTGATTGCTGAAGTTTACAGGTGCTTCTATCAAAATCCTGATGCACAGCTCCTCTTGTAACAATTTCTGAGTCTATGTGAGTCCATGGTATCCAAATTTCAGGCTTTACAGATTAGTTTGGGGAGCAGAGTTGGTTTTTGGGGAGGAATTTTCCATATACCTCTTCCCTTGGGTAGAGTTAAGTTTATCTTTATCTTAATAATCTTCTTAAATAGTGTGATCAGCAACTAGCAGTTATGAGCAATTACATCATCTGAGAGAGTCTCGTAATCAGATGACTTTATTAGGCTCTTTTCACAAATGCTTTTGTGGACTCCGCTTCTGAGCTCCCTCTTTAAAACTTAAATGTTTTTACACATGCAACATTAATTTTGCCTGGAATTGTCATGCTAACTACTGTTCCTGGCCTTCTCAATATATCAGAAGCAGTCTGTGTATTACAATCTGGCAGACTCAAACTTGAATTTCCCAGCTTGACTAATATAAAAAAATCCTACAAAGAGTTCAGATGCCTTTCTACCAGGACATGGTTTTCATATTCAGATAATACAAATATGTAGCTAAAATATGTAGTGTTCTGTTGCGAGCCAAAATAAGCAAGTTCTTGAATCAGGCTGATGGGTCTTTTTGACAATTCTTTTTTCTCTTGTTATAGAGGCAAGGGTTGTTGTTAAATTTGCAATGGATGTATTTTTTTCTCTCCTCTAACATTTCAGGTAATATTCCCCTACCTACCTGTGGTTCAGCCCCAGCCAGCAGCTGAGCACCAGGCGCCACTCGCTCACCCCTCCCCTCCACCCCGGCAGGATGGGGAGGAGAATGGGAGGACAGAGGCAAACCCCGTGGGTTGGGATAAGGGCAGGTCACCGGGACAGCAAAGGGGGAGGGAAACAACAACAGCAGTACTGATAACAGAATATACACAACTGGTGATACGCAATGCAGTTTCTCACCCAAGGGCCATACAACTCAGACCACGTGCTCAGACCCGTCCCGAAGATGGACCATCCCAGAGCCACACGTCCTGGATCCACTCTGCCTTTCCCTGACTAGCCCACCTTTTATGCTGAGCATGACGTTACATGGTATGGAATGCCCCTTTGGCTAGTTTGGGTCACCTCTCCTGGCCGTGTCTTGTCCCAGCTTCCGGTGAAAGTTAACTCTATCCTAGCAGAACCCAGGAGACTACAAGGGCGCTGCTGTCCTCCACAAGATGAAAATTCTCTGGGATAGTTCCTAACTGTGTTTCATACACATCCTACCAAAGGAAAAAAAAAAAAAAAAAAGATACATTATGGGCTGGCAAATACAGTATAAAACTGAAGTATATGCACTGATCTATAAACTGCTTTAGCCATTGTGCTTTCAAGCCTGGAGGGAGAGGAATGTTGACTTTATTTGTGGCACTGAATGCAAAGCATGACATGTGCTTGGTATCTGCATTTCCATAGTGCTTCCTTTGAAAGTAGCCTAACATTCATAGAATCATACAATTATAGGATTGTCTGGGTTGGAAGGGACCTTAAAGATCACCTAGTTCCAAACCCCCAGCCATGGGCAGGGACACCCTCCACTAGAACAAGTTGCTCAAAGTCCCATTCAACCTGGCCTTGAACACTTCCAGGGATGGGGCCTCCACAACTTCTCTGGGAAACCTGTTCCAGTGCCTCACCACCCTCACAATAAAGAATTTCTTTCTAACATCTAATCTAAGTCTACCCTCCTGCATTTTGAAGCCATTACCCCTTGTGCTATCATTGCATGCCCTTGTAAACAGTCCCTCTCCAGCTTTCTTGTAGGCCCTCTTTAGGTACTGGAAGGCTGCTAGAAGGTCTCCCCAGAGCCTTCTCTTCTCCAGGCTGAACAACGCCAACTTTCTCAGCCTGTCTGCACAAAAGCAGTGCTCCAGCCCTCTGATCATATACTGGGTTTGCATGGCAGGGTTTTGACAGTGGGAGGGCTACAGGGGTGACTTCTGTGAGGAGTTGCTAGAAGCTTCCCCGATGTCAGATAGAGCCAATGCCACCTGGGTCCAAGAGCTGGATGCAGAACTCCAGGTGGGGTCTCACAAGAGTGGAGCAGAGGGGGATAATCACCTACCTCAACCTGCTGGTCATGCTTCTTTTGATGCAGCCCAGGATATGGTTTGCTTTCTGCACTGTGAGCACACATTGCCGGCTCATGTTTAATTTCTCCACCAACACTCCCAAGTCCTTCTCCTCAGAGGTGGTCTCAATCCATTCACCATCCAACCTGTAGTTGTGCTTGGGATTGCCCCAGCCCATGTGCAGGATCTTTCACTTGGCCTTGTTGAACTTCATGAGATTTGCATCGGCCGACCTTTCAAGTCCAGCAAGGTCCTTCTGTATGGCATCCCTTCCCTCCAGCGTGTTGACCGCACCACACAGCTTGCTGGGGGTGCACTCGGTCCTACTGTTCATGTTGCTGACAAAGATGTTCCTTGTTCCATGATCCGGTTCCTGCTAATCCTTTACAACCGTGCAATGAACTAGATTTCTATTTATCTGTGGATTCATGCATAACACATTTCTGTAAAGAAGAGCAAGATCTGTCCCAGGAAATACTGTAATAATTCAACCCAAATACCTTTGCTCCTGTTTAACATCTTTACTACCTTTCTTTGTATGTTTTCTAAAGGTGAAATCCTAGATAAGGAGGCAAGTGGTTAAGAAGTCTACTGAATTAGTCTTTCTTTTTTAGCGTTTTAATAATTCAGTGTTAACACACTGTGTGGATTCCAAAAATAACTTAGTTTTTTTGCCTTCTCTGATCCTCATGTGGTTATAGGCCCAGCTGACAATGTACCCCTTTTGGAGCATAAGAAAATGCAATTAAACGCATCTGGAGAACATCAGAACATGTATAATAGATATTTTAGAGATAAAAAAAGTGCTTTATGTCATACAGTCCTTCATTGCACCAGTGCGTGATTAATCCCCATAACGTTCCCTTTTAGTGCTACATTGCATTTTAGAAACTTGAACTTATAGTGCGTTCCTTTTCCCTTTGCTGATGAGTTCATCTCATAAAATAGGAAAATAGAAGTTTTGGGTTCAGCACACCTTTTTTTTTTTTTTTTTTTTTAAAGTTTCCCTCCATTTAGTCCTACTCACATTCCCTGGTGGTACTTTAGGTATATATAGACACCATATATCAATGGATTGCTATCTCATATCCGGGGGGAAGATGAGGGCTTTAATGAGAGTAGAAATACTTTGGACAGGAAAGTACAGTGAAACCTCAGTCTTGCAGTATTATTAGTCTCATCTTTTTTGAAAATTTAATTTATCCACAGATACTCTTAAAAAAATGTCTAACAGAATCGCAAACAGAAGGATCTTTGATTCTAAAGACCAGGAGTTTAGCTCACAAGAAGAATGAATGAACTAATCTATTTTCATGACTTAGTGTATTATGGACAAATCCTTACTTAATCAATTTTGTAATTACGTCAATGGCTTCACAAGTCAAAGGACTTGTGTGTAACATCTGTACTATTAGGAAGTCTGTCCTCCAATTGTTGCAGATAGGCTAAAATGTAACCACAATACTTAATATTCTTTCAGACTTCCTGGGAGCACTTGCTGCTTTAATAGAAAAAACAGACAAAGTGAATTAAAATGACCTTGCTGCTTTGAATTAGTGAGGGTTGGTGTGTGCAAGCATTAAATCAATGGCTGGCATCAGCCTTGTTCAGCTGTAGGGAGGTCTGTAGTAGTCCGCTCATAATTTCAGTTGTAAAGCATTTGTCTTTTGCAGCATCCAACACTCCCTCTATTCTCCTCAGTACCCACTGTGCTAACACCTGTCTTAACTAGGACTTTTGTTTGAAGGTGGCTTAATGATTTGGCAGCAGTGCTGCACAGATCCACACTGTAAACACAGACTCCTGCAAGACCTCAGGGCTCTTGTTCTTCCCACCAGTGTGGACTGGTAACGAACGTAGGAAATACATTGTGCTTTACTTCTTAAATTGCTTCTGGGTAAAGCTTTATGCACATATTTTAGTAAAACTAATTGTTTGGGGGTTTTTTTGTTTGTTTGTTTGCTTCTTTGTTTGTTTTAAAGACAGTTTTCCATGACTACCTACTAGATGTAAAAAAAGTACAGTTAAGTCCAAATACAATAAACAAAGAACCTTTCCTATATAACTCTGGCTTAAAGGCTTTTCAACTCTTTTAAAGATAAATTGTCCGAGCAGCCAGGGATCAGGTTAGGAAAGCTAAAGCTCTGATAAAATTAAATGTGGCCAGGGACCTCAAGGGCAACAAGAAAAGCTTCTATAGGTATGTTAATGATAAAAGGACGACTAGAGAAAATGTGGACCCTTTCCAGAAGGAAAGAGGAGGGTAGTGAGACAACAGAACAGGCTGATCAGAATTGTGAATGCCCCATCCCTGGAAGTGCTCAAGATCTTTAAGGTCCCTTCCAACCCAATCCATTCTGTGATACTATGATTCTATGATTCTATGATTCTATGAAATCATGTTTAAAAAATATAATTTCTTATTCACATCTCTACCATATGGATCTCCTTTACTGAACTCATAAGCCTCTAAGAACAGCATTATTACCAGTTTATCTCATGTCTTGGCACAGGATCATCTAAAAAAAGCAATGGTTTTGCTTTGTTTTGTGGTGGGGTTTTTTTGTTTCTTTTTTTTAATCTATCTATCATCTATCTATCTATCTATCTATCAATCATCTATCTATCATCTATCTATCTATCTATCTATCTATCTATCTATCTATCTATCTGTTTTCTGGGAAAAGAACAGTGATGTAAAAAATTGCCTACTGGGAATGTAAAAGGATACAAATAATTGATGTGACCACCACATGAGTCACACAATTCCTTTGTAGATACATTTCACTGGGAGTTGGACCCACAAAAAGAGATACACAGATGAATGTGTGTGTTTGCATATTAAGTGCTTTGTACTGAGAAGAAATTTGAAATTATTTTCTGAGTAATTGAAACCTCTCTCTTTTTTTAGCTTTGCTATTATTCTTTTCATCTTTTGTCCTTCCGACATTTCTAATTAGGTAAGTTATGGTTTTCATCATTTGAGTATGTACACACATGTGTAACAACTTCAAAACTTCAATTTTATCATCAAGGTTTCAGCTTCTTCCTCTCAATTCATGCACTATATTCCTGTCTATTCCTCTCCTCTCCTGTTCTATTTCTTCTATTAAAGTGCTTCACACATTAGGAACAAGTTTCTACCCTGTAAACTGGGAACAATCAACGGTTTGCTTCAACAGTCCCTGGAATTCTCATCTTTGCGAAGTCTTTCTATTACGTCAGTTTAATCTCCATGGCAATTAGCTTGAAGATACAGAGGTACACACATGTCTCTTTGTGGTTTAAGAATTTCACTGCAGAAGTATGAATGACAGTGACACATACACTCAGAATGCCTGATATACACTGGAAAGCAGAAAGCAGTCAACTTTTCTGTCAAAGAAAATCACAACAATGATCATGTTGTATACTCTTTCTCTGTATTAACACTTGTATATCTCGCTAAAAACAAAGAAAGGGATCCAGAGGAAATAAAGAGAGAGTTATTTAGTATTTCTTGTGCCTATTCACTTCTTCTTCCAAATACTTTTGCAATTTTTTTTTTACTAAAAACTGATTATGTTTTACCCTAAATGAAAAATATTAAAGGTAGTTTCTCCACCTCCACCCCTTCTTTTAATAGCAAATAGCAAGGAAGTTTCTGGATAAATGGATACAATATAGATGATTTATTAAAAATCATAAACGTGCACCACATAATTCAAGAGGCACTGTACAAGAATCTATATAATTTAGCATAATGTGATCACCTGCATATAAATTATTCCTCAAAGATCAAGAGGAGACAGAAGGAAGTGAGACAGCTGCTTTGAACTTCATTTAATAAGAGAAATTAATTAGAAAAATACAACAAAGGCTATTTTGTCTATGGTCCATGAAACCATGGTTATAGATCCTTTTAATACAATTTAAAAGAAAATCTGTAATTTAATTAGGCGATAAAAGTCTAATATAATTTCTGTTAACAGATATGAAATTACTTTTCCTTAAAATTTCTAGGTTACTAAATACTGAGTTTATAATGCCTAACAGAGTGTCTCACTGAGTCTTTTTCTGACTAAAAAAGTCTGAACTTAATAATATTGGTGCAGGTTTGGTTTACTTAGAGTAAACTCACCATCTTCAATATGCTACACTGCAATTTGGTATTCTTATGAAAGAAGAAGTTATTTGGAGCCATATGATCTCTTTTTTAGCAGCTTCTGCCCACGGTACTTGAGAGAATATTTTGCAAATTAGAAAATTCTATATTTTTTAGCATCCGGTAGAGCAGGTTTAAGAGGTTCTGTTTAGATTCTGAACCAGTAAAGTCATTTAAGTCCCTGTGAGTCTTTGAGGGAGAAAATAACATTCATCTTGAAGTCGCTGGGAACACTTTTATGCTTAAAGATACACTGAAGTGTCTTCCTATCCAAGGATCTTGAATTGTAGTCTTTCTGTTGAGAAAAAAACATTAAATTGCTGTCAGAGAAAGTTTTACTTTCTATCAGACCTTTTACTGATATTGCATTTAAATGAAATCCTAGCTGTGATTGTTTTGTAATATAAGTAATACTACACTTATAAGACATTTAAATAACCCTCAAATCACAGAAATTAGACTTCATATTTACAAAATGTTAACGCTAGGACATGCACATTAGGGTTGCAAGCACATGTTCAGACAAATAACTTTCATTACAAAGATGGAGTTTGTAATCAAGTGAAAACTGTATATGTTCCGTCCAAACTTTTTTGAATTTAAGTTACATTTAATTTTTAAGAAGAATTTCTAAATATGCATCCGAAAAAGACTCATTTAGTTTCAAATCAAACTGAATATTCCATTTGATCCCAAATACTTTTGACCAATAAAGTTGTTTTTCTTATAGCTCCGTAGAATGATCTCTTATGAAGTCTTGCTTTTAAGACGATGGGCCTTACTTCTGCATCTTACAAAAATTTACTTAATACTTTAATATAATTTTAAACATTACCAAGCAGAGCACAATGAACCACCTAAAGCAGGGCCTAAGTAAATATTTGCAGAGGCAGTTAGTGCTCATCTTGTGGAGCATATTACATGTGCTGGGCACTTTCTCAACCATAGTCTTGTGTCCAATGGGCTTAAAAACGAAAAGTCTGGTTGAGTTTTCTTCCTGCCCCAAAAGACAATTTGGCTTAAGAAATAGCGTATTTCATTCAAGGAAGTGTGAAGAATATCAGAGACATATAGAAAGTATAGAAGATACACAGTATATGCAATACACATAAACATTGACAATCTGGGATGGGTTCAGAGAGGCCACTGAGAAGGTGGGGTTGGAGCACTTGTCCTGCAAGGAGAGACTGTGGGACCAGGGTTAGTTCAACCAGGAGAAGAGTCAACTTCAGGGACACCCAATAGCATTTCCAGCATGGACGGGAGGGGATGGGGAAGAAGCAGCTGGGTTTTTTACAGTGGTGCATTGTGGGGGGCGGTGAGAGGCAGAGGCACAAGCTGAAACATGGGAGGCTCAGGTTAGAGATAAGGAGAAGTTTCTTCCTCAAGTGGTCAGCCCAGTGGTGGAGCCACAGCTCAAGGAGGTTGGGCCATCTCTGACCAGAGGAGTTTCATTCCCTGACTTGGTTAAGCATGAGCAGCCCCATCTGAGCCCACCACTGAGCCTGCTCTGGGTAGGGACTGGTCCTGGAGACCTCTCCAGATCCTTACCAGCCTGAATTGTCCTGTGATAATTGCGTTATTTTTGCAACTTTCTAGCATTGTGGGTATAAATCACGTTATACGGCACGTAGTCACTGGACTTAAGGTTTTGGTAATCTGTGCACTAGTACCTGAAAATTTTTTAATTATTTTTAACTTTTACTTTCAGCACAACAATGTGTTTCATATCTCAAGCAGTAGGAGAAATTGGATCTGACACTACACAGAGTCACTGGAAAACCAATGAAAAATGGTCAAAACCAACTCCATTAAGGTAAGTAAAGGGCTGCACAACACTAGTTGTCTTTGGGGCAAGGCAAGGCAGAATTCAAAAGTTTAAGGAGCTCGCAGTAGTCTTGCTTCACTTGAATAAAATCAGCTACCATGTACCATGTAAGTGCACCAGACAGGATGAAATGCAAATACAGTGATTTCTTTGTTTTGTTTGTATCTTCTACATGTCTACTGGCACCTTCAGTGAAATGGTTAAGAAAAGATTTAAATTTCAATATGCTTTGTGTAACAAAGAATCATAGTATTGTAGAATCATGGAATAGAATGGCTTGGGTTGGAAGGTGTCTTTAAAGATCATCTAGTCCAACCTCATTGCCATTGACAGGGACATCTTTCACTAGACCAGGTTGCCCAAAGCCCCATCTAACCTGGCCTTGAACACTTCCAATGATGAGGCATCTACAGCTTCTCTGGGCAACCTGCTCCAGTGTTTCCCTACCCTTATCATAAAAAATGTCATCCATATGCCTTGACATAGCTTTCAGGAGGATCTGTTCAATGATTTTACCAGGCCCAGAGGTGAGGCTGACTTCCTCTCGTTGTAATAAAATGCTGGTGTCTGAAAGTGTCTTTTCCTTCTAATACAGCATTCTTCTGACTGTAACCATAGAGAAATCTTTCCCTTCTTTACAGCATCAGCTGTCCTTTCACAATTATTGCCTATCTCTAATGGCTTTTCCATTGTAGTATGTGTATTATTTTGTCAATTCTTCATTTGTTTTCAGCTTAACTTTAAGATCAATGAATTTACTTGCCAATTTGACAGGACCATCAGTTGTTTATGTAATTAATTAAGCTTTTTGTTTGGTTGGTTGGTTGGTTGGTTGTTTTTTTTAACTCAGGCCCGACAGATCTTCTTGAATTTAATTGCTGCTCAATCACAGAACAAATTTTTCCTGAAATCCTGTTCAGCAAAAAGAAGCAAAGCTTCAGCTGTTTCTTTAGGTTGCTTTTGTGTCTGGCTCTGTTACTCTTAAAGCAAGAAACTAGATTTTCATTTTTGCAAATCCTGATATTCCTTTTTTTTTTTTTTTTCCAGTTAAACACCCTTCAAATTGAAACATTCCTGTCTTGCACTAGCAGATTAAATGGTATATAACAGAGAAAACATCTTAGAGATTTCTGCTATATTTCTGAACCATTCTGTAGAAGTAAATCAAGTCAGAGAAGTACTGGTATAACGTGGGGAAGGAAAAGGGCACAAATCTTTACACTTGCTTTGCTCTCTGGTTATAGTCATCAATATTACAATCAAGAAAAGGAATAGACAGTAAACATTTTCACTACTTTGAAAAATACTCAAGAAATGTCACTCCTTTATCATGAGAGTTACAAGTGAAATTAGCAATTTACTCACCTATAAAATTTTCTAAATTCTTCCAAACTGGTAGCCATTTCCCCTTTTATTCTTATTTTGATTTGTGCTGTGATGCTGGTCCCTCCTGAACATGCCGTTGTGGAAGCATTATTGTGGACAGGAGTCTATCATTTTGAAATCTGAAAAAGGTGGGTTGTTAGTGGCATAGGTGGGGAAAATCTAACTGTAGCTCCACAGCCCATGCCAAAACAAGGTTACATTGATTTCAGTGGTCACTCCGCTCCAACTCATTGACTTCAATCAGAGTTTTGCTTCACTAAGGATTTTGTGATCGGATACTTCATTTGGACAAAATGGATCCATTTTTCACATTGTCACTGTGTGCTTGGGAAGGTCAAAGCTGTATTTTATGTTAGCTAAACTAAAGAAGACTTGGGCTGTGGAGAAGAAAGTGACAATGAGAACAAGAAAGACAGAAGATGAGAAGGGAAGCAGAAAGGGTGTGACAGTACTTCATTTTCCCTTTGAGTTCCTGGGTAGATGTTATCAGTGATCTACTTGCTTGGTTTCCACATGTTACTGCACACTGATATTTAATATTTTGGAGACATTGTCATTATCTATCTTAAGCCTGAAAGCGTGGTCTAACAAAGCTCCAAAATCAGTACCCTTATCTCTGAACTTTTGAAGAGTTGTTTGACACCTGCATTTCTGTTAGCAGTTCCTGAATCTGGCATCCTGACAGTGACAAGACTGCCACAGCTCCATGCCTCCAACCCCACCAGGCTGAGGGGGAAAGCTGGTGAGGCTGAGCACGTAGTCCCAGTAATCCACACACAAACACACATATACAACATGCATATATGCACATAGACATAACAGGTCACACAGATCCACATAAGAAGAAACCACAGGACTGTTCCAGACACAGCTACAACCTACAACCTCATGCTTGGTATGGAGCCCCTTGAACAGACACATGGACACACACGCATGTGTGAATCCCCTGGCAGCTGGAGTTAGACACACAGTCTGTTCAGTAACTTCCTCTGGATCCTTCTGTATCTCTCTCACACACACGCATGCACACACGCATGCACACACGAGCACACCCACACACCCACCAGCTGGTCAACCCCCATCCCCATGGTCCCTCCAGCACTAGGCCTATACCCCTGAAGCGTCCCGCACACCCGGGCAGTGACCTCTCAGTTTGTGATGAGACCTGGAGAGCCCCCACAGATGCACAGTGACGGGTGTCCCACAGCCCCTAGGGCAGGCTCCCTGGAACACCCAGATGGGCATTGCGGGTTCTGGCTGGGGTATTGACACACCCCCCCTGTGATGTCTGTGGGGTCCTTCATGGGGTGGTGGCATTATCTGGCCCATTGTTGTTCCTCTCTGCCCCTCTGTGCTCCTCGTGTGGAAACAAGTTTTTTATCACATAACCTAAAAATCTTCAGTTAATACCCTATGTTAGGATTAGGTTAAGGATGGAAAGACCTGGTTTAATTTCCTAGGAAGGAAACATCTCTGCTAAACAGTGCTTTGTGCTACTTGAATTTAATCACCTATTCTGGAATCATATATGACAAGACTTTCATCACTTCCTCTAAGAAATTATTTTACTTTCAATTAATTTTAATTGATCCATTTTTCTATGACTATATTTTAACTACGTATTTTTGGTGTTTCATGGTTTGTTCTATGTCCATTGCTTGTACTACCCAAAAAAACCCCATTTTTCATAAACTCTTCTCTTCTTTAGCTCTTCCACTTAACTGAATTCTGTGACTTTATTGTAAGAGCAGCTTTGAACAGAATTTAATCTCTTCTATTCATGCTGTTTGGATAATGACAAAAATTATATGTTTTTCTGTGGGATTTTGGATAATTTTACCTGAAAAAAAGCTATTGAATGGATAGAATTAATCCACTTTGGCTTCCTTGGAAAAAAAGTTTGTTCTGATTATATATGCTAAAGCAAAGGCCACTCTGATATAAATTTTGATGCAAAACTATTTTTATTTGACTGAAATATTAAAATACTGTCCTTGAAAAACAGGCATTTCTTCACATTATCCTTCTTGTTCAGGAGCAGAAAATTGTTAACTGGACTTCATTTACCAAGATGTGTTGATCTATATACAGTGCCCTCTTGATAAAGAGCAGCTATTCACCAAGGTTCTGAACTTAAAGGTACTTTATGCCCCTTTCCTGTACACTAAGTACGCATTTTCTCTTTACTAAAAAGCAGTAATTTCACCCTTCAAATCATCTACCAGATCACAATACCCTCCTCAGCAAAGCAGTGATAAAGGCATATAGGAATAAAAAGAAGAAACGAAGCCCACTGCAGAGTTCCTGTCTGTAAGTGGCATGTATAGGCGTATTGGAATGAGCAAGTCACCATTGGACTCCTTTTAACTTGTTATAATGTGTCTTTTTTTTTTTCCAGCTGCAGTTTAACAATGCTAACAAATGAAGCTGGAGGACCCTTTTCTGTTTACCTCACTGGGCTACCACTGGCATTCTAAAAAAAGCCTAGCTGAGGCTCCTCCCAACTGAGATAACTAAATCAGGCAGCCCTAACCTCATGATACCAATACAGAAGATGAAGCCACTTGTGGCCAATTAATCTTCTGGCTAAGGTTCAGAAGGTCTTATCCCCAGTATTTCCCACCCTTCAGGTGAATATCTGTATTATGACGTTTTATTCTTATTTGACTTGATGACACTAAGTAGGTGTTCTTCAAGTCTGTGATGAGGCCTTGAGTTTGTTTCTGGTGTTTTTCAAAGCACCAGCAAGGTCTCTCAAAATGTTGAGCTCTCAGTCTACTGCAAAAAAAATGTGTTGGGTTCAAGACACTCTCCAGGGAGATTATGTAGACTTTTGCAAAGAGGCTTACCTTGAATCTGCTTCCCACAGGCACAGCTGACTGTAATGTTGTTCTTAACTGTAAAACCTATTATGTTGACTGCCTGGTGACAACTCTGGTTGTGGTGATTGTTATATATCATTGTAATTTTGTATGTGTATTATATACCCATACCAGGGCACAATATTCAATTGCTGTGAAGACAGATTTTTTTCAAGATATCCTAGATTTTATTGTTTGCTTCCAGATCATCTCATTAATCTGTGAAATATCTTGTTCTTAATTTTATTTTTGGCCAGCAGTCTTTGAAAATATTGGACAGTACACACCTAGAACATCAATGAGCTATTTTAGGAAGTTGTTATGCCTGAGTTTAGTGCCAATGAAGATGACCTTTTGGTATATTTGCATGACAGTTACTTAAGAAAAACAGACAGACAGATGGAATTGCTGTTCGCATATTACTATCTAGCCACACTATCTTCATGTCATATCTTAACTGCTAACCATATTGAGTCCAAAGCTTGCAGGATCCCAAACAGCAAGATAATCAGCCTGGGACTGCCTTAGCTGAATTAAGTTGTGACGTTCTTAAGGCTCTGGGAGATCACTCTTCCTGCTGTTTTGCTGCTATTGTTTCCAATTCAGATAAAATAACAACTTTGCTTGGCATACACATTCATTGTTGTTGTTTTGGGGCTTTTTTTGGTCTTTTAAAAACATTATAATTATTTTACGTTGCTTAATCAGCTTGAACAGAAGGTTCTACACTTGTACAGGTTTTTTAACTAGTTAAAAGTTAGATAATATTAAACTTTGACCTTTTTGTCTAGGTCATTGAACTTTTAGTCCATAGCAGATACGTTCAGATTTCACTGTTGTAAATGGTCTCAGTTAAGCAAAGTGCTGTTTCTCTAAATGTTCAGTATGAAATGCTTTTATGGGTGAGCATATTTTATCTATAAGTAATCCTTCCTAGTTCAGTAATCTAGAAGACTCCCAACCATAAATCAACAGAACGTTATTCGTCATTGAAGAAATTACTGAACCTGGACTTTTGTTTGGCCTTTCCTTATATATTCTGCCTACCAATTGCACAGCAATACAAGGAAAAGGGGAAATATTATTTTAATATTTTTGAGGTAAGCTTGAAACTGAAAGCTATTAATATAAGGACTAGACATACTTTGCATTCATATACAAAGCATTCAAGGATATCAATGGAGAATTAGCAGAATTTACATAGATAAGCTTCAGTATAGCTTTCCAAATAGATATTTTTGACACAGGTGTTAACTTTTGTCAACACTGTCCGGAAAATGTGTTTGGAATTCTGTCCTGCAGGGTGTGAACACACTGGCTCTGTCACAGTAAAATAGGAAAACACATGCTTGAAATTAGGATGCACAGAAACACTTCTCAAAACTGCTGAAAGATAGGAGTATTTTTCAGGATGAAGCTCTATGTGAAAATAAGTCTACTTTTAAATTAATAAAATATCCTCAACTTTGTCTATGTGTTTAGAGCAATGACTCATTTTCTAATTATATTGCTCGATTGGAGGAGAGGAGGGAAGGGAAGGGAAGGGAAGGGAAGGGAAGGGAAGGGAAGGGAAGGGAAGGGAAGGGAAGGGAAGGGAAGGGAAGGGAAGGGAAGGGAAGGGAAGGGAAGGGAAGGGAAGGGAAGGGAAGGGAAGGGAAGGGAAGGGAAGGGAAGGGAAGGGAAAGGGAAAGGAAAGGGAAGGGAAAGGGAAGGGAAGGGAAAGGGAAAGGGAAAGGGAAAGGGAAAGGGAAAGGGAAAGGGAAAGGGAAAGGGAAAGGGAAAGGGAAAGGGAAAGGGAAAGGGAAAGGGAAAGGGAAAGGGAAAGGGAAAGGGAAAGGGAAGGGAAAGGGAAGGGAAAGGGAAGGGAAGGGAAGGGAAGGGAAGGGAAGGGAAGGGAAGGGAAGGGAAAGGGAAGGGAAGGGAAAGGGAAAGGGAAAGGGAAAGGGAAAGGGAAAGGGAAGGGAAGGGAAGGGAAGGGAAGGGAAGGGAAGGGAAGGGAAGGGAAGGGAAGGGAAGGGGAAGGGGAAGGGGAAGGGGAAGGGGAAGGGGAAGGGGAAGGGGAAGGGGAAGGGGAAGGGGAAGGGGAAGGGGAAGGGGAAGGGGAAGGGGAAGGGGAAGGGGAAGGGAAAGGGGAAGGGAAGGCAAAGGGAAGGGAAGGGAAGGGAAGGGAAGGGAAGGGAAGGGAAGGGAAGGGAAGGGAAGGGAAGGGAAGGGAAGGGAAGGGAAGGGAAGGGAAGGGAAGGGAAGGGAAGGGAAGGGAAGGGAAAGGAAGGGAAGGGAAGGGAAGGGAAGGGAAGGGAAGGGAAGGGAAGGGAAGGGAAGGAAGGGAAGGGAAGGGAAGGGAAGGGAAGGGAAGGGAAGGGAAGGGAAGGGAAGGGAAGGGAAGGGAAGGGAAGGGAAGGGAAGGAAAGGAAAGGAAAGGAAAGGAAAGGAAAGGAAAGGAAAGGAAAGGAAAGGAAAGGAAAGGAAAGGAAAGGAAAGGAAAGGAAAGGAAAGGAAAGGAAAGGAAAGGAAAGGAAAGGAAAGGAAAGGAAAGGAAAGGAAAGGAAAGGAAAGGAAAGGAAAGGAAAGGAATTTTCATCATTGAAATTGAAGTAACTCCAGAAAAGTTATATTAGAAGTGTTTACATTTAAGTGACCAAAATAAATCCAGGATAATATTGATCAGTAATAACAAAAATTTCTGAATGGTGAGGAAAAAATCGGACTTAAAGACAAAGGCTTTAATGTTACACTTGTTCTTAAATGTACACTATTACTTTACTAAGATACGTGTTATTCAACAAGTTCTTCCAAATTGATAGTTGTTCTTCACTTTTGTTTATGGACCCAAATGTGACTAGTTTTTGTGTGATTCGTATAAACTATGTTACCACATAGAGAATACGAAACTGCCATTTTACTTCATCAAGTTAAATGTCATGGAGTCAAACTGTCCTTTCTGTTTTCATTGTTAAACATTAATTGCTGCTAATAGAATGTTGTTTAAATTTGAGAAGCATTACTACAAGAAGGGGCTTTATGATGCAGTGAGGAATGCTTCAATATACAAAGCCAGATCAGATATAAAATGAAAACTATATCCAAGTGGGATTTTTACTATTTGAATTCTTATTAATATTCACTGAATTCTTCTCCTACTGTAATAAAAATAGTAAAAACACTCTTAGAACTATTTGGAATCTAAATATTTAAAATGAATGCACATACTCAATGCAGCCTGTCCAAAATTCATGTATATGAATCATGTACATGTATAAGAATAATGCACATTAAGCTTACAGTGTTCAGTGTTTTGTTTTATAATTGAAAGCTCTGAAGAATAGCTTTATTATGAATGTTGTGTGACTTTGAAAGCCATAGTAAACTTAATGTTTTCAGATCCTAACAAGGAAAGAAAACCAGCCATTTATATTCACAAGAAAAACTAAGTAGCATGATAGGATATTTTACATGATAAGGAATTTTAGAGTTTACACAGTCCATCAGTTAGAATGAACTTGGGGTTGCTTGACTCTGAGTTTGCTGTTGCTATTTGGTAATGGAAACACACATTTTTATTTTATTTTTGAGATTTGATTTATCATCAAAATTACTTTTCATTTCACAGCAGAGGATTGCTCTTTTGTTTAAAGGAATTTTAGAGAATCATCATTAAGGCACCGTACATAAGCTAGCTTGTCTTTTTGGTACAGAGTTCTTTTCTAAACACATGCAGTCAAGTAAATCTAAACTTTAAGATTAAACAAGATGTATTCACAAGAAGTAGAACCAAATTGTTATTTTTACATGGCTTATAGTAAACTTGTTATAAAATATAAGATCAAAATTAACTAAGAGTTATGAAACTAGTCATGAAAAGAATAAATTCATAAGCAATATAGACTTCCTTTTATGCTCGATTCATATATATAACAGCAAAACTAGTCAAGACATTTGTCTTCTTCAAATACACTTACATCTGTATGAAGTTAACTCACCAAATTTCTATGCACCTTATTAAATGTAGCATTACTAGGCCATGGATATGGTATGATATATCTAAAGAGAGACATTTTAATCATAACAGAGAATGAAGAGCGGAGAACTATGTCCCAGTTTTAACTTTGGATTATTTTATTTGGACACAAATAGTATTTTTGTTTAATATAACATTTTGGAATCCAAGACAAATTCTTTTAGTGAAAGAAATTATCTTTTGCTGAAAGATCTAAGTTGTTTCATCTTTGTCAAAAGAAACGTTTTCCATTGCTCCATTATTTATCTAACACTGGGAAACCATTAGCCAATGACAACATTCTACTGTATTGACATTATCTCTTAAATAGATATCAAAGCACAAAAATATTATTTTTAATTTTATGATAGATTTTCTGTCATGGATACAGGGTTCTGTTTAGGTAGTTTGTTACTTATAAACCCTACCAATCACTTTTCCTTATGGCACTGTTTCACTGTTATGTGCTGGCTATACCTTTCATTTAGATATGTCTTAGTGATGGGATAGGACGTTTGTTATAAAAGAATACTTTGATCAAAGGCTCTGATCACTGACAAGTTGAAAAAAGAAAAAAGTCTTCAGAGGCAAATGATAAAGAGAAAGGAAAGGAAAAATATTCTAAATGGGGGTGATAGGGTAAATGGAGGAACAAAATGAAGAAGTTTCAGCCTATTTGCTGTTACAGTCATAATATAAGGTTTTAACTAGAGAGAAAAAAAAAAGTAATCACTCAGTTTTAATGAGGTTATTCAAAGAAAACAGCTGCAGCTATAAATTACCATTTAGCCTGGAATTGGGATACTGAATTTCCTATGAAATTTAGTGCTGGAGGGTCAGATAAGAAGAACCCTTTACCCATTTTTCTTCTACTTTGAGTAAAGAATCAGTATTGGTCATGTCTCGAACCAGCTAAAATACTTAAAAAAGCATAATGTTTATGCACTGCTCTCCACAGAAAATCTGAGGAAGAAGGCTTTGATAGAAATACAGGGGAGAAAGCTTAACAGCATCTGCTCACTTGGTATAACTACAGCCCCTGATAGTCTTTGAGCCTTTTTGGAAGTCTGAGCAATTTAATAGATATCACAATGAATTCATACACTTGCAAAACACACTTCTAAACCTGGTATGCTAATGGTTGTACTCTTCACATTTCTGCTTTCTGCTGTTCTAGTTGGAAGTAATGGATGTAGGAGCACATGCTGATTTTGAATCTTAAATTGACTCAGACTGTGTCATAGCCAAAATTATCAGCTGGGGAGAAGGACATGAATGCACAGATGCACCCCTGGTTGTTTATGTTCCCTTCGTTGCGAAGGTGGCGCTAATGAGGTCTCAGAAAGTTTTGTCTCCTGCCTCTCTCCCTTACTACTTCTCTCTCTCTCCCTCTCATTTAACATGTTACAAAGAAATTATGTATCTGATTATAGCAACTAAATTCATAACTGTTCATATCACCAAAAATGGTAGTGTGTAATTTATATAGATCATTAGTAACCACTGAAGCTGTTAAGAAAAGACATCATTAATTCTCTAATACCATGTCATACAGTGAAAGTGCTGTAAAATGTAAATAATCAGAAGATCTTTGCAAATTAAATCCTGTTCATACATTTTAGAATATGCTGTACATGTTCAAGGGTCCTGACACATGCTCTTTTTCTGGGGTCGGACATTTGAATTTATTCATTTTCATGATATTAAAAATAGCATGATATCCACAAAAGAACAAAGACGGGAGATAAAAGTACAGTGAGATGCTTTAATTAATGTTAGGCTAACCTTGCAAAAAGTAAGAAATGACAGTTTTCTCTGTGCACCACAAAGATGAGACTGAGTTTAGACACCAGATCTAGAGACAAGCAATTATGATTTGTTTCTCAGGAACAGGGAAATTTGTAACAAAATGAGCCTTCTTCCATCAGCATCTGTGAAACATGAGCTGATTCTGAATTTCACTGGCACTCATAGTAATAAAAGTCCTGATCCTAAATCCATAGAAATCAATAGTGGGATTGATTCAGACACTACCTGTCAGCTTGCATCATTGTAAAAGTTATGTCAGTTGCCCCTTTCCCACCAAAAGAAGATTTTTAAGTCATAAGACACAAACACTGAGTAGGTGACCATATGATAGGATACCGATACTTTATTTTTGCTTGTGCATAGAAAGAGATTCGTTTTAATATTAACAGACCCTACTTTGCTTGCTTTCCTCTCCTTTCCTTTCTTTGTCTAACAATGACTGGGAAAAATGTGATAGCAATTGCTTTGAGGTAGTTGAAATTGACTTACATTTAACCAGCTTGCTTTTCTGCTTTTATACATAACTGTAGTATGGCAATCTTATTTTCATTAGTTGCATGCAAAGTACCTTTCACTGGACTGGGCTATTGAGTCTTTATGAGAAAGTTATTATTTAGCTAATTTTATCATCACAATTGGAACCCGATCTTTTCTAAGAAACTCAAGATGTACATCATCAGATCTTCATTATTGTCTGCTCAAAATCATTTTCATAATAGAATGTGTACAGATCTTTGTCATATTCTTTCTGCTGATGCCGTAGCAATTTTCATTATCTGTATTTTACATTGCAGTGGCATCAGACCACTATTGTTTTACATGGTATAAAACAGAGGGATGCTAGTAAGTAGTAGGGGGAAAGGTAACAGTAGGACAGGAATGCCTTGGTGGCTTCAGTGGTCAAACATTGCTTAGTAACAGGTAGGAATATGTCAATTGCTAGACAGTAGCTGATGCTTTAATCTCTCTGCTATTCAGGTATGTTCAGTTCTGTGCTACTAGGGTAATAAATAATTGTTATTCAAGTGACATTTTGAACTCATGTATCAAGGCACTTTCTGAAATACGTTATTCATACCCATTCACCTCCCTAATGTCAACTGCTGCATATGGGATCTTACAATTACAGCTGCAGAATCACCATCTGAAACTGAGCAAGTATTCAGTGCTTAGTAATTATAATTTCTTCAGAAGTTTTAACAGATTTTTTCTCAACTCCTCTATAAATCATGTTAGACATTGAATAGAATGGTAAAAGCTAAGTTGCCTTTTAGTCTGCAATAAAACTGCTGCTAGTCACTAGCAACATTCATCTATGATATCCTAATATGCTACATATAATTAGTGCTAATCTTCAAGCACTTAAACCATTATAAACTGCTCAAACTGTGTAGTCATAAACAGTTATTAATATGTAAAGACTGCTGCCAGCAGGGAAATGGTTGTAATCTCAACTAGAACTTTCCAGATAGAGTGATTGATAAAATTCAGCAGACTATCCCGTCATTAGAGAAAAGAATCTTATTTCTGGGAAAAAGGGAGGAATATGAAAGCTGAAATGAGATTTGACTGTCACCATGCTCTGGCAAGAGTTTGAGTAACGTTGGCTAGGTGAGGCAAGCAGAATATAACCATGACTACCAACTTCTACACAGAAGCACATCCAAAATTTGATGGCTAAAATAGGTGCTAAATTTACTTTACTATGTGGACTTTCTTAGAAATGGTGTTTTTCTGATGAGGTTAGGTATTGTACAGGGGGGAGGTACTGGGCCTGTTGTGCTGCTTTAGACAAGGAACTTGGAAAATTCTAAAGCTGGAAATATTCTTCATGGGCTGTGTAAAAATCTAAAGAAAAACAGAGAGGTACAGTAGATCTTAAATGAAGCAAGAAGACTGATTGATACTCTGGCTTTCCAAAGAGTTGCCAAACCAGGATGAACACAAAAGAGGAAGAAGAAAAGTAGACTAATGAATATTTATATATGCAAAAAACCAAAACCACAGAAAACGCTTTTCACTGAAAACAACCTTTTCTCACCAGGTATAATGATTTACACAATGCAGTTATAGTCACAGTAGGAAAGCAAGGAAGCTTTTTGGTTTGGCATCTTTGGTTTTTTTGATCCTGTCAATTTTAGCAGTAAAATTCAACTGGCTGCTTTCTGTTTCTGTCATCCCCACTGACTAAGTGTGGCAAGACTAAGAACTTTAGCCTTTACTAGTTTTTCCATCACCCCAAAAATTTAAATTACAATTGCAGTGCCCTTCCCAGAAAATAAAACTTAAGTTTCATATTCTATCTCAAAATTCTAAGCATTAAACTGAGGCCAATCTGATAACCTTTTGTTTACAAATCAATCAACATGATAATGTGAAGATATAATCTCAAGAATCTAAGTTAGAAATGAAAGTCCCTTTGAAAATCACTGAAGAAGTGTTTTACAGTACCATTAGTTCAGAATGCTTTAGTAAACTGCCTCAGGTATATGATGTGAATTACTTTTATTTTGCTAAATTTTGTTTTGCTTGAGGAAATTATTAAAAAGTGCCTTTTAGAACAAAACCTAAAATTATAGATATTATGTACCATTGGTTTCCAGGGCATAACATATGCAAATATATACATTAAATATGGGTTATATATTTTCATATAATATATATAATAGTTACATGCACATACACACACACATATATATGCAAAATATTTGATAAAATATTCTGAAGCATAGAAAATAATAAGTTTATGTGAAATTTAGAAATACAGGCACTGACTGTTTTCATAATCTTGTCTTTTCTTCAAAGTTGATGTAACTGGAACAGCAGTGACCTTGAATCCCAGACGTTATAGGACAGCTGAATTCAGAGGAATTCCTGTTTTAATATTTTTTAAAGTTGTTAGTATTATTGTGGTGACATCTGTTCTCTGATTTCATTAAGGTGATGCCACATAAACACAGTTAAAAAATACCCAGCAGAATAAGTGGTCATCATCCTTCTCCTTTAGTGCCTGTAAACATATCTGCCCTGTTGTATACCCGCTGCTTTTCAGGCATCACATCAGAAATTTTTTTCACATCACACTTTGTCTAAACACCTCTGCATCACCTAGTTTGTCTGAATGAGATTTTCAAAGCTAATGTACTAAGAATTCTAGTCCTGTAAAGATACACATATTTACTAAATCTAATTACTATGAATTATTATTAATAGCTCCATTGACTGATTATGGAAATCTGCAGAACTGAGACTATGGATTGCAAGTTTATGAGTAGCTTCAGCTCTGCAGTGCAGCACTTAGCCCAGTGATGCATAGTCCTTCTAAAGGACTTTAAGCAGAAGAATGTGTTAACTTACAACATAAAACATAATTTTCATTTTGGTATATGTGTTGTAAGATCTTCAATGTACTAGGATACAGATACCTGAAACTAAAATGCTTACGCAACTAATTTTCTTCTGAGTTCATAGTTTGGCTAGTGCTCAACAGTAATATAATATAATACAGATATTCAAAGTAATTTTACACTGCGTTCTATCATGCACAGTAAATTAAAATATTCCATTAACTAAACAAATTTGTGGTGCCATAAATCAAAGCACACTAAGTAAATCACAGTTAGTGAAAACAGAATTGTAATTCTATCACAGTGATTAAGTAGAGACTAGAAATAGTAAGATTTATCATATTTAATGGGCAGAGCATGATTATGAAACATACAGTTTTGGGGTTTGGGTTTTTTTGAGCTTTATTTTCTTTTTCTGGATTGCATGTATAGTGGGGTTTTTTACCATTTTCATGCTACTTCAAAGCATCATCAAAATTAAGGAAGACATTTTTAAGTCTGTTTTTTTTTGCAGATTTATCACAAAGCAAGTTATTGTACAATGTTGAAAACAAGTAACAGTGTAATGGAATCCTATTCATGTCATGGAAATGAAAGAAGACTGTTATTAAGCAAGTAATGTTTACATTGAGTATGTTCTCCCCATACTCCAATCAGGACCTACTTCGTGTTTTATAAAACAAACATAACACAATAGGCAGATGAGAAAACATAATCATATAATAAATGTATGAAACAAAACAATATCCCATGTGGTACTTTTTTTGTGTTTGTTTAAATTCATGGATATGACAGTCTGTTGCACTTGAGTGAGCAGCATACTGATGTGACTTGCAGAACCATTTTAGGTCATTGTACAGATGTCTCTATCGAGGGTGTGTTAATAATAGAAAGCTCATCCAAATGAACCAGCCAAGTTGAACATTATAGTTGGACTACCCAACAATATTCTTATTCATCGAAGTACTTTTAGTATAATTTAAATAAGAATATTTAAATGTGCAAATGGGCTAAACATAGAGTTCTTGATGTCGTTTTTCACCATTTTCTTTTGTAAAAAAAATTGCTGTCATAGAGGACAGAGGAATACTGGAGGATTGAGGTATACCTATTGCAATGCAAAAATCTGAATTATACCATATTGACATATTAAATTATGACATCCAATGCTTTTGTTCTCAAACTTGCTAAAATGGAACAGACAGGAAATCTACTTCCTTGGCAGGTTGACTTCAGTCAGTCTCAGGAGTCATGTATTAAAGTTTTGGTTTGAAAGTGTTCAGAAAGACATTACTTGTAAGGTTTCTAAGTTGTCCAACTGAAATCTACTTCAGGTAAGCATTTTGTTATAATCTTAATTTTCAGATACTTTTAAGTTGCTATGCGATCTTATGACATTAGTCATAGCCATCTGTTTAAAATAGTTAGATGTGTGTTTCAAGATCTTCCTGAAAAGTTTTAGGGCTGAATCTCCTCATTATTTTCTGTATTTTCCTCATATCCTATTTGTCTCATATGTGTACTCTGCTAGCACAGCTGGAGAATGTCCAATCTTTCTTTGTTTAAAAGCTGTTTTAACTAGCTTAGAATTGTACCACACTTTAGTTATCAAAATGAAACTATCCATTGTCAGGTACCAGCATTATAGAAAATTATGTTTAATCAATAAAATCTTGCCATTTTCTAGAGCAGGATTAAGGGAAACAACCTTGCTTTTTCTATATTATTGCTAATTTGTAGTTAATAAATTTAAATACCATTAAGATTAAGACTTGAAATTTGGCATATGGGGAGGAAGTTGTCATTCGGAAGCTCCCCTCTGTGAAAAATCTGTTGACATTTGTAAATTATGAGACTCTGAATATTCTGTTTGCAAATACCCATTAGAAATTTGTCATGGCTGTACAGCTGATTTCTCAAAAAAAAACCCCAAAACCCCCTACCATGAATACACCTTACTAACTACTACTTACTTACTAACTAACTTACTAACTTCCAGATCCAATATGTGGGTACCATTTCTGCTAGGTGACTAAACATGTTTTTCTGTGAGGCAGTAATTAAGTGAACTTCTCCTCTCCCAAGTTCTAATTTTGCCAGCCAGGAACAACTGACACATCAGGTGCAGGAACACAGACACGCAAATCACTCCACTAAGACATTCTCAAAAGTTTTTGCCTGGCTTATAGCCACATGAGGAAAAAAGAAAGCCATCTGGCTGGAATACAGATGGGTGATGAGCTGGCCCTGGCAGTGTAGTGCCAAAAGGAGCTGGAAAGGAATAAGAAGACGTATTTTATGAGGAAAAGCTAGTGAAGAAACAAAATTAATAAAGTAAACAAAGAAACCTCAAGAAAGAAAAGACATTTCTTCAATCTTCAATCTTTTTAGGAAGCAACGTAGAGGAGGAGGTGCTCCAGGTACTGGTGCAGAGATTCCCCTGCAGTACATGGAGAAGACCATGGTAAAGCAGGTTGTCCCCCATGCAGGACCAAGCTGGAGCAGATATCAACACTGCAGTCCATGGAGAACCCCACACCACAGAAGGCAGATGTGCCTTGAAGGAAGCTGCAGACTATGGAGATCCCATGCAGGAGCAGGCTCCTGGCAAGAGCTGCAGCCCATGGAGAGGAGCCCATGCAGGAGCAGGTGTTCTGGAAGGAACCGAGGCATCCATGAGTCATCCACGCTGCAGCAGTCTGTTCCTGAAGGGCTGTATCCCATGGAAAGGACCCATGCTGGAGAAGTTCTTGAAGAACTGCAACCTGTGGGACGAATGCATGTTGAAATATTTTGTGAAGAATTTTATTCTTAGGGAGGGACCCCACACTGAAGCAGGGAACAGCATGAGGAAGGAGTGGCAGAAACAAGGTGTTGTGGACAGACCCCAACCTCCCGTTCCCCAGTCCCCCTGTGCTGCCTGGGGAGAGGAGTAGGAGGCAGAGAAGTTGGGAGTGAAGTTGAGCTTGGGAGAAAGACAGAGTGAAGGGAAGGTGGTTTCATTTCTGCCTTTGCTTCTCACTGTTCTACTGTTTTTTTAAGTGTGGGGAAAAAAGAATTCTCTCAAGCAGAGTCTGTTTTGCCTGTGATGGTAATTGGTGAGCGATCTCCCTGTCCTTATCTGTAACCACGAGTTTTTTCATGTTACTTTCTTCCTTCATTCTCCTGAGGAGGAGGAGTGAGAGAGTGGCTTGGTGGGCACCTGGCAGCCAGCCAAAGTTAAATGAAAACAAGAGCTGATGGTTAAATAATACAGCTCAGCTTCATGTAATAGAAGTGCCCACTAACAAAAGTCATGCTTTTAAACATTATCTCCACTGCCTTTTGTATCGTTCTCACATTGTCTATTTATATAAACAAGCTTCCCCCCATGCCGCCTAAAGTACTCAAAGTGTGTTTTTATTTAGTATCATATGGCATAATTTATTGCTACCAATGACAGCCATTTTGGAATTAAGCCTTACTCAGATTATTCAGCCATAGCTGGCAATGACAATGTAGGAATTTAAAAAGAAGACAGAACTTAATTTTCTTCAACCAAACTGACTCCGTTGGATTAGCAGTTTTTTACAGGCAATATAGTATGGTCCCTAGTGGATTCCTATTTTAACGAACAAACAAACAAAAAAAAAACCCTTTAAAATTACATATAAATTAAATAGAAGAGGTTGGATTTAAACTGTCTCATAAAACAATCAGCTTTCATCTTGAAATTGTTGTATTTCATAGCCTTTGGTTTGCACAGACTATCTGTCCGTGCTTACAAGCAATTTATAGGAAAACATTTTAAAAATATGAGCACCAGGGCTATTTTTCAAAACTTTGCTATGGTATAATCCTGTTTGAAGCTGAAATAGCTACAAAGAATATTTTGCCAAAAAGCACATAACAGATTGGAGTAAAGGTGTATGCGCTGGAAGGAGAAAAGTTTCTCTTAATACACACACAGAGATTAGTACTTTAACTCTGTGTTGCTAATGCAAAGTAAACAGCTGGGAAGTGTTTATGATCACGACCCCTTGGACAAATCTGAGAGAAAGATCTCAGTTACAAATCAGACTGAGTGGCAGTCAGATTTCCAAACAAGGAAACTGCATATTTGTTTTTATTCTATTTGGGAACTGATGTTTTGCTATATATAAGCAAGTAAGAATACAATGAGTAATATACCTAATATTGACAATCAATTTCTCTCACTAACAGAAAGAATCCTACAAAGGTACAACTACATTATAACAGTGTGTGACAGATGCGGTCCTCCTATTTGAACCAACTGAACTTTGGTCCAAGCAGATGCTCAGCAAGTAGGCCTAACCAAAGTTAATCCTATTGTGCAAGGCTATCAGTGAGAACAGCACCAAAACAAACAAAAAAACCCACGGTTTGGCTGGAGACTAGACTGAAAGCATCTGAAAGCATCTGAAACTGCATGAACACAGCAGAAAATCTGACTACAAATCAACCACTTTGCGCTATAAACATCTGCAGCCATCATGGCCCATTGAGCTCTCCCCCCATAGCAGCTGGCTGCATGGTGGTGATCTGCCTTTGAATAGGGACGTCTCTCAAGGTTACCCCTCAATAGTGAGAGATCCCTTACCTGACACCAGACATCGATGGGCTGTTAAGTGACATTTTTTGCATGTATGTAACATTTAAGATATATGTATTAAGCTTATGCGACAATCTTTGTATCCCATAGTAATTTTAAACTTAGGAAATAGTAGAGTATTGACCACCAACCCATCTATACTTATTAAGTATTTTACATACCTAAATTTGCTGATTAGAACTCAATAAATTAACTCCTAGCTCAGATGTGCTCAAATGATCTCTGACTTTTCTCCTGCAACACAGTGTGAGCTAAAAGAACAGCTGTTGTAACTACTACTGTGACTTCTGCTGTGGCAACGTAGAAAATGTAAAGTTCCCTGGTTCCCAAGACTAGTTCAAGTTTAGATCCTATTTAAAACTAAAATCTGTATGTTGTCATGTGCTATGTTGATACTGATGTAATTTTGAGAAATTGCATGTGAAATTATTTGGGAGGGTTGGGGAAACAAGTCACTAGAGATGTCTTAAAAGGAAATTGTTCTGCAGATAGTGCTATCTGATCTTCAGCTGAAAACAATGTTCCTACAGGGAGAGCAAAGATGGAAGAATGTTCCCTGGGTGAATTTGAAAATGGAATGGCTAGGAGTGATAGCATTGATACTATGTCTTGTGAAGTGTCCTTTACATCCTCCCTGCTGAACCAGATGGGATATTTAAACAGCAGACACATCTTCATTTCTTATATGGAATTGGTTTTAGATATAATTTTATATGTAGGCTATATCTTATGAAAATGATCCCTTTCACCAGAAGAATATAGAAATTTCTCATTCTTATGAAAGATAAGCAGCATGCTTTCTTTTGAATAGTGGTGGTGTTCTTAAATATTTTTGCAATTTTGCCATGTTAGTACATTCAGGGTGCATCTACCTAAATACATGATAGAAAGTAAGAAAATATGATCTGCAGAAAGAGTCTAGAGGCTCATATTGAACTTTCCCTCCCTTCCCTTCCCTTCCCTTCCCTTCCCTTCCCTTCCCTTCCCTTCCCTTCCCTTCTTTTATAAAATAAATAAAATAAATAAAATAAAATAAAATATTATTTAATTGTAAAGACAGAACCAGAGGGACCAAAAAGAGCTGTATTATCTCTTTATCCAGTAGAACAGGGCTGCAGACTTGGAGTCTGATGCCGAAAGGTACATGAAAGATCATAACAGAGAGGATCTCAAGCCCTCAGGGTGTATTTGTCTAATCGAAGAGCACTTGCTTCAAGTGTCTGACCTTCTGGGAAGACTAAATGGTGACCTTTGGTCAAAACCACCCTGCAGAAATTCTAAGCCTTGAAATCAGATGGTCTCTTATGGGAGACAGAAATCTATTACCTAATCAATGACAGAAAATAGCCTAAATCACATAATAGCTAATTTTAAGGAAACTCATCTACTGCCATACACACTCTCAGTTTTTCCCTGTTATAAATTTTTTTCTGGACTCCTGAGGTTAGTAGGGTTGCTAATGATTCTGAACTTGGCCTAAAACTCTAAGAATAGCCTAATTAGGAGCCTACTGTGATTTTCTGTATTACAGAAGTAATCTTGCAAGATTCTGTTAATTTTTTATTTTAGAAGAATTTTAGTAGAAAATAAAATGTAGCATCATTGCAACATCTTGTATTTCACAACTTTTCAGTTTAATTGATAAATTATACTTCAGAGGAGACAGAAAACATAGATAAGAACAAATCTGTCAGCAAACAGGATTTGCCTCTGAGGAGAAACAGATGAATCCTTTTTTCTTGATGGATATGTTTTTTACTCTTTTTCCTCTGCTTGCTAGTTATCAGCTTCTGTCTGGGGACCATGTCATGTAGTGAGAAAGGAGACCCACCAAGTGGAAGTGTTAGAGACTGCCTTTGATCATCTTTGGCGCACAGCTTCCCAGTCAGCCCTCTATTTGGTGCCAGATCTCATTCAAGCAAAAAGTCCGTCAATCAATCCCAAGGCATAAGAGAGGGCCAACAAATGATGGGTAGCAGAGAGGATACTTTAACTGTAACATCATATATACATTTTTTTGTCCTTTCTTCTTGAAAGCTATAGTAAAAGCCAGTGAAATTTTTTGAGGAAACACCGTGGGGTTGAGAGGAAAGGGGTCAGTAAACGTCTCTTGACGGAGAAGATGTGACTGAAATATTAACCTTGAATGTATACCTCTGGTAAGTTATGATGGAGACACTAGAGATTTAAAGAGCTAGTGAAAGAACATAATTTATTTAACTGAATGCAGGGTCCGTAGGACTTAGCAGAAGATTGAATTAAGTGGTTGGAAACTGATGTGTCCGGGGAAGCAGCAGTATAACACCCTGACCAGTGGAAAAAGGCTAGAAACAAAATTATAAACTTCTAACTCTCTAGATCAGAGAAGAGAATCAAGTATACTATAAACCATTATATAGTATAATGAGGGAATATAAAAAACCCTAGTTCTAGCAAAAGAGGAAAAAATTATCAGTGCGACCAAAACCTAGGGGCTAATGTAGAAAGGAAACGGAAGATAGAAGTCATACCAATGGAAATAAGAACACAAAGGTGGAAAAACATCTAAAAGTCATGTGTGCCAAAAACAGATCTATGTGATCAGGAAGTGAGTCTTCATAACAGAAGTGCATGCTGTCTCCTGGTGTACAAAATATGAGTAGAAAGCTGAAAAGGTCTGTGATAAATATGATTTTGTTGTTGTTGTTGTTGTTGTCATTATAACAACACAAATAACACCACCATGCTCCTATTTGGGTGTATGAAGCTTAAACACCTCAGAATGGAGAAATTAAGGTGATCTTCAGAATTCAATGAGTATTATTTAGGATTCAGGCAGTAAAATGGATATCATCAGCATGTCATTGTGCACATCTATGTTTTGTCCATATCTTGCATGTCATGTGCCATTCCAGTCCTCCTTGTTTCAAAAATGGTGTACAAGAACAGAAAAAGTGGTTTTGAGAGAGGTAATGTAGATTAGCATGTCAAGTATGACAAAGTAAGGTAGAATTTTTTATTCTGGGAGAGAAGTAATTAGGCAGTTTTGGTATGACAATAATATATGATGTTATTAGCTGCATTGAGGAGATGGATCTGGAAAGACACTTTGTTCTCCTTATTGATATCTGATTAGGTTGACATTTCGCTGAGAACAGACAAATGACTGAAACATCTGTACACGTATGTGAGGAGTGTAGGCAACAAAGGAGTGAAAAGAGAACAATCAGTGAAACTATTTCGTAACTGAAATCAAATGAAATATCATAGGACATAGAGGCAGAAGACGTGACATGGTTTTGTATGAAAACAGGAGATGAGTGAAGAAGAGGACTGGTTTTTCTTTCCTTAATATTTAAACCCTTGACAAATGGAAGATTTTACTGTAAGTGTCTTGGGATCAACGGCATCACAGAGAGCAGTACTAACAGTATTTAGTATTTATTCAGTTGGAACATATTTTATCACTCATAGCTCTGGACTGTTATTGTAGATGTTTAAGTCTCATTCATTGGCTGGATGGTCGCACTCAAAGAGTTGTGGTCAACGGCTCAATGTCCAAGTGGAGATCAGTGATGAGTGGCATTCCTCAGGGGTCGGTACTGGGACCGGCACCATTTAACATCTTTGTCAGTGACATGGACAGTGGGATTGAGTGCACCCTCAGCAAGTTTGCCAATGACACCAAGCTGAGTGGTGCAGTCAACACTCTGGAGGGGAGGGATGCCATCCAGAGGGACCCTGACCGGCTGGAGAGGTGGGCCCATGCGAACCACATGAAATTCAACAATGCTAAGTGCAAGGTCCTGCACGTGGGTCAGCACAATCCCAAGCACAACTACAGGCTGGGCAGGGAATGGATTGAGAGCAGCTCTGAGGAGAAGGACTTGGGGGTGTTGGTGGATGAAAAGCTCAACATGAGCCATCAGTGTGCGCTTGCCGCCCAGAAAGCCAACCGTGTCCTGGGCTGCATCAAAAGCAGTGTGACCAGCAGGTCAAGGGAGGTGATCCTGCCCCTCTAGTCCGCTCTTGTGGGACCCCACCTGGAGTACTGCGTCCAGCTCTGGGGGTCCCAGTCCAAGAAAGACACGGAACTGTTAGATAGACTCCAGAAGAGGGCCACAAAGCTGATCAGAGGGCTGGAGCACCTCTCCTATGAGGACAGGCTGAGAGAGCTGGGGTTGTTCAGCCTGGAGAAGAGAAGGCTCCAGGGAGATCTAATTGCGGCCTTCCACTATCCGAAGGGGGCCTGCAGGAAAGCTGGAGAGGGACTGTTTATGAGGGAGTGTAGTGACAGGACAAGAGGTAATGGGTTTAAGCTGAAGGAGGGTCGATTTAGATTAGATGTTAGAAAGAAATTTTTTACTGTTAGAGTGGTGAGGCACAGGTTGCCCAGAGAAGTTGTGGCTGCCCCATCCCTGGAAGTGTTCAAGGCCAGGTTGGATGGGGCTTTGGGCAATGTGGTCTAGTGGAGGGTGTCCCTGCCCACAGCAGGGAGGTTTGATCTAGATGGCCTTTAAGGTCCCTTCCAACCCAAACCATTCTATGATTCTATGATTAACTCTTATGACCAACACTGATATGTATTACTCCGTGCATCAGCACAAATTTTCTTTTTGATTAGTGCAGTTTGGTACTGTCACCTGGAGGGTTATCTGAATACTTGATGTATCCTTGGCCAAAAAAACCCAAACAAACCACAGTCCTGCAATTACTACCTTCTGTTCTTTCTGGGACTTTCAAGTCTGCTGAAAAGACTTGTTTTCAGGCACAATTGCAGTTTTAAAAGTCTGTGTTTCGGTCCTTTAGACATAAGTGAAACTAATCAGCCTTCAGAAACTGAGTACAGATCTTGTATGTCCTTACCTTATTTGTCAGTATCGTGAATGTACATATCAGCAAGCATTCATATTTAATCTTAAATCAGAGTTTTCAACAAATGAATTCGTGGATAAAAAGACACTTCTAAAAAGTGTATACTTCTGAAAATCTTTGCAGAAGTAGTTTTTTCTTTAAGATTTATTTTAAAGACAAAAAATCAACAGTCATCTTATGTGTTGAATACACTGAAACACACAAATCTGATAAGATGGTACATTCTAGTGAAAAGGAGAAATTTAGTTTCTAGAGCTTTCTTAAAGGGTGCCTCTTCAGGGAAGATATATTATCTGACCAGCCTTGTGTGATTTCTGATTCTATAAGCCAATAATAAATTTGCCTTAGAGAGTGGAATTTAGAAGCATCGACCACCAAATGCTGTGCTTTTGCTAAGAAGTTTAGGAAAAAGATAGCTGTCATAGTAACTCTCCTTCTTCTCCGCTGAAACTTATTTTCATATAACTCTGCATATGGGAGTTAGAGTGCAGCCCTTGTGTTTAGCATGTGTATGAAAGATGGAGTTAGAGAAAAGACAATATTAAGATAATGTGGTTTATTAAATGCTGATGTCTTCTTTTCCCTTCTACCTGCATACAAAGCTTTCTGGATTCAGCTCCATGTCCTCTGAAATTCTTTCCCAAGATATGCTTCTTCTGAATAAACTACGTAGCCAGTTATATTTATTTATGAAAATTAGTTCAGGGATGAAAATACACATAGAAGTGCAAACTCACAAAGATATTTTTGTTGAAACCAGTGTCCTTCCTATCCTGTCCTCTTGTTGTTCTTGCCACTGATTTTCACTTTATTTATATTAGTTTTTCCTTTTTCAAAATCAAAGTGTAAGACAAGAACTTTGACTAGTATAGTTCAGCATGATTCTGACTTCAGGGGAACTATGTAAGTTCACAGCCATCTCCTGATTTTGTTGTTGTTGTTGTTGTTGTTTTGTGCATTGTCACAGACAATTTGATTTGAACAATTCAAACTGTCTTGGGCTGAAACACTGTCATATTGACTCTGATTAAATGATGACACAGATACCTAAGTAATTGGATTGAATGTAGGTTGCAGTTTTTATTTACAAGCATGGACATGCATTGCCCAGTAGCTAGGGTTATACTGGCTTTTTTTGCGTTTAGCACATCACTCCCACTCTGTATATATACTTTTAACAATTTTCTCAGCTTAATTAAAAAGTATGAAGGGTAAAGAAAATTACTTCCTCACTGGATTCCATGGATTCTTATCCTCATTTTTCAGAGTTCTAATTTCACCAGCCTGTCCAGGATATTTTTCTCATGAAGATAGTCACATGCTTTAGCTTAGAGTACAGCAGCCTGCATGTAGATGTACTCACCTTTCATCTTGCTCCCTCAGTACTTTGAAAATGTTCAAAGAACAATATGGGTGCTTTACTTTGGTTTGGGCCAGTGGCCATGCAGATGGAAAGTATGTTAGAAGACACGAGGAAGATCAGATGACATCTTTTACAACTGTTTAGGCAGGAGAGACAACGTCAAAAGCACCAGCTGTAAACTAATTAGCAGGACTAACAGGTCTGTTATAAGAACTCTTCATCTTTGCTTAAGGAAAAGGTGCATGATACAGCTCGGCAGAGCTCTCTGAGAGCTTAAAAATATTGTACGAAAGGCTTAGATACCATTTGATAATTAAAAGTCTAACACTGACAAATGAGATCGAAATAAAGAGGGGGCTTACGGAGAGTTAATTAGTGAAAGGGTGGTCAATCCATTCAAGAGCAACTCTATTTCTCTGCAGTTTTGGACTTTTCTCTTTTATTGGTGTTTATTCTTTCTTCAAAGAAGGCATTTAAAATGAGTGACTGGATGGCCTTCTCATCTTCCATGAGGCTCAGTAAGTAACAGTGATCTGCACTTTTATAATGTGTTATACTTGTCAGATGATTCAGCAGAGTCTATAATCATGAATTACCATAATTATCAGTGATCATAGGACTCTGAAAATGAAACTCAATACTAGGTTTGTCATTACCTTTACGACCAGTTCTGTCTCATAATTTTCGTTACTATTCTAGCTTCTGGGTGTTTTGTAAATAAGGTGAAGCATACAAACATTTGAGTGGTACATTTCTGTGTTTTAGTGCAGTTGCATATGTCCAGAGGAATGGAGTTTGAGATAGCTTCTGAAGATGATCAGTGTTTAAGAGTGGAAGTTTAGGTACTGCAACTGGTATACACTTCTTGGATTTATTTTTATTTTTTAATCTTCTCAGAAGAAGAACTTAAAAACAATCAAGAAGCTAGCAAAACTTTCTCTGATTCTGGAGCTCACAAGAGATGCTACAGTTCACTTCATTTTGCTTTAGTATCTTTTTGAGTAGCTTTAGTGTCCTTTTACCACAAAATCTTTATATACATATATATAAAGTAGTAATATTGTGGGCTGAAAAACACAGCCTTGTTTCGAGGATGCAAGATTATCTTGTATTTGTGGACTGACCATGAGGTGGTGTAGAGCTTGATCCAGTATAAGACCTGCATGCAGCAGAGACAATGTTTACTCCATGAGTTCTTGGATACATTATTATTGCATGGCATAACTTATAGGCATGTAGGGTCTGGAAAATGCAGAGCATCTGTTCCCCTCAGGACTGGATTGTCACATGCAGCATGGAAGTAGTTTTTCATGAGAGGCTTAGCTACATGTAGAGAGTTAACATTTCTCACTTATTCTATGTGGGTTTCTGGGTTTTACAGTGCCATATGTGAGACTGTTGTTAAAGATATCATTAACAAATCGATACGCTGGTGGCAGTCACAGTCCATATTATAAGCATCCTATCACTCTGCATACTGTGAAAGATATCTAAGACCTGTCCCTAGTATCTACAATTAAAGCATAGCATTGGTCTTGTTTCATGTAATATTTTTCAGTATTTTTAAGAGCTCAAGATAAATGAGAATTATTTCTTTCTCCATGCACATTAGGGAAAACCATCTGTTAAGTACTAGGCATGTAAAGGCAAAAAAAAAAAAAATCTTATGCAACACTGTATGCATACATATATGTGTAATGTCTTTTAAATGAAACAAAAGAACAAAATTACTGCAGCTAGTCTCCTATCTTATCTGTATATCATCTGAAATAGTTGCTGCCCTATGTAAATACATCTTGTGTAATGCCACAGTATTTACATAACTATAAGGATTCACCTTTGTTAGAAAATACATCCTTGGCAGAGTGCATTTTGAATTATGTCAACTTATAGGACTTCCTGCAGATGTTGAAAAGAAAGAGAGAGGATCCAGCTGTTTCTGTCATTCTTTTGCACTACCTACTCCATTACTACGTAAAGAAATTCCTCCTAGTGACATCAAAGTAATCAGATCTTACCTTGTCAGGAAGACCAGATTCTTCATGAATTTTTACACAGAGTATGAGAGAACCTTTGCCAGGATAGAATAACTGAAAAAGTAATTGTCACTGACATTAAAGGTGAATTGCAAGGCAGAAGGGTATACCCAGAACCTTGGTTAGTTTTTACACTAATCTTTGATTTAACAGAAATACAGATACATACTGTTTCTTTGAATTTAAAATCTTCTGTCTACACATCACATCATTTATTGTTGACCACTTAATGTCAACATTTTTTCTGTAACATTATGAATTGAAAAGATTTCTTAGAAAATTGAACCCATTTGTTGGAAACTGGATTTAGTACATTTTGACCTGCTGTTCACGTTTTTTATGACTAAACAGCCTAAAACCATGAGTCTTATTGATCGGATCTATTTACACACCACTGCTGTCTTTTCGCTCTTAACATTATGTTCTTCAGGGGAAGAGGTCAGATTAAATTACTAACAATTTCAGCTTTGTGGTACTTCTCATTCACTGAGAGTCTATACAGATACACCAGCCTTTCTCCTGGTAATCCACCAGGATCTTTAGAAACAAGGTACATTTTTTGTTCCTAACTTACTTACATGAATAATTTAACAAGTCCTGAATATGATGTATTCATTACTTATTGACCTGTTTGGGAACTTTTACTTTAGTCAGTTAAGGGGCTTAATTTAAAAAAAACCAAACAAACAAACAAAACAAACAAAAAAACAAACAAAAAACAAAACCCAACAACATTGAAGTACCTTAAGCTTTATGGAATTCATTTTAACCATTTAGAAACAGGAATACTGTTCTCATATAGCAAAACTTGATTGTGCAAAATTTGGTAGAATTGTTTTTCTAATCAGATTTGTGTGCGAATTTTTTCTGTATAGAAAGTTTTTTCCATCAGCTGATTTATCAGAAATGCCCAATCCCTGTGTAGTATGTTGTAGCTGGAGGGAGAAAAAAAGTCAATATTCTATTTGGTCATCTCCAAGCATACAGCAGCATTTGTGTGTACTTACTGACCATAGCAATATTTCAGTACGTTATGGGAGGTGAAAGGATGGTGGGAGTAAGGTTGGAATTCTTCCATGGGGGAAGGCTATAGCAAAACTTTTATAAACATCAAATCCCAAGAAAGATCTTGCACGTTTGGGACTGAGGAAACAAGATACTTTCAGTGTAAAATAGGATGTTCATGTCATGAATTAGAAGCAGTCTCCTAACTAGTGAAATGGAAGAAATTTCATCTAGTTTGCTTCAGCTATTGCTATCTGCAGAAAAACTAAAAAATATAGCTGTCTGGAAAAATGGAATTTTATTTTAAAAAACATTTTTAAACTTTGAAGGGTGGTCTCTGCGACTAACTCATGGAAACATTGGACTTGATCTTTGAGGCCTGAGACATTCAAAGTAATCCATAATTTTGGTACTAGTTTCACTTACATAGAAAAATAAGTAAAAATTAATATAAGCATGGCAATTAGGTCAGTCATCAATTTTTGCTAGAAACATATCTTTTAATAAACAGCAGACAGTTCTATTTAAAACATAAATTTCTATTATTCCTACTGTTCTGAATTAGACAATTTTTAGTAATACAAATTTGCAAAAGATGTAAACTTTGTCTTGTATAATGAAATGCCCAAACTAGAACACATTCTTGATATCATGCTGGTAAACAGGTAGAAAAAAATCCCACTGGAAAAAATAAGTTGCACTCATGTAAAGTCACAATAAAAGAAATTCTACTCAAATTTATTGTACATGTGTGGTGGGTTGACCCTGGCTGGAGGCCAGGTGCCCACCAGAGCCGCTCTCTCACTCCCCTCATTCAGTTAAACAGAGGAGAAAAAGTATAACAAAAAGCTCATGGGTCGAGATAAGGACAGGGAGAGATCACTCACTAATTATCGTCACGAGCAAAACAGACCAAACTTAGAGAGGGAATTCATCTGATTTATTACTAGGCAAAACAGAGTAGAGGAATGAGAAATAAAATCAACTCTTAAAACACCTCCCCGCACCCCTCCCATCTTCCCGGGCTCCACTCCTGGCTTCAACCTCCTCCCCCGTCAGCAGCACAGGGGGACGGGGAATGGGGGTTGTGGTCAGTTCATCACATGTTGTTTCTGCCGCTTTTTCATCCTCAGGGGGAGGACTCCTCTCATCGTTCCCCTGCTCCAGTGTGGCGTCCCTCTCATGGGAGACAGTCCTTCACGAACTTCTCCAACGTGAGTCTCTCCCACGGGCTACAATCCTTCACGAACTGCTCCAGCGTGGTCTCTTCCATGGGGTGCAGACCTTCAGGAGCAAACTACTCCAGCGTGGGGTCCCCACAGGGTCACAAGTCCTGCCAGCAAACCTGCCCTGGCATGTGCTCCTGTCTCCATGGGTCCACACGTCCTGCCAGGAACTTGCTCCAACATGGGCTTCCTACTTGCCACAGCCTCCTTCAGGCGCCTCCACCTGCTCCGGCGTGGGGTCCTCCACAGGCTGCAGGTGGAATCTCTACACTCCCTCATCCTTCCTCCATGGGCTGCAGGGGGACAGCCTGCTTCACCATGGTCTTCACCACGGGCTGCAGGGGGATCTCTGCTCTGGCACCTGGAGCTCCTCCTCCCCCTCCTTCTGCACTGACCTTGGTGTCCGCAGAGTTTCTTACATCTTCTCACTCCTCTCTCCGGCTGCAAAAGCTCTAACTGTTTTTTTTTTCCTTCTTAGATATGTTATCAGAGAGGTGCTGATGGGCTTGGCCTTGGCCAGCGGCAGGCCTGTCTTAGAGCCGGCTGGCATTGGCTCAGTCAGACACAGGGGAAGCTTCCAGCAGCTTCTCACAGAAGTCACCCCTGTAACCCCCCCCACTACCAAAACCTTGCCACGCAAACCCAACACAACATGTTTCCACACAGTTTTGCATACTTTCACAGATAATAGAAAGAAAGCAAGCATCTATTTTCACTAAGCCTCTGAAAGTCTTCTACTCGTGGTAACCTTTCCTGTTGTAACAGTTCTTCTGTTTCTTATGACTTAGCCACATAATCAAGAGTTCAGTATGAAAAACACATGTAGGGAAGAGAGCTTGTATGTATATGGAAAAAGGAAAAAATCAAATAATGAAAATGCTTAAAACAATAAAATCCATCTAGTCAATGTCTAGTCTAATTGGTTTTGTATTCTTCGAAATCCCAGGTTTTCTATTTCATTCCTTATTTTAAAATTGAATAAGAAAATTAAGGCATTACATTTTTTTTACATGAAAGTGGGAGTAAGAACCAATCAATATGTGAAATAATTAGAGGCTTAAATGGAGTAAGTCCCTTGTCAATATAAAACAAACAAAAACACAACAAAATGAAATATGCTAATGTTAGCCAAATGGTTTAAATATTTTTAAATAGGCTTCCATGAATTGTTATATATCAGGGCAAACAAATTCTCTGGTAAAAGAAGATCCCACAATAAGTGGCAGAAGAACACTTTAATATTGATTTTAAAATGGCTTTAACTTCTGAGTAGAATTTTATCTCACTAGAAAACATGTAGGTAGAAAGAAATGTACATTTAAAAATATTACAATAATGCTGATACAGGATTTTGTACGATACTGACCTTTCTCCAAGTCATATTGGAAAAGTTATTCTTCACGATAAGCAGGTGGACTAATGTTTCAAAAGAGAAAATCTAGTGATTTTGACAAGATGACTGATTTTCTTCCCAGAAATAAATTGAAAGAATGAAAAAAAAAATCCAGGGAAAAGTGTTATCATGGAGTTGTGAGTAAAAAGTATATTTCTAAGCTTACATGCTTAGGTAATGCTTTTAGCACTTCTGCTATGGAAATGTTCAGGATATGTCTGCTTCATGCAGTGTAAAATTTTCTGAAGTTCTTGGCCACTAAATACTGAAGTGGCTGGTTTCTGCCTATTATTCAAACTGGAAATGTGGCCCGGTTAATTCAGCTCCCAGACCAGCTAATAGGCTTTGACTTTAAGTCTTGTTAATTTGGTAGCAGGCCCAGAAAGCAGTGTTCTAACTTTCACCCATACACAGGAGAAAGCATCTGAGGCTATGGGGAGGCAGATTTTTCTTGGTAGTTTGTGTATTACTGTGCCGCTCCACTGCGCTATGTCTCTGTATCCCCATTGAAACCAATTAGGAATCCTGTTGTGTGAAGCACCGTACAACTATGTCAAAATACATGAGAATAAGTAGACATGGCAGATAAAGGGAGAAGGTGCTACCTTTCAGTTTAAAAATGCACACATTTGAAACAAAAAGTCTCATGTAAATAAGGCTGGGAGTCTGTATTAGTGCTAGTCCTTAGCCCCTCTAGGAATCACCGGGACTGTGATTGTTGTGGGACAACCCATATGACCTGTAAATGGTTCCCCAGGAACCACCCTGGATCTGGAGTTTGGTATTCTTTGGCATCAGGAGACAGTCAGTTCCTCATTTGCTTTCATAAGACAGTGCGGTATTTGCAGCAGAGGAGGCTACCGAATCCAGGTCGCCTCCATACATCATTAGGTGCAACAGAGACAGTGCTGCACTCAACCTGGTGGCACTTACTCACAGGGCTGAAAGTTATATCTATCTTTGAAAAGCAAAAATACAAGAAGGATAAGATTTTATTTGATAATATACATTCAATTCTATTATTTTTATTTTTGAAGCTGTTGAAGATTTTGTAAGTTTAAATTCAGAGTGAAGATAAACTCTGTGGCTTTTTGAGGGATTATCAGATCAGGGAAGGGACGACTTCACAGGTAAAAATTTTTGGGTTTGAGAAAAAGATTTTTTTTTTAGGCTTTTTCTCCATATCCATAGAGAACACTCATTTACAAATGTGCTTCTTTAACACTACTTAAAAATGTTACAGTCTCAACAGGAAAGAATGGCGATGAAATTTTTTTCTCAAAGAAATGGAGTGAAAAATATGAGTACTTTGTGAAGGTCACCTGTCATCTATAGTAATAGACTCGGGGGCAGTATACAGTAGCAACTCTAGGAATCAGTATAAAATTACACCCTGAATAGCTTTAAAAAAAGGAATAACTTGTTCCTGCTTTCATCACAGGTCAGTTTTCATTAACAGACTAGAGCAGCACCTGCCACTTTGACTTCACTGGCATCTAAAATCTGTTTCTTTTAGCAAAGTTTTCAGTATACCTAAGCCATTCAGGTATCTTTAATCTCATATCAGAGTGAAACGTCTAAACGTCAATCCATCTTTGGGAAAAAAAAGCGTCTCTTGGTTTTCAGAGAGAGATCTAAGGTCAGGGTTGCTTTTGTATTAGTAGATCAATAATAAAGATAATCATACAGTGCTACTGACTTTTGTCACGTCTGACCTTGAGGTACTAGATTATTGCTCAACACCAGTCAGAAATATTTCATCCCTTCATGTTTGCTTCACTAATTTTTAACAATATACAGCAGTATCTTTTTCAAATATAAATAGAGATTGGAAGCAGAAAAGGTAAATAAAAGTGCCACAGTTATATAAACTGTATCAGATCAGACCTGAATGAAAGTCTCCTTGTGGACCTTAATAGGTATAATTTACACTGTTAACTAAGCCCATTACGGAAAAGTACAATTACTTTTCTATTATTGTGTGACAAATGTTCCAATATTTAGCAGAATTAGTTTCCAACCCCATCAGAGGGTACTTGAGTGGTTTTGGTTGGTTTTTTTTTTTTTTTTTGAGAAACAGCTTCTTTTTCTTAATACTGAAGCAAAAATTAAAATAATTTTAAGGATTTGGAAGTGAAATAGCTCCATCGTGTTGAAATATTACAGTGCTGTAAGAGAACTACAGTCACTGGGACCAAAAAAATTAATCACTGAAGAAGCACGGAGGTGAATTTTGAAATGGTATGTATTTTACTCCTACATTAATGCCTTTCAATTCATATATAGAAATAGCTTCCCAAACACTAGGTTGGAGATTTGGTTGTACTATATATGCATGACTTTTATTTGAAGAAAACAGAGGAAGACTGGCACATCTAAATTTTTCCAGTATCCACAGATGATGGTGCAAAGGTGGTTTGGCCACATCCCATGAAAATAACATCAGAGAAGACAGAGATCACTAGCCCAAACTTAAGGCAGTCTGTTATTAGCTTAAGTTATTTTGTTCTTTAATCAATTCCCTTCCTGGGAATTTTGAAAGATACATTTACAACAAAAGTATTCAGAAACAGGATTCCTGTATGTAGAACACTTTCAGGATTGGCTTTTCATGAACTTATTTGTACTTACACAAAAGTAATATTTAACCATTGCAGTTTTGTTCAGTTAAACCAAAAATTATGTGGATTCTCTAACTGTGGTAGAAAAACATCTCTAGATTGCAGCCTTGCATAAGTTTCATTGAGTACCTTGTCCTGTTCTACCATCATAGAATCATAGAGTCATAGAACGTTTTGGGTTGGCAGGGACTTTTAAAGATCATCTAGTCCAATGCCCCTTGCAATGAGTAGGGACATGTTCAACTAGATCAGGTTGCTCAGAGCCTTGACCAATCTGACCTTGAATGTTTCCAGGGATGGGACATCTACCACCTCTCTGGGCCATCTACCACCTCTCTGGGCAACCTGTTCCACTGTTTCAACACCCTCATCACAAAAAATTTCTTCCTTATAACTAGTCGGAATCCACCCTCTTTTAAAACTATTATCCCTTGTCTTATCATTACAGGTCCTACTAAAATGTCCATTCCCTTCTTTCTTATAACCCTCCTTTAAGCACTGAAAGATAGCAATAAGGTCTCCCCAGAGCCTTCTCTTCTCCAGGCTGAACAACCCCAACTCTCTCATCCTGTCCTCATAGGAAAGGTGCTCCAGCCCTCTGATCAGCTTCGTGGCCCTCCTCTGGACTCGCTCCAACAACTCCATGTCTCTCTTGTACTGGGGCCCCCAGAGCTGGACGCAGTACTCCAGGTGGGGTCTCACCAGAGCAGAGTAGAGGGGCAGGATCACCTCCCTTGACCGACTGGTTATGCTTCATTTCATGCAGCCCAGGATACAGTTGGCTTTCAGGGCTGCATGTCCCGTGTTTCATCTACCGGTACCCTAAAATCCTTCTCCCCAGGGCTGCTCTCAATCCCTTCATCCCCCAGCCTGTACTGATACTGTGGGTTGCCCTGACCCATGTGCAAGACCTTGCACTTGGCCTTGTTGAACCTTTTGAAGTTCACATGGGCCCACTTCTCAAGCTTGTGCAGGTCCCTCTGAATGGCATCCCATCCCTCAGGCATGTCAGCCGCACCACTCAGATTGGTGTCATCAAATACTACAATTATCAACAGGCAAAAAACATTTTCCTTTTAAAGGTTGCAAGTCACAGTGGCTAGAGCCAAGCTTTTGACCTTTATTTATGATGTCTCCCAGAGAGCTCTGGCTGAACTAGATCAGAGGATAACAAAGAGCAAGAATTAAAACAAAAAGATAATGTTACAGCAAATTCAAGAACTGATTAATTAAAGAAGAAAATTATCAACATATCTTTCAAGAAAAATAAACAAAATTGAGTCATTAACACACATATACTCACAAAAATCAACATGCCTGGGAAACTTTAAAATAACATGAACCAAATCTCATGAGTACAGTGATGAGGTAGAAAAGCTGGGGGGAAAATAGGCATAATTATACAGTGGAACAGGAAAATCTCAGACCTTTCTTCAAAGGAAAAGAAAAACAACAAACCAATAGCACTTAAACAATGCTTGAGTTTTACTAACTATAATTTATCACAAGTAGACAAAAACAATCAAAGTCTTAACAAAATAACAGAACTTGAAAGTAGATGTAAAAATTCAGAACATATTGAAAGGGAAGTAAAAGACTTAGGAAAAATGTATAGCTGCAAGAATTAGGAAATTTTAAAGTCTCATCAAATATGTCCAGTTAATTTTAGTGCTAGTCTCATTAAAAATAATAATAATTTTAAAAAAATAAAAACTCCCTCCTATCTTTTAAAGTTTGTTACTGGAAAATATTAGTTTCAGTGAAGTACCATGCTTTACGCTTGCTTCCCAGTGACTTCTGCTTTGTTAGACCCCCTGACAATGGAGAACCCCACACATAAAATAGCACCCCCAGGTCCCAAATACTTACGCTATACCAGGCCAGAATGACCGTGAAAGACTTTAGAAAAAAAAAATGCTCATGAAGAACAGAACTGTAATGTCTACTGGTAATAAATCTGTTTGTGATTTATCTAGAAATTCATTTTAAAATATTTGTAAGTTCATGGCTGTGTGATTCTGTGATCTTTTTTACAATGAGATTGATATTAAACATATGGTCTTAGTTCATCTGCATAATCTTATCATTTTTTCAGCATTTTATAAAAGTTATGCCAGACTTTTCAGTAAAATGACAAAGTAATTTACAAAAATGACCTTATCATGAGAAAATTCTTACAAAGCCTAGTAAATTAAAGATGGACTTGAAAATCTTTGCTAAATGTTGAAAGACAGGTTTAGGATTTGGACACTCGTCTCTCTTTAACTAATTTCCACTAACTTTCTCTTGACTGTCTCTCAAAAAAATGAGAGTATGTGGAGTCCTCTAAGTGGCTCAGACGTGTACAATTTTACAAAGCAGCATATGAAGAAACAATATCTATCCAGTAACAGACTTCCATTATGGAACAAAAGGCTTGATGGGGTGGTGAATTAGGAAACAGTGACAGAGAAACATAGAAAATCCAGGTGAAGCATGTTAGAACTCACTTCTGTGTTTTTCTGGAATTCTGAGTATTAGATTTCCTTTGAAGGTACAGAATTTGAGTGAAGAATGAAATCCACTGATGTGCTCTCTTCACAGTAGCTCTTGCCATCTTCCTCTTTGCCTGCACTTGGAGTAAGAAATAGTATCTTCAAAGGGAAGATTTAAATTGGTTTTGTATGTTTTGTTAGTGTTTTTTATAAGGTGGAAAATGTACAAAAATAAACAAACATATGCAGAAGAAAGAAAAAACAAAACAAAAGTCACTTGGATAGATGTACAGAAAAAAAAAACCAAAACAACAACCAAACCAAAACCTTTTACAACTGCTGTGGATTAACCCTAGCCAGCAGATGAACCCCACGCAGCTGCTTGCTCTCACCCCCACAGCAGAATGGGGAAGAAAATGAGAAAGGCAAAAGTGAGAAAACATGGGTTGAGATAAAGACAGTTTAACATGTAAAGCAAAACTGGCATGCACAAGCAAAGTGGAACAAGGAATTCATTCCCCACTTCCCATGGGCAGGCAGGTGTTCAGCCATCTCCAGGACAGCAGGGCTCCATCACGCGTAATGGCTGTTTGGGAAGACACATGCCAGCACTCTGAATGCTGCTGCCCCCCGCCCCCGCCCCCCCCCCCCCTTCCTCTTCCCAGAGCCCCTTATAAAGTGAGCATGATGTCATATGGTATGGAATGTCCCTTTGGTCAGTTGGGGTCAGCTGTCCTGTCTGTGTCCCCTCCCAACTCCTTGTGCACCCCCAGCCTCCTCGCTGGTGGGGTGGGGTGAGAAGCAGCAAGGGCCTTGGCTCTGTGTAAGCACTGCTCAGCAGGAACAGTCCTAGATTCCTATCTGGTTTAAGGTACAGGCCTTTCACTATATCACATTTGTATCTACTGCTTCTTTCAGAATTAGTATTTTACTGTTGCTCTCTACACTTTCACACTCCCATGTCACCTGTTCGTGTTCTATTTTTATGAAATGTATTTCCATTTTCTGATATATTGAAGTTTGACACAGAAAACATGCAAGCTAATCCAAAACATCTTAACTGTTTGTTGTTTTTTTTTAAACTTGCAAAGTGTAAACCATTTTTTGAGATTTTTTTATTTGTTTGACCACTACACCAACCTCTATCCTTGTAGGAAATAAATCTTTCAAGATGCATCCTTTCTCTGTGAATGTCTAAACAGCAAACATCCCAAACTTTGCATATAAGTCCAGTTCATAAGAAAAATATTTTCATTAGCTTGGCATATTCTTGGCCTCCATCTCTAGGAGAAAAAAATCCTTTTTTTGTCACATAATCTTCCACTCCTAGCGTGTTCTAACTTGAAGAATAATACATTAGTGTCTCCATTTTCACTTCTTTTTTTCACCAAATCCTTTTTCATTTCCAGACCAATTCCTTTAAATTTCTTCTAGCATCAGTACAGGAATTAGTATCAGAATCTCAGCCACCATGTTGATCCTTTGTAATACAGAATTCAAGCCATGTAAATCTGGTTATTCTTAAAGTCAGTGAGAATCTTAGGTTCCATTTGTTTATTCTGCTATTTGCAAATTATTATTCTGAAACTCACTTTGGGCATCTGATTTAACTCTGAGTCATGATATTTGGGATCTAGAGAATCCCTAGAAGCACAACTTGGTAATGATTATATGTAACGTTGAAGCAATACACAAAAGCCTTCTGGTGATCCCTTGTGACATAACCCAAAGCTGAAGCCAGGGGTGACGTGATTACTTCAGTAATCACAAGAAAGCTATAAACACCATTTTATTTTTGCTCTACCATGTTACCAGCCATATAACATACAAGTTGAACAGACAGTAATATTCAAGTTATAAAATAACATTACAGACAGCTGTAATGTAACATAACTTAGCTGATGGAGGGAGTACATTTGAACATCAAATGCATTTCAGTGTGGAGGAAAAGCTATTTTTTGTATTTTTTTACAAGAAAAAATGTTTATAAATTCAGTGTAAATCTGGTATAAGTGAAATGAGAATGGAGGCATTGGTAGCATCATATTTCTTAAAAGAAATTAACATCATTAATTTAAATGAGTTATTTTTCAAGTGAAAGTTACTAGTTATTATCATTTTAGGGAATGCAGTTGCAGATGCTCAGCAGCCGTGTCTGTGCCCAGGCTCATACTGCCTCAGTCTTGACCCGACCTGGACCCATGCACGTGGCTTGGCAGCTTGGCCCTGGGTATGCCTTGCCCCAGTGGACTTACCAGGCTGCCACTGCACCGCGGCTGGCCCTGGCCGCTGTCTCTGGGCCTGATCCTGACCCTGAGTGGCTGCCTCAGTGCCCTGGCTCTTTGTCAGATGAGGACATCTCCCTGCCTGCCCGGCATTCACCCTCAGCTCCTGGCTCCCTGCCCACAGGGAGCAGCCAGACTTTGACCCTCCCTAAGAGCAGGTTTGGGAAAGCAAACTGTCACTGTAATGCAGAGCGGCCCAGTATATTATCACCGATGGCAATCAGAAAGCAGGTATTGAAGGAAAGAGCTAATCTTTCCATTGTACAGTTTATAGCAATGAATAGTTTAAGGACTTTTTAACGTGGAAGTTTCACGATGACAGCAATGCTTGTATATCTGAATAGGATCAACTGCTGAGTGATGATATAGTTCAGTTTTTTGGTCAAAGTACTTTTAGCTTCCACATGATTCTTTGGCAGTGTATTCCACTGCCTATTTTCACTATTTGTGGAAAAGCAAGGCTTGTTGTTTGTTCTAAAATTGCTCTGAGACAGTGCCAGCAAATGACTTGTGATCATCTTTTCCTAAAACAAAGTACAGCCTATTTATCATTCATTTTATCTAAGGAGATCTGTCTGCTTAGGAGATATTTTTTACAACATTCTTCATTCCTAGAAGTATATCTAAAATATATATTTTATATATTTTTCTTTTCATATCAGATCATTTAAAAGATCCTGTGTCATTCATCTTCAGCAGTACCTACAGAAGAATTAAGATATGACAAAAAAGCAACGAAAACAGGCAAAACAGGCCACCCAGGTAATATACTAGTTGTTTCCCTAGATTTGTTGAGGATTTTGTCTCTAGTTTCATCAGACTCTTTTTATGAAACATGCAGAAACGATGAGTACCTAAAATCTAATCAGGGCTTGCTTGCAAGAGTTGTTAGTTCATGATGGAGGGGAAAAGTTTGAAAACCCTGAGAGAGGGAAAAAATTCCCTCTGAATTCTCTCTGAATTTCCTCTGAATTCTTATCAAAATCTTCTTCTCATGCTTTAATATCACCTTTAGAAGTACATGCTTAAAACTATAATGTTTTAAAAAAGAAAAATGAACACAACTGGATTTGTAAATAAAGCACCATATATTTCTGTATTATTTCTACTTGATTTACTTTGATGGTCTCAGTAGATATTTCTGATCCTGTGATGTCTGACCGCGGAGGGATACCTTGAACAACACTTTTACTTATTTTTTCAAAATGTGGAAATAGATGGGTCAGAAATAAGAAGGCAGAGCCCGTTGTCTAATATTCCAAAGCCATTCAGTGGCTGAAATGAAATGACTTGGATGCTATCATTTATCCATGTTCCACAGTTAAGAGAATAAGCTTGGGAAGTGACAGAAAATGTGCATAAATTACATACTATTAAGAAAGGGTAATATGACCACATGAATTTATGCAACTGAAGGAGTGAGAAACACTTAATCTCTTTTTATCTAAAAACTCACTTCTGCAAAACAAGACAGAACAGTACTAGCATACCTTTGACATGTAATACACATATTTGATAGAAAGTGCTTTACCTTACAAATTTAGTACAATAACAATCACAACAAAAATGTTACATGAGCGATAAATGAATGTGCTAGAAGTAGAAGTAATTAAGGTTCCCCTTAAAGATGTGTTTGCCTGAGCATGGTTGTCACTAAATTCAGTATTGTCCATTTTATATATTGGAAGATAAATAGATAAATAGAGAACTCCCCTGAATTCCAGATTATTTTGTTACATTATTTAAATACATATGACATAAAGATGATGTAGTTCTTTTTAGCAGAATTTGATTAAATAAAAAAGACCTTAACTTCTATAAATTTTAAGAATGCACTAGAGGTATAAACATCAGTAGTATAATACTGCCTGAGAGTATCATGGTATGGTAGAGAAAGGTTGGAACAAGTCATTATCTTCTGTTTCCGTTCCCCTATCACAACCCCAAATTTTCACTTCTGCTGAATGTGCGATTACAGCACATGTGGTTTGTGAACCATTAATCTTATCCATAAAATAATTTACTACTGAGCAAAAAATTTTGTTATTGTTCTCAGCTGCCTTTTCCAGTTTAGCAGGAAAGGCTTCTGCTTTCAGCTTTTGAGTTGAAGGTTCAATCCCAAGCAGTGTCTGAAATGGCAGTTACCTTACGGGAGTTAGTACACAATGGATTAGGGACCTGGATTTGATGCACTTGGGATAGTTACCACAGCTATTGCAAGCCCCCATACTGGATGTTCGCAACATGTTCCACGTGAAAAGTACTTCTTTAAGACAGTAAGGGATGACTTGGCTTTTCCCTCCTGAAACTCACATTGAAATCACCTCTCTCCTTTCCAGCACAAATAGGTATATTCTAGCTATTATTTGGCACTAGTTTAGCTTTCTTATAAGACCAAAGAGTACTTGGGATCTTAATGCAAGGGTTAAAACAACTTTAATTTTCCCACAAAGTTAAATGGATTTTTACCTTAGAATTTTTTTCCAGGGTCTGTTAACTTGCATAATGAGGTTCTCCATCTACCAGGTCTGTAGTGGAGGATTTGTATTCTAGCCTACTACTAAAGTTAATTGGTGTCATTTTTATATCCACAAATATGTTAGTGGGGGAATAAAAATGAGATTCAACTAGTAACTAAACTACTCCACATACAGCCTTATTTGTGGTTTTCAACAGAAATAGGACAGATCTTAAATAAAGTGATATTAATGGGACCTGCTATGAAACTTCCCTTCATTTGTGAATTAGGCAATACAGCATGGATGAGCACAGTTTTTTGTGTTGGTTTTATGTTATTTTTGATGAAAGAACATAACACGTACATGGAAGAAATAATTTCACTTGCTACAAATTCAGTAACAGCTGCAGTCTGACATGAGCATCTCTGGCTTAACTCGATAGGCCTTTGAGTGGATGCTTTCTTTCTAGCACCTTCCTAGATTCTCTCTTGGGTACAAAGTTCAAAGCTACCTTTTAAAAAGATGAGGAAGGTAGACCTTGTTTGTTTGTAAGAAGAAGAAATTGAATCATAATACATTTCTTTTCGCCACTTCTTTCACAGGTGGTATACTTAACTTTTCCTTGTTAATATGAGATTAAAAAGGATTTTACTGTGTCTTAGAAAAATCTCTGTGGTTTGATACAAAGATTCTCCAAAGCTGTATTTTTTTCTTTTTAAATAAGATCCAGTATTATCCTTCCTTTGAACTCCTACATAGTTGCTGACCAAAAAGCACTTGAAACTTTGTAAACACAGCAGATCTCCTAAGCCCTTGGAGTTTAGTAGGGATGATGAAACACTTTCTACTTTGGTGGCAGTGACAGTTCTATGTCTTTTTCAAGTAGAACCAACAAGCCAGCGTGGCATATTTTCATCTTCAAGTCACAACACTTAACAGAAACAAGCAACAAGACCCTCAAATTACATTTACACTGAAGTAGCAAGACAAGTGTAATCTAACTATGAAAGGAATGGTACACTCAAATGCTTCAAATACTGCAAACTCATCCCAAGTATAATTTGTGTTGACTAGATTTGAACAGAAGAACAGTCATGCAAACAGATATAGTCATTACCTACAACTTTAAATACACCTAGCATTAGACAACCTTCTACAAACTGTAATGCAGATTTTGCTACAGTAACAGGAAATGCCTTAAGTGTGAATATGTGATTACATTTTTTCATATGGCTTAAAGTGTTTTATATTTGTACAACAAAATGCATATATATGCCATGTGCATATGTAGGACGTATAGATGAGAAATAATGCATAACTTCTATGAACATGTCTCAGGAATTTAATAGGACCCTTTCCAGTGTTTGCAATCGTTTCCTTTCTTGAGCTAGCTGACACTGAGAAAATAGGTGAGGAAATGTTTCAGGCAGCTTAATTTTCAAATATTGCAATATTTCTTTTTATTCCTTCCATTTTTTGTTTAATTATATACAATGAAGAGTTTGATGATTCATATTTCCATCAATGTGATCACAGACAAGGTAATTTAAAGATAAGAAAATACTCTTAAGGAGAAATAAAATTAAGAAATACGTGTTTAAATATGTTTAAATATGAAGAAAATTTTTGCTAAGATATAGCTGATGTTTTCATAAAGAATCTTCCTGATTTTGTCTCAGTAGAATTTCAAGATACCAGTAAAGAAAAATAAATGGCAAATTCTATTATTGTTAATGTTGAACTTGATGTAATCTTTTAAAAAGTATTCTCTGCAAGGTAACTCCATTCTTGCAGACAATGGGACATTATGGTTGAGGACAGCATTGATAATCTAAATTAAAATTATAATCCACTATTTTTAATTTTTATCTCATAATAAGCAGTACAAATAAAATGAAGTTCATGAGTGGCAAGTTCTGTATTTCATGAAGACTGAGAGATGTGGCCTACTATACCTGTTCACATGATCAGGTGGTTGGCTTTTCTTACAGATATATAATGAGGAAAGACTGTATAAATCCTATAGATATATAAGGGAAAACTGAAGAAAAGGGAAGGGGGAAGAGAGGGGAGGGGAGGGGAGGGGAGGGGAAGGGAAGGGAAGGGAAGGGAAGGGAAGGGAAGGGAAGGGAAGGGAAGGGAAGGGAAGGGAAGGGAAGGGAAGATAGCTGAAGATGGAGTATGCAATTACATTCATTACAATAATGAACTCCTAAACCAGGGTTAGGACAGGGTTGCTTGCAGATTCTCCCATAAGGAGCAATGCAGGTTAGAGTTGCTTGCAGATTCTCTCTTAAGCAGAGACACTGTGTTACCTCCCTTCCTGTTACCTGAAACACCTGGACAATTACATGAAATTTTAAGGCCCATTATCTCCCCAGTAACCCTGCTACTTATTTAGCTCTGTCATCACTTTTGTTACTAAGAACTTGCTGCCAGCACTCAGCAGAAGCCCTATGGCCCCAAGGAGAATGAAGGGACTGCAGGCTGAGTCTGTGTCCTGAAATAAGAAGCAGGGATGTACTCGGAAAGAACGCCTGCTTTCTGCCTAAGTATGCACTCTGACAGGTAACTGTTAAAAAACTGCCCCAAAAAATGCTTTTGTAAAAACTATTGGCATTATTGAAGGCCAACTTTTTATAAGACTAGTACCATTTCCTAAATTTTAAACAAATTATTGTGGATGACTTAATTAGTAACATCCAGTAAAACATCCAGTAGAGAAGATAATTACTTGATTGTCAAATGGAATAACAACAGTTTTCCCTGCAGTGAAATCTCTACCACTGTAATTAGGTTATGTCATACTTTACCCTGAAGAGAATATTAAAAACACAAGACCAGCCAGTTCCATCCACTGTATTTTTCTATTTATAGCATAGCGCTAAATTGCTGCCTTCATGATGCAGCAAAGACATCAATAACAGAATAACAGCTCTTCTGCTGCTCAATTAAGTTTGCTACATGGATATTAATGTAAATATGGATCTTGTAAGAGAATTCTGTTGACTAATCATTTGTGGAATAATAATAAAAATTATACAAATGAAGAGTTCTAAAAGAAAAAATAACACAGAAGAAACACATGCAAGTAGGACAAAATAAAGTAGCAATAAAAATATCCGCATGGGATATACATATATTGACACATTGGGTGAATTGCTCATTTCATTTTTTTTTTTTCATTTCTCATTAGTTCACTATGCAGAACTAAAAAAAAAAAAAAACCCAACAAAAAAAACCAAAAAACCCCCACAAATAAACAAAAACCCCCCACCTTAACAACACCACCGTTGGATTATAGTTTGATGTGATAAGAAGAATTGCCTACCACCTATGAATCCATTTTGCAAAAAAGAGATACAAAATTATTTGTTTAGATCTTAGCACCTGTTTGTTTGTGTTCTTTTTTATAGATAAAAAATGTTATTCATTGGTGTGAATACTGTTTCGTTTTCCATGTATATTTGATAAATAAGGAAACTAGATGCTTTTATACCTAATGTAAAGTCATCCTGCATTTCTTTTGCCTAGAAAGCCAGATTGTATTGCTAAATGAATCACTTAATGGAGAAAAATTTACCAGAAGAAAATGGCTTTGCAAAGTCTTCAGTGAGTTAGGTGAATCTTAAAATGCTTGATTTTTTTAAAATGGGAAACATCAATAGCTTCATTTTCTCCCTGAAGTAAAGGTAACAGTTAGGGAGGCTTAGGGTTCAAGATTTGAGCTTTCTCTTAAGAAAATGAGATTACTTTGTAAAATAAATTATAAAAAAGCATAAGCACAAGACATAGTCAGGAGAGGGTGAAAAGGGACTTTGGTTAGATTTCTGTTCTGTTTTGTTTTCTTTTTTCTTAAATGTTTTGTGGAGCTTTTGTAAGTGACATGTGAACAAGCCCTCTCCCCCAGTCTCAGAGGGCTCCAATACCAAGCTGAGAATGGATTAATAAGGATCTGGATTTTTTTATCTGACCAGTAGTCCATGTATTGAGGACCTTTGACTTGACAGAGAAATGCTTCTAAAGGATTTGTTTGTTTAAGGTTACCATATTAAATGAAACATCATGATCTTTGGAAAAAGAGGGAAACAGATAATGCATATGACTGGCTTAGAAGCTGTTCCGTCTAACAGGTGAGGTCATTTAAGAGAGATCAAGTAATGCCAATGACAGCTAGAAATGCAGTATAATGTCTTCTTTGAAAATTACACAAAGCAGCCTACTTTTCTATATATTTATATTGGATAACTGGAAAGGGCTAAGAGGGAAGACATCACCCCCATCCTCACTGCTTTCTGAAAAGAGACTAACTTTTGTGTAATAGTGCAAAAAGGAAATAGAATTTCAGATTAAAGGTCTGACATCAAGCAACCTCTGTGCTGAAATTGACTAACACACTATTATTACTACTTATATTTCTCTCACTATTGCCTTGCTTCTCAGTTCTCTTCCTATTGAAAAGCCTGTCCTTGCACGAGTTTCAAGTCCATCAAGTGAGAAGTTTTCTGTAGCATTGTATTCCACTTTAATAAATAGTTTATTCCATGTAAGTGTCACCTTTCTAAATACCCAAAATTTGTTTAGTAACTAATGATTCATTCTTTTTTAAATTAAGCAAAGGGAACACAGGTAATTATTACTTCTTAATTATCTATAAAAGTAGGAATTTATTATCAGATACCTCTAGACTGAAACAAAGCAAGAGTTTAACTGTGTTCAGGGCAGACTACTATGCAGTACAAAGTAGAAACTATTGTGTTGGATAGTTCAGTCATAACTTAGGAAAGCAAAGGGGAAATTCCCATTCTATATTTGGTTAGAACAATATGATTGATGTCATCTTTATGGCGAAAAGCTCCAAGGAATTCTTCCTTGTCATGGATAAGCAAAAAGTCAGTTTTATATGCTGTTCAAAAAGACAGCCTCTTTGCTACCACAATGCCCTGTAAAACCTCAGTTCACTTACGACTCAGAGGAATGTCAACAACAATGCTCTTAGACTTTTTGCTGGAAGCTTCATATTTGAAGTCCTAGCACAGTGCAAGTCTACTCAGTGTATAAAATTCAGTGGGTTACTGACTTGAGGTGACACAACTGTATGCCACAATTTATTACGTGGCATGCAGGTTTTAACACTTTAGGCAACAGTGCTTTGCAGAAGTTTGAAGGGAATCATTTTTCCAAATCTAGAGTGAGAAGACACCAAAGGGAGACAACGTTTAATGATACCCTGGTTCTCAACCGACAAATCAGATAAAGCTGTGAGGTTATGAAGTAAGATTGACAGTGTTAACAAGAAGGATAAGCCATCGCTTCCACCCTGAAAGTCTTGTAGACATGGAACAGTAATTCTAAGACAGAATGGTTCCCTGAGGCAGCAGGCCAAGGCACAAGCACCATCACTATCTTGAACATAAGTAACAGTGCTAGTGTCAAAGACATCCTGACAGTTTACCAAATGCTGTTGCTATTGAAAACTATTAGTGCATATATACTTGTTTTCAATCCTCAGGGATTAGTAACAAAGATTCTCATGTATCTCAAATGCTATTTAATATTAAATCCCAGCACCTCAAATTGTCTTTGGAAACTCATCATCTGGCATACGTGTAATTATGACCTCCTCTATACTAAGTGCAGTTGCTTATCGATGGCTTCTGTGACAAAAATTCATAAAGTTTTCCAAATTTGTTTCTAAGTGCCATGGTTATACATAGCTTTAATAGTGAATGAAAAATTTACACATGAAAATATGCTTGTAAATTTCCCTTTCGTAAAAGAGCATCAGTGTTTTGCACTAGCTACTGTTTTGACAATGAGCTGGATTAATCTCCAAGTTACCACCATGGGCCTCCCTCACCAATGTGCACCAACCAGGACCCAAAGATAGTAGTTCTGAGATAGTTCTGTCCCTATGTCCACACGGGCCTCTGTTTTACTGCTGACACTACTAACAAGGATGACAGCTAAGAGGAATTATGAAGGTAACGTTGCTTTAGCACAGATTTCTGCCTTCACAGAGCAGCACTGAGAGCTTTTTTTCATACAAGTTACTGTGCAGCACCCTTATTAAAACATGTTCAGTCATTATCAGCCAAAGCAAGATCAGAGCCATTGACCTAGTAGTGATGGAAGACTCTGTATTGCATTATTCAATTTACCAAACACTTTTCACCCATAAGAAGATCTTAGCACACACAATTGAATCTGATCAACCCCTCCAAGATATCCTTACAAGAAAAATAATCCTTCTTCAGGTTTTCCATCCTGTGAGTAACCCTGTGCTGACACTCATTGATCAGCTATTATGGCTGAAGTGTATGCTGAGTTTGATATTTTCTTCACCTGACGAGCAGAATCTTCTTGCATATTTGTATTTGAGAGGAATATCTGGCCAGAGGATGTAAAATACTCCTTTTTCCATAGATGATTGTTCTCAAGATTAGTGTTCTGACAAGTAATGTTATCAGCTAAATTACTGAACCTGTCTGCAAAGATCCTGAGGGGCTACGGATATGCAGAAAGATATTCTTAACCCTTTGCATTAATTCTGAATAAAACAAGACAGAACCTTATAAATATGACACTGTAAGTGAGTAATGCTAGTATGCTTTCTCATAACCTCAGACTCTGTTTTCTTGCAGTTCATGTGTTATCTTTTTCCTTTTTTTTTTTTTTTTGGTCTAAATTTGCAAGATCATATTTATATTGACTGAACTTTGTGATGTGAATATTTTATTTTCCCAGGTTTTGCAATAATACTGCCTTTTTCTTTTCTACATGAGTATTTCAGTAGGAATTTGTTTATTTGCTTTATTTGCTATAGTTCCTGATTAGAAAAATGCATATCTGTTATTTCTTAGGCTGGAGCATGTGGCCTACCATTCAAATTGTTGGGAGACTTTGAAAGAATGATGGTTTTTTGTATTTTCCCTTCAAAACATTTTTTCTTTATTGTTTGATCACTTCCAGATATGATAAAGTTTTAATTTGAAATATTTTCTGAATAAATATTTGACATTTTCAAGTTAACTGAAGATATTTCATATATGAAAATAAAACAAAAATAATTTTATGTGTGAACATCCAAATATGTTAAAAAGAGCTGAGGTTGATTTAGATACTGAAGTTAAATATGAAACATTTCAAGCTAATTGGGGTAAATGTAAAGACAAGATCAATGAGACAAAGGACAAAAGGTTTTGCAGCATTCAGGAATGAGAGGAATTAATGGTAAGTTTCAACTCTCAGTAAAATACTTTTGGCTCCATGGCAGCAGAAAACCAGTGCTGAAATGTGACTTCATGTCTTCTTTTTGCTTCTCTCTCCTGACAGGAGCAGTCTGCTCTTAGCTGAGCTCCTCTGTGGATGCTCAGAAGAAGCTTCAAAGTCATCTCCAAGGAATTAATCTCCTTTGACCAGTTTTCTTACCCTGCAGAAATCTGGTGCGATTTCAGGAATGATGCCAACAACCATCACAGATTATCAGTTTTTCCCTTTCTTGCTCCCACCTCTAAAACTCTAGCTCGTTATGTGAAGAGTGCAATACAAATAGCAGTTTCCCAGCTTCACCATATGTTGGGAGAAGAAGTTTTACATCTTCTACAGTTTTGTGTGCTTATCCACATACTTTCTTCGGTGCAGTGAAGGTGAAAGTGAAGAAAATAATTGTCAGGAACAATAACAATATTTTCACTCTCGAGAGAAATGAGTCAACACCACAAGCCAGCTTAGTATTTTACTGCACTGTCTGACGTCCTTCCTCCCATACTATGCCACAAAAATCCCCTCAGTGTTTGTCTGTACTATTTGTGCTTCGTTTCACCTTTGACCTTCAAAAAAGACACATGCAAAAAGATCTGTACTCCCAAACAGAGTCTCAATGGAGTCAGTAGGGGTTCAGGCAGGCAGAGCAGCACATTTTCATGCACTGCATTGCTGGATCTGCAGATTGGAAATCCCCAAAGGAAAGGAATTTATAAAGGTATGCTTCCTGAGGAAATAAAAAATATTTTATCTCAGCAAAACCTGCTTGTGTTATACATCTCCTATAACAACGCTGTGCTTTAATGGTGGCTGTGTGCTGAAAAAAAATTTAAGTGTCCTAAATTACCATTCAATAGACTATAGGCTGCCACTATGATATCCATTGGGTATGAGGCTTTGGGCACCGCGGTCTAGTGGAGGGTGTCCCTGCCCATGGCAGGGGGTTGGAACTAAATGGTCTTTGAGGTCCCTGCCAACCCAAACCATTCTATGATTTTATGATTTATGGCACAGTTCATTTATACATACAGACTACAGGATCTGTCTTGAATATATGTACTAATGGTAACAGAGCACTTTTGTTTGTACAATTTAGAAAGAGTAAATCATGTAAAGATTCAGAAAACAGTCCAGAAAGACTACTAGAGTAATTTAATATACAGAAAGATCATAAGAAGCATCTATTCAGACAATGAGGAGAACTTACACTATCAATATACTAAGATTTTTGAGAAAAATTATGTAGTCTGCAACTATTGGCGCACATATATGATGTAGTTTTCTGAAAGAAGGCACCTTTGTCCTTATGAAAACAGTCTGAGCAGACTATATACTGATTGTCCCATCACATGTAAAAGTTGGACTTTTCTTAGTTCTCCCATCATTAAGATGTCAGGGCATTTTCTCATACCATTTTGATCCATTCCTACCCATTATTCTCTTAGTACACTGCCCAGTCTGTCATTGTTCACCTTTACGTACAGAAGCTCTCTACTACTGCTACTACTACTACTACTACTACTACTATTATTCCCTTTTCAGTACTTGCAAGTTAGCATTTCCCGCCCATAGACTTTTGCCTTGAAATTCCTGCCTTGAAAAGGGCTTTTTTCTCAGACCTAGACCTACCTGTCTGCATCCATACCTGGGCCCATGTGTACTTTCCCAACGCTGCACAGAGCCTTAAGTATTTTAACCTGTGTAGCATTAAGGGCCTTCCCATTTGCAAATCTTCAGCCTGCCTTTCCTCTGAAGCTCTCTGACTTTTTACCCAAGCTGCTTTACCCAAGCGTTTTCCAAAGCTCCTGTGCAGTTCTTCTCCCATGTTTTTCTCATGAGGTTTTGCACCTGCAAACCTCAATTCTCTCACTGCTGGGTTCTCATGCGAAGTAAATTTCACTGATGTGAGAATCACCCCTTTGTTCCTTCTTTTTTCCTACATCCTATTTTGCAGGGTTTAGTTAAAGAAACTCAAAACTTAGTAACAACGTAGTGGTCATTGAAATACGCAGTAAGCAGTACCTAATAATACGTATGTGAGAGAGCTTAGGAGTTAATTAGTACATAATACTCATGACTGATGAAGCCTACTGTAATCCACACTAATATCATCATAAGCAGGAACAACCCAATTGAGTAGGTCTCAATGAAAATCATACGGTACTAGAAAAAATTGTTGTAAAAGTCAACATTCTCATCACCTTCAGCTTCACCACCTGCTGCACTGGAGGGTATGCACAGGGAAGAGATTACATCAGTGCTTTTCCTGGCTAGTCCTTGGGAAACTTATTCCTTTTACTTTCCTTTGGGGTTTTTGTTTGTTTGTTTGTTTTATTTTTCCCCAGAAGTAACTTTCACTCTTAGGATTGATATCAATGATGATCCATTTGAGTAAATCTTTGTGCACATAAGTCTGTGTCAGCACCATTATGGAAAACAGATAAGCAAAGATTCTGGAATTACCTCAGTAGCAAGGAAACCCCCTGACAGCCACCCTGCTTGATCAAGGCCTGGTCTGCAATGGGTGAGCACAGAAAAAGCTAAAAGTAATAAAATGATGGATGTGGTTTATTCTTGCTTTCCACATGCAGACAACAGCAGGTTACAGAAGCTGGTATCAAAAGTTTGTGTAAAGTACATTGCCAGAGTACTTCATGATTTGGCACTCTCAGCTCTTGCAGGCATCTGAGCAAACTCCAGCTGCTGCCGCTGCTACTAGTATAGTTTGAGAGCCACACGGCCATCCTACTCACATCTGTGCCTGCAAACATTGCAGAGGATGCAGCAGGCAAACAGTATCTTAGCAAGGAAGTACCTTAACAGGCTTCTAGCCTGACATGAGGAACCTCCACCCTTCAGTTATCCAGACATATATACCAAAATTATGCTTCTAATTCAATAACCAAAGCTGATCTGACAAAAGATGATGTTTCATAAAAGGTAGAAGATGCATGGATGCAGATTATGAATTGTGGTCCTAATGATTTCATTGGTCCTAATCACTGAGATACAAAATATTACTTGGTCATCTTATCACCTTTTAAGCAGGTGTCACACACCATGGGTTTGCAAATGTGTGTGGTTTATGTGGCAAGGTGGTGGTAGCGGAGGAGGGGGGTGCAGGGCAGTCTCTGTGAGAAGCCGTTCCAGCCGGCTCCAACTCACCCAACAGCAGGGCACAACTAAGCCCCTCAGCCAAACTGCTGACATCTCCAGGAAAACCTACTTAATAAAGGGTAAAAAAAATCTGTGCAGCAGCTGTGAGAGAGGAGTGGGAAAAATGTGGTAGAAACAACTCTGCAGACACCAAGGTCAGTGAAGAAGGAGGGGGAGGAGGTGCTCCAGGCGCCAGAGCAGAGATTCACCTGCAGCCCATGGAGAATACCATGGTGAAGTAGGTTGTTCCCCTGCAGCCCATGGAGGACCCCACACCACAGAAGGTGGATGTGCCCTGAAGGAAGCTGCAGCCCATGCAGAGGCCATGCTGGAGCAGGTTTGCTGGCAGGACTTGTGACCCCGTGGGGGACCCATGTTGGAGCAGTCTGCTCCTGAAGGACTGCACCCCATGGAAGGGACCCACACTGGAGTAATTCGTGAAGAACTGCAGCCCGTGGGAAGGACCTCACACTAGAGAAGGGGAGTGTTAGAAAGGAGTGGCAGGGACGCAGCGTTGAGAACTGACTGCAAGCCCCTTTCCCTATCCTCCCTGTGCTACTTAGTACAGGGAGGAGGTAGAAAAGTCAGGAGTGAAGTTAAGCCTGGGAAGAAGGTGGGGGTGGGGGGAAATGGTTTTAGTTTTGTCTTTGCTTCTCACCATCCCACTCTATTTTTAATTGACAATAAATTAAATTAATCTTTCCCAAGTTGAGTCTGTTTTCCCTGTTGATGGTAATTGGTGAGAGATCTCCCTGTTGGCCAATGAGCTTTTCTACGTTATTTTTTCCTTTGTCCTGTTGAGGAGGGGGAGCGAGAGAGTGGCTAGATGGGGGTCTGGCAGAGACCCAAAGTCAAATCCACCACAGAAATGCATCAGAAAAATGTATTTACCCCTTAGTGAAGAATCATTCCTGTCAAGGCAGTGACACTGTTTGAGAACTCTGATCCAAGGAAACCCCTTACCTACCACTTGTGTACCAATCACAGAATCACAAAGTCACAGGCTGGTAGGGGTTGGAAAGGACCTCTGGAGATTGTCTAGTCCAACCTCTCTGCTAGAGCAGCATCACCTAGAGCAGGTTGCACAGGATCCCGTCCAGGCGGGTTTTGAATATCTCCAGAGAAGGAGACTCCACAACCTCTCCGGGCAGCCTGTTCCAGTGCTCTGTCAATCTCAGAGTAAAGAAGTTTTTTCTGATGTTCAGATGGAACTTTCTATGTTCCAGTTTGTGTCTATTGCTCCTTGACCTGTCACTGGGCACCACTGAGAAGAGACTAGCCCCTTCTTCTAGACATTCACCCTTTAGATTTTTATAAGCATTTATAAGATGCCCTGTCAGTCTTCTCTTCTCTAGGATAAACAGACCCAGCTCTCTCAGTCTTTCCTCATAAGAGAGATGATCCAGTCCCCTAATCATGTTCGTAGCCCTTTGCTGAACTCTCTCCAATAGTTCCCTGTCTTTCTTGAACTGGGGTACTCAGAACTGGATGCAATATTCCAGGTGTGTCACTGATGAGTATGTTGAATAAGACCAGACCAAGCACTGACCCCTGGGGCACACCACTAGCTACAGGCCTCCAGCTAGACTCTGTGCCACTTATCACAACCTTCTGAGCTCTGCCATTCAGCCAGTTTTCATCCACCTCACTGTCCACTCATCTAACCCACACTTCCTAAGCTTACCTACAAAGTTGTTATAGGAGACAGTGTCAAAAGCCTTACTGAAGTCGACGTCCACTGTTTTCCCCTCTTCTATCCAGCCAGTCATGCTATCTTAGAATGCTATCACATACCATGAGCTGAGAATTTTATGCATACTGGATATTTCTTAAATCTTACAGAAGACAATCACCGTTCTAATCCTAGGTGCCGTAGAAGTGGAAAGGTGAATGACAGAGTTGCAATTTGCAAATGATAAGGGCAGTCTTCTGCTCAATATTTGGTGGCTTTCTCATGTTGATCATCTAATGTGAAATATGAGATGAGCTCTGCACAGATCCCCCTTTCCCGTGTTAAAGGTCTCCATTCATGGTGATCTTCCTAAAAGGTACAGCATAATCTTATGCTATCAGTTCTCATTCTTCTCGTGAACAAAGAGACTGTAAGTAACAGCATGTAATGAGGCAGATGACAAGCCTGTCCTGGAGTGTTTCCATGTGTGCTGCCTACTCTGCATGTTGTCTGTCAAAACAAACATAGCCCACTGTGGGTGCAAGGGGCTTTCACAAGGATGGAACACCTCGGATCCTTTAGAGATACCTCCTGCTATCCCTCCCACAAGCTCTTGCAGCCTGAGATCAAAAAGACAAAAGGCTTCCAGTGTGTAACAGGTGTTATTTCTTCTGGTAGAGAGGATGGCTTGACAGCAGGCCATACGTCATACAACACCATCTTGTACGACCACTGTTATGTGGTTAGGTAATTTATGCCTTGAAGTGGCATATCACATATGATTTACTGGATCCAAAAGTCTATGGCTCCAGTATTACTAATCCTTAGATGATGGTGTAAAAGAGGTTCTGTACTCTTTCGCAGGAGATTTCCTTTCTAACCTAAGGAAATTATGATACTTTCTAAATATATTGGCCATTATTGTTCAATTACAATATGGACTATGCCAATAAATCATAAGTCAGGCTATCCATTATTCTGTTTATCTATGTTTTAGAAATTTTTTGAATAAGGAATAATCTGAGGAGAAATTAAATAAATATAGCCAATAACAACTAGACATCATGTATACTTTACCAGTTGAATGGCTAGAAAAGTATTTAGTAGGACCCCTACAGGGTAGTCAATATTATAGAAAGAACTGTGTGTGTGCATTAAAGGAGTAATGAAAGAAAGCTACAAGTCTCCATTGCCACTTCATTAAATAACTGAATGCATAGAATTAAAAACTGGACTGACAAAGGCAAGGAAAAGTGGCATTTATATGCAAAATGATGTCTGCATACAAATGTATAGGGCAAGTATGTAGAAAAATTGACAGTTTCCAGGAAAAGAAAGTATCTGAAGTATTTTTTTTAACAAAAGAAAAAGAACAAAATGAAACACATATTCAATATAACATTTTATCAAAAGAAGTTGACAATTTCTTTAAAAGTATTCTATTCTGACAAATTTGAATTAAAAAAGAAAGCCGTGTACATGAAAATTTAGACATTCATTCTCTAAATCATAGGATGTAGTCATTTTATTCTCACATGGAATACTTCCTTACATTCCATTTCTTTAATAAACTGGGTTTTATTTTTCAGATCCAAGTAGAGTTTTAGTCACCTCTGTACTTACAAAGTATCCTGGTCATGGCAACCTTTAAGGCTGCAATACAATAAATGCCACTTCTTCTTCTGTCTTCATACTTTACATACCTCGGTTATTTTGATGTCTTTGTAAAGTTTGTTTACCTTTGCTGGTTTAGTATATTCTGTCAAAAGTTCCCACTTTTTAAATGTGATCAGACTCCAGATGAAATTTTTTGCAGTCATTTATTTGCATACTAAATATCTATTAGAATGAAAATAAATTTGGGTTGGGAGGAGTGTTGTTTTTTGGGAGTTGGGGGTGTTGATATTTTTGTTTTAACTATGCTGTTCCGTCAATTTTACATTCTTAGTTTTTCCTTGTTGGGAAATGGCCTGGGCATATACTTTTGTATCCTTTGTGTAGTCTTCCTATTCCAGATTGAAAAGAATTCAGAATTGTTAAGCATAACCTATCAATGGCACAAATAACCCTACAAAGTCTACAGCAGTGCCTGATAAATGATCTCTTTTGACCAAATGGGTTAGCATAATATAAAGCATGAAAACATACCCCCAAAAAATCAATATCACTCTACTTTCCGTTATTGGAATCCCCAAAATAGTAATGAGAGAGGTCATTCCAGAGATCAACTAGTTGAGGATGAAATGTCTTCAATAGAAATGTGGATACGATCCTGGTGATCTGAGGGCAGGATCTGTGTTCTGGTGGGGTCAATGAATGAGGAGTGCAATCCTTTAAACAGTGTTCTTCACTATGTTGTTATTAAATGCGGATGCAATCTGAAAGTCAGCATCACAAAAGCACAGTGAAGCACATCTGTCCATGAAGTTTCAAGCTCTGTACTTCAGTTTGACTTTTAGGATTTATTTTGTATACAGAGTACCATACAGACTACTTCAATTGTACTGAAAGCTAATACACACCAGAATTACTGGGAATATGCCATATTTGGTGAAAGTAGGCATCTGAACCAATAAACTTAGGCTCTCTGTTCTTGTGATCACGTAACAGCATGAAACCTCAATGCTGTCGAATTAGTTAACCGCTAGTGAATTCCATCTGCCATGAACACCTTGAATAAATTTAATGCAGGTCAGTAGTTCACTGTATATCCTAAATATTCCTTCATTCTCTCTCTGTCTCTCTCTCCTGTTACTGTGTTAACTGTTGTACACAGATGTAATACTCTGTTAGGGCAGGTTGTGTTTACAGGAGAAACACGAGTGGACCATTAAAAAATTAGCAAACCTAGCTTCGGGAAAGTGAAGCTTGAGTGTATTGTTTACTCAGGAAACCCTGCTAGACTTCTTGTGGCATGCCATTCAAAAGAATTTTCATTTGTCCATTTCTTTAAAGACACTATTGCCATTCTCTTCAACAAACTTGCCAATTTTTCTGTTACCTGGTTTTGGGATGTTGTGCCATTTTTTTTTCCTTCTGTCTTTTATCTAATTTCTAGTCCTTTTTTTGTTATCCTGCCTTCAGAGACAGTCTCTGAATTTAAATTGCAATGATCATTCCATGTTCCTTTCAGTAAATTATTATTCTCAAGAATTTAACAAAATTAAACTTTGCAAAGTAGTATTTCCACACTGTGCAAAACTTAAATTTAATAAGCAGACATAGGTAAAAGAAGAGGGGTAGAGAAATCACAAATTTTGGTTACAGATACTAATAGGATTACGTGCACCTCTGTTACAGATTTGATGACCATCTCAGTTAGGTACCTGGAATTTTACCACCAGTTCAAAGTGGAAATCTTCCTTACCTGTTTTCCTGAATCAGGACAATTCCTTTAATACTCTTGAGCTGTATTTTCTTTAAAAGTAATTGTTGATCATAATAAAATTATCTCTTGGCTATATTAAAAACATTTAAATAAAGAAAAGCAGAAGTATTAAATAGAGAATGTAGAAGTGTCTACAACACTTTGCTGTAACATTGCAAACTTTGTGTTCAGACATATGTATAAATAATTACATATGTGTGTGTATATATTTGATGAAGGAAGCCCTTTACATAATGTATAATGCTGCCTATGGCACAGAAAACTTGACATATGATTCCTTTATCTGTTTTGAATTCTAACATGGAAAAAAATGACCTTATCTTCAGGTGGAAAGCAGTTCATTAATTGTTTTTATCATGTTAGATTTCAGATGCTCTTGCAAAACAACCCAGAACAACAGTTCCAAAAAGCTGTTTCCTGGGAGGTAGGAAAAGAAGGAGTTTCTAGGCAATTATTAGAGCCATGAGGCCACCAGATTGCAAAAATAAACACCATAGTACGTCATCAGATTTTTAGCGATTAAATTTACATAAACATTATTAGGAGTATAGATTAAAATGATCAGTGTTAGATTCTGCATGAAGACATGTTTGATTATGAACTGAAAAATAACAAATCAGTGGCAAGGTTTCAAAGTAAATAGCACCCTTATCTCACTCATATATGCAGTCAGACATTTGTGTGGATTTCAAACAGCTACAGGAAATACAATCCCTGAGTAATCGCATAACTTATCTGCCAATTTTATGTTACAGCAAGATAGGATGAAATTACCTCATTCCTTTTTTCTACACATCCAAAATTACAGTATTAAACCAAATTCTTTAAGTTTAAGGGATCAGTGAGTAAGGAGCAAGTGTTCTTTTAAATATTATTGTCTCTCTTTTCACTTCTCTGTCTGGGTGATATGAAAAAAATTAGTGTTCATCTACAACAATATTCCTCTAACAGCTGTATTTGCTATAAAGGCAGATTGTTATCTGCTAGTGCAAAACTGAGTAACAGAAGGTAAAAACAGAGAGGATTATCCTCTCAATCTTATCTACATGTGTTAAGTCAGGATCTCTGAATTCCAGCAAGTGGAGTTAAAAAGCAATGGAGTCTGAGCTCATTGAAATCCTGTCAGTTTCTCTCTCTGCCCTTTATTTGGGAACAGAAGTTTGGAGAGGGAGCATCTACATTCCAGGCATACTCACCAGGAAAGGTGCAACTGGCTTTTTTGAACAAACCAGGGCGGGAAGGAGCAGTGTTACCGACAGTGATAGAAGAGCAGAGTGGAAATGAAGTTAATGTTCTACCCATCTAGGGTATAACTTTACTTCTCACCATCATCTCCCCCGGACATTTCCCTCTGGGATGAGGAGAAGTTAAATATAAGGAGGCAAGAATCACAGATTTCTCCACACCTTCTCTCCATCTCCATCCGGTGGGAAAGTATCTTGTCTCCTCAAGCTGTAACAGTTATGAACACATGCTAGCAGCCACAATACCAAAAATATTTACAAAAACACAGCTGGAGAGGAAAGTAGAATTTGTGGAAACTAATGATGTTGGTAACAGAACTTGAGAAATGGTATACCTTGTTCTACTTTGAAAGTTACTTGATTCGTGATGATAAACGCTGTATGGTCTTAGTTTGTGTAATATTGCATATCTATCTGGATTAAGTTCGGTAATAGTAAGGAGTAAAAATTCACTAGTGTCCAAAATCAGAGAAAGTATCCTATTTAGGGTTCTCACCTATACCCCTTGTTTGCATTTAATGTACCTTAGACTTGAAGGATCAATTAATGTGAAAAAAAGGTTGTTTTTTTTCTCAGTACAACATGATATGCTTCTGCTGGGAATAGTGATGTAGAGCTCAAAGTCAATTCTGTGCTGTCTGAGGGACTTCTTGTTTGTGGGTTCACAAACACATCAGTCTTCTGGAATAGAAGATGCCTTGAGGTGGGGCAAGTAGTTAATAGTCGATTGCAACACCTCTGTACCAGGGAAAGGCAAACAAACAAACAAACAAGATCTGTAGCAAGATCTGTACTACCAGACACATCCTAAGGTATAGAAAATTTTTTAAAAAGGAAAAAAAAAACAAGTAAGTAAGAAGGAAGGCTATTGCAAAGGAGATGGATTAGCTGTAGGCAACTGTCTGAAAATGAGCTTGGCAGCCTTTGTTCATGGTCATGTCCTGATCTGGGGTCTTTCAAAAACCTGCAGCCAGGAGTTTCTTAAACCATGGGAAGCAATGTAGGCAATTAGGAATAATTTGCTATTTATAAAAAATAAAACATTTTTACTCAAAAGTTTTTCACAAAGATTTTTTTCTATTATTATAAAATACTGGGGGAGTTACTTTTTAAAAATTATTATTTTATGCTTAATTTTTATCTGCTATCTTATTTTTTGTCTTTCAAATATAAAAAAAGGCATACTCATTTATTTTTAAAATTTTGGGGGTTTTTGTTACTTTGAACATTTCTGATGGATATGAACCTTGAAAAACTGCAAATTAGGAGCTGGAAAGTTGAAAAAAGCAACTGAAAAGGGAAGAAAAATTTTGAAACTGCAGACATATTTTATTTATGGGTGGGAAATATGGGAGTTTTTAAATGAAAACTGATTTTTATGCATTGATATTTTTATTAAAAATAGAAAATTTAAAAGGCTAGAATATTTTCTAAGAAAACCATAAAATCTTCAAAAAAAATGTTATCTCAAGCTATCTTTATATTTATGTGTTATTGGCATTGTTATGTTTCCAGTTTAATTTTCAAGTGTTTTCAATAATTTAATGGAAAATTTCTTGTTCTTCTCTCCTAAAAATAAATAGAAGTTCTGATCTGGCTAAATTGCCCCAAAGGAGAAAAACACAGAATCATGGATCTTCTCTTTGGTATATTGTTTTCTCCTTTTTGATTTTTGTAATTCTGGTGATAAAAACTTCTGAGAGCTAACCCGCCTTTAACCGGAAACTGAATTATCTATCTGGTTGTGATTTTTTTTTTTTTTAATTTTAGCAAGAGTGTTATATGATGCTTGGGCAGCACTCAGAAGCATAGCTGAAAAGACATTTTAAATAGACTTTGGTTGTGATGGAAGAGGATAGGAAGATGATCAAAGCACACATAAGTGGTTTCCTTCACCCCCAATATTAAAATACATCATTTTGTCTGTTAATGCTGCATTTAATGAACCCCTTCTAGGGGGGGTGGGGGGGCAGGGGGAAGTTGGTTTGGTGTTTATGCATCCATTTATCTTCACATATGGAAGTGTAAAATACAGACAGAGGGTAAAGGAATAGGTAGAGCTATGATCTGGCTAAAGTAATTTTGTGTGCAGTAAAGATATATATAAATTGCTTCAAAATGCTGATCAGGACTTCTCAACTCTTTCTGGAAACACTGATTTCCCTAGTTTCTTGGAAATGTTGATCAGGACAAATTGTACCTGAGGACTTCAGGACATTTCCTAAATTAAAACTGGAAAATGCCTCCAGAAAATTCAATTACTTTGGACTAGGAGAAAGCAAGGATCTACAAAGAAATGTGTTAACATTGTCCAGACTAAAATCATTATACAATTCATTTATTTACATTTATTTATGTTTTATTCTTTTATATATGCATATCATAGACAGATTATTAAAGAATGTAAAGTGAATGCTCACAAACTAATCTAGTATACTAATAAGATAGATAAAGCCACAGAAGCCCATTTCAAGAGAATAAGAAAAAAAATGACAACATGAGACAGCTGATAGCAATCAGCTTTTAATGCTTATCAGGCTACTGAAGTTTAAATATATTCTGCTGCGCTAATGTCCCCCCATCTTGTTAACAGTGCCCAGGTGCAGAAATACAAAGATGAAAGCCAATGACCTGATTTTAAAAAAAAAAAAGGAAACCCCTTCAGTTTCCCTAAGTTGCCATTTCAGAAATGAAGCCATTTTTATTTTTTTTTTAGTGAGATAAGGAGATATCTCAAAAAGTATTTACTGGTTTTTATTTCTTTGCTGTTGCTTTACTAAATTAAATTGTTTATTACAGTAGACCTTTGTTAAACATAGTGTATCTGGTTTGGGGATTTGGGTTTTGTTTGTTTGTTTTTAATTTCATGTTTGTTTTAATGTATAAACTGTGTGCAGTTTCTAGATGCTCTCCAGTAACCTCTGGCAGATCTTTGCACAAATGTCCTGTAAATCTGCCATGTGTAGTAGATTCAGTAATTGCATCCTTCAATCTATGGAACGCATAATGTATTGATAAAAGATAATCTTACATTGGAATGGCTAATTTTAAAATCGTTATGACCAAAAAAAAAGATGCTTAAATGTGTTGCATTATAGTATACTGCTGAATCTCTCCATTTTCAAAGTAAGAACACAAAATATTTAGTTTACTAAAGGTCTTTCTGTGTCAAAAACTCTTAATGAACTCTACTTCATTTTTTTCTCCTATTTTCCAAGCTGACGCTTAAGCCTTCCTTGAATGAATATTTCCCTAACTTTGAAGTCCACAGTTACCAGTAAAGAAAATGTTTCATTTCTATTACCTCTGAATAAATGATACTGTAATGAGTGCCTTTGCCTTTCCTTGCCACTGTGTAATTTTTGAAAGTTGTTCCTAAAGTCTGCTACACAAAAGCACCTATGTATACTGACAAAACTACCATAGTAAGGGGTTGTTTTACCAGAATGCTCTCGTACCAAGAAAACAGTGCTGGCCACCTACATAGGAGTACACAGCATATACTGTATTACAAGGGGGGGTATGTGTTTGTGGTGGTTTGGGGTTTTTTGTTTGTTTGGTTGGTTGTGGTGTTTGGTTTGTTTTTCCAGCAGAGATTCTTTTGAATAACTTATACTGCATTATTCTGGTAATTTTAGAAGAACATAATTTTCATAGGTCAGTAAGAAATTCTTCTATGGCTGCATCCAGATTCTCTTACCATCAGAGCTTCCAGCATAGTAACTATATGATTATTTTGCTTAAACTCAGAGTATTTTCCTGAAGAGATAGCACAGATGGTTGGTACGCTTTTGGTATCTTCTGTCACATCAGTTTGGAAATATCTGGATCAGAGGACAGAAGGAACTTGGAAATCTAATGTAGCTGTTGCATTTACTACAGCAAAGTGGTTTGCATTATCTACCTCTTCTACTACTAAGGAAGACTACAGCTCTTTTGATGTTTCAGAAATCTTTTGGGAACCCTTCTAAAAACTAGACATTTCTGAAAATTGAGATAATTATATTATTTTGTCTCCCCACTTCTTGTCAAATGACAGGTTGGGAATTACGCTGTGGTCTTCTAGCAAAGATAAAATAATTCTATTCTCTTCATAACTGGTGGGTATTTAAAAGACAAAGTGCAGCTACACCTTAGTGTGTAGTTGTGGGTAGAATCATAGAATCATGACATCGTAGAGTTGTAGAATGGTTTGAGTTGAAAGGCACCTTTGCAGATGATCTAGTTCCAATCCCCCTGCCATGGGCAGGGACATCTTTCACTAGATCGGCTTGCTCAAAGCCCCATCCAACCTGACCTTGAACATTTTCAGTGATTGGGCATCCACAACAACTCTGGGCAACCTGTTCCTCTCAACACCTCATTGTAAGAAAATTCTTCCTTATATGTTGCTCCTTGTCCTGTCATTACAGGCCTTTGTAAAAAGTTTCTCTAGCATAGTAGCCCCCTTTAAGAACTGAAAGGCTCCAATGAGGTCTTCCCTGAGCCTTCTCATCTCAAAGCTGAACAACTCTCTCAGCCTTTCTTCACAGGGAAGGTTCTCCAGCCCTCTGATCATCTTTGTGGCTCTCCTCTGGACCTGCTCTGACAGATCCATGTCTTCTTGTGCTGAGGGCTGCCAGAGTTAGATGCAGTACTCCAGGTGGGGGTCTCACAAGAGTGAAGTTGAGGGTGAGACTCGACATGCTGGGCATGTTTCTTTTGATGCAGCCCAGGATAAGATTTACATTCTGAGCTGCAAGCGCACATTACTGGCTCATGTCCAATTTTTCATCCACCAGTATCCTTCTCTGCAGGGCTGGTCTCAATCCATTCATCCCCTAGTCTGTACTGATACTGGGGATTGCCCCGACTCAGCTGCAGGACTTTGCACTTGGCCCTGTTGAACTTCATGAGCTTCACGTGGACCCACACCTCAAGCCTGTCAAAGTCCTTCTGAATGGCGTCCCTTCTCTCATGTGTATCAACTGCACCACCCAGCTTGGTGTCACCTGCAAAACTGCTGAGGGTTCACTCAATCCCACTGTCCACATCATTAATAAATACATTGAATAGTATTGGTCCCAGTACAGATCCCTGAGGTTTACCAATTGTTACTGATCTCCATTTGGACATCGAGCCATTGACTGCAACTCTTTGGATGTGATTATCCAGACAATTCCTTATCCATCAAATAATCTGTCCATCAAACATATCTTGCCAATTTAGAGACAACCATGTTGTGTGGGATCATGTCAAAGGCCTTGCAGAAGTCAAGATAGATGACATCAATTGCTCTTTCCTTATCCACTAAGGCAGTCACTCCATCATAGAAGGCCACCAGATTAGTCAGGCACAATTTGCCCTTTGTGAAGCCATGTTGGCTGTCTCTAATCACCTTGTCACCCACATGCCTTGACATGTCTTCCTGGAAGATCTTTTCCATGATCTTAGCGGGCACAGAAGAGAGGCTGACTGGTCAGTAGTTCCCAGGGCCCCTCTTTTTAAAAACAGGGGTGATGCTTCCCTTGTTCCAGTCACTGAGGGCTTTGCTGGACTGCCTTGACTTTTCAAGTATTGTGGAGAGTGGCTTGGCAACTACATCAGCCAGTTTGCTCAGAACCCTGGGTTGCATCTCATCACTTCCCATGGACTTGTGTATGTTCAGCTCACTGAGATGATCTTAAAACTGATTGTCTCATATGACTGGTAAGTTAGGGAAAAGTGCTTCTTATTTGGTCCACAGTGGCTTTATCTTTGTTTCTTATTTGTTTGGGAGTACAGTGTCTCCAGGATCAACATCACTGCTATGCACAAAGTGCATTTCTTAGTTTTCCCAGAGAAACGACTGAAATATGAAAGTTTAAGATTTAAAATAACAAAGTAAACAAGCAAAAAGACAGTACCGAGGGGCAAATGATAGAAGAAAACATCTGGACTGGGAGGGCTATAATCCTATGCTGCACAATATTTCCAAATATTTTTTCCATATTTTTGAGATAAGCTTTTTAATTTAGCAAAACTCTGAATACCATCTAGAAGCTCGGTTATGCAGGACACGGACAGATTTTAGTGTATTGCCAACATTCTTTAATGTCCTTCACAACTTGAATCCTTTAGGAGCAATAATGCTTTAACTAAGCCATGGGCAGCAAAACAACTACTGTTCTTCCTGTCATACACATATTCAGAAAGCTTTGCAGTTGTTTTTCTACAGTTTCTTCTTTGGAAGAAGAATCTTTTTTCTTTTATTTAATGAAAGTAGAAGATGGATGTAGCAGCTGAAAGAGACTTTGGAAGAGGGCTAAGGAAAGGATTCTGAGTGGAAAACTGCACACAGTTCACTAAATTCTGATAGCTCATCCACACCACATGTGCAATATCTTTTAACCCTGAAACAATAATTTGCTTTTTATCTTTAGAAAAAGAGAACAATAAACCAAGTAGTTTGTGTGCTATATATCAAGATCTCATCATTTTTGTTCACTTAGGATTTGAGACACCAAAAATAAAGCAGCACGATACATACAGGTTCAGTCCTTAACTCTGGTGGTCATCAAGTGGGTTCTTTTGGAGCAAAAAAGGTAGGTGACTAAGTTTTTCTGTAGTTAGCTATCTTGCATCTTCTGTGGCAGATGGCACTAACTATTCTTGAAAACAAGATACTAAACTAAATGGAATTTGGGTCAGTTCCAGCAAAAACAATGCATACATATTGTAATTTCATATTGATGACAATAGGCCCAGGTTTATAGGAGAGTTTTACACAGTTGTTTGTTTTAAGGCAATAGTGAGTCATTTATAATGTCCTTTCATACAGCATATGTTTGATCAAAACTAAATGAAAATCAATATCTGTACATGTAAAAGGTATGTCTTCAAAATATGACTACTAAGGCTATTATTTTTTATTGTTTTTCAACACTGTGTGAAAACAAATTCTGAACTTGTAATAGTACAGAATATTATTAGAAAATAAAATGTCATCAGTTAGTACAATATTTTTTAAGGACTTCCAAAATCACAATTACTATATCTAGCAAGGTATCCTTTTTCTAGTAAGGTGGCATTTGATTGATGAAGTTAATATTCAAGTATACAGCTATTGAAAAGGCAGGGTGGTGACATGTGAAAACAATGGTCAAGGAGGATCTGTTCTTTGTCAGGCAGTAGTTTTATTGGCTCAAGTTTTTCATGACTGCTTCCTCCAATCAATCATCAGTGATTTACTACAAGCACAAAACAAAATACACCTATCTGCTTTATAAAGATGACAAGGGCATTCAGAAATGCCCTGAAGATTGAGGACATCCCTTACTATAGGACCATGAGGTCACCTTTGTTATACCTTAAATGGTGATGTCATCAAGATAATGTGTATCCTCACACTAACAAAACACAGATCTAGTAGAAATATATGCAAAAGCCATGACTTTGTTAGTTCCTATGTTATAACCCAGTCATGCTGAAGGTCACTAGGGACAGAAGTAAGGATGCTCATTTTGAATGCAAAATTTTCCTGATATTGTGTCTCTCTTGTTATATTCCCTCTAAATCACCCTACAGTGATAAATCTAACTGTTTAGGGTGTATCTTTGGCAGGCTGTCCTTTGATTAGGCAATTTATCTTTAACATGCCCAAAAAAAGATGTTCTCCATGAACAATAGTTGGCAGTTAGGTACTTGTGTTGTGAATGCTATATTGTACTGACTAGGTAATAGACACGGAGAGTGAGATCAGCCAATACTAATGGTCCTTAATAAATGGCCATACTCTGTACCAACAATATATAGCCACTGGTGTGCAGGGCAAAGGATGCTGGGGGATCAGGAAAGTATGGACACATTTTATTTCATATTAAATAAGATTTATCAAGATCTTCAGTAAAACATGGTTTGTATTAGACAACATGTTCTGTGGAGATGTAGAGTCGAGAAAACAAGATGGATGCTGATTATTTTATAAACCGTGTGAGACAAGTGGTCTACAGTTATGCACGAATGCATGCAGCTATAATGGAGTGGCCCAGATTTACATTAGAGCTATATGAAGTATTAGTTACAAAATTTAAAACACTCTCAGATTCAACTCTCTTTCATTTTTTTTCAGCTTCTTCAGAAACGGCAGTGTATCATATAAAATTTTATGTACTAGTGGTGAAGACTTATTTTTCCTGGATTTCAGCCAAAATTTCAATACAGCTTTTGGTGGTGAATATTTGATTTTTATCTTGCTTCGTTAGCTTTTATTCTAAAGTAAAAGTTACACAGTATTCCTGCAGCATCCTCCATTGTCTATGCCCATGCCATGCACTGAAGAGGGTCAGCACAGAACATCTTGGCCAAAATAAATAAATAAATAAACAAAATCTAAAATTCCCATTATTATATAGCTACTTGTCCTTGAAATTTAGCTAAAGTGAAAATGTCATTTTATCAAACCTAATAAAGTCAAAAGTGGATTTTATACAATTTTATGTGAAAAATATTGGTTGCCATTAAATAATATAGAAAAACAAAACTGAGGGGAATAAAATTTCCCAGAGTGGAGAAGAGGGATTCATTGTATAAATGAATCATGCTTTTCTTTATGCATTAAATCCATATAAATACATAACCAGTTATTGAAAGAAGATATATTTTGCTGCAGTGTTACAAGGCATCCTGCCAGTTGTGTTGTGGACTCAGGGAGGAGTTTTTTACAGCAGATTTTACAGCACTATTCAAAGCCTAGGACAAGTCTGCCCAATGTATATATTTAGAGCAGTCTCTCAACTATATTTCACCTACATCTTCACAGATCCAGTCAGAATGAGACTGCATGAACATGCAAGGATGTTACTATCATCATTAGGGTTTGTTACTATTACCACGAATTAACCTTTAGCACTTTCACCATACCAGGTTGCCCAAAGCCCCATCCAATCTGACCTTGAACACTTCCAGTGATGGGGCATCCACAGCTTCTCTGGGCAACCTGTTCCAATGTCTAACCACCCTTATCGTAAAAAAAAAAAATCTTGCTTATATCCAATCTAAATCTATCCTCTTTCAGTTTAAAACCATTGCCCTTTGTCGTGTCTCTACAGGCTCTGGTAAAAAGTCTTTCTCTGTCTTTCTTATAAGCCCCCTTCATTATATTGATAGGCCCCAATAAGGTGTCCCTGGAGCCTTCTCTTCTTCAGGCTGAACAACCCCAACTCTTTTCAGCTTTCTTCCTAGGAGAGGTGTTCCAGTCCTTGGCCTTGTTGGACTTCATGAGCTTCACATGAACCCACATCTCAAGCCTGTCAAAGTCCCTCAGAATGGCATCCCTCCCCTCATGTGTATCAACTGCACCACCCAGCTTGGTGTCACCTGCAAAACTGCTGAGGGTTCACTCAATCCCACTGTCCACGTCATTAATAAATATATTTAATAGTACTGGTCCCAGTACAGAGCCCTGTACTGCCATGTTGGCTGTCTCTAATCACCTTGTCACCCACATGCCTTGACATGTCTTCCTGGAAGATCTTTTCCATGATCTTAGTGGGCACAGAAGAGAGGCTGACTGGTCAGTAGTTCCCAGGGCCCCTCTTTTTAAAAACAGGGGTGATGCTTCCCTTGTTCCAGTCACTGAGGGCTTTGCTGGACTGCCTTGACTTTTCAAGTATTGTGGAGAGTGGCTTGGCAACTACATCAGCCAGTTTGCTCAGAACCCTGGGTTGCATCTCATCACTTCCCATGGACTTGTGTACGTTCAGCTTACTGAGATGGTCTCAAAACTGATCGTCTCCTACAAAAACGTACTTCATTCCCCCAATCCCCGCCTTCAGGTTCAGCAGCTTGAGAGATGTGGGAAATAGAGATTACCATTGATTATAACCTTTTAGCTACCATGCAGTTTTTGCAAAATCTTAATTGCACCAATCATGAATGGGCCGCGCAACATTCACAAAACATGTATGGCAACAAAATGCTTTTCATATAAAAAACGTACATTTTTTCAGCAGCAGCTGCTGGAGATTTCCAGCTTATGTGGAAAAACAATCCTGATATATAATGCTTTGATTTTGACCCTGCCTTTCCATTTATCTCTAGGACAAACAGGCTTTTTTAGGATACTTGCAGATATTTAGTAATAAATTGTGGGACAGTTTTCAGGCTTTAAGCTGGTTTATCAGCAGACCAAGGAGAAGACCTTGAATATGTAAGATGACTATGATAAACAGACTTTGTTTTATTGTTTTATTCCCTGATGCATTATTTGCAAGTTTTAGCAGGGTGTTGTTTTGTGGGGTTTTTTTTTTCCTAGCCATGCCCACTGTTTGCTATTATCATACCATATTCTGAAAGTAGAGACTCTATACTAAATGAGATCTGGAAGATGATAATTGCCATTAAGGTGACCAATATGTCCCTCGTAATATGATAATAAAAAGTTGCATTTCCAAAGAAGTGCATTTCATATATGAGTTTTGCGTCACTCAGAGAACTGGAGTTGCATTTTTTTTATCAATAAATTGCTGAATATAACAGCTCAAATATCTGAATGTTGCAACAACATTTTGACTTGTAATTTAATACATGCTGCTATATAAGCATTAGTGTTTATTTAGTACAGTATCAGACAGTATCTCATTTAGAATACTATGATATTTCATGATTCTAGTATATTATGATTATGAATATATGGTTAAATATTTTCTGTAATTCTGGCACAGCGTAATTCCTAATATTAATGGAGTTACTGTTTATTGTACATCAATTAGTTTGGAAGGGATGGTGAGCTGCTTATTGCCTAACAGCTAAATGGCAGCAGCAAGCAACTGAGCACCTGTATTTGGATCTCCTTTGTATCCACCTCCTGCTTTGCTAATGTGTATCTGGCACTGCTGCATCAAAGAAAAACTGTTAAACAAAGCTGACAGCAGATAAAAAAAGAGGATGATATTCCAGAGAGAATGACCTCCTTGGAAGAACTTGCTTCTTTTTAGCATCTTTCTCTGTTAATAACGTGTGCCTCAGATAGCCTGTTGGAGACCTCTCAATGGTATTGTAAATTGGCATAGTTTTAGAAAGAAAAATTACTCCTTTATCCATGGCCAGTTAACAGTCTATTTATTAATGCATTTCTCATAGTCTTCACCAAGATAAGCTCTATGTTTCCAATGTTTATTCTCCATTATTTCAAAATAAACAGGTAAAAAACAAAAGAAAAGAAAAAAAAAACCCAAACCCCCAAAGCAGAGAAAAAACCCCATATCTTTTAAAATTTCCAGCTGATTCACAAAGAGAAAGCTAGACACCTTCTAGCAGCAAGTACCATTATGACTACATAGTCTTGTTTCTCAGTATTTTTTTCCCCACTGATTACTCAAACTTTCTGCCCTGAAATTCAGACTGCATCATGACTTTGGTTGTTAGGTCCCAGGGTAATCATGTACTTCACTCCCACTTTGGCCTTTGATACAGGTGTCTTCCAACAGAATCATGCCATCGTTGATCAATTTAGGGAGACTAGTGAGTGAAGAAGACAGAAATTTCACAGGATCGGGACCTAGCCGGTAGCACTTACTCCCACAGATACTGAGAATTCCCACAGGCTTGGCATTTTTCAGAACTAAATATAAAACATGTTTTTATTTAGCTTTCCCCTGATAAGGTATTTTGCTAAAAGATATGCATAGAGCCTTTCTCTCTACCATAGATATATGCACACCAGCACCCTCTTCCTCCTCCCCCCTTAAAAAACCCCCACCCCAATTAATTAAGCTATATGTGTTACAGGGTAAGAATGGGAGAGAAGAACAAGGATGTCTGCTGTTTCTTCTATTTTTAAATACTCCAGAGGCACTTTGATTCTATGGTGATGAGGCTATATATGTATCTAATTCCTTAGTCCTCTAAGGGAGTCACTGAAAAATAAATGTTGATATATAATTGACTCATAGACATATTGCCTCTGGCAATATGCTATAGAAATGGCATCATGAGATCTAGGGAAACAGAACACAGATTTTAGTAACTGACACTTCACATTTTGTAAGTTTATCCCTATATATTTCAAATGTTAATTGGGATTATAAATCTTCCTACATTTGGGTGAGGTTGGGCTTCATCTCCTTGACAGTAACCTAGTATTATATTTTAAACTTACACAATTGAAATGACTAATATCAGCATGAGTTGGAATAGTAAAATTGCATGTTAATTGTAAATTCATTAAAACCGACACTTGCTCTGACATGTGACTGCATGAACACTGTGGTGGTAAAGTGCTAGCAGTGCTTTTTTGACGCTGCATATATAATTAGAAAAAAATTGCTACCTCCTGTCAGGGTTTTCTGTCTAACTGTAGGGTATGTTTTCCATCTCTTTTGTTAATATTACATTTCTGAGGGTGTTTTATTGGTTCAACCAATAACAAGTAGTATTCTGAAATTAAGGGGAATGAAATTGGTTAGTGTATTTATTGTTGCATGTATAGCACAGAAAATAAAATGGGAATTACTGTAGTTTGAAGGCACAGATTTGGGATAAATTCAGAGGGCTGATTTGATGACAACGTCTAGATCGTTAACATTTTTAAGTTTGACTCCTTGAGGGGTATGGTACCTATCAAGCCGTCTTTCTGACAAGACAGCATTCTCCTCAGATATGAATAGACAATGCATTATCAGAGATTTAATAAAAGAAAAGTAGGGGGAGAAGAATCAGAATAACATAAACCAATAGTCAGTAGAAGGCATAACTGTTTAAATACAGCTGGGTTGTAACGCATGTCAGGGAGACTTGTACAATTTTAGAATCTTAAGAGACCATATGTGGGGGCAGGCAGTGGGAGGAATGCAAAATTTGTGGGTTTAAAAAATAACAACAGAAAACCTGTGGCGAAGTTCTAAAAAAAGATTATGTTAATTTGTGATTCATTGCCAAATGCAACTAGAGATTCATAGCACCAATTAAATCAAGTGTTCTAATTAAAATGTGTTTTTGTTTTAGTTCGTGAAAGTTGTGGGAAGTCAGTGACAATGTGTTTCTCTAAACTACCTAATAATTTTAAAATTTCAAGAATGAGGAAGGGTGTTGAAAAAAAGAAAAGGAAGGTTTTGCAGTAAAGTCACAAAACCAGAAATAAGGAGATCAGAACTGTATCTGCCATGCATACAGTTTTGACTTTGGATGACTCATTGAAATTGTGTTTATTTGGTTTATCTCAATGTTTTTAAGATCAAGGATCCATTATCCTGGTAATAAGTTTGTACCCAAGAATTTTGCAACGAGACTGGTGGGAAGACTAGATCTATCCTGTTGCCCAAACTTTAGCTCAGATACAGTATACTGTGGGTAGTGTTCCATGGAAGCTCCAGAGTCAAAGGACACATGCCTAGAGAAGTACCTCAAAGGGGAGAACGTGTAACATCTGTATGTAGAAATTAATCTACAATTGCTGACACAGCATGATCTCCTTTACATGGTTTTTATGTCAACAGAAGGAAATAAATATTATCAGAATTTCAAATCGCCTGGTGTGTACAGATTTGTGTGGTTCTGAATACCTCATTTGGACTTTAGCACTCAATTAAAAACCAAAACCAAATTGTTAACTACAATAGTGTCCTCTCTTTAGTTAAGAAGGTCCTCTGATGACCCCAACCAAGTACCCATATTTATAAAAGCCTTGATGCATATCACACACCTGGGCAGTAGTAGATATTTAGGCACCTTTTACTCACAAAGTTTATTTACTAACTGGTGTAATCTACGAATTTCTTAAAAGTCTCAGCAATTGTATTGAGGAGTTTAAATTCTGTAAAAAGTTTTACTTGGTTTTACCTGAAGCTAATTTGAACCAAACTGATGAACACGAACCTATTTAATTTTTTTGGCATTGCCATTTTTAAAGCAGCAGTAGTGAATTGTTTTGCAGAGATAATCATCCTAAATTACTTCTTCAGCATATTCAGACAGAATTGCTAATCTGGAAAAACACGAATCCTGCACCCGGAATGGACCTTTGTTTTTTTTTTTTCAAATGGGTCAATTCAGCAACTGGTAATGTCACAATCTGTATGAAAAGTCATATGATCTTTGGTTCACTTGTATACAACAGGATCATGGAGGAGTGCCTAAATTTTATGGATCCCAATAGGCTTTATAAGTACAACACAGCATACAAGTAATAAAAAATTATAATTAGAAAAAAGAACTTCCCTGAGAATGTTGTTTTATCTCTGTTGATGTCTGAAGACCTTGTGTATTGACAAAATGCAAAAAATTTCTCAGAATTTCCTTGATTAGTTAGAACATTTAATAAAATTAGATAAGCAATTAAAACATAGGTGTATAAATCATTATATTCCATATGTTACATGGAAATAATATAGTAACATCAATAACATAAATAGCACAGTGAACTGTAAGTCCATCCTAAATGTAGGAAAAAATCAAAAGCATGTTAGCTATAAACTAATAGTGTAAGAGCAATTTAAATGGATTAATAGTATATAAAGATTTTTATAACAATACTGAAATTTTCTTACTGTAAGAAATAATGAAAATGAATAGATTAGATTTCAATTCCTCTTTGATTTTTTTTGTTTGTTTGTTTTACTTTGCTTTTACCTTCCTTCTTCGTGATTAAAAAAAGGACAAGGCTTATTTAGATTTTTTTTAGTACAAGATAAGGTTTCTGAAACACCTGTTCAGACACCCAAAAGAACAATCAGGCATACAGCCAAAGGGGCTGGGGTGGGAGAGACAAAAGATGAAAGATGATCAGGGTAGTAATTAATACTAATTTTATTTATAAGGTTCCATTACCCTCTCTACCAAAGTCCCTGTTGGAGGATCCATGGAGCTTAACATCATAATTAGACAACTGAAGACACAACTGAAAATATTTAGAAAGAACACGACTGTTTCACAAACAACAGCATTCCTGGGGCCTAGAGAGGGGCAGCAGTGGTAGTGAAATATCAGGTCTGCATTGCTCACATCCACCAAAAAAATACTCGCTCCTTTGAGTTTGTAGTCCCTCTAAAGGGCCAGGACGGTGGCTACCTGCACTCCATAAGGCAACAAACAAAAAATAAACAAACAAAACCAAGAAACAAGGCACAATGTTAGGAATCAGCTGAGAGCCCTTATACCCTGAGAACAGAATTGCAGTCTGGGAGCCTAAAAGGAAGGGACACTATTATGAGTGGTGGATGGTTCGGAGGTAGGGACATATCAGCAGAGGCACGCAGAGAGGGAGGAAGGGCCCCAAGAAAAAAGGAGACGTTCATCATACAGGACAGAAAATTGTAGTTCCTGCTGTAAAGAAGAGTTTTCATTTTTGTTATTAATTGAGTAGAACTGTTCTTTTTTTTTGTTGTGCTAAAAATAAAAGTGTATGTAGGAAGTTTGGGGGCAGCATGTCTGTGGCACTCAATTTGGGTGGCAGGAACACTACGAGCCTGCAGGGAATTATGTTGTGTTCAAAAAATATGGAGCAGCTGAATATAGGTACTTCATAAGGGCTGAGCTGTATATACTCCAGGATTTCAGACAACATCATAAACACAATGAAAATGATCTGCCAGTTCTAAAGCAAGAGGAAAATTTCATGAGTGTCAACAGGTCTATAGACTCTGAAGTGAGGCTACGCTTTTAAGGAAAACTACGCATACGACAACCTCTTGCTCGTTATCTATGTCCTTAGTGTGTCTCCAAATTAACTCCGTTACTATTGCTGAGACTTTTCTGTTTGTATTGCTGAGAATTTTCTATTCACGTGCTGGTAGCTTCTAGGCAGCACAGCAACAGTCCAGCTGCTCTGGGCTCTGTTAAGTAAGTGTATAAACGGAAAGTCATTGCCCTATGAGTATATGGTTTTGCAAAAAAAAAAAAAAAAAAAGTCCCTTTTTACTTCTGGCAGTATTACAGAGCAACAATACCTGAGAGAAAATGTTATGAATAGGATTGGGTTTGTGCATCGCCAGTGGAGTACATTGTCAGAGGCTAGGTATGATGTAAACATGCACAGTCCTGCTGAGGTTCAGTAGGGTAAAACTCTAAGAATAAATGTTCAGCAACACTGAGAAAGCACCCTAGTCATCTGTTTCAATGCAGCCGTGATAGCATAAGCTGAAGGAGATTGCCACATTCTAGTGAGATTCCAATTTGGACTGCAGAGCTTTCATTGCCAGAGGGGATGTTTGGGAAGCAATGAGTTATCTTTACTTTTAAGTGTAAATTGACAGATAGAGAGTTCTCCCCTCTCCCAAACCAATTTGAGATCAAGATTTTAAAGTCATTCTACATAGTAGAACCGAATGCTGACAAACAGGAATTCTTTACTGGTGGGTAGTTTGAGTGAAATTCCTGTCTGAATGGAGCTTCAAAAGCAACCAGATACTCCTTTTTTGAAAGACCTCAGTAAAGTTTTTTACCTGGTAGAGACATTAAACAATCAACCTTGAAGATTAGGCTCTTGAGTTAACTTCTAACTCACTAAATAAATTGCAGATTCTCAAAAGTTCTCAAATTCTACTAAGGTTAGAGCATCCTTGGAAGTTTAAGAACAACACAGACATAAAGTGTGGTCTTATGAACCTGCTATTTCTGAGTAAAGGGGCAGTGTATGAGATAAGATTTCTGTTAACAATAAGAAGTACATATGAAAATGTCCAAATCCTGTGATGAAAATGTGACCATATAAGAAATGTTTTGCAGAAGTAGCATCCACAGCTGTTGATGTTTTTCCTTCCAGCAAGTGCAAATACAACTCTACTCTGATGTATTGTAAGCAAAACATTAGAATTTCTAAGAAGAGACAATAAAAAAAAGATTATGACCTATTTTTTGTGTAACAAAAAGTAAGTTTTCATGCTATGAAATATTTGTATATATTCTTTTTTACCTGAAAATTTAAATAATTCTTATTTGAGGCTAACAATGTAGGGTCGGTTTTGGTTTTGGTGATGTTCTCTGTCAAATATGCAAAAGTTTAAAAACTATAACAAAATGTACAAAATTGTTTTTCTGGCATTTAATAGATAGTTCATGCTAATCCTAACACATTTTATTAAAATAAAACCATAATTAATTTTGTAGTTCTGGATTGCAAGGGTGTCTTTACACTTATTAAATGACAGAATTCCTAGTGATAATTTTTTTCTTTGTTACTCTAGAACAAAATATTTATGCAGCATATCCACTTTCATATGTTTGTGTTTTGAGCAATGATTCTTTTCTATGCAAACAACTGGTTCTCCAGTACTTTAAGATCTTTTTTTTTCTTAAAGGTGTATATATTTCAATAACAGTATTAACTCTAATACTAAGCTTAATGAAGATAAAATTTGAAAAAAATACTATCACTCTTATTTCTTTATGTGTATTAAGAAATCATCTCGTAGAGAGGAGACATTTTATTTTCCCTTCTAGTAAATAGTTAATTATAATTCTACAGACCTGCTTGAATTCGTAATTCCACTGGCTTGTAGCGTACATTATTATCAGAATTAAGTCAAAAAGTAAATGTATTTCCATCTTCCCAAGTTCTTGTTTTCCTCCTTTTCTTCTATTTGACATATAATTTTTGGTTAAAGTCAAGATCATAGAGATCACAGGACAATGCAGACTGGCAAGGCCCTGGGGAGGCACCTGCCCGGAACAGGCTCAGTCGTTGGTTATGACCAGGCTGCTCCAGATTTTCCCCAGGCATGTGCCCTCTGTCACTTCCGCCAGGTCCCTGTTAGAGTTTTTGTACGCTCCCAGTCCCAGGACATACCCCTGAAGTACCCATCTTGTTATGAGCCTCCAGACTGACCCATTATCCATTATCCTCTGAGCCAAGCGGACTCACTCCATCATTTTCCCAGTGACCGAAGTGAGCCACTTTCTGTATCTTCCTTTTCTGCACTGGAGCTCTGGCATGAGTTTCTTGTTTAGCCAAGCTTATCTGTTGATACATCTACCTGTTTTCCTGCAATGGACCATTCTTGCATCAGACTAGCCAGCTTTCCTGGCCTCCTTTGACTTTCAGAGCTGCCTTCCCTGGTTTCTCCTATGCCAATTCCCTGAATAAGTTCAAATTTGCTCTAAAAGTAGATTTGATCCTAAAGTCCTCCCCTCCTGAACTGGATCCTGAATGCCACTACTACATCCAAGACAATCATTTTTTTGTCACATATCCAGTAGGTTCTTCTGTATTAGTACAGCTAACCATGAGCAGAGCCAGCTGTGTGCCACCCTTGGTTGGACCATCCAGTACCTGTATCACCCTCCAGAAATCTTCTTACTTGTGTTTCTAGTGGACGATTATGCTTGTACTCTCCTAAAAGGTAAACTTACCACCAGGTCAATGGGCATCCAAAAGAGGAGACACTGCTAAGCACTCACTGCATTTGTCATTATTTATGATTCATGGACATACTAAAAAAACCCCCAAACCAACCAACATTCAAAACCACCAAAAACCAACACAACAAACCCTTACTATAAAAAAGACTAGTGGTTTAATCTAGCTTGTAAATGTCATTTAATGCATCTAATATACAAAGATTCAAGCAGCTAGTTAGGATGTGTTTTAAGGACCAGCTGGACTTCTTTTAAACTTCACACTAATGTTTCTGGAGTTTAAATGCTTCACAGAATCAAAGCTAGATCTTTAATCTCAATTTTGAAATTAAGGTTACTGAATAATAGTCAGTGCTCCCATGTTGTCATCCCTGTGTCCACCAGTATGCTCTCCACTGTGAGAACAGAGATCATGGGACTGAAACAAAAGATGACAGCAAAGACAGATGTGCTTAATAAAGGTTAGACAGTTTTCAAGAAGCAGTTTCAAGCATAAATAAGAGGATTGAACTTATATGTAATGGGATTTTCCAAATTGATTTGAGAGCCAAAAAGTTGGAAAATATATTATCAGTCCAAGATGCCATGGGGACTATATTGATATATGAAGATAAATCCTTTCAATGCCAAATGAACAGAAAGGTGAATATGATGAGGGTGAATGAAGTTATTGGCATTCCAGAATTCCTGGAATCCAATGCTATCGAACTTCTTGAAATGATTAGAGAAACAACTCCTGGCAAATGTTTTGCGTTGTGTATGGCTTATTATTTAGTCAGTGGCTGACTCACCTAACAGTCCCAATAAGAAGTCACTGTAAGAAAATACACTTACTCTCATTGCTTCTCTCTTCAAGAATTCAGGAGAAGTGAATTAGTTAATTGACAACTGAGAGATATCAGCAAGCAAAATATGGGACATTCTGAAAGAACAGAACACGCAAATCCCAAATATATGGACTTGATTCCTGAATTAGGCTGACAGAGTTCTGTAAAAATGCTGGAAGTGCCCAGATTTATAAGGTTTGTACTATCTACAAAACAACTACCTGCACGATATAGCCATGGTAATTATTTTCCTTCCCTTCACCATTATTCTGGGGTACTACCAGCTTCTTTGTGAGCTGCAGTTGAAAATTCACCTTCTCTGAAAGGTAAATGTACTGATTTTCTGTATACTCTTGCAAAGTGCAAAGCGCTTCTGTTTTGTAATGATCATCGTTTCTTTACTTTGAGTTGCTGTAATAAATTATTACATTTACATACTCTGCAACTGCATGTGGGCAATATCAGAGGTTGTATTTTTCTTTCCACTTTTGCTGAGCTGGAATGCACAGATGCCATGGGCCAGGTAGTCCCAGTGCCAGCCTGAGAAGGGCAAAGAGTCTTGTCCTGGCCATACCGGATGGGGATAACTTATCTGGGGCTGTGCCAAATGTTCTGTTGCTTACCTGAGGCAATAAGAAGAGCCTGAGCTGAAGTTTTTAATAGCGATCTAAATAGTGTATCATGATGGAAGAAGGTATTCATTATTACCTAAGTTACCAAAAGAAACAGCTCCTTGGTCACCGCATCTTTGGCATTATATTAGAAGTATGTAAGACTCAGCTCCCAGGACTCTACAATACTAGATTAAACTTCTTTCACACTGTAAACTTTTCAAAACTTAATTTATTTTAATAATGTTAGTTAGCTGGAATTGGAAGGGTTTTATTTGCTATTGATTCTTTGTAATTGAACAAACTGGTCATTAAATAGTCTAGAGATTCTGTTTTCTTTTAAGCAGCCATGTTATTGTACTTCACTCTCATGATACAATTTAAAGAAAAAGTTTCTTCTGTTAGTACTTGGACTGGTGAAGGTCAGACTATGATATTGGGGGAGCTCATCTAGAAATGCTCATGGGCCTGATTCTGAGTTCGTAAAACTGTTGTACATCTGGTTTAGTACTAATAAAACTAGTGTAGAGGAGACCGTAATTAGGGACTTAAAAGACAAATACAACCTTTGTCTTTATTATACCTTAAAATTTAAGACTTAAAATGAATGGTTTAGAATCTGGTGGTTTAGTTGCAGTCTAGTGGCCTCACTGCATGTATGTATTTTGCTGTATAACACTGTGGAGCCTATTACCCTCTATCATATGTAGAACAATATTGGAACATACACTTACTATGTTCTTTCTCATGCAATTTATAAAGATGTGTTTAAGTGTTAGAATCTGGCAGAACACGGAAAGCATTGTATATCTCTGCAACTTATGGTTCTAATCACATTTCCTACGTTAGAGGTTGGTTGTACCATTACAGTCATTGTGTTGGGCACTGTACAAACATTTGTAAGAGACATTCTAAACAGGTAAGACAGTCCAAGAGAGTGTGCACAGGAAAGTTTTTTCTGGTGTCAAATGCAAGTAAATGTTAGTGAAAATGAGAGCAGAAATGCTTAATTTTCCAGTTAAGTCCCTCCTGCTCTGAAAACAGCTTCAGTTTGCTTTTTATACTCAGAATTTTTGTCACAGAGGAATCAAATTTATCTGTGACTCATCTGAAATCTGACAAAGTATATTGGGATTTCTGGATAGTGTGCTATTCTAAATCCAACAGTGGAAAGACAAAACCACAATACTACATCTTGGTTTATTAAAGTTACTTGAATTCTGTAAGCAGTCTAATAACAATAACAGTAGATTTATTTATTATATCAGACAGAAAATAGACTCTATATGATCTTCTATGGATGGTTTTGGATTATATGGACAATAATTAATGTGCCTTGTCAATAATATGTAAGAACAATAAAATTTGTGAGACACTGACATGGCCTATGCACCAGTTTCCTTGTGGTGTATCCAGTCTTGCACATTGAAAACAAGAAGAGTTGCCTATTTACAGTAGTTTAAATTCCATCTTTTTCCGTTTTTGCAGTTAGCATTTATAAATTTATAGGTTTAGAAATATTTCACTCTAAGTAATCAAGAGAAATATTGCAATGGGTGGGCGCATTATTTTCTGATTGTGAGTTTTGCCTTTTGGAAGAGTATCAGTGTTTGTTTGAGATTATACTTAGAGAATTGTTGATAGGAAATTTTAATGTGGAACATTTTTCAGAAAAGTAGGAATTTTCATCTTGTGAAATGCTTAATGAATTTTAACTTTAAAATATTTTTTAAATATTTTTTTCTTTGGCACATCATTATAGTATATTTGCTATAAAACTTTGAAGCCATTCTATTGAGTATGCAAACTCTGCAACACATCTTAAAATATTGCTTTCTCAGGCAATATTTTCCCAACAGCAGTGTCACTTTAGATTTAATTTTGTTCATCCATAGGCTTTAATGTTTCTTCACCGTCATTATGCTTGCCAACACCAGTACTGGCACTATATAGCTGTGTGAAACTGTATCACTTACCTAATGTCATAGCAAATTGCTGAAAATACTGATCATTCAGACCCAGGCTGTGCAATTCCTCTCATCTATCCTCTCTACAATAAAGTTTCACTTTGACCCAAATTTCCCTTCACTGCTGATAGATCTAGTATTGCAAATCATAGACTTCTAGACTGCTGAATCATGAAAACAGGTTTGTAGGAAGGTGATTTCCATAAACAAGAAATGGCTGTTACATTAATCTGTCGGTACATCCACTATTTTTTTCCCCTCTTGTTCTTTCTTCATCTTTCTCTTTCTTTCTTTTTCTTTTTTCCTCTGATCTTTCCCTGTATTTCGCATCTCACAGTTCTTGGTCATGTTCAAAAATATGCATTATAGGTGTCAAATTTTTGCTAGTAACTTTACTGATGATCTAGATTTTGAAGAAATGTGAGATAATTCCTACTCATAGTTTTCTACAGAACCATGCAATAATTCATAGAGGATTTTGCACAGTTTGTATGCAAAAGCTTATGGAAATTCCGTAAGTTTCTTTTGGTCTTGAAGTTATGTTAGGGAAGCATAAGCATTGTAGCTGATCAACCCCTGCTCAGCACCTCAGCACATTTACTTCTCCACATCTGAAGGGATGACTTCAAGAACATCCTAACTTTTGCATTCCTTTTCACATTACATACTCTTTTCTATGAATAGTTCAGCCAATAGTTTGTAGAATTAAATCAAAAAGTTACTGAGAATATTACAAGTTATATTCTGAGTATGAAGTTTCAGTAGAAACTGAGAACTCTAAATACCATGTACAGCTTGTACCTGAAGTATGTGACAATTTAAGAATAGTGTCCTATCTGTGGATATCCACGTATTTCTGCAATGAACGGTGTAACAGAGGCTAGAGCATAATAAACAGTCCTACCTCCAATTATAGTTGCAAGAAGTAACAGAAAACACCAAAGTGAGGATAAATCTTAATTTAAATAGGCTATTGAAAACTAATTGGGCCTTAGAAAAAAAAAAACAAAACCCCCACAAAAACCTGAGAATAAATTAGCTTTTCACCAAAAACTGAATTATACAGACTAAGCATTTCTACTTTCCAGACACTATGAAATGCTTCTGACAAACATTCCTTTGATTCTCTAAACCAATTATTTTCTCTGAAGATTTTATTCTTCACTTAATTTGTATTTAAAAAGTATTTTAAAAAAGTCATTACAGAACATTTTAAGTTGCATAGGCTTGGTCTATTGATTCCAATGGTATAAAGCTTTTGGGTTTAATTTGTGGAGGAATTAAAGAGATACCCATTAAATCCTAAAATGAAAAGGTGAAAGTAATCAGATGGGTAAGCCAAGAAGGTAGAAGAGATTTTATGGTTCATGAAGACATGATTTGATGTATTAAAAAAAATCAGCATGTATTACATTAGTCCACAAATTAAAAATAACATGCTTATCTGACACACATTCCACCAGGGACATAACCGAAGACTTTTCTGTCTTTAAATCATTAGTATTATAGAGATGAAGGTCATTATTAAAAGACCACAAAGAGAACTAGAATGTTTTTTATCACAAGGTACATCATTATCTGCCTTAAGGAGTTCTGCCATCAGTCATCTTTTTTCCCAAAAGTATCACCTTATTCTCTCATCTTCATAGTTTTACTTTATTTTTAACAGTTCACTTCTTTTTAGTCAAGGATATAAAACATATGCTCAAGACATATCTTGTAGGAATTAGTGAAAAAAGAGGCTTTAAGGTGAGAACAACATTGTTTTTTTTCCCTTTCATTTCAGAAATCTTGTTATCTTCAATCTGTAGTCCAAGTGTAAAAGAAACTCGACCAAAATATCAGTGGGTGGATTAATGAAACACTTGTCAAGCTCTTACCAGGTCCTCTGCTTAAGAACAGAGCTGAGGTTACTCATTTGGGGACCAATCCTGTTCTCACTAAATTAAATGGCAAAATCTTGCTTTATCTTCAGTACTGCAGACCAGAATCTAAATCCATAATGGACTACAATCTCATAAAACTTCAATGCATCTTTTAATGTACACTGAAATCCCTGGAATTTTTCAAAGCCTACATGAACATCGGTATTGATATACTGGTCAGACGTGTGGTCCAGTCAGGCTTTCAAATATAACACCAGCTATTTCAGTGAAAGAAATAATAGTAATGCAAAAATATATTGATGTTGGATACACAGTCCTTCATATTTATTCTCAGGTTGATTGCTAACAATTACAAATCTACTTTGACTCAAAGACATGAAGCTCTTTTTCTGTGGGTTTTTTTTTTTTTTTTTTGTCTCCTTGGCTAAAATTAAGCAGGTGCCTAGCCAGAGCTAAGCACGTTCAGTAGAGTCACACTAAGGAGTTTTGTTCCTTAGCTAATGCTTGTTGCTCTAGTGAAATAACAAGAGACAGTAGTTCTACGAAATCAAACATAAACAGAGGTTGAGGGAGAGGGACACAAAGGGAAATAGCTTTAGACTGTCAGATCCAAACACTCTGACCCAGGCTCTACAGTTTAAATGTTCACGACATCAACCTGATATTATTAAAGATAGAGGCAATTCTTCTGTGCAGCGTGAGACTGTTAACACAAAAAAGGTCAGGAATAATAAAGAAAAATTATGGCATTCCACTGTACAGGAAAAAATACTTTCTCAATAATGGGGATCCAAAGATCCATTTAGTCCCTTGATCAAAAGAAAAAAAAAATACAATTAAGAATATCTTGTATAACAACGTAAACTAAGTTTTATTTTTAAACTTTTTTTTAAAAAATACTACCAGATACAAGTAGTATTACCAAAAGTTTCAAGTACATACACTTGGAGATATGGTGGTTGTTGTTCTATAAATGAACACAGTTAATATATAAATGTGAATGTCCTATAAGATTTTTTTTTTCTCATTCTGTCACGCTCTCTGGGCTACAGTCCTTCCCCAGGAAAAATTCCTATTATGACCCATGAGACATTTTGCTCTTGGGTGTGTACATAGGCCTTTGTATGCAAAGGAACTCCATTCCAGCAACCTGAAAATAAAAGCTTGTTTCAGCAAGTACACTTTTAGGCACCTTGCAATCCAAAGGTAGGAAACACCTTCTCAAAGATAAACTTCTTTCATTTTGTAAGGAAGCTAATTCATATATGTGCATGCAATTCTTTCTTAATTTATCCCATCATGTGCAGATTTGGAGTATGTGTAGCGTATAGACACAGACTTTGAACAATGGGCAATTACATTTCACATACAGTGAAAAGAAAAATACATATCATCTTTTCCCTGTCACATTTTCACCTGTCTGCTTTAAGATATGATTATTGGGAAATTATATTAATAGTGGTACTATGCAATTTTTCATTTGAATGTTTTCCTTCTTCCTTAGAATAAAGTGTTTAGCTCTGAGCAGTTCCAATAAGGAAGGTACAGATATGGGGAGCTTGTGCTGATGGAGCTGCATCACGCAAATTAATGATGTGAAGATATTGGGGCTTCAGAGCTGCTTGCAGGCACCTGGTCTTTGCAGGAATGGTCCTTTTTGCCTTCCAGGTGGTTACAAATTGCTGAGTCATCCTTTCAGTGTCTTGCAGGAGATGTTAGACTGTCCTAGTAAAAAATACTCAAGAGGAGTTTCACGACGCATTCCTTGCTGTGTTCTTTCCCATGTATTTTCTAATTCCTCTTCTCTCATAACTTTTATTTTGGGATGGGATGATTTGACCTCTTTTTGTTCATTGTAGTTATAAATACACTACACAGCAAAATGTCTCCTGCTTTTCTTTGGAGATGTTAGTCCACGAAAAGCAGAAGTCTGAGGATTGAAGTTGGTTGAAAAAAAAGAAGCATGTGTGCCCACAGAGACCTAAAGGTGGAAGTAAAATAAGATGGTGTTTTGCATCTTAAAACTGTCAGGTTTGCAGTTTTCCTAGGCTTGCCTCTTCCTTTGCACAAGCTTCATTATAATTATTTTTAAAATGTCCAACCTCAGCCATACTTTTCAGGGGTGGCTTTCAAAAAAGAAATAGATTATGCCCAAAAAGAAGTGCTGGTGATGTATAAAATAGCGTATTTACTACTACAACTAATTACTAAAAAGCAGATATGCAAATCACTGTGTCTTAGTTGGGTACAGGTGCAGTACTGGCTCTATGTTGAACTTAATTATTTCACATAATAGGTGTCATAAGATCTGGCAGGCGCTGCAGCTTGTAGATTTTCTTAATTCTGATACATTTTTATTTCTAAATTAATGTTTGGAACATTTTATTTTTATTACTTGTTAAGTTCTATGTGATTTTGCATCCCCATGGATTTTCTCCCAGTTGGTCTCATGTGACCAACTTTGCGACACTTTCTAATGTTGAATTCACTGCAGCCTTCACAAACTTTAAAAAGCATAGTGTAATGCACAGGATGCAGAATGAGTGCAACATGCTATATTGCACAAAGCTTTGGTTCTCGTGAAAGGTAATATATATCAATATATTCCAAATTGTAGAATTTACTTCTGTGAAGAAATTTACAGTGAAATGCAGGAATAAGACATAGTAAGCTGGAAAAATCAAAGTCAAAGAAAAAATAAAGGGAAAGACTGAAGGTCAAAAGGAACAGAGCAATGAAAGATATAATTCCAATTTGATAAGGAGCGTTAAGATGTTAGAATACATAATTTTCTGTTGCATTTAGCAATGGTTTACTGGGTAGATAAAATCAGTTTTGCAAACATAAGTGACGCCATATTTAGTTGTAAATTAAAGCAGTACTCACAAGTGATCTACCAAAGGGGAGAACACCACTGGGAGGAAGTACTTAACTTGCTCTGTTGCCCTGTCTAAATAATACAATAGCACGGTTTTCAGGCTCCTGGTTTTTTTCCTGCTTTTTAAATAAAGGGTGGGGAAATATTTTTGCTTTTTTTTTTTTTCTTCCACACACCCCCCACACCCCCCAACGCTGAATCTTCATGCTTTAAACTAGGTCAAATTGAGTTGTAGTGAACCTTAAAGAAAAACCGGCAATGCTCAGTACCAGGTGTATCAAGAGCTCTCCATCGCCTGTACTCTTTCAAGGGTAGCGCTTTGCTTTGCGCAGGGTAAACCTCGGAGCTGAAATAATACCTGCAAGCGGACGATGCGCCCTCTGTCACTTTTAGGATCGGAAGCTCCCACCTAGCCCTTTTTCGGAGTGGAGGCCGAGTGTTTCCCCTGACCCGCTGCCGTGCGGTAACCGCGGGGCGAGCCCGGCCCGCCGCGCCCGCGGAGCCCCTTGCCCGCTCTGCGCCCGCCCCGGCTCCATCGCGCTGCTCCGCCTGCTGCCACGATCTGCTGCGCCCGGCAGCGGGGCTGGGGCGACCCTGGGGCGGGCGGAGCGCCCCGCTCAGCCGCCCCACGGAGCGCGGAGGCGTTCTCGGTCACGCTCCCTCCGCAGGCGGTAGGGATGTGTCACCTCGCAGCCTTCGCCAGAGGCCCCTCTGGCCGCGCTGAGCTTTTGGAGAGCCTTGGGCCCGCGCGATGCCTCTCCTTTGGTTTAACCTGAAGCTTGAGCCTTAGCCTGAGGAGGTGGTTACGGCTTAGCAGTTGCGGAGCAGCAGGGGACCAGCAAGCCAGAACTGGGGTTGGGAAACGCCTATCATGGAAAGAAATCACCTTGATTCAAAACATTCCGGTGGAAAAAAAAAAAAAAAAAAGCTTCTTAAAAAACAAGAAATCAATAGGATGTAGCCAGTATGCTGAACAAAGTTTTATTTTAAAGCAGATGAAGTGAATTTTTTTTAAAAAAGAAAACCAAACAAACCCTACAACACAAAAAAAAGAACAACAACAAAATTCCTTTTTTAGTCTTCCATAAACGGTTTAAGGTCTGTGAAGAGCATTTGCGTTGTGGGGAGGTAAATGATTGCAAATGTTCCTCTTGGAAGACGGTATTGACCAGCGTTAGAAATACCTTCATAAATTAAATCTCGATGGGATCTATTTCTGGAAAAAATCTTAATTAAAAATAGCGCACACACAAACTGTATTCTAAACAAAAAACCCTCCACGCCTTCTCCTCTCAGACTGTGTAGTGTTATCAGTGGAACTGGAAATCTTACAGCGATCGCCCCAGTATTTTTCTGTAGAGAAGAGGGTGGGGGGGCTCTGACGGCTCTCATTGCTGGGAGATACTTTGAGGGCAAAGTAAAAGTGCCCCCCGGGAGCAGCGCTCTGCTGCCGCCGTCGCCGCCGCCGTCTCTGAGATGCTACAGTATCAGGCGGAGAAGAAAAGAAATGAGTTTGGAGTTGATGTACACGCCGGAGCAGCAGTAAAAAGATATAAGATATCGACACGCTCAGCTGCATCTTGTTAAAAGCTTCCTGCGGGTTGGCAGAATGAAATCTTTATTTAAAATACACAAACTATCGTCAGGGGAGGAACGGAAGGGAAAACACTAAAAGGGCCAAACGCAATGCTTAACCCACCGGTATAAGCAAAAGAGGAGGAGAAGCGATGAGATTGGTTTGGGGCGAACGGAAGGGGGGGTGCCCTCCTTGCAGCCCAGCCACGGCAGCCACCCGGGGATTCAGTGTCTCCACTCAGCTTTGGAGAGAGACTTTCTCTTTGATGGTGATGATGATAGTTGCTCTGGTAGGGGAAAGGGACTTACAAATACCAGAAGCATAATTTGTGCTCACACTTGGGTGTGAACGATAGGAAAACGTGCCTCGCCACCACAGCCACAGCAGCGCTCTCCTAAGTGGTGGTAATATTATTATTTTATTATTGCCAGCCGGTGGCTTTAAAGGTGCATTATTTTAATGCATTATTAATTGTTTTCCCAGGGAGAGGAGGAAGGTGGGGATAGGGCTTATTATTATTAATAGCGAGGAGCTCGCTCGCTCGCTCCTTTCGCACACACCGGGGAGCGCGGTGGGAGGAGGCAGCGCCGGGGGGAGGCGGGCGGCGGAGCGCGCCCCGCTACCGGGCTCGCTGCGCGGCTGCGGCGCGCACACGCGGGGCTCGGCGCAGCCCCCCGCGGCTCCCTTCCCGCCTCCCCCCCCCCATCCCCCCCCTCAGCCCCCGTCACCCGCCGCCGGGCGGAAAGTTCCGCGGGCAGCTGCCGGCGCGGTCCCCGCCCGGAGCGGCACTCTGCAGCCATCACCTCCCCATCCCCGGCTCCGCGGGGGGAGACGTAGCTCCGCGGCCGCCAAAGTTGCGGCGGGGCCGGGGGGCCGCCGCTGCTGCCAGCCATCAAGTGGCTCGTTAAGGAAATGCAGGTGAGCGGGCTGAGCGGCGGCGGGGGGGGGCTGCGCCGGGCCCGGCGGGGAGCGCGCCCCCCCCCGGCCCGGCCCTCCCCGTGGCCCCGGGCCGCCCGCCTGCAGCCGGCAGTGCCTGGCACGGAGAGCGGGCGGCGGCCGCGCCCCCACCGAGAGCCGCTCCGGCGCCCCCCCGCCCCGCACGCACGCACACACACACGCGCGCGCACACACACACACACACACACACACACACGCACACCCCCCCCACCCCTCCTCCCCACCCCTCGCTCGCTCCCTCTCTCCTCCCTCTCCTCGCTCTTTCTCTCCCTCCCTCTCTCTCTCTCTGCCGGTCTCATCGGAGAGAGTTGCAGGTACCTTTCCTCTCCCCTCCTCGCCAGCACACCCCCCCAACTCCCCCCGCACCAAATTTTAGGGTGCAGGAGCCTCGAGAGGGCTTTTTTTTTTTAATCACTGGTAAAAAAAAAAAAATTCTTTGGAAGGATGACTCTTTTGCAGGAGTCTGCTCTGAAAGCAGGGATACCCCAAGGAGCTAGCGGCAGCGGCGCTGGATCTCACCAAAACAGAACTGCCTGATGTGGCATGTGCTTCTCTCTCTTTGCAGTTCCTTCTGGGCCTGTGTGGACTAGGGGCACAACGCGGCGCCTGACTGGCAGGAGGGGAAAGCGGAGACTCCTTCAGGTTTCCAAAGAGGTCCGAGCGGACTGTATTAGTAAGTAAATACTCTGTGCTTGGTTTCTGTCCCTCTGTTCTCCTGCTCCTCCAAACCTTTTCTTAACATACACATACGCATGCACACACGCACCCTTTTATGTATATATACATCTATCTATCTATCTATCTATCTATCTATCTCAAGATGTGTGTGTGTGTGCGCGTAGTTCTGCTTTTAAGTCACACTGTTCTGGTCAGAGGGCAACTTGGCTGTGGTAACTTGAACAGTTTTCAGTGGGAAAAGTGCATGAAGTGGTTTGCTCATATTTTATGAGGAAAGAAAATCGCAGGTGAACACTTCTGTAAAGAAACTGAGTGTGTCAAGTATTGTGTAATGTCTACCTTAGTCCAAGTATAGGTATGTGGTAGATTACAGACAAAATCTAAACAAAGAGAGGCTCCCTCAGGAGGGGTCTACAGCACGGTGTGACCTGCTAAGTAATGCCAGGTGACAGGGCATTTAGTTTGATGTAAAATGTGCATGGATTATAGATAGTAAGAGTGTTTTTTCTGCATTCAGTTGTAAGCATTTTTAGTCCACATCTCTGAAGTTGTTGGATTTTTCATTAAGTTTTATATGTATAAAATGTATGTATATTTTTTCTTGTAATGAGGATGACATTACAGACAACAGCTTTGCTTTCCAAGTGCTTTTACAGGACATACTCAAAAGTCCTGATGGCACTTTTTTAAATAGGTGTGAAAGATCTAGGGGAAACAAGAAGATAAACTCATTTAAGAGGGTTTCGTGAACTGTAGGACTGAGGTTTGCTGGCTGAGCTGTAGAGTTGACAGAAGATACAAAGATCAAATAAAGGTATATCATGAAGAGTCTGCTGTTAGGTGTTGGTTGACACTAAATATATCTGCATCTGGGGAGGAGAACTTTTGCAGGCGTTACTTCTCTTGGGACAGTGGACCCATTATCGACATTTGCTGCATCTCTGGTAGAGGAAAGAGCTAGTACTAGTAGTTGAGGGTTAACTGTTTCCTAGGTAGAGGGAAGAAATAGGGATGAAAAGTATGTCAATGAAAATATTTGCTCATGTTTGCTAATATCTAAATAAAACCTTTGTGTTATGTCAGTAGAAATATAGTTGAGTCAGGTGTTTTGAATGTACTGGAAGGAATCAATAGCATTTCAGCATTTTTTCTCTATTCCTGCCAAATGGACTTGGATTTAAATTCTCCATGTGTTATTGTATCTATTGTAGAGACAATACGGATTTGAATTTGAATGAAATAAACTTACTTCTTTACAAATTCTTGACAAATTTCAGTTATTTTGCAGTACAAATTCAGAATAATATATGGATACTGTAAATAAATACACAACTCGAATATTTCATGTGTTATGTTTTTACTGTTCACCTAATCAGAATTAACTTGTGCTATTAGAAGCTGTTAAACGTGCATTTACGAGTGTATTTTATTAAGTATCTCAATGTGAAATTAATGTTGCATTTTCAGGTGTAATTCAAAATCAATCACAACTAATAAATGTCACCAGGAGTGAAGGTTTATTAAGGTCAAATTAAATGCTTTCTTTGTGAAGTAAAGAAATTAGTTTATGTCACAATAATAAAGGTAATTAGACAAAATTTATTTAGGAAATTAATGTGACACAAGCAGGAAAGGCTAAATCTGCAGTAGCAGAAGGATGACATTCAGGTTGCTTTCAGGTATTCATAATACCTGAAAGCTAGGAATTATTACAAAGCATAGGCTACAAGTTCTGAGGATGACTTTTGTATTGCAACACAGTACTCTTTGGGTAATTGACAGTAACATTTATGACAGAAAAAATATGAACTTGGAATAAAAGGATGACACATCTGCTGGCTTAGTAAGGAATCCTACTGTTATTGTTTTAGTACTATGAATTTATCTTTCAGTTAAAAACAAAGCTTCCCCCCCACCTTTTTTTTTTTTTTTTTGAGTATGTAACATTTGACATGGCTCATTGCTGTGTTGTACTCCCTGTGGGCAGAGCATTAAAATAATATATTCAGATAATTTGCATCAACTGTTTTGAGACTGCATACAGAGAAGTTTATTAGGTTAAGCTTTCTGTTCTGCTAGGTGGTCCCAAACATGCATCATGCAATGTTGAATGCCTAACAAAGTGTCTATTTTTACAATAAAAGAAAAGAAGATTAAAATATATTTGGCTAATCAGATAGGAACGACATTGTTTAGTTTAGGTTGAATCACAGCATACTTAACGGCTTTATTAGTTTGGAGCATACTCTTCATTATTTGTCTTTTGGATTTTCTTTAAATCTAGGATATCTCCTGGCAATACTTCAGTATCTGTATGAAAAATGACTTGACACATACTCCACTTTCGCTGTAATTACTACTTGCTACTGTGGGAAATGACCTGAGTCAAATCCTGGCAATTAAGTTTGATACATATTATATTTGATCATATATGTATGTACAATCTTGATGATAATTGTTGATATAATTGTTGAAAATGTCAAATCGGGTCGATCTAATTCAGAAGAAACAACAGGGGACTTAAAAAAGACTTCTTGCTCTGAAGATATAAAGTTGATAAAATAAAGTTGCATGTGTCAGCAGTAGTGCGTTTTATTATGCAATTGTTCTTGTTATTCAGATCAGATAATGGCCTGATGAAATATATAAGCAGTCTGCAGGGAATTAATGATTAATTCCTCTAACGTGTGCTTATTGTTGGAATTCTTACTAATAAAATCCTACATACCTGCAATAGTTTGCAGTGAAGTCAAATAGCATTCTCTGTATTAATATTAATCACTCAGTATACCCATGTACTACCAAACTGTGGTGATAAACTGTGATGGGAAAATTATGACAGACTATTCATTCTTTGTTACATGTGGCTTTACTGAAGAAACTGACAGTACACCAACAAACATGATGCTCGATAGCATAAACTATATTGAAATGGTGGATATGATACATATCAAATAATACACAGATGTTTTAATCAGCCTGCTTTGTGTGTCTTGTTTTAACATCTTACACAGCATTAATAACTTTTATGTGTATGGATGCTAATTCTCCAGGTTCCAAGTACTGTAGCAAGTTGGAGAAATTAAGATAGCATTGACTAAATTGGAAAACAGGCCAGTTCAGCATTTTGGGAAAGGTTACTGATGCTTTTCATCAGTCCACAGCTTGTTTAGTGTGAAAACAGATTGGTACCTGAATCCCACATATTTAGAGTAAGCTTAATTGATTTAGTATCACTTTGAAGACCTTGTAAACAGCAAATGTGCTTGGCAGCAAATATAAATTTAACAGTGGCATTTATGCAGATGATCTGTAATTTAGGATTGGATTTCGATATCTGTACTCAAAGAAAGCAGTTTTTTCCTTCATTAGTAGCCACAGGGATTCTAGGGAAACCAGCTGGGGAGAAGGAAACATTCAAGGCGTTCTTTAAAAAAGAAAAGAAAAAAAAAGGCCATTGAAATATCTCAGATTCAAAAGTATTTGCACTGGAGAATGCCTGTTTATGTATTTTTGGATTTTTTTGCCGCAGATATTTTATAAGGTCATTAGTACTAGAAGTTTCTTAAAGAGCTTTTATGTTATCCCTCCTTCTAGACTTGCCACCTTGCAGTTTTGCATCTATAATCCTAACAGAAACTCTGATAAAGTTAACAAGGGGTTTTATGTCACAGTGATAACAGAATGATGACAGTAGGGTCACAAAGTATTGACAAGGAGTGTATTTGGTCTATAATTTTTTGGACATATTTGATTGCAATGAAAAATGTTTAGTAGCAAACAGATGGATTTGAAATTCCAATAGGAAATAAGCAGTAGGCATGGATGAATTAATTCTCAAACAAGAATTAAATGTACTTTAAATAAAGACTGAGAGGGAAACATGCACATGAGATTAGGCAAAAAGAATGCATAATGGGAGGAATTTTTGGCATTCTTAATACTATTAGATGCTGTCTGATTTTTAGTTTATCTATTCTAGTAGCTTCTTTAATAAGATTCTGTATAAAACAATAACTGAAAAGCTAGCAATAAATGGAAAGCTACAGAGAAATTATTACTTTTATGGTCAATATGAGGTTTGAATTACACATCTATTTTCATTTGTTGTCAATAGTTGCAGAAATGGTCCCATTTCTCCTATATTTCTATTCTATTAAATATGCTTTATTAAATGAAAACTATTGTGCAAGAAATCTCATTTTTTACATTCTGTTTTTCTCTACTATCAACTTTGTAACTACTTCTAAAAAGTGGATTTTTTTGTTAATGCATAAGCTTAAGATCTAGTTTAATAAGATTTTAGCTGAGTGGATACTGCAGGATCGGGTTTATAAAATAAGTTTTATAAAATTTCTGTCAGTAGTACTGTAAAATTTATCAAAATACTAATATGTTTTAAATCTATGCCGAATACAAGCATGCTTTAAATGCCTTTAAAGTTGTTTGCAATACTATTACGTTTTCCAGATTATGCACTTAGATTGTGCTGAAATATAAAATTAAGGTTTTAGAGATGTATTTGGAGAAAGAGGTTTCTTGATGTGTATGTTTGCAATATGAAGAAGGCTCTGAATAGTCTGATGATTTTTCCTAAGAATGCTGTGTGGAATTTGTTCCAGCTGTAAGCAGCGTGAGCTCATGTACTTACCAGTTAAAAGACAGATACGTGTTATAGGCCCAGTCCTCTGCTCTCTCTAAACGCTGGGTCTAGAAAAACTTTCTCTGTGGCAGTCAGTCCCATGCCTAAGTCTCATCTTGTTGTGGAAAGCTGGAAGGGTGTTTAAGCTGAGTTCTTCAGTATGTTTCAGGATGTTTTTTTCAAAAGGTTAGGTGGACATTCCAATGCCTATGGTGCATTCTGCTCTTCTCCTGATTTTAAAAAATAAGAGCTGTACACAATGGCTGTCAAGAAATTACTCTTTCTCCAAGCTGCTTATTTGGTTTTAAATTACGTAGCTCATTTGCAAAGTATGTGTAACACTGCCAAGCAGTGAAATGTTAAATGCTTATGCTTTTTGTTCACAGTGGAAAGATGGTTTGAAGAGGAAACTGTTTCAGCAATGCTGATTGCCTAGTCTGTAAACATGAGGACTCGTGGTTTAATGGGATGTGGGACTATTTAGCTGTTCTAGTTATTACTGAAGCTGTGTGAGTAAGGTAAACTATTTGCAGAGTGCTCAAGAAACCTCCCGGCTGGTGAGCTTCTCACAGGTGACAGAACAATTGCTTTATGATGATTGATTTAAGGTGAGCAACCCGAATAAAGGTCCTCTGGTGGCAGCAGGTTGGAAGTGTACACCAGCCAGTCTTTTGGGAGCTGTAATTCCTAAGGTTACTGCAGCAGAAGTAACTGCGTAAGAACAATTGCATCTACTCTAGTCTGGAAGTAAAGTGATTTTTAGACTCTCATGCAGCAGCTTAACAGTCAATGTGGGAGTATGTCAGGCAAAGTAACTTTGCTCTAGCTTTGACGCATTCTCTCTCTCTCTCTCTCCTACACTTTCGAAATGTATCCTTCCTTGTGGTGCAAGACATACAGTCTCAGCAGGCCCTGTGCTACATAGGACAGCACCGAAAGTAGTTCATGTTCAGCTCTGTGTTCTCCTCACTCTTTTAGCCGAAAGTGGCTTTTTCTGTCTTTAGCAAAAAAATAGTCCTCCACATTGTAACTAGATCCAACATACCATATTAATTTAAAGTCTAAAGATTTATTTTTTTTCCCCTAAAGAGGAGTTAAATAAGAACGTTTATGGTACAATTTTTAAATCTACACTGAAAGACTTAATTTAACCTTAAAGTCAGGTTTTGTATTCAACTTCTGATGAAGTACAACATACTTATGTGCAGGTATCGCAAGTGTAAGGGAGAGCAATGACATAACTCTTACTTGAGTGGCTACAGAATTGCTGGCAATAACAAAGTTAAACCAAAATGTCTGAATTGCTGTCCATTTGGGTAGAAGGACCTAAGAATATCCAGCACATTTATTTAAAAATCTCAGAAAAAATCCTACAAGATAGTGCACTGACTCAATCTTGAAATATTTTCTTTTACATTGAAAGGAATGTGCTGTGATGTAGCATTAGGCAAAGCTCAATAGCAAATTCAGTTCTCAATGGAAAGGGTTGGAAGAGGAGAATCCATATGAGCTATCCATGTCTGCCTGAGTTGCTTTCCTTTTCTTACTGCAACCATGAGGTTGCCAGTTGGCATCCTCACACTTCTTCAGAGAGCTGGAAAACCATAAGGAGTGCTGTCTTCATCAGAAATCATAATAGTATCATGAAATTACAGTTGATACTTTTATTCATCTAGTTTTTTCTAAAGGAAGCGTGTGGGGTTTTAGCTGTTAATTATTGTGGGTTTTGACCATAACAGAAAAATGTTATCATGCTCATGCATTAATAGTATGAACCAACTCCTTAACTGTCAGTATAGCTAGGATATTAGAGTTCATACCATAAGGAGTCAGACTTGAAACTTGTTTTGAGACCTGTAAAATTCCTGCAGTGGGAGGAATGTGCTGGGAGGGGCTTGATCAACATTAAATCATTATTACTGAAATATCCTACATGTGCTAGTGGAAGTATGTGAGGAATATACAAAAAATTCTCTTTAAGAGGAAATTTAGTTAACTTTTTTATACTTCTGTAATCCCCTGCACATCTGTAGGTATGGATAATTAATAAAAGTGAATTTAAAATAATATATTGCATATAACCTGTAATAGGGTTTGTGTGCCTACTGTTCATAGAAATATTCCTAATGAAAAGTTGTATTAATCATTGGTATTCCTTCACAAACGGAAGTCTGCCCAGCAAAGCGTGACATTAATTTCAGATTTGACATTAGTAGATTTAGGCTGGCATCATTAACATACCAATTGGAGTACTTAAAAAAAAAAAAAAAGAATAAAAAAAAAAAGAACTGATGCATTCAATATAGTGATAACCTATGTTCTCCTTTGGATAATTTAGCTACTTCTTCAGTTTCAAGCACAATTATTCTGCGGAATTGTCCTTTCTCCATATGAATAAAAGATAGACTAATGGCTTTTTTACACAACTTAAGTCCTAATTTTCCCCCTCCCCATTTTTTTTTTTTTTTTTTAAGAATGCCGGGTAGTTAGACTTGAAAAGCTGCACAAATGCACTTGCCTGTTTTTGTAGAACACAGGCTTTGAAATGGGCCATATGGTTAGTTTGACTTATCTTTTTCGCTGTGAACCCTGTGCCCTCTGGCAATTCAGTGAAGCTAAGATCAGTTAGTGAGGTTGGAGATTCTTGTGTCAAATGTCTCAGCTAGGAAATGTACAATGGACTGCAAAACTTCCAAGAACAGCCAAAAGGTATGTAGGTCACCAAACCTGGGCGACCAAATACTCTTAACCATGGTCCCTATATCCATGATATGGTCTTCTGAAAAATTAATTTATTCAGTGAGGACTGGGTCAGCAGTGTACAATAGGTGATATCTGGAAGAACCAAGAAATAATTTGAAAGCAGGGTCAAATTATTTTCTTCTGCATTTTTAGAACAAAGTACAATGGGCTTCCTGTGAAGTTTGTTTTCAGTTTTCCATTCTAATGAAAATATGAGAAAGGATGCATAGTGTAAAAGTCATGTTAACTACTGTAGGCCATTGGGTGGAATAAAGTGGTCAGGAAGTGGTTTTTTTTCTGTGCAATCTGTAATAAAAAATATTCTAGAACTGGATAATTTCCTGAGCAGCTTCCACATAGGTTGTGGTGCTCTGCCAACCTAATCAGAATGCATGATTTCTCCTAATTTAAAATCTCTTTTGTTTGAGAACCCCTTATAGGTTATTTGTTTTCCATTCTAGGATTATTAGAGAAAAGTGATTTTTGTATTTGGCACAACAGTAGTAAGTTGCATTGCAGCACCTGTTTTTCCTCATCAACTGTAGGTTTTCAGAGGTTTTTATAGGTGTGGAAATGAAGTCCCTGGATATTCCCCCATTATCATATTCTATATAGGATCATACATTAGAAAGTATCCAAATGTATTTGTGCTCAGAATAACCTTTTTTGTTCTCAGCATGGAGACCAGCCTTTCCTACCCTTCCCCATCTTCTCCTTTTTCATACCTTTCCTCTGCAGAAGGCTGGAATGTGGTTAAAATGTCTGATTATTTTGAAATTAGCTCATAACTCAGATTTCTGTTCCTTCTCACCGATCCTAAGGATAGTGACCCTTTTCTCCTTGGGTAAGAATTCACTTTTAAGTCGGATGATGTTCTTAACTTCTTTACTTTGTTTTTCCTAGAACTGATAAAAATGAGAGAGAGCACTCCAGCTTACGTAAATATAAAATATTTCCTAATGTAGTGTGAGAGATGAAAAAGTAACTGACAGTGTTCTGCTGGAGTTATGGAATTAATAAAGCAGACATTTATGAATGTTGGGATGAGTTAGGTGTATTGATATCTTTGGGCAACACGCAAGTGCGGTTATACAGATGACATCTTTTTCTCCCCCCTTACTATGACAGGTGTTGGTTGGCTTGAGAACTTAATGGGGAAGGAGCAGGAAGCCTATGAATATTCCTGTCCGTTCAGTGTTCTGTTGATTTTATTAATTGTCAGTGCTGAACAAATTAAAGAAGGCATGAATTGTGACATTTATTTCAAGATTTTTTGCTTACTTAAATAAGATTTTGTAAAAAAAAAAAAAAAAGCAATGTATGTTCCATTGTACATTTAAAAAAGGGATTGTTAGAAGATACACGAGGAGGTAAGAAAGGAAAGGAAAGGAAAGTGAGGGTAGAAAATGGGTAAGTAATGGGAATGGAAGAAATCCTCAGCAATGAAAGGAGTCCTGTTATTCAGGTCTCTGGTTCAGTGTCAATTCAGATGACGCTTTCTTTAATCGTTGGGGATGAGATTTAGTTGCCTAACCATAGGCGGCTCATGCCTTTTTAGATGTCCTGAGGTATCTGCTCAGCCCCAGGCTGCTCTTCTCTTGTAGCATATCTGCCAGTCCCACACAGGTATTACAGAAAACCAAGAACATATACGATTGGACATTTATCTGTGTTTAGGATTATGAATTGTGCATGTCTGTATTCCGATGTATGTAGAACTTTGCTTTTCCTCCTTGCCTTTCCCAAAGGCAAGGATTTTTTTCATGTTATGCTAATTATATCTGAATCTAACAGAAAGAGCTCCCTTAATCAACACTTGTGCTTAACTATCAGCATAATTAGATTAATTATATTTTGGAGACTGTAGAAATCATATCATGCATGTATGCATCTGTGTGTGTTGGAAGTGACATCATCCTTGTCTTCATATTCTGAAACAAGCTTATCAGTTGTGTTTTGTTTGCTTGTTTTGTTTTCATTTTTTCGTGCTTTTCTTAGATGATGCAAAGATTGGTGGAGTCCAAAAGCTTATGCTATTAACAATACTCCATCCACAGAATCAGCTTATGTGTTTTCCTGCTCTGACACCATGCTGGTGCCTCTGAGACAAGGCACAGGGGCACTGCAAAAGTGATGAACTGTGTAATGTCACACTGCCTTTTTCTTATTTGCTGTTTTGGTAGGTCACCTTTTTCTGTTTCTTGGAAAGGAAAGATGGACCCAGGGTTCTGTGTAATATAATTATGCTGAGGTGAGGTGTGTTTTCTGTTTTTGTATTATTGACATCTTGACCATTATGCAACCAGTAAAGATTACTGGCAGTAATACTGTCTTCTGAGGTCAGGGCTATTGATTTTGGAGTATAAGCAGATTTGATATGATAAATCTTATGGTAGTAATTCTATTTGGATTTAACTTTTAATATCATTTATTTTGGATAAAAAGTTTGAGACACATGAATATGCATTTACTGAAGTTATTTGTGTATTATGTTCATTAAATGATTGTTGGAAAAGACATTCTAAGTGTTCTGCTTGATAAAGGGTATCAGGCATAGCATGCATGAGAGACTACTCTTATAGATGGAGGTCTCTGTCTGTAACCTATCTATCAAGGTTTTAGAAAGTCAGGAGAATAGATCTTGTTTGTGAGCCAGAAACATTTTCCATAAATAGAAGATGATCTTCAAAAGTTATCCTAATAATCACAAAGAAAAGAGCAGTTTCATGAAACTGGAAAAAAAATCCAAGAAAACCTTAGTCTGTATTGTTTCATCTAATTTTATCAATGTATATGACCCTAAGCAATATTCCATCCCTGTAGGATGGTATCCCAACTCACGTGAACTGTAACATCTGTTTATGGTGTTTCACTGGCTCTCTGCATTTTGGTAACTTGGGGAAACAAAACAAAAATAAATTATACCAACTTGAGATTTTCATAACATAACCTCACTCTATGTCTCTAAAAGTAGTAGAGTATCATTTATTGTCATTTATGTCTCAATCATATAAAAGTTGTGATCCAGATAGAACTTGGGGGATAAAAAAGATTACTAATAATTATGATAATAATAATTATGGCAATGCCTTATGATTAAGTGAGGCTACACTATAAAGTTCAGAGGAAGTAGATTTTTTTCTTGCGCAGTACTCAAGGAGAAAATACAGGAACAGACTGGACAAGGTAATGCTTCTTTTATGTCTGCTTTGCTATTAAGCAAAGTGTTTTTAGCAGTGTTCGGAGGGAACTAAGATGGGAAGACTACCTTTGCAGAAGAATGTTCTTAGTGAATTTTCTGTGGTAGTAACTTTCCTCTTTACTTGTAGCACCTAAATCTCACTATGAAGTAAAAATACAATTTTTAAAATCAGTTCTCACATAAGGAGATACAGTAATTTCCAAAGGGTTGTTATGTGATAATGGCTAAGATGATGTTAGCAATGATCTGAGGTTATTTCACCCAAGTTTCTTTGAACAGGAAGTATTGTGTTACTGGTTGCAGCTTCAGTTCTATGTCATATTTTCTGGTGCTATACGATGTGTTTTGGGGTTTTTTTGGGGAGGGTGGGGGTGAGAGGGCGTGTTGGCACACATGTTGGAACATCTAGTGATTGTACTGTCTCATCATGTCTGTTGTCTTCATTTTGAATTGCCAAATGGACATTTTAAGTTGCTGCAAACTGCAGTATCGCCTTCATCTTCTCCTTATCCAACCTTTTCTGTTAGTACCTTTGAATTTCTTTGTCAGGGAAATGTAGCAATAATTCTTGGTAGTATGTGGCTTGAACACCATCTATACACTTTCTTAATGTAGAAAGTGGTATAGTTGTGAAACCTGTTATATTGTATTGGGAAGTTAGTTGTTAATAATGCTATCTAACAGTATGGCTTTATGCTGCTGATTTAAAATAGCTAAATGTCTGAGTTAATACTGCATGCGCTTGGACACAAAGTTTTTTAACCTTTGTTTATGGCAGCAGAGGATGAATTGAGGAGAGAAACAAGCCCCACTGTACTGCTTGTGTACTGCTTGGCTTTTATGGTGAGGACAGACATTACCTCTGCACTCAGCAAGAATTTTCTATGGAAAAAATTAGGTTGATCACACAAGTCCATCCCGTTCTACTGCCTGTCTTTACAAGACAAAACCTATAGAAGCTTCTTTAGTGGTTGGGAACAAGTAGTCAGAGAAACTAGAGCTGATTTAAAAACCTGCATTGGTTTCCCCTTCAAGGGATTAGGGGCTGCTCATATGTTGGGGGCAAGCCTGCACGCAATTCCACAGTGACAGCTCCAGTGGAGTGAAACACACTAAAGTCTGTGCTAAGAATGTAGGTGAAAAATGCCTCTTTCCTGTGGAAATTTTGAAATAATGATGATAATTTGACTAAAACTGTCTGTAACTAGTCAGGTAAAAGGAAGCATCTCTTGGTGAGAATTTGTGAAGGCTGTCTTGTTCAGCTTGCTTGTCTTGCCTTCAGAGTTGGCGATGAAGTGGGAAGTAGCTTAGAGAGTTTTCCTCTCTTGAACTTTGAGAAGAGCAAACCAGTTAAAGAATGAAGAGCGTGTGCGTGCATGTCCATTATTTTTTCCATAGCCCATATTTAAAGTGTGTGCAACTCTGTGTCTCTCGACATCCTCATACAGAAATGCCTTTCATATTTTTTTTCCCATTTGTAAAATGTGTTCCTGTTATAATACTCAAGTAGAAAAAGATGACATGTAAGCATAATTTGATTTTTATCCAGTGAAGCCCTGTAGGAATGAGAACTGGTAAAATCTGAAGAAAAAAAAAAAAAAAAGGTGTCTAAACAGTTTTATAGGTGTCTATTCCTTGTTATGGAAAAAAAAAATAAAAATCAAGTGTGACGGATGTCTTCAGACATTAGTGGAACAGTAGCTGAAGTGTTAATTGGATTATATATCCCTGAATGTCTCTCTTAATCCCTATAGCCCTTTACTTGCCCACAGAGGAGCTACTGTGCATTTGATGTTGTAAATAAGAAAACAGGAGTAGTAGGGAGTACTAGATTGGGCAGTTTTATGAAGCAAAGATAGCCATTCAAGAAAAGCGTGGCACTGCTAGATTGTTAAACTGCTTCTAACAAGTATCAATTTATGCCTTTCTTCAGTAAAGATTTCACAAGGAAGGCAGTGGACGGGAACCTGAAGGAAAGGATACAATTTTTTTCCCTCCCCCTGGGATCAAGAATCAAGTCTTTGTCTCATCTTTTTTACAAAGTAGTTGTTGGGTTTTTGTTTTTTTTTTTTTTTTCCTCTTACAAGTTTTGCAATGTGTTTTAAACTCTAGATTGGTTATAAATATACAAATTAATGTGGTTTGCGTATCCCAGTAGCTACAGGCAAATCTTATTGCCAAAACTACATTGAAAAAGGAAGTTATCGTATGAGTAAATTCATGGAGAAACAGAATATTTTCCCCCAAAATATGAAATTGGAGTGTTGATTCAACTATGTGTCAGTTTTAGTCTAACTCTTCTAAAGTGAGATATAATTGTCCTTGCTGCTCGCTTTCATGGTGGTGTTTGAAAACAACATTCTCATCATTAGAGTGTTAGAATTAGTGAAAGTACAGAGGAAATCTGCATCATTCCAGCGATGCATATTTCAAATTGAAACTATTCAAGCCTTTCCAGTAACTTTATATTATTTTAAGTACTAATTGCTCATTTAATTTTTATATTCTTATGGTAATCAGTAGTTATTTTTAGTTTGGAGAAGCCTATAACACAAGTTTGATATATGCTTCCCAGGAAAGACTGACGGCACGCTCCTTTACCCCCCTGCTGCTATGTAATCATTGGAAAGATTTCAAAAAGTGGTAATTAAAGCATGTGTGCACTAGAAACACACACATCATTATTAAATATAGCAGTGTGAACTAATTAATTTCATTGTGCTATATTAATCAAATAGTTGCAGTGGCAAGCACAGGTGATATATAAAATAAGAAGAGCCACCAACACTCAGGTCATAAGGTACTATTGTACACGCAGATCTTGCAGGATAATCATAGGACACCTAGGACTAGCTGGCATTGTTTATGCGTTGCTAGCAATACTTTTTCATGTGCTTCTTATATACAAGTTCATCACCAGCTAGAAAGTGTAAATAGTCAGTCAAAGTTTACACAGTTTGAGTTGTTTCCTCTTCTTCACAAGAGTATATGGTGCATATATCGTCAAGTCTGTAAACAGAAACAGCAAAATCTACTACCTACTGCAGAAATAGCCATTCAAAACATTTTAAAAATAAAAGCAGTCATTTTTTTATACTCCTTGAAAATAACAGTATGGTTGTAGGTATGTTGTAAATTGCAGACTGTTTTGTTTTCTGGCAGCATCTCAGATTACTCCAAACCCTGTTGCCTGGCTCACTAATATAGACTTAGTTATTTGACTCAAGAAGGAAGGCTTTCCTTGTTATGTAGTTAGTTACACAAAAGTATGCAAAAGTTTACTATAGATACATACTCTTTACAGAAACTTACAAAATTATGTGAATATCTATATTTGGCCTGAAGTGCTGTAGGATGGAGAGTATCCTACATACGGAGTAATGTGGTATCTTCATTTGATGTTTTGAATGTAACTTTACTATTTATGATCTATTTATATATTTCTGGATTATGATGGAAAATTAAGATATCATTACTTACTAGTTCTTTGAAAGTTATTTGAACAATAAGAGGACTATTTTAATATAAAATATTTTAATCTGCAAATACATGTTTCAGCTACTGTAGAAATCTGTATGAGTATGTATACATGTTCTTAGAGGTTTGCATGTGTGCTGAAGCTAGTGGTGTATTCAGCAGCAAAGTTCATCTAGCCCAAGAATTATTTAGAATTTATTTCTTCTTTCAAAAGAGGAACTAATGCAATAAACACCATTATGCAGGTCATGAATCAGAGACCTCAGTTTTGTCTGTTGGAGCTATGTAATCCATGCAACTGGAAATCTGTAATTATTATGAGACTACCATAAAATATGACTTAATTTATGGTGGGGGTTTTTTGGGGTTTGTTTTTTTTTTTGAAGTTATATTCTGAAAAATCTCAGAAGTGCAAGAGCAAGGTTACTGTGAACTGGATCAGTATAAGCTTCAACATATTCTGTCCTCACTGCATTTGGGTATTATTGTTTTGGTATTACAAATAATGGTGCATGAGAATATCTGAACTCAAAGTACTAGGGAAGATAATAATAAAAATAATAAAACAATGAATAATAAGGAGTAATAACAAATACCTACATGTGTACTTCTCGGTTTGGATCTTCATCCAATCCAATTTACTGCCTGTAGGTAGGAGCAGGAGAGAGTATAGAAAAGGGAAGATCTGTTCTGTTTAAATAAGAAAATGTGATTGTCAAGCCATACAAACTTTGTATAAGTATAGTGGAAATATGCATCAGAAACTGCTTATTGGGAAAGGAGCTAGATTTCAGATGTACTATTAGATGTATTATATCATTCCCTTCAACTTGCAAAACTACCACGGAGGATTAACAGAAAATGCTAGAAGCTACCACTGAAGGGGAATAAAGCCTTCCTTGGATATACTGTCTCATCAGCTCAGTTTTAGGGTGGCCATAAAAAAAGGACAACCTTAATTATGAAAATTGCTGCTAGAAACCTCTTAAAATGTTTGAATAGGATAACAGTTGCTCCTACGAACCAAATTTCAGTGATAAGTAGCTGGCTTAATAATTGGTCCTCTAGTCTCAATTTCCTGCCTAGAAATATGACTTGAGGAGAAAAGTGAAAAAAATTTTCTGGTAGCCTGGTAGGTGGGAATAGGCCAGTTTTGGCAGTTCCTGGATCTATGTCATAAAACATGCCAGCTGCTCTTCAAATATAGAGACTATGAAATCAACATGATCTAAGGAGCCCTTGGGCTTTTGTACTAAGCAGAACTGAGTACCAAGACCCCAGTCTTGCTGATGAAAAACCTTCAGTGATTCTGCATTATAATTAGATTTTTTCAAATGTGCTGGAATGATGATTAGGGAAACTGAGAAACTACATTTAATTTTTTTCCTGTCAAAATAGATTCAATGTTGTTAAAAGCCACTTATTTTAACTGAAATATTTATTCTTTTTTTATGAGTGAATTCTTGTTATATGGTCATGAGCCAGTGTCATGCAAACCAACAGCAATTCATTTGGTTTACAATTCAATTTAAGATGCAGATTCTCTTTTTAGGCTGCTAGTCATTCCTATAGGACACCAAAGCATATTGTAGACATGTAGAAGTCAGGCTGACTATTCAAGAAACGTCACTTTTGTAGTAAGACTCTAAAAAGAACTTTTTGCTTTTCTGTATCTCAGACTGTTATAACTATGAAACCTTCAAATTACTTGAGACACCTTTGTAATAAAGCACCAAGATTCTAGTTCCAAGCACATTTAATTCTAGAGAAAAAAATCCTGTTGACTTCAATGAAAGTTACATAGAACTCAGAACAACACATTAAAAGACAAAGACTGTAGTTGTACTTTTTGTGAATAAAATGATGTTTACCTTTTTTGGGTTTTTTGGGGTTTTTTTTTTTTTTTGGTCATTGTTTTGCTCCATTATCTCGCTTTCTTTGGAGGCTGTTTGTTTGCGTGGATATTACCTATTTTTAACTTCTACTGTCAAAATGCCTTGTTTAGAGAAAAGAGTTTTATTGAACTTTGAAAAATCACTCACCTATTAAAAGTATTAAAGTCTTACCCATTAATTTCTAATTAGCAGTTACTTTGGCTCGTAGTGTAGGAACACAGATTCAATTAACTTATATATAAGAATTAAGGTGTTAATTAAGATTCTTGTTTAAGTTGAAGTTCCTGTGCTGGTTTTCAAAGATAACTTTTGAAAAATATATGATGAAAACTGGAGAACATGATTAAATTGGTATTTTTTTCCTGTTGAGGTTGACATATGGTTTGAATTATGAATGATGAAAACCAGTATTATTTAAGTAATTAAGCCAAGCTGTTCTGAGACATTGAAAGAGAAATCCACAGAATGTTTTTTCTTTTCCCTGACAATGTAGAAATAAAATCTTTATATATTTACCTCTTTGAAGGGCAAATGGTAAAGTAAGGGAACAGCTTATTTCTTCTAATTTGGTGATGTTGAAATTGTTCTTCAAAATAAAGTTTATCTTTTATTATGGGGACACCAAACTATTGTATCCCAGGCATATTGTTACTTTCTAAGACTTTTGAGTTGGTGGAGCATTTCTGATACCTTGTTAGATGAATAACTATGGCAGCGGTGTGACCTTGTAGTACTATGATGTCTTCCATTCAGGGATTTGATCAGTTAAATGGGTCAAGCTGAGAAAATTGTAAGCCATTTATTCAACTTATGGTGTAGTCAGTGAACTTCAATCAGATATCAAATGGCTTGAGAAAAACAGCAGTTCATAATCAATGTCTGTCAATTTAAAAATGTTCTCTGGTTGGAAAGAATTTTCTAGTCGCAAATAATTTTATGTTATGTCATCCTCAAAATAAACAATTTTAAATAGCAAGCATCTCTCAAATGAAGGGGACGGTGGCAGGATTCTGTGTGCAGTCTCCTTTATGGCTTACTTGTATTTAAAGACACTTATGCAGCCAAATAAAAAAAAATAAAGATGATGTAATACAATGCATAGTATTACTGGTACAAATCACTGGAAAAAAAGTTGTGTGTGTTTTGGGGGGTTTGTTCGGGGGGTTTTTCTGAGTGCTTGGTATTCAAGAGTGGGGTTTAACTGCTGTAATAGGAGCCAAAAGATAATGATCTTAATGCACTTATCTTCAGTTGAAAATGACATCTGAGATCACTTTTGTCTTAATGACCCTCAACTACAGTATTGATTCCTGGTCAAAGTGCTGAGAATAAAAGAGTTGCAGTTTTAGAGTTCCTGATGATGCATTCATGTTGCTCATTTCATCCAAGAGAATCCCGTCCTATGTAACAAACTACATGCTTTGTTAACCTCAGTTAGAACGTGTTGTTCTTCTGAAATGAAGAAGTAAATGTAAACTTGTTACATATTATGGACATGTTTTTCTTCAGAGCATGTCTGAATTCATTTCCCCTTTGCTCATGTGTGTGTAGACATTTAGAAAAATATCAGGAACATGTTTGTTAGCAGAATGGAAATAGGTAAAATAAGTTAAAAAAAGAAAAAAAAGCAAACATATTTGCACTGTCAAGAAACAGTTTTCTTCCTGTCTTGCTAGTGTAGAATACACAATGATGTTCACCGTAGAATTTCAGCAATGTGTTGTATTGGAGGTAAACATTTCTTATGAAGCTATTACCATGCAAATGTGAGTGGAACCAGAATAGAATGGAAGACTGATGAGGAACAGAGCCAGCAGTCTTAAGTGTGCGGTGGCTTTCTGTTAACAGGACATATTTCATAATAATTATTTCTTTACATTTATCTTGATTCTAAAATGCCACAAATTAAATGGGAAAGGAAAGTTGAAATTAAGTCCCTGTTGATAGTTCTTTCCAAAGAAGAGTGGTTCAGAAGAATAAGAGATGTGAAGAACAGAGGTTAATTTAACACAGGAACATTCCTGAAATTGTGTGTGTGTCTGTGCATGTGTGCGGACGAGCAGTTAAGCACACGCATGTAAGTGGGTTCCCACTGCCCTCATCTGCATATAGTGACAAACCCCTTCAGGTACGTAATCATTTCAATTTCTTGCTGTTGTCTTACAAAGAAAAACAGTGAAATATATATAATATTGTTGTGGTTTTATCCCAGCCGGCAGCTGAGCACCATGGAGCCGTTTGCTCACTTCCCCCCGTTGGGATTGGTGAGAGAATTGGAAAAGTTAAAGTGAGAAAACTCACGGGTTGAGATAAAGACAGTTGAACAGGTAAAGCAAAAAGCTGCGCGCACAAGCAAAGCAAAGCAAGGAATTCATTCCCCACTTCCCATGGGCAGGCAGGTGTTCAGCCATCTCCAGGACAGCAGGGCTCCATCACGCGTAATGGCTGTTTGGGAAGACACACGCCAGCACTCTGAATGCTGCTGCCCCCCCCCCCTCCTCCTCTTCCCAGAGCCCCTTATAAAGTGAGCATGATGTCATATGGTATGGAATGTCCCTTTGGTCAGTTTGGGTCACCTGTCTGTGTCCCCTCCCAACTCCTTGTGCACCCCCAGCCATCCCGCTGGCAGGGCAGTGTGAGAAGCAGGAAAGGCCTTGGCTCTGTGTAAGCACTGCTCAGCAACAACAGGTCCATAGAACAAAAACATCTCTGTGTTATCAACACTGTTTCCAGCACAAATCCAAATCGTAACCCCATACTAGCTACTATGAAGAAAATTAACCCGCTCAGCTGAAACCAGGACATTTATCTAGATATTCTTCTCATTTGCATTGTAACATGTTTTTCCCCTGGTACAGGAGAACTGGGGTCCTGCCACAGCCAGAGGACACTGCAATCTGTATGACAACAGACTTGCTTTAAGTCTTAAAGAGTGCTAGAGCAGAAGATGAAAGACTGTTAAGAACATTGTATGTCCAGTACATGTGAAATCTCTTGTCTGTGACTGTTGTTTGTGGAATACTATTACTTTAAATCCCAAAATACATGTTTCCAAAACAGCAGACAGCTAGGTTAAGCAGGTGTATGTGGTTCAGTAAGCAAACCCAGATCTATACCCAGGTCTATCTGTTGAGAGTGCAGCCCAGTGCCTGAAATTCTGGAGGTTTCTGATAGGTAACAGAGAGATATTTCTTGATTTATAATTTTTTTTTTTTTTTAATACCACCATTTGTTCCAGTTTTCGTCTGTTCCTGCATAACATGAATGAGAAAGAACATAGTGAAAACAAAGCAAATTCTTCGGTAAGAAAGAGGCCAGTCTATAGTTGAGATTCCATCCAACCCCTCTTGGCAAAAGGAGGAGAAGAAATAATCTAGGAGGATGATTTTTGTTTTCCAGCCCTTCATAGGTTATGCTCATGATTAAAAGTCTCTATTCAAAGTACTTTCCCCTCCCCCCCCGCCTTTCCCTCCCTGGCCCTCCAATAGCATTTCCGAAGTTAGGCTGTTTGATTAATCAGTTTGATGTGCTAAATCACTTCCTTATCCTTATACAAAACTTTAGGGATTTTCACTTGTTTATTTTTCCAATTCGTTTCAAAGTCTCACCTATAAAATTAGACTAGTTTTACTCTTTCTGTAATGATTAAGTGTGAAAAATGTATTATTTTTAATGTTATGATGAAAAGTTCACAGAATATTCAAAGAGCTTGCCAGATGAATTTGCAACATGACACATTTGCAACTTGCAATTCTAAAGGATTTTAAATTGCTTCCTTGTCTTGCTTTGACATATTTAAAAGAATATTCAGCATCTTACTATCCTTTTTTTTTTTTTTGGGGGGGGGGGGTAGGGCAGCTTTCTCATTTTGGTACAAATCTATTCATAAAATGTTCATGTTTATTATTTTTATATTCGGCTTTTATTGCTTTGCATTTGTCAACATTAAATTTCAGTTTCTGCTTGTCAACCTAGTTACAGAGAAAATCAGATTTCATTTAAACTTGACTTACTACTTGCTAAATATGCAGTTTTTCTCCAAATTTTACATTATCAGCAAATTCAACAATCTAGGTCATTTGTAAAAATTAAAAACCAGCAGAAGCCTTACAGAGATGACCCTAGTAAAACCCCACTAGATATTTCTGTGTTCAGCACTTTCATGTGTGAATACAGCAATTTTTTTACGATCTTAAACACATTTCAAAACACCTTAAGAAACTGGACTCAACTTCTGCGTATAAAGATAGCAGAATTCTAATTTTTGATTTTTGAGTGATTGACGCACTCAATGCAATCTTGAGTTTCCTCATTTTAAGCCATGACTTTTATCATATCTGTAATTAGTTAACAATGTATAGATGTATTTTTATATTTTTAGTTATAGTTTGAGAGATCAATTTGTACAGAACCACATTTTAATTTTTCAGTGGTTTTTTTCTGACATATTAACTAAATTGATGGCTTATGGTTTGTCCATCAATGTCCTTCAAAAAATTTTTGTGAACTTGAGTAACTAGAATTGGATTTGTTTTTCTTTTTAAATGAATATTCCTGTACGTACTTGTAGCTTTCAGATTATTGTTTTAACTGATAGATTAGTTTCCTTTTAAGTGTAAATAGTTTTTATTTTATTAGTTTTTTCCTATTATTGTATACTTTAATATAACTCCTATAAAACTATAATATATAAAGTATTAGTATACTATTAATACTTATAATACATACATAATATTATACTGTTAATACGATGTTAACAGTATTGTATAGAATTTGGTGCCCTCCATGTCATGACCCATAAATTAGACTTGGCTTGTCTTAATGTTTGAAATTCTCTAGCATCAAATTAACTATTTGCAAGAAAAAAATTCTGTGATGGTTTTCAACCCATTGATTCCTCAGCTGCAACAGATCATTATACATACCCCAAATACATGGTATAATCTTGACCCAAACTCTGTTTATAGTTACTGGAATGTTTTGCTATATAAAACAGATTTGTGTTGCAAGTTTGGCTCCTCAGAGTTCATCCTATTTTGTTACGGGTCGTTAAGTGTAATCTCTCTGTAAATTAATGTTTTACTTTTTTTTCTTTTAATTCAGTTCTGTAGTTGCTAATCTTTCCCGGTTGCGCCTCTCTTCCCCTCCCCTTGCTCCCCCTAGCCGCTCCACATTTATTATTTTGGAAAGGAGAGTAGTACGTCACCGCCTTGTGCAGCCCAGAAACATTACATAATTGCTAGCAAAGTTTCCTTCCTTATCAGATATACTGTGCCTGTCCTTAACTGTGGTGTGTTGGCAAGAAAACGTGATGTCTCCTCCCAAGTTTAAGGATCATAACCTGCCACACAGTGTCCACTGAAATGACTGACTGTTTAAGCAGCCTCAAATCTCTGGCTCATTTTTCTTTGCCAGCGTTATGGCAAAAACTCTGAGATCCCCAGACTACGTTTGTGTGTGTGGGGGCGTTGTTTGTTTGTTTATTTTTGTGTTTTGGGGTTTTTTTTAATTTTTATCTACAGATTTTGAAAGAATGGCAGATACTTAATATTGAAGGGTCTGACTCTAACTGTTTCAGTCTGTCCTTTACTTACAGGCAGTATGGATGTCCTAAGCTGTGAGAGATAATCTCTCATTTGAGAACTGATTTTCTGGGTATTGATGGGAGAATTGAGGAGGTAGGAGTGCGGCATTGCAGCTGCTGGGTTTTAGCGTTGCTGCTTGCGGTAAGACTGTGTTGACAGGGATTCATCCCTTGTGTTAGGAGCTAACACACTGCTTTGGTTTTGTCCTAGAAGCTAGATGGAGGTGGAAGGGAGAAGTGAGACACTCCCCAGTCTCCCAAGGTATCTATTGATAGCACGAAGTCTGTACTGCTTCAACAACAGAATGACTCTAATCCCCAGCAGAGGCAGAAGTAGAAAATGATTAAATTTGGTCTAAATGTAAAGTGTTGTGTTTCATTTTAAAAATACAAGGTTGATTTGTACACTTGAAGTGGTACCAGCCAAGAAGCGGTGAGTGTTTTACCCCTTTAATATATTGGCATGCCCATTATTTAGAGAGAGGCTAAGGCTCTGGCAGTTTTAAAAATAAAAAGTCTGGAATGTCAGCATCAGCTTCTCCGATGGAGTAGGTGTATTGATGTACAGTCTTATTGCACAGCAGAGATAGTGCTGGCTAAAAAAAAAATCCACAGATCATGGAAGCACGCAAAATCCATCATCTAAATTATTGTATTAGACATATTTCCATAGTATTTGAGCCATAAAGAACCTAACCTTGATGCATCTTTTCTAAAATAAAGTCATGGTCATATCTAGCTCTCTTTTCCAAACAAGACTTGTCAGTCCAACAAAGTGTAAAAAAATTGTATTAGGCCCATTCCTAACACAGGATAGTGAACAGATTCTGTCTAATGATGATATCACATTCACTATACGACTTTATGGCAACTAATTGTGTTTAAAATCCTACAGTTGCAACAAACAGAATATAAAATGCTATGTGAGACTCTTTTTTTGATATTTACGCTCATTTATTTTTATGACAGGTAAGAGTGGGTAGTCCCAAGCACTACAGAAGTTTCATTGAACTTCAGTTAAATAAGTGTTTTAGTACACTTGACAGAATTTTCATTACAGATGTAATGTATAATCAATGCTGGTCAAGCATTTGCCATGAATCTTGTATTTTCTCAGAAAATTGTGACTGTATTATGAAAAATATCTACTTTCTATATGAAAACAAATTAGAAATAATAATAATTTAAAAAACCCCACAAAACCAAAACTAAACAAAACCAAAACTAAACCAAAACAAAAACCCCCAAACTTTTCCAGGAAAAATAAGCAAACAACAACAATGATGACAAAACCCCAAAAATCCTACAACTGAGTTTGTAAAGTTACTTAGGTGCTTTGTGGGAATTGTAGTGGAGGCACTTCAGACCTATTTTTCTGTAAGGTCTGTTCTTCAGCTCCCTTTATTTTCCAGGATTCAAAAATGGAAAACGTGCCCCTGAAGAACCCAGATGACTTGACTAGATGTGAAATGTACCTTAATTCACTTCCAGCATCCGTAACTGTTACTTTTATGAACACTAACTGTGAAAGAAAAATACAGAAAACAGGAAACTGGCCACTCTTCCAGCTTTCTGCAAATTTATAGAAAAGCTGGAGGAAGATACCAATCAAACTACTGTTTGCCAAGAAGAACAGACACCAGGTTTTACTCTGTTTAACTTAGTAATGCATTTTTTCCATCCCTATCTGTCTATCAAATCCTTGACAAAATGAAAAAAGTAAGAAAATCTCTTGTAGCTGTGGAACACGGGGACTCACAAACCTCTGCTGTACTTGCTCTGGCACTGCCTTTATGTTTCATAGTCTATCACACCAGTTGTTTTCAGACATGATTTCTACAGCTTTGGTGATGATACAATTGTTTTGAAGGGAAGAGTCAGCCTGCAAGATTTTGCTGGTGGGTTTTTTGTTTTGTTTTTTTTTTTTTTCCAGGGAACATGTCATATTTCTTTGATGTATTCTTTGTCCAGAATAAGGAAAAAACATCACAAACTTGAAGTGTTTGGGGTAATAAGGATAAGATGTCAGTCTTCAGAGAGTGCCTGTGAGACAGAAACAGTTGTGCTTTTTGGGTCTCCCAATTGCATTGTTTCCATGTGGCCCATAAATTTTTAAGCACCATTTTCAGCTCCAAAATTAGAAAGCTTTATTTTGATTTTTAGAAGTTAGCAGTGGAGGAAGGGGTTTTGAGGAGAATGGATCACATATTGCCCTTAAGAAGCAGGCTAAAGAACTATCTCCAGGCTATCCAATGGGTGGTGATATGGCATAGATTTTTTTCAGCAACTGCCCATCAAAAAGACAGATGGAAGGTTCTTAAGAAAATAAGAATAAATCCTCTAGCACTTGCAGTTACTATTGCTAAATCATTCACATCCCTTTTTCTCGACAGTAAAAATTCTTATGAGATATCATTAGACTGTTACAACTTATAATGGAAAAATCAATGCAGTAAGAAAATTAAATTTTACTGAGAGCCTTTAGGCAAAATGCAATGTGAAAATGCATTTTAGCTTCCCTTGTGGTTCAGAGGAAAAGGAAGAAATGGAATCTAGGTTAGCTGTCAGTGAACAACAGTTTTTAGAAGCCAGCAAAGCAGCCTGTGAACTAAACTCTTGCTTAATGTATTTCTTCCCTGATTACTTAATAATGTGAAAATAACCACCTTAATCTGATCATTTGAAAGGTCAGAAGTCTCTTCTACCCTTTTTAAAAACCAGTCTTTGGTCAAAATCAATGAGTAGATTCATCTTCCCAGGAAGAGGATTTAACAGAAGGAAAACTGATTCATCTGCTAAGGTATACAGCAATGACATCTGAACCCCTGGAGAGAGAGTGAGAGTGAGAGTAGCTAAAGTGGAATGAGGTGATTGTGCTGTAATCAAAAAGAAGTCGATCAAAGCTGCCAACAAGCTCTTGTGGAGAAGTGACATATATACTACATTTGGTGTACTTTGTAATCACTGTAAGTGGTCACTGTCTCTTGCTGGCAGACAGATACGGCAAACACAAACTGACACCCATGGCAATTACAGATTTAAAGCTTATTAAAAACCAAAACAATACAAAAAAAATCCCTGACGTCTGTACTTTGGGTGCACTGTTTTAAAGTAATAGAAACATTCTTAACTGTTTTCTATTTCATGCAGTTTGCTTATACAGAATTTATAGATACAAAAATCTATAGCAATCAGAATCAAGGTTAGAAGACAATGGCGGTCTTCTCTATCATTAGAACAAATGCATTTAAATTTTAAGTAAGACATAATTATATTTTTTAATATTTAAAATGGATGAGTCATTAATAAGTTGTACACATGAATAAGATTAATCTGTTTTAGGAAGATCCTTGAAAGCTAAGAGGAAGCATCATTCAGCAGCTAATTGCTTTACATTTTCACAACTTCTCTGGTCTTCTAGGTAGTAGCTATATTGTCTGGGAGAGGATTTACACATACCTCTACATGCCCATTATGTTTGCGTGAAAGAAATGTGTGCATATGTTTATATAATATGGGTGTGCATAATATGTTTGGAAAATATCTATCTTATATATACACACAGACTCTAAAACTGTAACTAAAACACTTTTCTTTCTGGAACTTTGATTTCTGATGGTCAAATTGAAATGCATTGCTTTGCTTTGGCAAAGCCCAATGTGACCTTACATAAATTTATTTATTTGTTGTTTCTTTTTTAACAGAAATATGACAAATCTTAGAAAAACAACAAACAACAACAAAAAACCCAAAACAAAACACCAAAACCCAAGTTATTACTGGTAGCTTAAAATATTGCATTTCTTTGAAGGACTAAAAATAGAAAACTAATCAGTACACTTGTGTAGGTTTAAAGGAATGAATATTCTTTTCAATTCTGGTAGTTGATAGGATCTCTGGTGGTTAAATTTTTAAGGAATTGTTTTTTGGCCTTCTTTGAATTTAACTTTCAGAACAGGTTTATTTCAATCTACAAGTATAGACCCAAATGTGGGGGTTTTGTGTGTGTATTAATTAACGTCTTATAGACATTTTGTCATTTAACAACATGTACTAAAAAGAAGTGTCCCAAATCTCTTTGGTGTAGTACATAGAATAAACACATTAGTTAGCAACCTCCAAAGACTTCCTTTAGAGGGAGGAACATGTATTTTAGAAACTTCCTGTGTAAGATTTCTGCTTTCACCTAGAAAGGTAGATCACTTTCCCCAAAATATTAATTATATGTCCCGCTACAATTATCATCCCATAGTGAATCTTCTGATTTATTAGTTGCTTCAGTAGGCAAATAGGTTAAGGTAGGAGATGCAAGAAATATGCGTCATCCTTCCTCTGTTTCACAGACATTTACCTGGGTAATGTATGTCTCTGTTTTATTAAAAAACACAAACAAAATAAAACCTGGTGGCTGTTTGTCTGACCTCAGAAGCAGTCTAGTGGAGATGGCTATTTCCATTTTTACAGTTTACTGTAGTTTCTCTGCTAAGAGAAGGTGAGAAAGGGTATGCAGCCAAAGGTCTAGCACCTCCACGTGGCTGGTTCTGCACTCCCAGAGGAGCTGATGTCCTCTATGAGTGAGCCATGCAGAATTTCCCTGAAAAATCTCTGAAACAGATTTTGGCAGAAGAAGAGGCAAACTGTTAAGATGTATTTCTAAAGAGGACTAATTTCATTAAATAGGTAAGTTCCTTCAGCCAGTAACATCATCACTGGACGGGGGACAATAGTTTACATCAAGAAATCATTATTGTAATGCCAATCACTATCAGCAATAGTGATATTAAAAAAGCTGGAGAGGGACTTTTTACAAGGGCATGGAGTGATAGGGCAAGGGGTAATGGCCTTATGCTGAAGGAGGGTTGATTTAGGTTAGATACTAGGAAAAAATTCTTATCTATGAGGGTGGTGAGGCACTGGAACAGGTTGCCCAGAGAAGTTGTGGATGCCCCATCCCTGGAAGTGTTCAAGGCCAGGCTGGATGGGGCTTTGGGCAACCTGGTCTAGTGGAGGGTGTCTCTGCCCATGGTTGGGGTGGGGAAGTGGAACTAGATGATCTTGAAGGTCCCTTCCAACCTAAACCGTTTTATGATAGTCGTATCAGTAGACAAAGCTGAATATCACATAAAGATAAGCCACCTGTTGTTCCCTCCCCTCTCGTCTTTCACTGTTAGTGTACTCATTTATTAGTTAGAATATTCATATGTTGCATAATTTACTTGTTGGTATTATGGTATAGAAACACAGAATGGTTTGGTTTAGAAGGGACCTTTAAAGTCATCTAGTCCAACATCCCTGCAATGAGCAGGGACATCTTCAACTAGATCAGGTTGCTCAGAGCCCCAGCCAACCTGGCCTTAAACATTTTCCAAGGAAACTATGCTCAGGCACATGGAAAATAAGAAAGTGATTGGTGACAGCCAGCATGGTTTCACTAAGGGCAAGTTGTGCCTAACAAATTTGGTGGCCTTCTATGATGGGGTTACAGTGTTGGTGGATAAGGGAAGAGTGACAGATGTCATCTACCTGCACTTGTGCAAAGCAGTGAACACTGTCCCGCATGACATCCTTGTCTCTGAGAGATGTGGATTCAATGGATGGATCACTCAGTGGATAAGGAGTTGGCTGGATGGTCACACCCAAAGAGTTGTGGTCAATGGCTCAATGTCCAAGCGGAGATCAGTGACGAGCGTCATTCCTCAGGGGTCGGTACTGGGACCAGCACTGTTTAACATCTTTGTCAGGGACATGGACAGTGGGATCGAGTGCACCCTCAGCAAGTTTGCCAATGACACCAAGCTGTGTGGTGTGGTCGACACACTGGAGGGAAGGGATGCCATCCAGAGGGACCTGGACAAACTTGAGAGGTGGGCCCATGCATGCAAGTTGGAGTTCAACAATGCCAAGTGCAAGGTCCTGCACATGGGTCAGGGCAATCCCAAGCGCAGCTACAGGCTGGGTGAAGAATGGATTGAGAGCAGCCCTGAGGAGAAGGACTTGGGGGTGTTGATGAATGAAAAGCTCAACGTGAGCCAGCAGTGTGTGCTTGCAGCCCGGAAAGCCAACTGTATCCTAGGCTACGTCAAAACCAGTGTGACCAGCAGGTCAAGGGAGGCGATTCTGCCCCTCTACTCTGCTCTCATGAGACCCCACCTGGAGTACTGCGTCCACCTCTGGAGTCTCCAGTATAAGAAAGACATTGAGTTGTTGAAGCGAGTCCAGAGGAGGGCCATGAAGATGATCAAAGGGCTGGACCACGTCTCCTATGAGGACAGGCTGAGAGAGTTGGGATTGTTCAGCCTGGAGAAAAGAAGGCTCTGGGGAGCCTTTATGGCTGCCTTCCAGTACCTGAAGGGGGCCTACAGGAAAGATGGTGAGGGGCTGTTTGTTAGGGAGTGTAGTGACAGGACAAGGGGTAATGGGTTTAAGCTGAGGGAGGGTCAATTTAGATTAGATATTAGAAAGAAATTCTTTACTGTGAGGGTGATGAGGCACTGGAACAGGTTGCCCAGAGAGGTTGTGGATGCCCCCTCCCTGGCAGTGTTCAAGGCCAGGTTGGATGGGGCTTTGGGCAACCTGGTCTAGTGGAGGGTGTCCCTGCCCGCAGCAGGGGGGTTGGAACTAGATGATCTTTGAGGTCCTTTCCAACCCAAACCATTCTATGATTCTAAGGATGGGGCATCTACAGCTTCTCTGGGCAACATATTCCAGTGTTTCATCGCCCTCATCATATAAAATTTCTTCCTTATATCTAGTCTGAATCCACTCTTTTTTAGTTTAAAACCATTACCCCTTGTCCTATCACTACAGGCCCTGTTAAAAAGTCTATCCTCATCTTTCTTATAAGCTAACAGCTTCGTGCCACTGTTTTCTATGTATGTAAGTTACTATTTCAAAATGAGAAAAAGCTTAATGTGATACTGCGTGTATAGTGCCTAACTCTGATGAAGTGAGTAAAAGAGCAGCTCTGTTCATATAGAGCATTTTGTTCGAAGGTAAATACCCAATAAACGTTAAAAGTATCTGTTGAGTTCTCACTGATAACTGCTAAACAGACAATTACTGTAGGAAGTAATGACTGTGCTGGGACAGATTAGTAAGCCACAAATGATTAGTACTTTGTTTAGAAGGTTCCACGTTGGTGAATCCAAAGAATAGATTTATACTGATGTCATGCTGTTTCTTAGATATGTAATGTTAGCTGAAATACCTAGTGAGAGGTCCACAATGAACATCGGCATCAGACCACGCCAGTAAACAGTCTATAGCTGATGTATAATATACATTTATCTAGTATTTCTGATTTGTATTATGCTGTACATTGGTATTATGAAAGTACATGGCTATGAGAGACTGACTTTTATCACCAGTACTTATGAGGCTTACATTTGCAGGAAAACACTGCGAGGTACATTTTAGCACCTGCATTTAATGTTTCAGAACAGTGGTCTTCATCATACTTCAGTTATGTTCATGATATATGCACTGAGTCTTTCAACTTCTGTGGCACATTTCAGTGTGAATTTGACAACAAGCATGGCAAAACTGTTGGGAAATAATGGCAGAATTGCACAGTTGAAGCTTTTACATTACTGGGAAACAAAAATCAAGCCCTTATTTGTCTCATACTTCACCTCTTGGAAATATAAAGACAATTGACCTAACAAACACTATAGATTGAATCCTTTTAAAACCATCAAGAAATTTTGTTTCCAGTGACAAAATGATTAGGTCCTAAATCATTTGTTGTACTAGTGTCACTGAAAATAGTTATGTACAAGAAAAGAGTATTAATACAAATCAAAATGCATTACTTCACAATGTGAAAAAAACTCATGTAGGAAAAGTAACTGAAATAGTTTAATGATATATATGAACTAGTTACTTCTTTCTGCAAATATATGTTCATTTGTGGATTCAAAGATTTTTTTGTGTGATATTACAATGACTTTTTTTACGTTTCTAGCTTCTTTTCCTCAGTTGCGCATAACAGAAGTTACAACTCATTTATTAAGACCTAAGTGTATTTATGTCCATCAAAGATTAACTGAACATATTTTCTTAGATACATACCTTTAGTATGCTATCATTTTTATTTTTCATTTTCAAGTAATTCTTACTCATAAAATATCTGCTAAAAAAGTGACTCATATAGTTATAAAAATTAACTACGAGCAAAGAGGGTTTTTTTGTTCCTGAAACTGCAACTTATACCACTTTTCTGTCACTTCTTTACTAGTTTATTAGATACAACAACTTTATTAAATGTATTGTGTTAAATTATTTCTTTACGTGTTTCAGTAATGCATAAAAATGTTGCTGCCATGTAAACGTTAAGCAAGTCTCACCAGTACTCCTTTTTTCCCAGAATACTTACTTGAAAATACTAGAGTTTAATAAAGAAGTATATGGCAATCACAAATTCCAAGCTTTACACACTCAAAAGCTGTAGAAGACACTGAATAAATACAAGCTGTGTTCATATGTATTTTAATGACCTTGGGCTGTCCTCTCCCTAGATTTGTTCACTTCACAGGCATAGTAGTCGTGTATGTAGGGATCCATGTCAGAATTTAAACCTGGCTTGTGAAAAATTATGTGATCAGCCCTTAAGAGGAAAATAAAAAAAAAATTAGAAGTGTGATCAGAGTGCAGTCAGTGTAGCAGGACCGCAGTGTATGCTGTGCATTAGGTGTAATAACTAGTAATGTCTTCCCATCCCACCTATCACCAGGGTTTATGTGACCTAAGGAGATCCCATATTTGGAGTAAGGGACTATTGAGATGTAGACTTTGAATGCCTTTTGGTATCCTGAAGTATTTTCTTGTCCTAGATTAAGCTTAAATGCCTCCTGAGATTTCAGTTTTTCTTTGGTCCACAGGTCTACTTGGGTAAAATCAGATGTTTTGTCTCATCTACCAGCTCTTCATGATGCCCTTGAAAAATTACCACTAGGAGTAAGTTGAGCAGTTCCCTATCTTTGTATGGTGTAAATAGTGTTAACCAGTAGCAGTACATAACTTTCAGCTCTTTCTGTTTTTTTCTTATGTCATCAATTTGCACATGTTCAGAGTTTTCTGGTTGTCTTCAGATTTAGAAAAAAGATTGCAAGCTTAAATTCTGAGAGGAAACTGGCAGCTTAGAAAATTTTGATTCATTGACTTGCCATGAAAACTGACCATTTCACTATCGCTGTTGGTAGTAATGTCCAGATGTTTTCAGTAAAGTGGCAGCTTCTACTATATGGATCAGAAATAAAGGTACGTGATACTGCAGTGATATTGCTTCAAATAGTTCTTTAGATTTGTAATGTAGTTTTCTGTATCGTAACGTTAGAAAAACTCAACCAAACCCAAACCTTGTCATTCTAGCTTTTTTTTTTTTCTCCCCATCCCGTCCCCCCCCGCCCCAGAGAAACAGCGTGGACAAAATAAGAGCAGAGTAAGCCAGAAACTGGCTGTTGTTGAACATGTATCTTCTCTACAGCTCCTGTCAGAAAAGCAGCCATTACCTACTACTACGAGTAGCACTAATACTTTGCTGTTGTTTACTGGCTTTTGTTAGAAACTTTCAAAGCCCATAAAATCTGGGTCTTTTGAACAGCTATCAAAGATGAACACAAAAGGTTCCTCACTGAACAGAAGAGAAAGGTGGCACATATGTGGATCAACAGCTGTTTCATACAACCATCTCTTATCTAGGACATAAAAATATCTGTGTGGAATATCAGTGATTCTGTGAAAGAGACAGGAATAGCAACTGGGCTCTTTTTTGCCATTTCTTTCCCCAGGTCCACAAAGTAACTGTTTTGCCAGTGAGAATAAGAACTATTAGAACAGTGAAGTCACACGGACTCTCGTGAAATATAGACTTCGAGTGAACTGAATATGTAGGAATGTGGCAGACAGGAGCATTACCACAGAAAATTTCCAAAATTCAACTGAGCTCTCAGGGAAGATCAGTTTCTGCAGACACTGGTATTTATTTTTTTTACCTTTGAAACTAGTTAGCTTTGAAAGTGGATGGCACCAGTCAAATTTTGCCTCCAAGAGATCAGTACCATTACAATCCTTAAAACGAGTAGGGATTAAAGAAGTTTTTATAACGGTTGAAATATTTTATGTAGTTGAAATATTTCTTTTCTGAACCTAAATTTCCATCTGTTCTCTGCTCTTCAAAAAAGCTGCCTGATAACATATATACAAAAATAATTAGTGAAATAAACAGTGCGAACAAAAAAGAAAACAAAAAGCAACTTCAGGCACAGAAAATTGATTTTAAGCCTCTTCTTGTTTGTACAACAAATAAAGGAATCTGTCTACTGCATAGACATAGTAACACTAATGATTTTAAGAAAACCTATTTGTGGATTTAAGTCATGGTGAGACTCAGTAAAATGAAGTCTCTTGACTATGCAGATCTTACAGATGTGTTTAATATACTACTCGTCTCTACTTGTCATGGAGGACGTTTGTATTCCTACAAAAAACTTCAACATTATGTGTTTCTGAGGAGACTGTATCAGCACAAGATTTAATTAATGTCATTGATAAAGTGGTATTAAAGTCAAAGACCTCAAATCTAAGCTATGAGTGTGAACAGCATTAAAATGCGTGATCATCCATAGTTGGATCATGGATGATCCAATGGCTGAATAACAGCCTTTGGTGTTTTTTGATGAGTTAAGAGTTCTTTGGGTTTTTTTTTTGCCCAGCAATCGGAAGGCACCTGTACTTTTTGTGGTTTGGTGAACCCAGTTGGTTCTTGATGGCGTTTTGTATTCGTCACTGTAAGGTGGGCTAGAACATCTGCCAAGGTTTTGTATTTGAGTATTAGTTTGAAAGTGGAGTCAAAAGGCTTGTGAGTTTATTACTGGAGCTTTCTATACCCTGATTTTCTATGTCACTGTACAGTTTGAGGGAATAAAAATTAACTGTGTATACCTTGTTTGGATTTCTTTTGAAAGAACCAAGTGTATATGTGAGTTACTTTATACTAACTTATTAAACTGGGTAGACAGAACTTTGCAGTTATCAAATTAAAGTCAGAATCAGGATTCAACAGATAAATAGATATCTTAAAATTATCAACCTACCAAATTAATAGGACAAGTAATCTAACAAAGCTGTGAAGTCAACACTAAAATAAACTATTTCTGATCAGTCTTGTCTTCAGACAGCTCCGTTTTGAGCCGAGTCTGTAGCTTGTGCTGTAATGTATAGTGAATAACCTAGCTAGTGCAGAACAAAGTGCAGTAGCCTCTGTTGGATATGACATGTTTCTGCACTGCTACCCCTAGTCTACAGAAGTTCCTTTATAGTGGAGAGATATATAATCCTCTATATCATGATTTGTATCTGATTCACATGAGGAAATGTCTAAAACTGGTCAGATAATTTGCACTTTTGATGTGTATGTTTCCAACTACAGAGACTAGTGATGTGGATCCTATAGATACCTATAGTTAAGACAACATGAATCCTGTTCTTCAGTGTACATTTTGATCTTAAACTGTTGCCAAGTTGAATCGCTCTAATAAGTAATTACTGTGCCATTTTTATCATGAAGGGATTAACTGAAGAGGATGCTATAAGAGATCAAGGAAGAGGGAATTTGTGGAAAGATAAGACATCTGGTATGATAAATTTCAAGAGACTTAATATAGTAATGGCAAGAAACTACCTACGGGCTTGTCCTTTCCAAAAACAGAGCCCTGGAATAAAAGAAGGTCTTAAAACTTAAAAAAGATCCTTCAGGAGGGTAGGGGAGGCTTCTCTGTTGGCTCACAGACAAGAACGTACAGACTTAAAGACCTCTAAAGACCCAGTGAAGACTGGTACAAGTAACAGTGAAGATGTAACAGTGCAAATAGACATAACACATGTGTTATGTTGTCATATCAATGCTGATGCTATTAAAGAAATAGGATAAAGACCTGTAGATCACTGGGATGGGATGATTTGCGCCTAAGAATTCTAGCACAGGTTTGAAATGACTCAATTGCTAACAAGGGCATGTAAAACTTCTTTGGTACTTCAGAATTGTGAGATAGGAAGTGTGTTGCCAGTCTTCAGAAATATGTTCCTTGGAGAGACCTCTGTGTGCCTGATATCTCTACTGGGCAAAGGATCGAAAGTTATCTTGAAGGGTCCAATTATTGAACAGAGGATAAATATAATCTACCTGAAAAGGAATAAGCTTGCTTTAAAGAGAAGTCTCACTTTAGATTCCTTTTGAGTGTTTTGAAGGAGTCAGGGAATATATAAATCTGTAGACTGCCTGGATTTCCCAAAGGGATTTTTAAGGAATTCCAGCATCCATGGAGTAAAAGGGAAGGTCTGGTATGGATAAATAATTCACAGCATAAAGGATAAGTTCTTGCAGTGTGAGAAGCCACCATGACAGTTCTACAGGTATCTCTGCATTCATAAAACTGCCAGAAAAGATTGACCCAGTGAAGTGAGAAAGTTTGCTGATACTACAAAGATACTGAATGTAAAAAGGGTGAGGGGTCACTCTGAAGAATAACAGAAGAACCTTACAAAATTGAGTGACTGGTAATAATATGGCAGGTGAAATTCAGTGCCATCAAATATGAACTGAGGCATAACAGCGATGAAAATAGTTTCACATATTAAGTGATGGGTTCAGTTCATCATTACTACTCAGGAAAAAGGCCTTGAAGTTGAGCTAGATACTTCATGAAAACAACAGATCAATGCTTGATAGCAGTCAAAGAAACAAGTGACATATTAGAAAGGGTTAGAAAATTAACAAAGAACACAACAGTGAATATGATGTATACCACTGCATAAATCCATGGTTTGCCACAGCTTGAAGACTATGTGAGGAGTTGGTTGCTTGTTTCAAAAAAGAATGTAAGAATTGGAAAAAAAGATTCAGAGAAAGGCAACATGGATAATCAAAAGTATGGACTGCACCTAGTATTTTAGGTACAACTGCAGGTACTAACACTCATCAGCTTAGAAAATGGGTGGCTAAAGGGATAGAGAAAGTCTGCGGAATCTTGAGCAAAAGAGAACAGACTACTCACTGCCTCTTTGTGGTGGGTTGACCCTGGCTGGGGGCCAGGTGCCCGCCAGAGCCGCTCTCTCACTCCCCTCGTTCACTAGACAGGGGAGAAAAGGTATAACGAAAAGCTTGTGGGTCGAGATAAGGACAGGGAGAGATCACTCATTAATTACCGTCATGAGAAAAACAGACTGAACTTAGAGAATTCATCTAATTTATTACTAAGCAACACAGAGCAGAGGAATGAGAAATAAAATTAAATCTTAAAACACCTCCCCCCACCCCTCCCATCTTCCTGGGCTCAACTTCACTCCCGGCTTCAACCTCCTCCCCCCTCCAGCAGTCAGTTCAGCAGACGTTGTCTCTGCCGCTTCTTTGTCCTCAGGGGGAGGACTCCTCTCAACATTCCCCTGCTCCAACATAGAGTCTCTCCCATGGGCTACAGTCCTTCATGAACTGCTCCAGCATGGGCCTCTCCCACGGGGTGCAGACCTTCAGGAGCAAACTGCTCCAGCATGGGGTCCCCCACGGGGTCACAAGTCCTGCCAGCAAACCTGCTCTGGCGCGGGCTCCCCTCTTCACGGGTCCATACATCCTGCGAGGAACTTGCTCCAACATGGGCTTTCCACGGGCCACAACCTCCTTCAGGTGCCTCCACCTGCTCCAGGGTGGGGTCCTCCATGGGCTGCAGGTGGAATCTCTACACCCCCTCATCCTTCCTCCATGGGCTGCAGGGGGACAGCCTGCCTCACCATGGCCTTCACCACGGGCTGCAGGGGGATCTCTGCTCCGGCGCCTGGAGCACCTCCTGCCCCTCCTTCTGCACTGACCTTGGTGTCTGCAGAGTTTCTTACATCTTCTCACTCCTCTCTCCGGCTGCAAAAGCTCTCTCTAACTGTTTTTTCCCTTCTTAAATATGTTATCAGAGAGGCGCTGATTGGCTTGGCCTTGGCCAGCGGCGGGCCCGTCTTAGAGCCGGCTGGCATTGGCTCTGTCAGACACAGGGGGAGCTTCTAGCAGCTTCTCACAGAAGCCACCCCTGTAGCCCCTCCCCCGCTACCAAAACCTTGCCATGCAAACTCAGCACACTCTTCTGTTGCAAGCAGCAGGGTTTGTTAAATGCAAAGTATGTGGAAACTGGTTTAAAACAAAAGGATATAGTTTCTCATGCAAAAGGTGATAGACTTCTGGAAGTCTTTGTATGTACATTGTGCAAGTTGGATGTGTGCATTGATGCTGTGGGTGTAAAAAGTTTACATGTGTTTGAGTAGAGATGGAACAAGAACTTGGAGGAGCGATTGACTGGAGTTTCCTGCATAATTCACATTACACTCAAGAAATCCCATGAACTGAAAATATTTGTGGGCCAGGAAAACATTATGGGATAGCGGCAGCAATGTGCTGTTCTTACTCTTTCAAAGGCATACTTCTATGGCTCTTGCTAGATTGCAGATACTGTGCTAGCTGCACTCTTCATCCACCTTGGTCTGATTGAATATTACTGTTCTTGAAAATTTATAGAACAAAGTGTGCTCTATTCTGAAGAAGTTTCTCTTAGTCACTAATAATCCCATCACAGTTTTCAAGAAGAAACAAGTGCATGTTACAAGTGTTTGTAGAGTTAACTGAACACAACTGGGGAATTACAGGCTGCAGCCCCAAGATCCCATCAAAGTGAATGGATGGCAGAACTCTTTCCAGTTTTTGATGCAGAAGTCTGACCAATTACCTGAAGGTTTTACAGAAGCAAAGCAAAAACTGTTCTGAGGTTTTCTTTACCTGGCACTGCAGTAGAGAATTTGGCTTTACTTTTGCTCATAGTTACATCTGTTATCCTGGAGATCATGAGAGAGAAGGCATAGGAGGTAATGGGGCTTAATACCATATTAGGATTCTCAGCACAGAGGAACTGCTTTAGGGTTAGTTTTGCATTTTTCTGACTGTTATATGCCAGAAATGGCTAGCTGCCTTTAATTGCTGACATTTATGATACAGTATAGTTGCCAGTTAAGCTGCAGCTTACATAAAGAGCAAACAAATAATACTATGACTGACTGTGATTTTTAGAATTCATACATCATGTTCACCCTTTTGCTTCATTTCTCTGAACTATTTACTAGCTTATATTCTGGAGAGATTCTGTATTATGCAGTTGTCTTTGATTTTTCCAGAAATAGCTCATTAACCATTTAATTGATATCTTGACCTTCCAATTGACTTTCTAATTGATGTTTCCTTTCACTGCACCTGTTCAACAATTCATTTTTATGTGCTTATTATATTGTAATAGGTTGTCTTATCTACAGCTATATATATTTTATTAATACATATGATGCTTGGCATTTTAAATCAACGGCATGTACACTTTTGAATCACTTTTTCTCCTTATTCAGTATACTGTTCTGCACTGGAAGGGGAAAGATTAATATAAATAAAACATGATGCAGCTCTTGTTTTCCTTTTTTTTTTCTGTAGCTCAGTGACAGGCATCACTAGGATACTATGATAATACTGTAATTCTGAATGCAAGTGTTGCGAGCCGTATCAATGTCATCGCTATATTTACTATAACAATCTTGTGTCATACTGTATGCTGTGCAGGCTTGTATGCTTTTGAATATATATATATTCTTTTCCTTTCCATGCCCTTAAAGCCTATCAGTTATGCCTGCATTGGGGAGGGACTAAAATTGGGAATGAGGGAACAGCAAGGGCAGATGGTGGTCTGTGAGAGGAGTTGGGAGATGAACATCACAGCAGTGCAGAGACAAGAGTACTGTCCCATGATACCTGAGCCAGGCGAAGGAAACAGGTCTGTGATGGTGGCTGACCTCAGCCACCAGTCCATGGGAGTGGGGCAAGTCCAAGATCAGACCAGGAGTCAAGCCCATGAGTCAGGGCCAAAGTCCTAGTGGGGTGTGTGACCAGGCAGAGGCAGGGCTGCGAGCTCAGGCCAGGACAAGGGAACAAGGCTGTGCTTAAAAGCAGCTGCTAAATGAATAGGGGACACGCCTCCACTGAGACTGACGCAGAGCTGGACACCTGCGTTATAGCTGGCCCTTAGTAGAGGAGCCAAGTCCTAGGAGGACTGGGATGCACGCAGGGCTGTGACGCTCCTGCCCTTCCTTCTCATTTCTGTTCCTGTTCCCATTCTACTCCCACCTTCCCTTCTCCTATGCTCTCCTTTTCCTTTCTTTGCTCTTTCCCTTTTCCCTTCCCTCACCCTGCCCTTCTTCTTTCCCCTGAAAGAGTAGGGGTAGAGCAGAGTGGACACACAGCTAGAGGTAGTGAGAGTCTGTGGGGACAGGACTGGGTGTTCAGGGCGCTGTGCTAGCTTTAGAGGAGTTCACCTCCATGCAGCAGCTTTCAGCTATGGATTCTACAATTATGTCCCAGGTATGTGAGGAACAGGATGGCACTGAAGGGAGAAAGTGATCTCCTGTGTCCCCGAGTCCCACTGAACCCTTTCCAAAAGATTTAATAACATTGTATTTTTAATGCTGTAGTAGTTGTTTCAATGTCAGAATTGAAATGGTATTGATTGTCACTATATAGTTCGCTGTGTATTTTTTATCAATCTGTTTACATTGTGTGTAGGCTAAATAAAAGAAGGAACAGGGAAGTGTAAATGTAAATAAGAACCAAAGGCAATGATGGAATTTGAGAAAGAACATAAATCACAGAAGAATGCTTTTGCCAAAGATGTATTTTGTAGGACATGCCTATAAATGTATCCTCTTCATAACTCCACACTCATCCCTCATAGGAACATTAGACTTCACCAAACTCAGTTATCATTTACTCTTGAGTCCCTCAGGGTGCTATAGTTGTTCAATAAATTTCCATGCATTGTGACTGAAAAAAGCTATTATGAAAATTTTTCTGTTTTGGTATTAGAATAATATTTTAAGTCGCTGTGTCTGGTCCATTGAAAAATTCTCCAAAGCATGCAGAAATTCATGAAAAATTGCTGCTTTTTTGTCAATCCTGAAAAATGTTGACAATTCCTTTTAATGATACTACATTCTGGCAGTATCCATGCTAAAAAAAATAAAACATGTCGTTGATTCTAGGTGTAGGCTGGATTGATGGATGTCTCAGTCTATAACACCCAGCTGATTGCATTTATCTCCCATGAAAATAAGGGGTGACTGTTCTATAATAGTGTTCTAGTAAGTCTGAATTGCAGTTGTTTCAACTTCATTCAGTATTTATATTTTAAGCTGGAAGGCAATGTTTTCTTGAGGACTGTGCTGAATTGCTCTGTCCCTTTATACTTCCTGCAAATTTTCACCGAGAATTTAGGCTCAGTATTCTTTTGAATTACAAATAATTTCCCTGCTAATTTGTGACATACACTTAGCACTAGAGGCAAAAGTAATATGATTGTCCTATTAAGATCATGAGTTCAAAAGAATAATCTCCCATTGGCACATTTCAACACTGCAAACTGTCAGTGCTATTTGTAAAATAAATCCTACGTTCTTGTCATGGAATAGTTAGGTACAAAGGATCAAATAGTATTCTGGCGTCTTGTACTGGTTTTGGCTGGGATAGAGTTAAATTTCTTCATAGTAGCTTGTATGGGGCTATGTTTTGGATTTGTGATGGAAACAGTGTTAATAAATCATAGAATCACAGAAGGGTTTGGGTTAGAAGGGACCTCAAAAGATCGTCTAGTTCCAACCCCCCTGCTGCGAGCAGGGACACCAATAACCCAGGGATGTTTTGGTCATTGCTGAGCAGTGCTTACCCAGCATCAAGACCTTTTCTGCTTCTCAGACTGCCCTGCCAGCAAGTAGGCTGGAGGTGCACCAGAAGCTGGGAGGGGACACAGCCTGGACAGCTGACCCAAACTGTCCAAAGGGATATTTTATACCATGTCATGTCATGCTCAGCAATAAAATTGGAGGGTGGGATGGGGGGGTGGAGGTTGGTGGGGGCTGCCCATGCTTGGGGACTGGCTGGGCATTGGAAGGTTGGTGGTGAGCAGTTGTTTTCATTTGCATCACTTGTTTTTCTTGGGTTTTATTTTTCTCTCTGTTGTGCTTTGTTTTTTTAATGTTGGTTTGGTTTATTTTCCCCCCTTACAATTTAGTGTGGGTTTTGTTTTTTTTTTTAAATTATTAAACTGTCTTTATCTCAACTTATGAGTTTTCTCACTTTTACCCTTCTGATTCTTCCCCTATGCAACTGAGGGAGAGTGAGCAAGCGGCTGTGTGGTGCTTAGTTGCTGGCCAGGGTTAAACCACGACACTTCTATTGTGAAGAAATAGGGATCACACCCAGACCAAGATATGTATGGTCCTTAATTTTTAGTTAGCAATTCTAAAGAGTTTTGGTAACTTGAGGAGATGTGATGAAGTAAAAATATTTCCTAAATCAGCGGTAAGGCAGATAGTAGCATTTGCACTTGTTTGGTTACATCCTTTGAACTTCAATATACATGTAAGACTGAAATTTTAGAAAAATCAGGACAAGTCTGCTTTTGGTAATGCAAAATCTCCTGCCAGGAAATAAAACATGAATTTCAAGCCAAGGTACAAATTTTAAGAATAAGTTTACCACAATTGCAACACAATTCTAAATTCTTTATTTATATTACAGAAGTTTGTTGGTGTTCATGAGATTTTTTCAGAATCATTATCCATAGGAGGCTTTTTGTCATCATTAGAGAGAGGATTTGTTGTCCTGAATTCACCGTTAGAGGGAAAGAATATTAAAAGCAAGTGTGAATACCAAGCATTATTAATAATTTCAAAATATGGGCATATTTTCTTGTTCAAGATTGTAATATTGTTATGAAGTATTTATATAATTCCTTGATAAGTGGAGTACTGATCAGATGTGCTATCACCTACCTCAAAAAGTTTCAGTATGACAAAAAACAAAAAGAAGGAACAAGTCTCCAGGAGGAAGATCTGGCACTAAGATTAACAGAAAGGAAGGCATTTATTTGTTTGTTTGTTTATTTAGGAAAAATAAAAAAAGTATTTGATAGGATGTGGATCTCTGGTGAATAAAACAAGAGATGTTGGTACAACTAATGGAGGATGCTTAGTTTATGTTTATCATAAAGAACTCATACAGCAGAATACATGGTTACAGCTAAGGTATAGGACAAGGCCTGTCTTTTGTACAGTCTGTTTGAATTTTGTTACAATTTTTTAAGAGAGAGAGACTTGGGAAAAGGAAGGGTGCTCAGACTGGAAGTCTGAATCATCATACTTTACTGTAGGAGTTAGGGTATGTTTATAATACAGTCTCATTTGGATCCAAATTTGTATGAACCTGCCAACAAGTGGGAAACTTCCTCTTGAGACAAATCTTACTTTTGAATTTGGAGTTGAAATATCTGACTGATCTCTTATCAATTTCTTGAATTGCCTTCGCTGTACAACTTGTTTTTAAAGGTGGCCTGGGTAACAAGATTTTACTTGGAAAATTAATAGCATTGAAATTTTCTTTCTTGATGTGTTCACACTCACTGAGGGCAAAGTGGTCATCTGTAATCTTTTGCTTGGCCTTATTTTGCTTTGAACTAAACAAAACAAAATGCCATTCTTGATCTTACTTATCAACAGAAATATTGCATTATTTTCATTGCATCTGCAGCCAAAGAATTAAAACTGTATATAGTTTTTACTAAAGGTGTTCAGAGAGCTATTAATATTTATTTTTATTGCTGTCTGAAACTCTGGAAGACTGTTATATTACTTTGTGCCAGAAAGGCTTATTATACTCTGAAAAAAAACTGCTATGAAAATAGATGATTAGATGATAGATGAAAATAGCTTTTAACAAGGATTAAAAAAAAGTAAAAGATTTCTACACTGTCCTTAAACTCTGTTTATTGAGAAATGTAATCAGATAGACTCATAGACTAATCAGACTTTTCACAGAATAACTACATCTCTGTGTAGGCAAACATTTTGCACAGCCCAAGACAAAATAAATAAGCTACACAGAGTACAGTGCATGTAACTATAATACCTTAGACAAGAATTTTCATTCTGGTGTGGTTTAGGGGTTCAAGAAAAGATCTTAATATCTAGATAAGTGTATTTATATCCCTTTTGCTGCCATATAAACCCATTACTGAGACTTGGACAATGAACACTGGGTACCAACTATGTCTGTGCCTTTTGAGAATATCTGCATTCACTGTTTGGGGACACTTCAATGCCTGTGAAATAGAAATAATAATACCTGTCCTTTTTTGTCAAGCAGTGATCAAAGTTTAGATAGTAATGCTTCTTTATTTTTTCCCTTTTTTCTTTTTAAATTCTGTAGCTGAAAATAATGCCTTTTTTTGCAACCTCTCATTTTTTTCTGCAACTGACTTGTGACTGCCAGCTCCTATCTCCTCAAAGGCTGACAGAAAAAAAAAAAAAAAAAAAAACCAACAAAAGAGCTTTTGTACATTTTCTCTCTCATTACGGCACAGGATTTGATTCAAAATCTGAGTGATCTCTATGAGTGTTACCAAGGGAAAATATCTTGATTATCAGGAGCTCATGGTAAGTTCGAAAATATGTTTTCACCTGTATATTGAAGTGCCTGTTAACTGCTTCAGGAAGGTAAAATCTCTCAATCCAGGTGCTAGGGAAGGGAGAGACCTTACTATATAAAAATTAGTCCAGATGACTGGAAGGAATGAGATAATTTGTTGCATTCTGTCTTCTTTTGTGGCAAATTCACAATACTCAGTTGCTAAAAGCCAGTTTTCTAAAATATCCAGTAACAGGCACAACTTTCTTTCTTTTCTCTGCTGTGATTTAAAGTGATGTAAAAGTTACAAATTCACAGTTGGTGGCCATCTAATATTCTGATGTATGTTGGCAGTGTCCTAAAGATCATTTGCATTATTCTAGTGAGCTGTTTTACCTTCTTACCCCCTGTAGACGTTCTCTAATCATGTTGAAACGTATTGTTTCAAACATTGGCAGATGCCCTGTAGTGCATAAAAAAACATAGACTATTTTTATAAATGCTCCAAAATAAATATGGCAATTATGATGGTTATATTTTTAGTTATATTCTGAGACAAAATGTACAGTGGGATGGCAAGACATCAGTAGGGCACTTGTGACTGAGACAGATAGGTAGGGACAGAACTGACTTGAAAGAAGAACCAAAATACCTGCTTGTCCAGTATGTACAACATACTCAGTAATCAAGAACTTATCTAATTATTTACTTACTAGCCTAATAAGTGATGTATTTCCTTTTAATTCGGTAATTTGTGGAAAAATCTTCTACAAGTTCTTAGAAGACCTCCTTTGAGTGATTCTGAGACCTGTATTGAGTTTAGTGGATGGTAGTAATATAATTATCTCTTTCTTTGTTTCAATCCAGTAGAATCTAATAGGATTCTCCCCACCCATCATTAACACTCATTGAAATGCATGAGCAGAGAGTGTTTGTAATTTGTTTCTGAATGTTTGTTGTTATTCTGCTCTATGTTTTGTATATGGCATGAGAGAGTGAGCTTTTTAGTCTTTCAATATTACATTATTTGTAGAAAGATATATTTTTTTACTTCAAGGTTCTTCCCCTCTTTGCATTGTACAACTAGAAAAATGCCTTCCATAAAAGTATATCAGATTTATCAGAAATCGGGAAATTTCACATTATGGTCTTGTATGATGAGTTTCTGGGAGTGGGAAGAGGTCATAACGCTGCTTTTTAACATGGGTTTCCCCTGGCAGAATGGTGAGTGATTTTTTTTTTTTTCCCTTCAGTTACAGTACAATTCACAGAAGTGGAATGCTCTACCCTTTGGTTGGAAGAGATTTAAGTCATCATCAGCCAAAATGGTTTTTTAAGTAGGGTACTCCAGAGAAACTTAAAGGACTTTACATTACAAGCAGTAAATTTATAAGCTATTTAACAGTACATTTTTGCAACTGTGTATTTTTCTACTTTGGCTTTGGAAGGATTTTTATTTCTCTTTTTTTTTCTTTTTTTCTTTTTTTTTTTCTTTTTTTTTTTTTTCTTTTTTTAAATCCATATCAGTATCAGAAATGATACAGTAACTTGCCTGGTATTTTTTGCTTTGTTTTTGTTTTTATTCTTAGACTGTTAGAAACATATGGTAAAAATATACAATACAGTTTCTTTTGCAGACCCTACAGAGAGACACTTACAGAGTCTGTTTGTGATTGCTAAATAGCACAAAAACCATATGGCAGGCAGATATACAGTATGGACAATGTGGAATAAATTCTTCCACCAATTATACTATTGTAAATCTGTAGAAACTCATGTCCTCCTTTGATTTCTTTAAAATTTATTCTGCAGACAGGTATATGTCATTGATTGGATTTTGTTTATTATAAGCTTACGTAAAATCAGAAAGGATACTTATACAAATGTTGCCATATATTATTTAATTTGGTTCCCTTGCAGGGAGTTAGACAGGGCAGAACTGCTGTGACTGCAGTTACTGGGAGAGCTTGCATTGACTTCAGTGAGTTCGTGATGAGAGATTTTACCCTTCAGAAAGTCAATGCTTTTATATTGTACTCCTATCTATTCTACTGAGGGTCACTGTCTAGCAAACAGCGTTTTAATATACAATATACTTCCTTCAACTAAAAAAACCCCAAACCCCAAACCTCGAGATTTATGTGGTTCGCTTTGCTTTAAATCGTTACATAGCAATTAAAGCAAAGCAATGACTGGGGAGTAAGTAGAAAAGCGTATTTCATATCCTTTCAGTGAACTAATAAAAAATTTATGCCATTTTATAATACAGTATAAGCTGATGCAAGGTTACAAGGGATTGGAAGTAGGATGTTATTCTTAGTACAGAGCATCTGTGTTTATAAAGCAAATTTTGTCATTATATCAGCAAGTATAGTTTACACTGGTTTCTGTAGATCAGAAGTATTATGCTAGTCTTTCAATATTAAAAAATCATCACAGCAGAATGCTGAATATTAAGGTGATATTAGGATATGATAATTTACAAATTAATAACTACTTTTGAAATAAAACTAGAATCTTCTAGAAAGATCGATATTTATATTATAAATAGAAAGATATTTCTACATTATGAAAGTTAATGGGATTTCAGATCTCCTTAGCACAGGCAACTGAAAATGGCTTTAAAAATATTTTTTTTTCTTTTATACATGTTCTTCCACTATTCCCTATTACCAATGTACTGTTCCTATTAATTATTTTTTCTCCTGAGACTAGCTACCCTGCTTCTACCTCCTGAACCCCTTATAAATGCTGCCATTTGTTGTTGGTTGAATGAATCTAATACTAATTTTTTGCATGGTGGTGATGTTTTGGTTTATATCCTTTATTATTTTTATTTGGATTCCTATATGAGAGCTTAATTGTGCCTAAAAAAGAGTATGTGTAGCATGATCTATAGCATGTTCTAAGATGGTGACACACCAAATCAACATTCTCTTAAAATATTCCACCATGACCTTGATTTTTTTTTATATATATATATATGTATGTATGTATGTATAAGCTTATATTTCAGATAGATTTAGTGAGTTTTGAGTATGAAGTTAGCTGGATTAATTAGAAACTGTACTCTAGGTGTTTAAAATTCTCCTACCCCAATTTTCAGTATGATGGTGCAGGCTACTACAACTCCACCAATTGCTACTAGATAATTCCATCCAAATCATTTGGTAGGTTGTCTGCATTCTTCACCAGCTAGTATATCACCGCTTGTGGAATATATGTAGGCCAAGGAAAGCAATGAATTTATTGTTAGACTAGTTAAAGTCTTAACAGTCTAATGAAAGAACTATTGTTACTCCAGTCATAGTAATAGTGACACATATGATTCACATTATCTAATTATTACAGCTCATTTGCATTAATTGTGCAATCACAAATAACATAAACAAACTTTGTAGTATCTTGAGTGTCATGATAATTTGTGCGCTGCTCCTAGGTACTCAATGATTTCAGTCATGGGGTGCAAAGGCTACAGTGAACTGTCAGCACAACATGTCCTTGACTGGAAGAAGTGCAATACTAACTTGGAGTTTTTGTCTTCTCTTGCATCCACTTGGAATAATTTTTACATGTTTGGTCTTACAATCCACTAACTTGCTATTTCCTTATTGGTTTGCATTTCTGTATTTGTGGTATGTGAATGATTGACTATATATTACATGTTTTTCTTAAGCTGGATACTTGCTTTTGTGTACTTTGTTGTCTCTAAAACTGTTTGTATCCAGCTCCCAAGGTTGCATTTGTTTAATGCTTGCTAATTGACCATTTGTGAGTTGCGTATAGCCTGAGTCCTCTTGTATTGTCATGTACCTGTACTTTCAAAGCTTTTGCTATCCATCCATTCATGTACACTTCTACACTGCATTTTTATTTTAGGGTGATAGGTAGTTCATCCAATGCAGAATTCTGCTTGTTATTACTATTTATTAGTTAGAGATATATAAATAATAATTAGAGTTGCATAATACAGTTGTACAAAGCTCAGTAAAAGCTAAACCAAAGTGTTTAATAGTCATCTGGCGGTTAGACAGTTGCTGTTAAACAAGCTAAAACAGAGGTCAAGGCAGTCCAAAACAAGTTTCGACAAAGCCTTACAAATCCTGAGGCTTGTGTTTTTAGTTTAACAGAAAGCGTGTGGACTTCTTATGGCAGCAGTGGCAACAACATATTTATTGGGCTATATGGCTGCACATATCCGAAGAACACATGAACCAAAGATGAAGACGTCCCCAAATCTATGATACTCGGTACTTACACTGAGTATAAGCCCTTTAAAATAGGTGGATATTCTTACCCATCATTCATATTATTATTGTAGTCCCACTTTCTGTCCATGAACATGCTTCAGAGGGAGAAGTATTCTTTATTGTTCTAGCTATACAAATAGTAAAAGCTGACATGTAAATTTGCCTTCCTATCATATAAATAACAGGTCAGTGTTAGAAGTAGAAACTCAAGCATAGCCACAGCATCTCTCAGTTTCCAAATATATCTCAAGTGTATAAATTATTAATTGTCATTATCTCTGTTGTTTTTTCCTACCTAATAGCACTAATTGGAATTTAGGAATTTGTCATTTTTATGATTAGAGCATTTCCATACTCACTGCTAAAGTAACGGTGTGATACTACCATTATCTGAGGCTATACTTACACATCTGCTGATTTATTACTCTGTAACATTATTTGATGATAAACAGATTAGCAAATTATGCAGCCAACACATTAGCATTTCAGCAATGAGAATATTTTCCCCATTTTGAAGCTTTCAAAACTCAGTTATATTTCTGGAAGAAGTAGGGAGAATAGAGTCAGAATACCTCTATTTCCTTCTCCCATCAACTTTGGTCAATGAATATCTTACTGGGGTTTTTTGGTTTGTTTGCTTTTGTTTGTTTGGTTGTTTTGGTTTGGTTTGGTTTTTTTTAGCTTTTTTGATTTGGTTGCATTTTATTTTTCATGAATATAGCAACTTATAGCATATCCAAAGAGTGAAACAAGCTTTCCTGTGTAGTTCTGCCAAAGCACTGACCTGCAAAGCCCCTGGCATTTCTTTCCTTGGCATTTCATTCCTTGGCCTCTCCTGAGTAGAAGCTGCCAGTCATTCAGAACAGTGCCAAATTGTGTAGTGATTTTGTGATGTGCAAAAGGATCTGATAAATGCTGGTGGGAGACTACCCAGTTGATTTATTACGTTTCAGTTGCAAACAAAGTAAATGAAGTCACTAGACAGAAATCTCGGTTTCTCAAGAATAGAAAGATAATTCAGTCATATTTTGCTTGCAGCTAGTGAATTAACTGTTCTTTTGAACTCATTTGATACAAATATAAATAGATTTATGGGGGTTTTTCCTGTATTATGCTTAAGAGAAACTAAAGGAGCAAGGAAAAGAGCGAGAGATCCTTTCTGGCATTTGCCAAGAAAGGTAAAAAAGAATGAATGGTAAAGTCTTGACAGGTAGACTCAGAAAAAAAGTGGTGGGGACTTTCTGAGCAATTAAAAGATCTGAGAATGGAAATACAGGGGAAGAGGAGAGACTTGAGGTGGAACATGACATTGGCAAATCTTTTAGTCTGATGTGTGGATGAGAAGGAAACTGTGAGCTGAGTTAGAATACAAGCTAATTTCCTTACATCAGAAGAAATAGCGAATTAAAGATGGAAAAACTCCAATTAATCAAGATTGAGTCTATCTGGCCATGAAAACAAAAGTGGAGAAGAAAAGAGGGATGGAATATATGCTCTAATGTTACTTCAGAGGAGGCTGGCTAAAGGGATAATAGCCAATATAATACAACCAACAATATATAAGCATGCATCAAAGTGTCTTAAAGGCCATGAATTCTTCCTGTGAAGAAGGTCTATAAATCTGAATCATCTTGAAAGACTTGCCTAACAGCCTTTGAAAATTCTGGAATTTGGGTTTCAGGCTTGTATTCAAATCAGAATAAAAGAGCTTGTTCTCCCAGCTGTAATGGGTGCGTTGGTGATGAGCAGAGTAGGTGAAGGTGTCATGAGTCCACTAGTTAAATATGTTGAGATAGTCTTCTGACCTCTACCTTCAAAACCTGGCTAGGACCTTTGCTGCTGTTCCCTCTTAAGTTGGATAACATGCTGCAGGGCACATCCAAACTTTCATTTCTCCAAGCCCTGTTCTTTTGTTTTTTTGGTTTTCTTTTCCCACCTGGCTTTCAGTTTCCCATCAAAGTGTACAGTCACTGCTCTTCAGTTGCTCAACTGATAAAAACTAGCTCCTGGTCATGTTCAAGGTGATGGCAGTGGAGAGTGGGAGAGTGGATAGTGGGACTTCACAAGCCCTTAATATTGATGTTGACACGCTGGTGTTATTGGTCTCAGCATTCCTTTTTTTGGTAAAACAAAACATGAGGTTAGGAAAATCCTGTAATACTGCTTCACAAACCATTTCTCAGTGAACTGCAGTGTCGAGTTCATGATACTTGGTGGAATGAAGAAGAAAGTAATTGGGATAAATATGCAGTATTTATCTGTTGAAGTCCTGGTTTATATTAATATGTTTTGGGGGACAGAAAATGTGGGCCCAGTACCAGCTTTGTGGTTACATATGCATCACCTATGGAAGACAGGACAATATTTGTATCTCTGTCAGGGTAGTGCTCTGGCGTATACCAGTAGCAGAGGATTGTCAGTTTCTTTTTTTTTCTTTTTTTTTCTTACTGCTTTATTGACAGACATTCATGCCTACTTCTGCAGCACAGAACTAGACTCCTACTGTTTTAAAAACAAGTTGTTTCCCTATCCTGTAGTCCCATGCTACTGCTGAGTAATCACATGCTTCCAAGAAAGCCTTCTTGCAAATTACTGCTTTCATTTTTAATCCCCCCACCCCCCATATGCTCAGAGGTATGCAGCTGGTGCCAGGCCAGACTGTCCTCAGTCATAGCCAGGACATCCTCTCCTTCCATTGAATTGCAAACAGTGAGCAAAAATCTGCCTTATGATTCATTACACATTGCGTGAGGTGACTGGTCAGCAGAAATACATCTGGCCAGGGTGCATCACTATTCACAGTTTCTCATTTTTATGAACATTTTTGCTTTGACAATGAGAAGCTGCACACCATAAGAAAGTGACAGGGAGAACCTAGCACTTTTGTGTATGTCTCAAGCTGAAGAATGCTTTCCAAGTGGTATCTGTGCCTTTGCCCTTGAAGTCAGAAAACCATCACCAACTTTGTTCTTCCAATAATTTTATATATGTTAAGTGGTTGACCAATGGAAGCAGGAACACATGAGTTCTAGGTTTCCTTCCTGTGATGGCACAGAGCATGGTAACGTTTCCAAAATAAAGATAAGGTGGCTTCAAGGGTTACAGAAATGCCCTTATTCCCATGTAGTACCTTGGGTGTACGTTCCTGCAGGCATTGTCTCATGTGTCTGCATTACTTGGCATTAAATCAAGGTAGTGTTTTGTTAGCAGTAATTTTTACCAGTCCACCTGTGTTCCTTTTGCCAGTGGGGCTGATTCTTCTTATTTTAGCCTTCAGCTGAAAAGTTCAAACCAGCTTTTGGAGCACTACTGGTGTGTCAACTTTGAAGATTGTTTACTGATGTTGAGGCCAACGCTGCCCAAGCAGAAAATGAGAGAGCTTGTACTGGTGTTGAATGTCCTGTTATTGTTAAGAAAACCTTTTCTAGGCTATCATTCAAATTTTCCCATTAGTGTTAGCTTTCCTTAGAATGAAAGAAAAAATGAAAGACCTCAAAAATGTGGCTAACTTATAAAGTGATTATTAATTCAAAATATAGTGTAGGGGATATAATATGAGCAAGGGAATGTATTCCTTGTTCTTAAATGCAAAAGAGCCCTAAATTGATTTATGGTGTGGTTCTCTAAAGGTAATGAAATGTGGAGTTTGGCACATAGTGTATTTCTCAGGGTTATTGTTAGTAAGCATGTATATATCCAGTAAGTAAGATATAGACTCACTCATAATTTAAATATCAAATTAACATTGCCCTTGGCTAGATCTCACTTACTGCAAACCCTATATTATTTCTCAAAATTTCTTTTTCAATAAATGACATTTCAGCTTTATGCTATTTTGAATGAAAATTTGCTTTATTTGGGGCTTATTTTATGTTTCTTACTTTTCCCATTTTGGAGCTTTTCTTTTTTGATAATGAAATATACCCTTTAAAGAGAGAATAGAATATGTGTTAAAATATTTTTATGACTATGTCATACAACTTAGAATTTCAATGTGTGTTAAAAAAAATGAAAGTTTGTTGGTTTTTTGGTGTTTTTTTTTTTTTCCTCCTGGCTTTTAAGTGTTTTAATAATCATACACTGTGATGCATTTAAGACTGTATTTCATCTCATCATTTATATTGTCAGCATTAAATTTAGGGAGACTGATTATGCTCTCTGTTTTTCTATTCTTCCTGGGCATCCAGAGCAAAATAATTCAATATCTCACTAAAGTTTTAATTCCAGAAATACTCAGTCTCAAAAGCTCCTGTTAAGCCTCTATGAAATTTTAAGTTATACTTTCTTTGCAGGATTAATGTATCAAACCGGTACACAAGCTACCTGCAAATGTATCCCTTCACAGATGTCTTTTTACGTCTAATACAGTGAACAAAGCCCATGTGGTCATCTTTTGAAAGTTAAACTTATATTCTATTATGAAAATAATATATTGGCCAATATAATTGGCCAATCCAATTTTGTTTAGAACTCCTTCCAAAATCTTACTGATTATGAGAACATACATTTCCCGTATTTGGGAAAGCCAAAGTTTCAGACTCAGAGAGACAGATTCAGAAATAGGCAAAGGCTTGAGAAGTGCTGGGTACAGTGAGCCTATACGTGACTTCTCAGCCTAAACCCTCACTGAAAATTCAAATTCCCTTGGAAACAATGCTCAAATAATCCCTCATGTACAAATTAGGAAGAGTGCAAACAGCTGTGTAACTTTTCCAGCAAAGTATGTAATGCAAAGGAAGTTATGCTATTGCAATTGTGCAACTGGTATAAAATATTTTAACAGAAGACTTAAAAAAAAAAAAAAAAAAAAGAGCTGGAGCAACTTTCCACAAATGAGTCAAGGTTTAGCGTACCAATATAGTAATGAAAGAAATGTTTTGCAGATTTGGATCTTGCCTGAAGTGCTTTTGAAAATGTTACTTTGGAAGCAAAACTTAAGTGACATTAGTGTTAGATCTCTCTTCTTATCTCATGTTTTCCATTGGTATAAATTTTGTGTAGTTCTGTGGAGTTAGTATGAAATTGGTATTAGTGGAAAGAAACCAGGTTTTAGTCTGAAATTTAAAGTTTCAATGCAGTGCTCAGCATCTGACTTTACATTGCCAATCTGAATTATGTGTCACATATTGTGCAAAGAGAAAAAGTAAAGGAAATATAATGCTAAATGTATTAGTTGCCACCCATTCCATTATTGTCAAGGGATGAAGGAGAATGGTGAATACTTATTGGCTGCTCACACTGATACTTAACAAAGCAATAAAAAAATCTGTGTCTGCAGAATTCCTTTTCTTTCTCTGCTCTTGAAATAGTTTTTTCAATATGGGAGTACGGATGCATTTTTTTGTCTGCCTATTAGTAGCATAAAATGTGTTTTTTATTATTATTAAATAGCATACATACAGTTTGAACAGTAACATGCAAATAAATAGGAAGGATTGGATTGAAATAGGATATAGCAGCAACTGAGTTTGACTTTTTCTAATAAACTACCCATAAATCACAGGATATTTTCTTTGTACAAATGGGAAAATAGGCATTTAAAATAGGTTTTCTATGAAGAAATTCAAGAATTTTCATGATGAAGTGAAGAGAAACTAGTATACCCTTTGGTTCCCCTCCCATATTTGCTAGAGCTGATGTGTGGACTGAAATCCCGTATTCCACATTAAAGCAGCAATCTGCAGCAGAGTGGATGAATTTGTGATAAATTGTCCCTTGAGGTTTATAAAACATATTCTCTATAAAACCAGCCACAGTATGTTTCTCCACATTAGTCAGTTTCTGACATTCAGGCTGCTGAAGCTTCTAGGCCAGTACTGGTATCTGCCATCCCAAAGCTGTAAACAACTCTTTGTTTATAGCAGCAGCGCTCATACATCCATTTCAAGGTTTTACAGCGATAAAAGGCTGACTGCCTACATAAACTGGAGTGGGCTGCAATGTTGTTATTTTGTTTATTGCTCTTTTACTGCAGTGGTCAAATAGTTCCTCTGAGACTAGACACTGGTACTCTGCCATCTGTACAGTCGGTGTTAGACAACTTGTGTCAACTAAACAAACCACTATGACAAACAATTATAATGAGCATACTAATTAAATAAAATGTTGCTGTATTAAATTGTGGGGGAAATGTGGAAGATTAATAGCAAATTAAGAAGAACTTGTCAGTTACCTTTTAATGGATAATGACAGTAGCCCCTAGAGAGGTTTTGATTATATTAATGCTTCTTCATTTCTGTAGTCTGCACTATTGTTATAATTCATGTTATTTTATTACAGTGAGAAAATAAAGGGTTGCTACCTAAGAGGGATAGGAGATTTTTGCTGTCTCCCTAATGTTAGAGTTGCCAACTTAGAACAGAACTACAAAATTTTTAAGTTTGTGTACCATTCATTTCCACAAAATTTACTGTTGCAGTCACAGTGTGTTCTCTCTTCTTAAGACTCAGAAGTCTCTTTGATTATTAATAAAATACACACCGACTTTTTTCTTTTTCTTGATGTTAACCTTTCTTTTGAAAAATCATAATGTTAATTAGTGGAAAGCCAAATAACTGAGGCATGGCATCTACAATTTAAGATGAACAAAAGTGATATAGATATACCCCAAATCTAAAAAGCTCTTGCGATTTCTTATCCATAAGCTCTGATTTTTTAATCAGCTCAATGTGCCTTACATTCCCGCCATATTATGTCAAAATCTTGAAGGAGTTTCCCCAAATGATTATTCCTTATTTTGCTGATCATGTTTCAAGACACTGAGCACTTTCACATTAAAAAAAATACGCTTAATTTCTTTTAAATTATATCAGGTTCTTACACTACTGAGGAAGCGGCAAATCACATAGGAATGTAATGGGCACCTGGAAATAAGTATTTTTTTATTGATTGGTTCAGAATCTAGCTTCAGGAGGAAGTCCTTAGCTACAAACTGTTGTCACTGTTGAAGGAAAATGAGGAGAAAATGGAGAATGGGATAATCTTTTCTTGTTACTTGAGTAGCTACATTATATAAATTGGAAGCCCAACAGACTATTTCTCCAGTTAAGCCTGGGTTTATTGTAGGTAAAGTAATTATGGGAATATCCCATGGCTTAAACACTGGTTTTGATAATGCGGTGTTAAAACTCAAAGCTCCCTGACCAGCAGTGTCTGGTAAAAAGGCAAAAGGCTGGCTGCTTTGAACTCAACTTTAATGAAGAGCTGTTAGAAAACCTGAACTTTTGTTGAGCACATTAAATGGCATGCTTAATAAAAATCTTTAGGGAGCATACCTGAGAATTTTCATCTGCCGTGAAAACATTGTAGACTGAAGTGTGTTCCTCTTTTCCAGGCACAGAATTTTGACTGTTTTTTTACAGTGTAGATAAAAGTAATGAATACACTTTTTGGTGTTGTTACTGTGAAGCAGATTGTCTTTTTTTGTTTTAATTAAATTTGAAAAGATGCCTAGAAAGGTAATGTGCATTTTTTTAGTAATAAATAATATTTACTATCTACTACAAAGAAATGATACTTAAATATTTTCACTGTTAAATGAATTATAAACAAAGGATTTGTCTCTTCCCAGGTATAAAGAATGTAGGAAGAAGGGAATTGCTGGCTTCAAGAAATTGTGATGAACAGTACTACTTCTCTCTCCCTAGGGAGACTGAGGTAAAATGAAATAAAAAGCTGTGATAAAATCCTCTGAGAACACACTAGTACATAAAAAAAAAGGAGAGGTCATGACACTCAGAGTGGTTGCTGATTATTTACATTAAATGAAGATGGCATAAATGTAAACCTAAATAGTTTATTTTGCAGTGAAGTTAGGAAGATGTTGGCAGTTAGCTAGACAAGGAAAACTATGGTCATGCAGCTGAGGCACTGGATGGGAAATCAGGAGACCTTGCTTCAGCTGCAAATTTCACAAAAATTTTTTTGTACGAGATGTAAGGTACTTAAACTCAGATAGGCAAACACTCTGCCTCACAATGAAATCAAAGACCTCTTGGATCTGTGGTGCTAGATTGTCTGTTTGCATTGTAAGATTGTGGCAGTGGTGGGGAAAGATTCAATCTCGTGACCTACATGTACGATATCCAGTAAAATGGGACATCATTCTTATTGCTTTTGTAATACAAATACACATTACAATCTTGTTTGAGCTTCAAATGGAAAAAAAAAAATATCCAGGATTGTTTTCTGTTGTCCAGGTCTATCATTGGCTTTCTCAAGTTAACACATTTTACAACTGCTTTTTCAGTTGTTTTCTGGTTAGTAATATTTCCACTATATCCCTGTACAGATACTTACCCCAAAGAAAGGTTGTTATAATACTACCTCAGAGGAAAAATGGGTCCTGACTTTGGTCATCTTGATATTTTCTCATAGAATGTGTGCAGAAATGGAAAAAAAAAATCCAAACCAAAACCAAAGAACTTATTTTCATAATGATCTGAGCTCTGAATTATTGTACTTGGAGAAACTAAAGCACCTGTCCTTCTAGGTGGAAAAATGGAGAGTTGTTGTCCATTTTAAATGCTAACATTTTACCATCCTTTTCTCTTGGCAGTACATAGTGTGTATTTAGAATCATGAATGAAAGGTCTTACTAGAGCCCTTCTATGAAGACCTTCTGAAGTCAAAGTTTTACCTCTTTTCAACAGTGCAGCCATCCCTGACTTATGCTTAAAAAAAAAAAAAAGAAAAAAAAAAGAAAGAAAAAAGAAAAAAAGCCTTATTGCATAGTGTCATCAGATACAAACAAATTATAGTAGATATACAAGTGTTTGTATGTATGGGGTGTGCTTGTGCATCATGCAAATCTGTCTACCTGACAAAAAATATGCCTTTTGTGGCATTAAATGTTTTTCTTAGTAATTCTACCTTTCCTGGATTTAAAGATTCTGTAGTTGACACTTGTAACAAAGGGTTAAGGTCGTCTTTGTTGTCAGGAGGATGGATGACTTCATTATGACTGCAGTGCATGACTGAGAAAAAGAAGGGTTGAAGTGGGAACAGTCACAGAGTTGCTGAGCTAAGAGGCTAAGTGCTGCTTGGGACAGCTGATTTGTCATTGATACCTAATATATCATAGCAAGCAGGAAATGTGCATGCTTTCTGGAGAACCCTGGCAGAAAAAGCAGCTGTTAATGAAGTCAACCCAGTTGTTAATGTGCAGTGGTAAACTGTAGCACTTACAGCATGATCCATGAGAGGTGATACAGTTGTTTGATTGTAATGCCTCATTCAGTGAGGAATACAAGTTTATATATTGTATATAATACTAACAATACTAATTCAATCTATATTAAACTCAGTAACACAATTTTTTGCTCTCTGTTTACCTTACAGCAAGATTTTTATATACTACATTAAATTGTATTAATTGTTCATGATCCATAGAGCAGGTGCTTTTCACTAGGAGGGGATATTTACTAAAAAAAAAAGAAGATCCTAGACTTGGTGTTCATGATATAATGTAATTTATGGACATAAATTAAAACAAAAACATTTTAAAAGTATAGATTCAGTTTCTGTTTGCATAAATTACTACACTATGGATGTATGGCATTTCAATAAGTTGCTTTTTTTTATTATGTATTATTCCTTTACAACCATTAACTCTCATTTTATTTAACTGGGCTATCTTGGCCTACATCATACAGCTTTTTAAATTGTCCCAAAAGCCTCTTCTATGCCTCTTCTATTCTCTGCAATCTTTTCATCCTCATGCAAAGCAGATGTAAAACATTACCATTTTGATTTGACAGAGAATCATTCTTAGTCTATTCAGCAGGTGTAAAAGTGCACAGTACAATGGAAAATTAGATTATGATATCACCTGTGGTCCTCTTTAACTTGAACTCAATTGACATTGCTGGATGTTTCTTCTGAATACTGACAGAACTCCCAGTTGCTTTTCTGTAGCTGGTAATCCCTGTCACTGCTATGGAGAACATTAATACTAGTCTAAAAAGTAGAATATTTCTTTATCAATTCTAAATGAAGGGGTTTGTGTTTTCATTATGGTCATTAAAAATGCAAAAAATTAAGGGTCCTTAGTCAAATTAAATCATCCACTTTGCGAATACTTGATAACAAATAATTTAATTGGATTACTTTGTTCCTTCATGCATAATCAGGACTGTCACTGAACTATTTAATTTGCTTCAATGTAGTATAAATTCTGTATTATGTCTGTATATAAATAATTTTATTTCTATTTATGGGTAAAGGTATGTGCCTTTAAAATACAATTCAAATAATAAATAGAATTATCTATACAGAAGATCAACAGGTGTACTTGATCGTGACCTATAATAAAAGGTTTCACATTTAATAGATAAAATTTTATTCTGCAATTTTCAGTTAACTATACTCTTCATAGTATGGTTTACCTAAAAAATATTAGACAACCACAGATAATGTAGGGACAATATTGATCTCCTGGCTAGGTTAACATATCCATCATAGCACCTATTTTTAAACTGATTGAGCAGTAAACCAGTGTTTCTACACTTACACTGATCTCTTTGACTCAATATGTATAATCTATTACATTGGTTTAAAAAAAAAATGCTTTGAAAACTTTAACCTTTTTACAATTCAAAGCATAAAAATTCTGTTACGTATTTGTCTATTTAGGTGCCACAACTAACTCTCTTTTCTTTCAGTAGGGATAAAAGTTGTCCACAGAATGTTTCACTAGTACTGAGGTGGTACCAAAGGTCCATGCAATGGCCTGTCAGGTACCAGAGTTGTCCTGGCTTTTCATTCAGCAGTTTTCAGTGTGTTTTCTTATAATAGCTTGTACGGTAAGGAACACAGAACTGTGGTCTTAATGCTGAAAAATATATACGTAGAAAATACATACAGTAGAATCATAGCATAATTTAGGTTGGCAGTGACCTCTGGAAGTCATCTAGGCCAAAGTGACTCAGTTAGACTGGGTTGCTCATGACTTTGGTAAAATTTTCAGTATGTCCAAGTATGGAGTTCTCACAACCTCTTTGGGGAGCCTGTCCCAGTGCTTCACAACCCTCACAGTGAAAAAAAAATACATAACTTTAATTAGAATTGTTTTATTTCAACTTGTAATTGTTGCCTGTGCTCCTGTAACTGTGAACTCCTGAGAAGAATCTGCCTCTGTATTTTCTTTTCTGTCGTGTATCTGTAGATGCCAGTAAGATACGCCAAAGCCATCCCTTTCCAGGCTAAACAGACCCAGCTCTCACAGCCTCTCCTTGGACAACCAGTGCTCCATCTCCCAGTCACTTCAGTGGCCGCCATGGGACTCACACCAGTACATCAGTGTCTGTCCTATACAGGAGAGCCCTCGTTTGGGCACAGCACTCAAGTGCATCTCATGGGTCGCAGACAGTGCGTCAGGTCCCTGTCTGGACCTTCTGTTTGCACTCTGCTCATGTAGCCCTGGACACGGGAGGCTACATTTTTTTCCATCCTTCCCCCCATCCCCTTGTGTGCAGAGGGGTGAGTGGGTGGCTGCGTGGTGCTTAGCTGCCAGCTGGGGTTAAACCACAACAGTGGCCCAGGAGGACGTGTCTCAGTTGACAGAATGTCTGATAACACTGTGTTGGCCGAGCTAAATTTCATTTTCCCAGTTTCCACATTTTTCCCCAAGAAATTTTTGTTCTGTGTTGACATTTAGTTTTACAGAGTAAAATAACTTTATCTTTGGTCATTGCCTAAGTAGTAAATTCTATGAAAGTTGAAGACACAATTGCAAGCCACTGCATCAAACATTATTAAGAGCTTGCTGCTTTCAGAAGGTACATTTCATGCGTATTTTCTTTTTCTCGACATATAAGGCAGCTCTGAATCAGTTTGGATCCTCGTGCAGTCAGGCCATTATCTGAGAAAACCATATTATGTAGATTTATTGCGTGGAATATTCCTGTGTTCTTAAGTAGTCAATCAACCTTACATACCTACACAAGTTTAAAATGATTTTGTGTAACTCTAAATATTCTATAGCTGCATATGGATATATTATCATAGAATCACAGAATGGTTTGGGTTGGAAGGGATCTTTAAAACTCATCTAGTCCACCCTCCCTGCCATGGGCAGGGACATCTTTCATCATATCAGGTTGCCCAAAGCCCCATCCAACCTGGCCTTGAACACTTCCAGGGATGGGGCAGCCACAGCTTCTCTGGGCAACCTGTGCCAGTGCCTCACCACCCTCATGATAAAGAATTTCTTCCTTATGTTCATCTAAACCTACCCTCTTTCAATATAAAGTCCTTGCCCTCGTCCTGTCAATACAGGCCCTGGTAGAAAAGTCTCCCACCGTCTTTCTTACAAGCCTCTTTATATCTTCATATATTTGTAGCTAAAGAAATTCTTCATTATTATACTACAAAAATCAAATAAAGATACAAAGTTATTCTTGGTGGCCTCTACAAACACCAGGTGGTACTTAATACTAGTTATGTAGCCCCTCCAAAGGTATATGTGATTGCAACCAACCAGGCAACCATTTTTTCTGTAACATCAGAAGCTTTACTTTGGATTAATCTTTTTTTTTTTTTTTTTCCTTGAAGTCTAAGAGTAATTCAGTCCTTATTTACTCAACTCTCAGTTCAGTAAGGTGTGACTTGACAGCTGTGGTGAGGGACACTGAGCTGTGTAGATTCTCTGTTTGTGAGCACCTGTTTGTGTGTTTGTGTGTGTGTGCACGCGCGCGTGCTGTAGTGCTTGTGTCATAGGTGGATACTTAGGGTTTGTTAATTATTTAAGGTTTTAATGACAGGCACATTTACCTGCAAACAAGTGAACACTTTGTCAAAATCGATAAAAAAAAAAAAAAGAAAAAAGAAAAAGGTGAATGATACCAAACCCAGATGAGAGTAAACATTCTTGCCCCCGTCCCCCCCAGATTACAGTGCTCTCCCCGTGAAAAAATAGTGAGGCTTCTTACTTCTCCAGTCATGTAACTATGCTTTTTCAGAAGCATTCTCAGAGCTAATCCTTCCTGCATTTTTTGGACTGGTAATTTGAGATGAATAGTCTAATTTATGTCCTTTCTTACTGGTGGTTGTAACAGCAAGCCATACTGCTTTCATTAGTGTTCTCCAGTGGTCTCTGAGCAACATTAGGTTCTGAAAACCAGGGCAAAGCAAAATTTCCATGTCTACAGCTTTAGCTTTACATGCATGGATTTAAGCGTGGGAGGATTTTCCAGGTCTGCAGGCAGTATGGCATAGAAATATGGAAACTGGTGACATCTGAAAGTGGGCAAACAGCTTTGACACATATTTATGAAGATGCTTCCCCAAACACATTTAGCACTTTCAAAATCAGAGCTAGCTGGTTCACTTTAGCTGTACTGAGTTTTCAAGAGGCTTTTTGACCACACAGCTTTTAACCCACACAACTGAAACCAAAGCAATAAACACCAAGAACATGGACAGGAAGCAGAGATCCTAGAAACAGATAAAATACAAATGAAGAATGTTGCAGCTAAAGATCTAATATCTGAAATGTGTAATGTGAGCCAACTCTCACCACCTTGCTACCCAAGCAAACCTCTGAATAAGAAACATTGACTTTTCCTAACCTGGGTCTTCTTCATAATCTTGGTCTTGTGGAATTCCAGGCAGTAGAATTGTCTACACAAGTCTGTAGAGCACCCCAGAAACAGGGGTACTGTGTTATCCAAGGCTTATTCAAATGTACCAAAAATATAAAGATGACTTTCCTGTTTCTTTTTGTTGTTTTTTGTTCGGTTGTTGTTTGGTTGTGTGGTTGTTTTTCTCCTTAAGTTTAGTACCAATTCAGTAACATTTCATTAGCAGTTTGGCATTTCTGATGTCTGATGAGAGTAAGTTAAAATTCTGCTTCACTGTTAGTTTCATGGAATCCAGGCTACTTTATTTTTCTAAATCCCTGTATGCTTAATTTGAAGCTTGCTTAGATATTCTGGATGTTTCATCTGGCTTTATGCCGTACTATTTGCTTTAATTGGGAAAAGAGGTAATTATGGAAACATTTGTTGAAAAAGCTTTAAACAACCATGCAGTCATTTCTCCTTTCATTTAATTTCACTCACTGTTATTTTCCTAATTTATTTCATTCTAAGAAAACATTTTTAATACTGGTATCACTTTTTTTTTTTTTTCTATTTTAATCAAATAGATCATGTATTGCCTAGCTATTTTTTCTGCATCAAAAAGGAAATGAAGCACATATTTCCATGTTTTATGCACTTTATTTTTTCTGTATTTGTAATGGTAAACTTTTCCATACTGGAAAAATCAGACATCACACAATGTTATCTTCAGCAGTACCAAAGAAGATGAAATTAAGTTCACAAAGCAGTTATGCATTAATTGCAGCAATGCAGTGAAGCTCAGCTGTGTAGCCTACATTATGAAGTATGTATATAGCAAGGTAACACAGTTGCCACATTTCCAATAGCTGAGGTCATGGACATGCTTTCAAATAATCCTTTCATGTGCAGCTATTATTAAAAAAGCCTGGTTATTAACTAATGGAGCTAGGAAAGTAGCTGGCCTGTATTGCTTGCTGATTCTTAGTGTGTTTTTAATCTATGTTGATTGTAACATAAAATCATAGAATCGTGGAATAGAATCATAGAATCATTTAGGTTGGAAAAGACTCTTAAGATCATGGAGTCCTACTGTAAACCTAACACTGCCAAGTCCCAAAAAAATCTAAAAGTCAAAAAAGCGCTACACTGTATTCCAGTGTTCTTAAAATAGCTATTAATTTGCCGAGAGACTTCAGTAGATAGAGTTAAGAAAAACTATAAAACTATGCATGAACCATCAGACAACATGGGTTGTAAGCATTTGAGGACAAACTCAGAAAGGTACCTGATCAAACTTCTGCTAACTTCTCAGAATTCTATTTTACATTAATCAGAGGAAAAAAAATCTGTGCAAGTGCTAGGTAATCATAATCGTCACAGATGGAAGGTGTTGGAGCTTAAAGATAACAAGCACAGCAGGATCTGGATTACAGAGCATTTTATATTGGTGTCCTCTTTCCTTTCTCCATGGGTTTAGATCTGACACAGCAACCCCTGCCTTGCTCTGGCCACTCTGACCTTCTCATGGAGAGAAGGTTCTGGGGGGTGTCAGTAGCCTCCCCTGGCAACGCAGCTCCTGAGGAGCCCTGCCTCTCTCTCCCTTTGCACATCTTCTGAATTTCAGTTCTCCAGGTGAACACCATGCTGTGACTCTGTAACTAATTCTCTTAGTGGGTCTATTCATGGTGGTGACTACGAGCAGTAAGGTCCTGATCTGCCACAAGATTTTTCTAAGGAGATTGTATTGGTATACTGCCTTTGACTTTTAATGAATAAAAATGTATATTAATACATATGTAATCAGTCTTTCTTAAAGATGTTGGATTTTAGCTGTAGTAAGTGGTCTCTAACTTCTCCTGTTTAGAAATGAGTCGTCTTCATATTAATGTTCTTTTCCTTTATGGCATTAATCAGAATATTCCCTGTGAGTTAAGGTTTTCCAGAAATATAAATCTGATTCATAATTCACCTGTCATTGTTAGGATAGTAATCTGATATTACAAATGTAAATAAATATTGACCTCTGGTGTTACAAAAAGAGAAGCATATCATTCCACTTTCCATGTCTAGTCAGAAACTAGGTACACGTTTGAGTGGGACTAATACATACATATTTTTTAATGTATACTTCTGTGTGTGTGTGATTCACATGCTCTGTGATTTATTGTCCTGATGAAATTGCTAGATACAAAATTAATAAACAAAGACCTTAGAAGAAGATTTCTTTTTTCTTCTTTTTTTTTTTAATGATTTGCTGTGCAGCTTCTCCAGAAAAGTTAAAAATAACTTGTAGTTATGTGGTTTTTTTAGAAGAAATAATACTGCTCAGAGTAAAGTATTCTGTCATACACCTGGGAAACTTTAATCAAAATACATTTTTAAAAGAAATATTGGAGGGTGATTTTCCAGTGGTGTTCAGAATGAAAACCAATGTTATTCTTTCATATTTCTTATCTCATGTAACTGATTCAGTTTACTTCTGTCTTTTTTTAATGAATTATTTGTCTTGGAGCAGAACATAAAAGTATCTTCAATATTGTTTCTTTTCCTTTTGTTTTTTTACTGTGTGGGTTTTTTTAAAATTAATTATTTTATTTTAATTAAAGGCACCCTGCTTACAGTCATGCCATTATTAATTTCCAATAATATTTGATAGCGAAGTATGCACAGTTTTCATCATAATATTTCAAATTTTGTCTTATTGCCTTTGACAATTTTAAGTTTTAATAGTCTGCAATCCCCTTTAATACAGTAATGTTCTCCTAATATTTGATTCTTTCCTAAGACATCTGGAGAAAATTTCTAAGATATTGCCGGTAGTACAGAGTTACGAGGTGAAGGTACCTTCTTAGTAGTCAGTGGGGGTTCAGCCCTTAATGGAAATGTTCACCGGGTAGAATGAACCCTAATATCATAATATATACTTTAAAGTACTCAGACAAATATGTTGTGGCTGTTTAGATTTAATCAGTTGAGTCCAGGGCAGAAAGTAGAGAGCTGATAAATTAGCAGTGAGCATGGGAAGAAATTTTTTTTTTTTTTTTTGAGAAGGAGTCCCACATGGAGCGCAGGGGCAGCAATTCTGCTGCTATTCCTGCATTTAGCAGGAGAGAAAGAAGGGGAAGGAGAGAAGGGAAAGGGCCTTAGACTATCGTACTCTCCTGAGCAATTCCTGCTCTTCTCTACTTCCTGAGATCCTGCAGAGGATCAAGCAACTGTTCTCCTCAACATGATCAGTTTGATTTACGGGATGGCCCTGGCAGGCGTTTTGGTGAGAGCTATGTAAACTGCTCATACACCAATGGCAGTTCTGCAGGCTAGAGGACAGAGCCACGGCACTGAGGCCAGTATGAAGTTCATTCTTATGGATCCACACACAGGTGTGCTCTGCTTTACTGTTCTCCTTGAAATGGAGCCACTTCCTGAAATGTTCCTAACCAAAATGGGGAAATCCAAAATAACAAGCAATGTTCAGGTGTCAGAGAAAGGTTATAAATTTCAGTTTCCGAACCTCCTTTTTCATATGCCATACTTACCGAGCGATTAGTAAGGGTTTTTTTCTCCATCTCCCCTGGGACAAAATAAAATTTTCCCCAGGTCTCAGTACTGGGGCCAGTTCTGTTTAAAATCTTTGTCAATGATCTGGACACGTGGATCGAGTGTACCCTCAGTAAGTTTGCAGATGACACCAAGTTGATGAGGAGCATTGATGTGATTGAGGCCAGGAAGATCTAACAGAGGCATCTGGACAGGCTGGATCAATAGGCCAAGGCCAGCTGTATGAGGTTCAACAAGGCTCAGTGCAGGGTCCTGCACTTGGGTCACAACAACCCCAGGCAGAGCTACAGGCTTGGGGAAGAGTGGCTGGAAAGCTGACTGGTGGAAAAGGACCTGGGGGTGTTGGTCAACAGCCAGCTGAACATGAGCCAGCAGTGTGCCCAGGTGGCCAAAAAGGCCAACAGCATCCTGGCTTGTATCAGGAATAATGTGGCCAGCAGGACTAGGGAAGTGATTGTGCCCATGTACTCGGCTCTGGTGAGGCCTCACCTTGAGTACCTTGTTCAGTTTTGGACCCCTCACTATAAGAAGGACATTGAGGTTCTGAAGTGTGTGCAAAAAGCGACAAAGCTAGTCAAGCGTCTGCAGCACAAGTCTTATGAGGAGCAGCTGAGGGAACTGGGATTGTTTAGCCTGGGGAAAAGGAGGTTGAGGGGAGACCTTATGGCTCTCTACCTGGAAGGAGGTTGTAGCGAGGTGGGTGTTGATCTCTTCCCCGAAGTAGCAAGCGATAGAACAAGGGAAATGGCTTCAAGTTGCACCAGAGGAAGTTTAGATTGGATATTAGGAAAAATTTCCTCACTGAAAGGGTTATCAAGCGTTGGAAGAGGCTGCCCAGGGAAGTGGTTGAGTCACCATCCCTGGAGGTATTTCAAAGCTGTGTAGATGTCGTGCTCAGGAACATGGTTTAGTGGTGGACTGGGCAATGGTTAGACTTGATCATCTCTAAGGGTCTTTTCCAATCTAAATGATTTTATGATTCTAAAATTTATTTGTGAAGGTTTGATTATAGGTGTTTTAAAATCATTGTCACTGTAAAAGAGAAGCTTAAACCATTCCTTTATTTGGTTTTAACTCTCTCTGTGGAATCTATTTCTAAATATGTAAGGAGAGTTTATGATCTTATATTGAACAGATTATGTAAATGTATTGAAAGCAAGTTGGAAGCATAAATCACAGATGTCGGTTTGATGGAAAGTTTGTAACCAGAAAAATCTACAGCTCCCAAATCCCAATGTGTTAATTATAAGGCGGCATCTGGTATACAAATTTATGCCGAGCTAAGAAATGTTCAGACTAAAATAGAGTATGCCTAAGTGGGCTTAGTGTCTAAAACCTACAGTCATCATAGGGAAACTTAAAATCATGTGACCGTGAAGTGTCTGTGATCTAAATTGTCTGCAGCTAGAAAAGTGATGTAAGCTGAAAGGGAAGGTGGGTAAAGACAGTTGAGAAAGGCTAAATGAGCTAGTCATACGCACCTGGAGCAAGTTTTGTTTCCTCTTTATATAATATACTCACATGTAGGCTGGATAGGAAAAATCAGAAATTCATTAACTTGACAGCATATAATTTCTATGACCTTTAATCCTAACAAAGTACATGTGTTTTTCACTTTTTTTTTTTTTTTCCTGTTAAAAGGATAAACAGTAGAGCCAGTCATTTCTGTTGGATGCTAGTGGTTACAAAAGACTGTGTTATGCTGTAACACATTTTATGAACAATGTGGTATTATTTCAAAATGGGATAATTCAAACAGAGCTGCCTAAGTAATTGCCCTGTCAAACGTTAAGGAGAGATATTATGCATTAAAAAAATAGTTCAGTTAGATCTTGGGCACTTATACTTTTAAAACTGAAATACCCTCAATAGCCATTCAGTGTCCAGTTCTGTTTTAGATTGCCTGTAGAGTCAATGAGGACTCCCATGATACGATGAACTCCCATTTTTTACCTGTCAGAGGAACTGCATGAATTAATAACTAGGGAGAAAGAAATTCCTGGAATTTCTGTGCCTGAGGACCAAAACGATCATTTTATTCCTTCAGGCTAACTGTATCATCCATATGACAGAAATCAACCGAAGAAAACGGCCTGACTTTGAAAGCCTGGCAGATCATTCATACTGTACTTTTTCAGTCAGGGAGAGTAATTGTGTAAACTCAAGACTGCTGATTAAGAATCAAGGAGAAGTAATACTGCATAATTTTGACTTCAGATGACTCTAAATGGTGTGTGACATCAATAAGGATAATGCTGGCCCCTAGGAGTTCCTATTTTGAGTACTCTTAATGAATGTGCCCTGGATTAAAAATTAAATTTCTTACTGGAAATATGCAAATTTTTAACTTTGAAATCATATATAGTTGGAGAAACACTGTAGAATAGAATCAGAAGATCAAATTAACTTTCATTTGCTTAACCAAAAAAGTTCATTGTGATACAGCTTTTTGATCACCAAGATTGTAATCCAATATATGAGCACATCTGTGTGTAGAAACCACCAGAAAGCTACGTAATCTGGATATATTTAGTGACACTGAGCTAGCAATCTTTCAGAGAAATAGTTGGCAGTCTGTTTGGCTCACGCTGGGAAACTGCTGCAACTTAGTTATAGGGAAGGAGTCCAGTTTCTGTCCTGATCACTGCCTTAGATTCAAAGCCTCTCTGCTGTCTGCATTCGTGCACTTCCTCTGTCTGTTTGGAAGCATGGCTGGTTTGCAGAATATTATGGAAAACCTGTCAGTTCAGTCTCAAACTAGAAGCACTGAGCATTCCTGAGGGATTGAGAGTAGATACATAGAGGAGAGAGTGGAGAGCAGTGCATGCTATAGCAATAAAACCAAACCCTAATATTGCAGATGACATCCTGCAGGCACTAGAGGAAGAGGATTATATTGTTGCAGGGGATGAAGACTGCCTGCTGTGCTGATTCAAAGAATGCAAGCACTGAATTAATAATGTGGGAGACCTCGTTCAAGTGGCTGTGGCACAAAACACTAAAAACCTAAATGACAATTTGGGAAATTTTTTAAGGCTACATAGTGAAGATCATCTGGATGTTTTCTGAAAAGACTCTTCTTCTCCAGGAGATTACATTGCAAAAGTTTCAGAATGTTTTCATAATACAGATGTGAGTCAAGTTTCCTGAGAGAATACGAACCCAGATTTGTGGCTTTTCTTGGAAAACTTGTCCCACCTCTATAGCCTCAGTTTATACTGAGTTTGGTGTAGAGTGTATATCTTTAATGGTAATGTTTCTAGTGACTACCAAAATAGCCGTTATTTACAAAAGTATAGAAATAGATTGTCTTGAATATTAATAATATTTTGCTCTGATATTAATGGCAACTTTGATTCATAGGTCTCAAAGTAAATTTTAGAAGTATTATTCTCATGGCTTTGTTTTGGTTTTGTTTTGTTTTGTTTTGTTTTTTCCCTAGAGACAGCAGTTTATAGATTATTTAATTTCACTTAGAAATTTTAAGTTAGTGGTAGATACAAATGTAAAACCAGATGGATATGCTGCCAGTCTTTTTCTTAAACTCTTGGTTCTACTTACAGATGTTGAGCTGTTAGCTATTAATCCAAGAGAAGCAAGTAACCAGAGAGGGCATTTTCAGTCACTGCTCTGTAGAAAATGAACTGTAGGCAAGATCTTTAGCTGAAAATTAAATTTTCAAAATCAAAAATAAATGCAGTTTATTTCCACTTGACAGCTGGTTTGCTTTTCTTTGCCTGTGGTGATTTTATCAGGTTTTATGAGAATGTTATGCTATTCAGCAAACAGTAAGTGTTGTCCCTTTCCAGAACTGTGCTTGCTACATATGGCACCTTTGAGAGGCCAAACCACAATGTGAAGTACGCAGAAGAAGTACAAAGGAGGGACTAACGTTTGAGAGTTTGCCATATAGAAAGACAGCACATCAACAGATTTAAATAGCAGGTACTTATGGTGCAATACTGACCAACAGAGTGCGTTCCTGGTTGTTAATTTAAGCACGAAGATGGATACATGGATTTAGCTTTGTACACGCAGAGTTGGATTTTATTGTTTAAAGATAAGTAAACCGGTTGTTGGAGAGGACTTAAGAATGTCCTGCCACACCAGAAAGACATGGATCTGCCATAGGTCTGTGTCACAGCTCTGAGACAGTATAGGTCTCTTAGATGATCTACAGCATGCAGTATGGCAGTACATAACTGTGTTCCCACCCACAGATCAGTTGGTTGATGGTTAGAGCTCCCATTAATGCAAGACATTCTTGGTTAGTGAAGCTACTTATGGTAAATGTGTTTTTCTCTGTATTTTTCTCTGGTGTAATTGAGCTAATTTGTAAATGCTGGTTAATAGTAAATGGTGCAAAGATTATAGTGTGCTAAAAAGAACAAGCAAGTCTATCTTTACACAATACTGTCAGGCTTGAAAGATTAAGAAGGCAATTCAGAAAATTTAAAAACCCCAAAACAATACAAGTGACTCCCTGCAATATTTTAATTTGGTCTTGTTGTTTGTGTGCACTATGTCGTCATTTAAGTGTCTAATTATATGGTCTGTTTTTTCTGCAAGATCCTGCCTCATTTGATTCATGGAATTGGCAGTACTTGCTTAATGAGCAATTGTTTGATATGTTTTTCATTTGTTCTTCAAAGAATGCACCCCCTGCTGTATTTTCTGCATGCTTGATAATCCCTATTCTGAAGACAGTATTGTTAGTTTTTTCTTTGACTGCACAGTAGATGGTCATTGCAGTTGGGCTTGTGTTTTTTGCAAGTAAAACCTGGAAATCTTTTTTAGTGAGATAGGTCTTTTTCATCATAAAATACAGATTTATGGAATCAAAAGGCAATTTCACCAGCCAGACCTGGTGAAAGGTTTTTCTGAGAAACATAAGAACACTGACAGAGAGCTACAGCACCGCCATATAGCAGGGGTGGAGCTACCCAACTATTTGTCTGAGAAGTGCCCTGTATATATAGACTCAGATAATACTAACATGTAGCACATTCGTTCATTTTTCTAAATATTAAAAACACTAAACAAAAAGGAAGAAGAAAAATATAAGTGTTATGAAAGAAATGAAGAAAAATGTTAATGACATCTTTTGTTTTCCCTTAGCATCCTACTCCCTTTCCACTGAGGGCTGTGAGGTTTTGGTATGATCAGAATGGAATCTGACTTCCAGTAAAATCAGTGAAGACGGTATCCAGTGTTGTTATCTGGAAAGGACCATGAGGAAAATACAGGCTGTTACTGGCACCTCCTAAGAATATCCGCTGCCCTTTTCACTATCTGCAGCTCAGTTTCCTCATCTAACGGGTCACTTTATATGAAGCCTTTTTCTAGACAGAGAACATTTTCCTTCTTAATTTTCAATGTTACATGTAACTTCTAATCTGCAGAATATCCCTCCCTGCTAGGTGGTCTTACTTTCCAAGTCCTGTTCTACTTAGTTGTTTCTTGTACAGAAGCCATTTCACTTTGTTGTGTATCTTCGTCACTCATTCTCCGTACCTTTCCGAGGCCAATTGCACTCTCTTTGAGAAGAATGTGATGGAAGTTCAAAAGTAGTTCAGAAGGGTGTATAACATCTGTACGTTGTGTATTTTGTTCAGTCTTCTTTCCTTAGTAATTCTTACCATTCAATCTGCATTCTTGATGACTACTGAGCAGTGAGCTGGTATTTTCATAGAAGATTTCTGGGTGGTAGTAGTTAGTTCATTGTTTGTACAAATGTTGGGGTTTTTTCCCATGTGTGTCATTTTACATTTATATATGTCAATTTCATTTGGCTTTTTTTATCAGTCAGTTGCTCAAGGCTCTTGTGCAATTCATGCCTCACATTTAGTACTCTGTATACTTGAATACAATCATTAAATGTCATCACTGGGCAATTCACCCATTTTTGTGACCCATTTGAGAAACTATTAAACAGAACACCACCAACACAGTCATCAATGGCAACAGTTAAAAATGATAATTTATTCTTGTATTATGTCTCCTGTTCCTTAATTGGTTGGTTATTTATGTAAGGACCTTCCATCTTTTTACGCAACACCACCTTACTTTCTCCAAGACTTGTTAGTTAAAGACCTTGTTGAATATTTCTCGGAAACCCAAACAGGCTGTATTGACTGGATCTCTCTCTTACCCACATGTTTACTGAGCCTTTCAGAGAAGTCTGTTAAATTTGTGAGACATATATTTCCTTTACAGAAGCTATTTTGTCTTCTCCTCATTTTATCATGTATAACTTTAATAGGATGTTCAAAACTGCTGCTTTTAGTGAAACTAGACCTTCGTCTTTTTTTTTCAGTCTGTTGAGAATACATTTATACCTGTCATTTATGTCATCAAAATGTTGTTTTCTAAAGGGATATCTGACATGCTGTTTCATTACAGTAACTGCTCTCCAAACGTGTTCATTTTATACCCAGTGGTAAATTGGATTTCTGATAACAATTAAAATTCATCTTCTTCACACACATCAGGAAATCACTTCAATGCTGCATCATTTTATACTAACAGTGTTATTAACCTATACACAAGAGAGAACATACTTCATTTATTATTTTAAATATAACTGCTTGTAGACTGATTTATACAATATTTCTTTTCTTTTTTTTTTTTGTCATTGTAGAATTGCACAGTTTAATAATGATTACATTACTTTCATGCTAAATATAATTTATGCAAAGCTACAATTGTTTGCTGTGTGTCTTTTGTTTTGTTTTGTTTTTACAGGTTAAACCTAACAACTCTTGCTTTATTCTGCCTGAAAGATGTTCTTCAAATTTATGTTTTATTTCTCATTCAATCTTAATATGAACACACTTCACAGCTCAAAGTGTGGAAGAAGTCATTAAACGAGCTTTCTAATCAGGAAGGTATAAAAGTGTAATTAAACTGATAGAAGACTGACTTAATTATTCAAAATATATTAAAGTACATATAGTACATGTGCTTGCAATCTTTTATTTCATATAAGGTTTTTGCACTACTTTAAGTTAGTATTTGATTCATAGCCATAGAAATAGTATCAACACTAAGCATTATTATAATTTATACATATAATAGTCATACGGAAACTACAACTACACGAAAGCACTGATACTGCACTGTGAGCCACTGTTATTTTCCAAACATTAGGTGCGGAGCCCCTCTGTGTCTCCTAAGAAAACCAATACTTTTTAAACTCCCCAAAGGAAGACAGAATTGTTCAGGACTCTTATAATAGGATACAAGAACTTTAATTCACCTAAATCCAGTTTAAATTCCAAATAGCTTGATTTTCACTTAAAAGAATCTGTCATTCAACCATGCTGTTGAAGGCTTTATCAGCAAGCTAGAACTCCCTGTATTCCATTATTTAGGGTCATATATTTTGGTCATTTGTTGTCATCCTGTGTGAGCAAAGAGAACACATTATACTATCATATTCCCACAAAACTGTAGTTGAAGACCATTAATGAGTCACTGTTCAGAACTTTCTACTGCAAATGGCTGGGTTTTGGGGTTTTTTTTTTTACATTTATGGTGTCTTCATCAATCCAGCATCTAAGACTTGTTTATGTTTACATTATTTACATTTGTATTTGTTGTATTTCCTTTGACCTCTGACTAATATCAAAAGTGACCCATCCAAAAAAAAGTCTTTGTTTCAGCAAATGCTTGGTTTTTGGAAAAATACAGTAGAATACTTTTTTAACTAGGAGCTTCATGGACTAGTCCTAGGCTATGCTTTATGGGGAGGTGAGCTGCTGAGGCTCTCTGATGCTAGGAAATTGCCCTGCTGTTAATTCTTGGTTGGTAAAAGGTTGGCTCCTGGTATTTTTGCCACCCTTACTGAAGTTGGGCACATGAAGGAAACTTAGAGACTTGACAGAGCTAGTCCATTAAGGATTAATGAATTAAAGATCAAGAGTATTACTTGATCCTTAAAGGTTTAAAGTACTGAAAGATAATTAAAACATTGAAAGACTTAAAAAATTTAAGTCCAGTATTTAATAGAGGAGTTGGATCACACTGCTGAACATTAGAGATATGTACTCCCAGTCTTTTCCCAATAATAAGCCTCTGAACAACAGTCCTTCTCACAGATTTAGATTAGACATACAGTTCCGATTCTATGATTTAATTTAATCTCTATTTTTCTAAATTTCTGTTGTGGGTTAGCCACAGCCTGCAGCTAAGCACCATGTGGCCACTGCTCATTCCTCCCCATGGGTGGGATAGGGAGCAGAATCAGAAGAAAAAAGGTAAAACTTGTGGGTTGGGATAAGGACAGTTTACTGGGACAGCAAAGAAAGAGGAAAATAACAACAATACTTCTAAAAGAATATACAAAGGAGGTGATACACAATGCAATTTGCCCACTGCCCGGACACCAATGCCCAGCCCATCCCCCAGCAGTGATTCCTCCTCCCTGGCCTGCTCCCCCTTATATACTGAGCATGATGTCATATGCAATGGAATATCCTGTCAGTTAGTTTGGGTCGGCTATGCTGGCTGTGTTCCCTCCCAGCTTCTTGTGAAAATTAACTCTATCCCAGCCAAAAACCAGGACAATTTCATTGCCATCTTTGTATCTGAAAAACAATAACTTATTTTGACTAAACTTTCTTCTGTTTGTTTGCTGCTGGCTAAGAGACAGAGCCATACCTGAATTATTTTTTAAAGAAGTTCAGCTATTTGAACAAAAAACCTTTTTCTAAAAAGACATTTTTCAGAAAGGTGGATTTTTTTTTTTTTTTTTTTTTGCTATAACAGCTAATCATCCCAAAAAATTCAGGATTATTAGTTCATTTTTTTGTTCTGTTTTTGTTTGGTTTGGGTTTTTTGAAACACTATTTTGAGATCAAAGTGCAACAAACAGAATTACAATAAATCATCCTTCTGCTTAGCAAACTTGTTTCTGTACAATAAATGATAAACCATGTCCATAAAAATAAAAAAGTTGTATTTTAAAATTAAATTGGATAACTAAGATATCAAACAATAACTGTGAATACTACTAATTAATATGCATTTCATGTGATCTCAAGTATACTTTATAAATGTCATGGCTAGAGCAAGAGCAGATTAAAATCATTAACTACATCATGTAGCTTATAAAAACAGGATCACAGTTATGGGAGAGGGTAACTCTTTCTTTAATTTCATATTTTCAATTGACTGCTTCTGTAGTTAATTAAACATTTAGTGTAGGTTTTGGTTACAGTCTTAATGGAAATTATTTTAAGCAGCTATTAAATTAAGAATCTTTCATATCAACATTTTTAGTCATAGAAGGAGCTCATTCCTGCTAATAGATTGTATTGGAGCTGAACTTACTTTTAATATTTCAGAAGTAAATTAGCATTAAATGTCCCACAATAACTTATTGAAATTTCTATTCTCTTGACATCCATATGACATTATGAATTGAAATCATTATCTGTCACCTCCCACTTATTCTACTATTTCATTATGGAACATACAAGGATTTTTTTTCAACAACAAAAAATACTCTTCCTGCCATCCTTGTTGCAAGCCATTTCTTCAAAAAGCTATAAAAATGCTAAGGTTCTCTTGAAGCTAAACCAAATGCTTCTTTCTGAATCTTATCTTGAAGATACAATTAATAAGAGGTATAAAAACTATAAAAAGAATCAAAAGTAGCCATTTAAAACCTCTGCAGGAGTTTTTCACTAGGTGTGCCAGGCTGGCCTGCACGATGTAATTTCATTTCTGTCAGACTCTCAATAGGTCATAAATCTCTTTCTGAATGGTCTGGCAAAACCGCAACAGTTTTATCCCTAGTTATCACATTTGTTTTTGAAGATACCCTTGGAACAAACATAGGAATGTTGTTACTGATTTGCTTTTTTAATTACTTCCATTGATAAACTTTCAGAAGGTATTGGAGGCTCATATTTATTGTTATCTGGAACCTGGAGAGCTTTCTACTCTGCGGTCTGAAAAATGTATTTGTTAGGTTTCGTATATTACTTCTTTAAATCCTAGAAAACATTGATGTTCTTTCATTTATATAAGTATGTAAAGTTCCTGCTTCTCACTCTTAAACTTGGTCATTGTCATAGTTTAACCCTGCCTGGCAACTAAGCAAAGCACAGCCACTCGCTTGCTCCCTGCCCCCCAGTGGTATGGGGGAAGAATTGGAAGGCTAGAAGCGAGAAAAAAACTTGTGGATTGAGATAACAAGAGTTTAATAATTAAAAAGAAATAATAATAATAATTAAAAAAAAGTTGCAAGTAAAAGAGAAAACAAACAAAAAAAAAAAACCAAAACAAAACAGGAAAATAAAGCCCAAAAGAGATAAGCGATGCAAATGAAAACAATTTTTCACCACCAATGAACTGATGCCCAGCCAGTCCCTGAGCAGTGAAACCCCTGCCAACGTCCTCCTCAGTTTTATTGCAAGCATGACATCGTATGGTATGGGATATCCCTTTGGTCCGTTGGGGTCAACTGTCCCAGCTGTGTCCCCTCCCGGCTTCTGGTGCACCTCCAGCCTACTTGCTGGCAGGGCAGCCTGAGGAGCAGAAAAGGCCTTGATGCTGGGTAAGCACTGCTCAGCAATGACCAAAACATCCCTGGGTTATTTATTAACACTGTTTTCATCACAAGTCCAAAAGATAGCCCCATACAAGCTACTATGAAGAAATTTAACTCTGTCCCAGCCAATTATGACCAGTACAGTCATAAATATAAATGTCTTCCTTTAAATTGTTGACAAGATGAGTCATATAATACTTCTTTTTGAATTTTCCTTCTTCACAATTTTATTTTTTTTTTAAAAAAAAACAAAACAGCTTTCTTCTGGAAACACAGATATTTTCTTATGGGGAAAAAATGTTAATTAACTCATTTTTCATAGTAAGTAGGAAAATTAGGTTGACAGGCTAACATTTGTTACAAGATATTTCAGATTGTGATTATTGTGCATCCCTTTGCAACTACAGTGGTGGCTATTTGATTGAATTATTGTGTTATCACTATGGTTCATAGAACTGGGAAAGTTTCCACCACTAGTTTGGAGTGCCTATTTCCACACAGATAATGCTGTCACTCCCGAGAATTCATGCTTTTACAATTATGTTTTTTTTTCTTTTTCCGAAATCCAAAAATATGTGCTTATCAGTTTTTTATGAGAAACTTAACCTTTAAAGGGGCAGAATTATGAAATATCTGTATATTTTAAAAGGCAAAAATATTTGATTACTTTCCTTGGGAATGGCAACACTGTCATTCATTGCAGATAAAACAGAATAGTTGATCCTTTTTTAAAGGTCCCATTATGAGAATGAAGGTCATATAAAGAATTGAAGCCTATTTGAACCTTCTTTACACGTGAGTGTATTCAGTTCATAAACTGGTTGCTGAAGTGTTAGTTTAATTCAATAGCATGAAGAATGCTCTTGGCAAGTGTACACTTTCCTACTGTGCAAGCTTCAAACTGAGAAGTAAGCTGAGAACGTAAAGATTTTCCCAAGTTTTGTGAGTTCCCAAGAAGCTTGTATTTTCATTAGAACATTGTTCTGAGTAAATGTAACTGGTCAAACTCGATGATATTCTCTTTTTTTTTTTGGCTAAACAAGCAATTTTAACATTCAAGCCTTCCTGTGAAATTGAAAAACTTTATCTGGGTGTATATGGTCCTGATTTCCTTGCTTTAATGGAACCTTGAAACCTTTACTTTTCACCTGATTTCTTTATTTCTTTTCCTTTTTTAAAAAAAAAACCAAAACCAACCAAAACTTGTACATATTAGAGTGTCAAAAATCATCAGAAATGGATTGGCTTTTCCAGACAAATGCCTCTAAGTTTCCAGAGCAGTTGTATAATATCACTAAGAGCAATTTTTGTAAATGGTCTGTCATCCAAAGTTTGAGACATCCATTGCATCTTTAAAGTATAAGACAGCTATTACTGTAGACAGCTTTAGAAATTTATGGGCTTCTCGTGAAAGAAAAATACAGTAGCTGCAGACCTCAGACAGATAGTATTACAGGCTTGTATATATTCTGCCCTTTACTTCTCATGCACTCATCTGGCTTGGGAAGAAAATAGTCTTGTCAGTGTTTGAAATTAGATATACTAGTCTAAGAAAAGTGTTTCCTCTATTGCTGATGGCATCCCTGTACGCTTGCCCTCTGAAATCATCAGTGATCTATGTAGGGCTTTGTGACTTCAAAAGTTGTCTTCATCTACTGCAAATAAATCCTATTAAACCAATCAAATTTTCCTGGGAACACTTCTTCATTGATGATATGTTTTTAAAACAGCTGACTACTCTTAAAAAGATAATGTTTTCACCAGAGGAAGTGACATTATGGGTGGATTAACTAGATTCGGAAATCTGAAAGTGCTGTGGTGTTGTACTTCTCTACGTCAGTGACACAAAGGTAAACCTTTTTGAGATTTAGATTAATTAAAGCCTAGTAAATGTCTCCACATCATCTTTTTTTTTTAAAAAAAACAGTGAGGTAGGATTTAAGGAGCACAAAACCAGATAGAACTCCGGAAGAACTTGTACATTTGAAAAGAGGAATTAATTGTTCTAATATCAGTTGCAATTTGTAAATTGTTCTGGTAGTCATAACTAGAGAAACTTATACAACGTTTTAAATTCACAAAATGTAAGATGAGCAGGTACCTGAGAAATGTGTAAAGCTCCTCCCTTCCACTTTGCTTCATTGCTGAGAGTAAAAGCAACCATGTGGGATATTCTCCTTTTGGTGCTCCAAGAGAAGCAGCGACAGATAAGCTGCTTTACCTCTCCGGTCTCCCCTGCTGCCCTTTGAAAGCCATGACTAAAGTGTAACTTTGCCTCTGGTTTCTCTCACCCATATGGAGGAAGAAACTGTGATACTGCCTTTCCTTGACTCAAGAGACAAGGAGTAGGAAACAGTTTCATGCCTCTCTTTTTTTTTGCCTGATGATGGAGGGATTTGAATGTAATCTAGAGGTGAGCAATTTGCAGCCTAGAGAGGGCCAAAAATAAAAATAAAAAAAAAAAAAAAAATCAGACAACACTAGTTCATGTAAGGAAAGAAGGGAAATTTCTTTGAAAGATCTTGAAGTCTGGCAGTGTTCTCTGAAGATAACAGTAAATGGAGCTCAGGGGCTTCGTGGAGCCAACAGAAAAGCAATGTATTGTGCAGAGACTTATTCTGAACAGTAACTATCTGTAATTCTCACGACTGATTTATATTTCCTCTTTATATTGGCAATGTTTTGGGAAGAATGTCCGTGCTTTTTTATAACCCATATATAAAGAGTCTGAGAATGCTTTATTTATTTATTGTAAGGCTGATATTTAATGAAGGGATTTGTTTTATAGTTAGATTTGCATTGTGCTTTAACATTGCTACTCTAGGCAGTGCATACTGCAGTATATGAGAGAAAGTACTAGTGAATATTAGGATGTTTTAACCAACCATTCTTATTTTTTGAGCTTATAAGCCTACAAACTACAACAAAATTATGGTTTTCATTATTATTTTATGTGAGAGGAAAGATGAGGGGTTCAATTCAGTAACTGTCAGTGCCTGAAGAAATAACAACCTAAATATTGCAAATAGCATCCATAGTAGGTTTTTTTTTACAGATAGGTTTAATTTTCCTATCAAGGTAAAATGTGATATAAATAGGAATTGAACTCACGATCCATGAATCCCAGTGTAATTCTTCAGCCGCAAGACCATCCATCAATATCATTTAATTGCCAGTTTGGGAAAACTAATATTTGCCCTGCTTTTCTATGACTTGTGTCCTAAAAGCAACATAACACATGTGAAATGGAGAGCTGCTTTCCTGTGCTCTGGTTCCTATAACTATTCTCGGTATCTTACTTATGCTCTTACATATAGTTTTACAGTCTCAGTGCTCTATAATTAGACATCTGAATATTTGTATTCGTTCTAGAGGAGTAAGATTATATGAAGGTCTGAAAAGGTATTATTTAGGGAGTCATAAGCAATGGAGAGAGGATAGCAAATAATTGATAGATATATAAATTAGATTCTTGTTCTTAATAATCGTTTTGCTTCTGCTTTTAACCAACTGATCTCATAACACAAATAACAGACTAATGATTAGTGGTTTAGCAACTGATACAATGGGATTTATTGAAATAGGCATGCTGTAATATACACATAGAGATAGCTTCTGCATACTGCACTTATCTGAACAATAAAAAGCAGTATAGTGGTAGACAGTTGTTTTCTGATGGTAAGAAGCTTGCGACAGCGAGGGGAAAGAGAGAATAACCTTGATTCAAATGCTCGTTATTCAAATGTCTTCTGAAAAATGCCCTTTCATTTTCACACTTTCATTCTTAGAAGAGAGCAAATTGCTAAACATCTCAAGAGTGATTCAGACCCAACATACTTTGCAAAATATATTTGTTTATAAGTATCAGCTTTTATTTTAATTGTCATTGTATTTATTTCACTCTTCTTCCTTTAAAAAACCCTTTGGCACAGGCACCTCATTTATCTGCTTTGTGAAATACTTTACATGGCTACAGGGCCCTAATTCTGAGCTTACTAACACTGACATAATAGGCACACTTAACGTGAAAACTATATGTCAAATATATGTTTACTACTGAGTAAAATGATGAGTTCACATAGTAGCTTTTGTTGGTCTACAGTATCTATGACTTCCATTGTCCACTGATAATTATGACCTTTGAAAAGCCATATGGTCTCAGTTTAGCAGAGGGTACATATATATTTTGGAAATGCTGCAATATTGCCATTGTGTTCATTAGGGAAATTTTTATATAGTACCTGGAGAAAAGAACCCAACACTTGGGTGAATAGGCTTGCATGGTGGATTTTACTGTTGAGGTCCTTTCAAAATTTGAAAAAATAGTGCGATCACCTAGTTCAGTAAAAGTTTTAAACTGGAGCAATGGTCTTCAGTCATACTCTTTCCTAGCAGGCAAACGAATTAGGTTTGCAATATTTTTGAACACTTAGGCAGAAGAGATTTATGGAAAATATGTGGGTAATCAAATATATTTTATATTGAAGAAGATGGGTTGAAATGGATGCTTAATGGCCAGAGTGTGGAATTTTTACAGAAGCTATTAAATTCTGTTGAGGATCAGTGATGTTTTAATGTCTAATTACTTGAAGCTTCTTTTAAATTTTTGAGCCATTTTACATATCAGCAGTTTACCAGCCCTTCTGCTTTTATAGTAAGGTTTTTTTTGTTTGTTTGTTTGTTTGTTTGTTTCCCAGAAAATAGCATAATCTCACTCTTGCCTTGTACATAATTTCTGAAATGCAGGTTTTATTATATCCTACTTCTACTTGACTTAGATTTCTTGAAGTAGGTGATACCAGTCAGAATTTTTCTGATGGAACATATTTTCTCACAAAGTAACTGATTTATGAAATTTCTGTAATATTTTGGTTTTGATGCATCTCTACAGGACAAAATCTGAAACTTTTCTAAAGTTTGAAATTGTTTAAATTAAATGAGAATTCTATGCATGAATAATCCAATTCTGAATTTTGATTTTTTTTTTAGTTCAGTACTGGAGTTTAAGACATGAAATAAAAATAAAAAATAATCTCTTAGGTTATTTTTTTATTTGTTTTAAACCATTAAAACACAGCATTATTTTTGCCTGAATATTTAATTGAGTTTTAGTTTGTATCAGTTTGTATCATAAGCTTTGGACAGGTTTGTGGGTGTGCATGTTCTTTAATCTTTCAGTGTACATAAACTAAGAAATCCCTTTTCTTAGATTTTGAGGATAATACCCTTTTTGTTTCTGTCTTACAGCTGCTATAGCTCTGTTAGAGAAGATTAAAACAGGACAAAACCAACCAAAGAAAAAAAAAACACCTAGCATGGATTCTTGCTTCAGAACACTCAGGAGGTATTACTGGTGTTCAAGAAATATTCTTGAATACTTAATTCCTTCCACCAAGTTTTCATTGGGAATTAGAGACAGTAAAAAACTAAATATATACAGTAGCATAATAAACTTCCAAGAATCTCCAACATTTACTAGCTATGGACCCACAAACACGCCCCCCTATAATTAAAAGGTAAATTTATAACACTAAGAAAAGCAAAATTCGTATCTATTTTAATTAATCAGTCTGTAAATATTGTAGAAAAAAAATTTACTCTATTTTTATAGAATAAATAAATATCTAAATGAGTTCTCTTTCAAGACCTGATGTATATTCTGAAATCTGAATGTGGACTTGTTGGGACTTAACACCTGAAAGTACTTCACAGTACTATTAGATGGGATTCCAGATCCACAGATCTTTGCTGTTTCTTTAAGTTCTTTATTTGTTGTGTACAATGGAAGAAGCTTGGCTAATTTGTTTGGAGTGAAGTGTGAAACTGAAACAAAAGCAGAGACTTGGGATACTTAGAGAGCTTCAAAGCCTGGTGTGGAGTTTTGCTTATCGATTTACCCAAACACTAGGGGTCTGTTAATAAGACGGACCATCCCTGGGCCATAGATGTCTCCCATCTAGACTATTCAAATACACAAATTCAAATATTCTGGTGCTGCGTTTGGTTAATAGTCTAGCTAATTCAATAAACTTCTGTGAAAATTTTTGAATCATATGTAATACTTTGTCATTTTTTATTATAGTGCAAACTTGTCTTTGAATTAATGAGATGTTAGGGACATAAAGTTTCTGTATTAGGCAAGAAACTTCACAGGTAAAACTGCTTTTCACAGGTAAAACTGCTGTTTCTGTCTTTTGTAAGAGTTATTGGCATATGTTCATGTGAACTGTGGGTAATAAAGTCAGTCCACGGTGAAATGTTCATGTTGAAGCCCTATATCATTAGAATCGAGCCACATACACCAAAGAATTAATGAAACCTTCCACGTATTTTTTCTACCGTGTGGAACTATCTGATAAGGTAATGTCTGATGATAAATTGAGTTTATGGTGAACTGCTAGATTCAATCTTTGGCTGTAAATCTCCAAAGCTAGCTTCTTTCAACAGAGAAGTTAAAGTCACTGCAGTGTACACCAACTGTCACTTGAATCAAATTCATACTGACAAGGATAGTATCTCTTGCAAAATCTTCCTTAAATGGGGTCACAAACAGTTCATAATGAAAAAGCTGAATGGAAAAATTTCTCCTAAAAAAATAGAAAAAATCTTTCAAATATATGTCATGAATTCTTCTTACATCTCAAAATTTCCTACATTTTCTCTGGTATGATTTTATTTATAGGCTAGTATTACCAAATTAAATTAAAATTTATCATAACCACTTTCTGAAGGAGAAATGGTTTGTCCTCCTTTGAGAATTTGTTTCAGTCCTCTTGAGCTTTTAACCCCCTTCGCTGTTTCATGAATATTTGTTTGATAAGGATATAAATGAAAATAACAACTGATAATTAAAACTGTCATGATCGATTCATTATGGCCTTAAGCTCTTACTAAGAAGATTCCTGTATATTTTAATGTAGGATTTATAAAGCAGACATTTGTTAAGCATACTTCTTACTGCCTCGTCACATTCAAATTTTGATTTAGAGTTTGAATCCTGTAGGTTTTTCCCCAGCGAAACCTACTGCTGAATCTATAGGAACACTTGGAAGTAAAGAATGGTAACAACAGATTTTGGCTGTAAATAGGTAAAGCTACTGCAATAATTTTGCTGGTATGGAGGTTGCGTAACTTTTGTATTGAAACAGGTAAGTGTTGCTTTTCTACATCTGCTTCAGCGACAGCATCGTTAATCATAGAGCAAAACATATAGGAAGAGATGGGTCATTCAGAAGATATTTTGTAAACTGTGACTAGAGTACACATTGGGATATTTTTGGGGTGAACTGTAAAATTAATTTTTCAGTTGTATATTCCTCGCAGATTTGGATTAAAGCAACAGAATAAGCAGATGTAATTAACAAAGCTAAGTATAATAATGGATTTTCTAAGGATAAGCTTTAAATTAAAATTGAAATTTCAGTGCTTTAGTAAAGAATTTTGCTATTGAGAAAGTATGGAAGGCAAAAATCAGAATCAGATTAATTTTCCTGTTGAGATATCAATGGGTGAATGGGCTGAAATATGTATTTCTCTGGTAATCAGAGATCAAAAAATAGCAATAACTAGATGTTCAAGTTGACAAGAAATTAACAGAAGCATACAAAGGTTTGAAAGACTGAGCTGTCTCAGGGAGAAGTAAGAAGTATAGAAATCAATGAATAGTAAAAAGGTGGATCGGAACTTAATGTTCAGGCTTTTCCATGCTAGCAGGCTTGATAGTGGACATGCGAAACAGTTGAGTGAAATACTGTTTTTAAAAGAGTATGTAATTACTGTGGGACTGATTGCTGAAAGACTGACAAGTTAGCACAGACTGAGCAGTGATTAGGTATTTTCATGGACTATGACAACAACCACGATTGCTGTAGACTGCTGCTCTTTGGAGGAGAGGAAGGAGTTGAGTAAAAAGTGATCTGAGGCCTTAAGACATGAGATAACAACTGAGAGCTAGCATTGTCAGCTACAATATTCATCTTCTCACAAAGTGTTTCTTCCTGGACAGTGTCAGAAACACAGCGGTGAAATAAATGAATTATTAATGTGCAGTAGTGCAGAAGATCTGGTGATCCACCTTAATAAAAAATGAGAAGGGTTAGTTTTGACAGCATCAGTGTGGACCTTCATCTGTACTGACTGATGCAGGGAAGGCGCGGGGTGGGGCGGGGGTTTGGGGGGCAGATAAACAGGCAAATCAGGGAGGGAGTTACCTGCCTCTGCAGGGAGGGCAGAGACCTGCACTAGGTTGCAAGAGTCTCTCCAGGCCACACAGTTACGCTGGGAGACCTTTGATTTACACAAGAAGTTAAACCTGTAATTTCCTAGCAATTAGCTCCACTTACTGATGAAAGGGAATTTTGTGAATTGATTTGTTCCTCTGGTTCTGCACTGTATTTTCTCGCTAGTGTTGCCATGAATGATTTATTGAGAATGCTGATAATAATTAATTGCTTTGGGAAAGCCAACAACAGATTTGTTTTTATATGCTGTAATCAACAATAATTATGTTATAAGTGTAAGCCTGGAAGGTGCTGAGTATCTCCTGCTCCTGTTGTGTCTTTCTGTTGTGTCTTCTGCACCTTTCAATTTTGAACTTTTATTTACACACAAATAAGCCAAAGATTTCAATATTTGGTTAATATGAACAAACAAAACATCTCAGAATGACAGGCCTTATTGAACATATGTGAAGTCTTTACTGGATTGTATTTATTGTATTTTATCCCATTTTATATATAAACACAGAGAAGGCTGGGGGGAAAAAAAAACCAAACAAAACCCAAACCCAAAAAACCACAAAACAAACCACAACACAAAAGAGAACAGAACACCCAAAAATATAGAAACAAGTTTCTCTTGAGTTAGCTTGCAACACCTTCTGCTTTTAGTAAGGCCGTCCAAACCGAAGAATAACTTGTCAGTCTTACTTTCAAGCCTGTTGCAAACTACATTGCTCTGGAGGTTGTGATTCCACTTGTCTAACAAAGTGGTGTATGAGCTGTAAACTGTTGCCTAGTGGGAGCTCTATCTTGCTGCCAACAGTGATTAAATAGGAGAACATAGGAAGTTTGTGTATGCAACAGGGAAAATGTCCAACCAATATTGACAGAAAAAGTTAATATACCACTGTCAGTAATCTGTTAATATTTAATGTGAATGAGTGGATGAGAAGATATGTTTAGATGCTAGTTGTTGCTTTTTCAAGAGAGAAATACAGGACTTAAAAGGAAATGTACTAAACATACGCTTAGACATGTAGAAAACTATACAGCATAATTATTCAAAAGAGGAAAATGCATCTCCTGTTGTACATACAGAAGTTTTACATTGATTTTGGTGAATTCCATTTCAGTGAAAAATAATGATCTATATTCAGTTTTGACGAGATATGCAAATAACTAAAGTTTACAGATATTTCTAAGCTTACTTGTTGAATATGCTTTGTTTCGTAAGTCTGTTTTTACCACATAGAAAGCTAGTAGAAATAGGAAATTTTAAAATCAGGAATGCAGCATCGTTAGAGATAATATAACAAATTAAGTTATTGGTTATACAGGTTTCTAGAAATACAAATTAATTTGGTCCTAATTACTTTCCAGAAAAACACCATCCTAATACGGGATTTACATGTTCGGATAGCATCTCTTTTCAGCTACATCTTGGTAAGAATGAGAATATGTTAGCAGAATATTCCAGTTATAAAATGCTTTAAATTCAGTAATCTTCTTAATGATGATATTCAACTACATTAAATAGTTATTTTTATATGATACTTGACCAAATTCATACCATGTTCAAGCTCTAACACTAAAGGTTTTTTCGAGTTATGCAGTATATTCACACATGAATAGTGATCTTCCATAAAATGTTACAGTAATGCTCATAGTTTAGCTGTTGTGTCTATTTTAGGTATCTTTGAAATATCATGGAGCTTTTAAAAATGTTTTGCTGCAGTATGTAAAAGTCACATAAAACAGAAATGGCAAACCTGTCATCAAGATTTGACCCTGTGTTATTATTAGTTAGGGTAATGTATATTTTAATTTACTTGAAGTTTTGCTGGATTAGCCTGTTGTGAGTAATTTCTGAAAACTGGTTTTTATTAGTGCTTAAATTGCACTCTAATAGCTGTACAGGACATCTGTTTGTCTTTCGGCACTGTGTCTGTCTCCTGAAACAGAGAGTTTCTCGTCTGTAAGATTTATTATAATTAAATAAATAAATAAAAGCTGAAAAATTCTCTGGTCCATATGATATTGCTGCTGAAGTAGTAAGTAGGCTCATAACACATCCTATAGATTTAGGTGTGCTTTCTCCTGAAGTTTTTCTCTATTTCAGTTCATGATTTTCTCTAATAATGCATATGTCCTCCTCAACACCTTTTATAGAGATAGTTTTGTGGATTCCTTCCTTTAAAAATAATAAAAAATAAATATTCAAATAAGAAAAATCAAAATAAATTGAGAAAGATGAATCCACATAATTTATTCATTTTAAGAATTTTGGATAACAAAAGTTATCAAAGTGTCATTTTACTCTTTTTCTAAAGGAGAGCAGAAGTGTAAAAATGTAAAATTCTCTGGGACAGGAAAATCATTTTCTATCTACCCTTAATCACAATTCAATCTGTATAGTCTCATATATGTTTTATCATGCTCATCCACTATGGTTTTGTTATAATAAAGAACAAAAATATGGGGTCTTTTTTAGGAGATTATGCAGTTTTAGTAAGTTTTCTCTTAAAAATATCATTAATGAAGTTACATGTATTGTACAGCCAAGTAAATTTTACCTATAGCAATGTTTTCTTCCATAACAGACCATGCGGCATTTCTTATGTTGTATGTATACATAGTAGAGAATGTGAACTAAATTTAAAAATAATAATAAAAAATAATTGTCATAAAAAATGTTCATTAAAAGTGCACCTTATAATTAGAAAATTAAGATATTTTGGATTCTTTGGCTCTCATTTCAAAAATATCAAAAATTAAAGGTGACAATTTTCTTTTAAAAATAGTAATAATATATGAACGTAAATGTGGTGGATGTAATTGGATTTGTTCTTATGTATTTCTTGCAGTCTTGTAACTTCAGTTGACTGAAACGTAGGATTTCGGTGTAAGACAGAATACTTTCATTTATTTAGGGTGCTTTATAAAATACCTGAGAAGACAATAAAAATTTAAGATATAGCATAAACCTGATTCTCCTCATCAGACGCAGAGATCATCCATAGTTTGGAATTGTTTTACACGTAGCAAACACTGAGTCCTGTTTGCTCGAGTTGTCCAATTTATCAGGTATCTGTGATGAATTTTGGGAAGGGTTTTAGGGAAGGAAACCTGCTTCCATGGTGCTGGTGGTGTATTCATGCACATTTACCTCTCTGTCCTTAACAAGTAAGAGGCTCTGCTTTCATGGTTAACATGACATGGAAACAAAATTATGTGGTTATTTGTTTGCATTATTCTAATGATATGCATTTAACAAAATTAGAAAAGCTTTACTTGAATTTGTTAGCTTTGAAATTTCTCTGGATTTCTACATGTTTGGAAGCTGGAATAATACAGCAATGTCTGTATGAAATAATCCTATCAGTAATTAGGTCTATCAGTAAAATTTGGCTATCAGAAATTATGACCTATGAATAAGTGAAATACATTATATCACCTGTGACTCTGAAATGTTTAACACATAAAATAAAATTAACTTTTTTGTATAGAGTAGCAATACTTAATGTTAGGCCACAGAGTTATCTCTTACACTAGCCCCAAAAGTGGATGAAATAGCATATTAATCGATATATCGATGTAACTACTGCAATGCATAAGCTGAACAACAGGCGTTAATTCTTAACCACCACAGAAAGTATACAATATGGATCAAATTCCAGGGCTGCAGTTCCAAAGTGAGGTATATGAATCCCATCAAGAGGGAAAATCAAAGCAATGCTCTTGCTTCTCCTTTTTATGCTTTTTTTTTTTTTTCCCCCTTGTATTACCACTGATATTGACTGAGCTTACTAATAGGCTTTCAGCCCAGAAAGCCAACTTGCTGCACATGCAGCTCAGAAAGCCAGCTGTATCCTGGGCTGCATCAAAAGAGGTGTGACCAGCAGGTCAAGGGAGGTGATCCTGCCCCTCTACTCTGCTCTTGTGAGACCCCACCTGGAGTACTGTGTCCAGCTCTGGGGGCTCCTGTACAGGAAAGACATGGAGCTGTTGGAGAGAGTCCAGAGGAGGGCCACGAAGATCATGAGAGGGCTGGAGCACGTCTCCAACTGAGAGAGCTGGGGTTGTTCAGACTAGAGAAGGGAAGGCTCTGGTGAGACCTTATAGCAGCCTTCCAGTACTTAAAGGGGCCTACAAGAAAGCTGGAGAGGGACTGTTTACAAGGGCATGGAGTGGCAGGACAAGGGGTAATGGGTTTAAACTGAAAGAGAGTAGATTTAGATTAGATGTTAGAAAGAAATTCTTTACTGTGAGGGTGATGAGATGCTGGAACAGGTTTCCCAGAGAAGTTGTGGATGCCCCCTCCCTGGAAGTGTTCAAGGCCAGGTTGGATGGGGCTTTGAGCAACCTGGTCTAGTGGAGGGTGTCCTGGCCCATGGCAGGGGGGGTTGCAGCTCGATGGGCTTTGAGGTCCCTTCCAACCCAAACCATTCGATGATTCTATGATTCTAAGCAATAAAGCAACAATAAGAGTTTTTCTACAAACAGAAAACAGACAGAATGCAAACACCATGTATCCGTTTGGAGTCAGAATGAAGAATAAATCATTCATCTTACCTTGTGGCTTCAATTTTGGAGTCAGCTTTCAGAAACTGATAGAACAAAGAACATAACTCATTTGGTTACAGTACTGACATTTAGGCTTCTTCACTGACATCTTTTGGTCTAACTCAGTGAAGACAGAGTCTAAAATGAACAGTAAAATAGTCATAACTTTAAGTCATTAGGGAAAGAAATCTGAGTTCAGAAGTTCAGTGTTCGATACATTTTTCCTTCTCCATCAGCTTCATAACTCTTCCCAAATGCTTATGTACCAAAGGGGCACTTCAGCTAGGTACCTCCATTTTGTTATTAATTTTATTTAGGAATTTGATATTTTTCTTGCTCAAACTGAGGGGTGCCAATATCACTGCCAGTTACAAATGCTAAATGTAGGTATATGGCTTTTGTTTCATTTTTATCCTCTCAAGAGTGCCTAAAGATTAGTCATGACGACACTGAATGTTTCTGTGCTTAACTTCCTTTCTTGGATGTGTGTCTTGGGGCAGCCCCACAGTGCTAACAGAGCACAAATAAAAGAGTTCTGTCAAGGTCTGATGGGGTTTTAATGTCTACGTGACTCAGTGCAAAACTATATAGCAATACACGCCTGGGTCCCAAACGCAGTATAGATGCATTTGAGAAGTAATAGCCATGACTAATTCAATCAAGCTTAGAGCTGCACTGAGGCAGCTCACTGCTTCTAGTTCAAAAGCTGGCTCGGACACAGTGAGCTTGAGTATAGCTGCACCACAGAACTTAACTTTGGTCATATCACATTGGTTTATCTCATGGGAATGTATCAAAATGAATTCATTCAGGATTGGGAAGTAGTCTGAAACCATCTGTATTTAAGTAATTTAGATAAAAGAGGTGAGTAGTCAGGTGACTAAACAGTTCAGTACCTGAGAAATGTAGATATTTCATGGATGCAAAAGTTGACCATTTTAGCATTGTACTCTGTTAATTTTAATAAGTTCAGTCTCTCAGCAAGGTGTTTTAGGCTGAGCCTACTATCATCCTAATAGTCAGACTGCTTCTGGATGGGAAATAACTTCTGCCCTGCAGTCACTGAATTCAAGCAGAATAAATTAATGTATATCTGACAAAGACTGAGTAGAAATAAAACTTGCAGGGAAAGTTCCAGTAGTTTATGGGTCTGACACTATAATAGTTTCTGCCACTGCCCCAGACAAAAGGGCAACCGGTTTATGTGCAAATTGTGTCTCTTTTGCAAAAATAGTCACAAGCAAATCTGGTTTTGCTTGCACAAAACCCCTGAAGCCCCAGTCTTACTTTTTATTCCCACAGAAAACTACTCACAGAGTCTTCTCTGGTAGTAAAGGAAAACACAACATATTTGTCTTTTTCGTTAGACTTGTGCAGTTAGGAAGTATCAGGTGTATATTGTACTATGTGAAAGTTTAAAGCTCAGAGTGAGTTCACTAGCCAATTGATGTTCTGAGTTAAAAATTAAGTAGCGTTTGCCCTTCCTTACTGCATCTCTGAAATAGCGACAAAACTAAAGTAACCAGCAGAGACAATTTCTAAAGTGGAGTTAACCTTTTAGAATATTCTTGCATTGCCTTTTCTCAGTTGCTCAACTGTTGCTCTATTTCTAGTCTACTCTTTTCAAATAAAGCTCTGTTTCTCCTGCTTTTGCAATAAGTGGCAGATTTTTGCTCAAGATACTGTACCACTCTTGAAACAGGCACAGTGTGGTAGCCAAAGCTTGTGACACTACCAATTTGGCTAGTTTTCTTAATTATGTCTTTATAAACTATTATATTTCTGCAACAAAAAGTAATCTTTTATACATTCATCCTTTCTGTTTGTTGGAAACACAAAACAGATAAAAATCAGAAGTAAATGAAAATTAAAAAATGGACTTAAATAGTCACTATATGCTATTAATTGGGCAGTTCATTTTAAATGTCTTTAAAATTTAAGATACTATAATTAGTTTGGGTTTTGTTTTTCTTCTTATCATGTTAAGTGAATGTCTGAGTATAAACACATTTTCATACTCTTAATACACACCTAGAGAAATATTTTCATTTACTTGAAACGAAACAAGGCAAAACAAAACCAAACCCATAACCAACTTCTTTGTCTTTCTCTAATTCTTCCACAATTCCTACAGAAATAACCTGAAAAAAATATCTGTAATATTGGTTTAATAAACCTTACTTTTTGTAACAACAATAAATAAAATGCTTTAATTTTTGATAAATATTTTATAGTTTTCAATAAATTTTTACTTTAAATTGTAGAAAACGAAAAGTATTAAACATGGTTCCAAATTACAAATATAAGAACAGATTTATCAAGTGGCATTTATCCTCACTGGCATGTGAGTAAACCAATTAAAATTCCAGCAGCATCATTTAATAAGAGGAATTGGCTCCTTCAGTTGTTTCCTTTGAAGGCCAATGAAAGAAAATACTGAAACAAAGAAAACTGTATTTCAGATTCAAGAAAACGCATTTCATTACATCTATGAATTGTACCAGGTCAGAATATGCCCCAAATGCCTGAGCTATGTATAAGATGTATGGGCTGATTTGTTGGTAGAAATGTTATAAAAATAATGTAACTGTTAGCATTTCACACTGAGCTGCAAACTTAGGAAGCTGAAATGTGTCCTAAATTCCAGTAGCATTACAGGTAACACTTGGTTAAAAAGGATATATTGAAATGTCTTCCCTCATTTTCTCTCTCCTCTGCTGTTAAGGATCTTGTGCAATCTACTTTAAACTCTCTGTAATTAACCTGACTATTGGTTGCTCTTTTTTTTTTTTTTTTTTTTTTTTTTGGTGGGTCTTTTTAAGATAGAATTAAAGGCAGGTTGTCTTCTCCCCAACCAGTCCCCTGCAATGTATGACCTGTACGCAGATAGCAGCTTTTTCTTGCTACTGTTTTTCTGATGTCCTATCTAGGGATGAGTGGTTATTAAGGGGAACAGCTAGATACCTGGTAACTGAAATTTTAAAGAATTGTCTCCTTTATCTCCTTCCTAAGAAGCCCAGTGAAACAAAGATGCTGAAGCAAAGGGCAATAAAATGATCAGAATATTTGCATTGCAGAAGACATATGACTACTCAGAGGCTACACCAGTTGACATAAATTAGAGCATCTTTCAAACTGCTGTAATGTGGCTGAGGCAGCCACATCATGACTGGCTTGGTTACATCCTGTTCAGCCCTTTAAACAGAATGTGGATGTCACAAATAGTCATTTTGTAAAAGTGCATTAACAATATTTGTAGCCTACATAGATTAGAAGATATTAGCTATATTCTTTCTGTAGTACTTGAAAACATTATAAATGGATATTAAATATGTCAGAAGGCAAATGTAAGAATGACATTTTTTATTGAAAACACGGAAAAGTTTTTCTGAGACAGTTGTAGTGACTTGAAAAATTTCAGACCATCTTCAGGGAAATTAGTCAAAATAGCTGTTAGCTGGATCCTATTCGTAAGTATTTCAAAGAAGATAATCATGAGGACAGGAAATTAATTTTTAGATGGAACAATTAAAGATCAATTGTAACAATCACAGAAAAGCATCCAAGGCTCTAGAGATATCATTCATTCCTCGTTATTATTAATTAGAGATAATCAACTATTATGATATTTAATTAGTTGTAGAGCTACTTTGTATTTTCTATCCATAAAAAAAGATAAAAATGGGAAAGTATGAAATATTGTCGTATGTTATATGAAATGTTATACTTGAAATTGAGCTCTTTAGCTGTGAACATGCTGCTATTAAGTTGTATTTTAGACTGTGATATAGGGATTCAAATAAATAAATAAATAAATAACAGTATTTTTTAAAAAATTGCACTGCAAAACTCCTTAAATAGAATATAATTACCAAGACTTTAAACGGACAAAACATGATGTTTTGGGGGAAGCAAAAATCTGACCTACGGAAAGTACAGCCTTTGGCACAAATGGCCAGATAGTTGTATGTTGGTGGAGATGTTATAATCATAACTGGGGCTCCTGGAGACTTTTCTTCAGGGAGCTGCCAAGGTTCTCGAGCATATTCTGAACATGAAAATTAAGGACTGGAAGCACTTTGCAGTGAATACTTATACTTGAATGAATCCCAGCTACAAGGAGTTTTAATCCTCAAAAATACAGTCTTGTGCTTAAATACTTCAAAGTGATGGCATCAGTAAATCATTATTGCCTTGCTAAGGATCAACTCTGCAAGGTGCTGAGCAAAGTGTCAGTTATACAACAAAGCTTTAAAGCATGTGCTCAGCCACACAACACCTTAGAGAATAAAGCCTTAAGTGACCTTTTCCCTTTCTACTTTAAAAGATCACCACCCACGTGGCTGGTTTCTATTTTGGCAAATAGATGTAGCACACAAAATGTACTTAGAATCTTTCTTACAACATTCAACATTTTGATTTCCAGTCTAAGCAAGACTAAAAGGACAAAAGTGCATGGAAAAAGGAAACCACTTTGAAGAGAGTATCTGTTTTCATTTCAGTCTGTGAATCTAGTTAAATCTGCTTTAAAAGGTGAAAATATAGGAAAAAAATCTTTTTTGCAGAAAAGATTTCATTCAGATTGATTTTGTTCTCTTTGATGGTTGTCATTTCATTTGAACAGGCTGTGCTGTTATTAAGGACATAAAACCCACTTCTTTGTTTATGGCTTTTTTTTTTCCATTGATTATACACATTAAATTAAAAATTTATTCAGAGAAACAGCAGTGTTGACTAATGAGCCCCAATAACAGCTTTTAGAATCACTAGAACTCACAAATTCTAATTTTCTCAGTGACCTTGAGTATGTCTCCATTTTCCAACCAATACAATAGGAATATGCAGGTGTATCTACAGACTCAGCAGCAGCAAAAGGAAGAATAGATGTGGGACCTGGTGGCAAACATCCCAGAAAAGGCTAAGGTACTGAATGCCTTCTTTACCTCTGTCTTCACTGGTAAGACCTGTTTTCAGCAATCCCAGGTGCCTGAGACCAGTTGGAAAATCTGAAAAAAATGAAGACTTACCCTTGGTGGAGGAGGACCAGGTTAGGGAACATTTATATAAACTGGCCATACACAAGTCACTGGGACCTGACAGGATACACCCATGAGCACTGAGGGAGCTGGGTGTCATTGCAAAGCCACAGTCAGTTGTCTTGAAAGGCATTGATGATTACAGGAGGTTTCTGATGACTGGAAGAAAGGAAATGCCTCTGCTATTGTCAAGATGGGAAGGAAGGAGGATCTGGGGAACTACAGACCAGTCAGCCTCACCCCAATCCCTGGGAAGGTTGTGGACTCTATCCTCCTGGAAATCATTTCCCAACGCACTAAGGTAGGAAAGGGATCAGGACTAGTCATCATTGATTTACAAAGAGTAAATCATGTCTGATCAACCTGATAGACTTCTATGCTGAGATGACTGGCTCAGTCGATGAGGGGAGGGTAGCAGATATTTATCTTGATGTTAGCAATGGTTTTGACACCATCTCCCATCACATCCTCATAGATAAGCTGATGAAGTATGGGCTTGAATAAAATAGAATAACATAGAATAGAATAGACTATTTCAACTGGAACGGACCTACAACAATCGTCTAGTACAACTGCCTGACCACTTCAGGGCTGAACAAAAATTAAAGCATGTTGTTAATGGCATTTTACAGTCTCTGAAACACTGGCAATCATGGGGCATTGACAACCTCTCTAGGAAGCCTGTTCCCGTGTTTGACCACCCTTGCAGTAAAGAAATGCTTCCTAACGTTTAGTCTAAACTTTTCCTGGTGCAGCTTGGAACCACTCCCACACATCCTATCACTGGATCCCAGGGAGAAGAGATCAGAACCTCCCTCTCCCCCTCCTCAGGAAGCTGCAGAGAGCCATGAGGTCACCCCTCACTCTCCTTTTCTCCAAACCAGACAAGCCCAAAGTCTTTAGCCATTCCTCACAGGACATGCCTTCCAGCCCTTTCATCAGCTTTGTGTGCTCCTCCAGACACATTCAAGGACCTTCACATCCATCTTAAATGGTGGGGCCCAGCACTGCGCACAGTACCCAGGTGAGGCTGCACCAACACCGAATACAGGGGGATAATCACCTCCTTTGACCATCTGGTTAGGCTGTGTTTGATGTCCCCCTGGATGGGCTTTGCCCTCTTGAGCACACCATGTGTATATTGCCATTCAGAGTGAGCTTGATGAACTGAAGAAATAGGCTGACAACAACCTAATGATGTTCAAGGAAAGGAAGTGCATGCACCAGTACAGGCTGGGGGATGATGAGCTGGAAAGCAGCTTTGCAAAAAGGTCCTGGGGGTCCTAGTGAACACTAGGTTAACCATGAGCCAGCAGTATGCCTTTGCAGCAAAGGCGGCCAGCAGCTTCCTGGGCTGCATTAGGCAGAGCATCACCTACACGTTGCAACAGGTGATCCTTCTTCTCTTCTTGGCACTGATGAAACACATCTGGAGCGCTGGGTCCAGTGCTGGGCTCCCCAGCAGATGAGAGACATCCTGAAGCAGCTACAGTGAAGGGCCACAATGATAATCAAGGGACTGGAGCATCTGACATATGGGTAGAGTCTGAGAGACCTGGGAGCGTTTAGCTTGGAGAATGAGAGGCTCAGTGGAATCTTATCTATGTGTTTAAATACCTGGTGGGGTGCAGTAAAGAAGATGGAGTCAGACACTTGAAGTGTTGCCCAGTAACGAGGCTTGAGGCAATGGGCACAAAGTGAAACACAGGAAATTCTGTTTATAATGAGAATTTTTTTTTTTTATTATTTGGGGTTTTTTTACATTAATGGTGATAAAAAGCTGGAATAATTTGCCCAGAGGGGCTGAGAAGTATCCATCATTGACGTTATCCAAAGCCATATGGGCAATGTTCTGTATCTGATCCTCCTTTGCACAGGGATAATACTGGGTGATCTCAAGAGCTGTGGGCTAGCCATAGCCTTGCTGTGACTGGGTGATTTATCTTTCATAAAAGGTGGAATGCATGTTGCTATGGGAGGCAAATACAAGACTTACACTACAAATTCCTAAACCTGGGATTGGTTTTTTGCATTGAGTGAATACATTGAGCCTACAGTACAGCAGAAGTTTGCTGACATATATTATAGGTATTAATTATTTAATGATTATACAGTGTTCTGAAGATATAAGTGCTAATTATATACTATCTGTTTCTGAATGTGAGTTTGTATTACTAGTTCTAATGCTTTGGTTGGTAAAAGACTTGAAAGCTTGCAAGCGTACCATGATTATGCTCATCTTAAATACTGTATAATAAAAGCTGTATAAAATAGACAATGAACTGTATTCGATTTTGTCTCGTAATTTGAGTGAAAACAACCCTATTACTTAATCATCTCTCCTTTTCTTCTTCAGAAGATGTCATTAGTGAATGTCTTAAACTCTATGAATAAGTAAAATTATATATTCAGAGTGTAAATGTTTTAAAACTCTAAAAAAATTTATCTAGAATAATTTAATTGAGTCCTGAAGATATGTGGAGAATGAAAACTGCTCCTGGCAAATTAATAGTAGCTCTGAATATTGAAATAGCAGAGTGGAAAGTGCTGTTATAATTAGGATTAAATGAATGTAAGCTGCATTTATAGCTGTTATTCTTAGCTTTCAGTGATATTTCTTTTAGGAGCATGGTGCTGTGTTCTTATTGTGTTTTTCTAATGTGATGCTGTGCCTGTTAATTCAAAGGATACATTCAATTCAAAGGATACATTCTTTTAACTTTAAGATTGACAGCAACTATGCAAAAACGATATCTGAAAAATCTAGTTTAAAAAATGCATGCTTTGTTCTGTCAGCCGCTGTTTTTCTTTTCTCTTACTGAGCTTTTGCTTATGTTTTGATATTGAGCATAGAAGTAGCTGCAGCCATATGAACTAATACAGGTCTTTTAAAAGAGTATGCGGGGTTTTTTTTAAAATACATTAATGGTGAAAGCACTGCACAGAAGGTACAACTAGTAAATTACACTTTTCCAATACTATAAAATAAGTTATTAAAATAATAAAAATTTTATTCAGCCAGGACAATATAGCATTTGCAGGGCTTTTAATAATTGAATGAAAACCTGCAACATTCAGTATAGAACAGGGTAAATTCCTGTTTAAGGTTATTCAAAAAATAGCAGTCATTGCTAGTATTCCAAAAGAAGATGCTAATAGAATTTTCTTTTTACCGATTTCAGTGATATTAATATTTTAGTAGTGAATATGGGTGCATTTGCTAATATATTTGTCTAAATAAGCCTGTCTGTTAGTTCTAAAAATACTGTTATACAATAATGACATATCTATTGCATCTCCTGAAAGACTTAATCATAGTTTTCATATCTAGTTGCTATGCTAAAACCATCATTTTTACAATGCAGAAAAGGCCAAGTTGAACTGTCTTTGTCTTTTTGTAACACTGATTGGCATTGTACACACTTGAAATGTTCAGTGTTTAATTCATGCTTTGTTTCTGAATGGGGTTAATCATTGGAGGCGGCTCATGATATAATGAACTGTCAAGAAAATTTATAAAAACAGATCTCCACTTGAAGCAGTACTAGATCTTTTTTCCTTTTTTTTTTTTTTCCTTTTTCGTCTTTAAAAGTAAATCATTGAGAGATGAAGGGTTTGAGTTTATTTATAGGTGTTGAATGAATTTAGGTCTCTAAATTATTTATTTATTTTTAATAGCAAATTATTTAATTTCTAAGGGAAAGCATTGAAAATAATAATAAGTGTTAAATAAAAAGCCTATTAATTGAAGTAGAGGAGATAAATGCATAAAAAAATATTCCTTGCAAATTCATTATCTTTCAGGCAACCTTGATCATAACTCGTCATACTCCAGCCACATTCAAGAAGTAGCCCAAACATCATTCTTTATAGTCTAATATACTCTATTTACTGTTATGTGTTAATACTGATATGTAATCCTTTTCTTTCTGTCTATCTGTCTGTCTCTCTCTGTCTCTCTCCATGTTTCTCTCTCTGTCTCTGTCTTTCTCTCTGTGACTCTCTGTCCCTCCCTGCCCCCGCCCCCTCTCTCATGTATAAGCATCTATGGATTTGAGAATTTCAACTGGCAAGAAGCCCGACTGTGATTCAGAAACTGAGGGTTTGTCCATATTGTACTGTTAGCACTGGGCTCCAAGAACCTTTGCATTATCGGGGAAATACACTTGCTTTCTCCCATGGCAACACTATGGGATTTGAAAGCCAGCTTTCACTTATGACTTTCTAATGATTTAAATTAAAATTCACTGTAAGACAGGACTGGAATTTCCAAAAATGGATTGAAATCTTTACTGATGTCATCTTAAAATCTCTGTCCAGAGAATATGAAAATCCATGTGATAGGAACTCAGATCAGGGAAAACAGAAGGGACTTTTGTCTCTTTCATAGAATCACAGAATCACAGAAGGGCTGAGATTGTAGGTGACCTCTGAGGACTTCTGGTCCAACCCCCTTGCTCAAGCAGGGTCACCTGGAGCTGATTACCCAGGACCACATCCAGGTGGTTTTTGAATATCTCCAAAGATTGAGACTCCACAACATCTCTGGGCAACCTGTGCCAGTGCTCATCCACCCTCACTGTTACGAAGTGTTTTCTGATGGTCAGAGGGAACCTCCTGTGTTTCAGCCTGTGCACCTTGCCTCTTGTCGTGTCACTGGGTGCCACTGAAAACAGCCTGGCTCTGTTTTCTTTACACCTTATCATAGAATTCGTAGAATGATAGAATTGCAGAATGGTTTAGGTTGGAAAGGACCTAAAAGGTCATCTAGTTCCAACCCCCCTGCCATGGGCAGGGACACCGTCCACTAGACCAGGTTGCCGAAAGCCCCATCCAACCTGGCCTTGAACACTTCCAGGGAGGGGGCAGCCACAGCTTCTCTGGGCAACCTGTTCCAGTGCCTCACCATCCTCATACCTTCTCTTCAGGTATTTATATACATTGATAAGATCATCCCCTGAGCCTTTTCTTCTCCAGGCTAAACAGTGCCAGCTCTCTCAGCCTTTCCTCATAGGAGAGATGCTTCAGTCCCTTCATGATCTTAGTGGTCCTTCGCTGGACCTGCTTCAGTAGCTTCTTACCTCTCTTGTATTGGGAAGCCCAGAACTTAATACAGTAGTCCAGGTGTAGCCTCACCAGTACTGATCAGAGAGGAGGGATCATCTCCCTCAACTTGCTGGCAATACTTTGCCTAATGCATTCTAGGATCCTATTAGCCTTCTTTGTGGCAAGGGCACGTTGCTGGCTCGTGTTCAACTTGGTGTTCACCAGGACCCCTGGGTCCTCTTCTGTTTTCCAGCTGGGTGAACCTGAGAATGCAATGGATCCAGAGGTTGTTCCTCACCAGGTGAAAGACTTTGTCTCTTTGTTGAACTTCATGAGGTTTGTTTATACCACAAATACCTTCAGTCTTTTCTGCCTTAAGTTTACACATGTTCATGATTCCCAAAATACTTTTCAGTTTTTCATTGCAAGTTTTGTAATGACTGGAAGAATCATTGTGTTCGTAGAACATGTATTAAGGTTATAAACAATTCTGGTAGTTATATTCTGATTACTTTTGAGCATTTCTTTTCATATGCTTAAACTCCTATTTATTTAAGAAAAAAAATAGCCTATTACAATCCAATAAGAAAGAGTAACTTAAAACGATGTAGGGCAAGTGCAACAATAACAACAAAAAATCACACTTCCCATGAACAACCACCCCTTAGGCAATATCTTTTTCCTCAGCATCTTTTCTAAAATGCAAACTCTACATCATGTCCTGCAAGTCAACAGATCTGCGTTATTGCAAAGTCAAGCTGACAAGAAAATATTTCATGAACAAATGCATCCAGTTGTAAGATATAGCTCTCACTTCTAACTGGGAAAGTCCGTTTGGGATCATGTCATTGTGTGACAGAAAGATGGAAGCATTTGGCTATTTAAAGAAAGGAAGTAGAAGCTAAATTCTAGGTTATGATTTTCTAGTATATTTGCTCCTAACTGTATCAATTAGGCACAACTCAGAAAGAAACTACATTATCCAGGAACAAAAAATTACAAAAAAAAAAAAAAAAGATTCTGCTGTTTCTTTTTTTTCTACTATAGCTATTTTATAGTTCTTTGCAGACTATTTTTAGTCAAGCTCATGTCCTTTAATGATTACTTACTTTTAGCAGTATGACAGCAAGTTTTCAGTTCCTTCACCAATGTATTCATTTAATCTTTATCCTCTATTGTACACAAAGAAAACTACCATTGTAATGAAATCTCATGAATGAGATGGAAAAAGATGTTCATCTTGACGTAATATATTAGCTAACCGTGACATGTTAGCAGTTGTTAAGTCTTGTTCACTTAGTTTATATTGTTGTTGGATTCACCTTTCTAGAAGTTTAATTTCAGCAATATCTATCCTTCATTAAATGTGAGTATGTGCTGAACATGAAGAGAAATATTGATTGTCTCAACGAGGAACTTCTTCAGAGAAATATTTTCTGTTCCACATGTATTATAGTTTTCTGGGATATTTGAAACTACCAAGAAATGATATCACTTGAGGATACTAGATATGCTAATGATTATTATATTATAGTGTGGTAGTGAGGCCCCTTTGAAATGTCTGGCTGGTGCTTCTGAGAAATCTGGCATCTGTTGAACAATTTCAACAAGAGGAAAAGAAGACAGTAAATGAACTCTTAATAGAAGAGTTAAGAATGAACAGAAAATAGACCACAAAGGGAGACAAAGCAACCATTCATCTGGTCTAAACATCAGTAAGCACTATATGGAAAACTCCACAGGGATAGTACAGGGCCTTCACTGAAGAAAGAAAGTTCTTCACAGAGGTAGAAAGATGCTAAATACAAGAACTGAAGATAAACTGGAGGGTCTTTTCAGTTACCTTATGTTAATGAGCAACAGATCTCAGATCCAATAATGAAAAACCACTATAGCTTTAAGTCTAGGTGGTGAAGAAAGTAAAGGCAAGAAGGTTTTTGGGGAGCAAAGCTTAGGTCTGTTACTTCCTTTACGCTGGAATTAGATTTCTTTCTGTTCTGTCAGTGAAGGATCCGAGGCAAATGGAGTTTGTTTTCCTTCAGATTGTTTTTCTCATGGAAATACAAAGTAAACAGTTGAGAGGAACAAGTTTCTGAACTGGTTAATTGACATGCAAGCAAAACAATGCATAGATGTCCTAGCATTTTGATTATATACAATCCTTTCATTTCAACAAAACAAACTTCGTCTCAAGAATCTGCTTCTGTGTTACCTCATGCTATTGCCATTTTTACAGCTGCTGAAGCATAATGTGCAGATGCCAAGAATTCGTCCAATGAGTTTTGTTTAGGTATAGGAAAAAAAACCCCTTTTGCTATGTAGTGGACAAACATAGGGACGGGTACTTGTGGAATCTACATCGTTGGTGGAGATATAAGAATATCTACTCATTATTTGACTTGACATAGCCTGAGTCACCTGGTCGAACTTACCCTGCTGCAAAGAGTCAGACTAGATGACCACCAGAGGTCTCTTCTGTCTTGAACTGTCCTGTGATTCTGTCAATTTAACAACTGTCCTGTGATTCTATCAATTTAACACTTAAGGACTAAAGAAAACAATTCCGCATTACTGCCAAGGTTTCATTTCCTAATACGCATCTGTATTAGAAAGCTTTAGAATGTTTTGGAAAGCTACTGTTTTCCTCAAGTTACAAATGAAAAATGAGATTTTGATTATGCTGAGTCTCACAGAATATCTGCTAGAGACTCTGCTATACGTTATTTTTATTTTGCCTGATTTCAAATCCACCATAACTTAGTTAGCTGTCCTAACTAAAACACATGTCAAGCAAAGTAAAAATGAGCCAGTCAAACCACTGATTTTCAAGAAGAAAAAGTTGATTCCTAACTTAGTCACATGTTTTGTAATTAACATGTTAAAAAAGATATGTGGAATGACTGGTCTTAGCTAGATTGATTAATATTCCTTTGGGGATCACAGAATAATCAAGTTAAGTGAAATTTAAATTTAATTATAGAATTGGAAATAAGGTTGATATATGTTATTCTACCATTGTTTTCAAAATCTCTGCACTTATTTGTCTTTAATAATTTTTAATTCTGCCTCAGTATCAGAATATTGACTTTCATTCCATACTCATCATTAAATTCATTTATGTATTTGGGAAAAGTTAATATAATAACAGTTTATTAGCTACCACTCCATTTCTTAGGTGTCATCACAGCTATGGAAAAAAATTGAGCAAATACAGTTTACTTTGTTGTGGAATTATGAGGAATTGAAGTTTAGCTGAAAATATTTTCGTGAAGTATGGTTATTAGAAATAACGCTTTTTTTTACTTTGAAAAAATTAGTTAGGGCATTGCTTCAGAAATGTGGTGTTGAGTTTGAGGGGTTTAGTTGTTTAAAACAAAAAATAATTTTGTCAGCATCAACTCTGGATGCTCAGCCTTTTTCATTATTTCATTGTTCTACTGAAGTTAATGAGAAGCCATGCCATTAGCAGAACATGTACGCTTAGGCAGCTCGACTGCAATACCTGGATATTGTTAATTTTGGACCTGTACAGAGAAATAGCTAATTTCTGAATCCAGTGGAAAATATTGCATATTATAATTCCAAGTGAGTGTAGGTGAATCTTCTTAACAGGTCATGAAGAGATACTAAGCTTTCATAGCCCTAACTTACTGGTTTATTCTGTATTTGAAATGCCAGTAAAAATATTCAACACAAGCTTTCTTTTCTTCCGTTCATGATTTTTCAAAGGATCTGTTCATTACATGATGAACTTCAAAATCAATATTCAGGACTGGAGTGGGTTGACGCTGGCTAGAGGCCAGGTGCCCACCAGAGCCGCTCTCTCACTCCCCTCATTCACTAAACAGGGGAGAAAAGGCATAACGAAATGCTTGCAGGTCGAGATAAGGACAGGGAGAGATCACTCACTAATTATCATCACGAGCAAAACAGACCAAACTTAGAGAGGGAATTCATCTAATTTATTACTAGGCAAAACAGAGTAGAGGAATGAGAAAATAAAATCAACTCTTAAAACACCTCCCCCCACCCCTCCCATCTTCCCGGGCTCCACTCCTGGCTTCAACCTTCCCCCCTCAGCAGCACAGGGGGACAGGGAATGGGGGTTACGGTCAGTTCATCACATTGTTTCTGCCGCTTTTTCATCCTCAGGGGGAGGACTCCTCTCATCGTTCCCCTGCTCCAGCATGGAGTCCCTGTCATGGGGTGCAGACCTTCAGGAGCAAACTGCTCCAGCGTGGGGTCCCCCACAGGGTCACAAGTCCTGCCAGCAAACCTGCCCTGGCGTGGGCTCCCCTCTTCACGGGTCCACCGGTCCGGCCAGGAACTTGCTCCAGCGTGGGCTTCCCACGGGCCGCAGCCTCCTTCAGGTGCCTCCACCTGCTCCGGCGTGGGGTCCTCCACGGGCTGCAGGTGGAATCGCTACACCCCCTCATCCTTCCTCCATGGGCTGCAGGGGGATCTCTGCTCCGGCGCCTGGAGCACCTCCTCACCCTCCATCTGCACTGACCTTGGTGTCTGCAGAGTTTCTTACATCTTCTCACTCCTCTCTCCGGCTGCAAAAGCTCTCTCTCCCTAAGTGTTTTTCTTCTTCTTAAATATGTTATCAGAGAGGCGCTGATTGGCTTGGCCTTGGCCAGCGGCGGGCCCGTCTTAGAGCCGGCTGGCATTGGCTCTGTCAGACACAGGGGGAGCTTCTAGCAGCTTCTCACAGAAGCCACCCCTGTAGCCCCCCCGCTATGAAAACCTTGCCATGCAAACCCAACACAAGGACCCACACTGTATTTATTTCAGAAATAGACTTTTTAAAAGAACTGATAATGGATTTTGTTGGTGGTGTAGTTCGTAGGTGAGGTTTTTGTTGGTTTTGTCTTGTTCTCTGTTTTTTTGGTTTTGTTTGTTTGTTTTGTTGGTGGGGGGAGGGGTTCCTAATGTGAAATATGCACACAGTCTTAAACAATTGGCAGGAGTTATCCTAGATAATACAATATGTGTTTTACATGTCAACAGGTGTTTTAGGGAAAACAATCGCCTGTGGTTTTGTAGATTAACTTAAGTTTTGCCAATGGAGACTTGACCTTTTTAAAGAAGATCCGGTTCATTCTATGTGATTCACGGTAGCAGTTTTGAAACAAAGTCTTCTGATTGGATGCACAGGATTTATGATGTCAAAGAAAGGCCTAATAGGGACCATTAAGCAGAATTTGAATTCCTGGATGCACTTGATATTTATTGAATGACTGTAATTATCAGGTAGGCCTGTGGGAGCATCCAGGTTTCTGTCCTGAGAGTTAGGAAAGTTCTGGCTCAAGTTCTGTTCTAGAAAAAGAGAAGATGGAAAAGATGATAGTCTGTCACTCCTGTTGTGCTGGGCCCAGGGGAGTGATTTTTCCTACCTAACATTCCCCAAGTGTAGTTTAAGAGGGACTGAAATTGTATGTCTGGGTATGCAGATGTCAATTACATCTGATTTAGAGTTTTCTTGAACGGATCGCTACTGAGCAGCCCTAGGGAGCAGGGTGCAACTCAGAGTGAAGGATTCAAAACATAGCATTGAGAAGCTATGATGGGCTGCGTAGCCCCATTTCTTGGGAACCAGGAAAGTAGCCAGGAAATTCTATGCACACCTGAAAAATATATGACTCATTTTAGTGACGCTTCTGAATCATAGAAGAAGACAACCAACTGTAAAAACTGGAGTTCTACGTTACAGTGAGGTGCCAGATAAGGCTGAGTGAGATGCAAAGCCTACTCATGAGGTGAGGGTGAACTGCGCCAACATATCTATTCACAGGTTGTAGCACAGTACAGTTTCTGGGTATTAATTAGCACAACTGTACATTTTTATATTTACAAACTGTTCTGTGACTTTCTAATATTCCACAGTCTGTGGAATTATTTATTTAGTAAAATTGCAGCATTTTTCCATAATTAGGACATTTAATGTCTCTAGCTATCTTTTTCTATTTTCATAAATTGTTTTAAAGGAAACTTTGTGTGGTGTAGCAAGAGACTATAAATTTTCCCAGAGATTTAGAATATATCCTCAAAATACTGAACTGAATGAATTCAATCTCTGCCTGCTAGATAAGAAATTATTCTCTTTGTGCATTTACATTTGTCTGATAATCCTGTGCTACAATCTGCATCATTTATATAAGAAAGAATGAGATCTGATCAAAGATTAATGTTGAGAAAAAAAGGCACCAACAAAGTCTTCCAGTTTACCAGGATAAGTAAAAGTCCTAGTTTTTCACCAAAACCAGAACAAATCAAAATACTTTCATGTAAATTCCTGACTCAGTGTAGGTAGTAAACAGAAAACACTTTCAGTTCATTTAGATAGGAGATTCCACACTCATATGTTTCCCAGTCTGCTGCTTTTTTATGGTTTATATATTGGTTTTAGTATACCTGTTTATAGCTACATTAGTCACCATGTATGATGCTGTAGTTTCATCACTCAGTTTCAGCAACTTACTGAGACTGTCATGAACAGAGAATCCCCCAATAGTTTCCTCTTTTGTTACACCACGTTGGTGATAAAGAGCTAATGGACTAGACGGAGAAATTAATGATCCAGAGATAATGCACCAAGGTTTAAATGGAAACCAGGTTTTTAAATGCTTGAGTTTGCAGAACATTTTTTTTGCCTCTAAATCTTATAAAAGTGAAACTCAATATCAGAGAGTTAGTTTCACCAGGAATTCTCTTCTATCACGGAAATTCATCTGAATGTGATAAAATGCCAGGTGCAATTAGGATACAGGTAGCTGACATTTATTTCAGGAAGTCTTGGATACTCTTTCACAGCAAGTTTTACTGGTAACATTGTCCCAACCTTCTGTTCTGTGAAGTCTGAACCAGATAATTCTTTCCTGAAGAGATCAAATGAAAAAAGACATCCCAGTTCTGTGATACAAATCTGTCAGGCTTTTTTCCTTGTTGGTTTCCAGAAGTTAACTGTTAACTTTCAAAGGCTTTTAGTACCACATACTCTTAACTGTATGAAAAAATTAGCATTTTATGGTCACATAATAGAATTAAAAATAGCTTTCTCTACAAACAACATACCTTCTTACAGAAGACGTGAATGTGGGACCTGAAGTATGTTACATTCTTTAAATGCAATCGTATGCCTGTTTATCTTGTATCTGCAGTCAAAATTGCACAGAAATGTTTAAAGGAATGAAGACAAATTCCACTTCCTATGAAAAAAAATCAAGAAGGAAGTCAGTTCAAGTCACATTACCACCCGAAATGTTACATATTAAATGAAATGCCCTCTAGTGTCTTTTTTACAATAATGGCATCAAAAGGCAATACCACCAATTATCCAATTCCAGAATGCCTAAAAATCGTATCTTTTTTTTAAAAAAAAGATAATATGTTTATCACCTGAATTTTTGTTGCCATAACAATACGGCATTACATCTTCATGAAAAAGGACTTGACATCTCTTCCCAGTACTCAACAATGGTTTATGAAAAAATATCTTGTTACTGCCATGCCTTGTACAGCCTCTGTTGAAGGAGATATTGACAGTGAATGAGGGAACAGTGTGTCGCAGATGGAGTGATAGAGATGCCCTTCACTTGCCAGAGAGAAGCAGCAATGTATTTTATTAATAACAAAGTTTGATGGTAAATATGACAGTGATTTAACAAGATTCAATGGCAAGGTACACTTGATTACTTACTACATAGAGGACAGGGTCACGAAAAACTGCAGGGAGGCCCTCGCATTGAGTCATGATGTTCAGACAAGACCCCCTTGCTTTCTAAACTCCTGCTCAGAGGAGTCTGTGTGTGGCTGCATCCAATCCTAGTCTCAGACTTGGTCAACAGTTTATGTCTAAAGGATTATATGTGCACAATCAACCCTTTATATTACTTAGCTAAGATTTTCGAAGTTTTAGCTCACTTATTCCCAAATCACTTATCAAGTATCAGATGCAATAAGGATTCTCTCAACCTTGAGGAGTGACCTTGAGAGGCATCCTTACTCAAGGGGACATCCTGGCATGCAGCCCACAGCTGTGCAGGAGAGCTCAAAGGGCTCTTGGGCGGCTCACTATTTATGGAGTAAGATGATAGAATCATAGTCATATTTGCATACCGACCACAGATGTTAGTTTCTTCCAAACATGACTTGAGTGGGACATTGACGAGCACTGTGGTTAGGTGAGCGCATTGCTCAAATTAGCCGTTGACTATTATGTCATTTGCTGTCTCCGAATTTGCTTTGAGACAGATGCAGCCATCATGATCGGATGCGTCCATTACCACTGCCACTGGTGGTTGTCTCTTGAACAGGGTTGTGGGAAATAACAGTCAGGTTGGCAGGGGGAAGCACATCGTCACTCAGTGCGTGACCTTTCTTACTGTTTGAGAAAAAAATAGACTGTTTCACTCAAATCTAAGTATTGTAATGACAGAAAGATGATAGGAAGTAATAGATTTATAAAATTATTGATGGAAGCAGCAGGGGTGGGCAAAACATTCTTGATTATTTTTATGAGCACCTATAACCTTGGTGGACATGAAATTTGTGTCTCCTCCAAGTGCAAATTCATAACACTATGCACTATATACAGTTTTTTTGAAAGTAAAGAATCCTGTTAGTGTATAAATAGGTAGTCAAGTGAGGGTTTCCATATACTGTTACTCTTTTTTTTTTTTTTTCTTGTAGATAAGCAATAACTCCTAACTTTGAATTTGATTTCCAAAACCACATTTTTTGTTTTTTTTCTTAGCAATTCTATGTAAGATGACCTAAATGAGAATGGCTCTTCAAAACTGTTTGAAATGCTATGAATCTGTTTATCACATCAAAATTATTTCTCTGACAGCTTATGAAATTATGTTTATAGAAAACTTTGTCGTAATTACTGTTCACCCTTTTGGCACAAAGCACATCTGCAGAAAACTTAATAAGAGGATAATCAAGGAAACAGCAAAAAAAAAAAAAAAGAAAAGAAAATGCAGTCAGTCGAAATCAATTGCTTGATAAATCTCTTTAGAAGTAATGCATACAGTGTTTTAATTTGGATTTTATAAGCATATGTTGTCATTTGAAATTTGTTAATATTTGAGCACAGCATAAATTGGTTTGGCAGAAAAGTTGTAACTGTCCCCTTTAGGCACTCTGGAGATTAACATTTTGAGCCAAATCTACTTTGTTTGATGGAATGAATTACACTGAAATATAATATATAGTGTCAATTTATTTCAATTATCAAGATAGATACTGTACGGAAAATACTGTGTGTTATCTGCCCTGAAGGACAGAAATAATTTCTTAAACACTCTTTTCCCTTAGTGACTTTGCCATTCAAAGCGTGATGTCGTATGAATTTTGGGAAGTGTAAGATACTAATAGAAATTTTACTCTTAGATTTTCTCCAAGGAGTCATAGAATTATCGAATGGTTAGGGTTGGAAGGGACCTTAAAGTTCCAACCCTCTGACATTGGCAGGGACACCCTCCACTACACCAGGTTGCCCAAAGCCTCATCCAACCTGGCCTTGAACACTTCCAGAGAGGGGGGCATCCACAACCTCTTTGGGCAACCTGTTCCGGTGTCTCACCACTCTAACAGTAAAGAATTTCTACCTAATATCTAATCTACGTCTACTCACTTTCATCTTAATGCCATTACCCCTTATCCTATCACTACACACCCTTGTAAACAGTCCCTCTCCAGCTTTCTTGTAGGCCCCCTTCAGGTACTGGAAGGCTGCTGTAAGGTCTCCTCAGTGCCTTCTCCAGGCTGAACAACCCCAACTCTCTCAGCCTGTCCTCACAGGAGAGGTGCTCCAGCCCTCTGATCAGCTTTGTGGCCCTCCTCTGGACTCTCTCCAACAGCTCCATGTCTCTCTTGTGCTGGGGCCCCCAGAGCTGGACACAGTACTCCAGGTGGGGTCTCACAAGAGCGGAGTAGAGGGGTAGGATCACCTCCCTCGACCTGCTGGTCACACCTCTTTTGATGCGGCCCAGGACATGGTTGGCTTTCTGGGCTGCAAGTGCACACTGACGGCTCATATTATGCTTCTCCTCCACCAACAACCCCAAGTCATCGAATTCCTTCTCAGATGACACATAAATGCTTCTTTGAAAATCAGTTATTGATGAAAATCCTGCCACTGAAGATGAATAAATTTACCTGGTCACTATTTGCCCCTAAATATGGAAAGGCACATCTGTCCCACTGGAGAAGTATATGGGAAAGTGGTACATTGATGTGCATTTCCTATATTTTTAGCAAATGTGGAGAAAGGTAATAGACATAAATCTTCCATATACCATAGTAAACTAAAGTTTTCAGTTATGTGAAGCAGGCTGATATGAATGCTTTCATTTCAGAAAAAAATACACGTTCAGTAAGGAAAACAATGTGGTTTTTTAACCTAAATTCCTTAAAGAAAAGAAGGACATACATATGCATCAAACCATAAACCACCAAAATGGCTCCTGTCAGCCACTTCTATTTATCAGACTAATATCTTCATAAAATGGCATTTCACTCATCAGATTTTAACTTTACTCCCTTGTATCCTGGAGTGGCCTCATAATACAGTTTTGACAAACCATGTATGCATCCATTGATATTAAATCTACTTACAAATTTTCTGTGTTTAATGGAACTCTGTTAAATCTCATGGAAATAAAATTTTATGTTAAATGCAGAACTTTTATGTCTTCAGTATAAAACCAGGTTATTTTCTTGTTATGTTTGAAGGGTATGCTTTAGAATTATTTGAAATTGCAACTGAAAGTAAATATCTCTCCTTCCTTCCTCACCCCTGTTACTCAGCTTACATATGGATACCTTCTAACAGTAAGAGATCTCTAGATTATCACGTGCCTAAGATGGAGGAAGAACAATTATTTTTAAAATACGTTCATTTCAGTTAAATTGTTTTTGGTTTTGTTTTTAAATTTTCATGGTATCCCTCTTTTCAGGTAAGCTATAAATACCTTTTGAGGGGAGGGTAATGCTCTTAATGGACCTAAACATTAGTTTCCCACTGTCTCAGAATTTAAGAGAAAACAGTCTGTGCTGAATATACAGCTTTTTTCTAGTTGCTACAGACACTGTCATTGGCTAGATCAAAAAGAAAGATTAGATTCTCGTCTCCAAAAGTTTATTTGAGTCGACTTGCACTGTAGTTACTTTTTGCTCTTTAGAGAGTGCAGTGCTGTCTCCAGGGGTTTCCAGGATACAAAGACAGGTTGAACAGTGCTGCACCTATTCATCTCAATGCATGTCCTGTTTACAGACAGAGACTTGTTAGAGTGGGTGAGAACTCATCTACAGTAGATTAAAAGCATCAGATCAAGGTCTTTAAGTAAAGTTTTAATATCGCTTCCTTTTATGATAAATGAAATTATTCTTTTTGTTTATAAATATGGACCATAGTCTCTGTTTACTGAGGATGAGTTTCTACTTCTTTTCATAAGACCCATAAATTAGGTCTTAATTTCAGTTTTCTTTGAAAAAATCTTTTTGCTTTTGTTTTTAGTTTGAATTGATTAGAAGGAGGCCTTCAGGGTAGTACAGAGGAAAATGAGATAAAGCATTGTGCCATAAGAGAAAAATGAATAATAACCAGTTGTATTTAACAGATTATCTCTCTCATATCCTATCCTAAGATAATACTCCTTTTGGCATCCTTAAGAGGGGGAAAGCTTAATGAGTAACTTTTCTAATGTTATTATTGCTTGCTGCTGTTCATTATTCCTCTCTGGCTTTTGGAACGTAGCAGAGTCTAAAAGTGGAGAAAAATAAAACCAGCCAAAAATCAATAATCGTAAGGTACAATCCAAAGAAATGTAGAAATGCCTTAGGCTGTCATGGTAGATTATAGTTAAACTCACCTCTCTTTTAACAAATGCATCTAGTAGTCAAAATACAGTAACAGAATTTTAAATACCAAACATACCTTTCATTGATTTGGTTTATTTATTTAAAATATGTGAGAAGTTGTCTTTGGGAGAAGATAAATATTGTTATGCAACAGGTCCTATACATTTTAGCTTAAACAATTAAAATGCAGTGAATTTAGCTCCAGAAAACTTTCAGTGTATCCTCACTCTTAAAATAGAGTGAAGAATTGGAGCTAAGTGTCATAAATATGGTAAAAAAGAAACCCTGTTGAAAAAACATAAGAATTGATGCAGAGATTTTTTCTATAGTTATGGTTGTAAAAGCACCAGGAAAAATATTTATTCTCAATGCTGGGAAAAGAAGACCTGTGAAAGGCTAATTTCACTGCAATTTTTAGAATGTTTTAATTATTGTGTCCTGGACCTATAACTATACATTTTTCTTTCATGGCTGATAAGCAAGTAAATAGCAGTGATGTAAGACCTGTGCCCAAACAGTAAATTTCACCAAATATTTCTAAAGTATGTTAACTTATTTCCGTACTGTACTGCAGGAAGGGATATGGGAAGAATTCATGTTTATTTTATTCTTATCAAATTAGGTCAACTTATTTTCCCATTTTCATTACAGATCTCAGATGGGTTCTTCTGTTAAATACACCTACTTAAATTTAACAGGAAAACTGTTATAAAGGAACATTAGCTGGCAGCCTTATATTCTGTAGGAAATTATGTCATAGTATTTAGTATTAAAGATATTTATAAGACATCAACTACTCTTTTACTTTTCAAATTGTGTTCTGTTGTCTCATGAGAGAATGGCTGCCAGAAATGCTCATGGTATTTGGATTTGACTTTGAAGAATGGGGCTTGAAATAAGAGCCATATGACTAAATGTGGGAAAAGGGGGCAATTTTATGAGATCACCCTGATATAGCACTTAATGTACTACATTAATAGGCAAAGTTAACTTATAAGTTAGTTCCTACAGAAACTTTTAGTTACAGGAGGAACAAACTTGATCATTAAACATAGACTGTATATTTTCCTGAAAAGTCTTTTAAAGCCTTAAAAACCTAAATTAAATTTCAATGATTATGTACAGCTACAGAATACTTCTTAGTTTTCTTAGTATAACTGGAGTTGCTCAAGCAATGCATAATTATAAATGAATGCAAATGTTCCCGGTGTTATACGATTTAAACACAAATAATAAAACCTCATGTGTGCTTAACAAGTTCTTCATCTGACCTTTTGAGGTGTCAAAGTATCATTTCTGTAGAATATTATAATAACCTTTTGGTTTACATATATCCAGGTGTATTTCAGAGAATGTAATCTGTAGAAAGGCAGGATTGCATTTCTGTAACTGGATTTCTTTGTCAGCTTTTTTTTTTTTTTGTTAATGATTATGTATGTAAAAGAATGTATGTGTATAGCAGTAGATTTGCTATAAATGGGATCTGTTTGAAGTCATTGTAAAGGACATGATCTTGACAAGTATATATAACCTCTCATGAGGAATGTTTGGAATATATCTCTTCTGTGCTCTGGTTAAACAGAACTTTGCCCTGAGATATAAATAAATTGGAAAATTTATTATGGAAAACCTCTGTGTTGTGTGCTGTTGGTGTTGTGCGGGTTTTCAGAGAATGGCACAAAGGATCATGCTGCATTTTACTATGCCAAGATGAATAAAATCTGTTTTAGTGCCCCAAAGACTGAACTACTAGTATTGAAGGTCATGAAACATTGGCATTTGCTCTTTGGCATTGAGTTGTGAAGGGTGGAAAAGACAGTATTAAATGTGGCACGGCTTCTTTATTCTGTTATTATCCTGAAATACTGAGATGAAAGAACAGTGGTAACCTATATATATGCAGTAGAAAGAGAACATGGTGCAAGTGTAGTAACTCTTAAAGTAATTAAGATAACAGATAACCTCAAGAGTAAGTTGGTTTTGCTTTAGTCATGTGATTACAGAAAGCTTTTGAGAAAGTTTGGTTTTTTTTTTCCTGTTGACTAGAGAGCAAACAACAATTATGCAAATGTTATTGAAGTTCTCTCATTTCCATGTATGTCTTATATCATTTGTATAAGAAGTTCCTTAAATGGTTTAGAAATATATACTGGTGTACATTTAGCTGAGTCTAAAATTTGAGCTGCAGTATAAATCCTTGAATTAAAATTTAGTGCAGAATTTATTTTATTTTATTTTATTTTATTTTATTTTATTTTATTTTATTTTATTTTATTTTATTTTATTTTATTTTATTTTATTTTATTCATGTCACAAGACCTAGAGTAAGACAAAGGAAGAAATTGTTTTATTTCTAAAAGCTTCCCTTTAACAAGCTGAGTTGCACAAGTATGGTTATAAACTACTTTAAAAAGCAATGTTGATTGAGTTTTAATACTTGACAATTATTTATATGTACCAAAACATAATACTACATTTGAATGTAATATTACCAAAAATTAGTAAACAATATGTACCCGAGCTTTAGCAGGCTGTTTCTACTCCCAGCAGTGTGGGAAAAAAAAAAAAAAAGAGGGGTGGGGGTGGGGGTTTAATATATACTTCTTCTTTTTTTTTTTTTATCCTTTCTGAAAGGGTCATATATAAATCACTAGTTTTGAAGAAGCCAGTAGGAGGAATTCTTTATCTACTAGATAAAATATGTGGCCCCTCTGGCAGAAGACCATAAACAGTACGTGAGTGACTACTGTGCAAACAGCACGCTTGAAAAATAATTTCAAAATCAATTTAGTTTTCAGATATTCAGAAAAATGTTTATATACAAAAGCAAAATGTTAAAGACCTTACTTGACAGAAACTTGATCCAAACCAAGTTGGTGGATATCATTCTCTTCAACAGTGTTTATAACAAAATTCCTGTTCCTTTCAAGAACTGAAAAAGTATTTTATAAATTATGTAGCTAGTGTTCAGCTTAGTTTGTGATCTACTCTTTTCCATTATAAGACATAATGTATTTAAGGTGTACTGCAAAAGATCATCTATTTGATTTTGTCCTGAAGCACACTACAAGGTGCGTGTAACCTGTACTGTTGCTATGAGATGTTGTATAGCTTTAAGATAGTCTTTGTACCAATTGCCAGATACTGAAGGAAGGGGAAATGATGTATGAACTCCAACTTAATGGCAGCTTTTCAGCACTGTGATATTTATCAAACCCTACTAAAACATTATTTTCTTAATTAAAGGAGTATTCCCATGGATTTGACCTGACCAAACTAATTTCTTCAATGCATTTCTATATAAGATATTGTTATATTAAAATGATTTATTTATTTATTCATAATAAATGCTTGTATGTTCAAAAACTTATTTTAACTTAAAATTCTTTTTTTGTTCATTTCAGTTAGATTGTTTTTAAAAAGGTTTTTTTTTTAATTTTCATGGAATCCCTCTTCAGGTAAGCTATAAATACCTTTTGAGGGGAGGGAAATGAAAATGTTTGAAAAGAATGAAACCTTTAAATTATTATGGAAATTAACATCCATAAGTTCACCAACTCTGTTCATTAAGTACCATAAGTTTGTACACCATGCAGGAAAATGAGATCCCTACACTGAAGCTGATCCAGAAGTAGAGAGGTTCGAATGGGAAAGGAATGTTCTTTTCTCAGCAACACAAGGTTTCAAGTGAGAGTAGCTGAGAAGGAGGATTTCTGATTCTGTTTCTTACCAATGTAATGGTTAGATTCACTTTCTTTTCGGCTCCAATATGGTTAATTCATCTCTGCCATATATATTTTCTTGGAATTCAAAGGTGATACACCCAAGATAGTTGCTGTTTTCTCTTGTGCTCTAAGGAGCAAAAGACAAAGACAAAGAAGAAAACTACCATATGAACGTACTTCTTTGTGAATCTTCATTGAAATTATTTTATTTTCTGCATTCACTGAGATCAGCTTACTTCTTACTCAGCTGTTTTAACACTGTATCTGCAGCAATTAAAATGCAGGGGGTTTTTGGTGGTGGGGTGGGGTTTTTTTGGGGGGTGGGTTGTTTGGGGGTTTTTTGAGGGTTAGGTTGACAGGAATTTAAGAATCTTGCTTTATTGCTTTTCATTAACTCTGTCAAACAAGTGCCAGTGGTTCCCCTCATTTGAGGTTTGCCTGTTAAGTGGAACTTTTCAACTAGTCTTAAATACCAATGGCTGAATAGCAGTGATCATCTCTGCATTTTAACTACATCAATTTCATTAATATATTACATGTATAGTGCTATTTTGTGAAATTCTGAGTTGTATATACTATTTGTCAGACTATTTATGAAAGAAATTCGTTATGGACTATATTGTCTCCTCCAAGAACAAACTTTTGAGGCTATGCTGCTTGCATTGCTTACAAATCTTGGAGGTGAGTACCTGTAGAAGATAAGGGTAGTCTAACTGAAATTCAGATATATCAAGCCCATATTCTTTATGGCACAGCATCAGGAAGCAAGCCTAACAATTCATACCATTTCTAATAATTGGTTTTAAAACAGCTCTATGATTTAATAGTCCATATGAGAAAGTGAGAATTTAAACCTACATGTTATTCCACTTTTACACTTGCTTACAGTGTAAGCAATACAGTATAAATTTTATTGTCAGAAGAATGAGGAAGAAATGATTTCTTTGCAAACTTCATTAATGTTTAATTTGTGTATAGCTTTCTGGTAGCATTATTACAGGTTAAGGCTACAATTGCAAGGAGAAGATGTCAGTTCATAAATTGGAATTTTGTATTCCTCCACCTGGCAATGAATTACAAGTTTCATTTTCAGTTAACCAGATAAATGGGTATTATGTTGTAGCATACCATATTGCAATATTGCATACTATGCTATAAAATTTGGGTATGCTATAGACATAGTCTACTAACTTATGCTTTATAACTTCCAGAATAGGGGAAGATATTCATGGTTATTAATATGTTTACATGCATGATACCTGCATACTTTTTTTTCCTCTGTTCTGTCTCTGGACTAGCACAGAATGTAATTGTAAATAAATTCTTTTAGGCTAAAGTAATATCTTTCAATGTCTCTAAACTGTTTTGGATAGAATGGTTTTCTAAACATCCTCAAATTACTTCTGAAACATAATTGAGAATGCTAATGTTCATCATTTTTCAGAATCCACTTCTATTTTCAGAACCATAGCACTTGAGAAGAGATATTTCCCTTTTCTTAGAATGGGCAAAGCCTATAATATTTCAATGACTGAATTAGGCTCAGTTACTTGTTAAATGGAATTGTAGTGGCTCTAACTGCAATTATACACAGGGAAAATACTTAGAGAAATTTTTCCACAGTGGATGGAATTGCTGGATTTTTCACATCTTGCATACAAACTGTTCTCAAATAACTAGATTGAAGTAAATGTCTTTCTCCTTATAAATCAAAAATTCATTAAATTAGTTTATTTATTCAGAACTTTGTATGTAAATTATGTAAGCCTATACATAATTCCACAACAAAGTTTTGTATTGCCTTCTAACTGCTGGAAAACTATTTGGAGGGAAGAAAAACCCCACAGGTTTGGTTTGGTTTGGGGTTTTTTTGCCTAGAACATACTGGTTTACTGGAGGACAAATGAACATAAAACCATGTTGCTTTTGTGAGAGAATCTCCTTGAATCCACGCTTCTGCAGGGTAGCAATGTAATTGTGATAGGATTCCAATTCAAAGATGTATTGCTTATCTGTTTTTTGAAAATGTCTTATGAAAGTCTACTGAGATGCTTCATTGTCTCTAGGAAATAAACATCCTTGTTCTAATGCAAAGTAATAATTTTGTTGAAAATGTAAGATAATTTCTTCTTATTTAGTCTTGCAGAAATAGAACAGTGTTAACTGCCTGGTGTGTGACAATGAAGTATCTATCATTTCATGGTGTTCTCTCTTCTAGATTACACAAAATTGGTTCCTACAGGCTATACTAAGAGGCGAGGTATTCCATACCTCCTATCATTCAGCTCCGCTCTGTTCTTACCTAAAAACTCTGTCTTAAAAAGTGGTACAGAAAAAGCCTCATATGATTTTTCCAGTGCAGAACGACACTGAATAGCTATTGTCTGTTTTTCACATAGAGGACACTTGCTAGGGGACACTGTCAGAAAGTCATTTGACATTTTGGAATAGCGAGGCATTCAGACTGTGGTCCACTATAACAAAAGGTTTTGGAAGATCTGCTATGTAATTGTTGATCTTCCATTTTGCTTATGTTTTCTTCTTGCTAAATGTAGTACTTTGTATTCTTGTCTTTACACTTGTTTTGGTGGGTTTACAACCTTTTGCCCGGTATATTAAGGTCATGTTGAATTCGGAGCCTGTACGCAAACCTCTGAGCTCAGTGGTTTCTACATTTTTTAACTAAAGTTAAGATGTCAATAAAAGTAAACAGAAATTAGGATTTTGCTTTTTAGCTTGTTTTTCACTTTCCTTCAGGGAAATTTATCTTTTATTAAAATATTTGCCATATGGAACAATTCATAAAGCCTTGCTGAAGTCAAACTGTATCATCTGAATTGCAGACTTATGTATTTATTTTCAGTTATTCAATAGGACAGATAGGATATCAAGAAGGTGATAAATCTGATGCCATTAATTCTTGTATATCTCATTATCATCCTTGAATTATTAATAATAATTATGCATATTAATAATTGGATTTCATATCTGGATATCCAGAACAACTTTTCAGTCCTAAAATTCCTGGATTCTCTTTAAAAATAAATAACAAGAGCTAACTTTATCCTCCTTCAATCCTCTTTGGTCTGATTGATGTTGAGTTTTGTATTATCCTATTATTTACTCTTCTGGCTTGGCCACATGTGAAGAGATCCTTCTACACCATAGAGAAGGTGGAAATGTTGATTAGTCAAGCAGAATATTTGACAAAAAAGGGAGATCAATACGTGTGTAGTCTATGAGTTATCTCCTTTCTTCCTACAATTCCTGGAAAGTTTATAAATTCCTACTCTCTTTAGAGGAATATAGCTCAGCTTAATACAGGCTCCATAAAAACATGTGCAAGCTGAGATGCCACTGCAAAGCTTCAAAAGGATGCTGCATTATCATAGAATCATAGAATAGTTTGAGTTGGAAGGGACCTTTAGAGGTCATGTAGTCCAACAACCTTACAATGAGCAGGGACATCTTCAACTAGATCAGGTTGCTCAGAGCCCTCACCAGCCTGACCTTGAATGTTTCCAGGGATAGGGCATCTACAGCCCCTCTGGGCAGCCTGTTCCTGTGCTTCACCACCCTCATCATAAAAAAACTCTTCCTTATATGTAGTCTGAATCTACCCTCTTTTTGTTTAAACCATTGCCCCTTATCCTATCACTACAGGCCCTACTAAAAAGTCTGTTCCCATCTTTCTTATGAGCCCCCTTTAAGACCACAATAAGGTCTTCCCGTAGCCTTCTCTTCTCCAAGATGAGCAACCCCAACTCTCTGTCTTTGTAGGAGAGGTGCTTCATCCCTCTGATTATCTTTATGGCCCTCCTCTGGACTCACTCCACCAGCTCCATGTCTTTCTTGTACTGGGGACCCCAGACCTGAACACAGTACTCCACGTGAGGACTCACCAGAGAGCAGTAGAGGGGCAGAATCACCTCTCTCTACCTGCTAGCCACACTTCTTTTGATGCAGCCCAGGATATGGTTGGCTTTCTGGGCTGCAAGCGCACATTGCCAGATCATGTCCAGTTTTTCATCCACCAACACCCCTAAGTCCTCCTCTGAATGGTTGCCCTCAATCCCCTTATCCCCCAGCCTGTATTAATACCAGGGGTTGCCCCAGCCTATATGCAGGACCTTGCACTTGGCCTGGTTGAACCTTTTGAAGATCACATGGGCCCACATCTCAAGCTTGTCCAGATGCCTCTGAATGGCGTCCCATGCCTCAGGTATGTCAACCACTCCACTCAGCTTGGTGGCGTCGGCAAATTTGCTGAGGGTGCACTTAATCCAACTGCCTGTGTCACTGATGAAGACATTAAACAGTACTGATCCCAATACAAACCCTTGAGGGACACCACTCATCATTGATCTACATCCAGACATTGAGCCATTGACCACTACTCTCTGGATGCAACCATCCAGCCAGTCCTCATCCACTGAACAGGCTGTAGCTACAGTTATACATAGCTACAGTTATCGCTACAGCTAGTTTCTCTGGTATTAAGGCCTTTGTGTGTTTCTAAACCAGGTGAGGTAGTCAAAGTATACTGTGATTCTTGCACCATGTTTCTCCGAGAGCCCTGTTGCCGGGTATTCTATATGTTGATGTTAACCCTTAGGGGTAGAGTGCATTGAGGAAACAGAGGGAATTTTGAAGTCTGTGCTATTAAAGGGAGAGCCTGAATTCAATATGACCTTCATACTGGAGAAATAGTATGGGCAAAACTAGCCCATACAATTAAAAGATATTGAGTATTTCTGACAAGTTATGAGCAAAACAGTGAATTAGATAAAGTTTCAGATTTGCATGGACACAGAAAACAGCTGGTTTTTAATTCAATCTATTTTATGCATGGTCAGTGTTCCCTGTGCTGCACAAGACAAAGATTTTTAATCTTCAGAAAGCAGAGAATGAAGAGAACTGTGAAATCTGTAGAGTGGAATGCTGTAGACTGCTTTATAGCTTACTGGATGTCCTTGAGAGAGTGAGCTTGAAGTTTGTGGGCTTTACAGAAGTGTGGTGTTTTGTTTTGTTTGTTCGTTTTTCCAAAGAAGTTGATTTTATCAATGGCTGTAATATACCAACCGTTGTTAACATATTTATTTGCATGACATTGCATATTTAAGATACTATCCTACTAATTCTAACAAGCTGCTAGCGGAGTAGTTATTCTAGTGTGCTACTGAATTTTGAAAAAGATAGCGTCTGTGTACTTGTCAAATACACAGCTCGTGAAACAGCTGTTAAGCATTCTAAAATACTCAGTTTCATGTTTCTCTAAGAGGTATAAAAACCCTGTTTTCCTATGAAAGATACAGTACATCATAACATTAACCTTACTTTAAGGTTAAGATAACCAAAGCCATTGAGCTTTATTGTTTGGTTATACCTCCTGGCTATTTAATCCTTTTAAGCAGAAGAAATTAACTAATTGAATAAGGGATCTTAAGGCTGATGGAAGGTCTAAAATCTATACATTTCTGTAGCATAATTTGCCATCATACCATATTATTAGAATTTCAAATTAGGTCTAAAATATCTCTGGCCTAGGTTTACAGTATTCTTATTAAAATTGTCATGCCTGTGTGTAAAGGTTAGACATATCTGAAACAATCATGGGTTTTTTTTAATCTTCTGGTAGAGATACATTGATATCTAGTGATCACAAAATCATTCTTAGGAAGACTATATTTAAGTAGTACTCAGTAACAGTGCTATCTGCCCATTAATAAATATATGAATTACATTATTTACTCTTTTTTTTATAGCCCATAATCTGCCTTTTACATTTATGTTATTTCAAGATCCTTAAAAAAGCTTGCTTAAAACTAATTTACACTTAATAAATTCTTCATTTTTCCTCAAGTGTTGTTTAATTTGACACATTAATTAAAAAAAAAAAAGAAAAAGAAAGGCTTTCTATGTATCCCTGCGTTTTCTGTCAGTATTTCTCAGATAATAATACAGTCTATGTTATAGTGACTATCTTTGTATGTTATCTTAAGAAGGAAAGGTGGAGCACTGTAGGAACTGCTGGCTTTCTATTTTGCTTCCTCTATGAGAACTCTCAAATATTTGGCATTTACATCTGTATGTTTTTTCTGACAGTGAGAGAAAGGGGGCCACTATTTATACATAGATTTGGAAAGGTTGTAAAGGGTGAACAGAGATCAAAGTAAATATATTCTTAAATCAGCAACCGGACAGTCTTAAAGCATAACTGAATTTTAGAACAGAATTTTTCCTTCATAAGGGTTTTTCAATAGCAAATGACTGTGAGTGTGAACAATACTGTATAGGACAGTTTTGGCTAGCCTGCATGTGACCACCGAACAAACACAGAATCATAGAATCACAGAATGGTTTGGGTTGGAAGGGACCTCAAAGATCATCTAGTTCCAACCCCCTGCCATGGGCAGGGACACCCTCCACTAGACCAGGTTGCCCAAAGCCCCATCCAGCCTGGATTTAAACACTTCCAGTGAGGAGGCATCCTTCTTCTATGCAAAACCTATTCCAGTGCCTCACCACTCACATAATAATGATTTTCTTCCTTATATCTAATCTAAACCTACCCTCCTTCAGTTTAAAACCATTTCCTCTTGTCCTAACACTACATGTACTTGTAAAAAATCCCCCTCAAGCTTTCTTGTAGGTCCCCTTCAGGTACTGGTAGGCCACAATAGGGTGTCCCCAGAGTCTTCTCTTGTCCAAAATGAACAACCTCAACTCTCTCAGCCTGTCTTCATAGGAAAGGTGCTCCAGCCCTCTGATCACTGTTGTGGCCCTCCTCTGGACCAACATTCCATGTCCTTCTTATGTTGGGGGGCCCCAGAACTGGACACAGTACCCCAGGGGGGGCCTCACAAGAGCAGAGTAGAAGGGGAGAATCACCTCCCTTGACCTGCTGGTCACACTTCTCTTGATGCTGCTCAGGGTACAGTTGGTTTTCTGGGCTGCAAGCACATCTATCTGGCTCCTGCTGAGCTTCTCATCCACCAACACCCCCAAGTCCTGCTCCTCAGGGCTGCTCTCAATCCATTCTCTGCCCAGCCTGTAGTTGTGCTTGGGATTGCCCTGACTCGTGTGCAGGACCTTGCCCTTGGCCTTGTTGAACTTTATGACATATTAAACATATTACAACAATCTTAATATGGACTTTTCGTATTCAAATAAAAAATTACTTACAAGGCATGTAATTTAGCTTTCATATATCAGATTTTCTTATCATTGCATCAAATAACCAAACTATTTCTTCACAGGTGAGAGGAACATTGTAATTACATGACTCCATAGATAATAGGTTACTACCACTGCTGATTTCCAACTACTAAGGAAAAATATTCTTTCATATTGTTTTGGATAGAGTTTATATTCAATCCTGAAAAAATGAATTGCTAAAAGATTTAATATAAAACAATGGGAAACTGGCATCATCCAGACATTTCTGAATAGACACAGAGTAGTAACAAGTCACAACTTCAAACTAACAGGATAATTACTTAAATGGGCTAAGTTTCTACTTTTATAGCTTGAGGCAGGATCTCAGAATTTACTCCAAAGTTGAAATAAATCTTTTGAAGCATTTCTGCAATATGAAAAGGAAAAAGACATGCCTGCAAAAAGGGGGATGAAAAGAAAATTGTTCAAACTTTCTTTGAAATTCTAGAGCAAGATTTGTACATACTTTTGATCATTTTTCAGTTAAAGAACGTCTTACAGTCCTGCCAGCTGCTTAATTCATCTTTGTAAACCTTTCGTGTCAATCTATGGTCGTGACTTATTTTTATTAATCATTACTTAATAATATTAGTTAGATTGCAGTATTAACTTATTACTTGTAAATAACCACATCTTTTCTAAACTGGACTGAAGAAATGGATCTTTCAGACAGATTAAGGAAGAAGATAGAATGTTTAACTATAGGCTGACATAGGAAACAATTGAATTTCATAGAAGAGCAGACACAGAGGAGTATAAGTGAAAAAGACCAAAGGTAAAGTACACTTAAGAATTTTGTTGTCTTCAAATCATGTAAATATATGGCCTAATAGTAAATAAACATAAACAAAAAAGTTAGAATTTAATAGTTATTTGAAACTTCTTGAACAAAATGAAGTGAGATATCGAAGCCTTTCATATCTTGAGTTCAATAAGCATTTTTTCTGTACCTGGACACAGGTTGAATAAATCATTGAGACTTATCTGGCATTCATACGTTAACACTGTCCCTTTTCTTTATATTCAACACTGGACTGAAGAATTTGCAATTTATTTTTCAATACTTCCTCATGTTGTATGGTACCTCTAGCGTGACTTACAATGGATTCAGTAGACCTATGTAATTGTGTAATTGTAAGAGTTACAGGCTTAAACAAAACTTAGAAAGAATAAAAAAAATGAACAGTGGAAGACATCACTTCCTCTTTAACTGTGGGGTTTTGTTTGGGGTTTTTGTTTGGTTGGTTTTGTTTTTCTTCTGTTATAGATGCATTCAGCATGTGTCTAGGTATTTTTGCCTTGCTGAAGTTTTCTTGTATAGCTGATGTTAACTGTTTGAACAATATAAACAAGCATTATGTTGTGCAATTGGATTTTTTTTTTATTTGTGTGTGTGTATGTGTAAGGATAAAATGCTACAAAGATGAAACATACTGTTAGATCATTCATATAAGCCACCCAGAATCCCAAGAAAAACTTTGATTCTCTATACCTCCTGAAAAAACAGATATTTTAGGTTCTTGGAACAAGCACAACAGAATACCATGGCAATGCACAATGTTAAATAAGAAACAGAGTTTTAAATTTTAATGGGTGATATTATGACCTATTATATGTTCACCAAACAGGATTATTATTTGATTAATTTGGAAAATTATTTCTGTCTCTCTCTCTCCTGTATTTCCTCAATACTGTAGACATCATATCTGTCCATTGGCTAACAGAGAAGAAAATATTAACAAGGAGTGGGAAAAATGAGGAACTTTACAGCTGGACTCCCTCTTGGTAGAGGACCACCAGGATGGTCCCAGTCAGCAGGGAAGCACTGCATACTCTGGGTGACTGCAATGTGAAAATATAGTTTGTTCTTCAGAAAAATTACTTTCTGGTTATAAGACACTACACACTAACTAGATAAAAACAGGATATATGAATTTTTCTGCTACATTCATCTTGCAGTTTTTGTCACAATGATTAAAAAAAAAAGTTTTTATATGCTCTGTTAGTGAATTTCTCTAGCACATTTCTGCAAGCCTAGTATGCTGTAATAACCTTCTTCCATCTGTTCTTACACTAATGAACTATGGTTTTGTTGTTACTACCCCTGTTGCAGTAATAATTTCAAAAGCTTGGGGCTTTTTAGTCTAATAAACCTAATTCAAGATTTTAGCAACATTAAGATGAATAGAAATGACATTATTATTTCAGTTCTGATGATAGAGATGGCCTAAACTTACAAGAACTGTACTGCAAATCTTTTTTTCCCAGAACAGATCCTTATTTTTTCATGAGTCAGTCATTTGGTTTTGACACAGAATAATAGTCCATAATTATGACTGACAGTGTGTTTATTCACAAAGTTTTTAATGGACTTTCTAATCCAACAAACACAACTCTAAGTGCAAAGAAAATTTCCAGCCAACGTCTAATATTCTGTGAGATGTATAAAATGAATCCTATTATAATGTGAATTAGAGTTGGAAAGTGTAAACTAAAGCCATCTCAAAAGAGAAATTTTTGTAGGTGTACAAAAATGGGTGAGAATCTGGATGGGTAAAATATGTCAAGGGATACTGAGTGAGAATAAGCAGAGACAGTAATCTAACCATTCTTTTTTAGATTGAACAGCTTATTTTGCAAATCTTGAGAAAAAATTACAGGGTGCAAGTTTATGAGAAATTGTTCCAAGAGCAATGGAACAAACTCCTGCATGACCATGAAACCAAATAAATATTTTATTACTGAACAAAGATCAATTGAATTGGAATAAACTAATGTTAATTATCTATATTTCCACTGATACTGTTTGTAAGCTGAAAGCTTCTAGTGTTTGAAAATATACTCAGTTGTTCCAAGTAGCACATTCAAAAATTTGTATTTTTTAGCCAAGAATTACGTGCTTTTTAAGTCAGAGAATTGAGAGTGTGGTTTATTTTTTAAACAGCACTTACTCTACCATTTAGACCTGAAGATGCCAGAGCAATGCCATAGACTTAGTGCTGATTCTTTAGAGTATGTAGGTGGGGTAAAATGAATGGAAAGCCCATTTTGAGGCAAAATTAAAAACTTTATTCTAGGGGAAAAAATGGTGAAATATTTCTCACATGTTTTAAAGATAAAGGGATAATTTGGAGAAAGGAATCAGGGCTTCCATTTTGATACTCATTCTCTGAACTCCTATTAGCAAATCACAGCTACATTACCTGTATCACTTGGCACAATTTGCAGAGCTACCCTCAACTGAATTAGTCTCAGCTATATCACAGTCTGGTGCACGATAACAGTATTAACATTATAAGCCTTATCCCTATGTATTGAGCACACTAAGTTTTTGATGAAATAACAGCGTGTCCCTTGTGTACAGTGAAATTGCTTAACGGCACCATTTATGCAAATAAGTTATACAGTTAATTTATGTTAAAGACATTTAATTGCTCTACAAAATGACTTCAATACAATATACCCAGTTATTTTAAATTATAGAACAGAGATTTTGGAGATTTCTTTGACATGAGTTAGGATGAAATATAGTATTTTCTTTTGGCATCAAGTTTAGGAAGGCTGAAGCCCTGATAGAATTAAATAAAGAACAACAAGAAAACCTTCTATAGGTATGTCAATGCTAGAAGAAAGACTAGGGAAAATGTGAGCACCCTCCTGAATGAAACAGGAGACTTGGTTACTCGGGCTATGAAGAAGGCTGAGGTGCTCAATGGCTTTTTTGCCTCAGTCTTCACTGACAAGTGCTCTAGCCACACCACCCAAGTCACAGAAGGCAAAGGCAGAGACTGGGAGAATGAAGAACCACCCATTGTAGGAGAAGATCAGGTTTAAGACCATCTGAGGAAGTCCAGAGGAGAGCCACAAAGATGATGAGAGGGCTGGAGCACGTTTCCTGTGAAGACAGCCTGAGAGAATTGGAGTTGTTCAGCCTGGAGAAGAGAAGGCTTCCGGGGAGAAGGCTGGAGAAGGACTTTTTACAAGGGCATCTAGTGATGGACAAGGGGCAATGGGTTTGAACTGAAAGACATTTAGATTAGATATAAGGAAGAAATTCTTTACTGTGTGAGTGGTGAGGCACTGGGACAGGTTGCCCAGAGAAGCTGTGGCTGCCCCATCCCAGAAGTGTTCAAGGCCAGGTTGGATGGGGCTTTGGGCAACGTGGTCTAGTGGGGGATGTCCCTGCCAATGGTAGGGGGGTTGGAACTAGATGATCTTTAAGATCCCTTCCAACCTAAACCATTCTATGATTCTATTTTAAAAATAACCTGGTTAATAAAACAGACAAACAGACAATTTTTCAGTTCCAAGGTTTTCTCAGGTTATGAGACATAAAAATTAGTGACTATTTTGTATGTTTATGTGCAATGTATATAAAAGTATATCTAGGTGAACACGTTCTGTGTAAGCATGTAAATTTAAGGTATTTGAATGGCCACTTTATATGATTGTAAACATTGTCTCTGATTCATACTCTCAGGCACATATCTTAGTAGTTTCTGTGAATTATAATTTCGTTTTATTTAATTCTTCTTCATTTAAAGTCTGGTAAAATTCATACTTAACCTGACACTCAAATTGCTAATACCCAATTACTGTTGCTATTCCTTCTGCTTTTTTTTTTTTTTTTAAAAAATGCTTTTAATTAATAGCAGCAAATATTGAAGTCCTCACTATTTAGTCTGTAGGTAATACTTTATACCAGGATAGGAAAAGTGAACTTAATGACAGCAAAGGAAGTGGAGTGGAGTTTGTAAACCATCAAAAAGAGAAAATAAATTTCTGAAAAATAAAGGATTTCTAATTTTACTGGTTAGCCCTACAATGACATGTGTGACCAGGTAAAAAGAAAGCAGTCTGTCAAGCAGGCAGATTGAGCTTTTCCCAGTTTTAGCACCCTGCATGAGCTAGACCAATTGTGTTGGGTTTTTTTGTTTGTTTTGGAATGGGAGAGATATGCATAAGTAGAAGACACAAAACCTGTGATAACGTTCATTTTGTATGTCTGTCATCAGAGAAGGATGTATACTGGCTGTTAACTCGTAGTGTCTTGCCTTCATTGTATCCAGATGCTCACAGGAAAAATTAAATAGTCTGGAATGAATAGGACAATACATAACAATCACTCCATATAAATATACTTCATAATACATATAATATATTAGAAAGTCTTTGAGTGTTAATGTTCACATAGACTTTATAGACTTACTTTAAAATCATTAATTCAAAATGTGTTATTCACTTACATTTGGTTCACATACGTGATGAGCTTCCTTGCCTATTGGATTATATATGACAAGTTCAAACATCAAGTGCATGAAACTAAAAGTATTAAAAAGTACATGAACTACTCATGAATATTCACACTGTTTTGATTAGTCATGCAAATTGCATGACGCTATATTCCCTGATTAAATGGTGCAAGGCATTCATATGCAAGTATAAAAATTCCAAATTCAGTCTCCATGAAATGTTCACGTAAAAACTATGAAATTCTCTATCAGAAATTATTTATAATGAAGATTAGTTTATGTCCACCAGTCAAATCAGGGTGGACTTTGGCATCATCTCCCTGGACTCAGCAAGAAGCTTTTTTTTATTAGCACAAGCAATTTAATTCTTTGGAATGAAGTGTTAGCCCTTTGGAAGAAAAAAAGAATAGTAAAAATAAGGCTTCATCAAAGATCCAAGTGCCATGTGTATTAAAGGATGTCTTTGTCCTTTGCAGTAAAATGATCATAATGAAATCTATAGGATTGATTGAAGCATCTCTGAAGAAGTTTCTTTCTGAAACATCTGAAATCTCTGAAAGTGCATATGGAAGGTGCAAATGCCTTAATAAATAGTTGTTAAAAAAAGAACAAACTAAAAAAAAAAAAACCCAAACCAACAAAAAACCCTGGTGTCAAAACTTTTCACAATACATTTCTTTTTCCTGGTGGAGATAAGGCTAAAAGAATCTCCAACAGTGCAATTCTAATAGACTATAGCTGATAAAAAGCTAGTACTGATTTTAGAAGAAAATATCTCAAAGCTTGTGCACCAGAGAATAGTGTATCTGCCATTGTACCAAAACTATATGGAATATTTTTGGGACAAAACACTTATAGTTGTATACTTGTCTGGAAAACAAAATCCAAATCCAACTATCTCAGCATTTCTAGGTGAAAAAATTTATTTGATCTCTGAGACTGAGTATATTTGGTGTTTTTTGGTTGTGGGGGTTTTTTTAATTGGTTTAATTGTTTTAATTTCATCTCTTCAAAGTACTGAAGTACTCATAACGATTTTTAGCTTTGCTGGTGTATTTTAGAAAGTATACTGATGAGTTCAAACCTATAGATTAGGTCCTATGTCCTACCAGAAATACTGACTTTCTGCGGTATATTAAATGAAACATTTGAAAAGTTTGTAAATGGCTATATTAACATTCAGCACTGGGTGACCTGAGTTGTTCTCTGACAGGGGAAAGATTACACAGTGTTTATCTGTAGGTTTTCATGGGTTGTTTTTCAGAGTAGTTTGTATGAAATTTACTTACTGTGAGTTTATTCATATTTTAATCCTGGATTTTATTTACTTTTAAATACAATTATTGCATTAATATGGAAATAAGATTACAAATTTATGTGATTCTCCATTATACTTTTATTTTTTATTGATTGTTTTTAGGTATTATGTTTTTAGCAGGCCTTTTTCAAAGGATGATTTTTAGGTGTCTCTTTACGTTTTTGAAATGATCCTCTAAGTTCTACAGTTGGTGCAATTTTATGTCCTATTTTTTCTTTTTGTTCTTTGTGAATTGTGTCATCCTCTATTCTATCCAAAGCAATTCTGAAATTTCACATTTGTTCCTGGCCTTTGGTGGAGCAAGGTCTTTGTTCAGGATTGTTTTGCTACAGAATAATGAGAATGCTATAAAAAATCATGATAGAGTGGATTGAATATGAATTTGGCACTAGCATCTTTCTGATCCAGAACGTAAGGGATAGAAATATTGTTATATGCTTATAATACATCATATTTTCCATCACTTATTAACTGTTGCATTTTTATATTTTAATATACTATTCATTAATCAAGTAAAAAAAAAACAACATAAAAAACCAAAACAAAACAAAAAAACCCCCACATCAGTGAAATATTTAGTATCATCATACTTGAGGAAAAAAGGTAATTACACTCAATATAGTCCTGTAAAAGAATTTTGACAGTATTATTTGACAGAAAAGTACTCCATAAATGTTTTTTATCAATTCGAATTCATATTTATTCTGAGGTGGGTGCAGATTTTTGTGTAATTTTCTGATTTAGAAAAGATAAGTATTTTGAGTATGCCGTAGAGAGAATTCGCAATTCACCCTCTTTTTATCTGCTCGCTCAGTCTGACCATATCTATTTCATCATAGCTCCTTTCTTAAAGACCAAGTGCTATGCAATAGAATTCTATCAATAAGGTATCCATAAAACACAAATGCATGGTTTATTGTAAAAATATTCAGGTTAACTGATTTTTGCACAAAAACCCACTTGAAACATAAATAAAAGAATAAAAGTATGGTCAAATATTGCTTATTCTTTTTTTTTCTTTTTTTTTCCTGAAGAATCTTTTTACACGAAAATGTAATCACAAAAAAGATGGTAAAACCCAAGATATAAAACTTTATGACACTGCTTTATAGAGGGGAGAAACAGAAAAAGGTCTGCTTAAAATATTTGATAAATTCATATAATACACTTGTTGTGTCATTAGGCACTATCTTATATTAAAGCTATTATAATTTCATTGTCTTAGAGCAAGAAAGTAATACCAATCCTCTGTAGTAAATTAAAAGTACAAGAATTTACTACATGTCATGGATCATTATACATTTGTTTATGGAGTACCTTGAGCAAGCACAACATTTCACAGGCAAAATCTATGCTCTCAGAAGTTTTGTTAAGTTTTGTTATGTTAAAATTTGCAAACAGTAAAGCATGAAAGAAACTAGTCATAAGAGTAATTTCATCCATTAGAAAGGCGAGGCATAGTGCAGTACTTAATAGTCCTTAACAAAGAGTGAATTTGAGGAAACAAGGTGCAGTTAATGTATATGTTTAATTCTGTGGCTTTTTCTGCAGTTCTACAGCAGAAATATTAGCTAGATATAAATATACTCATTTTCTCTAACTCATTTATTTAAGCAGAATTTTTGCTTGGCTAAACCAATTCCTCATTGCTTATACAACATTATTCACTTTTATTTCAGCTTCTAAATTCCTCCATCTACTTCCTTACATTTTTCTGCAGACTGTGTAAAGCTTGATTTGAAACTTATTTCTAGCATGTCGTGTCATTCATTTAGTGCTGTTCTTTATTTCATCCTTTATTAACACCAGCGGTGGTAAACTGACACCAAGGACTTTGATATTGTGCTGTAATTTCTCTAGTGGAAGATGAGAGTACTTTCTTTCCTCTCCTCTGGCCCTCTGGCCTTTTTCTGCATGTCAGTGCTGGTGTTTATCCACATGGATGCTAAAGTCTGCGGCGAAGGCAGTTCCATCAGTCTAATACGTCCAGCTTGCTATGACAATTTGGTGGGGGCTACCTGATTTTTTTTTTTTTTTCCCAAATTATGCTCAAGCTGATATTTAGCTTTTTCATTATTTTTGTTTGGTTGGTTCATTGTTTTTTTCTTGGTTTATTTACTGAACAAAGATCTGGATGACTGTAGAACTTTAGTTTTCAGCATTTGGTTCATGTAGACTTTTTCCCCATTACAATCATAGAATCATGGAAAGTTTTGGGTTGGAAGGGATCTTAAAGGCCGTCTAGTTCCAACCCCCCTGCCATGGGCAGGGACACCCTCCACTAGACCAGGTTGCTCAAAACCTCATCCAGCCTGGCCTTGAACACTTCCAGAAATGGGGCCTCCACAACTTCTCTGGGCAACCTGTTCCAGGGCCTCACCACTCACATAGTCAAGAATTTCTTCCTTATATCAAATCTAAATCTACTCTCTTTTAGTTTAAACCCATTACCCCTTAGCCTTTCACTCCATGCCCTTGTAAACAGTCCCTCTCCAGCTTTCTTGTAGGCCCCTTTCAAGTACTGGAAGGCTGCTATAAGGTCTCACCAGAGCCTTCCCTTCTCTAGTCTGAACAACCACAACTCTCTCAACCTGTCTTCATAAGAGAGGTGCTCCCACCCTCCGATCATCTTTGTGGCCCTCCTCTGGACTTGCCCCCAAGTCCTTCTTGTCAGGGCTGCTCTCAATGCATTCTCTGTCCAGCTTGTATGCCTTATACAGAAGGGCTTATATTAATAATGGAACTCTATTAATTCAACTAGCAAATTCACAATATTTTCACCCATGATCAAGTAAGGATACTTTCAGGAAAAGATTGAAAGTTGTCATGAACATTTAATTGTATGTGGGAAAATTATCTTTCTTTTTCTTACTTTACAACTGTTCCTGAAAGGTCATTCAGACCTTCACAGCTATGCAAAAGATATGGTGACATGGTAAACACTGTGAAAGACACAGTCAGATTTATAATTCTGTTGTATTTTCTTTAGTGGTTGTAGGGAGGTACAAGAGGTATTGCTTTCTGCAAAACATTTCTCCACTTTGCCAACATCCACGTTTTGTATTAGAAGCAAAACAGGACAGGTCTGTTATGGTGTCAGCAGCTCTGGATATTTTCTGTTCTCCCATGTGAGTTGAACTTACAGGTTTTCGGTATAGCGTGTGATGCACTGTGACTGCTGAATTCCTATGAAATTCAAGAATATTTGCTGAATGAAACTTCCGTGTTTTAGTTACAACAATAACGTTTTTAATGTAGTCCCTGATGGGATTCACAGACACAAGCAAGACATGATTTTGAGGGGAAATTAGTGTCTTTTATTAGATGTTCTAATACGGTTAAGAAAAAGTGAATGAATTTTAAGCCATATAAGACCAAGTTTCAGGATTTTTTTGGAAGAGTGTTTTGGTTTTGTTTTTCCTTCACCATTGGACATGGAACATCCTATAAGGAGTGGCTAAGGACTTTGGGCTTATCTAGTTTGAAGAAAAGGAGGCTGATGGGTGACCTACTGCTCTTTAGGGCTTTCTAAGGAGAGGAAGTGGAGAGAGACGTGCTGATCTCTACTCTCTGGGATCCAGTAATAGGACACCTGGGAATGGTTCAAACCTGTGTCAGAGGAGGTTCAAACTTGACATTGAGAAACATGTCTTTACTGAGAGGGTGGTCAAACCTTGGAACAGGCTTCCCAGGGAGGTGGTTGATGCCCCAAGCCAGTCAGTGTTTGAGAGGCATCTGGATAATGCCCGTAATAACATGCTTTAACTTTTCGTCAGCGCTGAAGTGGTCAGGCAGTTGGACTAGATGGACATTGTAGGGCCCTTCCAACTGAAATATAATACAATATCATCATATCATATCATATCATTATCATATATCATATATCATATTCTATCTCTGATTCCTTGGTAAGAGTTATTGCCTTACTTATTTTTCAGAAAGTTATTTGAGTTTCCAGGATTAATTTTATGGGATATTCTGCCATAAAAGAATATGTTGTGCGATCCATATCCCATGCATTGGTGTTGACCAGTGGTGAGAAGACAGCATGTTATAAAAAAACCAACCAAACAAACAAAAGCAAAGAAACAAAAAGACCCACAAAACCCCCAGCAAAACACTTAAGAAAAAATGTATTATATTACTGTAAAAGTGTAAATAATGATTTAAAATATCCCATAAAATTTAAGGCTGATTGGAACTGCTTGGATTTTAGCCCTGCAAAAACTGAAACAGCTGGTGTTGGTTTCTTCGATATGTATTTCAATGTGTGGTGGATAGTTGAATGAAAAATTATAAACACAAAACTTAGGTATAAAATTTCAAATTTTCTCAAAGTTTTTAATCTCCAAAAATCAATGAATGCACTGGCCACAATTTACTGTATCTGCATTTTGTATATACCATATATTTTAGTCTACTATCAGACACAAAATGAAAAAAGTACTACTTTATTCAGTCCAAGCTTCAATGTTTCAACAATTTAATCATTGTAAGCAAGCATTATTATCTTGTAATTTCATATTTGTGTAATATCCATAAAATATAAATATAAGGCATTTAAATTATTTTTTTTTTTTTTTTTTATGTATGTAGAGAATGAAGTACTGGTATATGGTAGTCCTATGACACTGACTGTTTCCCAAACAGATTTTCAGAAGATAATGTAGAAATGGTTTTACAATGACTGGCTAGGTAATTATGGCAGCATTTATCTGACAGTATAATAAATATAACATCATCATATTATAGATCATATCATACAATACAAACCAAACCAATACAATAATAGTATATGATAAATATGCAGTGATTACTCTCTTCATACTAGTGTTTTGTGTTGAAATGGTTAACGTTCATGTCTTCGTTATGTTGAAGTCAACAATTCATATTTGAAATTTTGTATTTAAACATCATAAAAATATAAGTCAAATTCTGAAGTATTTTCATAGTGACGTATTGCATATTTCACTATTTTAGTCTTCTTGCAAAACAAATGTCTATTTCACAAACACAGGCTTTGCTGCTCTGTCTACAGGTGATGTAAAATTTCAACTTAATGTGCAAGATATTGTACAAACTTAGTAGCAGTCAAATGAAATATAATTCTTAATAGAAGCGTGAAAATGTATATGACGTTCAATGAGATAAAGGAAGGTATCTTCATTTGCCTCTCTCTAACACTATTGTGTTGTTCTACTGGACTGCATGAGATTTTAATACCAAAGATAATTACAATAGTTTGAAAGATGTTGCTGTGCTGCCCTAGACCTTTTGCCTGTATTGAAAATGAGAATTCTGTATACCTTCTGTAGATTAAAAGGTAGGCATTCAGAGTGAAGGCTACCGGGTGTTAGTGCTGTTAGCAAACTCTACACCAGATTATCTAGCCAGGTAAAACACCCGTATTTTTAAGTTTGCATTGTGAGAGTTTTAACACTGCTAAAAATTCGAGGTGTTAATGAGACGTATTATTTTTTCTTTCTTCAGCAGTTATATATATTTTTCTCTTGTGAATTGTATTTATGTACATACATATACACACTCATATATCTGTATAAATGTGTGTGTATGTAAGCAGCTATATATGTATAATTATTTGAGACACGGCTACTATTATTTTACTAAAGATTTTTCTTTGATGCAATAGATGGTATTATCGAAATGGGAAAATCTGTAGTTAGCATCAAGTATTGTTTCTAACATTATGAACCCTCTTCTTAAAATAAATACATTAATTGCATCATAAAAATCCTAAATCAAAACTACTCTGAAGAAATTGAAACAATGGCAGGACTAAACCACATGAATTGTGATATGCTTTTGGCAATATTATTTTTCCTAATACCTGGATACTAATATCTCTTCCTTCTTTTTTTATTGTGATTCTGTGCAGGAAATTTGATTTATGTATTGTAGGAAGGAGATTTCACTTGCTTTTTGAAAGCAGAAATAATGTTTCCTCCCTGAAACTCACAAATAATGATTCCTTAAAAATACACCCTGTGACAGAAGAGTTGAATATCTAAGATCTGTAATTGTCTTTTAACATGTCAAATGTAGAGTTGGGCTTTCTCACACACACTTCTCCTGCATTTCCACTTGCCAAAATGTGAAAGATTTGCATAAAGCCTCTGAGGAAAAGACAGATCCTTGTGCCATGCTTTGCTTGTGATAGAAAGATCAGAAGGTATTTGAAAGCACAAATTTTCAAACTATGTAAAGCAGCCATTCTTGAGTGATAAAACAATGTTACTGACCTCTTTAGGCAGCTTCATAATGGGGGAATGTCACCCTAATTTCCCCCCCTGGGTGCGCCTTTCATACGTACAGCCCTTTCTATCACTTACTTTTAAAAAGTTGTCATGAAACCTTTCCATTATTCCCAAGAATAACTCCAGGTTCCATTTAATGCTATTTTTTTTTGTCTTTTATCTCTCTGAATCTTCTTCATCCCAAGGAGGCATCAGGTACATTTCTTGAAGTGAAATAGGCCATTAAATATCTCCCCAGGACAGAATACTTGTTCTTTATTAAGTCCATAAAAAAAGTAATAAAATAAAGATGTGGAAGACTACTTTTTTCCTGATAGGTCAGGGCAACCATCAAAGAAGCAGACATTGTATCTAACATCTTTCTTCCCTAGGGTACATTCCTGTTCACTCTACAAAAGTCAAAATACTAGGTCAGAAAGAATTCTGGCCTCATTTGATACATTTTGAAAACTCTAAATAGAACCATTCTATGCTAAGTGGATATTTTCACATCAACATACACAATAGCATATTCTGTTAGATTTTTTAAAGTACTTTGAAAATGAAATCCTTGCTTTTGTACATTTTTTTTAATATATCTTCAGATACTTATTTAAAGCAATATTATCATGCATTCTTAAGCAAATGTACAGCTAACTAAATCCACTGTGATTTAAAAGTTTTTAATGAAAAGATGTATAGGATTTTCAAGTAATTTCTTAAGATGGATTAGATTTAAAAAATTGTATCTGCCTGGAATCAAACTTACTAAGGTCATCTACATGGTATGTATACTTTTATGCTTTATATGATAAAAGCCTAGATCAAGGTAGCAATATGACATTTGCACAGCTTCATCTTCTCTGTAATGTCCCAATGGAAATTTAAAATTTTGGGTTATACCAGTAACTCTTTAACCAAGGTATCAAAAAATGTAGTTCTTGATTTAAAAATCAGAACATTATTTTGAAGGAGTCTGTAACAGTAACAGAGTAGATACAGAACTTGTAAGAGTGGAAATCCTCCCCTCCTTTTATGTATGGGAAACTTATGAGGGGTGGCTAAAATGGAGAAGGACTACAGACAGATGAGAGGAAAGATTGGCTAAACCTTGGAGAAATTATACGTAATATAATAAAACCATGGGGGGGCGGGGGGGAGGGGGAGTATATTCGATTCAACAAACTCTTAGCTGGAAAAAAGAGCTCAGTCTTAAGAGACTACATACATTTATTTTTAGTAATGCTCATAAGAAAAGAGAAAGGAGAAAACTTAGGGGTTTAGTTATGTATAAATCTATAGTGCAGAGTAGATGACTGGGGTGATAGTACCACAGTAATAATGCAAATGAAATTATTTTCATTACATTTATTAAAGAAACCCTGGAAAGGTGGCAAGAATCAAACAGGCTGCACAGCTGCAGAAGGTGATTATATACCCATTTTCATGAGGAACCAAGCAGCCAGGAAAACACAAAACTGGCAGAGAGGAAAAGGACTTCGATAACAGAGCTGTATTTTGTTGTGACACATTGTGAATGGCAATGAACCTGAGAGTAAACTTTACAGAAAATTGTGTAGAATCCCTTAACTGAGTTCCCCTCAGGGCATACAAAATTGGGCGATACATAACAGTAACTATAGTGCAATAACTATGCAGGATACTTGATAAGTGACAGGTATATTACAAACATTAATTAAGTGAGCAGGAGTGAAATCTTGCCAGCTACTGAGCATTTGATATGGCCTAACAGCAACAAATCCCTCTCACTCACTTTTTAACAACAACAACAAAAGTTCAAGATGTGTTTCTAGCTTCATCAGAGGCACCAATTAGCTGCTTGTGGTGTCTGTTTCTCTGCAGTTTTCAAGAACAATTGTATCATTAGAGCATTTAAAATGCAGTGTCGGCAGGAAAAAGAACAATAGCTGCAAGCAAAAAAATTACAAAGCATAGAGCCATTATGTGGTTTTTGTCCTCAGTGAGGTGCATCTTGGGCAGCAATTTTCTTTTTTCACTGCAAGGAAGAAATGAAAGATAATTTAAGTCAGAAAACCCCAAGATTTAGGAGGGCACCTGTAAATAGTCTAAGAGGTCCAATGCCATTTTCTTACTGCAGCTCAATTGTTTGGTTTTATTTATTTATTTATTTGTTTATTTTTTATAAATTACACCCTCTCAAATTCTCTTGAGGAAATTTATGAGGAGTACAAAATCTCGCAAAAATACAGTGAAACAGTAGTTATTCTGTTCCATTTCCAGGTGACTGGAGCACAGCAGGAGTTGTCTCTGTTAGGAAGTTTGAAACACCTGACAGTATGAATTTTTTTTCAAGCATACTTAACATAGCATACAAGCCCTAAAGTCCTCATTTTTCTCAGATTAATAAATCTTCTCTCACGTTTTCTAGGGTATATGAGCAGACAGATTTGTCTAAGGCTTAAATCAGATTCTCTCATCTTCCCATTTCAAATTCCTTTGTTTTGTGTAGGGCCAAATAGTAGTGAACATGAAAATGGTGAATCCCCAACAGGTCTCAAGTATATTTATGCTAGAAACCTGTCTTTCATTGTTGCAAATAAAGATGCCTAGGTGAAAAGTTACAGGAAATGAGAGAAGTACAGAGTGGCACACTGTTCTGGGTATTAGCAATGTGAGGACTTTGTAAACTATCAGTTTCATCTAGAGCATCATATTTAATGGCTGTTGCAGCACCTACACCTATCTAATCCTTTCCTGAACTGTTTCACGCTTTTTCAGTATCCTAAGGCAAAGAAGTCCACAATTGCATAACATGCAGCATGGAAAAGCTACTTCCTGCTCTTTGTTGCTATACCCCTATACCGCTTCATAACTTTATTGAGCACCTTCAATGCTTCAATAACAAACTATAGTCAATAATTACTCCCTTTTTACCTTTCCTTGCTACTCACAAGTTAATTGCACTTTGTCATATCACCCTTCTGTTTTCTGTTTTCCAAGATGAGTAATAGCAGAAATCTCTAAGGGAATTTTCTGTGAGGGCTGTGACAAAGAATCTCTGCTTACTCAGAAGTTGTTTTCTACCTCTGATTACAATTGCCACCTTTTTATTCTGCTGTGTTTTGTTCAATAGTGAGGAGTACCAGAACTACACATGGTATTCAAGGTACAGAATACTGTAAAATTGTCTTCCATTTTGTCTGCCATCACTAAATCCTGAGCATACTTTCAGAAACTGTTGCTCAAATCATCCCTGTGTGATTATATAGCACATAAAATCCATGATTGTGGATGTACCCTTGCATTGTCTTCTCCCATAGATTTTTTTGATGTGTGCTGACAGGGAATTACATTTAGCACTTTTTCACTCCATTACTAGTACAATATCAGATCATTTTGTGAGTCTTCTTAATTGTTTCAATTTTATTTGCCCTCTGTTTGTATCAGCAGCACTATTGGATGGCTTGTCTCCACTCCCTTTCCCCAATCCTTTAAAAACACCACAGGACAAGTTAAATCGTATTATAAACACCTTTGACTTTCTGTGGGTAATCTCCTACCTCTTCTGAAACTCACCCAGTCCAAGCCCACATGAAATGCAGACTTTGGCCTAACAAAAGCATACCTGCACATATCACATTTCAGATAATTCCTGTATTTTTGGGCCTCTGATGAATACAGTTCTGGCTCAGGAAGAGACGGAACAACCTTTTAGTGCTGTCGTAAGAGGATATATACCGCACTCCAGCTGAAAAGCTGAGCCACTATTATGTCGAGAAACTAATTTAAGACACTGAGTTGGTCCAAGTGTAATGTATTTTCTTAAAACATTCTGAGGATGGATTTTTGCAACTGAATGTCCCAAACAGTGCACAAGGCAGCATTTAAAAAATAAACTTCATCCGTAATGCAACAAAGAGCCTGCCGCTCCTGTGCTCTATAATTTAATTAATCCCTTATGAATTCTGGGTTAAATTACAGTGAAATAGATCCATTGAACCTATCAGGGAAACAGTCTCTTCTATTTATCATGATCCCTTTAGATTTCTGTGAACTGTGTGTAGAATATTCCAGAAGGTGGAAATGTCTTTGGGGCACAAAGTGCAGGAATGATGATAATTTTGTACCATAGATTCAGAAAAAGTTTCCTATTCTAACCTGAATAGGATAGCACAAATGCGATACAATTGATTGTATGAGTAGGAAATGGGGGTAGGTACAGAGGTAAGTTAGAGTCAGTTATTACGCAAATATTAAAATTATGTCTGTCTTGTATTATTATTTCATGGTTCATATTTTAAGGGCATGTGTTTTTAATTTGTGTTCTTCAGGGTGGAAATTTGTTACTTTCCCCTCCAACTTGAAGTTAGAAATAGCATCATTTCAGAAGTGTAGGATGCTAAATGCCAAAATGCTTAATTGCTGCAAGAATCTAGCTTCACAAGTCATATGTGTTATCAGGGTAAGGCAGTAGGCTTTCTAAAGACTTGTACAAGAAAATAAAAAACCCATGAAAGAATAAGGAGAGAATCATTAAGGTATATTGATTCTAGGAAACTGGTAGATGGGAGCGGAGAGATTTCAGCAATTAAATTGAACTGATTGCATCTTATTTAATTGTACTACCATTTGCAGCCACCCAAAAACATTCATTCCTGTAGGAATTTTGATAACAGTCTTCATGGTCATGAAAAAATCTTCTGCATTCATGTAGGTGTAAATGATCACTTCATAAATAGGGACGAGTAAATTCAGCAATAACTTAAAATGTAAAGGAATTACCTGAGCAGTAAATTCTGATGTGAAAAAAAGTGCTTTTTTGGCTTTGCTAAAGCATCTTTCCATTCAAGAGTATGAAACACATAGCATATAAATGACCAACGGACACCCTGACTAGCAAATGTCATTCAGTTATTACTGTCATATAATGAAAATTATATACTATACGTTTCAGCTGTACAGCTGTACTTTCAGTAATAAATGATGTTCTATTAAAAAGTAACAGGTTTTGAGTTGTTGGGTTTGGGTTTTTTTGGTCTCAAGCGATAACGTGTGACTAGTAGTGTGGCTCGCCAGTCTTTGAAATGTAAAGTTGCAAACTCAAAAAACTAGAATTTCACTGTAAGACAATATTCTCATTAAAAAACAAACAAACAAAGAAACAAAAAATAAACCAACCTTAAAATGAGTTAATCTGGCCTATATATATATGATTTGCTAACAGAAAACATAGGTGTGTGTTTCTTTCAGCTCACTTAGGGTTCTTTCTATTGCTGTTCCTGGCTCATTTGTTTACTTTCGCTCCTCTTAGGGTAGAAACACAAAGACCTTCTCATAAGGTCTATTTGCTCATAAACAGACAGCTGGTAGTCCTATGAATCCCCTCTAGTTAAAGCCCTCTCCAGAGTACACACTGTCTGAGCAGGCAAGTTCTCTTTGCAGTGAAATTTGTGGGAAAACTTTGAAATTTATCTAGATTCCACTGTCATCAGTATTCTTAATTTTCCACGACCATTCTATTCAGTGAAGTTCATCATTGGTGGTTCTTTATGAGGGTGTGTTGTGTTTATGCCTGATTTCAGAAGCTTAGAAGAGGTTTTCAGTAGCTGGTTTGGGGGATTTATATTTTTTTTTTCCCTGAGACCAACATTTCTGATCTAACAGCAAAATTTGCTAGTTCTGTAAAATCCACAGACTCTGATATTAATTTTAAAAGTACTGTCAAATAGACTCATGTTTAATTAGATAGCAAGGAAATGGATTTCCAACATGTCATTTGAGTTCTGTAATAATAACTCTTGCAGTGATGTTCAGAACACAGCAGTGCAAGTATGATTAAACTAACCCATAGTTTTTGTACCAAGAAAATGGATTTAGAATTTAAATTTCTAAAATATAGTTCATGTCCAGGAGTTATGGCAGTACAAATACTGAATCATTCAAGGGCTTTGTCATCTTCAATGTGCAAAGTGCAGAAGAGGTTGTCTGAAAGCATAGCATCTTTATCAATTCTGCAATCTTCAGTGGAGTTGTGGCCGGCTGCTGTTTATTTTTGCTTGCATGTGTTTCAGGATATGAATATACCTGAATTCATTCTACCCTATTGCAAAATGTCTTTTTGGGGGGACTATTTTAATGTTTTAAGTAGACATTTCACTATCTTAGTAGAAGGGCTGGAAAAGACTGTACATGTATCTAGTTCTTTCAAAATGAGATGTCATGTTTGCCCTTCTCTAAAAGAACAAGACTCCGACAAAGAGAAGTATTACAAACAGATGTGGCTTGAAACAGTGGCTTTCTGGAGGGGGGGGGAATTGAAATTAATGTATAGCCCACATGCATACTTTTTAGAGTAGCGCAGTGCTCTGGAAGCTAATGAGGAGAGATTTACAGCCCAAAAAAAAGGCCTGCAACTATTGTCTTAGAGCAAACTTACCAATCTGTCCACTCTGAATGTCTAGAGAAGTGAATTTTGAGCCTGTTTGTAATTTCAGAGAGATCTGGCAGCTTTTGTGTGTTGATCAGCAAAATATTATATTTAAGGAATAAAAATTGATTTATCTTTTTAACCTAGTATCTGCTTTGTACATAATTTCCTTTCATTTTCAATGTCCAATTTTGACAATTATGCCTAGGCTGAAATGGTTATTATTAGCAGTGCAGTTCAGAATAGTATCATATATCTATGGAATTTCTTTAAGATTTCTGTTCTGTTCTCAAGTTTGCATACTGTACTTAGAAGAATACGTATTCTATTTTGTCTTCCAAATGAGCTGAACAGACTGATTGTTATTCTGTCCTGCTTTTGTAGAAATGTTTTAAGTGGACAGTCACCTGGTGCTAGTCAGTAGTATCTTCAAGATAAGCCCAAATGAGGAAGCATTCAAAGCATTGCTATATTTTATTTTAAAGGAGACATTACTTTAAGGATGGAATTATATGCAGTATACTAATTTAATGACAGGGACTTCACTCAGTTTTGCATTACTTTTCAACTTTTTTTGACTTAAGTTTTCCCTCTGATGGCATACTATTTATGAGAATTTGATGACTATTTTAAAAACAGGTTTTGATTTCAGAATTTTACTGTTACACGAAAATTGGGAAGTTAAACTCCTTATTCCTAGCTATTGTGCTTGGCACTTTAACACAAATTCTGATGTTGCATTGAAGGCTGGGTTTTAAATGCAATTATTTTTCACAATACTGTAGGTGGGAACCAAATTTACTCCATATATGGTATTTTTATAGATACCTGTGGTGTTACGTAGCCCTGTTTTGCCTTCGTATACACTAATGGGTTATAGTCAGCAGCACTGGAAGCTGCTGACTGTCCTGTGGAAATAGACTGTGCATTCCAGATCATTTAGTTAAAAGGTCTGGCCTTTTCACTCTGTCATATCTCTTTTTATATGAATAGTCTTATGCAGTGTGAGTGATTCTTCTTGGTGCTCCAGATTTCCTCTTCTGATTCTAAACTGGGAAGGCTCTATGGACCCAAAAATTATCGGCAAAAAATTATTTTTCAAGATTCTGTTAGTATACAAAGCTAAATGCTTGGAACTTTGATCCTTAATGAAATGAGGAGTTTTGGAAGAGGAAACAGCAGGAAGAGTGACCAATAAATTATCAAGGTTAAGCCATGTATAGAGGGTAGGATTTTTCAGCGTCTCCTGAGCTAGCTGAGGTGGACTTTTTTAGAAGCGGATGCTGCTGAGGTAAGCAACAGTGAGTGAGACCTAATTATATTAAAAATAAACCTGTTCATATGCCACTCCACTCTAATGCAACATAACTATTATTTATATAGTCTTTGAATCTTGGAGACATTCTGCAAAACCTCTACATTAAAAGAGCTTATATTATTTCTTCCTTTCATATGGTGTTCCAGGAGAAATTAAGTGAGTAGGATTTCTTTAGAAAATGGGCCTACTTCACCAAAAAGTCAAAAAGTTTAAATTCAAACCCTTCTTAACCTTCAATAGGATATTTCCAGAATAGTCTATATACTAGAAATACAATAGGATGGCATTGAACTGTTAGAAACATAGAATTGTAGAATCATAGAATTATTTAGGTTGGAAAAGACCCTTAAGATCATTGTGTCCAGCTGTTAATCTAACACTGCCAAGTCCACCAGTAAACCATGTCCCTAAGCACCTGGTTTTGCTGATCTGGACCTTAATTCTGTGCCAGAAACTAGTTCCTAGAATGTAAATGGCTCTTGACTAATATTCTAAAAACGCTGATATGCAGCAGGCAGAGCACTGGAGCCAAAACCCCAGTGCTAGAGAAAACATGATGGGATAAATATTTCCAAATATGGTGGTGGTTTTTGTTTTGTTTTGTTGGGGGTTTTTTTTGGTTTTTTTTTTTTTACAAATGTATGTACAAATACATTTGTACACCTTTTTTTATATACTGGAGATTAATGTTGCACACTAAATCCATACAAGCCATATCAGAATGTGGAGCACTGTGAAATACATTTAATATGAACATTGTATGGTCTTGATAGATTGTTTTAAATGGTGTTAGATTGCGAAAATTTGTGGTAACGGTGAAGCAGCCAAGGTGGGGCCTCAAAGCTGGGTAACATTTTTGTAGAAGATACTTAGATTGAAGCAAGCCTGTAGTCTGTGAAGCTGCATCATGATTACAGTGGCCCTGAAGATGAAAATATTAGGTGGGGTAGTGCCAACATTCAATATCCTATAGAAAATTCAACTCTCCAAAACGATGTTTCTTCAGCTGAGAAATTCATAATTTTTTTTTTATATAAGGATTGGAGAACATTTACCATCATCTGAAGGAAAATGTAGCTTAAAATATTCAAAGACATGAACTGTAGTATTCTGTTACTGGATTTGGAATATTTGCTATCATTTTCATGAAAATGTTGTATATAAACTGGGTACAATCTTAAAAGGTTTCAGATAAATACCATAAAGCAGGGAACAGTATAACCACTTGACAGAAAAGTAAATGGTTTAAAGGTAATTTCTAAATTGTCAGAGTGAAGCAATGAAAAAGCTGGAACCAAAACTTCAGAATAAAGTGATGCAGAAATATGCAAAGGAGGGGGAAAACAGGTTTTGACAGTAAAATATACCAATATTTTACCATGAAAACTGCAAGAGAAGAGTTGTGTGATGTTTTCACCTCATCCTGTTGTCTTGTTATCCTGTTAAGTCCACGCCAGTGGACTGGCTTTGTTCTATTTTTGTTCCAGTTCTTGGCTGTTTTTTTATTTTTTGAGATGACATGGAAATTGGAAATTCGAAATAGGTTTCTTATGTAAATTTTTAATCAGTCCTATTTAGAAGTCCTTGTCTTTCATTTTCTGTTGAACAAGAATGTACAATTAGGTATACAAAGGTTTCCTATATGTCCTTTTCATTGTGTCAGGTAAATTAATTAGGAAATTATTGAGTAATCCTTCTACAAACCTAAGTAATCATGAATGAACATAGATACTTTGTGTCCACAGAAGCAATTATTTACAACATAGGGATATGCCAATACTGTTTTATCACACCTCTTCTGCTACTTACTTCAGTGTGCTCAGGAATGATTACAGCATTGAATTTAATACTGCCTCAGAAAGAATCTGAATCTTCAGAAGAATTGTGCATAAAATGGAACTAGCAATATGCAATGTACTGCATCCCAGAAATTTAACTGTGTAATGTTTTGAGAAGAAGAGTTGATTCACCAGGTTAGACTAAACTGTCTGGGAAATAACATTTGCTGAGCAAAATTACAATTACGTCTTCAGCTATAAACAGTCAAAGTCAGTGATAAGTGCAAAATACAGTAAGTGTCCACAGCTATTAACTATATATTAGCTCAGGTAATGTGTGGGCAGAAATCATTCCAATGACAATGTTGGCTTCAAACCAATCATAAACTCAGCTGAAAATTGTTTATTATTACTGTGCCCATCTGTAGAGACATTTCAGGTGGTTATATTGCTACAAGAAAATGTCAGTAACTGTTTCCTGCTACCCTTTGAATAGAAAGCACTCTTGCCCAATATGAGAACAACACCTGAACTTTTAATTACATCTTCATTTTTAAGTTAATGATGAAGTTGCCCTTGCACCCAAATTGCACAAGGATGATAATTTCCTTAATTTAGGCAAAAACATTTTTGGGATAACTTCCTTTGAAAAAAGTAATTTTTTTTTTATTTTAGTGTTAGTCCTTTTCCTGATACTATGGATCGTACATGTAACTTTTAGCATTTTTTTTCATTTCTTTAACCGAGTTTTTTTTGTTGTTGGTTTGGTGTTTTGTTTTTTGGTTGGGTTTTTTTTTTTTTTTCTGTTTCCCCTTTACTAAGCAAACAAATTTAGTTGCTGTTGGCAAGATAAAGCACTTCAAATTTGGCTGCGGAACTGACTCCCCTCTTCCCTGAAATGTTGACACATCAAAATACATTGCAAATATTTACTGCCACAGAACTAGTTATTCTATATGACTGTAAAAATTGGTGATTGTGTCTATGACACCTAAAGCTCTATTAGAAAACTGGAATGGAATAGGAAATAAAAAAGTATTTGGAAGCTGTGACAAAGTTGTATCAAATATTTGACTCTGGTTTCATAACCGCATTTTGTGCCTTATTAAACTTAGGTAGATTTTGCTCTGCCAGTTTTTTTTGTACCATAAACAGCAGTTCACTAGTAGACACAATGGACCAGTTTTCAAAATTGTCTATCTAAAGTACACATACAAAAGTGCTCTTAAGTGCGAAGACCAAAATGTGTTTCCCATTATAAACCTACTTTTTATTGCCATACCACATTCCATTAGCAGATATCACCATACTTTGCAGCTACTGATGATTTGAGTCCCCCAGTGAAGAAATGTTGCTATTCCTGTTTAACAGCACATGAAAAAGAGAGTAAATGTGACAGAGGTTACCTGCCCTCTAATGACAGCGTAGGAGTTGGAACGGTGAATCAACTAGGGAGGAAAGTGTGTGGTTTGAAGCACTTTTCTTTTTATTGATACTGATATTCAGCAGCTTTCTCATTGCCAGTTAGCTGGACACACCAGGGAAATTGCCCATTCAAAGTTGTTTCTACTTTAAAACAAATTATCTCCGCAAGTCCATTGTAACCAAACTTGCTCCCTTTCCTTACTTGCTCTATTCACAGTATTGCCAAACTCTGTAACCCTTTTGAGAAAATTGTTTCCAGGCTATGTTTCTGCCTTAGCAAGCTTGGAAGTCTGGGAAGTTTTTCCCATCTGTGTTTGTATTATGCAGTATGTTGTGTAGCATCAGGGAAGGTGGAAAGTCAGTGTTTCCTCCTACTGCCTTCCAAAATTGTTACTGAATTTAAATCAACCTTCCCAACCTTCCCTCCACAATAATTTGGACTTTTTCTGATGCTAACATATTCAAATAGCTATTCCACTGAGCACTGATACTTCTTTCTTTTAGACTTTAAAGACAACATACTAACAACGGCAGCATGCTTTTTTTTTTTTTTTTTTTTCTGCTAGGCCTTTGAGAATGAACTGAAAAACCAGTGAAATTACTGTGTACCTGAAACCTCCTTCCCACTTATAACTGTATCCTTGGAGAGTAAAGTGGACCCCAGCCACCAAGCCTAGTACCAAGGCAAAACCTTGTAAAAATTGTGAGGACAAGCTAGGAGCCATCTTCCTTCCTTATTCCCTTTTCTTTCACCCACCTAAAGAAGGAAAAGGCAAACATAGCTTTATCATTAAAATATTGGATGAATATCCTATCTGATTGGCAAGAGTGGCATCCTAATTTATAAACTTTTGAATGGAACCATAACGCTCTTTAATACTTCGTCATTTCATACGCAGTGATTGTACAATGCACTACTTCATTGTACCTTACTTCTCTGATTTTTACCAGTCATTAATATTCAGGGCACTTAATACTCCTTTTCTACACTCCTCAAAATAACTGATTCCTTGATATGGCAAACACCCTTTCCAATATGATAAATGCAATGCTATATAAGTTCCTCTGAAATTATAAGTGGAATTTTTATCTAATTAAAATGTTACACCAGCGTCAGACACAGTGGGCCCTAGAATGATGTTTTTAGGCCTAAACATCTCAACGTTTTTCTAAAAAATTATTATTAAACAATGAAATGCTTTGTAGTGAATGATACTGCTGATTATATATTGTATGCTAAAATTTATAAGAAACTAGGATATCTTTTTATCATCAGCCTGTTTGAATAGTTCCTCCTTACATATAAAAATGTAGAACTCTTTTATAATTTCACGTGCAAAAGAGATCCATTGGGTATGGATTTGTTCCCCAAAACTATTTGAGTAAGGGTACATGGATTCCCCTAGAGAAAGCAGGTTTAAACCTCAGATTTTTCTATACATGAGTGCACACATCTTCTAGTGTTCAGAGAGAATATGTTCAAAGAGATATTAAAAGAGAGTATTGATGGGGTATTTCAATCAGTGAGAAAGGGAAAAAATTAAAGGGAATCTCTACTAATTCACAGTACAAAAATTCCTTTTGCTAGAGAGACTTATTTTGCCAACAAAGGATATATTCAATCTGCATCCTTAAGATGCCTTTTGTATACTGAAGAAAATGTAAGTAATTTGCTTCAGCGTAGTATATGTGTTACTTATTGATTAGGGCTAAAAACCAGAATTGATTTGGGAAAATGACGAAAACATATAATATGATAGTTTAAATTGGCATTTGATATACTACTTTGGTTCAAACAAATACTTGCCACTGTTGTGGATTAGAAGGGTATTAAAGATTTATCACATCAGGAATATAAATTCAGCAATTAATAACAAAAAAATCTTCACAGCTATGGTAGTACCATGAAATACTAAAGCTGATTAGCAGAATATGAATTTACTCAACTGCTTGTTTGAGGCACTTGTTATTTGACCTTATGTTTGTGTGTTACACATTTTCTTTCAATACATTTACTGTCATGTTATACAAAAATGCAGTCATATAAACACGCAACTGCATAAAACTATCACAAAATGGTTATCTAACAAAATGATTAAGTGTTCTGATATGTCCAAGGATATCTATGGTGTTTTGGAAAGGAATGGAGATAAAAATGAAATTTGCAAATGCTGTGACAGTCTGACTGTAAATCAGATAGTTACTTTCACAGCAAGTATGAGTAAATTCTCAGGAGGTGGAATTATTGGTGCCAGGAAACATTATTCATTCTCTTCCATGGCCATCTTTACTTTGTAGTACATGCAAGGCCATTATTATTTTTTAAGTGTCTTCTCCAGTGGTATTCAGAGCTTGCTTAAAGAAAGTCTCTGGACTACTGTAGCATTAAATTAATATGTAATAATGAACATTAACCATTTGGGATCCATATGTCTGTATAGTAAATCAAAGAATGCTGTCAGTAATTTGGTTCGCGTAATTAGCTCATACGGATAGATGACTATGCAGTCAGACATGTTGCATCCAGAAGCCATTCATTTGTGGGGCTATGGATGTTAGAAACAAAATTAAAACAAAAAATTATATTCAATTAAGTCTAAAAGAGTCAGTGACACAGGCTATCTTAATAACTCTGTCACTGTATGTAGAGGATGTCATTAATATTATTCACAGAAGAATTTCCACAGAATAACTGAAAATATCCCTTCCTCCCCAGAAGAGAAAGAAGGTCTGCCTTAGACCTGGAGATATCAAGGCAGCTTATTTGGAAGATTATTCAAGAGAAATTTCAAGGATTTTTATTTATTTTATTTTTTTTTTAATCTCATCTCTCAATTACTTCATTTGCACATTTTTTTTCGCTCTTTTTTTTTCCACTCTTGCTAATCATTGTCATGTACTTTCTTACAGTCTGTGGCCACTAAATCCCCTGAACAGCAGAGTACTGTTCATAATTCTTATTGGCAAAGGGATAATTGACTTCATAGCAGAATTTTCCAACAGGATACTTCTTTCTGTGGCAGAGAGGTAGGCAATGAAGGAACACAGTGTGCTGAACAGAGGGAACTGAAGGACCAGATGAAATTCTGCAGTGCTAGTCTAGTCATCTTCACTGATGGGCTATGCAGTCATCCATGAGAATATTTATTATAGGGAACTGAAGTATCATGAAAAGCAGTTGCTTTCCAGGCTTACTCACTCTTTCTGCAGCTTTTCATCCAGTTTTTCTCTATCTGTGGCTTCCTATTTCCTCGGTTTAAATGTTGCCCATCTCACTTCCCTTCTAAAACTGACACATCATATTGTATGTATGACCATCTATTTATTTATTTTCCTGCCATGTACCAAATTTTCATTTCAATTCTTACATCATTCATGAGGGAGACATTCTCTGCAGATTCTTTCCTAATTTGCTTTTATTTTCTACTGAACAATTGAGTCTGTACAGCCTTAAAGCCCCATACAGTTTTGTCATTTGAAAAAAAAAACCTGACAAAACTGAACCCAAGTGTTTATCCTTGACTAACGGATATTTCAAACTTACGTGCAATTTAAATGAATTTACAGTTGCAGCTGTGTTGTTTCATCATTTCTAAACAATGACACAAAGAAATTCAGTGAACATACTGTCTGTTCTGTCATTAGGGCTCACCAAAATGTATGTGGCAAATAAACTTCTCTACTAAGAAAGAGATTTTTCACCATCAACCCCATGAGCTTCAAAATATTATATTGCACATTTCATAATGCAAAATCTGATTTAAATCTTAGTGTACATTCATTCACGTCTCCCACTTGTGATACAATATATCTTAAGTGATAAAAAATTTAAATGAAAAAAAAAGCTTGACATAGTTATTAAATTGCAAAGAATGTGATAGATGGTAAAGGGTCATAAGAATTATCAGCTTGCATGGCTCAAAGAGTTGTGTTGTAATAAGAGTTTTGTTCACCATCATTCTATTTTTATGCTGGTGATCTAGTTTTGTGATACTTTTAACAAGCTCCTCTCAAGAGAATTAATCTCTGTTTGCTTGTTATATATGCATATTTTCTATTTATCTCATCATGTTTGTGAGCTCAGGTTTCATAATTTTTAAAATGTTACAGTTTGCTAATCACAGAATCATAGAATCATTTAGGTTGGAAAAGACCCTTAAGATCATCGAGTCCAACCATTAACCTAACACTGCCAAGTCCACCCCTAAACCATGTCCCTAAGCACCAGGTCTACACAGCTTTTAAATACCTCCAGGGATGGTGACTCAACCACTTCCCTGGGCAGCCTCTTCCAATGACTGATAACCCTTTCAGTGAAGAAATTTTTCCTAATATCCAGTCTAAACCTCCCCTGGCACAACTTGAGACCATTTCCTCTTGTCCTATCACTTGTTACTTGGGAGAAGAGACCAACACCCACCTTGCTACAACCTTTCAGGTAGCTGCGGAGTTGTATGTTTAGCTAACATACCACGAGGATAGGAGATGCAATGGGAAGTATTTAAGAAAATATGGTGTGCTTAACCATGAGGATAGGGAATCTTCCAAATCCTAAGCAGCATTTGGAAAAGTATGAAGTGTATTCCTAACTGCAACAGGAGGAAGAGGAGAGATTTAACAGTCTTCTAGAAACAGTGTCTCCTAAAGTGTCTTAGTAATAGTTCGTTATTAACATCTTATTTTACCACCTGGCATTCTTGTATTTTTCAGTCAGGCATTAAAGTTCCTTTGTTGTTAGATTTGAATTAAGACTGAAGAAGGGATAGAAGAAAACTACAAAATGGTCCCATTTTCCAGATTAAACCCAGGTATAACAAAACTAACTATAGTTAAGTAAAAGGAAAAAGTAAGCATAAAATGGTCACTTGGATTGTTTTACATAGCCAACTGTTAGATGCTTGCCTTCACATCAGTTGTTCTGTATGCATGTTATTTTGTGTGCTTTATTAATTACTTTGAAGGACATTTTAATCTAAGGTGCTATTAATTTTTCTTTAGTGTGATTTGGGGGAAGGGGAATGCTTGTGTTTGTTTTTTATCAGACTAATGTCTTTCATCTACAGTTTGCTACAGATGGGAGATTAATCCATTAATCCCTACAATTCTCCCTTGTGACTTACAGAAGTGTCTCTACTATCCAACCTGCAGACCTATGCAGTAAAAAATCTTCAAACATTTGCTAGTTGTTATTTATGAGTATCCTGTTCTCTGAACCTCTTACTTTACAACATTAGAAACTGCTCTGGTATTTTTTGTTAAAGCAGATCACTTACTTTGATAATATCTTTCTGTTGCCTTATGGACTTTCTTATTAGGAGTTCCAGTATGGAGAATACTGAAATAAATGAAGATTTTATGTGAATGGATGTTCTGAATTTTCAGTGTAGATTTTTTAGAACTGTGTATTTGTTTTTCAGTATTTGACAGTTTCAGATTTAGGTTTGGTTTTGATTTTCCTCTGCAAAGGAAAAAGTACAGTTATCTCTACAGATTTAATTTTTTTTAATTTCTCCGTTTATCTGGTTTTATGTTTGTATCAGTCATTTTATCAAAGACTAATGCAAGTTGACACGAAATACTTAACAAAAGGAATGATTTGTGTCATATAATAGTGAAATGAAACAATTGCCAGAAAAAAAGGTGATGTAAGAATGAGTAAAGATACCTTCTATATATTTCTTGATATTTTTTCCAAGTGTTGACCTAATAACTAACAAAATATATTTCAAAATACCTCAGAAGCTACAAAGATACTAATTTTCCTAGGCAAGTCTATGTATAGAAACCTATGTGGATGGTTCAAGACAGGTTACACTACTAGAGTTTTAAAATCATGTTACTAGACTAAGCTGGGAAGAAGATAAAATGAAAAGAGAAAAAGTGGCCAAAACTGCATAAAACCCTCTTTCTCACTGTGAAGGCAACTTACAGGCAAAGAGGGGCCTACAAGAGGGCTCAATAAATTTTGTCAGGGGGTCGGGAGGTTTTGTTTATTTGTTTGTTTGGTTGGGTTTTTTTATCTGAAGCAACATAGAATTATGTCAAAATAGAAGAGGAAATTAATACAATGACAAAGCAGGGGAGGGGAAAGGAAAAAACTACTTTCTGGTAAGATTGAAAACTAATGTGATTTAGCTGGAAGACTTATGAATGAAAGTCAATGCCATTTTTCAAGCATTTCAAGGCATGATGATTAAAAAGTGAGGAGAGTAGTGAGGACAGTTTTGCAATTACTTAAATTTTAATTACCATTAACATTATTCAACACTGCAAATGAAAAAAATAAGCTCAATATTTGCATTTTTTTTTTGTTTTTTTCTGTTGGCAAAATCTATTATAGGTAGAAAAATCTCCTCACTGAAGATGTGGGAATACCTTCATTTGATTCATTTCATAAAATGCTTGGAACTAAAGTGTGAAGAACGAATCTGTATTGAAAGAGGATGTAAGCATCTAATAAATCTTATTTTTATTCTGACCACAGAATAAAATGGTCATCTTATGAAAATACAGGCCAAGACATTCAAACACCATTTTTCTTGATTAAAAGATTTAGCCCATTAATCATGTTAAGAGAGAAAAACCTCATTATTTTCCTGTTTGAATTTTCCTGAAATTGTCACTGTAGTTTTCATCTATAGCTGAACATGGTTTTTAAGATTTAGGGGAGCTTGGTTTTCCTGTGACAGCTGCAGTCATTTTAATGCACAATGTCATGAAAGGACAGCACAATGAAAATATAAAAAGCCAAGCTTGTTGCATATGTATGGCTTGTGAGTAGCTGAAACTAAATTTTGTCGATTTGTGAAGTCTAAAATACAGTTGGGATTACATCAGATTTACCCTTCAACTATTGTAAGGAAAGAGAAATACATGTTAAATGAAATATTCTTTAAGAAACTTCATCTCTCTACTCCCCCTTTAAAGCTATTTTTTCTCAGTGTCCTACTTTTTAGCTGCAGTTTACAGTAACTGAGCCATGATATTTAATTCCTATAAAATGTCGCAAATGGTGTCGTTCATTAACTTTGACAAAAAGGCTGGCATTGATTTGAACCAATGGATTCAGTTGTGTCCACGCTACCTCAGTAGATTGAATCACAATTGTTTTAGTGTATTCTCAAAAAAATAAACATTTTGAAGATTTTTTTGACTTTGTGAATATTTGCTAGGTAAACTTTGTGCAAGGAAGAAAGCTTCTTTCTTTAGTAGATAATTTCATCAAATAAAAATCAATTTCTGTTCCCTTTTATTTTCTGATATTTGCATTTGGCAACAGCTAAGTATTATAATTTAGAATAAATTGTGCACATTCTGGTAAAGTAGTTGCATTAGCCTTAAATGTGAAAAGTGTTACAAATTGTTGTATTGCAAGAGTTTCCAATACATAAAAACAACCAGGAAACTAAAACTAAACAAAAGCCTCTATTTTCTGATTGTCCTAACTCAGTTAGGAAGCAAAGGGGGGGAAAAAAAAAAAAAAAAAGAAAAAAAAGGAAGGTCAGCAGACAAAAATAGCATATGGAAATGATCTGCAACACTGAGAATATCGCTCTGTTAAATATCAGTGCCTAGAGCTTACATCCCACAGTAAGATCTGGACATATGTGGGTGTTTGTTATATATGTTGCGATCTAGCTCAAAGCTGATTTTCAAAGGGAGGCAGCAATTTCACTTATGGAAATACAAGAGAGCATCAGCATTCATTGACAACAGGCTTTTGAACTTGCTCCAGCGACAGTTATAAAGCCTTGCAATTTACAGCCGAAGTTTTTGGCTTAGTCCTTCATCCCTGACCATTTCTTTTCCTCTGTGAATTTGTGAGAGAAAGGGATAAAGGCAAAAAAAGGGTTATCTTTGCAGACTTTTTGCTCTCCTCTTCTACGTAAGCCAATGGTTCAGAGGACTCCATATTTCTCTGGGAGCTGATCTTTTTATTCTTTCATTTGCATGGAACTATAGCCATAGCTGCAACAATGTCATTTATAATCTCAAAGGGCAGTGCTAAACTTTAGTATAATGGAAATAACTTTACCTAGCTGAAACTGTAAGTGAAGTAAGACATCCACTGGACTAATTTAGTCCAAAAGGAAAACTTACCAATACCTTATATGTAACCAGCCAAATCCAGTTTGATAGATCCTTTAATTACAATAGAAGGCAGGGGGGCCTGGGCAACTAAAAAGGAAAAGACACAATCACAAACATATGCAAAGTGGTGACATGATTGATAGAGCTAATCAGCTGGATCAGTCAGCCCCAGCCCAGAAGAGAAAAAAAGTGGGTATGTCTCCAATTTTGCGAGTTCTTTCTTACATATTCTTTCCTCCTGCAAGCCCTCCCTCCCATACTTATTTTTTTCGTCGTACAAAAGTGGACTCTGATGTTACTTGCCATCTGCTCTGAGTCGTTTAGTAGTGGAAGAGATATCATTACAATAAGACATTTGGTTTGACATTTTTGGGACAGATTTTGGCTTATAATATAAACTCAGTAAAGGTTCTAGTATGTCTGACTCACCTCTGTATCTGACCAAGCTCTATGTCTGACTGTGGCAAAACGAGATACTCCTTAGGTAATGCCTGATCACTATCTGTAGTCCATACACCTTCTACTGCCACAACACCCACGGGATTTCATTAGACTTGTTAGAGGGATATCTTTGCCTGTTTTATTTAACATCTATTTACAGACCTCTTGTCCATGAATTTCCCGTCTTTTTAAACCTGCTGATACTATCTGTGTACACAACTTCTTACGGCAACAGATTATAGAAGGGCACTGCCTGCAGTGGCAGGGCTGCTGTAGAGAGTGAAAGGATTCAGCAAAGATAAGTTTATCCATTGATATTCCAGGTGCATCAAAGTAGTAAAAACCTGAAGAAGTTTTTTCTGATGTTACAGTTACATTGCATTCTGCACCACCATGGTAGCTGGAGCACTGTGCATCTTTTAAATTTCAAATCACTCTGCCTCTATCAGGATTTCCTGAACAACTGCTTTTGATGAAATGTTCATCTATGCCATCTGACAGCGTTTGATCCTTTAAAAGCTATAATCTGATCTGCAGCAGTAAACTCTATATGCCAAGGCAAATACTGGCGTGCCTGACTTGGTATGAGAGAATCCATCAGGCTTGTCCAAAATAAATTGCAGGAAACCAAAATATAGTCTGAGGGTTTTTTTTTTTTGAGGCATCCGCAAAATGTTTTTTCTCATCCACCTTTTCCACGTCTTGAATGTCCAGGAACAAAACTTGATTAGTAGAGCATCCCCAAAAGGTCTCTAGAAATCTATCTTCAATGAAATCTTGAAGAAATTAATGTTTTGTTTTCTTGAGGAACAAGGAGATTACACTGACAAATTTGGGTAAATTTTTTGATACTGAATTATTTTTTAATTTCTAGAGATCTATTCATTGGCATGCAAAGCTTTTAAGTGTTGAAGTATCTTAAGATAAATTTTGAATTTATGTAGAAATAATGGTATAAGAGTCTTCATAAAAGCCTAGAAATGAGGAGCCATATTCTTCAAGTGTTGATGTAACAGCAGTTTACTGGTATCACAAGTCCTGTTGATTTAAGCACTTTTTACAGTACATATCTTTTTATCAGAGACATGTAAAAGCTCTTCCTTATTTGGTAAGATGCTTTAAAACAAAGGAGTAAACCTATTTCATCAGCAGGGGTTTTTTTTTATATTTTCAATGTTTAAAGTAATGGTGAAATTGCACGTAGCTGAAGACATATAACTTTTGCTGTTGAATATCTTCCAAGTGTGTATGAGCTTCACATCAGGTTCTAAAATTGCATACATCAGCATGCAATTGTTAATAAAGAAAGTGGCAAATAATTATTGGAATGGGAACCTGACTACTTTGCCTAATTTGCCATTTTTATTTCTCCACTGAATTCTTGTCATTTTCTTTTTCTTTTTTCTTTTCTTTTCTTCCAGACTGGTAAAATTAACCATTTTTCCACCAGTTGCTGTGTTTACTATTGAGAAACTTGGCTTTCTTTTTTTAGCTTTGTTATAATTCAGACAAATGTTTTTCCTACCTTTAGGGTCTAAAGACCTGTAACAGCCAAGGCAGGAAAAATGACAAGCAAAGATTTCTGTTGGAGAGTTTGTATAGAGCACTTATAATAGTTCAGTTTTACATTTGCATAAATAGCTTTATTTTGACCTTAAAGAGAACATTTCAAATGTAGACATAGCATTCATGCTAATACATATCCTGATTGCCTTTGGGCAATTTTTTTGCAGGTTTAAGTTTTCCTTTATATGTAAAACTTATAGTTTTGGCCTTTTTTCTGTCAAATCAATGACTCAGCAATGGCAGAACACAGGACCACCTTTGTAGCATGAGGATATTTCCATCTACATTTTTTAATAAATAAACTATAGAACTTTACCTCTGAAATGAACAACTGGAGGAGAAAGCTTTGGCATAAGGTGCCATGTTCCCTTGAAAAAATCTAGATTTAGTACTCCTTTATAGGACCCTCATTAAAATTTGCAGGTTGCACTCTACATTGATCTGCAGTTCTGGGAAGATTACTTATGGCTGAAATTGCTTCTACAGCACGTGTAAACTCTAGAGAAAATTTTCTGAACGTTATCCCTAAACAGTAATCACAGGCTTTCTAGAACAGCTTTTTTTCCTCTTCATTCCTCACCCTCCTTTTTTTTTTTTTTTTTTTTTTTTTTGTTAATATACACTTACCAAATTTGTCATCAAATTTGTGTCAACTTGTCTGAATGTTTTGGGTTTTTCATGTTTTTCTTTCTTCCTTTTTTTTTTTTTTAACCAACATAGTGAAATAAAACACTATTTATTTCCATGGAACAGAAATATGTCTGATTTGTGAGTATCTCTACAAAAGGTAATCTGTTGTTTAGCCAACACAGTGAAAGTAAATTTCACAGAGATTAGTACACAGAGGTAGGAGACTTCATGTTGGGAATGTAATTGTTAGCTTTTATTTCTATCCAGCTGTCAATTGAAAAACTACTTCCTGTTTTCTAAAGATATGGCCATAGACAAAAGTATTTTTCAATAACTAGTGATGAGAATAAGTCTGATTTCTCCTGTTCTTGCTAAAATTATAGTACCTGTAAGTTGAAACATTCTTTCTTGATAGTTTTAATATGTCAAGAGAGGAGAAAGCTGTCATCAGCAATTAATTCTTGCAAATGTCACAAGAATAAAATATATAAACTTGAAGAAAAAAAATTCACAGATTTTTAGCTTTTTAGCTGAAATTGGAATGGTGTGAAGGAGATGCTGAAAGGGTAAAAAGCAGACTCGTAAAGAAAACTGCCTATAAATAGAGGTTGGCCTAATTCTTACTTATTCTATAGTTGGTTTGTACTGCTTCATAAAATCACTTAAAAAAAAAAATCACTCCCTATATCATAGATTAGTCTAAGTAGGAATTTTCTGCTAAAAAGTGAGGGGGGGTGTGATCCTGTCTGAATGCACAGAAACCCACTGGTTCCGCTGGACTTAAGTATTGGGAAAACAATTTTTAATTCCCCGTTTTATTTTCATTTATTTGTTTGAAAGTGAAGCATTTCAATGTGTATTTATGAAAAAGTAGGTTGGTTTATGTTTATGTGAAAATATACAAAGAATACACAGTCAATTTAAAGCCTATGATAGCTGTTTCCCAATGAATTTAAGATCAAACAATACTCTGTGCCTCACGTCAGTGAATTTCCTTGTTCAATTTTCATATGTTGCATCAGAAGGAAAGAGGTTGCCCCAGCTGTGCTGCACTGTCTCCTACACTTACTGGCAAAATAACAGAAAACTTAATACACATACTGAGATTCATTTCCTTCTCCTTAAAATTCTCTTTTGAAATACTACTCAGCTATATACATTCAGAACTTAAAATACATCACATTGTTCCCATTCTGTCTTTAATGGAAATGTAATGCACCACAATCTATTTCTATCTTTGAAAGATATTTCAGACAATTATTTTTGGATTAGATTAATATATTTGTCTTTCTATGGGCAGTACCATAAAAAAAGGGAAAAAGACTCATTTATCCAAGTATGGACAAAGCAATTAAATTTAGTAATATTGATATGAAATAAAGTATAATTTTATATTATTTGTATCAGACAACTGTGATGATGACAGAAAGAAGATTTGTGGACATTATGTGTTACAATAATGAACTAGCTTATTTTATTATTCTTTATATATACAAGGTCTTCTCTTTAAGGTGTTCTCTTTAAGGTGCGAAATTGACCATGTTCAAGGGGCAGTTGTCTCACGTGTTCAGAACTTAATTACCATAGCAGTACTGTTTAAGTAGTTTAATAGCCATATGTGACCTTATAGAGTGAGACCTATTATACCTGAGAGAGCTATTACTTTTCTAGCTTTAAAGATTTTTTTATCATTCCTTTTACCCAATTTTCTGAAGAGAAGAACCTTACACATACACTGTTCTCCCAATCTCCTGAGCCCCCAATAACTTTCAAGCTATGTCAATTTCAATCAAATACAGCAGAAAGTTAGATTCCTCCAGTATTAATTTACAACAGGATCCTAAGGTGTGGTGGAATGAGCAGGGGAGAGATTTGTAATGCTAGCTCCTCCAGAAATTTCCGCAGTGTTCTCTTTGGTGGATACAAGCAGAGCGGTACTTGTGGCCAAGAGAGCAATCTGGCACAGTCCTGGATGCTTCTTGCCCAGTCTTTCCACATCCTCCTTCTGTGATCTCAGAAATGTGACCAGAAGCTACACTTGTGACAGATGTTGTAAGATCGGCATGGTTCTGATATGAAGGTAACAACAGCTGCATGCTAGTTGGGAAATAAACAGATACAGGATCAGGTTTCACTAAAGCCTCTACTCTACTCGCATAAATAATACAAGCCTGGTCACTGGTGATCATTCTTTTGTTTTGGGTCTTTTCTAAGAATTTACTCAAGAATGTATATATATTCTGTATTTATTGTTCTTTTTGCAAAATGATTGTTCAAATTTTAATAGCGAGCAGTTAGGAGCCTAAATTATCTAATGAATTATCTAATATCATGAATAGTAAGCCATGGACTATCGCTTTTATAATCATGCATCCAGGCATTCTCATGGCTTGAGTAACAACACGAAAAGGGTATTTGAGATTAAAGCCCTCATTTACTGGTTTCAGACAGGGCTTCTTTACTAAATCCTAATGAGTATTTGCAACTTTGACAACAACTTGTTTTTTTCTTTTGCACATAACTCTGAGTTATCAACTGAAATACAGAGGATAAAATAACCAGCCTGCTAAATATACTGTTATAAGCAATAAGTACTAGATTATTTCCTTTGAGAAGATTCAGATGTTTTGTTTGAAACAAAGGAATTTGGGTTAGTAATTTATTTGTCATTGTTTCACCTTTCAATATAACTTGTTTAAGTTTTACCTGTTACCTTCTCTAAGCATATTTTAATACTGATTCTGTGTTTGTTTATTGATGCTGAGATCTTGCAGGCATTACAAGGATTTATGGCTTCTGTTTATGATAATATTTTCAACTGTTTAAACTGTCCCTACATTACCTGTTGTATTTCACTCACCACTTTATGAAATAACCCTGGGATATGCTTATTTATTTTACAAAAAAACCCAACAACAACAACAAAACAAAAAAAACCCCAAAAACGCAGAAAGTGGGAATGTAGTTTGCAAATATAGGCTTTTACAACCTGATGTGCACATATAAGTGAATGCTGGAATTTTCACCAGTCTTTTCCCACTGAGGAATCTGTGAGCAATTCCACTGACTTGACTTTGAGTACTTGCAGAAAATGTTCCCAGGCTAGTCTACATGTATAGATTTGAACAGCGAACCCTAGTTCAGACAAATATTAATACACTGAGAATTTTTCTATTGTTAAGGTCCGTATTTTGGGCAAAATATTGGCAAAAAGAGTTGTTTTGTTAGCTCATTTGGGACTGAAAATCACTTCCACACTTTTTATGACACAAGTTAACACATTTGAAACCTTGTCATCTGGTTGCACTACAACCAAGTGAGAACTAGCACAACTGAGCTAATTCATTTGGATAGCAGTGCATATTTTTGCTCCTGAAAATGATGCTTAACAGCCCAGTTCTAAAAGAACCCGCATAAAGGTTAGGGCACTTAACAGGATTCAAATCTCTGAGTTTCTTTCTCTATTATTCTGCTGGAGAAAGAGAGGCAGAAAAAGCCAGACACTTTACTGCAGAAGTCTTGAAATGCAAGCAGATAATTGGAGACATAGAGGAGGAAAACGCTTCCGATCTTTTCTTGTGCAGTCAGGTAAGTGCATCCCTGAATTCAAGATCTGTGAAAGGGGGGAATAATATTACCATGCAAGCTGTAATACAAAGAACTATGAGATTTCAGCTATCAGAAGAGCACAAAGAAATGCTTTGCTCTGCTTTACGCTGCTTTTTCTTTTGACTGATTTTGTGCCATCACAGGTGTCCCACTTAGTCTAAGAACACATGTTTTTCTGTTGTATAAAATGAAGGCATTAATTTTCTTTACCTATCCTAGACAGCAAAATTTAACCAATTGTGGCTAATCAATAGCAGAGCTGTTAGGCAGTCGCACTGTGCAGCCATGGAATAATGATTGTGATGATATGTATATTGCGTACCTTCATCAGATCACTTTTGTCCTTGTTCTAAAGATGAATGTAACACTAGAAGAGCCACTTTAATCCTTTCCCTGTGAGTCACTAGAGGAGTCTATATTTTGTGCTCCCAAAGCATGAGGGACTGTCGAGATTTAAATGCACATGCCAAGACTGAGTCAGTACCCGTTTTTTGTTTGTTTTGATTTTTTTTTTCCTATGAGAAAGGAAATGTGAAATTGAGCTGTGGAAAGGTTATTTTTGCTTACTGCTCTCCAATATCCAGTTTTGCATTCCTGAAGGAGTCAATCACAATTTACCTTGTTGTTTCTTTCAGCGATAACATAATATGTTTGCTAAACATAGTTTGGGTTCTTTATTCTTATTCCCCAAATTTCTGCAGAAATATTTTGAGGTATGCTATTCCTGCTGGGCTCATCTTATGAACTGCATATGTCTTAACACTCAAAGTCAGGGTATTATAGATTTCATATTTCATTTGCCCATTTTCTTCAGTAGATGATGGAATGAAAGGTTTTCTACTAAAACTGTGACTAGTATAGCACGAGGGACACTGCTATGTTACAAGCACTCATATTTTATGCAGTTTATTTAGGTTTAGCATTTTGTGAGGTTTCTCTATGTTCTTTGTGTTTAGGCTCTTAGAGTTACTGCTGCTACAAACTAGAAAAGCAGGCTATTACTCTTGCACTTAACAGATGGCTTACAAATGTCTTAGCCATATAAAAAGTGATTAGCCTTAAGGATGCTTTCTGTGAGAATTATTTCAACATATTTTACCACTCTACCACCTTTTACCATTTCTGTTGAACTTAAGAATTATATTAAGAAGTTTCTCAAGAGCTTTTCCTCTTACTAACGTCATCTAAAATTGCAGATACTGTATAATTTATACAATGAATGACTCTTCTTTTGTCTCATGAGGATCCCAGTTAGAAAAACTGTATAAAGAAAGAAGATACTAGGAGATAAGTAGTCTAGATATACTTACTGCAGAAATCCTACCTTTATTTCTTTGTCTGATAATATGCAGGACATTTCAGAGGAAGGAAGCATTTGAGACATCTTTTCTGTACATTATGCGTTTTCTTTCATGGTGAGAATTGCCATTTTTGCACTTCAGAAAGACATTTTTTATAATTCTGTGATTAAAGTAATTATTTGTGTATTTCTTATTCACATATTTTCTACTTTTTTTGTTAACTCATTTATAATATTTTATTACTGTGTTCTATTTTCCCACTTTGTTTTATTTTACTTTGGTTTTTTTAATGAGGTCAGCTTTTATCTACCAACGATTTCATTGAGCAGTTCTGGCTTATATTGATAAGACTGTTTGTGATACTTTCTGTTAATTATAGCTATGCTAAATCTTCATGAGATTTACACAACTTGGGCAGAGTCATGTATGTCACATGTTTGAATCACTGTTGTTTTTCCAAGTTCACAACAAAAATTAAGTCAGTTACTTAACATTATTAACTTAGGGAAAAAAAATAAATCATGGTATGTTCTTACAGTGTTCCAATACTTCTTGCTGAATAAAAAATAGCAATAAAAGTAAAAATTCTTAATAAAAATTTATTGCTAATTAGCCACTAATTTATGAACAGCCTATCCAGAACAAGTGTATTCTAACCTAGATATTCAGGAGCAGACTGTCATTCCTATTCTGTTGGCCCCTTCCTGTCATTTGTAAAGCAGAAAGAGAAACAGTGACGGCTGAATGTTGAAGAGTAAGGAGCTGCATGCAAGCATAGAAGGACACCTTGTGTAATATCCTAGTAACTGAAAACTCAAGATATCAGACTTAGGCTTAATTTTTTTACCTGAACTGAGCAGAAGTGGGAAGTCCCTATAATCAAATTATCTCAGGATCAGTAGATAAGATATTCTAGAGTTTAAGAGTGATTGAGACTTTAATTTCAGTCTCCGTACTCCTGATGAATTTCTCGGTTGTTTATTTTAGGATAGTCTTAAGGGTTTTTTTTTTTTTTTTTATTTCACCAAAGTCATTGATAACTTATCGTTAAGGCTTGATGAGCAGCAGAGCACCATTTCTTTTGCAGCATTATTTTCAAAGTGCTTGACATTACAATCTCAGGATCCTTTTTTTGGAGACTTTTAATGTAAAATCTATAACATGTAGATTAATTGATTCTGCTTACAGTTTTCCATTTTGTTGTGCTGCTGAAGCTAAGGAAAATATACATATATTTAGGACAACCAGTTCGCTTTCGTAGAAGTAACGGTCAGTGGAAAAGTAGCTATATCTACACTAATTTTGTCTTTTAGATAATTGCCCACTTCTGATTCACTCAATGGGCTTACAATGTTCAAATAATTCATAGTGGCAGAAGAAGAATTTTAATAATTATAATTTTTCAACTCTTCATCATTTTCCCCTCAGCAAGAAAGAGGGCTGTTAGTTTTGAATGATTGCTGTGATTTTTACCTACTTGGTTCTCTTAACCTCTTATTGTTCTTTGCATTTATAGTTAGTTGATTACTTTAAGGTTCATCCTTGAGTGTCAAGACTTTGCAGGAAAAAAACAAACTCCAGTCCATCACTTATGTCTTCTCCTTAATTTTGGTTCTAGGATTTCCACTTAATCCCAAAACCTACACATCTTTGTGTTCACACATTCAGAAGCACTATATATTAATATAATTTGAAATAAGATTTGTTCAAAGTGTACGCATGTGTGTTGGTGTATTTTTCTAATAATCCATATTGTGTGTTATCTTCCCTGCCCTCCCTCCTACCCCTTTTACTTAAAATTTCATTGTTTTGTGAAAGCAGTTATCATGGGATATAGTTGTGAGCAGATACCATCATATGTGTGCTTATTATTATGATACTGTTAATAATGGTAACTTCACAGCTGAGACTGAACATTCTTTGAATGTTTTTCATTTCAAACATTATTGAGACTTAAACAGGGAAAGCATCAAAAATGTAGGGCTTGGATTAAATTAGGAAAAGCAATCAAAAGTCCTGAGCATGGGGGGTTTTATTATTATTATTATTGTTATTATTATTATTATTATTATTAATTTTCCAAAGCCTTAGCAGCTATGAAGTTACATTTCACATTTTCAATGGATCTTCATTTTCACATTTCAAAGGCTTTTAATTCTGGTGCTGAATGAAAAGTCATATGAATATAAGTAGTGATCCAAATATTACAAAACAATGTTTGCACAATTTAATTCTCAACAGTTCCTGAAATATAGCAACTAGGATACAATTCATAGTGACCACTAATAATGCTTTATATTAAGTGTGAGTTCTCTTAGTTAATATTTTAGCCAAAGATTTACCCATTAATTTAGCTAAATTTATGAAATAATATTTGTTAATTACAAATATTCAGACAGTCAATAAGAATTCAAAGTTGTTCATCTTTATTTGAGGTTAGTATGATGTGTGTATATATGCAGTGTTGGGGTCAGGCATATAAGGCTGACGTCCTTTTATTATGTGGCAAGCATTAATCCTTATAACATTTTCAGTTTTGATTCTTGTTTGGACAGTTTTCCGATTACCAATACTATGACATAGGTGGTATCCCTAAACATAGTGTCAGAAATATCAGAATAAATTTGATGTCTTTACAATTAATATGTACAAATACTTATTGATAGGCAAGGTACTGGTTAACAGCTTAGCGATAGGGATTGGAGCAAACTGGAATAGTCAGTTCTTGTAGAACATCAGCATTTTAGGTCATTGCCACAAGCAAAGACTGTAGATATATGCCCCCATTTTAATTTCCTTTTCTACCTAGTGTTCTGCCTAAAAATATTTGCCAGCATTACAGTCAGCGAAGACCACATGATTAAGTCCTTTAAACAGTTGAGCTGCACACAAATGCCAGCAGTTTGTTATCTATAAGAAACATAATTCTTGCTTTTGTGAAAAAAATCAATCTTCACCCCTGCATCACCACACAGAATTATTTTAAGCTGACCCATTTTCATGTTTGGTTAATATAACGCTTTGTGAAAACAATAAATTAAACGTGTAAGCACAAGTAAAAGAAAAATAGCATTTATTCAGAAATACAGACCATGTAGCTCTATGCGAGACAATGGTTTGTCTGCCACCATGGGACCTGAAGGAATATGTGGAAGTTATTGAAAAAATATTCTTGCAAACTTTAGTTTGAGCAATATTTATAATGCCATAAAATGAAATCAGTAGAGCTGTTTGAATAACACCCACTCTAAACATTAGTAATATAATAAACATAATATTTTTAGTCCACCTTTGAGCAGATTGTTCAAGAGATTAGAAATTAGAGAATAGCAATGTTTATATTGTTTCGAGTTTGTTTTTTACTAACTCTTTGAAGTATTATCTTTTCATTTGTACTTCAGATGATATACTGTTGTATGGCTATACTTCTGGTAGATTAGTAATCAGCTTTCTCAACTTCCTAGTGTAGAGATACTCATAAATGCCACATGATACAGATTTTATTTAATTTAATTGGAAATAGGAAAAAAAAAAAGAAAGAAACTTTGGCAGAATCTCTGTAAGGCATATTGTATGTTTTGCAATATGGAGATCTCTTGCTTTTGTGGCCTATACCATGTAGTATCTACTAAAGTTCAGGGTATGGACAAACTTCTGTTATGCAGTTGTGGTCAGGGTAAGTTGAGATTTTTTCGCAAAAATCATCATCTTTGTGCATTGCTGAGTCACGAAAGCAATCCCTGTGCTAGGCAATGCACCTGCAACCATGCCTGGCAGTCAGCCAGCCTTCTAATTTTGCAGGAGGTATAAGACTTCTGTGACGTGATCCCCTCTGTAGTGAGTCACACCACACTATCCCGTTCTCTGTATGGTGTTTATCACAGACTGATTATCCCTTATGTATTTTATCCTATATAATAATCAGAACATCAGTGCCAGAATCAAAACAGATAGTGTTCACATGATTGGTTGTTAGTTTTAATATTTCATCTCAGTGATTCTCACTAAAAAAAGAAAAAAAGTAGAAAAACCTACAAGTATACCTGATCTACAGATTGTACATACACCAACAAGTAACTGACATTGGTCTGTCTTCATCTCCAAGATGCAATATATGAACAAATCTCCTCTTCTTTAGCACTCTAATGATAAAATCCATAGTTTAACTTGAAGCATGAAGTCTAGGGGTTTTTTTGTGTGTGACAGGAAGAGCATGCATGCTCTCCTATTTAATGTAACAATTTTAATAGTATTACTAGGAGCAGAATGATAACAATGGTAGACAAAGTGTGTATGGTTTTGTTTTGTAATGTTCAGTCACATTTTAACCACTACATTTACTCTAACTGAGATTACAGGATCTTCAGATAACTTCCACTGCAATTAATTCTTACTTACGTCATAAATTCATTTTATTTTCCATATCTTATTCTAGAATACAAATTGTCTAGTGTAGTAATTTGCCACTTGAGGGTGGCAAGAGCAGAAGACACATGAGTCAAAATTTTTATACTTTTGGCTCCCTTCAGGCATATTTTTTTCCCTTCCTTTTCTCCTCAAATTAAAGCTAAGGTATCCTGGAAGCAGAGTGGTCTATGAGAAGGATAAATCCTAAAAACAGATTTGAAAATATCTCACAAAACTTTTCTTCCTTTTATTGAAATTCAAGTCAGACCTTCAAAATAATCTAGACTCAGAACAGCCAAATACCAAATACACAGATCAAAGATAATCCATACATTTTTTTTATAACCAGTTAATAAGAGTTTCTTTATCTTGACTATACTCTTTAATTGCCTAGTTATCATGAACATATCTTTTGGGTTTCTTAATGTAGTCTTGAGCACTTTCTCCACAAGAGCATATGTATTTCAATATGTTCTTATATATATTCATTTATGTTAACACTTTTTTCATAAATGCTAGTTCTGTTTTAAGCATTACATATTTGTGCTATATTTATTTAGGAAAAGTTGTAGCTATTTTGTTTATCCAATTCTAACATTATTCAGCACTCAGTAAAGTAGAAAATGGAGATATGCTACAGTCATACTTCTGTCACTCTACCTTACTCCTTGGCAGAGCTGTATTTCTTAGGAATATTATTCAATTACTGAGATACCTTCAGGTGAAGCACTGCACTCAGGTAGGGAAATCTCTTGTAAAAATAAAACAAACAAGCAAACAAAAATCAGCAACTTCTAGGATTGCAATTTAGTAAATAAACAAAGGTAAAAGCTGGAGGACAGCTTAACAGTTAATGAAAAAAACCGTCTGATGCGATGAAGACTGTTATTCTTCCTCATGACTAGGTCTACTCCTCTGCTGTTACCTTTCACTTTGTTTCTTCCTTGAATTAAATAAGCATGCCCAGATCAGCTGGTGTTGCTGCATAGAAGCATTCACAGTATTTGGCAAGAAGCTAAATGTTTTAACTTGATTTCCTTTCTGATTGGCAAAGACTATTTGTCCTACAGAACATCTGCAGAGGAAGGCTGAGTGTGAGTGACTAGGAACAGTTTTTATAAGAATTTATTTTGTGAAATCACCAGTGACTTTTGGAGACATGCATTTTGCTAGGTCAAGTCTTGTTTTCAAATATAATCTATATAGAATAGAGTAAGCAGTTAGAACTCTTCCAGAAGATTAATTTCAATTCTGTTTTTCATTTGTAAGCCACTGTCCTAACACAGCCATTCTTATTTTTCTCCTACAAAAATATGATCTGAATGGTATGACTTCATTTTGTTCTTGACTCATAGATTTTATGAGATCCAATAATTTCTCCTAAAGTCCAGATATGTAGAATACGCTGAGAAAATGATACTTCAGTGTTTCTTTAAAATAAAAAAAAATTAGAATGGCTGAGGAACAAGGATGAAAACATTTGGCTCTAAAAGACTAGAAGAAAAAGCAGATATCATGCAGCACATGCTTGATACAGAGTGAAGAATTGCTTTGATATTTAGAAAGTCATGCTCAATGTTTTCACTGTATTAGCTATTATTTTCAAACATCTAGCGTGATATATGCAATGTGAAAATATAGTGCAGTATAAAGATTTCTCAGCACACATGATTCTCTCAGATCAAAGAATCTAGACAGGATTTACATAAAAAGGAGATTATATTTTGTATGTATAGTCAGTGTAACTTTCTCATTTAATCCTTTAAAAGTAGATTTATTTTCTGTGTTTTAATACTTTCGGGATGTCACGCCAACTGTTCTCTTTTAGCCTATATGTTTCCCATAAAAAGCTTTTCATGCACCTTTGGGGAAACAGTGAAAGAAGGTTTGCAATTTGTAAACCTCATTAATTGAGATCAAAGATTTATTTATTTATTTGTTTGTTTGTTTGTTTACACTGACTGTAATTTTAATGATGTTCTATAAACATCATGGTTCTTTTTCTTAAAGTCCTAGAATAATACAAAAAAATTGTATTTTAAATATCTTAGTTTCTTCTTGTAGGATTTTAATGAATTTTATATTCTGTCAAGCAGCTTTGCTAAAGAAGAAATTTTGAAAGTAACATCTCTTTGTCAAAGTAGTTACAGAGACACAAGTACCGAACATTTTTGTGCTTTCAGAGATCAGTTACATGTGGAACATCATATGAATTAAGTAATAAAGGATTAGGATTTTTAGGGTGAAGTAATAAAAATTATTAAGGGTCTAACTCTGCTTCTACTCAACCATTACTTTTTCTCAATCATTATTTTGAGGACTAAGGAAAATACTTTTTTCTTATTATTATTTCATTCAGTTCTAGACAGAGATTGAAGCTTTCAGTATGTTTGTGTCAAAAAATACTTTACTTTTATCCCGATGAATGTAAAGTAACTTCCATGTTTTATGTGCATCTTGAATAGCCTATTGATGCATTGTGTTGCACGTAGCTTGGATAGTGCTCTTCAAAAAAAAAAAAAAATCTATTCTTAGACTTACAGAGAAATAAAATCTGTTAAAAAATATGTTACAATTTGACTGTCATTCTGATAAAATAGGAAAGGGGGGCCAAGTAAAATAAAAGAAGGAGAGCAAATGTGTTTAGAATTCGGTATGTAGCTCTATTCCATGAATTTTAGGTTGCGTTGGAACAAAACAAGAGCATTTCATAACATTTTGCCTTTTTAACATATGCATGACTGTAGATTTTTAGTCACATAGTACCGAAGCTTCCTAGGGTAAGTGCATAAATAAATAGTCATCTCAACATGGAAGTAGTATTTTAGCCTGCTTTCTGTTAGGAAAAGTAACTTAGCCCATTTTAAACTACAGAGATAAAGATCTGTGCCTGTGATGGCACCATTTTTTGAAAAAAAAATAATAATAATAAAAAAATCAACCAGTTTATCAGTTTCACATTATTTTAATCACAGAATAAGATAAATCAGATACTTAGTTTCTCAATTTGTTCACTGTCCTTTAGTCATTTTTGGCTTGTTTTTTTTAAAAGCAAGACTCTTGGGATATCTTGTATATTTTAAACAGATAAATTGATCTGTAAATACATATTTTAAATATATATTTCAACATATTCTCAATATATATTTTCAGTATTTTCAGTTTTATTTTTTTACTATTTAAATTATTGTCAGCAGATTTCTAGTATTTATGTACTGTGAATTAGTTTGAATTCAACACAAAGGTAAAGGTTCTGTATTTCATGGCAGTTATGTCTTCCCCCTAGCACATCAGGATTTTTCTGTTTATAAACAAAATAGGAAGCTTTCTTTACTAAAATACTTTGTTTCTAGTTCATTTGTGCAGACGATTTATGTAATATTACCCTTCATTAATATGTACTATGGTCAGGAAGTACATGGCAATTTTATAAAAATATACACTCACTTTCTAGCTGCTTTTATCCAACTTTAGATGGCAAAGACTAACGTGGGCCTCTCCAGAGTGGCCCATGGGCACTCATCACCTTTCTGGTGAAACATACAGTAATATACATTACCTCAAATGATCCTTTCATCACTCTGGTAGTCCAGAGTCTTTTAACATAGACCTTTAAATAGTTTACAGACCTTCTTCCAGCATATGTGTGTCTGTGTCGATAGTACAGCAGATTAGCATTTAGGTTTAGTGGAGAGTACTACAAAGCCAGAGGTGATTTCATGCTTATTCAACAAGAAATGATCCAGTAAATAAGAAAAAAGATGGGAGATTTTCCTTTTTTTCTTTCATGTTTTACCATACCAGAGAGGAATAGCATATCTGCCATGTATGCAGAAGACGAATGAAGCTGTTCTCTACATGTTTATCATCTCTTTCTCTGCATATAGATGAAGAATGGTTTATTAGCTTTATAGAACATAAAGTTGAAAAGAATAGAAAGGAAAAAAACCCCACCAAAACCCAACAAATATCTCAAACAAACCAAACCAACCAACCAACGAAACCCCAAAACTTAATTATATTTCTGTATAAATGTACATTTGATTTGCACCTTAAAAACTGCATAGTTTTCTGGTTCTTGAGAAGATACAGGAGAACAGTAGGAGGTTCAGAAAAGGGCAAGAAAGATGCTCAATTTCATGGAACAACTCTGTATGAGGAAATTTTGAAAAAGAGTTGATTTACTAAAGATATGATAGAACTCTGCAAAATTACTATTCACAGATTCACAGATTGGTAGGGGTTGGAAGGGACCTCTAGAGATCGTCTAATCCAACTTCCCTGCTAAAGTATGTTGCACAGGATGGCGTACATGCAGGTTTTGAATATCTCCACAGCAGGAGACTCCACAACCTCTCTGGGCAGCCTGTTCCAGTGCTCGGTCACCCTCAGAGTAAAGAAGTTTTTCCTCATGTTCAGATGGAACTTCCTGTGTCCCAGTTTGTGCCCATTGCCCCTTGTCCTGTTGCTGGGCACCACTGAGGAGAGTCTGGCCCCTTCCTCTTGACATACACCCTTTAGATATTTATAAGCATTAACAAGATTCCCTCTCAGTCTTCTTTTCTGTAGACTAAACTATTGACCCTGGGAAGGTAGACAGGGATTATGTGTGAAACCATACATTGACTTTGAACGCAAGATCTAAGGGCATCGTGTGAAACTAAACAGGTGGATCTTTCTTAAAACCTTATCTAACTACTTTATGCAATAGGGAGGCCACATGTAGAACTTATTATCACAGGATGCAGTGGATACAGAACATTTAGTAGCTTTCAAGGAAAACTGGATGGTCTCTTAGAAGACAGATCTACTGGGAGTGTATAAATAGACACAGAAACACATGTAGGTGGAAAATCCTGGGATGAAAACTTGTGGAGCTTGAGAGAGCACTCAGAGGAAGTATAACATCAGCTTGCTCTGTTCTTGATCTTTTTCTGGACACCAGATTTATGGATGCTGGGTTTTTGATGCTGCATGGCTATTCTAATTTACAAGAGTTTGTTTTTTTATTTATTTAGTTTTTTGCACAGGGAAGGCTTTTTTTTTAAAATAATATTTTTCAGAGGAAGAGAAGGAAAACTTCAACTGGAAGCTATTCCTGCCCTGTGTTTGCATATAGCTGTTTTGACACAATGCTGAGATAAGATGAATCTCCATGCAGTCACTTAATAGAAAGAAAACATTTAGGAAAAATATTTCTAAGATGTACAAGAAGTAAAATGACTGCCTACACAGAGGATTGTCATCAGGAATTTTGGCCAATAATGTCAAAAAGTGGGTATTCCCTTGTATAAGCAAAATTGAATGAAAGATTTTGTGTGTGAAAAATTCCTTTTACCCAACGATTCTTATCCATAATATTTTCTTTTATTACAAGCTAGACAGGCTTTTCCAGGTATTTATTTTGGGACTTTGAGTTATGACGTAGTGAGTGGAGTGTCAGAAGAGTGCAAGGAGATGCAAAGCACGTAAGCTGGGCTTGCTTAGATACCTCTGGAGTAGCATAGGAAGACAATGTTTCCCAGACTCCAAGGTCTATGTATGTAAGACTGCATGCTGCTCATGCCTTGTCCTGGATATTGAGGTGCAAATTCAAAATTTTTTGAAAGTAACAAATTCTTCAACTGTGTGAAAACTAAGGAAGGTGATTCCCTGGTGCTCTGACCTTATTTTGCCATTCTTAAAATTCTTCTGTCTCTGCCAGCATTCATGAGATTGACAGCAGGCCAGCTTTATCTAGAACACAGCACCACAGAACAGCAATAAATATTAAAGATCAATATAGTGAGAACTTCTCTTGAAAATATAACAGTCTTAAATTACAGTACTGTATCTGTTGAACCTGCTATATTAATGATCTGCCATCTTTCCAAAATAAAGAACGCAGAAGTAGCATGTATTATGGTGCTTGCATTTACCATTAAAATCCAACTTTATAATAAACTACGTATGTAACAAAAAAAGGAGAGAAAACTATATAGAAAATAGTAGTATTTTTTTTAAATAAAGTATCTTTCTGCTTCCTCATGCTTTACATTTTTATTGTAAGTTCTCATAGTAATTAAATGGTGTGGTGAAACAGGACAGGTCATTTGAAAAGTTAAAAGGGTATCAGAATTGCTAACATATAGGCATAAGTAATTAACACTAATTAAACAAAAAATGCATATAATTAATTTTACAGCCTGAGTGATGCTTCCAGCAAATCATTGCAAAGTGTCTTTGATTTTTTGAGGAAGAATTACTCTCTCAGTCTTGAGGGTTATCTGGAGTAAAAACACCATTGACATCCATAATATTTTCACAAGAAGGAAAGAATGAACTCCATGCACTTTCTGCGCATTGCATTAGCATATTCCTACACAGATTATAGCAAATTGGTTTACTTACTCTTTTAAGTAGGAGTCATAATTAATATAGAGAAGAATAGTATCTCTTTGATGATGGCCTCTATCATGTCTATCTGGAAAAGAAAAAAAGAGGGATTTATGTGCTAAAGGCAGTAACTCATTTAAACTCATCTGTATTTGCAATGATAAGTTACTGCCATGTAGAAAGAAGTGTGAATATTTTTACAGTAATTCTGTTTTATCCCCAGACTGTAGCCAAGGGTACAAGCTCTGCTATGCTAGCCCTTGATATATGGTCTATGAATACTGCACAGGCATTAGCACTTGGGGGCCAGCTCAAGACACTTCGGGATACCTGTCATACCTTTTGGTGAGCTCTAAGTGTTTAGAAAGCACTGGTCCTCCTTTCCTGTGATGACTTTCTGGGGGAGACATTAGACCAGGGTAGAAGCAAGTTGAAATTATGAGTTCAGAGACAAGACTTCTATTTTTGGAGCAAATACTTCTCTCAGATATTGATAGAAAACCTCTGTTTCATTACAAACATACACAATAATACACTTTGAGTCTTCAAAGGGACTAGATGGTTTAATAGTTTCTGTCAGTGCAATGCAATTTCTGTTGCTCTGTATCATTTGGCTCAATCAAAACCTGTGTTTTGGTTGTGTTGACTGATTTGCAGATTTTGCTTTTTGGAAAGAAAGAATTATGAAGGATTGGTTCTCAGAGGACTCAAGGAAAGAGAGGAAAGCGAATACCTAATGGCCTCTGGAATACCCACTTCCTGTTGCTAAGAACACAGAGATGAAGCTAATTCAGTTTCCTCATTGACATATATGTCTGTCTGCTTTTGGTAAGGAAACAGATAAAAAATGTAACTGAGGATATAAGTAATTAAAGGATGTTGGCTGAACTTCTGAAACTGAAGTATGTGACATGGAGAAAGGGAAAGGATGTAGCCATGCAGAAACAAAACAGAAAAGCAAAGCAAGAGGCACTAAGGAGAGCTCTAGCATACACCTTTCTCTCCTGCAGTAACAAGGCAAGGAAGGTGGAGAAGAGTGATTAAAAAAACTCTCCACCCTCTCTCCTCATAAACCATCATCAAAAAAACCCCAACGAAACAAAACAACAAAAAACCTATCACACACACACACAAAAAAAAAAAAAACCCAACCCCAAAACCCAAACCCAACCCTAGAGAAATTAACTGGAATTATGATTAAGGGACCTGTATAAACATTGGAGTCCTTGTTCTTTTCTGTAATGGTATTCAGACCATTGCTTGAAAAATGAGTGATAACCTTTTATAATCTCTATCCTTGCTAGTGTGAATGCTGCTGCTGTTCTGAGTTTACACCCAGTATGGAAAATCAATTAAAAACATCTGGTTTGTAATTTCTGATTTGTAATGAGGAGCTCCTAATGTTATTAGAAGGGATTTCCTTCTCCTCCCCCTCATGTCTGAACATTTTATTATCTGCAGCATGGGGTGTCTTCTCACTCTGATCTGTGCACACAGCTTGAATTAAAGGTAATGGCAATTCCCAGGGTGGAGTAAAAGAAAATATACCATGTAAGTTTAATTTCTGCAACCTCAGATCTATCTGCTGAGTTGATGGACTCTAGCCATTGCCACAGTATTTAAGACTTATAGATATCAAATGCTGAAATATGTTGACATTTTTGATTTGAGGGCTATTTTTTTAGTGCAGATGCTGTTAGTTTCACTTTTTTTTTTTTTTAACAGTGTTTCTAATTCATTAAAGCTATTTAAAAGCTTTTCTCAAACTCAGCTGGCAATCTAGACAACAGTAAATTCTTACTATGCTCTATCCCTGTATAAACTGTCTTTTTTTGAAATCTTAAGGTTGAGTATCATATCAACTTAGGATTTTTAATGGTGTATATGGAAATTTTAGATAGCAGTGTGCCATTTATTTGATCAATAGTGTTACAATAAAAATTAGTTTATAAAATATAGTGATATTTATACAAAAAGCTCTAAAACTAAATCTTCCCTTTTAACTGAACTATAAAAACGTACTTAGAATTTTTAATTGTTCCCTGTTTGGGAAGCCCAAAATCACAGGCTAGGAGACACAAAATGTTAAGGTGTGACAGGTGTATGCCTAATACGAATTTTTCTCTGCTTGTGACTTTGGATAGAGGGAATTAAGAGACAAAAGCCTTTTGAAACTATGAACACATAAGCATTTCATAGAAAATAAATTTTGATTGAAAAGCAGCTGATATCTTTTTTATAAAATCATTTAGAAATCACACCTCTGACAAGATGGAAACCTGAAACTCTTAAAATTCTTAATCTTATGCCTCTTTAATTTCTAGCCTTTTTGATAAGAGAATCAAAAATCATTTAAATCTACAGACACTCATCCTGAATTTTGCTTATCTTCAAACAGAAGCAGTACTGAGTAAACATGAAAAACTTGATGCAGATCCACAGGTTGCTAGACTAAAAATAAAGAAGTTAAAATAATGGAAGAAAGAAGGGAGAGGATTAACACTGGGAATTGTTTGCCCAGTTTCTGTGATACTAATCCTATCATCCTTTCTCCAAAATGGATCGTCTGTACAATGAGTCTTTGCAATGCTGACATACAACATGGCCTAAACTTATAAATAAGAGAGAATTTTATGCTAATTCTATACTAATAGACATTCATGTCAGTTTGTGCTCCTGCATCAACAACATAGACACCAGGACAAAGCAAATTGCAGCCATTTGGTAAAACATTGTAGTGAAAACAGAAAATGGTTTATTCTTTTGCATTCCTTTAGTCCTTGACTGGCTAGGTTTCTTTTTTTTTGTTTGTTTGGTTGATTGGTTGGTTTTTAAGGCAAAATATAAATATGGTTAATTGGCAATATTAATGAGTAATTAAAAAAATATTGCTTGGGAGAGTTAAAGGCATTTAAATGTTTTACAGATTTTGATTCCGTCATGTGTATTTACTTTTCTTTCCTGCCCAGAAAGAAAATCTCTGTGTGTTTACCTAGAATAATATGAAATGTTCCAATCTTTCTTTACCAAATTAGACAAATAGCAATTACTGCAAATTCTGTAGTTCTACTGAGATTGGAAGTTACCTCATTATTAATACTTTTGGATCTTCCATTAATATTGCCAGTAGGCATGTGACCAGTGAGACCTTAAGTTTCTGAGCTACCACATTGATTATTTTGTTGCTTAAAAGTAACAATGTTAGTCCCCAAATAAGCACACTCAGCTAATGGTATGAGCTAAAATAACAATGACTTTGGATAAAATGGCACAGTGCACAAAGCTCTGCTGTTTGTTCACTAAAGATTAGTATATTGACTAGCTTTACATTTAACATCTATCTTTCTGAGATACATCAAGACTTGTAGTTGAAAGAGGTTATTAAAAAACCAAAGTATATTAGTTTTACAGTTTAGTTTTAGCAGGGAAAATTATTTAGCTCTTAATCTTTCTCCAAACACTAAAATCTTTAAATCATCCATTTGTAAGCCCATTTTATTTCATTACTGCGTTTGTTTATAGGCTTTTCCATCTTATTAGTTTTAGAGAATATCATCAAACAGTAATGAACTTCTGACTGAAACACTAACTTTGGGCTATTGCTGCAGTACTCACCATATCCTCCACTGCAGCAGACATTCTTAATTTACTTCCCTTTACTTTATATGGCTATTAAACATTTTTTCCTTGAAAATGTAGCTATCCAAATAAACATGAGTTGGAATGCAACTGGGTTGGGGTTTGGTTTTTTTTTGTTTTTGTTTTTTTTTTTTTTTCTGGTGGTTTTGTTTGGGGTTTTGGTTTGTTTATTTGTTGGGGTTTTTTTTGGGGGGGGAAGTGTTGGGGTTTTTTGTTTTTGTTTTTGTTTTTTTTAGCTTGTATCATGGCAGACATCAGTGAAATGATGCAGGATTACTTCCTTAGCATTCTTTAACTGCTAACGATGATCTGATAATCTGTTATTTTGGGCATTTTATGCTTCATTTCCTGTAGAAAGAAATAATACAATTTCTGAAATTTATCTGAGGGCTTTCCTTGCAGTATAGTTTATGTCTTATTTGTACTTGGATTTGTTAAAGATTCCCAGTGAACGATTTTTCTATATTGTATGTCTTTTTTACATCACACTGTGTTTATGAGAACATAAGAACACCAAACTGGAAATTATATTTTAATAAACAGATTTTTTTAAAATTTGCCCTTAGTAAAGCATCTCTATTATTTGGACAATAGAAACTACCTTCTCGGGAGTATTTAAGAAAAAGTGGAATTAACAGGTTTTGAAAATACCTTTGTATTTGTGATGTGCTTCTGGCCTCATTTATGTAGTAAATTGAAGTCACACTATAACATAAATAAGGTAAGCAGAATGTGTTTATCAGTCAAAGCAAACTGTCAGAACATACTGGTGGAGATAGAGAGGGGAATGAATATTACATTTCAGGTACAAAGTCCTTTAAATAAAGGATTCAACTTTTTAATGCCTATTGTGCCAGCTTTGTTCAAATCATATACATCTATGTTGCACCTCAATCCCTGTTACTCCTGAACTCTTAGGAGTGATGCAGTTAAAGATACTGAGAACTAATCCTTTTCTCTGTTAATTCGTTGCATGTAATTCTGTGATTTTTGTGCTGCAGCAGACATGCATAATCACTCAGAAATAGGCCTAAATTTTGCTAGTTTACTAGCTCTGCACAGAGCAGAAGGTGAGATACCACAAGAGAAGGTAATAGCTGGTATGTTAGAAATGACATCCTGCTATTCTGGTTGTAGCCGAGCCAAATTAAAGATTGTCACCCGCTACCTCCCTAGTCTAGTTCTGCAAAACAATAAAATGGTTTTATACCCTGGTCAAGCTAATGTAGGTCACTTTAAAAGGAGTGATTTACAGAATGAGCTATACACGGAATTAAACTGACACTCTGAGGGAGGATTGCTCTAGCTTAATTACCGCCAGAACAGTGCAGTTACCTCCTCCGCTCAAGCTTATGGGCACTTTGAGAGGTCCCTATTTTTCGTCTTTACAAGGCTGCGAGGTGGTGACTGGCATACCTTTCAATCCACATGGCTACAGGTGAGGAGAATCTATAGCTGCTGTTCTTCAACCCTGCAGGAGGATGTATGTGAGAAATGCCACATATTGTAACACGGGGCCTGTACAAAAGTTAGAGGGAATGCTCGCAGCTATTGCTTCTGCTAAACTAAAGCTGGAAGTTACACCTTCTAGTGGAGGGTGTCCCCGCCCATGGCAGGGGGGGTTGGACCTTTAGGGTCCCTTCCAACCCGAACCATTCTATGGTTCTATGATTCTACGATTCTATAAATCTTTATGGATCTGACCCATTGTCTGTTGAAGTTAATGGGATTAGACGTAATCCATAAATAATGCTTCTGAAAGACAAGACAGACTACCTTTAACCAGGTAGTAAATAATATAATAATAATGTCTTTGTAATATAGTCAAGTATTACAGCATATTAAGCCTATGTGAGCTTCTGCGACCTCTGTGGTAAACGAGCAAGAGTTTTATTGTTAAAATGTATGATTGTTGCATTCTTAAATTGCGTAACTACGTGATGAAATACAGGTATACAGACATATTGAATGTTATAACATCAGTAACCTGTCTTTGGTACTGTCTTTGTTTTCACTGGTTCCCGAGTACACGAAGGTTTGTAATAGACAATATTATAGGAAACACTTTTTAAGAAGTGGTGACTGAACATTTCTCTTTCAAAATGTATTCTCACCTACGATGCCTAGAAGACACTGAATTTGGCCCTACTTGACTGAAATGTTTATTTTTATTCTATATTTATCTGTTCAAAGATCTGATAAAAACTTTTGTATTGTTAACATTTTGGAAAAATCTTTTACAGAATATTGTGCTTTGTTTGTTCTTTGAAAAGTTTGTGTGCCAGATACGTATTGTTAAGACAGAGTCTCCTTGAAAGTATTTTCAAAGTAGCCAAGACCTTAGTAAAAATCAGGTTAAATTTTGGGCACTCATGTTGGGGAGTTTTTTGTGCTTTCTTTTCTTTTTCTATCCTCTTCTTTTTCTATTCTTTTCTTTTTCTACCCGTTTCTTTTTTACCTTTGGGTGATACTTGAACTGTGTTGGTCAATTCAGCTTAGAGTACGAAATATTTTTCATAAATCTGAAATGTCTCATCTGCTCTTCTACCTACCCCCTAGTTTAAGTGAAGTTCTGACATACTGGGCCATGCGTAATATCAGCAAAATCAACAAATATATCTTCTTCTTGATATAAGAGTATAAAGTATGTTAAGAGCCACAACTCTTTCTCCAAAACTGTCTACAAAGCTCCATTTCCATAACATTTTTGATAGTCTGTAATAATGCGCTACTGAGATAGCAAGCTGTTCTCGCACAGTTGCATGTTCCTATAAACACAGGTAACATATCCATCTCTCTTTTCTGATTTATCCAGAAATACATGTAAGCATTTATTGAGGGAATCACCATATAAGCCAAGGATGAAATCTGGTTTTGCAAAATTCATATACATAAAGATGACTTTTGGTACAAAGCTGTGTTCTTTAATACTCACTTTATAAAAATTTATAGTAATTTTGAATACATGGAATGTTTTCCTGGTTTTGTCACCTATTAACAAAATTCTAGTTTTGCAGGCTGAAACAAAAAAAGCTCATAAAGGACTTTCAGAAAAAAAACCCATGTTTTCCCTACCAAATAATTGAATTCTTTTCTAATTATAGGTTTTAAACATATATTTTTTCTGGGAACAAAACAATGCTCAGAATTTCTGCGGGTCTCAAACTGAACAAGAGAGCCACAACATATATTTTGTTCTAGTCTAAAATACCTTTTACAGTGGCACTGAGTTTGAAGAATGAAACTCATTGTTCCAAAACAAAGTGCTTAATTTCTTTTTTTTTTTTTATTTTATAGTGTCTGGCAGAATTTCAGAATGATTGTTCTTTTAGAAAAATATAAATAAAACATGACATTTTTAAGATGACAAAATGTTTTTAAAATTTCTCTAAAACATTATGTGATTTTAACCTAAAAAATAATGTGGTTTTAAATGTTTTTATTTATTCAAATCTTCTTTGATTAGTTGCAATTTTAGTCTAAAGATTCTCTTCACTTCCATCAGGGATGTTTGACATCATCTGCATAGACCTGCTCTGTAGCATTTATCTAATTATGACTTGCCACCTCTTTACAATAACTGGTCAGACATTTCTCCAGTGAACCATCATGCGAGCTGAAATTGGGTATTTCTTAATTGTTTTTTTTAACATCATGTCTGAATTCAGAAAGATAATTCCAACTTTAAAATTAATTTATTTTTTTCTAATAATTTCATCTAAACACATATATTTATTGGTCAGCATGGTGCAATTTAAATCTAGGTGTTGGGTTTTTTTTAAAATCTACCCTGATATTTTTTAACTGATTGTGTTAAAGTAGTTTTTGTAACTTGAATGTTGGAATAAACTATTTTATATGCTTTTATAACTATTTATGTGTATGTGGATGGAAACACAGTAGAAAAGAAAAGCACATATAATTCAACTACCGACATCTAAAATTAGGTTTGTAAAATGAATAAATTTTGTCTTTATATCCTTTCCTGCCCTTATTTATCCTATGTATTACTCATGTTTTCCCCAAGAAAGCCGATTCTTATTTTGCATGTTCAAACTACACTTTGTCCTGAAACAGTAACCTCGTTTGAAGGATTACTAATTACCTTGAGACTGCAGGAGTGTTTTATCATGCTATCCAATGTTGAGATTTCTTTTAAAGGTACATTGAGTTAGAAACAAGATCTTGTAAAGACTGATATGGAGGCAGTGTATGGAAAACAGATTTGGAAGGTGTCAGCAAAAGGATTTTAAAGTTGATAGGTGATGAAGACTCTTATTTTGCTTGTTGGCAAACCCTGATTCTGAACAGGAAGCACTTTAATCACTGGCCTATTTCATATTTTATCATTGGATTACCTCTCTCCTTCCTGTTTTTATGTTCAAAACCATGTTTTGCTGAAGAAATTACAACCACTTCTACTTGAAACTTATTTCCTTCATTCTCAGGAAACTATCTTTATATATTTCTTGCTTCCAGTCACCGTAAATTACTTATGATTTCAACAGTTACTGCTGAACCCTGCACAAATATTTCAAAGTAAAAGATAATAATCATAGAAAATTACACAGTACTAACCACAGCTTATTAACCACTAATGTTTGATAGAAGTAACAACAAATACCAGGTATCTCTTCCAAATTACAATCTCATGTACAGCTTTATGAACTTTTTCCTATTCTCTGTCCCTAAATGTCAACTGCCAGAAGCTAAAATTGTATTGCCAGAAGGTAAAATGGTATGTCAGGGAAAAATAATCCTCCACGTCTTGTTTCTTTTATACAACCCTTTAGCAGAAGTGGGATGCTGTGGATCTGACCTAGCTTATACATTCTTATGTTCTACCTTCCCAGTGACTGGGAGAACTGAGGTATATTTTGATTCTAAAACATGTTATTTGCATCCGTTGTGTTAGCCACTTAGCAATATACTGAGCTTCAATGTAGGAAAATTGGTCAAGGTCCACACAACATATATAATAAATGTTGATGACCAATTTATTGTAACTGTTAAAATCATCACTAGCGTTTCACAGAATCACAGAACCAAAACGGCTGAGGTTGGAAGGGACCTTTGGAGGTCATCTTATACAACCTCCCTGCTAAAGCAGGGTCACCTACAGGAAGTTGGCCAGGACCATGTCCAAACAGCTTCTAAGTATCTCCAAGGACGGAGACTTCACAGCCCTTCTGGGCAGCCTGTGCAAGTGCTTAGTCACCTTCACAGTGAAAAAGTGCCTCCTGATGTTCAGACGGAAGTTCCTGTCTTTCAGTTTGTGCCCATTGCTTCTTGTCCTGTCACTGGGCACCACTGAAAGAAGTCTGGCTCTATTTTCTTTACACCCTCCCTTCAGATATTTGCACACATTGAAGAGATCACCCTGAGCCTTTCCTTCTTCAGGCTAACAGTCCCTGTTCTCTCAGCCTTTCCCCACAGGAGTTTCTCCAGCCCCTAAATCATCTTTGTGGCCCTTTGTTGGACTCAGTTGAGAAACTCCATCTCTCTCTTGTACTGGGAAGCCAAAAAATGGGCACAATACTCCAGGTGTGGCCTCACCAGTGCTGAGTAGAGGGGAAGGGCAATTTCCCTTGACCTGCCGGCAACATGCCACTTAATGCAGTCTAGGAAGCTGTGGCCTTCTTTGTGGCATGGGCGCATTGCTGGTTGCATGTTCATCTTGGACACCACCATAACCTTCTCTGCAAAGATGTTTCCAGGATGGATAACACCCAGCATGGATCCCATATGCCTGACATTATTCATCCTCAGGTCCAGGACTTTGCATTTCCTTTTGTTGATCTGTATGAGGTTTCTGTCAGCACATTTCTCCAGCCTGCCAAAGTCCCTCTGGATAGCTGCACAGCCTTCTGGCATATCAGCCACTTCTCCCAGTCTTGTATCATCAGCAAATGTTTTAAGGCTACACTGCCTCATCGTCCAGATCATTAATAAAGACATTGAACGTGATGGGACCCTGAGGTACACTGCCAGTTACTGCCCTATACATTGTTGTTGTCTGAGCCTGGTCATTCAGCTAGTTTTCAATCCATCTCACTGTCTGCTCATTCAGCCTATGCTGCATCATCTCCTCTATGAGGATGCTATGGCAGAAGGCATCAGAAGCTTTACTGAAGTCAAGGTAGGTGGTATCTGCTCCTCTCCCCTCATCTACCAAGCTCATCATTTCATTGTAGAAGGTTATTAGGTTTGTCAAGCGTGACTTCCCCTTGGTAAGCCCATCTTTACTACTCCTGGTTACTTTTTGTAGTTCTCATGCGTGGAAATGGATCCCAGGATTAGTTCTATCCCCTTCCCAGGGATGGAAGTGAGGCCTAACAGGCCTGTAGTTCCCTGGATCTTCCTTCCTGCCCCTTTTGAAGTTAGGAGCATTTGCTTTCCTACAGTTCTCAGGCACCTCTCCCAATTGACATGATTGTTCAGAAATTAGAGTGGCCTTGCAGTGATGCCAGCCAGTTTCTGTATGATTCTCTCAGGGCCCACAATTTATGAATGTACAGTTTGCTTAAGTATTTCCTAAGCTGACCCTTTTCCACCAAGTGTAAGACAGCCTTGCTCCAAGTTTTTCAACTGGTTTCCATGGTCTGGTAAAAACCAGTGTTCAGTATCTCAGCCCTTTTTTAATGTGGTGTTTTGTTCAGATTATTTTGCTGCTTTATCAATAACAATAAAATGAATTGAAGTTTCTCATCTATGATGAGTACAGTCTGTTGTAATTCAAAATATGACTATAATACAAATTAAATTTATGTCTTTGGATTGACATAATTTTTAAAGAACAAAAGTGTGATGAACAGATTCTCTGCTTCCCTTGTTTTCAGGCTTTGTTGTAAGTTTTAAAGGATTTTATTGACATAAGACAAATTAACACCTTCTTTTCTGTTTCATGTACTGCTAAGGTAAGCAATTTACACCTTTAGAACCTGAAAGTCATGAGACTTTTCTCACAATTTCAATTTCAGCTGTAAATAAGAATTCTGGTTTTGTGAATAACAGCTTAAACTGCTAAACTCTGTAATTTGGTAGTCCTTCATTCCAAGCCTCTATTTGAACTAAACCTCCATTTAAATCAAAAGGCATGTGACGTTTGTGTTTGAAAATACCCTGGAATATTTAATATTTCATGGTCTTTAAAATTTAAGTTTATTAACATGTTAAAATAATAATAATAAAAAAAATCCACAAAAGGGGTTTGGAAATAACATAGTAGATGTGCTATAAAGTGTTAGTTAAGCAAGTCAATCAGATAGCTATGCCAGCTTTCACTAACATTTTTCAACTTCACTGAATTTTTAAACTACTTAAATTAAAGCACAAACTACTATTAATTCACAGCTTTCATTAATCAAAATGCAATTTAAGTTAGATAAGAAAATTGATTGGATTCAATTGCAGAATATAAAAATGCATGAAGAATAAGTATACTAGTTCACATTAAGTCCAATTTTTATCATACAGGGTTAAAGTTATGGTATCCTATTCTGGGGGGGGAAATGGACATCAGTATGAATCTTTGTGTTTTTAATGCAAATCCTTATCATTTTTTTTCAATTAAAATTTGTTAAGTAAATCTCATATTGCATATTAGTGCATTTAAAAAGTGCTATTTCAATGGCAGATTTTTACATCGTTTTCCAAAACAATAATTTGTAGATAGGTCTTTTCTTTTTCTGTTTCTACATATGCACTAATGATTGAAAACAGCTTCTCTGCGTTTGTGGGTTTGGGTTTTTTTTTTTTTGGGGGGGGGCAGGAGGAGTTGTGGGGGGTTTTTTTGTTTGGTTGGTTTGGTTTTTTGGGGGGTGAGGGGCGGGAGGTTCCCCTCAATTATCTATAAAATGCAGTGTTTGCATACCATCTCACTTTAATAAAATTTTTGAATACACATATATATCTTTGAGGTAAAATTTCCCAAAATAATTGAGTTAGCAGTAGGAAATGAGCAGGAGATATATTTTGAAATATATCTGCACTTCTAGATTTTTCTGAAACTTTATGTACTTATGTACTGGATTGAAAAATGTCTTAAGTTCCTTGAGCACTCAAGACTTTGAAAAATCAATTCAGTTTCTAATTCATAATTTATTAATTCAAGCTACTGGCTCCTGTCTTCTGAGAGTCTCAAAACTAGTGTTCTAGACATGCAGGAGTTTTTAAAGCACTTGTGCCTAAATGAAAGTAGATCTGTGCTAAACTTAATACTCCAGTTACAGAATTCTTAACCATTCTTTGTCTCAAAGTTACTGCCTGTCTGAGATGAAATATAAATGAAAAAACCTATACTATGTTTAAGTAATTTATATACTTTTTAATGTATGCAAAACCTTTTCTGAGTAGGATTTTATTTCCTTTTTTTTTTCTTATTTTTGTAATTGGCAACAACTGATAGAATTAAATCAATTGCAGAATGTAAAAATGCATGAAGAATAAGTATACTAGATCACATTAAGTCCAATTTTTATCATACAGAGTTAAAGCCATGCTATCCTATTCTAAGGGAAAAAAATGACATCAATATTAAACTTTGTGGTTTTAATGCAAATCCTTATCAATTATCAAAGGTATCAGATTAGTTATACAAAATCTAAATCTAGTTTAGAAATAATGAGCATTTGACACTTGATGTCACTGTTGTAAAAATGTGAGGAACGCCGAAGGCCCAAGTGAACTGTACGAAAGATCCATGTTTAACCAAATCATGACACTTGTTATGACCTTCTCTCCAGGAAAAGCTGGCGATTGTTACTGTGCTGACTGGCAGCTAAACCTTAAGAACAAATCCTTAGTTTCTTTTCTTCCCAGAAAACTGAATTATGAAAAATACTTCAGAGCTTAATAGTTTTATCTTTAAAAATTAATAACATTTTCATTGTTCTTTGTTCTTTGAGTTCTTTTCTAATTGGTGAGGGTTGATTGCTTAAAACATTTAATTAACTCATATATGGTGCTGCAAAATGCACCCTGCATTGGTGCAGCATCAGGCACAGATGGATCCTTTGAGTGAGGTCTATCCCAAATATGTCCGATGCTGCAAAAATGCAGGGTTCCCAGCCTCTAAAGGGACATAAGATTTACTTGCTATCTATATTGCCCCTCTTATTTTGTCTTGTTAAAATATCTATTTTGTTAGCCATTTGTTGGTGCTCCTTTCTTGCTAAGATCCAGGGAGAACCCTGCACCACTTCTTTCTGTCTCGCTCACCTAACCCTATGCTCCAAGGTGCAGAACAGATATCAGATGTGATGACATTGTATAATGCACTAGAATTTAATGCAATTATAAGTCAAATTTAAAAAAAAATAATAAATTTTAACAAAATACTTTGACGTGATGAATGAATTCTTATCAGAACATAAACATTCTGTTTCTATTGTGTAGTTCTGGTCACCTGCTCTTTTGTTTAAAGGCAATGTAAAATAATGTGTCATAAAATTATTTGCATGCTTTTGGATGTTATACAAGCTTTATAGTTTCCTTATCTTTGAATTTACATTTTGCTTTTCTCAGGAATTCAGATAAGATTTGTTTCATTGACCCTAGAACTATAGAAGATATGTAATATGCAATATTACTGCCCAGAGCTTGACATCTGTAAAAAGGATATTATTTAAATCCTCTAACTTATGTGCTTATTAACAATTAGACTTCCTGTAGACAGAATAAATTAATGTCTCAGAGTTAGTAAATATACCTGTATATATTTTGCATTAAAAATTACTATCAATCATTAGGCTGAGTTAATAAAAGTAGTGTCCAAATTGCAAGTGAACTCTTAATATCAGAACACTGATGAAACTTCAGATAGCCCTGTGGATCAACTTATGTCTTTCATCTTTGAATAATATGCAAAAAAAAAAAAAGTCTAAATATTTCTAATATTTCTTCCTTACCAATTTCAGTAGGATTTTTGGCTAATATAAAATATGCTCTTTGCACTAGTAGGTGTATCATTAGACAAAAATTATGCACAATTGTAATGAACATGAACTGCTTTGAATTTGGGATATCCTGGGACCTTCTATTTTATCTATTCCAATCAACACTACACTACGAATCGGTTCTGTCTTACAGAATGTGGGATGTAGAATAATACTTGCAATTTGTATGACTGAATGTTAGTCTTTCTTCTAGTACATCAGAGTGAGGTCTGAATGCAGGATGGTTTTATTGGTTTGTGAGCAGAGTCCCGAACATTAGCAGGCCAAAAAAACCAGCGCAACTAGTATGTTAAACCAGTAATTAAAACTGAATAGGGAGAAGTGATCTTTCACAGGTTCTCTCAGAAGTTTCCTTTTAGTGCTAGTCCTGACAGTGACTCCTTTTGTGAATTCACTCTTTTTGCTTCATTTTTGCCAGTGGTAAAATGGCTCTGATGATAGTGGAATATCTGCCTATATTAGTTATTGAAGCACTCGTTATTCACACTGAAATAAACACATTAAAAGGTGTGACATTACATAAAACCTGTGCTAAATATTTTGTTGTTTGTTTTATTTTACTGCTTGTTTATTTTTAAAATTTTATTATTTTTCTCTTCATTGTCAGTTTAGCCATCCTTCTTTCCAACCTCACATGTCCTTGGATGGAACATATATTTGCTTCTGTGGTTGTCCTAGAAACATGACAGACTAAATTAGCATGCTTTGACTCATGAACAAAATACATAAAACACTTCCTGATGGCTGTTATTTTCTTTGTGCTGCTCATCTCGAAGTGACCTAGTTCCTGATGCACTAGCTGAAGTGCTTGAAGATCTGATGACTTTGTTTCTGTACTGTGTACAAAGATATCAGAGAAGTTCAAGGTATTAGACCAAGGAGAATGGCTTGAATTTTCATTCATTTTTTTCACTTCTGAGTCAATTTATGAGCAGTAACACGAAAAACCTGTTGATATGCTAAGCAAGCTGTAAGTGCAAATATGGTATGAGGCTTGAATGTATACTTCAGGTAGAAGACAGTGAAGAATGGAAAAAAAAAAAAACAACAAAAAAACCCCAAACAAACCACAACAACATTTTAGTACTCTTAAGTTGATTAGAAAATATGTCATGGTTTAACCCCAGCCAGGAACTAAGCACCACGCAGCTGCTTGCTCACCCCTCTCTCCCCACCAGGAGGATGGGAGGGAGAGAACAGGAAAAAAACCTTCACACGTTGACAGTTTAATAAAATAACAAAGGAAGAGAAGGAAGAAAATAAAAGCAACAACAACAATAATACTAAAACAAGTGATGCGCAAATGCAATTGCTCACCACATGCAAAAGGGAGAAGAACAACGACCTGTTGCCCAGTCTGTTTCTGAGCCTCCCGGCTCGCTTCTCCAGTTAGGTACAGAGCTTCATGCTTCTGGTGCACCTGGCAGAGTGTGAGAAGCTGAAAAGTCCTTGGTTTAGTGCAGACACTACAACTACCCAGCAACAACTAAAAACATCAGTGTGTTAACAACATTATTCTCATACTAAATCCAAAACACAGCACTATACCAGCTACTAGAAAAAAAAAATTATCTCAGCCAAAACCAGGACAAAATAAAAATGAGAGCCTGTATTCAGTACAATAGAATATTTTACTCAAAATTCTAAATAATTCTAATTCTTTTTCTGTTTAGTTTAAATCAATTTCAACAAAGCTAACTAACATTTTTAAAACATCCCTTTTTTAGGACAAGTTAATTTTTTCCAGGTTATATTATAGTCATGGGATAAAGCCTGCAATTGCCAAAGTATTTGACCAAGCTCACTTGTGTATCAGCTAGCAAAAACTGATGGAAGTTTACAAGATCTTTAGTATTGGATCAAACCAAAAGAATAATAGGTGAAAACTGTAAAGCACTCTTGTCTTGAAATGTGGGGGGATTGTTGTTGTTCGTTTTGGCTTTTGATTTTTTTTTTCTTTTTTACATTTTAAATGTCTACATACAAGAATTACTCTTTTTGTGTTCCAGTTTGGCCCAGAGTAACTGCTCTCTTAAGCACATAGGGCAGGGCTACTACATGAAATGAATGCTAATGCCCCTTGTACAGGAATTTTAAAAAATAATTGTCCTCCCTGAGATATATTCTATCTCTGTGCTTCTTTGGGAAGGGAATTCCTAGATACATCCCTAGAAATTTTGCACATTGCATATAATTAATAAATATATGATTTTTTTTTCAAATTTTACTGTGAGAATAGCTAGCTTTACATAATTCTATATTGCCCTTCTGTGCTTTCCAGAGAAGGTGCTGTCAATCATTTTCTAGTGGAGGGATGAGAAGCAGGATGGGAACATGAAATTTATTTTAACTAGTGAGCTTAACCAGGACTTGAATGACCCCAGATGCCCAAAGCTGAAAAAAAATATTAGTCTAACTCATTGTACAAACCTTCTTAAGTGCAACATCGCGTACAAGAATTATTCTGTTTTGTGTATTTGACCAGATAATGTTAAAGCATCTGCTTAAATTACAGAAGGCCAAGGGATTAAAAATGAAGGCATTGAAATGCTATTCTTAGCTTATTCCAAAGTTTGTGAGAGAATGTGTTTTGCATCCTGAAAGACTGTATAAGCAGAGATATATGCTGGTGTGAGAGTTTAAAAGAGGAGGCATCACAACAATCTCTTTTTTTGTGTTTGATAATATATGATATATATTTATTTTCTTGTTTCTTCTGGAATTTCGGAATTACGTTTAGCCAGAGCTTAGAACTAAAAAGAACAAAGGACAGGGTGAAGGTGTGAAAGTGTGTGTTAGAGCATGCTGATCTTGAATTAGGTTTCATGAGTGAGATTTGTAGACCAGCTTTCCTTTAGTGCAACTATTGATTTAACATATCCCATATTTTGTCACAAACACATTTGGATCATATCATTTCAGGAATGGCAAATGTATTTTACATTTTCAAATCAAATTAGTTGTTATTACATGTAAACCTGACCTAGCAGTAGGTGTTGTATATGTAAAGGAAGTTCTGTGTAGCTAGAGAGAATATTTAATCAGGTTCTCTTTAAAAATAGCTTTTATATATGCATTTTTTAAAGTTACAGCTCAACTGATTTTTTTTTTTGTCTTAATTAAACAAAATCTATTAGATACATGATAGCATAACTGCTTGCTTGCCCCACACAGTTTCTGAAATGACTCATTATTTGTGTTAAAATGAGTACAAACAAGCATACGGAAATAGCAGACCTCAAACATTATGTCATTACCTTTTTTCCCCTCAAGCATTAGAGATCATGTCATATTTTCTGTTACTGTATAAAATAAGAATTTATAAAGAAAACATTGATTACCACAATGTAACAATACATTTTGTTGTGCTTAGCAAATAAGGTAACTACATGCAACAAGTAATGACTTTCAAACATTTATGTGTATAGTTAGCAGTAATCTTACAGATTCTTGCAGATCATCTTCCTTAAATGGAATTATTTGTGACAGTTATGTTGAGTATATACAAAAATGTGTACTTTAGGGAGTCATCACAGGGAACAATTTTAGGTGTATGAGATTCATCTTTCTAGACCCTTTCTGCTGTATATGGGGCTACCAAGGTCTGCTGCAGGGCAGCTCAGAGCACTCATTTGGGGTTCCTCCTGTGGTATCACTCTCCTGATAGGCCTGTCTCTCTCCCAGCATTAGCAGAGATAAGCCTTACAGATATGTTATCTGTATTTATGGATAACCTTTCTGAATACCCTCGGAGGGAACACAAAGTGCACTCCTCGCACGTGGGTAATGGCCTCAGTCTGGCTCTAGTGCAAATCAGAATGGCACAAAGCTTTGATAAGTTGATTGAGCTAATGGACTGGAAGAGAAATCACTCTTCCTAAACACCATCCCTTCCTAAGGTAAACCACACACTGCTAAAGCAAAAAAACTTAGTTTTCACAGGTTTGTGTAAATTTAGGCTGCTTCTGTTCGGAGCAGGCAGTGTGCGTAGTGTGGCTGTGGAACTGCCAGTGGAAGTTGAAATCAATCTTCAGGGACTACTAGCCTTATAAAATATGCTGGGACAATGACTAATTATTTCCTTTTCCTCTTTTACTTTTCCTTTCTACTTTTATTTGTGGCAAAATAATATTGCTATCTTAATCATTTTTTTTTTTTAAATCCTGAAATAAGGCGTTCAATAATAATAGAAAACCACTTCAAGATGATTAGTGAGTTGAAGCATACTTTATCAGTGCCATCTAGTGTATGCAACTACAAAATGAGATATTATAAAAAAATTTCCATCCTACCTTTCTACTAAATTCACAAGGCGTTATGGCAAGTGAAGTTCTGAGTGCTTGTCTTTGATATCAATGTCTCTTCAGCAAATATTTGTTTCTCAGCTAAACATTTAATCAAGAGGTTTCAAAATAGTCTTGTGGAGAGTAGTTATTAGAAAAGGGTTTGGGAGGCTTATGTTTCATTTGAAATTTCAGTAATAACTTTATTGTGTTCCTAAGAGACCAGTGGAGATAAATAGTTTTATCATTCACATCTGCTGGTATACCTTAATAATCTGAGTCATCCAATCATTCACACTTTGTAAGGATAAAGCAAGGTAGCAAAAATCTGAGATTGGCAATCTAGTGGATAAAGTTTCATAAAAATGCCTGACTTGAAAAGCAGACAAGATAATATATTTCATATTGTAACAGTAGAACTGTAGGAAACTTAATTGGGTAGTGCTTTTTTTACATTTGAGTGATCTTACTATTAAGTTTCTACTCACTGATTTTCAGCAAAATTAAGCTACACTTTTCCTTTCTCTCTTTGAAGAAACATGAGGTGTTTCTTTTTGATTACTGATCTTCTCAACACTAGAAACAAAAAGTAATTCAGCTTGTTTGGCAGAATTAAAAGGAACAAAAAGTAATTAATTTCGTAATTCTTGTACTCCACATTATTAGGTTGGCCAGTGACATTATGACTCCTGAAGGAGCTATGTTGTCAAGTTACTCAAACCATTGCTCTAATTTCAGTCTTTGTGACAAAAAAGCTTGGAAGAAAAGATCGAGGTTGCCACTGTATTTTTGTTGAAATATTAATCCCCAAGCTGTCAAATTGTGAATTTTTCTGTAAAAACCAGTAAAACTTAATTTGCGTGCAGGAGGAATAGAAAGCAAAAAGTGCACAGTGCAATGTCAGAATCCCTGTGCTCTGAGTTATGCGAAAGTTTACATATGTGCAAAGATATGGACAGAATATTACCATATTCTTTGTTGCTAACCTATGTAAATATATTTAGTCCATCCCAAGAGATGAACTAGAAACAATAAATTTATTGATTTATTTTATCTGTCATTGGAGACTGATCATTGGAACTGAGTACATACACATATATGCATATATATGTGTACATATGTGTATACGTAAATGTGTTATCTATATGTCTGTATATGTTAGTGTAGGTATATCTATATATGTATATCTGGGAATGAGAAGTCACTGTGAGAGGAGTGCTTAAGACTGACCAGTTTCAGGCCAGTTTCAATCCTTATCACTGCATACATAAAACACGTCTTAAGGATTTTCTTCTGAATTAGCTGTGCTTATATAGTGCCACAGATCCAATGTGATTCATCTTGCGGGGAAGGCTATGGTCCCTGAAGGTTCTTAGATGTGGAGGTCATGGTGATGAGGTCTGAGAGCCCTTCAACAAGAAAAGCAGGAACAGAAGTTTCTTCCTTGTTTTTCCTGTCTCTTTGTGGATGTTTTATGCTCCTCCACCTCTTTTCCAAAGAAAACAGTATGATCTTCCTCTGCTTCAGGTGGTTTGAACTTACTACTAAGGAGAAAGTCTTACTGGATATTCTGAGAAGCCATACTCTTAAACTTAAGACGATGTTTTTCTAGTTTACATAACTAAATATTTTATGCAAAATGGGGCTTACTGACCTGAAAAGGCTAAAAATACTCTACAATAAAATACGTGAAAGCTTTTTGTTGAGGAGATGGGAAAATCGGATTTTGTCACTTCAGTGTGACATCAGCCGGGGCATTTTAACCACAATCTCACTCAATACATCTGTTGAAGATGGTTGCACTGAATGTTTATTTTCTTTAATGATTTTATATAGTTCAGTAACATGGTTAGTAAGTTATTTACGTGGGATTATTAACTTGGAAAACCTTAATCTCAGTCCCCATACAAGCAAATACTAGATCCCTTGTTTAAATTGGTGTGATCAGCTTATAGCAGTGTGTCTCAAAGATACCTGGAGAGTAAATACTTTCGTAGAAAGTGGACATTGTAGGTGTGGTTACAAAAGTCCAGGAAGGTAACTGAATCTAAGTCTGCCACATATAAAGCTGGTACATATCAAGTAGCAAGCTAAGAATAGGACTGCTACTAGACTACTTCTTACCAAATCTACTTTTAATAAACTTGTCTGGCCCACATGACCTGAATTTGCAAATACAGTTTCAGAGAAGTTGAAAATGCATGTTTGGAGGTGTGTTAATTGGCCTTTTACTGAAAAAGAAAATATTAGCCTTTTCTACTTAATATGCACTGTACTTACTTCTAAAGAATTGTATAAATAAGAATTACTTACCAAAAGCCTATGTACATTTAAGGGTCTCTACTAATCAAAATGATTACTTAATTGAAATTTTTATTTTCTTTAGTGAGTGGCAGTTAAAGCAAATTCCATTGTGCATGTAAAATGGAATCCAAGCTCATTTGGTTAAATGTCCAAACCAAATAAAATTATACAAACCTAGTTTTACGAGCCTTTTAAAATTTCGGGGCGGGGGGGGGGGGAAACTAAGGAATTGAGCTTAGTAGTAAATTAGGTAATACTACTAAGAAATTTTGTGATATTATTCATGTACTTCTGTTGAAAGCTTTCTTACTTAATAGGGTATTTTGTGGTACTGCTGGTTGCAGAAGGAATTTTTAGAAGTAATTCAATCTAGTTTTGCTCTGCTATGCAACCTTAATTTTAGCTGCAATTAATGGAAATGTTTATATAAAGCCAACTTCCTGATGAAGAACATTTAATGTTTGAAAACTTCTGAACAGAAGAATGTCAATGAATCCTATATAGCATACTGTCTTCACAAAAATAACCAGATTATAATAGGAATAGTCTTTAAAAAATATTTTGTAAGGATCTGGCTCTGACAATACATATCATATTTTCCTGTAACAATCGAGTATTGTCTTACCTTTTTTTCATTCCTGTAACAATTATAGTGAATAGAATGATGAGACTAGACTTGCCAAAACGTTCTGCATGTGTCGGACTTCAAAATCTTCAAGTGTAATAGTGTCTGCTTTAACTTGTTTACGGTTACTATTGTTCCACTTCAAGCTTTAGAGAGAATTTTCCCTTCCCTTCCCCTTCCCCTTCCTCTTCCTCTTTGCCTTTCCTCTCTTTAATGACTGCATCTGGTTCTTACTACCTTCGTTATTTCCTAAAATCACAGTATGTTTCACCAAAGTATTATTCACTTCATAATGGAGGAGAGAAGGAACCAAACCACTTAAGCTGATGGAGACACTTTCTTTTTTGATAATTTTCTTTTTCACCCTATCTAAATTTTGAAATATTCACTTCTACTGTGGCTACTTTGTGGAGATAGGGAGTACATGTGTCCTTCACACTCGTAACATGAGTGCCATATCATGGTGGCATACTCTTCACAATGAAAGTTCATAAATATCTTAGACATTCAATATCTACAAAATAAGGACTGATATAACTGGAATAGCTACAAAACTATTTAAATTTCTTTCTTCCTCTCTCACCTGGAGGTGTGATTGCAATATAAAACAGGTAAAAGTTTTTGAAGGTTCAGCAGTGATGAATTCTTGCTTCTCACTATCGTTATGTTTTAACACTTTTTCTGACACTTGGAATGTTTGCTCGATAATATGAATATGGACTGATGGGGGAAAAAAAGCCATGTGCAGGCTTCACAGCTGGTGCAATGTGCCATTATGGCTCGTTGTCACCTGCCTACACTTAATTAATAAGCATCTGTTTCATTCTTGTATTTACACAAGATACAAAATAAAATGCCTAAGTTTCATTTTTTCCATCTGTGACATGATGCTTCCTCCCTCATTTCAAAAGTTATTACTGTGAATATGAAAAATACAAATACATTGAAATGTAGAGCTCTGTTTGTTGAAGAAATACAAGAAATGGTTTCATGGTTTAAATATGTAAACAGATCAGTGATGTCAATGTTGTGGAAGGTATTTTATGGTATTCTAGCAGACCAAAAAATTAAAAAAATGTGCATGTAAAGTGAATAACTATTCGGATATAATTTATAGTACTTTACAAGCAAATTTATTTCTCTTCAGCAGCAAGGAACATAATGCATGCATATTTGTATTTCTGGCTATTGAGGAGCATGAAATCTGACACCATGGATTTATATTTAAGCTAATGGTTAGTGACTACTGAGGCTCTATGCGTATATCTGCTCTGTAGGTGTGTAGATACAAGCAAATATTAATAATATAATGTTCACCAAGGAAAATGGTCAGTAACCAGTATCTCACCCTGGTGATTATACAGATACTTGTGAAAGCCTCCATTTCTTTCTTAACAGTATGTTAAAACTTTATTGCATGGATGCCTGTTCCATACCATATAGATTTCACCCACACATATATGGTACTTTACAGCACAAGTTCAATCTTGATAGCTCTCTATCATTAGTTTAAATTTATCAGTGTTACCAAGAATTATGATGTTCAGTAACAAAAAAATTGTACTGTATTTCTCATGGTTTCCGCCCGGATGAAATTATAGAATTCGTGCTTTTAAAATTTCTCTCATAATTGAGTGGGTTATTACCCCAGCATTAATCCATACTGAACTAATTAAAGCTGGAAATATAACATATTAACACTTCCAAAGCTATTTTTAATATTGTTGAAAGCTTGGTCTTTAGAAATCTGGGTGGTTTGGGTTTTTTTTTTTTTTGGAGGGGGAGTAGTGGTTTTTTTGGTGGCTTGGGGGTTTTTTTGTTTTGTTTTGTTTTGTTTTGTTTTTTTATCTTGAAGCAATAATATCATGCTAAGATTCAGGGGTTTTTTTTCCTGAAATTTATGGAGTCAAGTTTGAAATGGTAATGTGTAGAATACTTTTTTCCAAAATGCCACAGAACTAATCTATTTCCTGATCTTTCCTATTTCATAAATTAATTAGCAGAACCATTCTATTACTGTACCAGAAGCATAGTTTTCACTTCTGGTGTCATTGCTAGGAATTTCACATTGATTCACTAGGTATCAAAAACAATCCTTATATGACCACATTGTTGGGGAAAATGAAAATAATGGTTTGCATGGTGTGCATAACAAGATAAGTAGTTGGGCAACAATGAGTTTGGACATAAAAAGCTCATTCTTACCTTACTTTAAAACTAAATTAAGTTTGCACCTAGGTTTTAAGTTTGGATATTGTGATATAGAGAGTGAAATACAATGTAATGTCTGTGTTTAAGAACTTTTGTCACATAAATGAATTGTTGAGTAGTAGATGGCTCTTAGGCTGCACAGCAGAATGTAACAATCTTCACTTTTATGTTTTCTAGTTAAATTCTTTTCCAAGTATGTTATTAGTTTTGAAATAGCTGATGTACACAAGCTTCTTGCCAGCTTCCATGAAATGAGTTGAGGATTTTTGGCTTAAACAGACTGCACTGATGGTAAAAAAAAAAAAAAAAAAAAGTAAAAAAAATCTGGCACATCTGCAAGGACCACCTACTGCCCTCTCCATTCCATGACAGCAAGGACTAAATCATTCAGTTATATTAATTGTTCTTGCTTCTATCATAACAGAACATTTTGGAAAAAATCATTTAGGTTCAAACAGGCTTTTTGTTTTCAATCACATGAGAAGATAGTAAAAAGTGTGCATGGATTTTACTAATTCCCTGAAGTTTGCAACTGAGAGAGAGAAAAAAAGAAAATTAGAAAATTTGCATCCCCTCTGATACCTGAGCATGTTTTACAAAATATCCAGCAAACTTCAACAAACATGATAAGTTTCCAAGATGTGACATTCAACCCTGTTATCTATATACCCTTAGGAAATAATGCAGAAATCACATGGAAAGTTCAAAATTATCTATAATGGGACAAGTGTAAGTACCAAATTGTATAATACTATGATGTGCCGAAAGCATACAGACTGCCATTGCCTAAGTACTAACCATCCAAAATAGAAATGGGCATAAAAGTGTTAAGGGAAAAATTAGGAGGAACAAAAAGTACACTTTCAGTTATTTTATTTTCATTTTCAGCATGACCTGCCATTGAGATAAAATATTTGTTGCTAAGGAAGGGAAAGAGAGTGTGAATTATGAAACAGATAAGAGGCTACCAAATCAAAGAATTGCAAATCAAAGAGCTGCCAAATAGCAAGCAGGTTCCCCTGAGAGTTAGAATTACAATCGAGTTCAGTTTATGTAATCTTTGGGTATAGAAAGCTGTTGTGCTTGGGAAAAGCTGAAGATTTTGTTAAAGGTATTTTTCAGCAATGGTGGAAATTAGTTTTATTTTTATGCTGATCACAATTTCCTTAGATGTAAAGGGAATAAAATTGACAGGGCTTTTTGCCCTTCCTTAGGCCTTTGAACAAGTATGAACCACTCCATAGTAAGTTGAATATGTATAATACAAAAAATCCTGAAGTACCTGAGTGAACTGTCAATCAAATTAATAACTTGCTGCCTAAACAGTTCCACTTGCAGGCATCTATTTCTTAAAATGGAACAAAATTACTATGTCTTAATATATAACCCAGATATAAAATTAACTCATCCACAAGTTATGTTTACATTGCTACATAAGCATACTTTTTTAATGCTATGGATTTTATTTTTATTTTTATCTGGAAGCTAAGATGGCCTATTTAGGAAGAAAACTGTATCGGGGTTGCAATTATATTTGTTTGATGCTTGACTTTTTTTTTTTCAGTATTGTTATACAGTAGTGGTTTGTGGTATACACAGTTATGGCAAGTGTTTAGCTTTTAATGACTGAAATCCAGTCAGTTATTGAAATTTCAGAAGGTACTGCAGTCCACTAAAGATATACCAAAACACTATTGGTCAAGTCCACACTGACAATTAAGATTAAAAAAGGCTCCAGTATGAGTGCTCTGTTAGTTCCTGTGGACCACACGACCTGGATTTTTTAATGTAATCATGTAACTATGTTACATATTGCATTGTACTATGCCAGTCAATTTCCTTCATCCAATATAGCTCAGGTGTCTCAGGATTGGGTAGCTTGTTTGTTTTTACTCTCCTGCCTCTGGTTGCCGGTCACACTTCATTTATGTATCGTAGAAAAGACGACTACATTCCACATTAAGTTCTGCTACCAACTTGTCTTCCTCGATACATCTGTATCTCCTCTCTCTTAGAATTCTTCACTATTTCTTTTTTCCAAATCAAAATAATTCCCTGAAATTGGGAAAATCACCCACTAACCAGATAAACCAGCTTTATATTTCATTTCATCTCTTTGCTAGCATGAACAGGGAAAATGTACCCCAGAGGTAGTGGACTTTAGCCACTTCTTTTAAAGTATTTTTCATGCCCATTTCTTTTATAGAGTCTCTACACAAAATTCTTTTAGAGTAAAGAAACCTATATGGAACAAATGCACGTGTATCATCTTGTTACAATGTTTCAGCAGGGGCTTAGATTAATACTGGTTTAAAGTGGGAAGGTAAAGATTCAGTTAGATAAAGGCAGTCTGATGATTTATTGAAAAAAGATTAAAAAAATAAGATCTGCAATTTACAGACTTTGATACCTCAGGATCCTAGTATTTTGTCAATATGTGAACGTTCTTTTCAGATTTGAAATTAATAGAAACATGTCAAAACAGTTTTTGATCCTCATGTTGGAAGTGAAATTCAGTAATATTAATTTACTTGAAAAAAAATAATGCATGGTCTTCTCTCATTTCTCTTTGTCCATACTTCACTCCAAAAGGCGTTTTTCTTTTCTGAAGATTTTAAAAAGTATTTATGTTAAAAGCTTTTGTCACTTAGGCTCCACCTTCCTTAAGTATTTCAGATGTGACTTTAAAATGATAATTGATAAGATTATTTTCACAAATAACTTTTTTTTTTAATGGACTAGTGTTAATTTTCCCTGTCTTTAAGTAAGATGATAAGACATTTTTATGGTAGAATACTGTCCAGCTGCAAAGCTAGTTCTTGATAGATTTACTGAGACACTAGAGTTATCTCTCGTCACCAAGTATTGATCTTGTGGCTTTCCAATTATCCTCTTTTTTAAAATTATCTTTTTAACACCTTACTGCAAACAAGTTCTGTGACAGGTGAATAGAAGAAGACCAAAGCACATGAGTACAACTAGCTAAGAATATTTGTATACATGCATAAACATATGTATATACAAATATATGTAGTAAATATAACATTCATAATATATAGCATATGATAGGTATAGGTAGATATAAAAGTAAAATTATAATGTGTGTGTATGCATATATGCACACTATATATATGAAGAACATACATAGAATTGGTTGGGTATTTTTCATGACCACAGAAATTTAATTTAATTTAATGTTATTCTTCTCAATATTATCTTAGCCTTGGTTATTTGTCTCAGAAATTCATTAAGTTCATGAGACCAGCCCTTCTTCCTTTGCAAATACAACTCAATAGTTTAATCTGTGAGAAGTTTTCCATTTTTCTGGTAGAGAATTGTCTGCAGTTATTTCAGTGGTTCATCTCAGTATGAAGAATCTTGGCAGTCCTTGTGTGGTGGGCAAGCAGAAGGGAAGCTCTTCAGTGGGTCTTTTACATTTCAGAGAAAACCCCATGAAATGTTTCTGCTAAAGCTTGGAGAAGTTAATGTGATATCAGCATCAACTGTCTCAGCATCTTTTTAAGGAAAAAAGCCTCTTCAACTGTCAGATTGATATTATTCTGATTAAAACAGTTTTTACTTGCTGTTTAGTTCCTAAGTTATCACTTAAAACAGGACTCCTAGCAGCTTACTATGAAGCAATTTACATTATTTGGATCAGTCAGTATGCACTGTTAGAATAAAAGGCCATTAGTGGCCTTTTCAAAGATCTGCTTGGGAGAATCCCATGAGTTAAGGCTCTAGAAGGTAAGGGGGCCCGAGAGGTGGTCAATACTCAAGCACCACTTCCTCTGAGGTCAAGATCAGTGCATCCGAATAGGAACACAAGCAGAGGAGGAAGGAGACGTGCATGGATGAGCAAGGAGCTGCTGGGAAAACTCGAAGGGAAGAAAGAAGTTTACAGTATGTGGAAAAAGGGAGTGGCCACTTGGGAGGAATACAGGAATGTAGTCAGAGTATGTAACAGATGCAACCAGGAAGGCTAAGGCACACTTGCAATTAAAACTAGTAGGGGATGCCAATGACAACAAGAAGGGCTTTTTCAAATACATCAGCAGCAAAAGGAAGACTAGGGAAAATGTGGGCCTGCTGCTGAAAGAGGTGGGTGGCTTGGTGACAGAGGATACAGAGAAGGCAGTTTTATTGAATGCCTTCTTTGATTCAGTCTTTACTGCTAAGGCTGGCCCTCAGGAATCCCAGACCCTGGAGGTATGAGAGAAAGTCTGGAGAAAGGAAGACCTTCCTTGGTCAAGGAGGATCGGGTTAGAGAACATCTAGGCAAACTTGACATCCACAGATCTATGGGCCCTGATGGGATGCAACCACAAGTGTTCAGGGAGCTGGCAGATGTTACTCCTAGGCTGCTCTCAGTCATCTTTGAAAGGTCATGGAGATCAGGAGAGGTGCCTGAGGACTGGAGGAAAGCCAGTGTCACTCCAGTCTTCAAAAAGGGCAAGAAGGAGGACCCAGGGAACTACAGGCCAGTCAGCCTCACCTCCATCCCTGGAAAGGTGATGGAACAGCTTATTCTGAGGGTTTTTTATAAGCATGTGGAGGAGAAGAAAGTTATTGGCAGCGATCAACATGGGTTCACCAAGGGGAAATCATGCCTGACCAATCTGATAGCCTTCTATGATGGCATGACCAGCTGGGTGGATGAAGGCAGAGCAAGGAATGTTGTATACCTTTACTTCAGCAAGGCTTTTGACATCGTCTCTCATAACATCCTTGTTAGCAAGCTTAGGAAGTGTGGGTTGGATGAATGGACAGTGAGGTGGGTTGAGAACTGACTGAATGGTAGAGCCCAGAGGGTTGTGATAAGTGTCAGAGTCTAGTTGGAGGCCTGTAGCTAGTGGTGTGCCCCAAGGGTCAATGCTTGGTCCAGTCTTATTCAACATATTCATCAATGACCTGGATGAGGGGACAGTGCGTACCCTCAGCAAATTTGCTGGGAGGAGTGGCCGACACACCAGAAGGCTGTGTTGCCATTCAGCGAGACCTGCACAGACTAGAGAATTGGGCAGAGGAACCATATGAAATTCAATGGGTCCTACACCTAGGGAACTACCCCAGGCACCAGTACAGGTTAGGTGTTGACCTGCTGGGAAGCAGCACTGTGGAGAAGGACCTGGGAGTCCTGGTGGACAAAAGTTCTCCATGAGCCAGCAATGTGGCCAAGAAGGCCAATGGTATCCTGGGGTGCATTAAGAAGACTGTGGCCAGCGGGTGGAGGGAGGTTATGCTCCCTGTCTACTCTGCCCTGGTGAGGCCACATCTGAAACGTGTCCAGTTCTGGGCTCCCCAGTTCAAGAAAGTGGAAGAACTCCTGGAGAGAGATTCCAGCGGAGTGCTACAGAGATGGTTAGGGGCCTGGAGCATCTCTCGTATGAGGAAAGGCTGAGGGAGCTGGGTCTGTTTAGCCTGGAGAAGAGAAGACCGAGAGGGGATCTCATCAATGCTTATAAATATCTAAAGGGCGGATGTCTGGAGGAAGGGGCCAGACTCTTCTCAGTGGTGCCCAGTGACAGGACAAGGGGCAATTGGCACAAACTGGAACACAGGAAGTTCCACCTGAATATGAGGAACAACTTCTTTACTTTGAGGGTATCCAAGCACTGGAACAGGCCGCCCAGAGAGGCTGTGGAGTCTCCTTCTCTGGAGATATTCAAAACCCGCCCAGATGCAATCCTGTGCAACCTGCTCTAGGTGATGCTGCTCCGGCAGGGAGGTTGGACTAGAAGATCTCTAGAGATCCCTTCTAACCCCTACCATTCTGTGATTCTGTGAATCTGTGAAAATGTATAAACACTTAAATATATATACAGATATATACAGATTGCATATATGTGTGTATATATATATATGTAATGTGTATATATATATATATAAAACACTGCTATATAACTAATATATGGCCAATGGGGCTGCCCACCCTCCTGGAATCATCTCGGACAGCCAGACCAGAGGCTGCCTTGGCTCTGGGTGGATGGTGATCCTATGTTGTGCCCTGTTCTCCACCCACTGCCAGCATTGCTCCTCCACTCCTGTGTATCTGTGGACATCAGCCTTTATCCAGGTAGCCTGACAAAAGGGATGTTGTCACTTTTGAGAACACTTGTCTTGTTAAAACAAAACCAAAAAAACCCCAAAAAGTAAACAAAAAAGTCAAAAAATATTATTTGTAGCCGAGGTTTTGTTCATTCTGCAGCCTGTATGCCTGAATTTCCCCTATGTGTCCCATGTGAAATCATATCTTAGCCCTCTCTCTACTCTCCCCAATAGTATCCTGCCACTCTCACCTCACCACAATGCTTGCAATGCTAATCCTTCAGGTATCATGTGTTCTCAGAGTTCCTTCCAACCCACCTCCTCGAGCAATCATTGTTCCTTTCATCCTCTATTACCTTAACTCCCTCTTGAACTCCTCACACTTTTCAATCTGCTGCTGCGTTGTTGCTGCAGCTCTCTCTCTCAGGTACCATCAGTCTGAAATACCTACTAAATATCTTTTTTAACCATCCTCTATAGTCTTGTTGATTCTTACACTGAAATCTCTTACCATCCTAGGAAAAAAATGCCTTTTCTTAGCTCCTGCTGAATTGTGACTCCTGTAAAAGTCTAATTTGCTCTCTGGATCGCCTCCCACTCAACGCTCCCCACACCCACACCCCACTCTTTATTATTGATACCGTTATAAATTCCATGTCATGAATTTCCATTTAATTGAAATAATGTATGATTAAAATGTTAGATTGGATGATGCCATCCAGCTTAATCAATGATGAATTTAAAATTCAATTAAAAGATCAGTTCAAAATGTGTTTTGTTTGAATGTCAGCTACCAAAACAAGAGTTTTAACTAATGAGATATGCTGATTAGATAATATTTGGACTACCAAAACGTTCCCAAGTTTTGTATTCAGCTAAAGACCATCTGTGAACCTATACCAATTACAACAAAATCTAATGATAGAGGTAAAAGCCCAACAAATTTATATTCTGAAATAAAACCCTGATTAAAAAGTTGCAGGTTTTCATCCTTTTTAGTAGTAAAATGTTAAACAAACACTGACAGATTCACACTTCAGATATGCATCATCTTCTTATTTTTTGTAAAACAATCAAAAATCCTTCTGTCAAAATAATTTGCAAATGTGAGCATTTCTATTGACTTCGGTAGAAATGCCTGCAAGGCTAGCAATCTGCAAGACTTTTAATTATTAAAGACAAGTAAAAGAAAGAAGGAAAAATGACACCACAATACTTGTGTTTTTTTCTTTTGGCAGAATTCACTTTTAGTATTTTTTTGTCGAACTGGGGAAAAACCTCAACCTCTAAGCATAATGGAAGATAAAGTAAATTATTATTGCATTAAGAGATACATACAAAACCTATAAGAAGTAGGAACAAAAAATAAATTCTGTTTTGGCCTGAGCGTGTGCTTGTAGCACTAATATATCTTTCATAGCCTCCTTCAAATTTTGCTAACTAATTCCACCCTACCTGTACAAACTGGGAAGCTCATTTTAGGCATCATTAAAACAAAACAAAACAAAACAAAACAAAACAAAACAAAACAAAACAAAACAAAACAAAGCAAAGCAAAACAAAACAAAACAAAACAAAGAAAATTATCCACTACAGGCTGAATTTCAGCTTATGCTGATTTTAGAAACTTACAAAATGTAATAATTAATTATGGATCACTGCTGATTTTGAAGTCTGATTTCATTTGACTGCCTGTACTTTGGAAGAGGAGTTTCACACTAAACAGAAATGTTTGCCTTTCTTAAGCATCAAACAAAATCTAGGAATCACTAGAATAACTGAAAATAAAATATAATTTTCCTCCCCTCCTTTTGCAGTGCAAATTGCAGACTAGCAATCTGGTATGGGTTAAACTAGACACAGTTCTTCTCCTCTTCACTAAAATAAGAGACCTGACTTCATTTTCCTTACTAAACTTGAAATTCCTTCTGACAAAAATTTCTAGCCTTCTGACTACTTTTAAATCACTGGATCCTTTGGGTTTAAAATTAATAGAGTGAAAAGAAAATATGTCTCTGAAGCCTGTCCCACGAACAGGAATTTTTGGACCTAAATGATGCATAGATAAAGCATAATATATCAGAATGACTGCAGAATTGATACTCTCATATTCAAAAGAGATAAAAACAGAAATGAGTTACACATTTCATGACAATTTAACCTAATTTAAACCTTGTACCTATTCAGTCCATTGCATAATGTGCATTTGTCACCTTCCTTAGGAAAGAAATTTTTATAAGCCTTTTTGATAGTTTATGGAAAATACAGTGCATGTAGAATATCTTTACACAGTTTTGAACTCCAGTTAAAACAAAGATGTAGAAAAATAAATTTATTATACACTGTTTTGAAGATCTGTTTAAAGATCAGCAATATCGCAGACCTTATATTTCATCATATTTCAGAACAGTGGGGTTTTTTATATTATGAGAGAGCTGGGAATTTCACTTTTGTGGACAATTGTTCCCTGAAGCATGAGGCTTTAAATGTGCCAGTGTTCCAGAACTTAAATTATTTATAAAAAAAAAAAAAATAAATATATAATTACCTATACTTAAAAATATTTTTTAATGAAGACTAGCGTCAAGAAATATGACACATCTACACACTATGCTGTGGAATAACAGTTTTTATGTTACACAAAGAAACAACAATACTTCTGAAAATACTTTACAACGAATAACAATTATCAGACTACAAAAGTTCTTTCTCATAACTAAAATGCCACTAACTTCTAGAGTAAAACCTATAGTGCTACAGTTTTGACCTATGAACTAGCAAACTAGTGAGGGATAATTTATACTATCCAATAGCAGTCATTTGTCTCCAACAGATAATCATTATACATACTGCAGTTATTGAGTGAAAGGTCAAGTAAATGCCGTAGTGTTCTTTTATAAAGGAAACAAACCCACATTCTTTCAATAAAATCCATATTAAATGTAATGAAAATAAAGCTTGATAAATTATTTGTGAAATTAATCAAGTAGTCAGAAAAAAGAAATGCCAGTTCTACTGAGAAATCATATTTTAACTCAACCGGGAATGGGCTGTGGTGCAGCACATAATCTAGTTTAGGGTTCATGACAAATTTAGCCTACCACATGCACTGGAGGGTCTTTTCCACTGGACTGGTTTTATGTGTGAGTGGCACTTAATATGCATCTGGTTTAATCTTTTAATCTGTACAAAGATGTAACATAATTTTTGTTCTTTTTGTTTAATAACTCAGAAATCACAGCACATTTGTCGTGTTAGAAAAAAGGTTTCGGCTCTCTAAATGATGTGGTAATTCAGCATTATACTGGCTGTAAATCCTAGACAAAAGTATTATTAAATCTCTGTATTCTATTTTCTTGATAGAATTGGCCTTTATTTGCTTGCTTTTTTTTTTTTTTTTTTTTTTTTAAATAATCGTAAAGCATTGTAGAAATAGTGCTATGTCTCTTGATCATCTGTAATAGTACATGTCCATGTTCTGGAAGGTCATGGCAAGTCTCTTAGCAGTGATTTAGGCATATGACATCAGGTCCCTATAGAAGTATATAATTTTCTGGTAAAAGTATTTTCTTTGCATTTGAGAGATGCTCAGAAGAAATGTTACTTTAATACAGAGGATTTGTCATTGTCAAATACTGATAAACTCTGTACACATTCAAAATGATTGCTGCTGATTCACTCAATGGGATGCAGCTTGTGAACCTGTGGGTTAGACACATGAGAATCCGTGCCTTCTGTGCTAGATACACAGAACTTCAGTCCCACTGACCACAACAGAAACCCAAATCCAAAATATAAATCCTCAAAACTCCTGCTGAGCTGCAAATGAGACCTGCATATTTTTAAAGGCCACAGCATTTGAGTTTTGCAAATGGAGTCCATTCATTTCCTAAATGTTTCACACTAAGCATGTGCACAAGTTTCTGTACAACATTGCATCTGCACTGAGCACATGGACATTTACTTTGTACCCAAAATCTCATCAAAACTGTCAAAGTAAATATTTCCTCATCTGTGCCACTCCTACAGCTTAATCTGCCAGCTGCTTTCCAGGAACATAATCTGAGCCAGGCCCCATGGAGAATTTGGTTGAGAATAGTGCTGTTACAATACCTCTACCTGATAGTCTCATGATTGATGTACTGACTTGGAAGAAATGAGTCAGGCTGTGATATTTGGGAATTCTATACCCACACATCAGGTCCCACATTGTACCAGAAATTGTCCTACTTACAATAGCACCTATCAATTTTCATGGATATTCACAAAACTACAGAAACCCATGGCATCTTGTTGCAGCTGGAGCTGCCACAACTCCTTAACTCCTAACTAAACCTCATATAAAGACTTAACAGGAGGACAATTGTGAGGTAGCCTGAAAAAGTCTGCAGAGTGTCTGTCACCATTGCAAGATCTGACTAGTAGTTCTGGGAACTTGTTGTATGAGACAGAAAAACCCGGCTTCCTCAGCATGTCTTATGAAGATATACACTGCAAGAAGAGTCTCCCTTTTTGAACAGGTAGATAAACTTGATAAGGTTACCTATTATGAAATTGCTTTAGCTTTTCTTATTTTGCTTGTCCTGTCTTGCTTCCTTGCTCTATGAAGGATGCCAATAGGTGTGAGCTTTAATTTACATGGCTGATGGTTAAGGGGTAATTATTTAATTGCATTAATTAAAGTCTTCTTGAAATCTCGTCCCTTACGAAACCTGTCACCTTCCCGAGAAAACAAACTTTCCTGATAAATCAGTTCTTCATATGTTATGGCAATGCTTATTGTCTGAAAGACAGATGATCTTATATTTAAAGAAATCACATTTTTGTAGAATAATTAATGATAGAGCAGTTCAGTAGTTCCTATTAGTGCTTTTATGGCACTTGGTGATTTTGAACTAAGATGTTATTTATGAACTGAAAATCTACTTTTCTGGAGAAACAATATTAAAAAAGAATAAAGAAATCTGATGTGTGTTAGCATTAACTTGGTTTACCAGTGTAAGCTGTTAGATGATAGATGTTCTGTGTAAGAATGACCTTGATTTTCATCTATCACACAGTTTACTTCCTGTTAAACCAAATTACAAGTGTTATAATAATGTGATCAGATATTTTCTGTGCTTCCTTAGATATTCTTTTGACATTTTATTAAAACTTTATGAAGAATCAAAATAGAATAAAGCAATTGGAGCTCAGGAAGAATCTTAAATATGTGCTGCAAACTTTATTGCAGCATTCTTTCTCTCGTTTATTATAACATATTCTATAAGAATGCCAGTTGGTCACTGCTAAGTTTGAATAGAAGCATTCAAAATCCAGTTTGCATAGGTAAATTAAAGTAAAAATAATGAAAATACAATTTAAATGTTTTTGTCATGTAAAATACACAGAAATTGTCATTAAAGTGCTCTAATTGTACAGTGTACAATTAAGCATAGAGTAATACAGTAACTAACCATGTAGCTGATTTTTTTCTGAAGTTCAGTTGTAAAGCAGAGGAAAAAGTAAATGGAATTTTGACTTAACCTCCTCACTCTTCATGAAAAATGCTGCTTTTTTATGAAATAACCTAGCTGGATTCCTTAACTACTGAGAGGTTTCAGGAGACAAGTTTTCTAGGTGTATAAATCTTGTAGCATACCATTGTTATCTAACTTACTTCTCTTCAGGAATGTTGTCTCTGTTTATTTTTATCTACCTCAACTTCCCAGGTTTTTACTCAACTTTTTTCTGTATTTATCTTTTTTAACATTTTTCCTATGTAAGTGAGAATGTTCCTATTTTTCAAGGATCCAGTAGCATTTTCCTGAGTTGATCTGACTCAAGCACAAAAGACCATAGTAATGCATTAACCTGAAACTGAAAGTTTAAAGTCCTCTGCGTGGATTACAGTCTGGTAACAGACACCTGATAGTCAGAATTGCCGAAGTCAGTTAATATGCATGACTATATTTCAGGGGATAGTTATGTTTTAACTGTTACCTTTGAGATAAAGAAGACCAAACCCTGGTTCATTGTCATTGCTATTGTTCAAATCTACCCATTATTATCTCCCAAACCCACCAAAGACCACTGGCTGCCATGTTGGTATGGAAAAGTTTAATTCTGATTTAGGTTTTCTCATAGGAAAGAGAAAATAACTACACTTTATTTTGATGACATAATGCTATAAAGCAGAGGTTGGTATATTCCTATTCTGAAATCTCTTGTGTGTAATACTGCTACTTATAAGTTTCTGGTGCTTTGAAAATATTTGTAAATAACTTTTTGTTATCAAGTAAGTATTCATTCCCCTTTTCCTCAGAGAAGGTAAAATCAAAGATGTCATTACAGAATGTAGTTTAGATTGACATATTATTTCAAAGTAATTTATCAAAAGATTTTTTTTATGGATACAAAAATATGTTTTACAATCCCATTGTATAAATATAAATATATATGTGAACACTTAGGCATATATATGCACATGAGTGCATTCACATGTGCATATATGTCTGGTTTAATTTTGTTTTTAGAATTTGAGGTTTGAATTTGAAATTGAAGTTTTCTGACAGACACTAATACATTCTCTTCTGCCTAAGAAGGTCACAGACTCTACACAATGTGTAGCCCTTGCAAATTGTATATCATATGTAGACATTTATTATTATTTTTTAATCTGACTCTATTAAGAAGCTAATCATTCTTCATTAAACACTGCTTGGTAACTTGTTGAGCCACAGCTGTTATATCTGAAAAGCTGGGGGGAAATGTTGTATAACATTTCTAAAATGGTGCATACAGAAAGGTGGTAGATTTTAGTTTGATTTCTAAAATGGTTCATACATAAAGGTGGTGGGCTTTAGTTTGAGTCACTGAGTTGGTTAGTTATGTTAATAAGTTGGTTGGTTATGTTAATAATCATTAATCTATCTTGAGGTGGTGGAAATATGAATGGCCAGGAAACAATTTACAACAGATATGAAAGAAACAATGCCTAACAAGGTTAAACAATATTGTAGATATTTTATTATACATGGAGTAAAATCCCAACTAACTCATCTAAAACTTTTGTCTCTGATTAATATTCTACTACAAAATTTCAGAAATATAAACTCACTGATGTTATTTCTTTGACTACTCTGCTGAATTTACATTGTATCTTTTGTATCTCAGTAACAAGACATAAAATATTAAATGTAACTTCATCACTCTGTTTCTGAAATACCCAAAAGTAAAACGTGAAATAACAGATGCTTCAAGAGCTTTGGTTGATTACTGTACCACACTTGTAAAGATGAGAAGGTAGCTGGAGATCTTTGACATGACGAGACATAAATAGTGTGGGTTAATAGTATGATAAACTGAAAAAAACCCCCAAACAAACCAACAACCAAACAAAGCAAATAAGGTGTTTTTGTGGGTTTGTGGGTTTGTTTTTGGTTTGTTTTGGGGCTTTTGGGGTTTTTTGTTGTTGTTGTTGTTTGTTGGTTGGTTGGTTGGGTTTTTTTCTTTATAAATTGAGGTGTGGAACAGTAAACCAATGTATTTTACATGCCTTAAATTCTAATTAAGAATATTCCAGAAGTATCTTCAGTCATTTAGAATTCCATCTTGAGTAGAAAAGGGAATATCAAAGTAAAATACAAATAGAAAATGAAAAGAGGAACCTTTCAGGAATGAGAAATAAACCTGGAGATCTCAGAGTATGTCCCCTAACTTCACATTAAATATACAGAAGATGACCCTTAAATTAGTTGGCTACAACCTCCCCGATAGTCTACAGCTTGAGATCTTGTCACTGCAGGGTTTTTAAGATTTATGGCAATATATAAAAAAACTTTACTTATGCTAAACTTCAATAAACACTTCTGAAGCTTTGAACCCTTGAAACTTTTAATCTTTTTTAGCTTTTGTTTGTTTGATGGAATTTCATATTGGTCTGAGTTATATACAATCATAGTGTAATTAATCTGTTAATTCCTTTACATCTGTTAGTCATTTAGTTTTGATGTTTAATTTATAAGGTTGTGCATCTGGATTACTTTTACTATAAAATTTGGTAAATACTGAACAAAGCTCAAATCTCATTCATATAGACTAAGCTGAATAGGTATACACTAACAAACATACATGTATGTAACCATCTGTATAGAAAATATATGTGCGTGCGTACGTGTGCGTGTAATGTCATGCAAGTTTTGAGGTTTCAGTTGTAGCTGTTCTAGCCCTGGAAGCTACCACAAAGAATTCCCAGTTCCACTCCACATTCCAGCTATGTCCCTGCTGTTGGCAATAGCAACAACAACAAAAGGTTTCAGTCAGATAAACTTGCTGCACAGAAGCTAAGGCAGAAATGGAAACAAATAACTAGGGCAGAAGACGACATAGGCCAAGACCACTTCTTTCAGCAGCAACCCACTCATAGAGGGGTTTAAACAAACTGTGGAACCACGGTCCCTGGAAAAAGAACAATAACAGCAATTACTTACTAGGAGAGATATCATTAAAATTAATATTACTGTTTCTTATTTTCCTCTTCAAACAAAAATCTTTGTTTAATGTTATTTTCCACCAATATGGGAAAATATTCAATATAAGTGCAGTTAACAACAAGTTTAATTTCCAAGAAATAGTTGGAAAAATAAAAAGCAGTTTGTAGTTTAGTTTTATGGGTACTTTTGACAGATTTTGTAGTCAGCATAAAAGGGCATCATAAAGTTCTATTAAAAATAATGTGCTTTTTATGCTTTGTATTACTATGCAGAAGATGTTTTCTTTCTTTTTCATTTGTATATTTATTTCCATTTCACCTCTGAATGAAGCTGTTTGCAGTGGCTTATCTGTCCCTGTTTCTTTAAATCTGCTAGGCTTCACTGTCTTCTGCTGTTCCAGACATCCACAGGTGTTTTATTCTATTTAAAACAGAAAATGTTCATCAGGTTAACACTAACCAGGATAATTAATTTAGGCAGGTAAAGCATGTCATTCAGTGGCAGCATCAGATGACGCATCTTAGACTTTCCTCCCTTCTTTTTGTCAGATTGTTCTTAATCCGAATCAATGCCTTGACTGGTTCACTACACAGCCCAACCAACAGCATCCCCAGAAGATTATTACTGCAGCAAGAAAGCAGCCAACAGGCAGAAAAAAGTAGGAAGGTCTACTGCTGGGATTGATAGCAGTAGTCAGAGCACAAAAGACAATAAATACATATATTTATTGGTAAATATATGGTAAACAATAAACCCACGTAAAGTGTGAAAGCCCATTATAAAGGGGCTTTATTATAAAGGTAATATTCTGCTTTATTTTGATATACACTTTATTTTACAAAAGTCATAGTCAAGAATTTGATGAAAAATATGCACCATACCACTTCTGTGTGTGCATAGCTTAGAGATCTAAAGTACAGTTTAGAATATTCAGTGAAAAGAGAATGAACGTGGAAGCACACATAAGGCTTCAAGGTTTTTGGAAACATATCAGTCAGAGCAAAAAAGATCTGGTCTTTTATTTTATTTTTATCATCTATCTCTCCTTATTAGAATGCATTGTGGCTAACAGAGAAGCATCTTGGGAGGCAGCAGTGAATGATCATTGCTATCTTATATTTAAAATATATCATAGCAGGAGCTGTGCTCAATAATAAATTAAGTAATCTTCCTGTGTAAGCAGGAGATTATAAAATAGCACAGTCATTTCATTAAGAGTATGCTTTGCCTGTGTAATGAACATCAGATCAGCTGTATGGGTATATTCTGTTGAATATACTATTGATGTAGATTGGTGAAGCTTAAGGGAGTTTACCCTTTGAAGTTAACTTGAAACATGCCTGCTTTATACAAAGTAGACATTTTTATTCTTAGTATAAAACTATTAATTGGAATGATATTTAGTAGTAATTTTTATTATTCTTTAGCTCCTGCTTTTCCAGCATGAAGGTTTTACATGCTGTTGTTTATAGTTACACAAAACACAAAATTCAGATGAAAATTCATGTTTTCATCTACAAAAGACGCTAAAAAGAAGCTTAGTAATCAAATGCACTGCAGGTAAAAAGCAAATACAATTTCTTATGGGTAGGCCACAATAGACTTGTACTACCAAGACAACGGGATGTAAATGGAACAGCATGTGATCGTACCAATAACAGACATTGTAATATACGTAGAATACTCTATTCCACCATCTTTTCCAAACAACTACCCTAAAACTAACAGTAGGTAGCAAGACAAAACTTTCCCTAACTAATAAATTCCCTGAAATAAAACCCTATTTTGATTTTAAGATTTTTGGAACCAGCAAATGATACCATATAATTCCCTGTTGGTGGGGTGGAAGGAAATTTCTCCATCTGGATATACTAGCAATCCAAATCAAATTTTTTTTAACAACACATTGATTTGTAGATTATTTTTTTTTTCCCTTTGTCACTGTATAGATTGAAAGCATATAGCATACATGTTACAGCCAGGATTAGGAAGCAATCCACCTGCTTAAAAATACGTATTCCTTTAAAGGTTGTGCTTGGAAGTTTTCCTAACTGGCAGTGTCTGCAGTGAACATCCACACTTTGCTTGATTCTTTCAGCAGCTTTCTCCAAATTGCTTTCTTTTCTCGTATACGAAAGGAACAGTGTCCTCTTGGGTCTTTCATGGCTATAAGTCAGAGACAGAGGTTTTGAAGAAAGGGGAATTGAGGGACACCTACCTTGGCAATGCAGCACATAGCAGAAGGGAACTTCAATCCACACCCACTTTTTACTCTAAGAAGAGCATACGCAGGGCACCTTCCTGCTCTGAGACAATGAGTCCAAACGACACAGCTGATCACCTTGAGTTGTTCAGATTAGGCGCTTGGAGATCAGAAATACCCATTCCATTGCCTGCCTTTAGGGAACGGTCATGCTTGCTCCTCCCTGACACTACCGTATTTCCATTAGATAATGGAAGAGATAATAGAAATAGAAGAATTATTTTTCACTTTTTTAACAAGAATATTTTTATGAATTTCTATTAAATAGTTCATAAACTAAAATATTGATGTGCTTTTATGATTTAAACAAATACACTTGTGCACAAAGTATTAACTTGATTTTACAAAGAGATTAACACATAACTATTATCACTGGAGAGAAAAATAATATGGTTGGACTTGGTGTTCTTTATGAATACTCACCCACAGAAGTAGAAAACACATAGATAAATAATTAAAAAATGGAGCAAGACAAATTTATTATTGTAAATATTTAAGCTCTCCCTACTATGCATTTTTAATGAATTTTATATTTTTAATGTATTCTATTAATAAGATGGCTGAACTCCACATTTCTATTTCAGGCTATTTCTGCTTTATGACATCTCATTTTGGGGACATGATGTAATGCAAGTTGGAGTATTAACTTCTGACATAATTCGTATATGTATTTTCAGAATGATGGATTCGAGGGAAAGCATATCTGCTTAACCTCCTGAAATGTGGTGTATTTATAAAATCCAAAAACATAAATGTAATGATTCTTAGTCATATCCGTTGAAGCTAAAGAGAGGATAGAGCTGCCTATTAAACTAGTTATATGCTGTGCAGGCCAGTGGTTCTGTCAAGCCATGTCTTCACCAATAAATAGATGTATTGAAGGGAAGAATAAGCCAGGCTGTAAGTCAAATATGAGTTGGCAGTATTTTTCCACAAAATAGTAAAGAATAGGGCAAAAGGGCGACTCATTAAGAAATCTTTTGAATTCACGCTCAGTGTATGTGGGCTACTTGTAAACAAAACTAAAAGGATTTCTAATATGTATAAAAATGTAGTCAGAAGATAACTTGGTATTTCATTCATTAACTCCAGTACTTATCTAAACAGATAGCTGACGAAACATGACTTAAGATAACCTCCATAAGGAAATTACCTGCAAAATTTAGAATGCCTATCACCATTCTATGATTCTATGATTTGACCAAAGCAAAAGCATTTTCCTGATCAAGTGGTCACATGGGAGTAACCATTTGATCAAATAGATTGAATGCCACCAGAAGTATGTTAACATTGTCCTTGAAAAATCTCCTTGCTGTGAAGCTCCCTCAACTCTTTTCTACTAGGAAATAAATCATACCTTCCAGTGAATCACCCAACCTCTCTGTAAATGTTCCTAAATGTGTTACCATCTTGCCTTTTGTTTTGCCTTCTTAGCAGAAGAGGAGAGCAGGAAATAGCCGATGGATGATACAGTGATTCTTCAATTTGGTCTTCACTGGAAAGAAGGTTGATGCTAATACAGTGTGTGCTGTCTAGTAAACCCACTTTTCAATTTTAAATGCACATATGAGCATAACTTCAGTAATTCAGGAGAAAGCTAAGAAGTATTTTACTGTTGACTTAATTGTCATCAATGTCATATATAGAAGTCTCAAGTTTAACTTCAAAATTATGTAAAACTCTGATGAAAATCTACACAGGTGCTAGCTATTCCTTTGCAGATAGTTGCAAGGAAATGTTATTCAGTTTAAAAAAAAAAAATTTCTAAAATTATTTTTTCTGAATTTCTGAGCTCAGGAGAATTAAACGTCATAAAGTTAAACATCATAAAGAATTGGGTCTTTTTAAGATCATGAGTGAGATAATTTACAGAGCTTAATAAATATTTAGGTTTCTATTTAAATTTGTCATAAAAACACTGAAGTAAATAAGTGCAATAAATGGTGTAGCATAAATTAGATGCTAAAAATTCTTCCAAGTTCAGTCATCAAAATTACACTGATGCACCTATAAATATATATATATACATATGCAAACATTATTAATGCCATGCATGTTTTTGTTACTTGATTTTGATAAACCAATGTGATTCTATTCCAAAGCTCCCACTATTTACTCAACTGGAAGCACTTACTTGAAAAAGTGTTACTGTGTCATTTGCTGTTACATTTTTAATTAGCAAAATATATCTGCCCAACTTACTATATCTCCCTATGTCATTTTTGATAAACATCACTTACTGTGATATTTCAGAAAATCTTTGCTTATGGTAGATCTTGAATAACCACTGATATATAGGAAATCAAAATTCAAGTTGCTCCCACCTGGAGCAAAAGCAAGGACCTATCTTAGAAGTGAGCAAGGCATTAGTGACTAAACTATCTCATGTCCACAATGGGTAGTTGGCTCTCTTTCTTTGACTACAATAGTACCGTGAAACTGTGAAAGGCTTTTTTCTAGTTCACTATCTGTGAAACTTCTGTTTCTGATAAAGATTTCATTTTCAGTGACACTGAGCATTTCTGGATGAAAGAAAATGTCTTATCTAAATTCTTGACCAGCTGTACTTAACATCACTGATCCTAGCTCCGCCATTTACCTGATAGGTTGCTGCAGTTTTCTTTGCTGGTCTTTCCCTTCCTGTCTTTCATTTTTCCATTATAAGAGTTGGTATCTCTGAGCATTTACTCAGTGGTTATTGATTTGAGATCTTCACTAGCAACCTTAAGAGCTGCAGTAACATGAACACCATCAGAAATATCTCTTTATCTCCCTAATATCACAGGTGTTATCTTTTGTTCAAAGAGTTGCCAGGCAGGCGGATTTTATAAAAGGTAAAAAATAAAGGAAGTCATCTTCATTTCATACCAATCTTCTTAGTAGCACATCCTATTACAAACTGTTCCTTTCTTGAGTCATTGCCCTATTTGAGAGAGGCCACAGCTGCCACAATTGTTGGTTCATCTTTTGCTATACAGTGCAGTGTATTGTGCTTCTGATAAAAGAGTATTACTACACAGCAAAGAAAAATGCTATTTAACTGTAACTCTGAGCCACATACAGCCTTCCAGATAAAAAAGGATATTACATGACACCTTGGTCATGTAAGGAGGAGTGTGGTCACATAGCGGAGTCTCCTGCAATTCATCCATGTTCAGCAGCAGTTCACGTACTAACAGCTTAGACTGAGACTTCTAGTTATCACCCATTGCCTGCAGTGAAACATACAAAATCAATTACTTACAATAGATGAGATGGAATGACTCTCGCTGCACAAGTTCCCCCTCTGTGCCAGAAAGAAATCTCATAATTACCATACTTTATCTAAAAATACATTAATCATAATTTAAAAATCTATAATATATGAGCTGTTGTGAGTGAGCAGCAAGAATGGCTGCTACAGAAAGGAAGGCAAGCCAGGAGCAACTGGTGTTAGAAGGGCAATGCAGAGTCCCACAACATCCAAACGAGAAGAGTAAAGCAGGTCTGATGGCAGTAGCAAAGCAGCCAGGGACTGCCACTCAATTCTGTAATGATGGAGCAGGTCCAAAGTCAAGCCTCAAAGGCAAGTCAGCAGGTCAGTGTCCAGATTCACAGCACACATGATCAGGCACAGCTGCAATGTAGCTCAAGCAAGACCTAAAAATAAGGGTCTGACCTTGAAAGCAGCTCCCGAGTCATGAGGGAGCACCTCCGACCTCTGCCACACATAGCAATTTCCCAGCAGCCAGAGTCCAGTTTAAAGCGTTGCACTGTATCAGAGGTGGCTTTGAGCATAAGCAGCTTAACTCCTGAAAAGGGTCCTCACAGTTGGCTGTCCTGATCCCAGAGCCCTTAAGATTAACCAGAACCTTTCGCTAGGGTTTTAAACAGAACTGTCTTGTCAGAATTAAACAGAATTCAGGCAAAACAGTATTTAATTTAGCTAGCTAGCCAGACACTATTTTGAAACATATATTTTATAGCCGAGGCCTCAGACTCCACCTGGCTGCTTTAATAACTTCAATAGTCTTGTTTTTTCCAATGGCAAGGTTTTGGACATGGTCTGTGAATGGAAGAAAAATAAAAAAGGTATAAGATGATGAACATACTGAAAAATAGTCAAGCAAGTGTGACGATATAATCTAAAATTTGCTTGCAATGAATGTTTGATTAATTCTGACACTAGTGAAAAGAAAAGCCTATTTATAACCTCCAAATAAGATTTTACCACTATTTTTTCTTTCTGTTCTCTTTATTCATGGATCAAAATATTGAATCTAAAATGCACCCAGGGTGCTTCTTTCTAAAATCATTTCAGTAAAATCTGTTGTTAGAAACAGAGATTTCAGAATCTTGAGGTCCTTGGAAATGTGCTTGTTATTTTTATCCACAGCTGACGTGCTAGGGAAGAAGAGCAATTTTGTTTACTCCCAGGTGGTTTAAATTTGATTTGAACTCACAGCTGAGTTTAAGCTGATGAATAGCTTTTTATTGAACATGAATAAATTGAGAAATTCAGATTAGTCAGCCACTTTTTCGTCATAATTTAAATTCCAGAGAAGATGCATTTAGCAAAAATAGAGCAGAAATATATGCACAACTGATGAGTTGTACCTGATGACTAGCTGAATTAATAAAATCATTAATGAATTTAATGCTTTTCTAGGCCTTTTCAGTATTGGCGTTCCTATGAAAAAGAATTTGTATAAAACAAAGGGAGAACAGCTTCCATCAAAGATAAAAACAAGTGAATGCGTGAACCAACCAGTATGCAGATCAGTACGGAGAGGTAGGTTCCTGCTCGTAAACATACACAACAACTGTTCCGCACAGACTGAATATCCTGTAACAAACATTTTGGTCATGTATAAAACCAGAAAAATCTCAACCGCCTAATGTGGTCTTTTGAGAACGAGACAACATTGAGCACCTGGTCAGCATTCAGTTCAACTTCAGAGTCTGAAACCCTTTCTCACAAAAGAGAAGGTGATCCTAGTAATCCCTTCTGGAGCCAAGTACCATTATCTAAGCATAAGAAAATCAGAATCTGGCTGTCTGTTCACTGGTAAGACAAAGGCATAATTAAACACACAGTTTCAGTTATGCCTTTTTTTTTTTTTTTTCCCCTGGCAAAATGCTGAGCATTTTTGTGTGGATTTTCTATATATGTATGTATATATATGTTTGTGCGTATTTGGAAAATGCTTGGAGACCAAAAGATAACAAAGGCTACATATTGCAATATTATTCTGCTGAGGCACCTAGATAGCAGTGACATTTCCTTCTCATAAGAATGACAAATTGTGTGAGTCTGTTGTCTAGACAAAGAAGGAAAGGACTAACCAAGAAAGGAAATATTGGAGAGACTTGCCTTGTACTTAGTGGAAAGTGGTTAGACCCCATCAGTGCTGCTAATTTGGCTTTTGGAGCCCTCTGAAAACAGAATAGCCTGACACTGTATCAGTTCATTTAAAGACGGAGAGCTGTGACAGGCATGTATCTGTGTGTGTGTTTGTCTGTTTAATATATGAAAATTACTTAGTAACACTAAAAAAAAGATTACATCTGGATAAATTCTAGCTTAATCATTTACAAATTTCAGGTAACAGCAACTTATCAGAGGAGGGTGTTTTCCTAAGCAGAGTACCCTAAATAATTGTTTGTATTAAATTCTTACAAACATCGAGTAACTTGGTACTCAATAATTATCTATTTTTTATATCATATCATAGTGCTGTCTATCATAAATATGTTATATGCTTTTATTATGTCTTTATTTTACGTATAAAAATATTTCCTAGAAGTTGGACAAATCTTAATACAAGATGAAAAACATCTGCAAAACAATCACAGGAGCTTTGTAAACCCAAGAGATAATTGCAGCCCTCTAACAAATAATACCATCTGTTGTCTGTTTAGTTAATGTATTTATAAATTCTAGTGATTTCTTATTATTTGGTAGTTAGTAGTAAAATATTACAAAATTTAATTGAAAAACACTTGGGTTTATACGTTCATTTAGGACACTAATCTTTCAACATCTGACTGCACAGCTAAGCAGTATGATGGGTACATTTTCATTTACAAGGATTACATGCAAATCAGTTTATTTACGTCCCTAGTACACTAGTCTGATTCTAAAGTTATTCCCACATCAGATCGAGAGACTGGGAGTTTGATACCTTAAAACTGTTTCTAAGGTTGAAGGTTAGTCACTTAGCTCTAAGCACACTTGCTTTACTTTCCTTGTTCCTTTATAACCAGAGTGGGACATCTGTTTGGAAGGTAGTGGTCCCAAAATGGACAGAATGCATGTGTGGGGCATTATTTGCTGGATGATAGGATGATAATGTGATTTGAAAAGTAGTCTTGTCAAAGAAAATACAAGATTAACAAGAGGTAGGATTATTCTAGAGTGTCTCACAGCTGTTTTGAAGCAAGTTTAGATTAGTTTAGTGTTATCAACAAATATAAACAAGTTGGTGCAATGACTGCTTACAAGCTGTCTGACTAAATATTCAGCTCAGAAAAGTGTGGTTGAAATTTAAATAAATACATAACCCAACATTTTTTCATATTTCTGTTCTGTGCTCCTAGACACAGGAAAAACTGACATTTTAATTTACCTATGGAAAATTTTGAATAGTATTGAATAGGAAAAAGAGTTATAATTACATGATGAGTGAAATTTTGCACTGAGAAATATAATAGTGTCATATTCAAAATTCTGCCTCTTTCCCAGCATAGGTAAATTGTATGCAAGATGTATTATGCACCTGCATACGCACGTAATACTAAAATTGGTTGAAACAGAAAACCATAAGAGCAGCAAGTATGCATTTATGCCCAATGCATTGTAATAAGAGATAGCAGCCATGACGTCAGACATGTAAAAACTACCATGAAAAGCAATCATTGATGACAGTACATTGCATAAAAATAGAAAGAGATTACCCACCCTTTCTAAATAGGCTATAGTTATTTCTGTAATTAACACACACCAAGCATACGTGATGTACAAACTTAATTTCTTAGAGACACATAACATGGAAGAGTCTTGTGGTATTAAGAAGATGGTTTATGTGAGTTAGTACTTCTGTAATACTTCTTAAATGTCACATGTTTTTCACATGTTTGTGTAGGTAGGCTGTGTGAGATAACTAGGTGTATACTTGTGTGATATAATGAATTTAAGGTACACATATGATTTAAATACAAATTTTAAAAAATACCTAATTACAAATAAATTACATTAATTAAATGTTTACCGGCATGGTATGATATATTAAATAGTTCAGTTATATCTATGTTTTGAAATTTTCTTATTCTTGGTCTATGAAAGAAAGTTTTTTCTGAACTGATATATTTTTCTTTATTTTTCAGCACATGGCAGTAGTCTTATACTCAAATTACTTAGTGTCTCTCTGCTTTACTATCATTAGAAGGTTTTGGTTTTTTTTTTCCAGTTTGTGAATATGAACCTTATTCACAGATTGTTTCAGCTTAAGGTAGCATTTCAGTATGTTAAAATGATATAAATCTCTGGTGTGGGAAGAGGGTTATATGTATAATGCAGAAATAACAATGAATAATTGGCTTGTGAAGGAGAATGCTTTGTGATTCTGGAGCTTAGAAGAACGTGCTACTTCCATAGACTCCATTTAATTGGAGAAAAAAAAGGCACTCTTGTTTAACAGACTTAATTGACCAGAAATAATTTTGAATGTAATAACTAACCGGTGCATGAGTGGCAGCCACACATCCACAAAGCAGGATGCTTGCACAGGGCAGCTGGTGTTAGTGACATAAGCATATTATTCCACTTTATTAATTCAAAGTTCTAGTTCTGTCTGCTATGCTTCTATAAGCCTTGGATTTTGAGGACAGTTGTTTTTGTCCACCAAGTAAGCTATGACAGTTATACCTTTGGTGTTGCTGTTAATAATATGCACAGCTCTGTAAAACATGTTTTTAGAGTACGCACACTCGTGGTGGGTTGACCCTGGTTGGATGCCAGGTGTCCACCAAAGGTGCTCTATCACTCCCTTCCTCAGCTGAGCAGGGTAGAGAAATAATGTGGGTTAATGAGATAAGGACAGGGAGATCGCTCAACTATTACCATAACAGGCAAAACAGACTTGACTAGGGGAAATTAGTTTAATTTATTATTAATCAAATCAGAGTAGGATAATGAGAAATAAACCCAAATCTTAAAAACACCTTCCTGGGCTTTACTCCCCGTTTTCTTATCTCTTCCCCGCCAGGAGCACAGGGGGATGGGAAATCGGGGTTATGGTTGGTTCATCACATGTTGTTTCTGCAATTGCTTCCTCCTCAGGGAGGACTCTTCACATTCTTCCCCTGCTCCAGTGTGGGGTGCTACCCATGGGAGACCGCTCTCCACCAACTTCTCCAATGTGAGTCCTTCCCACAAACTGCTCCAGCATGGGTCCCTTGCATGGGGTGCAGTCCTTCGGGACCAGACTGCTCCAGCATGGGTCTCCCACAGGGTCACAAGCTCTGCCAGCAAACCTGCTCCAGTGTGGGCTACCCATGGGGTCACGGCCTCCTTCAGGAGCATCCACCTGCTCCAGTGTGGGGTCCTCTGCGGGCTGCAGGTGGATATCTGCTCCACCATTAACCTCCATGGGCTGCAGGGGGACAGCCTGCCTCACCATGGTCTTCTCCATGAGCTGCAGCGGGATCTCTGCTGCAGCACCTGGAGCACCTCCTCCCCCTCCTTCTTCACTGACCTGGCTGTCTGCAGCATATTCTTACTCCTCTCTACTGGCTGCTGTTGTGCAACAGGTTTTTTTCCCCTTCTCAAATATGTTATCCCAGAGGCACTACCACCATCATTGATGGGCTCGGCCTTGGCCCGCGGCCAGGTTTGTCTTGGAGCCATCTGGCATTGGCTCTATTCAACATGGGGGAAGCTTCTAGCGGCTTTCTACAGAAGCTACCCCTGTAGCCCCCCTGCTACCAAAACCTTGCCACGCAAACCCAATACACACAAACTTTTAAAATTTCCTAATATAAATTAGTTGTATTATTCCAGAATTTGAACACAATCCTAGTAAGATTCTCGGAAATAATCAATAAGGTTGCTGTGTTTAAACAATGCATCTAAGGATCATAAAATTTCCTTGGCTGAGATGGACAACAGGTTTTTTTCTGTTTCTTTAGCTGCTTGTGCTCAAGGTAAATTTTTTGTTACTCTATCAGGAATTTGCAGTCGATAGCTGTTGTCCCCAACGTCAAAACTGTCTCCTTCTCTCTCCATCTATTTCTAGATCAAGATATCTAAAGCTTTATCAAGTACCTGTAACAAATTCTTCACTAGCACTTAAATCTGCAAAGCACTCTGGATTGATACGTCAGCTATTTATGGGAAATTGAGTGTGTAAACAATGATTACACAAAGGATTAGGAAAAAGGATAGCTTCTCAGTTTAAATGAGATTTTAAAAAATGAAGACATATTGACAGAAATGAATGATTGTTTTCATGTTTGTAGTGTCAATTTTCTTAGGAAAATTAAGATATTTTAGGTTTATTCACAGTCTTCCAAGACTTCTGAGGTTCTTGCCTGAGATGGGAGAAGCCCGTCTCTTTCCCTCTACTTAGATTTTTTCTTCCACTTCTCATCCCAGAATTAAGAAGGTCATCTCCTGAAAAAGCATGACTTATGCCAGTCACTGTCTTCCTGGCACAGAAATTTTCCTCCAGAATTTAGAGTCTGGTTCCTTTATTCTCCAAATCTTTTTGGCAGATGATATTCTTCCCTGCTTCCTAGGGAATCCAAGTCTGCCATGTTGATTGCCAGGTTAAACTGATAATTAAATAAGATCCGATTAGATAGGATCAAATTAGTTCCTTGATTTGCATGTAATGAGTGAGAACAGAACTGTTAAAAAAGTGGCTTTGATCTGTTGACATAGACCACAAACAGTGTTAAGCCTGACTTGACTGATATTACTAAAGGAAAATTTCCTTGATGGCAAATGTGATAAAGACTAAGATCATTTAATTTATTGGGATGTAAGAATCTGGCCTTGGTCAGTTCACATAAAAAGTGCTGTCCAAAGCTGTCCTTTCAATGAATTGTATTCTGTATTAATTTCCTGTGTTTTGCTTTATGATTTACCTGTTGGACTTTGAAACGATATATGACTTGAAAACAGCTCCACGGCATACAGGAAATAGAAGTGCTTTTATTGGTATTGTGATCAAATGAGCACTTGTACACAACCTTGCTTCCTATAAAAGAAGTGTATTTATCACATTGTACTTTTTCTTTTTACATTGCACACCTTCTGTTTCATAAATCAGACATCATCAGTCTCCCTTTCCTGCTGAAATTAACTGTATGGGAGTTAACACATTTGTACAGATAAGAGAGTTGTTATTTCTCCCTCCTTAAAAAATAGGACAGCCAGGAAAAGCAAAGAGCAAAATTTTCAAAGCTGCCTAGGAAGGTTGGATACCTAGCTCCTCCTAAAATCTCACAGACAGCTTTGAAAACTTCAAAATAGGTAAGTATTTTTCAGCTTACAGATGGGTTTAGTTATTTATATGAGGCCTGTCAGATTATTCATTCCTTAATGATCTGTTTTTAGAGGCTCACGTACCAAATAACAGCTTTTCAGTTGTGTTGGTGTTTCTTTGGCATGTGCCAAAATTATTGCATAGCTATTTATCGGTGATATGAGCCACTCCTTTTTCTTGCTATTTACAGTACAATCAATAGGTTACTGATGCTGTGTGTCAGGAAAAGAATTATTCTCAAGGTTGACTATCTCTTTTTCAGAATAAATTTGTTGGTTTTCACTTTATTGCATGGAATATTGCTATTGTTAAAAAACAGACCATAAAGGATCTTCAGCAAAAGCAGCTGATGAAGCACTTTTATTCTAAGCCTTTTTTGCTTTTGATTTATTTATTTATTTATTTTATTTGCTGACTGCCCAAACTAGGACAGTAATCAGTTTAGCCAGCAAACTGCATTGATAACATAGATTGAGAGGAATCTAAGAAACAAAAGAATAGACAGGTATGGTGCCTCATTCTTTATGTTGTTTCATTCTCCAGCTATATTTCTACCTAACCTGTCCTTTATGTAAAGAAGAGGCTTTTCGTATGACTATTTTTACTTTGTGATGTTCCAGGATCACTGTAATCTGTTAATGTTTTCATGAGTCTGTGTTTATTTGATCGATTTTTTTTGACCTTTTATGGGTTATAAAACTAGAACTGTATTTTTTTTCTGCTGAAAAAATATAGACATATCTGAATAAAACACCTCATGAATTAATTTCCCAGATTTGTGCAAACACAAGTCTAAAAATCAAGTGAAATATTTTGTTTAGACACAAAAATGAATGATTTCTGTACTTCAGTCAAAATTACTTTCCATTTTAAAATGACTTTTTTTTTCCTTTAGTAGTGAAAACACTCAAAATCTTTTATGGTTAATAAAATGCTTTACTAAGCTGAAATAATACTTTAACTTTTTGATTAAATGGAAAAACTTACAGTAAACCACAAAAATTCCTATCTTACGGACATGCTACTGTGATTCCTTAACTACAGAAAGAATGCTTTAATTTACTTTTCTATTCTTTTTAGGCTTTCAATTGTTAAATATTTGAAAAATACATCTGTGTTAAATCATCTTGAGACAGGATATGTTCAGTGGGTATGTCCAAAAAATTATTCAGTCTTTACATTGCTAGTAGTGATAGTATTTAGCCACTAGTTAATAACATTAGTAAGTAACTAGTAGGTAGTAACTAGTAATAACTGTAGTAGTTTTTAGGTTGTTTGGTGAATACAGGTGATCAGCTCAATTACAGATAAAAAGAATTAAGAATATGTCTGTGTTAGCATTTTTGTTCTGTTCACACGTCCACTTTCTGAAGCAAATCTCCTGATCAGTTTAGGTCACTTCGAATTAGGGCACACTGGAAAGCACAAACTGGATTCTTTCCCCATGATACTATGCTGGAAGGCATGCTCCAGAACTGTATTTAATGCAAAGTGAAAACAGAGAAGTTAAATACCTGAAATGTATCTAGTGTGAATTCCAGACCTTCAGCACTGTTTCTCTTTACTGATCAGAGCTTTCTGGCCTAGTTGGTAACGTAGACGTGGTCTCAGTGGTCCAGTGTTTAGCATCTAATGTAGGCATGTAACCCTGACAGTAGACAGGCAGCTAAGGAGACATTTTTATTTCTTTTAAACTGGTTTAGTTTCCTATCTGGATTGGTTCTCCAGGTGGCTTCGCCCCACAGTCATACAAACAGGTGTATGTAAAATGAATCGAGGAGAGGTTACTTCTTCTCCTGGTAGTAATCCACGCAGCTTCTTACGTGGTCAACGGAGAGAGGCTGTTTGGGAATTAAAGTGCTTCCACTCACCTTCTGAGTCTCCACTGAGTGTATGAAGAGCTCATATGTTGCTCCGTATATAGACAGAAATTTTATGTGTCTATACAGATAAATAATTCCAGGAAGGTCAGTGGTGCAGAAGCCTTTTAAAGGAGAATAATGCCTCATTTTCAAAGGAGAATAAAGGGCTCATACTATGATTCTATTTTTTTTAAAGACTAGATAAACTTTTGCTAACTTAATTTATTTTTTAAAAGTAAGGGTGAAATATACAATGTTATGAATATTATTTCCTGTAATTAATTGCTGTACTGGTAGTGATTTGCTAATTGTCTTTGCAGATTTTTCAGTGTGGAGGGAAGGGAAATGTAGGAAAGATAAGTAAAAAAGAAGTAACAGGGGCTGTCGGGCTACTTGAAAAGAGAAAGAATAATGACAGGAAAAAGGCTTTATTTTCTAAATGCAAATACAGCTGTTTGGTTTCGATTTAGTGGTTTATAAAGCATATCTCATGTAGAACTTTCTTTTAAGGTTTTCCTGATTTTAAAATATTATATGTAATGTGACACACTTGTAACATAATTAATTCTAGTACAAATGTGAAGGAAAATATGAATTGTAAGAGCTATCTAGAATAAGTTCAGAATATACTGGTTCATTTAGACATCGAAAGGAAAAGGTGTGTAACGCTGTGTGGGAGATGCATAAATTTCACTAACAAATTCTGTAACAGTATTTCTATTGCTGCTGATTCTTTGTTTGACAACTCACCTATGTTTAGCATATACAGGACTGCTGGGCATATTCTAATGAAAATCCCATTGTGAAACCTTAGTAAAATAAGCACAAAAATAGCAACTATTTCTCTGTGCTATAATATGGTTTTATTATGCACTAGTATTTATGATGCCCAAATTCCACCTCTGAGGCCATTTATTTTGTATTACATTTTGAAACAGAAAAGATATTTTCAGGCTTCTACTTGTGCTGTAGATTTCAGTATTTATACTTAGTTATTTGGCAAAGTTTCTTCCACATTTGTCATTTTTAAAATCGTGTAAGGAAAGAGGGATGAAAATAGTTACTACTTAATTTCTTATTCATACCTAATGTATAACCTAAATTGAACAATATAATTACTATGCAAAGTTTACAGTGTATCTCAGAATTTTAACACATCACTTGGGAAGTTCATGTGTAGGCAAAAGCCTCTGAAATATCCTATGTGATTTTTCCCCCTTGTTTTTCTCTTTCTAGCTTGGAGAGCTGATCTTTTTAGATAAAATCCTAGGTCTGATAAAGCTGATGTCAGAAATGCCTGTTAACTTTCATGGAATCAGGGTTTTCATTTTTACTTAGTGATTGGTTATGTATGTGTTCATATGAGCACAAATGGATTGAATGATAGTGAGCACTGTTTAGAAACTACAGCTGTGAAGTGATATTCTTGTTTTACCTGCAGGACAGGTGCAACCTGGTCAAAATCAGACAGTGCTTCCTTGCATAGCTACTGTTATCGGTACAGTTATGGGTACTTAGCTGATTTTTGTTACCTGTCCACCCAAGAACATAAGATACATCAGCTATGGAGGTATGTTTTAGATTTTTAATTCCAGACCCAAAAATGCAGGCCTATACAGCACTTTGTTATCAATGCTTTTGCTGTTCTTTTCGGAGAACAATTGTAAAAGAAGAAGGTTCTGTTGTGAAGTTCTGGCTGCCAATAAATCATTCCTCATGCCTAGAAGAGAATGCCTCCACTCACACAAAATAAATGCTGATAGATTGAGAAGAAAAATAAGGCAATATAATCTTAATAATATGTTTATAGTAAATCAGACTTTAAGCTTGCAATCATGTTAATGTAATTTAGTACTGCATAATAGTCTCTGAAGAAAATTTATCACAATGTAGGACCGTGGCAGTTAGTTTGTGTGTCAAGCAAAGTCTTCACATAATAGTCAGAGTCTGGCTTATGAAAAAACTCCCCACTTTCTTCACCAAGCACACTCTACCAGTTCACCCTGATTCAGAATTTTCTGCTTCCCTGCAGCACAATGGATAACAAGTCTGCAAACAAGAGCAGAGATGTCCAAATTTTAAAAATGAGCGAATCGTAGAGATGTTCCTTTCCTGCTAAGCACTGTGCAAACAATGCATAGGAGGACCTTCACAGCCGCAGTGTTTTTAACCTAGTTCAAGAATGTAGTAATGTAAATTTTACATTGCAGACATAATGATGAAATTTTGTGATATTGAATGAAAAGTTGGTACACTTTACACTAAGTGGCTAATCATTGCTCCTTTGGTAGTTATTGTAATAATATTATTTTGATAAAATCATTTGGTGTAATGGTGTAAGTAATGTAGCACAGCATGAGAGTAATATTTTTATATTATATGCCTTACTGGACATTTTTAAAAAATTGGGGGAAAGTCACCTGAAAACTGAAGAAAGAAGACATATTTTGAATAAGTTATGTACTTCATCAATATTTTTTTAAATAAAAGAAATAGTTTATGTTATGACTAGAATAAGCCATGCTAGAATCAATAGGAAGAAAATCACAAAATCAGTATGAGTAAAATAACAGGAAGGTTTCACGTCCTGTAAACTGACTGAGTCATATTGGTAGGACATAGAACTGATGGGTTTAACAACAAAAGTGTGTTATCCTAAGCAGTAAGACAAATTTTTAGCTATTCTAGATTAATAACTTTACTGTCTTGCTATTCATGTATGCATTATTCAGGGTACAGCTATCCTTTTATCAGAGATTATTAATATAGTTTAAGGAAAAAGTTACAGGTATCCTGAAGGTAGAGAATATGGATCTTAATATTAAAAAGGAGTAATTGTAGACAAATTTTTAAGAGCTTCAGAAAATATTATGAGACTCAAGAGGAATGATATGTGAATGCTCAGTAGGAGCAAAATTATAATTGGCTTACTCATGCAAGTAGTTCTGAAATTTATAGGATTTTTCATGTGAACCAGGTGGTGGCCAATTACTCTTATTCTTTTTAGATGAGCATTGGACTGCTGGTGTATTGTAATATTTTGTAGAACAGAACAATATTTTTGCACAATAATTTCAGCTTAATTTTCTGGCATCCAGTACAATTTTCTTCTCCACAATTTCTCAATTCTGATTTAAAAATGAAACAGACATATATGTTTCCCTCCTCCTCCTTTATTTCCCAGTACAATTTCTCTGCACCTACAGATTATCATGTGAATAGCACTAACTGGAGAGAAGTTACCAAATAGATGCTTCGGACCTGATTTTAGCTGGCTATTTCTTATGGTTATTCCAAGCTCAACCTGTTCTATCTGCTGTGAAGGTGTTCAAAGTCATGCCTCTTGGGGTATGTTTAACAGATCTGCTGTCACTACAGGTTCAGATAGATTTGATTTACTTTGCCAGCCTGCCTCCCAGTTATTGACAGCCTTTTGCTTCTGTTGTACTTGTGGCCAGGTATGGAAGACCTGACTATGACATGCACGTTCACGTGGAATTCCTCACTGAAAAATGCAGCTCTTTGCAGGTTATTTGCTGCCAAATTATGGCCTCTCTTCACAGTTTTGAGGGAGCAGAAACAGGATATAACAAAAAAACCCAAATCTTTTTTGGAGGATTTAGGCTAGCAATTGCTTGGAAATAAATGTTTTCCGCATGTGTATCTGTTTTTTCTGTAATAACTTGCACTTACAGTGTACAATAAGGAAAACGCCTGCAGAAAAGTATAGATTTGAAAAAAAATCTGTTTCTGCATTTGTGTTACCATTTAACTAAAAAAAGATGCATACAATTTTTCAGCGTTATCTCTGGTATGAAAGATGGCTCAAATGAGACGGAATTTTTCATCGCACTGGGATACTGACCTGACAAGGTTTCCTTTTTAATTTTAACAAAAGAAGCATGTGACTCTCGTTCCCCAGCTGCAGTGGGCAGGATATTAGGCATTCTTAAAACTGCAATATGACTTGTTAGACTAATTCTGGAGAAAAATAAAGACTGGCACACCTGCAACAAGCATGACAAAAAGGGAATAGTTCTAAATACAAAGATTTTTTTTTAAAAAAATATTCCAGATGAGACTTATTTGGATTAAGAAAATTAAAAAAACTAAGAATAATAAAAAAAAATATTGAAAATCCTGAATAAGCAGGAGGTCTCTATGAAAGGATCTTTTCCCACAGAGGTTTTGAACTGGGCTGCAGTATAAAGACAAATTACCAATCAACTTTTTTTCTGTTTTTTTTGAGTTTAAAAGCAGAATGCAACACCCTTTTTTTTCCTTTTTCTAGGAACAGTCTGTGCCTTTTTAATAACCTTTCATCTTAATTTTTGTATTGCTTTGGTAACATATTCCATAATCTTATTTTGTACCTCTTTATTTCATACCTGTCTTTATTTTGACAGTACATTAAGTATTCTGGAAATACATATCTTTTCTTTTTCTTTTTGAACTGTCTGCATCTTCCTGAATTCTCTTTCATCTTTGGAAAATCTACAGATTTCTCCTGTCCTTGTTCAGGGAGAGAATGTGTGTATAACTTTTATTTCAGAATGGTATAATATAAACGAATATTGCATTTTGTATAACATTTGCAATGTGAATACCTATTTCTTTTCAGTGATAATTGTTCAGACCACTTCATCTCACATTATTTCCTGATTTAGATCAAACCCATCCTTTGCTTATAGAGACAGGTGGACTTATTTAAGCTGATTTGTTGTCTTGTAATAGTTTAGGGCCCAAAAGAGCAAGAAAGGACACCAATAACTGCAGACTCACTGCAGCTCTTTGTTGATCTTTATTTTATATTACCACTTTAAAAAATTATTTTGTTCTGAAATACTTATTTTATTTCATTTACCTTTTATAACATTATGTAAACTATGCATAATTAACTGAAAAAAAAAAAAAATATATATATAAACATTTCCTTTTTCCTGCATCCAATAGTTCTGTCAAGGAATCACTGATTTGTACTGCTCATCTGGCTTTGAGTTATTAAAAGATTTTTAGCAGCAAAATGGTCACTCAGACATCCATTCTCTCAGATTTTGTATTATCCGCCAAGAATACAAAGCTTTGGCTACACAGAATCATATCAGGAACACAGACCTTTGGTGAATGTTTTGTCGAGTCTATGTAATTGCAATTTGAGGATCAGAGATAAATAGAGGAAGGACATGCTTATAGATAGGCCCTAAAAGATTCTGAACATCACACCTGACTTTGGAAATAAGTAAGAATGATGTTTCAAATTAATATTTTTATTTAAATTATATTTTGACTCCTCAGGATTGCAAGAGAATCTTAAACATACTTTCAGATATAACTAATATAACAAAGTGAGTTCATCTTACAATGAACATATTCAAGGTTTATTTTCTTCTTCCCCACATCAATCTGTCCTTAAAGCAGTTACAAACGTCTAGTCTTATTCACCAATACCTGTATTAAAATGGCATGCTTACATTTTAGTTCAGATATATTTTTTGTATTTATCCATAATTGTGTATCTACTTCTGCTCTTTTGTTGTTGTTGTTGTTTTGGGGTTTTTTTGTTGTTTGGGGGGTTTTTGTTTGTTTGTTTGTTTTTGTTTAACATGCTATAATAATCTTACTTCTTCATTCTGATGCAATGTCTTCCCAGGCTTTTGTATCGTCATTCTGTTTGCATTACATATATGGTATGAAAATTAATATTATGCTATCTTTCTTAACTGTTTTTAGTCTTTCAGTTTTACTCTTAATCAGTTACATTTTAATATTCAATTAAGTTCCATAGTATATTTTAGCTATTGTTGACTCATAGACTGGTGGCACTGTTACAAATATGATTATCAAATGAAGGACAGTTTGCAGTTTTCTTAATTGTCTATGTCTAATTTTTCTAGTAGTGTGAATTTGGTTTTCTTTTTCTCTTTTTGTCTATTGTGGGCTACTTCCAAACATAGTGGAGTTTTTATGACTATGAGTTTTCAACTACTGGATAAAGCATTTTTGTTTGCTGCCTTTGTACACTTACTTGTTTCATTTATTGGATTTATGCTGCTAGTTTGCTTTTGGTTTATGTGCTTTTTAAAATCTTATTCAGAATTTCATCCTGGATCAGCTCTAGGGTTATTCTTCGTATCATGCTATTTACATCTAGGCTTTGTGTTAGTTGATAAGAAATTCATCGCCTGAATTGAAGGTAATCACCTGCTGCTGTGATACTTCTGATAGCCTTTTCTGTTGCTTTGCCATGCTGCGTGAGAGCTATCTTTGACATCAGTTGGACTTCTCAGATTACAGTGATTACTAGACTGGATTTTAGTCCATTCACATTTCTGTCTAAAAGGTTTTACTTAACTGAGTTCAATAACTGCAGCTTGTAGGTTAGCACTGGAAAGACAATATAATATGAAGCAGACCATAGTAATATTAAGATTATTTAAAAGACGGTGAAAAGAATCACCAGAAGGTTAACATGCTTGATAAAGATACATTATTCAGTACAATATTTTTTTCATAGGAAATAATTTGAATGCGTGCAAGCTTTCAGAAGGAACATCTAAAAATTATTACTCAGGGAAACATCACCTTGCTGCTTCTGCTTAGTATGGATTCGCACATAACTAATACATAAGTGTCTGTAAAGCCTGTGTGGGGATTTCTGAGCTTTACAAGATGATGAACTGCTTCTAACCTTGTTTTTTAAACTATATGTTCTTGATACTGTTTTGCTAATAAGCCCCCCTAAAAAGCACTGATAGTATAAGACTTTGACCTAAGCCATGTCCTTGCCACAAGCCAAAAGACAGGATGTGAATCGTTAGGCTTTAAAGTTTTATTCAGTGAAGCATGCTTCCAGACAGACAGAAACAAAAGTCAGCCCCTATTTTTTATAAAACAATGTAGAGAAATGTTCCTTTCCTGCTTATAAAATGTAAATGTGCAGAAGGTGCTGAAAATAGCTTAAGAAAAGTGCAGATACTAGGTCAGTACTGTTTCTTTGAATATATGTATATTTTTTCCCATCATTATAGAGCATCTTAAATCAGTTCTAGTTCTAAAAAATAAATACTCAGCATTTATATATGGAAACTGCAGTCCTATTCATTTTATTTCTGTAAGTAATGTCATTAAATCAATGGTGGTAGTCATGTAAGGTAAGCACAGTATGGCCCTTTGTGTGTCTTTTAAAAAAGATGCACATTTATCAGAGAGATTCATTATTAAAATGTGATGGTGGAGAGATAAATCAGTGCTGTTTTTTCAAGGTTAGATCAGTTATAAGGGTCTTCAAAGCACATGGTGTTTTTATCATAATTAAGAGCTATTCTTAACAGGATTATTTTTTTCTGCTTTAAATGCATATTTTAATGTTGGGTCTGATTTTATGGCTCCTGTATCCTATAAAAAGAGCTCTCTGGAGGATGAGATTCCTCCGTCATGGAAACTTTTGAGTTTTCAGGACTTTTGCCACATAAGCAAAGCTCTGAGCATTTTGGGGAGACCAGATTGTGCAGAGAATTACGTTAACTCTTGTATTGCTTAACAGACTAATATTACCCAATAAATCCAACAAGAATATTTTTAAATTTAATTCTGTTGAAACTCAGGTAGTTTGGGCAGGAAAAAGAAAGGACATTGAGGTCAAGTATCTAATAAAGCCTAGTGATTAGCCAAATGGGAGATCTAAAGGCAGAACCTCGCTCTGCCTGATGCCGTGTGATTGGATGTCAGGCACTCGCTCTGGCTCAGTCAGTGCGGGAAGCTGGTCTATGGTCTTATTACAAAGATTTTTTTTTTTTTCCTTTTAAAGTTATTACCAAATTCTTCCTGTACATATGACCAGAAAGGTAGTAATTTCATCAAATAGTTCCACTGAATGATGCCTATTTTCACTTCTCACCTAGGGTACCAGAAAGAGATATTTAAGAATAACACATTACTTAAAATGCTTATTTCTGAATGTACTTCTGAAAAAAAGATACCAAATACAGAGTTTAAAGAAACACTTTTAGCAAGCCAGTGGCTAAGATCCTCTGGTTGAAGTTATTTAACTTTTAAACTCTTTGAAATAAACTGTCTCAAAGACTTTATGGAGGAAAAAAAATATGGAATGCAACAAAATCATGTATAGCAGTTCCCATGTATTTCACACTGACTACTTTGGGTTTGTCTAGTTTGGAGTAAAGGAGGCTGAGGGGTGACCTCGTGGCTCTCTGCAGCTTCCTGAGGAGCGGAAGTGCAGAGGGAGATGCTGAGCTCTTCTCCCTGGGATCCAGTCATAAGACACATGGGAATGGTTCGAAGCTGCATAGGGAAGGTTCAGACTGGACATTAGGAAGCATTTCTTTACTGAGAGGCTGGTCAAACACTACAGTAGGCTTCCTAGAGAGGTGGTCGATGCCCCAAGCCCGTCAGTGTTTAGAAGGCTGTCATGGTTTAACCCAGCAGGCAGCTAAAACAACCACACAGTCCTTCGCTCACTCCCCCGCCCTCACTCAGTGAGAGGGAGGAGAGAATCGAAAAGAAAAAAAAAAAAAAAAAGGTAAAACTCATGAGTTGAGATAAAGACAGTTTTATAGCACAGGAAAAGAAGACAATAACAGTAATAATAATTATAAAAGGATATACAAAACAAGCTATGCACAGCATAACTGCTTACCAAGGAAAGCCAATACTCAGCTAGTTGCCGAGCTGAACTGCCTTCCGGCCCAGCTCCCAGTTATATAGAGAGCATGACATCATATGGCATGGAATACCTATTGTATTCTAAATCTCTCATTCCAAATTCATGCAATTTCGCCATCTTCAGTTATGTTTCAGCATGGTGCATAACATGAGAGGGAACCCTGCATGAAAAATAGACTTTCAGACTGTGTTGAGCAATTTGCTTTCATTAAGTCAAGCCACTAATAGCTCTGTTCAATGAAAGCTATGTTTGGTAGGTGGGTAGATTGATTTTTACACTTTCTATTCCTTAGTGCTCAGTTCATGAAAAAATAACTGTGTCAAATAATATTTATGTTCTGTGAAAATGCTTCTGAGAAAGCATTTATATCAATTATGCCTAGTAATAACAACATTGAAATGTAAAATATATTTGTGAAAATAATAATGAAAAATAGTAATTTAAATCAGACATTGCATAAAACGTGGTTTACAAAGTAATTACTATTTACTCTAAACTAAAACTACTTAACAGAATAGTAAATAATCATATTAATATAACAGTATTCTGACATCTTATAAAATAAACCAGGTAGAATAATTGATAATTATATTCCTGGAGGTGTTCAAGGCCAGGTTGGATGAGACTTTGGGCAACCTGGTCTAGTGGAGGGTGTCCCTGCCCATGGCAGGGGGTTGGATCTTTGAGGTCCCTTCCAACCCAAACCTTTCTATGATTCTATGATTCTATTATAAATAAAATGTTTCATATTGGCAGTAGTGCTGAATTACTGAGTATTCCTAAGAATCCCTAGTATCTCTCCCTTGGAAAACACAATCTGTGAGAAAAAAACTTTTATGAAAACTAAATGCACATGATATTAAAAATCAAGAATTCAAAATAGAATGGATACAGACAAAGACTGCTATCTTTGCTCATTTTAAAAGAGAAAATAGAAAATCTTACCTAGTTAGTACTATAAAACAAAAACTGAAAGAGGACATCTTTTCTTTCCAGGTATGGAAAAGAGAGAGTGAAGGACTAGACAGAAAGAGTGAAGTGCATGTAAATATTAAATGGAGAAAAAAGCTATTCAAACAACAGGACATTGTTAATCTAAGAACAAAATTATTGTCCATTAGTAGATTTTGCCTAGAAATAAAAAGAAGCTTGATAAAATTCTGGAACAGCATTCTAATAAAATGTAGTGCAATGTAAAACACAGCTTTGTATTAAGATGACAATCATTTTCTGAGTTATTACATTTTGTGGTTGCTTTTGATTCTAGGGGACTTACCCTATGCCCCAAAGATCCATTGCAGACCTAAGCTGGTTTGTTTCAGTTCATTTTTTTTTTCTCCTAATTTATTTCTGTATTTGATTTTGGTATTGTTCCAGGTTGCCCAATTAATTTTGACATTAACAATCATGGTCAGTAAGAGCTATATTCCTGAGTTCATACATATTCCACTTCAACCAGCTTTTCAGTAAGATCTACCAGGACATTAATTCTGCTTTTCTCCCCCCCCCCCCCCAATTGGACTTTAATACTGATGATAATAAAACTAACATAATCTCCATGGCACTTATTACTAAATTCTTCAAGTTTTATACATTGACCCCTTCTTCACCTATCAGTACAAATGCTTGCTGAATTTTATTTTTGTTGACGGTTTGTTTTTATCTTTCTCACACAAAGAAAATCTCATCAAATGTATATGCTGCAGCATATATTGACAGACTATAACACGTTTTCAGATGAATACCTGAATGTCCTTTTTCTTAGTGCAAACTAGTCATATAAATTGGGGAAGATAACACAAATTTTTAAAATCCTCTGGAAGTATTGTCACAAATAGTAGCTGTGACGTACGTAAAGACTTCAGGTGGTTATCTTTTAAAATGGGTTATATTGCTCTACAGCTTTGCATCATTTGGTATGAAGTGTAATTTAGACACACACACAATTTGTCATAAATGACTGGAAAAGGTGCCAGTAAGAATTTCAGATGAATCATACTCACAATTTTCCCTTTAGTATGTAAGCTCTTACTTGGACTTCTATTAGTGGGGAAACATGATCTCATACTAACCAGGTTCTATTGATTCTGTTCCCATTACTGTAGTCTTAAACAGACAGAACTAAATCATAACATAATTTCTATGTTGGGTGCCGTCATTCTGTATGTCATCAATAAACTGATGTATACCCTGTTTAAAAATAAAAGTTTCATCCACATATGCTTCATAGTGGTCACATTGCATAACATCTGTGGCCCAATATCTGAAATCAATCTAATCTATTGTCAACTACATCCCTTATTTATATATGAATTACAGTTATTTCAGAGGTATGCTTTGATTTCAGTATGCTAATAAGAATGAGAACCTTTAATCAATATTATTAAATTGAAAACCAAAAAATTTGGGATGATTGTTGGCAACTGAAGATAGAGTAAAATACTTTGATTGTCATCTTGAGGGGAAGAGGAGTTGATTTGAGACATCAGCACATTTCTGCAGGGTTTTAATAGAACATGTTTCATATTTGAAGAAGTAAGTACATTTCTTGTGGTATTAAGAAGTGTGGGGTGAATCAATATTTCAGACATCATGCTGCAGAAGCATAACAGAACAGAATGTTTCTCTGCATTAGGGAGATTGTAATAGAAGGTCCCAAACTCACAGTATACAGAAGATGTGTCTTGACGCATTCTAGCACCAAATGTATTTATAAAAGCAGGCAGTTGCTAAAAATAAAACCCTCAAAACCATCGACTGCAGTTGAGCAATATACTGAAACTTAGGGTTAATCTTAGATAGTCCTAAGCAGAACTGAATTTCTTTCAGCTACCACTAAGTGGGGAAACAAATGAGTTGAAAGTCAGGAAATAGGAAACGGGAGTTCCCATCAATAAGCATTTTATGTGCAGCGGAGTTCCAAATACATGCAGGTAAGGGGGGGTCACAGAAGGATGTACTGCAGGTGTGAGGTTGACTTAAGGCCTGAGATGTGGGCTGGCATCAGCAATGTTCTGGATTGCTGCAAGACGCTCGCTGCATAACTCAATAGCAGGGATCATCAGTAGGTCTGAGCTTTAGATCAACTTTAACTTTTTGGTGTAGGCCTTGAAATCAATCAGACTGTTTTCCTGATGAAAATTATGGTATCTCAGATTGTATACGGTATGTGAATGCCTGTGTACGCACCAAATAAAGTATGTAGCAATTTGCTCAGAAATATTACTAGTCCTTCCTGTTAGTTAGTAGGGGAGTATTTGAATATAAGCTCTTCACTGTATTTAGCACTGAAGTGAAAATAGAACTAACGCACAGCACTTTAAAAAACCTGACAGTTCTTTGTAATGAAAAATAAATCAGGATTGCTAATTCCCCTTCATGTGAAGAAGTCCATGATTATGAATGCATAATAAAAAATTGTGACAGTTTTTATGGAAGTGGAACTGGCTTGAAAGCTTTCACAGCTAGTTGTCAAAACATTTTTTAAATTCTCAAGCCTTGGAAATTAGCTTACAGTCTGCTGCTTTAAGACCCATTATTTTAATTTCTTACTGCAGTTTCTGTTGAGAAATCAGCAATGCAAACTCTTGTTTCACATAAACCAAACATGATTATAGGTATCTCTTATAATGTGACAAGAATGACTAATATCAGAAATTCAAAATTAGATTAAGGTATCTTTGTATCTTGAGACATTCAACATATCATAAAAGATAGAAGTCAGATTTTCTCTGAATGTATTTATTTGTTTCTGATATAGTATAAAATATTGTAAACTCCCTTGACTGAAGTCAAGCAGGATCTCACGCTCTAAATAATGGGCGGGGGGGGGGGGGGAAGCAGGGGGAGGTGGAATCCTAGTATTATGAAAAATGTGTGGTACAAGAGTCAGCTCAGGAAATAGCAGCTCAGTTCAGTGATAGGTCTGTCATATTCTTCTGGCTTTTCCAATGCATTTTGATATCTTCTTGTGTGCAGGGTTCAGAGTCATAGAGGAACTATTAGCTTGGACTCCATGTTGGGATGTGCATGCTCTGCATATTTGCTTAACACTACACCTAAGTACTAAGCTGTAGCTGAATCAATAAGCTTTATCAGACCGAAAGCTGTAATATCAGTTAAATAGGATAGTTAGTCTGCAACATATATAACTTCACTGCAGGTAACTGAGAATTAAATAGTCCTGGTTTATTTTACATTCCACTTATGCTGGAGTATACCATATGTTACAGAGCAAACTGATTTGCAAATGGTAACTTAAACTGGAGGATAAATATCCCTTTTTTTTTTTTATTTGTTCCGTAGCAAGTGATAAATCTCATCATTATCTATCAGATGTTAGATTTTACATAATTCTAATTTTTAAGAAATTCACAGAATCACAGAACAGCCCAGCTTGGAAGAGACCTAAAAAATTGTCTGGTCCAGCCTTTTGTGGGAAAGGGAGATTATCATCCTGTTCAATTGCATTTTGAAAACCATCAGTGATGGGGACTCTACCACATCCCTGCGGAGGTTGTCCAGTGACTGATTGTTCTCACTGTAAAAAATTTCTTTGTTATGGGGACCAGAATCAGACACAGTACTCCAGGCACTACCTGACAAGTGCTGAGTAGAGTGGGATGATCATGTCTCTATCTCTTCTAGTAATGCCCCCGGACATGCTGCCCAGGATCTGATTTGCCTTCATCACAGTTCACTACTGACTACTGTTCAGTTTGTTGTGCACCAAGACCCCAGCTCCCTTTCAGCAAAGCCTCTCCCCAGCCACACATTTCCTAGGCTGTATTGGATTCTTTGCTTATGTTGTCCCAGGACTTTGCATTCATCTTTGTTAAACTTCACACAGTTCTTGCTAGCCCACTCTTCCAGCCTGTTCAGGTCTCTCTGCAAGCTGGCTCTCCTTTCTGATGTGTTCACCTCCCCACCCAGGTTATTGTCATCAGCTCTTGATTCTTAAGCACTCTGCTGCTTGCTTGTTTCAATTCTAAAAAGAGGCTGAACTGGTTTGCCTAACAAGATAACAGGAAAATAAATATCAATGTCATAGAATCATAGAATGGTTTGGGTTGGAAGGGACCTTAGAGATCGTCTAGTTCCAACCCCTCTGCCATGGTCAGGGACGCCCTCCACTAGACCAGGTTGCCCAAAGCCCCATCCAACCTGGCCTTGAACACTTCCAGGGATGGAGCATCCACAGCTTCTCTAAGCAACATGTCGCAGTATCTCACCACCCTCATAGTCAAGAATTTCCTCCTAACAGCTAATCTAAACCTACCCTCTACCATTACCCCTCATCCTCTCCCTTGTAAACAGTCCCTCTCCAGCTTTCCTGTAGGCCCTTTTTAGGTACTGGAAGGCTGCTATAAGGTCTCACCAGAGCCTTCTCCAGGCTGAACGACCCCAACTTTCTCAGCCTCTCTTCATAGGAGAGGTGCTCCAGCCCTCTCATCGTCTTTGTGGCCCTCTGCTGGACTCACTCCAACAGATCCATGTCCTTCTTATGTTGGGGGGACCCAGAGCTGAACACAGTACTGCAGGTGGGGTTTCACGAGAGCAGAGTAGAGGGGGAGAATCACCTCCCTCCACCTGCTGGTCATGCTTCTTTTGATGCAGCCCAAGATATGGTTGGCTTTCTGGGCTGCAAGCATGCATTGCCAGCTCATGTTGAGCTTCTTGTGCACCAACGCCCCCAAATCCTGAACCTCAGGGCTGCTCTCAATCCATTCTCCACCCAGTCTTTATTTGTGCTTGGGATTGCCCTGACGAATGTGCAGGACCTTGGACTTGGCCTTCTTGAAGTTCATGCAGTTTGCACAGACCCACCTCTCAAGCTTGTCAAGGTCCCTTTGGATGGGTCCCTCCAGCATGTCAACTGCACCACACAGCTTGATATTGTTGGCAGACTTGCTGAGGGTGCACTCGCTCCCACTGTCCATGTCACCGACAAAGATGTTGTCAGTTGCCCTTCCCTTATCCACCAATGCTGTAACCCCATCATAGAAGGCCACAAAATTTGCCAGACATGACTTGCCCTTAGTGAAGCCATGTTGGCTGTCACCAATCACCTCCTTATGTCCCATGTGCCTTACTGTAGTTTCCAGGAGGATCTGCTCCATGATCTTGCCAGGCACAGAGGGGAGACTGACTGGCCTGTAGTTCCTGGGTCTTCCTTTTTTCCCTTTTTAAAAATGAGGATTCTGTTTCCCCTTTTCTAGTCAGTGGGAACTTCACTGGACTGCCACAACTTCTCAAGTATGACAGACAGTGGCTTAGCAACTTCATCCACCAATTCCCTCAGGACCTGTGGATGCATCTCATCAGGTCCCATGGGCTTGTGCACCTTCAGTTTCCTTCGATGGTCTCGAACCTGATCTTCTCCTACAGTAGGCAGTTCTGCATTCTCCCAGCCCCTGCCTTTGCCTTCTGCAATTTGGGCGGTGTGGCTAGAGGCCTTGTCAGTGAAGACTGAGGCAAAAGAGTCGTTGACTACCTCAACTTTCTCCATATCTTGAGAAAGCAGGTCTCCCATTTCATTCCAGAGGGGGCCCACATTATATCAAACTATATATATATATGTACACAAAGATGAGGAGGTAGGGCTGCCCTTTATGTGAGAGAGCACTTGAAATGCGTGGAGCTCTGCCTGGGGATGGATGATCAACCAACTGAAAGCTTTTGGGTAAGGATTAAAGAACAGACCATTAGGGGTGACATAATAGTGGATGTCTATAGTAGACCACCAGATCAGGAAGAACAAGTAGATGAGGCCTTCTACAGAGAACTCGAAGGATCCTCATGTTTGCAGGTCCTGGTCCTCATGGTGGACTTCAACCACCCCAATATCTGCTGGGACAGGGACAGCACAGCAGAGCATAAACAATCCACGTTGTTCCTGGAGAATTTCAGTGCCAACTTCCTGACCCAAGTGACAAAGGAACCAAAGTGCAGAGGTGCACTGCTCGAGCTCATACTCATACACAAGGAAGGGTTTGTCTGGAATGTGAAAGCCAAAGGCAACCTTGGCTGCCATTGCCATGGTGCAATGGTGGAGTTCAGGATCCTGAGAGGAAGGAGCAGGGCAAAAGGCAAGGTAACAACCCTGGACTTCAAGAGAGCAGGGACTGGCCTCTTCAAGGCGCTGCTTGAAATAATCCTGTTGGATAAAGCCTTAATTGGAAAAAGACCCCAAGAAAAATGGTTGGCGTTCAAGGCTCATGTCCTGCAAACTCAAGAGCAGTCCATCCCAACAAGCAGGAAATCAGGAAAAAATTGCCAGGGGACCTCCATGGAAAAACAAGGTGCTCTTGGCAAAGCTCAGACATAAAAAGGGAGTATATGAAAGGTGGAAATAGGGACAGGTAACCTGGAAGGAGTACAGAGACACTGTCTTAGCATGCAGAGATGCAGGTAGGAAAATCAAAGCCCAGGAATAGAATCTGGTGAGGAATGTCAAAGTCAACGAGAAGGACTTTAAGTACATCAGCAGCAATAGGATGACCAGGGAAAATATGGTCCCACTGCTGAATGAGGTGAGGACCTTGGTGAAACAGGACATAGAATAGGCTGAGGTACTGAATGCCTTCTTTTGCTTCTGTCTTTACTAGCAAGATTGGCCTTCAGAAATCTCAGATTTCTGAAATTAGGGGCAACATCTGCAGTAGGGAAAGCATACCATTAGTGGAAGAAAATCAGGCTAGGGAACGCTTAAGCAACCTAAACATGGTCGATGGGCCTTGATGACTTGTGACCATGAGTGCTGAGGGAGCTGCCTGATGTCATTGCAAAGCCACTTGATTGTCTTCAAAAGATCATGGCGACTAGGAGAGGTTCCTGAGTACTGTAGGAAAGCAAATGTCACTCCTATCTTCAAGAAAGACAAAAAGCAGAACCCAGGGAACTACAGGCCTGTTGGGTCTCACCTCCATCCCTGGGAAGGTGATGGAGCAGCTAATCCTGGAAACCATTTCCAGCCAGTTGACCAATGAGAATATCACTGGGAGCAGTCAGCATGGATTAACCAAGGGTGAGTCATGCTTGACCAACCTGATAACCTTCTACGGTGAATGATAGGCTTGGTAGACGAGGGGAAAGCAGTGGATATTTTCTACCTAGACTTCAGTATGGCTTTTGACATGTTCTCTGTCACTTGACACTAAGGGGACAGACAGGTTCTTTTAGGAATCCTTGACAGAATGATAATGGCACTATTACCAGGGATCAGGAGCATGGGGTATCAGCCACACCCTCTCATGACATCCCCATAGAGAAGCTGTTGATAGGTGGACTGGAAATGGACAGTGAGGTGGATTGAAAGCTGGCTGAATAGACAAGCCCAGAGGGTGGTGGTGAGTGGAACAAATCTGCTTGGAAGCTGGTCACTAGTGATGTACACCAGGGGCAATACTGGGTCTGATCCTGTTCAATATCTCCATGAATCATCTGGAGGATGGAGCAGAATGTACCCTCAGAAAGTTTGCTGATGACACAAAACTGGAAGTGGCTGATGCACCAGAAAGTTGTGCTGCCATCCAGAGGGATCTCAGTAGGCTGGAGAAATGGGCTGATAGGAACCTCTTGAAGTTCAGAAAGTGCAAAGACCAGCACTTTGGAAGGAATAAGATCCCTCTTGGAAATGGCTTTGTAGCGAAAGCTAATGGGAATCCAAGCTGAACATGAGCCAGCAATGTGTCTTTGACACAAAGGCGGCCAACAGCTTCTTAGGCTACAGTAGGAGGATTGTTATCCGCAGATCAGGAGAGGTGATCCTTCCCTTTTATTCAGCACTAGTGAGGTCATGCCTGGAGTATTGTGTCCACTTTTGGGCTCCCCAGTACCAGAGAGATCTGGACATACTGGAGAGAGTTCAAAAAAGGGCCACAGAGATGATTTAGGAGCTGAAGGAACTCTCCTGTGGAGAAAGGCTGAGAGAACAGGGACTGTTCAACCTGGAGAAGGGAAGGCTCAAGGTGATCTCTTCAATGTGTGCAAATATCTGAAGGGAAAGTGTAAAGAAAATAGAGCTGGGATATTCTTAACGGTGTCCAATCACAGGACAAGAGGCAATGGGCACAGACGGAAACACAGGAGAAACCATCTGAACATAAGCAAAGCTTTTTTTTTTTTTTTTTTTACTTTGGGGTGACTGAGAATCTGAATAGGTTGCCCAGGGAGGTTGTGGAATCTTCATCCTTGGAGATATTAAAAAAACATTTAGTGGTGCCCTGTGACAGGACAACAGGCAATGTGCATAAACTGAAACACAGGAACTTCCGTCTGAATAACAGGAAACACTTTTTCACTGTGAGGGTGACTGAGCCCTGGCACAGGTTGCCCAGAGGGGCTGTGGAATCTCCATCCTTGGAGTTATCCAAAAGCTATCTGGACATGGTCCTTGGCAACTTTCTGTAGATGATGCTGCTTGAGCAGGGAGGGTGGACAAGATAACCCCAGAGGTCACTTCCAACCTTAACCATTCTGTGATTCTGTGCTTTACAGGTGTGATATCTTTAACATTGGTAGTTTTATCACATTACCAGGCAGAATGTTTCTTTTATGGTTTATAACCTCAACATCAATCCTGAAAGAGGATAGCCACAGCTGACGGCTGGCAGATAAACAAAAATTTAATTAAGAAACAATTAATCCAATACTAGGTAACGTCTTTGGAAAACATCTCCACGCATGGGACAAGGAATGAAAATGGCAGTATTTAAGATAATTTCTTATGGAAGATAAGTGAATAAAATTTGAATTTTAAGCCACCAAAATTTAATTGCTAAACATTAGTGTAATCGTTGACCCCCCTTATCCAAAGTAACCCATTTTTGTGTCCAAAGGAATTGCCTACCTGCTAGTCTTTGAATATTTTTTATTCAAGAATCTGAACGATTCCATGTGTGTTTCTAAAATGACAATTATTTGGATGTATTTGTATTACAATGATTAAAACCCTCTTTATTTAACAATAGTAGTTTACATATAGTTGAATTAGGACATTTTACTTTTCTCTTCAAATCCCCAGAGTTGTAGAGAATTTAAATTTCAAAATTAATTATAAAAACATTAAAAATCTTGAAAAGTGAAACTTATTCTGATCCAGGGAACAGAACTCTAGTTATTACAACCTAGAAAGATTATCTGATGTTCATTTAGTTTTAACTAGTGTTAAAAGGTAGTGTTGAATTACATTTCAGTACAATTTCAGTTATATCAATTCTAGCTGCATCAACACTTTTCAAATTGGCCTAGAGATCAGACACAGCTTCTTCTGGCTTTGCTGCTCATTAGCAGAATAAAACATTCTCTGCATCAAGCTATGGAAACATAAGGTATGATAAGCTGATCATTCACAAAAGAGAAATTCTAAACAACTTTAAAAAGCAGGACATGCTATATTAAGAAAAAAAGAAACTATGAAAAAAATTGGGGGATTTTTTTTTTGATTGCTTTTGTCTAGTTATACAGTGTTTAATATATAAACACAATGAACAAATACACCATGCTGTAAAGTACTAAAGATAATGCATTTTTTAGGTTTGATGCTTGCTTCTTATTCAGTCAAGCTAGTATTTCAATATGAGGTACAATGTTGCATCTCATTTTATCATGAATTTGATTATGGAGTCTTCCAGGTAGAGCTATCTTTGACTACTCATATTTAAACATTAACTCAGATGAAAGCACTCCCCCCCCCCCCCCCCACTGTATCCATTTAACCCTGTTTTTTTGTTCACATCAAAATTATGCACCAATACTCAGCCTGTTGAAGAAATGTTAAATTGGATTTTGATGTTCCCAGTACATTGTTTTCATGACTGTTAGGTCAATAGTCTTCAGGGAAATTAGATAAATTCCCCTGAAATTATTTTGGTCCATTATTATGAAGAAATGAGTTTGTCAGTGTTTATAAGACATATCTATACTTTAGATTCTAGGGACAAATGCATGAGTAGATTCCAGGTAAGCATAGGTCCAATATCTTGTTACCTCACCTAGTTGTAAAGTAGATGTTCATGAGTCTCCAGAGAGAAAGAGACAAAAAGGATCTAGGATAAAGCTGAGTACTTTGGGGGAAGGGAAGGGAAGGGAAGGGAAGGGAAGGGAAGGGAAGGGAAGGGAAGGGAAGGGAAGGGAAGGGAAGGGAAGGGGAAGGGGAAGGGGAAGGGGAAGGGGAGGGGAAGGGAAGGGAAGGGAAGGGAAGGGAAGGGAAGGGAAGGGAAGGGAAGGGAAGGGAAGGGAAGGGAAGGGAAGGGAAGGGAAGGGAAGGGAAGGGAAGGGAAGGGAAGGGAAGGGAAGGGAAGGGAAGGGAAGGGAAGGGAAGGGAAGGGAAGGGAAGGGAAGGGAAGGGAGTCTTAGGAACAGGGATAGGACAGAATTTAATTTAGTCTTCTTACTGTATTTTTTTAAAAGAAGCTTGAAGGAAAAAAGTGACTTTTTGTTTTGCATAGTAGGTGAATTTATTTTTTTTTTTACAGAAGCATGGAAAAAGACTGCAGAATTTCAGCTCTTCCTTTTTCCAAAAGTTTTTGTTTAAAGATAGTAGAAATATATTTTCATTTTCTGTGATTTGCTCTTCTTTGAGTTTTTGTTTTGTTTTCAAATTTTAGCATGACGTAAGAATTAAAGTTGCTGCCATTCAAGCACCTAATTATGCAAGAAATTTGGGTATGAAAGTAATAGTACTTTGTCATCTGATTTTAAACTCAGTGAAACATTTATCAATAAATGAGGTTTACTGCTGTAAATTATTTGCTCCCTATAAATCCTTTTGACTTCAGCTAGTCACACTGCATAAATAAAGGGTAGAGAATTGCTTTCCAAATACCTATGCACTAAAGATGAGGAAAGTGTCCCACTGCTCCTGTTGGCATTAAACATCTTTGTTATAAATTGTTTGACATGTTCATGTGCATAGCAGGACTCACTCTTTTTGTAGTGATATCTGTGCATTTTAAAAATGTGACTCTGTAAACATAACAGAAATATGATTTTTTTTTTTTAATTAGATCAAGGGAGACTTTTGGTGCAGTTCAATGAATTCGGAATTTCAAATTAAATCAAAATTGTCATGTAAGCCTGGAGAACGTGATGTATGCCGTGATTTTGTATTCAAAAAATTTTTGTATACCTCTGCATGCACACTACTGTTTGTTGAGCAATTTTGGTGCTTTTCTTTTTTTTTTTTTTTTTTTTTTTGTCACAAAGGAATTTATTGTTAGATACCAATTTCTACCAGTGCATATTTTGTTATGAGCAGGATTCAAGTGACTAGTCTTTTATAGAAATGAAGGTGAATCAAATCCTAATAAGAGTCACATCAGATTCTACATTGTACCTGCCTTCCTATGTTGTCTCATTTTTATACAGTTTCCTCTGATTTAACTGAAGTAAGACTATTATACCTGAACAGAATTGTGAATAGTTTAATTTTTACCTCATTTTTATGGCCGGAACTGATCCGTCAAAGTGTCACTAAAGTTTTTCTCAGCTTTTAAAACTATCCAGCACTCCCTAGATGCTTACCATACAGTCTATTCTAATGGCCTTAGCAGTAATAGACATCTTTTCTAATTTTGTGCATCAAAGTTCCCTGAGCATGTCTGCTAAATCAGGAAATCTTATAGATATGGAGCAAGCCAAGAAAGCAAATAAGTTTTTCTTACCTGAGTTCTAAATTATAATTGTGTCTCTCCTGGATTTGTCTCGTCAGAGGCCTGGAGCAAGCACCAAAAGTATTTATAACTTCTTTTACCACCTCCTCCCTCACTCCTCCTAAACTGGATACTCATTATCACATCTGTTGACTTGGTGTGGTCGTCTTTTGTTATCTTGCAAAGCAGGGATATAGGGAGATGAGGTCCTGACAAACAAGGAAGAATGGAGGAGGTTCTGCTGTGAAATAGGTTTGTTCATTTTGGGGTCTCATGAAAGAGTACCCTCATAGAAGAGACTATGTTCTTATTAAGAGTATGCAAAAGGTATTAGGAATTTTTTGTCTTGTATGTTCTAATATAATCCTGAATCAACTAAAGGTATGGGAGGGGTCACCTATAGAAAATTGCCACAAATTGTCTTGTGCCACCATAATTACCTAGAGTGCAGTAAGGATAGTGGTAGTTTACAGTTATAGAAGTACTCTAACTGTAAAGCTGCTGATGTGTACATCTTCACAAAGCATTAAATGAGTATTGGGTGAATATAAATAGAAAGTGTTTTGTTTATCTGGTCTATTTCTGTAGGAACAGTAGGAGGGCTGAGTGCTGTGATTTGAACAAAAGACGTTACCTGTACTATTTTGCGTGCAGTCTGGATTATAAATGGTAGCAGAAGATTCTCTTGTACTGAGTAACCACAAAATGTAGCGTGTATCTGTGTGTGTGTGTGTGTAACCAAAACCAAAACCCAAAACCCCCAGGAAATTAAGCAAATATGTCTACAGATTAAAAATTCTGTTAGACTTTTTAGGCAATGTATTGATCAGCAGGCTTTTTTTCCTGGGGTACAGTAGAGACAGAAAGGGAGCCTTTCGACATGTGCTGCTTGAATTTCTTCAGTGGCTTGGTAGGGAGAATGAGCAGCTTCGGTTGTTTCAAGTTCAGGTAGCATTTGATGTTCAGATAAGAGAAGAAAAGGAAATAAACAGTTATAAAATTTTCAGAAGCAACCACTTTCCATTGACGCCCTGAACAGAGTAATTAGCTCATTTGGAAATTCTGCTATGGGAATTTCCAGCCACTGATACACAGTGGTTTTACTGAAGGTTTCTGACCCAACTGTTCCCACTTCAGCTACAAAGATGTCAGTGGGCTGTAAACAAAGTAAGTACTATTGATAAGTACTTGTGCAAGTAAAGCCAAGAAATGTCTGTCTACTCAAATGCATGCAGTCAAGCTGAAAGGAAACACAATCCTATTTACCAGATAAAAATAAAAATGGTCCAGAGTCCTTGAAAAGAACCAATAAGACTAACTTTATTCTAGTCCGAAACTGACCTGTCAAATGATCTATTAAAACTGATTAAAGTGTGGGCAACTATGTATCCCTTTTTAACAACCTTTCTCGTAAAAGTACTAATATTTTGTGATGAACTGTAGAAATTAAACAATATCTGTTCAATATTGTCCATATTTTGATAGAAGTTATTAGGAAAAATACGGAAAAAAATCTAAGCAGGCCTTAACAAGAGCTATGACGTTTTGGATTTTTAGGATACATCACAAAAGCAGGTACATGCGTATAGATTTGGGCATTTTATCTGCTGTTAAACAGATGTGAAAAATACTAATCAGTAGTAAAATTGATAGAATTTTTTTTTTTCTTTTAAGTGCTAGCCCAAAAGATATTTATCTAAAATCTGCTGATGGTAATAAAATGCTTAGGTGGTTCAGAACAAAGGAAGAGAGTCCATGATGAAGCTGTATGCCTGGAATTTTTGACTGTTTTCTGTTAAGGCCCTGGTAACATCATCCAGTCTGATGAACATCCAGATTTAATAAAATGGAAAGGAAAGTTGTGAGTCTGTTGCATTGGCTGTTTGGAAGAGATCTTTTCTATTTAGTGGCCCCCAAGAGTTAAGTGTTCACACAGATGGTACACCTTAAAATTTTCCATCCTTCCCAGATGGGATTTTTTATTCCTGCAATACCTGTCCGTTCTGATGATGGCAATGACTGTTCTTTTTAAAGGTGTGATATTATCATGACACTTTATTTTTGAGCTGAAACATCTGGAATATTAGTGAGTAGGTTAGCTGCTGAGTATGCCATCACCTCCTCTTCTGATGCCTAGTTAAAGCAAAAGAGAAAATATCTTCACTCTTTTATTATTTTAAATGAAATTATGGCTCTCTGGATGAGCTTTCCTTCTTCCACCCATTTTAACAGTTCAACAGTAGAAATAAATTACCAGGTTTTTTGGTTTGTTTTTGTTTTTAAATGTACTGAGTGAAGGACAGAAAACAAAGAAATGGTCAAAAAAATCTATGTGATCAATAAAGAAATAATGATACAGGTTTCTAAACCATCAACCTCTTTTAGGTTGTAGAATGTGCCAAAACAAAAGTTGACCCACAAGCAAATCAATCAACACCTCTGTATGTAATCTGAAAGGCAAAACCAGCTTATGTCATATACACTGCCCTTTTGTACTAAAGACATATGCAAAAATTTCACACTTTTGAGAGTGGATCCACAAAGTGGCACAATCTGGCCTTACACATTGTTTTATTCTCCTGTGAAATTCTGTATGTCACTTTGTGAACACTTTACAACAAGCTGATAAATTAACATCTAGTTCTGCCTGGAAAAAACTTCTCCAGACTGCCTCTAATATTGCAAGAACACTGCATTTTGCATTAATAACTTCCATTATTTGTTTTAAAATGTAATTCTGTTGATGGTGAGATGTGCTTTTTTTGCATTGCTAATATTAATAAATCTTGAATGAAGAAGGAATTTTTCCCTACTTCCACTGAAATTCATGGTATTTTGCAATATCACACATTTTAATTACTTTTCCTTTCAGTGGCTCTACCATTAGCAAATATTTATTAATCCAAATTGTCTTTTAAAAAAATCTTGGACTAAATAGGAATAATAGTAAACCCACTAAATTCTTAGATCCACATCCTCCAGTCAATATCAGTGTTGGGTTTGCTTAAATAAAAACTATAGAAATGAACTTCCTGAAGCTTCTTGACAGTTTTTTAGGACTCCTGAAATATAAACTGCATGGACAGACCCTCATGCCCACATAGCAAGGTACTGGATCTAAGGGATTGTTAAACAACCAAGGACATAATAACTAACCTTTTCTTCAATAACTTTTTGATGGAATCACATTTTTCTACTTGTCTTATTGTCCCAAGGCTCAGTGCACTTGCATCTTTCGAACAGCTAGATCATTTTCTGAAAATAGCCCTTCCCCACAGAATTTTCTACACACAGAGTCCGTAAGCCTAGGGAAAAATAGAGACTGATAATATTTTCACACATATAGGTCACAGTAGCTTTATGGCAGACACAGATTATTTGAAATATAAATGAAAATGTTATGGATGCTAAAAATATTTAAGAGAAACAGTACTATGTAATAAAGCAATAGAGCCTGTTCATCTTCTATGCTGCTGTCTACTCACACTAGAAACACTTTCATGTGAGTATTCAGTCTAACGTTTGGGGGTTTTCTTACTCTTGTACTTAATAAAGTCACGAGTGTCCTCTGATAGCACTGAAATGCACAGAGAGTCTGTCTAGTCTTTAATGAGAATTCTTTCACTCACATACATCACCATTTCAGGATGTTTGTGACATCAGCTTGCTTACTTTTCAGTGTCAGTTTCAGGAGAATCCGTAGGGGTAATCAATAGAAGCATGTAGCATTCTGTTCCACAATGATGAATCTATATAAATTTTAAAGTAAATTGTTTGAATAAACCAAATAAAATGGAAGGAAAAATAGAACTGATGCAAATTCTCTTTACAAAGATCTTGTACTAGTTTTAAAGATTATATGTCCATTTAAAGCAACATTATATCAAATATATATATTAAACTTTATAAATGGTAGCTAAAGAGAAGATTGTGATGCATCTGATATAAAGTCACATTTTCATGTCTTTCTTCAGAAGAGAAGAAAAAACATTGGAACATATAATGAGGTGAAACATTTTTCTCTAAAGTGATTGTTCAAAATGTGCTTGGAAAACAGCATCTTTAAGCTATCAGAATCAAGGATGATATACTAAATATTAGTATTATCTCTGTGATGTAACTTGGATACTGTGCTGGTTATCTAAATATCCTTGTAAAATTCATAAATATTTTGGTAGTAGAATCTTAATTGAAATAAATGCTAGATTACAAATAATCATATTTTTTACTTCAATTTTTATGTGAATTTTTCTTAAATATAATTATATCTGATTTCTGTGAAAAGCAGGCATTGGCAATATTTCTTCCATCTGTAGACAGCTGTAAGGTATGTGATAACTCTGCTCCAGAATTTATTTCAATTTTCGCTCTATTCTTCAGAGCTTATAACATAAAGCAGTGGCCTTACACATTGTTATAGTGAATCTTCAAATTTATACAGCAGTTTGCTTTTTTTTTTTTTTCCCCCATGCTTTTCTCCTCAAGATTTTAACAGATGCTGTTGATTTTGATCATTTTATTGAGTGGCAAATGACCATAACATGACAAGATTGGGTTTTGTACAGATAATCACTACTGATATTAAAAATAATAAGTGAAGTAGTTATCACAGTATGACTTTGCAAGTTGCAGGTAACTAGAAAATAGTTCAGGGTATATATAATGGTCTCATATGGGAAAAATGGATAATTTTGTAATAGTGAAGTAGATGAAAGTGAAATAATATAACTGATATATGAGAGTAAAGATCACCATACTTAACATTTCACTAACTTAACCTTTAGAGAAGGATTATGGAGTTTGTGATGTAGAAGTAATACGGTGTCCCTTGATATAGGGAAAGAAAATTGCAGTGTCACTGACAGTGCAGAAAAGTGGTTAAAATTTTTCATTGTAACAGAAGGACTGGCTTTAATGTTTTCAAGAAAAAAAAAAAGAATGCAATGGAAAAATTTGATTAAGACATCCACACTAATATTTTGAAACCATGGGTGTAATACAATAATATGAAGTCAGCATTTCACTCCAGCAGCAAAGTACAACAGTGTCCTGGGCTTTATGAATAGGGGCAGAGCCAGAATACCAAGGGGAGGGATTATCCTCTTCTACTCCACATTCATTACACCACATCTGGGTATTGCATTCAGTTTTGACCCTTAAATATGTGAAGGATGGGGACAACTGGAGCAGGTTCGGGGATGCCACTGGGATAATGGTGTCCGGAGCCATTGCCCTGCAGAAGCTATGGGACCAGGGCTGGTTCAGCTGGGAGAAAGGATGGCTTCAAGGGCACCCAACAGCATATCCAGCATCGATGGGAGGAGATTGATGAGATGCAGCCAGGCACTTCACAGTGGTGCGTGGCAGGAGGTTGAAAGGCAGCGGCGTAAGCTGAAACATGAGATGCTCAGGCTGGAGATAAGGAGAAGCCTTTTCTCCAGGAGGACAGTCCAGGAGTGGAACAGGTTGCCCAGAGGTGTTGTGCCATTTCCACCCTTGGAGGTTTTCAAGACCCAACTGGAAAAAGCCCTGAGCAACCTGGTCAGAATTAAGGATCCATCCTGCTATGAACAGGAAGTTGGGCTAGAGACGTCCCAAAGTCCCTTCCAACCAAAATTATTTTATCATTCTGTGATTGTTAATTAGGAAAATAAATGATCATGGCTGTTTGTGTTCTTCCATTACTCCCCTCATGAAGCAAATTATTTTATATTAAGCATTCTTTGGCTGTAGTGTATGTGCTGAGTATCGACAAAGTAATCTTTGTAGATTTGTTACCAAGTCTTGCTTATTCTGGGCACATCACACATATTAGTAAGAAAGGGTAAGCATTCTTCACTACATCCTGTTTAAAAGAAGGAAAGCAGTTAAAACAATAGCTTAAGAACAAATGGATAAAAGGGAGTCAAGGAGGGGAAAAGGAAATAAAATTGCAGGAGATTTAGAAGTCGTTAACCACCAGACTCCAATTCTGTTAATGTCACCAAGCCTTCAGCATTCAATGCTGTATCAGGTCTACACTGCACACACAGCTATAATAGAAAAGAGCACTAATGATAAAGGAAGAATTTAATCTTCATCTATGCTCTAGGGACCCAATCCACATCAGAGTTTAATTGCCAGAAGTGCAAGGTCAGTTGCTATCTGCTGAGGATCTTTCTTAGTCCAAATTTTGTTTAACCTGTGCAGAAAAATGAGAGCAATGTTTCTCTGATATTAAAAAAAAAAAAAAAATAAATAAAAAAGAAGGCAAAAAAGCATGGAACATTGTAACGTTGACATAATTTATTATGCTGCATAGAGCTGAAATAGCAAACAAGATGTAGGCATTATATTACTGCCAACTATGCAACTGCTGCTTTGCACCTGTTCTGGGGGCTGGACAGGGAGCTGTTTCCCTCTACAGGCACAGCCACAGTTGGAAGGATACATTTTCCTGATTTACGCAAGATAAACACTTTTTTTTTTTTTTTTTTGAGACATGCTGAACAATTGCGATGATACAAAAGTCTCCTAGCTGTAGGACTTCAATCCTAAAATTGGGTCTGTCCATTCTAGCTCCTGACACCAGAGTTACACCAATCCTCCTATGTCTCAGTCCATTGGGGAAACCTTCCTAACACCAGCTTCCAGAAGGCAAAAGTTGGAGTCTTAGTCTCATCAAAACATACAGTTTTTTGCCTTCTGTCACTGAGGGCAGTATTTTATCTTCATTTCTGCCTTTCACAAATTTGATTTTTTTCATCAATTTCCTGTGGTTGTGGTTCTCCCTATAGTTTTTGTTTTCTTTTCTGGATTATATTGTGATTGCTATTTAAAACAAATATTGCACCTATGGTATATAATGTTTGTTTGAGAAACCTTGTAAAATCTGTTACTTTGCAGAAATAGTTTTAATGCCTCTCTCACATCTGAGTAATAACTAAAAATCTACTTTCTCATCTTAATTTTTGTAACAAAGTAAGGAGATAAAACACAGATTAATGGAGTGGAAGGTTCAGTGGAGATGGAAGATTTCTTTTCACTAATGAGACCTGAGGATGGAGTACCATAATAAACTACACATATTCATTCTCAAGGCCAGATTATTTTTTTTTTAATTCCCTGTTCTTGGAGCATTGTGAAAAACTGAAAAAACTGCTAAATATTAGCAATTAGCCATCAAGAGCTGAGGACTAGCAGCGGGATACACAGAGGCATGTGTGTGCGCAGTGTTACCTATGATGGATTTGATCCAAAAAGAGCAGTTTAGTAATGACAAAATATGATACCTAGAGAAATGAACAGGTTAGTGTTGGAGTGAAAAAAGCAATGCACAAAGGCAGCGGCTTACACAGCATGGTACCTGATGACAGAAAAATCTGGATAGTGTCAGGTCACCTTATTATGCCACTGCATTATGGATTTCATTACTTCTCATTGCTAGTCATGAGCCTCGAAGGTCAAAAGTCAGTAGTAAAGAATTTGTTAAAAGTGATATTATGGTCTCTTTCAATAAAATACAACATAAAATTCTTAAGACCCTGTCTCTGTCTGTGCAGTGGGAGACAGACCTTGGACAGGTAGAGAAATGACTTGAGTCAGCCAGTAGAAATTCAACTGATGCAGGGTCTTACTGGCCCTCTGAATATGCCCTTTGGTTTCTAAACAGTTTGATGGCTAAGAAGTGCAATTGAAATGTAACATTGCTAATCTTCATTCAAGGAATATTAGCAAATGCCTGTCAGTGTCACTTTTACAGGTACAGAATGCAGGAAACTAATTTGTTACACTGCTGAGAAAATTCATGAAAATTAATGCAGTGTATATATATATATTCATATTCTCTCTCTTTCATTATAATTCATATGATTACTACCATGGGCAATGTTCTGGGCTGTCTCTACATGAATTTTGACCTTCTTCACAGACATATAGCTTAAAATTAAGACTATTGTCTTAAATGAATGAATTTTACTACCTCAAATAGCTGATGTACATAACTGTCATGACTAGCATATAGCAAACCTGTAACTACCAAAATCTGCTTGGGTAAAATGCGCCTGAGTTTTTGGCATATTTTGCATGTACTACTTTATTATCATACAGTAGATAACTTAGAAGCACACCTCTATAATTTAGTTTCATTTAGGATTACACAGATTGTCAAGGTAAACAAAACTGGTGTTTTTATAACCAGTTCTTACTTTGCTCCACTACAACACTGTAGGTCCTTACCTCATACAGAATTGAAAGCCTTATACCCAAATTTACCTAATATACTCAAATATACCTCAAATATACCAAATTTACCTAAGACCTCAGTGTGCTGAGTCCTTAGAAATCCAGTAACTTCACACCTTATGAGTTTTCCATTCAATTACAGTTGTTAAAACCCTAGTGTTTAAGTCTTTGAAAACGCGTATTAACAAAACATCTAAGCCCTTTAAAAAGGGTGGATGTGTGTGGTGTATAGTGTGTTGGGTTGACCTTGGCTGCATGCCAGGTGCCCACCCAGCTGCTCTATCACCCCCCTCCGCAGCTGGACAGGGGAGAAAAAAAATAACAAAAGGCTTATGGGTCAAGATAAGGGCCCACAGGAGATCACTCAGCAATTATTGTCATGGGCAAAACAGACTGAACTTGGGGAAATTAATTCAGTAATATTGCCAATCAAATAAGAACAGGCTAGTGAGAAATAAAACCTAATCTTTAAACATTTTTCCATCAGCCCTCCATTCTTTGTGGTCTCAACTTCATATTTCTCTGCCTTCTCCTGCTGAACAGTGCAGGGGGACGGGCAGTGGGGGTTGTGGTCAGTTATCACACATTGTGTCTGCTGCTCCTTCTTCCTAACACTCTTCCCCTGCTCCAGCGTGGGTGCCTTCATGAGTCCTTCCCATGGGCTGCAGTTCTTCATGATATGCTCTAGCGTGGGTCCCTTCCATGGGGTGCTGTCCTTTCAGGACCAGACTGCTCCAGTGTGGGTCCCCCCACGGGGTCACAGGTCCTGCCAGCAAACCTGCTCCAGCATGGGCTCTTCACCCCACAGGGCCACAGGGCCTGCCAAGAGCCTCCTTCAGGTGCATCCACCTGCTCTGTCATGGGGTCCTCCATGGGCTATAGGTGGATATCTATTCCACAGTGAACCTCCATGGGTTGCAGGTGGACAGCCTGCCTCACCATGGTTTTCATCAAGGGCTGCAGGGGAATCTCTCCTCTGGTGCCTGGAGTACCTCCTCCTTCTCTTTCTTCACTGACCTTGGTGCCTGCAGAGTAGTTTCTCCCACATCTTCTCACTCCTCTCTTCCAGCTGCTGCTGTGCATCAGTTTTTTTCCCCTTCTTAAATACGTTATCCCAGAGGCGGTACCACCATCACTGATGGGCTTGGCCTTGGCCAGCAGAGAATCTGTCTTGGAGCTGGCTGGCATTGGCTTTAATGTCAATGGGGGGATTTAATGCCCCCCCCACCCCCCCAATGGGGGAAGCTTCTAGCAGCTTCTCACAGAAGCCACCTCTGTAGCCGCCCCGCTACCAAAACCTTGCCACGCAAACCCAATACAGTATAGCTTGCATATATGGCAAAATAAAATAAAATATGTTCCTTGATGATGAAGAATTTAATTCATGGTCATCTTCTTACCACCAGTTTGCCATTCTTCCATAATGCCAGAGTACGTATTTCTATAAGCCAATGGCCACATGCACATGAAAGTGAAGAAGTGAAGGTAAAGATACCCTCCCCAGGACTAACTTCACTAATGTAAACAGTTTCATTTTGAGACTAAGCAAGTCAGATTGCTTCATCCAAGCCATCTAAATTTTTTAGCTTTCACAGAATGCAGTGTGCAGACATGGCCTTCTCCTTACATAACTCAAAACTTTTTCTTTTACCTTTTTGCCCCATGTCAGGTCCACTCCAGTGGTGGACTTGACTTTCCTCAAGCTTAGTGAGCTACAACAGCATATTTATTTCTTGTCACGCTTTCAACTAAGTCTTGAAAAAATTAACCAGCTGAATGAGAGCAAATAGCATTCTAATCAATGCAATACCCAATTTTAACTATTTCATTTGTATTTTAACTATTTCATTTTGAAAATATTTTTTAAAATAAAGAAATATGCTCTAAATTTTAATAATACACTTGTGTTCAGTATGCTAGGATTATGGTTCAGAAATCCAATTTGTTTCAATAGAATTTTTAGAGATAAAGGACTGTGAATGCTGCCTTGCAAACCTGGGAGTTAAGTCTTCCACATGGGTGTGACTAGAGCATATATGTATGAAATCAAAGTAGGTAGAGAAAATTTCCCGCATGACACATTTAAAATTAATGGGACTCATGTAGCTAAACCTCCCATGCATTAACATTTCTCCTTGATGTCCTGAATTAGAAATGGAATATATACAGACTGTGGGAATTCCTGCCATAAAATTGATGCAGGGTAAGAAATAGTTAGGGAGTTGGGCTTTTGACTTCTTCATTAGACTCTCTTTATCAATCAAAACCTTAAAGCCTATAATGCTTGTTTTTTATAATAAATACATTTTAAATTTAGTCCTGTGAATGGTAACTATAATTATCATATAAAATTAACTACATAGAAAAACGTCATGGATTGCTTAATTTTAGATTTTTTTGGAATTGAAATGCATTTCCCATATGTGTAGTACGTGAGTAAGGCTGCTAAATAGCTGACAGTATCCAAATTACATGCAGGTTGAGTTTGCACTGACACACTCAAAATCACATTGCTGCTATACAATGATTAAACACTTCTCTGACTCACACCACATTCAGCAATGTATGGGTAATAAAACATCCATGGAAACAAACTGTCCACGGATATTTAAAACTGAATTACCCATTTTCATGAATATTTGATCTGCTTATTACCTGCAAAATGCTTCAGATTGGTTGCCTGTAATTTGAGCTTATTAAAGTGCTAAAGATAAGAGTCTGTGTAACAGAAAGGGCTGTAGTTCTGGAAAAATATACGAGAATTGTACAGTGTATAAAATTTAACTAGATAGTCCAGGATTATAGACTTCCTGCAATGTTAAGTTTCTGTCACACATGAATCAAAATGTTAATGTGACAGACAAGTCCAATTGTCCTGCTGAATTGGCATCATCTGATCAGCAAACATATTTGCTGGGATTACTATCTTGAAGGTTATATTTACTTTTGATTCTTTGAAAACTAAAAAACAAAACATAAATAAAATGCTTCTGTAATACTTTAAGAATTATATTCCTCACAGACAAAAGTAACTTACAGGGGAAGTGGAAATGGTTATGGAGTATAAATATTGTAGACATAAAATCCATTACATCAAGAAAGTATTATCTTTATGTGCTGATTGAGTGGAGGAGATAATAATAGAAAACAGCTGCAGGCCATTCCTTCTGTGAAGTTGCTTACAGGTGTCATTAGCAAAGATTTTACCTTATGGTAGAATGTAAAATTCATGGATTTTAAATGGGAAGTAGAAAATTTATTTCAGAATTACATTTTTTTTATGTTGCCTTATTTTCTAATACAGATACTGTAAGTCCATATGGATAAAAAGCAAAGCCAAAAGTCACATTAACAAAAATATTGTATAGTCTCCATTATAAATCTTTTGTTAAAACGCAGCAAGGATCAGTTTAAAGTTTTTGAAAAGACAAAAAAAGATAAAAACTCTTACCATATGTTAGTACTATATGGGTACCAATAATGTTTTTACCTCTGGGATGAGGTTGATCCCATTAAAATATACTAAATTAAAATCCATTAGGGACTTTTTTTTTTTTTTTCCCCTGCCCCTGAAAACTTCTGTATTATAGTGGAAGATAATATCCAAATAGCATTAACACCCTTTTGAAGCTTTAGCTTAATCCTTATCCATAATCATTAAGTAGTCTACAAAGACTACTTAAATGTAGACTGCATATAACATTCACAAACAAATTAGTTCTGTTAGTGGTTACTCACTCTCCTATTTTTTTTTGTGTGTGTGTTTCTTCTACATTAACATCTATATTAGAAAAAAATATTCTTCCCATTGCATATTTTAAATGTTAAGAGCGCATACGTAGGTCTCAAAAGCTTAAAAATTTAATACCTCAGTTAGCCTAATACAGTTTTTTATTTGTAGTAAAAGATCAAAGGAAAACTAAAACATATTTAATACTTTGAAAATGATACACTTTCTAATTCCAGACTGTCATCGTAGAATCATAGAATCATTTAGGTTGGAAAAGCGCTTTACAATCATCAAGCCCAACCATTAACCTAACACTGCCAAGTTCACCCCTAAACCATGTCCCTAAGCAGCACATCTACCTGGCTTTTAAATACCTCCAGGGATGGCGACTCAACCACTTCCCTGCGCAGCCTCTTCCAATGCTTGACAACCCTTTCAGTGAGGAAATTTTTCCTGATATTCAATCTACCCCCCGCCGCCCCCCCGACACAACTTGAGGTTGTTTCCTCTCATCCTATCACTTGTTACTTGGGAGAAGAGACCGACACCCACCTGGCTACAGCCTCCTTTGAGGTAGTTGTAGAGAGCCATAAGGTCTCCCCTCAGCCTCCTTTTCTCCAGGCTAAACAACCCCAGTTCCCTCAGCCGCTCCTCATAAGACTTGTGCTCTAGACCCTTCACCAGCTTTGTTGCCCTTCTTTGGACACGATCCAGCATCTCAATGTCCTTCTTGTAGTGAGAAGCCCAAAACTGAACACAGCGCTCGATATGTGGCTTCACCAGTGCCAAGTACAGTGGGATGACCACTTCTCTAGTCCTGCTGGCCAAACTATTCCTGATACAAGCCAGGATGCTTTTGGCTTTCTTGGCCACCTGGACACACTGCCAGCTCATATCCAGCTGGCTGTTGACCAACACTCCCAGGTCCTTCTCCACCAGGCAGCTTTCCAGCCACTCTTCCCCAAGCCTGTAGCATTGCCTGGGGTTGTTGTGACCCAAGTGCAGGACCCGGCACTGAGCCTTGTTGAACCTCATACAGCTGGCCTCAGCCTATTGATCCAGCCTGTCCATATCCTTCTGTAGACCCTTCCTACCCTTAAGCAGATCAACACTGCTGCCCAACTTGGTGTCATCTGCAAATTTACTGACGGTGCACCTGATCACCTCATCCAGATCATTGATAATGATATTAAAGAGAACTGGCCCCAATACTGAGCCCTGGTGAACATCACTTGTGACCAGTTGCCAACTGGATTTAACTCCTCTCCCCCCAACTCTTTGGGCCCCCAACTCTTTGGGCCCGGCCATCCAGTCAGTTTTATAACTCAGCAAAGAGTACACCCATCTAAGCCATGAGCAGCCAGTTCCTCCAGGAGAATGCTGTGGGAGAAAATAAAAACTAAAACTTAATTCAGACTAAAAAATATTTAATAGGTATTAACAGTACAAAACATGTTTATAAAAGCTAATACAACTGTATTTTTAGGAAATTGACTATAATACTGATTTCTTATACAACAGCACAGACTAGTGGCTTTAGCAGGTCAGCAAGTTTGCCTTGTTCTCAGGTAGTATTGAAAGAAGATGGCTAAGATCAGAGTGTATAGAAAATCTGATTGTAAGTAGAAGGAACGTACTTCACAGAGGCAATCATTACAGAATACCACTTCTATTATATTAAGAAGCAAGGGACAGTGAAAGATGGGGTGTTTAGAGGTGCATCTCCTTTAGGGGAAGAAACAGGTCAGGAGAATAAAACCTTTTTATTTCTTTTTCATTTTTTAAATTTATTTAAGGAAACCACACCCATTTTATTAACAAACAGTAATGTTAATTTTTTGTTTGTTTGTGTCAGTCACTTTAAAGCTGTTGGTATCAGGGCAATGAATGCTGGACCTAAAGACAAAGTTAAAGTAAGAGCTCCATTAATAATCACTGAGATTGAAATTCCAGTGTGCTGACTTTAACAACTGCTATTTGCAGCTTAGAAATGGTCAATGTGATGAGATCTAAAAGACACAAAATGTATAATTCCCCCACCAGCCCTGGAGGAAATAAATACTTCACCATGCAATTTGAATTACAATATAATTTGGTGCAAGTTTTCTTGGTACAGCAAATACTATTTTCAGGCATGCTAGCCTGAAATCAATCTATCATTTCACTATGTAATCATAGTTCCCACTCACCACACTCCTCAACTGTGTATTTATACTCTTCCTTCTTTAGCTAGCCAACCACTACACACTTCACCTCTTTAACACATCTCAATATTTCCCAGTGGTTCAACTGGCTTGATTTCCTCATCCTAGCTGGTTCCATATCTACTCCATCCTCCACTGAAATTTCTTCCCTTTTTTCATTAATTTCTAAGCTAATGAAAATAGGTTAATGTAATGACAATATCAATAAAAGTTATGCTAGTCTCAAGACAGCAAATAGAGACTAACCATGAAATAATCTCTCTTTCCTGGTAGAATATACATGTGCCGATAGGCATTCTTGTTTAGACTTGCAATTGTGTGAGGCTGAGTACTGATGTTCACGTCACAGTTCAGTCTGAACCATTCAACATCTAATTTGGCTGTCTTGAAATCTTCAGCAGGCTGATATAAAATTGATATTTGAAGTCCTTTAGCTGGAAAGGAGAAAGGAGTACTCAGTGCTGGCTGGATTTGGGAGTATACATAGCTGTAAAAGGACAGAGAATGAAGACAGAAAAGCTCTTCAAAAATGTTCAATGCTGTATAAGCTTACTCTATATTCAGCATCAACGTGACTTTGCAGTGTTAACTACTGATGTGTGTTTTGTGACCTGAATAGAGGTCTCCTAGCAGGAGGACAAAATGAGTGTGTTTTGGTTTGTGTGGGTTTTTTTCTTTTTTTTTTCCTGGAACTTCCAATTTTACAGAAAGCTGGGTATTTGCTGTGGGGTCCCTGCTACTTATCCATAACATGTTTTTCTAAAATGTTTTTTGGTTTTTTTTTTTTTCTAAAACAATTTTTTTACATATATTAATGAATGAAACAGTAGTATTGAAATTGATGCTATATAATTAAACAAATTGTCCAGAGACCTCTTTGTCTTTAATTTCCCCCTTCTTTTGCATTTTGTCATCTCCCACTTTTGGGAGGGTTTATGCCCTCTGGTTCATATTTATCAATCTGGTTTAGTTACCCAGTCCCCCAGTCAGACATTGGACTGCAAGGAGATTTAGGTCCATATTTTTATAATTCTACACTCTTGATTCTATTAGAATAATTATCATTTAGATGGTTACCCTGATGTTATGCCCCTAAATTTCAGCAATGATAAGAGATTTAATCTTCCATTACTTTAAAAAACCGTTCACTTTTGTTTATTTTAAAGTTGAATCAGGAAAGGAATCTTTCCAGCAGATGGCAGTAACTCTCCACCTCCCCCCAACTATTACTAAAAATTTGTAATCGTCCTAAGCAGAAACTTAAGATTTATTTTTTTTTTTTTTTCCAGCTGATAGCTGAATTGCTTACACAGGCTATTCTTTCTCAGTTTTAATTTTCAAGAAGACCAAGCACAACAGGTATCACTAAGTGATCTGAAACTAGCCAAGACAAGAGGCATTTAACCCCTACGTCAAAATTAGTTCATTGTATTGATAATTCAGATAAATGAAGGTGGATCAAAGTTGTAGTTAAATCTGCATGCAGGTGACAGGGCTGCACTGCTTAAGTTAACTTTGCAGCTGCAAGAACCTTAAGCTAGTCTGGCTTTGACTTAGCATCTGTAAGGGTTTCCTTGCAGTGGACTTGCCATTCCTAGCTATTCTGCTCACTTGACATATTTGTAGCGTAAGTGGTACTAGACAGGATACACACAGTCTCCCTAAACGAGTGTCTTGCTCAGACATTCTTCTCTGGTCACAAAAGATCACAGTATCTTCCTGTTCAAAGGACACTGTCAAATAGAATATTTAGAAAGAAGCCAATCAACTCAAATTCAGTGTATGCTGCAGCTTCCTATAAATAATGGGCTGATTTTATTTTAAATCTGCTTTAAAAATAGCGTTATAGTGACTTCTTTTCTCCTCCTGCTGAAAAATCAGTGCAATTACTGAAACTGCAATTGTCTGTGGCTCTATCCTACAGCTTAGGATATACATAGGCTTAACTTTATCACGCAAATAATCCCTCCGCAGTGGAACTCCTTGTTTAACTATACCTTAATACATGAATAAGCCTTTTTATGATCCAGATGTAGCTGACTACAATTAAATTATTGTTGTACATAAGAAGCATGCACAAAAATACATATATAATCAAGGGTTTCTATATACAATGCTGCCACTGCCACCAATTTCCTTGCTATTTGATATTTAAAGAACTTGTAAGTAAAGCTGGCTAATGAAAGAGAAGTCTAAAGAATCCTAACTTAGTCTGAGTTTCTTTAGTGACAAATACGAGAGGAAAAAAAAAATGTTGTGCTTACTTTAAACCAATGCAACTATAAACTAGATTTCAACATGACAGTTAATACTGCAAAGTATTTTATCTGCTGAAGAGTTTGTCTTTCGCTTTCAGTCTAAAAGGATATTGCATCTTTTTACCAAATATGATTAAAGGACTTACATTAGAAAACACAAATTTGTATATAAGTACTATGAAAGAGTTTTCCTTATGACAGACAATTTCTTAGCTAGGTTGTATGCAGAATGAATGTACCAGGGGTAAGGAATCACTGAAAGTGCACTGGTAACCACAAAATGAGCATTTCTAACTTTATACCTTTTTGTAACATGAACATTACAGTTTAATTGTTAGTTTTCCTTTTTCTCTTTTCTCTTTTCTCTTTTCTCTTTTCTTTTCTTTTCTTTTCTTTTCTTTTCTTTTCTTTTCTTTTCTTTTCTTTTCTTTTCTTTTCTTTTCTTTTCTTTTCTTTTCTTTTCTTTTCTTTTTTTTCATTTCTCTTTTCTCTTTCTTTTCTTTTCTTTTCTTTTCTTTTCTTTTCTTTTCTTTTCTTTTCTTTTCTTTTCTTTTCTTTTCTTTTCTTTTCTTTTCTTTTCTTTTCTTTTCTTTTCTTTTCTTTTCTTTTCTTTTCCTTTCCTTTTCCTTTTCCTTTTCTTTTTTTCTCTTCTCTTTTTTCTTTTCTTTTTTCTTTCTTTCTTTCTTTGTTTTTTTCTTTTTTTTTTTTTCCTTTTTTTCTTTACTATAAAGAAAAACATGCTTTGCTTGCCACATCTGTTCAGAGGACTTTGGAAGATTCCTGGCCCTTTTTGCATTTGACGTCCATACGCTATTGCTTATGGTCTAAGATCACCTGTATCATCTGCCTATAGAAATGCATTCTATTCAGAAAGGGGTAGAGAGACAGGATGCTCTTGTCAGATTATGTGAGAAAACAGGAATAGGTAGAACACTTTGGCTTTCCTTTGTAAACCTGTCCTTGGGAACTTTGGCTTTACCTAGCCGGTACCAGACTACATGATGGCTTCAAAGGACTTAAAGTAGGGAATCCCAATTTTCTAACACTCATCAAGAGCTTTTGCAGAGGGGAATTCCAGTCATATATTTGAATTTTTGAAAAATGCACTGTATTTTATAACAGTAGTACATGCATAATTTTAAATCTTTTTCCTACAGCACATAACTTTCTGGATATGTACATATTTGACATTTTTCGTAATATGTCAGATGTTTTATTTAGACCATAGTTCTTGACTTACAGAAAAAGTAGAATGATTGCACAAAGGGAAAGGTTTACTGCAGTCCTGCTCCAGGGTGCATTTTATAACTCATTGTTGATGTATGACCAGATGAAATAATTGCAAAATTTGCTGGGTTTGGTCTGTGGTTCCTCCCTCCCCATTTCTTTTTATGACTTTCAAACTTACCAATGCCTGTTTTATAGCATTTGGGTGATATATCAGTTGAGCCATTAGTAGAAGACTTTCCTTTCCTTTCCTTTCCTTATTGAACAATTTCTATGTGGTAGTATGCTATTTTCATAAATGCCAAATGCTATCAAGTAATATTTGCATTCCTTAGATATATGAAAGAGCCAATAGGAGAGCAGAATTAGAAAGCCATAGAAACAAATTATTTTAAAATTGGGGGAAAAAATAAAAAAGTAGGGTAAAAACAGAAGGCAATTTGTATATGTATTTCATTTACCAAATTCTTAATTATACTAAGAAGATTGGTGGGTTTTATAAAAGAATACCTTTTAGCTTTGTTGCAAATACAGAGCACTGTCACTGCTGCAGTTGTCTCCAAGGCACAATAAGTTAGTTCACATAAAAAAAGGGTTGTTTTAGCTGTGATGTCTTCTGTGCCTACTACTCTGCAAAAAAAGTATGTCAACAGTTTCCACCTTAAGAAGTTTACAGACTAGACAGTATACTAATCTTGAGGCTTTGTAAAAATGTAGTTAGTATGGGAATTGATTCTATAGTGCTTTGATAAGAGAACAGTTAAGAGAAAAGTTGACGAAAAATTCCTTCCCCCCCCCGACATTATGTAGTATGTTTCCAAATACTAGAAATACCTGAACAAAAAACCTAAGGTAAATTATTTACTGCAAAGGCAAGACCACGATCAAACTTTTAACACCCCAGAAAATTCAACTTTTTTCAAAAGGATCTAGCAACTAAAATTTTTGGCAAGGAGGAAATACCTGTTCCAGCTCAACAAAGAATGAACAACACTTGTAAATTTGATTTGTTCTGTTTTGGAGCAGGTACTGGTGCCTGCCTGGGCAGGAGAAGGGGCCTGTGACAAAGTCACAGAGGCAGGGCATGGATAGGGAGCTAAGGTAAAGCACAGGGGCAAGAGGAGGCCCCAGAGGTGGCAGGGGTGGAGGCACAAGGGTCAGCCCAGAGATTCCTGGTGACAGGGACTGGGGGGAAAGATGAAATTGATGACCAGCTGTAGCAGTGGGCACCACCCCAGGTGCTCAGCCAGACCCCACTGTACCTGGCTTTAGGGGAGTCACAGGGGAAAACATTGGCATGGCTGTGGGGCAAGGGTCCCTGGTGTCTGACTGTGGCCTGTAGCACTGCTGTGAGTCCCAGCCCCATGGCACCCATCTGGGAGGGCTGCGGGGCAGCTTCTGGCACAGCCATGGGGCCTATCCACCATGGCTTGGCCTTAGGGCCTGGCCTCCACCCTCAGCTCGAGCCTCAAGAAGTGCTGCGGGAGTGGGGCCAGCCCTGGGTGGACAAGCTGGTACCTGGGGGCACACCAGGTCGGGCAGAGCCCTCCCTGTGGGTGCAGCCCCAAGGAGGGGAAAGAGTGGGGGGGCCGGGCCCATCCTGCAGCAGTGCAGCGAGGGGCCAGGCAGGACAGGTGTGCCGCGGCCTGTCAGGGGCAGTAGGAGGTGGGGAGGGCCCTGGCCAGATGTCAGTGGCCCCGGGCAAGGGCAGGGCCCTGCAGCTGGCTGGGCTTTAAGGGCTGCTACAGGCCTTGACATTCTGGGTCGGCCCTGGCTGCTGCTTTCATCTCAGCCCGTGATAAGTCTGCCTCAAGCAGAACAAATACTAACTTTTATATTAATATTACTAACACTTTTATTAATAGAGGAGGGCAGTACTATCTGCCCTACTATTTTTTTTTTCCTGTGATTTAGGAGCTCTTTTTACAGCTTGGGTTTGCAACAACATTGGAATAGAAATTGGCAAACTTTGTAAAATGCAAGGTAAAACAACTCCGATGCCATTCTAATAGGTGAAAAAGGGTTAAACACATTCTCACTTTATCTCTCCACAGGGGCCTGTTTACTAGAGCTTAAATCTTTACCAAACAGCAGCCTGAAACCCCTCTATTTTGCTTCCTGTGCTACTACATTCCCACTGGGGCAATGCCGTGTTTCTTGATATTATTCTTCGTTGTGCTGCCTCTAAATAGCAATACTACTGAGAATGACTTTACAGGAGAAGAAACACTGATTTACTTGGCTGTAAAGTCATTCCTGGAAGTCTGCCTGCTTGTGCCATACCCTAAGAGAGAGACCGTGTTTCAGTCTGTTGGTGAAAATGAGATTAGGCAACTGAGAGGTCTTAATAGGCTGTCCTCACATCTCCAAATGCAAATAGAACTCTTGAGCTTCATCATCTGCTGGCAGCTTTCTCAACTAATATACAGGTGACCTTGAATGGCCTGGAATGACCATGGGTGTGGGATCAGGAAAATATTCAGAGAAACATGTTTAAGGGCAAATACCGTATCTTGTATTCTTGTAAACCACATTACCCTATAAAACACAAAACCCTAAATCAACCTATTTCAGTATCCTTCTTGAACATCTACATTATGATGTCCTTTCCCACTGTCTCTAGAAATGGAAATACTCTCTGGCCACTTTAGACTAAATTTCTTTCTTTTGGCTTATCTAGCATTTTTGCAGAAATTTTCATTCTTATTCTCTAAGGAAACAGATTGAGCTAAATTAGGCCTCAGATTTGCTATATGTTAAAATTCCTGATTTTGATATAATTATTCACACTTACATGTTTTAATGTGAGGGATGGATATTTTTTCTCCTCTTGGACGTTACTCTTTGGAGCCAAAAACACATCTCCTGGTGTTTTTTCTTGAATAAAAGCAAATGGTTAGATAAGGAATATTGCACTATAAACTTCATTTGAGCAATACATATTTTTCACACTCTTTATGTGGCATCTTACTTTTAAGTTCATCATATTTCTAAAGATGCCAGTAAACACTTGCTGTGTACTGATACATCTTGAGAAGGATTATCAGCTATTGTTGATGGCGAGTATTGTATCAGCAAGGAAAATCCACTCTTAATAAGCAAGCAACCTTTGACAGTACAATCTCTTTGTCAAATAAATTTTCTAAATAAAAATAAAAATCACATTGTCCAATTCTACAGGGGAAAAAAAATCACTATGAAGGGAGAATTCTAGGCATATACCAATGTTTTACATAGTCTTTCTTACCTTTAAACATTTTTTTTAGTGATCTGGTAGAAGTGTTGAGCCTTTTCTCTGCCACCTGTTCTAATTCAGGCTAAGTACCTCCAGTCTGGAGAAGATTCAACTTATAGTTCCCTTACCCTGCTTATAATGAAACCAAACCTCTTTTTTTCAGTGCTTCCATCTTTAAAGGTTTTCTACATACTTTTTATAGTTTAAATGTGAAGATAGCTAATGTTATGGACAGTGTTATGTTGATGCAATTGAACAGTTTCCAGGATCTAAATGAAGTTACTTGGATCTAGGATATCTCAGCATGATGGTTGTTTGTACCACACTGACTATGAGTCAGTTACTTGATTCCTTCTCACTGCTTTTTGTTCTGGGTGTGGATGTGTCTTCTCTGGCACATGCAAATGGTTTCTTGCTCATGAGTCCTAAGTCCATCTAGGACCTCATCTGCTGCCCTATGCAATATCCATGTGCACAACCACACTGTTTAAAGAGATTCCCATGGGAAAAAATTGGCTTGGCTACAATCTCATTTGTCCTGCTAGGTTGTTCCATTGTTAAAGACCTCTGTTGTCTGTCCCTGGCTCTGAATTCCAAACACCCAAGAATGCTTTTCTGGCATTATGGAAAAAAACAATCTATAGTCTAATTAGTAAGATAGTCCCAAATCAAAGTCCCTTTGGTTGTGCTGGTGTGACATTCATCAGACTGTCATTAAAGAGGTAAACTTGCAGAAAGTGAGACCCTTGTTTTTAAGTGTCAGTGCTGAGCTGTCTAGACTCATTGACTGTGTATCAGGAGAGTGACAGTGGAGAGGGCAGAGTAACATGACAGGAGTACATACTTTTTTCTCCGGTAACTGTTAGCTTTGCATACCTGAGGCATGAAATATAATAAATGTCAATTTCCATGATTTCAATACAAGAGTGATTATGAAGAAGACTAAAGGACAACCACAAGAGAATTAGCTCTAATGAGGTCAAATTGAAAGGACTAACATCCATTCACATAGATTCACATGCTTTCACAGTATTCTTCAATGAATTTATTTGCATGGCATGTCAGTGACATAACAGAAGACTGTCATCCCCATTTACCAGTGACAAACCCGAGAGAGGCCTGGCCATGGTCGCACACAGTCGCACGGAACAGCCTGTCGCCACAAAATCCACTGGCAGCCACTCAACACTATCCATGTCTTTTCTCTCCAGAGCTTGTAGTAAGTGTGATGTGGACTTAGAAGCAAGGTTTGGGGGCTGTGACATTCACTTTCATACATTTTGTACTTAGAGGAAGAAAATAAATGTTCTGAAGACATGAGAGGTTTTTTGGGGGGAGAGACTATTTTTGTAAAATGTATCACAGGCATTTTATAAGTCATTTTTTCTGAAGCAGGGACCAGCCTATTGATCCTTTGGGGGTGTGTGGCAATATCATCCTTTTGATATTTATAGCCCTGTAATCCACCATTCTCTTCCTGGGAAGGATTTTTTTTTTTTTTTTTGCTAAAATATAAGGAAATATGTATTCAAGGTAATAATTTGAAGAGTGTCATTCAGCCTGCAGCTCTGACAACGTATATCCCACACTATTTGCATATTTCCATTCATTCTGTGTGACTGTGGAAAATATAGCTGATATTGAAATGCTCCCAACTTCAAAATGATTGACTCAGTCCATTGTTTCATACAACCTTTTTTCACCGCATTTGAAGGCATTGCAAGATCATATTAAATAAATGTTCCAAACACACTGATACACTTCCTTTGCAGTTTATTCTACTTTACATTTCTTTACTTTTAACAAGGAAAAAACATTCTGCAAACTCAGATACCAGTTTAGAATAATGGGTTCTTCCTCTAGCTGAGAGGCAGCAGCACAGAGAATCAGCATTTCAGAAATATTTGGCACCTTTCAGAGCTGAAGTTGAGATCTTTCCAGTTTACTTTTTTGGTCTCCAATAGTAATTAAGATTCTGAAATATTTTGGTTGTTTCTTAAAAGCTTAAAAAAAGAAAATAGGAGATAGGAAAGTTTCAAAAATGCAATCTCTGTAGTTTTCAAGACAGGCTTACGGGGTTGGTTTCTGTTTTGTTTCAGTTCAGATTGCAATGCAGTGTACTCTAGTCACCTACAGTCAGAAAGGTATCTTTCCTGGTTCCATATAGACTTATTAGAGACTTGGCACCACTATGAAATTGTAAGGTAAATATAGTATCATAGAATAAGGCTAGAGTAGGCTTTGGAATATGTAAAAATTTTTTTCATACCTCAAGATATTTCATATTCGTAAATGTAATCATGCTGCAAAAAATACACTAAAAGTCTTTGTTGCCAAGTATATCTCTTAACCTTTATGCTGTCTAGTTAAAAAAAAAAAAAACAAAAAACAAAAACAAACAAAAAAACCCCCCTATTTGAAAAGTAGCTGCTTTTAACCCCACTCTTCCTGTCTTCCTATCCCAGAGAAGGTCCAGAACTTCATTCTAATTGGAAGTACTTGGCTTCTTCTTTGTCATCCAAAACTAACTAATTTCTGATGACTGTAAATTTTTAAAATCAGAATTACTGAGAAATCTGACCCATGCTGTTAGAGTGATTCAAGACAATACAGTTGTGACAAAAAATTGTGTCTTCATATAGAAAATGCAAAAAATCTGTCTTCATATAGAAAATTATCATACTGAAAACAAAACTGAAATTTTCAATTTTAAACTTAAATTTTATGTAGTCGTATCTTTTAAAATATAAAACAAAAATTAATGATTTGTTCAGAAAAAAAGTCATTTGATCGATTAAAAAAAAAGAGGAAATGAACCACCAAATGGATATCTGTAGTATTTCACTTGGTTGCAATATAAGGAGAAGGAGGGCATATGCCTCTTACTCCTGTGCAAAATAAAAGTGGATAATTTTTTTAATCAGGAAGTTATATATATGAATAGGTGCATGTTATCAAGTTCAAATGTTTTGCATAAAGATGTATGTTTTAAAATTTCAGGAAAGGAGTAATTGTATTTATCTAACATACAGAAACACTGGAGTATTAGTTTTCCCTACATTTAGGGAAAGTTAGCATAACTAAGCATGTGTCTTAGAATTTTTTTTTTTCAAATTATAGTTCACTGAAAAAACAACTTGTAAGAAAAAATAATAATAAATGTGATTATTCAATATTTATGCACAATACTATTTCCTGTAAGAACAGGAAATAAAGGATGTACATTTTAACTGATAATTCAGAAGGAATTTACAGTTATTCAAGTCCATGAATACATTATATTTTTATCCTGCTTTCAGTTTGACATTCAGATCATTGGGTCACATTTTGAAGTAATTGTATCTCTTGAGTAATAGTTAAACACCTATAAAAGGTTGCAAAGTTCATGAAGAGAAAACTGTTTATCTGCTGATATACGATTGAAGAATCAATGAATTAAGCAAGTTTGGTTTGAGAGGAAAGGAGGATCTCAGATGTCAGCATGGAAGTGAGGCATATGGGCATTGGGACACCATTTACCATTGATATATGCAAGCTGCCACCTTTAATAAATCCTGGCTTTTGTTACATAAGGAAGGGCCCAAAAGGTTTCCCAAAAAAACCCACACAAACCAGAAAAAACAGCCAATGGGTTAATAAATCAGCAACTTAATTTCAAGGTTAGTTTCAGAGAGAGAAGGCAGGTGTCACAGAGCTCCCCTTGTCCATGGCTGTGTGTAGCTTCCAGCTGCCTGTGAGACAGTGGTGTGGAGCAGACCGGGGCTGTGTGTACTTGTCCTTAAGTCAATGGCTTGTAGAAAGCTGCAGAAATCTCTGGCTGAGTGGTGGACAAAGGAGGAGATGGGAGTGCACCATGTTCTAGTCGTGTCCCTGTCTGGGCCTGAGGCTGTGAAAAACAGGATAGTATCAACAAACAATGGGACCTGCCACCCTTGGTCACCATAGGCAACCCTTGACTAGGGCTCTCCAGCCTCATGCCAAGGCTGTCAGTCCCAGGTCTCCCTGACAGACACCCATACTGGGCTGGCTGGCCATGTCACCAACTGCATGGTGGCATGGGCCACCACCAGCCTGCTGCTGACTGTGACATGGCAAGCTACATTGCTGGGGTTGGTGCCAGGAGCCGGTAGCTTGAAAATAGCACTAGCCAGATGTTATTTTGAGTCCTTATCTTTATGTTGATGTCCTTGCAGAAAGCTGAAAATGGCTCGGGCTGAGTGGCTGAGCACAGGAATGTGCCATGGTCTGGTTGTGTTCTGTTCAGGGCCACTGTCCCTAAAAGCAAAGGAGGAGCAGCCACTATCTGTTGCAACATAGGCAGCCTCTGCCTCCTTGCCTGTGGTCCTGCTGTCCACTTCCCTGCTCCTTTCCCTGTCCTCTCACCTCAGCCTCTGCTCACTCACCAGCTCGCCTTCAGCCTAGGCTGGCTCACTGCACGGCCCTTTTTATAACCTCCCTATCCTGGCTGTGTCACCAACTACCTGTGACATGGCCACTGCTCATGTTCTGCCTTCTGTGGCAGAGCCCCTGTAGAACTGGGCAGGGTGCCAGGGGCTAATGGAAGGCCCAGAACTTGGCTGCAGAGGTAAAATGGGATGTTGCTCTTCAGATTTATTCAAATGCAGATGATAATTCAGGCCTATGAAGAAAACTGCCAACACAGAGAAGCTGCTGTTGCTCCTGTAGGATAGAGTAGCTCCAATTGGAAGTGACCTGAAATGATCATCTAGCCCAACTGTCTGACCACTCCACTGCTGACCAAAAGTTAAAGTGTGTTATTAAGGGAATTGTCCAAATGCCTCTTAAACAATGACAGACTTGGGGTATTGACCACCTCCCTAGGAAACCTGTTCCAGTTTTTGAACACCCTCTCAGTAAAGAAATGCTTCCTAATGTCCAGTCTGAATGTCCTCTGGCACAGCATTTGAACCATTCCCATGCATCCTGTCACTGAACACCATGGAGAAGAGATCAGCACCTCCCTCTCCGCTTCCCCAGTTCTCAGGAAGTTGCAGAGAGCCATGAGGTCACCCTTCAGCCTCCTTTTCTCCAAACTAGGCAAGCCCAAAGTCCTTAGCTACTCCTCACAGGACATGCCTTCCAGCCCTCTCACCAGCTTTGTTGCCCTCCTCCAGACACATTCGAGGACCTTTACGACTGTCTTAAATGGTGGGGCCCAGCACTGCACACAGTACTCCAGGTGAGGCCCCACCAATGCTGAATACAGCAGGATAATCACCTCTTTTGACCGGCTGGTTATGCTGTGTTTGATGCCCCCCCAAGATGGGGTTTGCCCTCTCGGCTGCCAGGGCACACTGCTGGCTCATGTTGAGCCTCCTGTCAACCAGCACCCCCAGATCCCTCTCTGCAGGGCTGCTCTCCACCCACTCCTCTCCCAATTTAGACTTGTGCCTGGCATTACTCCATCCCAGGTGCAGAATCCAGCATCTGGTCTTGTTAAATTTCATCCCATTTATCATAGCCCAATGCTCCAATCTATCTAGATCCTTCTGCAAGGTCCCTCAGACAGTCAGTAGCACCTCCCAGTTTGGTATCATCAGCAAACTTGCTAATGGTGCGTTTAACTCCTGCATGCAGACCATTAATGAATATATTGAACAGAACTGGCCCTAGAATTGAACACTGAGGAACACCACTGGTGACCAGTTGCCAGCCAGATGTAGCCCCATTCACTACAACCCTTTGAGCCCTGAGCTTCAGCCAGTTTTTCACCCAGTGCATCATGAACCTGCTCATCCCACAGTTGGACAACTTGTCCAGAAGGATGCTGTGAAGGATAGTATCACAAGCCTGACTAAAATAGAGAAAAACCACCTTCCCCCCATCCGCTAGGAGGGTGACATTCTCATAGAATATCAAATTAGTTAATCAGGACTTTCCCTTTGTGAACCCATGTTGACTGTTCCTGATGATAGCATTATTCTTTAAATGCCTTTCAGTAGTGCCCAGTATAATCTTTTCCATAATTCTTCCAGGAATTGAGGTTAGACTAACAGGTCTGTAGTTCCCTGGGTCTTCTTGGAAATTGGAATAACGTTGGCTAGCGTCCAGTCAGCAGGGACCTCCCCAGACTCCCAAGACCTTTCCTAGATCATTGAGAGGTATAATTAATAACTATTAATAATTATTTAATAATTTGATTTCTGTTTTCAAACCATCTTGTACTTGCGTCTCCACAGAAAACATGTAATGTGAATGTGAAGTGGGGTGGGATAAATGTTTGTCAGTTCAGGATGACTCCTCCTGTTTGTTCCCAGACATGGAAAAGGGAAGAAATTTGGAATTGCTAGGCTGTCAAACTGAAAATACAGCCTGTTAAACAGTACTTAAAGAAAAATATATGTATAAATATGATTTACCATGCATAGAAATATAGCAGATTTCTTATCAAAGACTTCTTTGTTAGCCTTAATGCTCATCACTCAAAAGTCTCATGCACATTCCAGACACCCAGTTATGGGATCAAACAGAGAACACTCTATTTGGTGTTCTTCAGGGGTCAGTATTGGCACTGGTGCTAACATCTTCATCAGCGACATGGGCAATGCAGCCTCAGCAAGTCTGCTGATGACACCAAGCTGTGTGGTGTGGTCAGCACGCTGGAGGGAGGGCATGCCATCCAGAGGGACCTTGACATGCTTGAGAGGCGGGCCAGTGCAAACTGCATGAACTTCAAGAAGACCAAGTCCAAGGTCCTGCACATTCGTCAGGGCAATCCCAAGCACAAATAGAGACTGGGTGGAGAATGGATTGAGAACAGCCCTGAGGAGAAGGACTTGGGAGTGTTGGTGCATAAAAAGCTCAACATGAGCCAACAATGTGCACTTGTAGCCCAGAAAGCCAGCTGTATCCTGGGCTGCATCAAAAGAGGTATGACCAGCAGGTGGAGGGAGATGATTCTCCCCCTCTACTCTGCTCTCGTGAGACCCCACCTGCAGTACTGTGTTCAGCTCTGGGTCCCCCCAACATAAGAAAGACATTGAGCTGTTGGAGTGAGTCCAGTGGAGGGCCACAAAGATGATCAGAGGGCTGGAGCACCTCTCCTATGAAGAGAGGCTGAGAGAGTTGGGGTTGTTCAGCCTGGAGAAGAGGAGGCTCTGGTGAGACCTTATAGCAGCCTTCCAGTACCTAAAGGGGCCTACAGGAAAGCTGGAGAGGGACTGTTTTCAAAGGCATGGAGTGACAGGACAAGGAGTAATGGCCTTGTGAAGGAGGGTAGATTTAGATTAGATATTAGGAAAAAAATTTGTCACTATGAGCAACCTGGTCTGGTGGAGGGTGTCCCTGCCTATGGTAGGGGGATTGGAATTAGATGGTCTTTAAGGTCCCTTCCATGAATCTATGATTCTATTTGTAATGACTAGTTATTTTGTGATTATTACCTTGTTGTAGTTCCATATACACATCTAAAATCACAAAGCCTAAAGAAGTTGTAGAAGGTTATCAGGTTGGTCACTGTAGAAGATTATCAGGTTGGTCACCATAGAAGGTTATCAGGTTGGTCAAACATGACTCGCACTTGGTGAATCCATGCTGACTGCTCCTGGAGTTTTTCTGGCTGGTCAGCTGCCTGGAAATGGTTTCTAGGATTAGCTGCTGTTCCCAGGAATGGTGGTAAGGTCTGATGGGCCTGTAGCACCAAATGTTGCCACTGAGATTCCTGAAGGGCAGTCTCTGGGATTCCTGAAGGGCAGTCTTCCTAGTTAAGACCAAGGCAAAGAGGGCATTCAGTATCTCAGTCTTTTCCATGTTGTTTTTCACTGGGGCCCCCTGCCATATTCGAAAGGCATCCACATTTTCCCTAGTCTTCCTTTACCTGTTGATATAGAGGCCTTTCTCATTGCCTTTGACATCCCTCTCCAGATTCTGTTCCTGGGCTTTGGTTTTCCTACTTGCATCTCTCCATGCTTAGACAGTGTGTCTGTATTCCTCCCAGGTTACCTATCCCTGTTTCCACCTTACATGTACTGAATTTTTGTGTCTGAGTTTTGCCAAGAGTGCCTTTTTCAGCCATGGCGGCCCCATGGCATTTTTTCCTGATTTCTTGCTTGTTGGGATGCACTGCTCTTGAGCTTGCAGGATGTGATCCTTGAATATGAAAAGCATTATAGAGAACAATCATATTCAGCAGAATGACAGAAAGTACTTCTACTGAGTGTACAAAATACTTATCAGTGGCCGTTACGCTTATCATATTTTTGGGTAACAGAAATTATTTCTTTTTATTATTGCGTGTCTTAGTTTAAGGTTAACTTTTCAATAATGAGTAATTAAGTTCTCTGTGGACACCATACACATTTAGCAAGTGTGCTGAATGTTCACTGTACGTAAAAGGGGATCAAAAGACTAAAAAGCTGACAGTCTTTGTGCATCTGCATTATTGCGTCATTCTTACAGTCACAATATATGTTTCAGTTATATTATTGGGAGGGGTTTTTTTTAGAACAAAGAGAGGAGTCTGGCAGGATAAAGTCTACAAGACCTGCAGAATAGCAGCATAAAGACCAAAATCCGCTGGGGTTTTTTTTTGTTTGTTTGTTTGTTTGTTGGGGGTTTTTTTGTTGTTGTTGCTGTTGTTCATGATTGTATTTTAAGTGGAGCATGTATTCCAGAGACAAAAGAGGGGAAAAGGAAGTACTGAAAGTGAAGATGTTATCAAGGCCCATAGAGGATAGTACGAGAAGGAAAGTATAGTATCTCTGGTCAGGCTAAGTCAGCTATTATTCACTAAAAGAGAGAACAGTGAAAAAATGGAACAGTTCGGTATTTATGGAAGACAATGGGAATTTGGAAGCATGAGAAGAATTAAGGTATATTAAATCCAAGAAGGAAAATATGGATACTTGAAAAGACAGGTAGGCAAGTTAGAGCTAGAAAACAAAAAGGGAGAAAGGCCAAAACCATCATGTTATAGAGAAGAGATCCTGTGATCACACACATGGAGGAATAAAGAAATTAATACAGCGTGAAAGTAGCAAACTCAGCCCCACCAAAAAGCAGAAATTGCCTGCGTAATACAATAATGAAAAACATTTTGGGTTTGGGGTTTTTTGATTTAGTCCCTCCCCCCCCGCAAGCAGGAAGAAAAGATACATCATCATTTGCTTAGACTTGTGATGAAATAATTTAAGAGTATTTGGCAGCCAAAATAGGCTGTTTGCCTGAAGGGTCAACAGGCCAATGCATTCCACAAAAGGAGAAAGGGAAGAAGGTGTGAATAAGATGAAAAAGAAACAAAAGAAAAAGTCAGTTTAGAAAGGAATATCTTGGTATGATAGAAATGCTATTGTCACAAAAGCAATTATCTTTTCCTTCTAAGCTACAAGTAATATGAAATCAGACCAGTGTGGAGCTAGGGGATAATTAAACCTATCCAAAAGCAAATTATAAAGATCTGCACAACTGAAAAGAAAGGTGCTTTTTAATTGTGTCTTCCTACAGTGACATTCAAATATGTGCTGTAAAGATGATTCCTGCATTCAGTGTGTACTTGACACTCATCAGTTTCAGCTTGGGTAGTTTATAGAATCTCTATAAACCTGACTTCTAGTGAGAAAGAGTTAAATAAGTGAGTTAGAATTGACATCCATATGGTAGAGATTGACACTGGTTTGTGATATGTGAAGAGATAGCTTTTCTATTGGCAATGCTACTGTTCTGTTTCCATAAACTGTTAAGGTAATTTACTGACGAACATACTACCTGTGCAAGTATTGCAGGTTTTGGTAATGCCTCTGGTGTAGTTAATGAGCTAATAGCATAACTTCAGTTATGAAGCTATTTTTTTTGCTCTAAAAATAGCACATTGAAAAAGAGTTGGTCTAGCACAGTGCCATAGCAAGAATGCGTTTATGAGTAAGACAGCGTGGTTGAAAACACAAATATTGTTTCACGAACACTTGGAAACACATTAGAAAATGTCTAATTCAAATAATTTAATATATGACCATTTATGATCTAGACTGTTTTACATCAGAGTTACTCTAGAAATTCCACTTTGTTTTGCTACCTTTCAATAATAGCAGTTTGCAGAAGTTATTTATCATCAGTGTACTAACTTTTTCTGATTCTTGAATCCTTCAGAATTTATTGGTGTTACTATAGAAATGCACATAAAACATGTTTTATTTTCTCTTTCAGGGAAATCTTGAAGAGTCTTACACTTTTAATCCTCCAGTGATTGATTGCGCTGTGAGGACATTGTGGTGAGGTGGTAAGTTGGTGCAGATCTATTGCTTTGATCAGCTAAATTGTCATGTCAGATTTAACTGCTAAAACAATATCCTTCGGTGTTGTGTTTGCGTGATAAAAGTTGAGAAATGTCCTCCTGGCTTTCTTGGCAAATTTTCCAGATTTTAAGTCTACAACTGATTTCATACATAGGAAGTCTGAATCACAGAGGCATCAGATTTGTCCTGTATTTACAGATCAACTTTGTATCATATGAACAGAGCAGTTGATTCATACTTGCTCAGTGCCTATTTTGCAGAAACCCTAGGTTCCTGTACATCTGGAAATCTGGGTGATTATTGTAGTTAGTTTGGTAGGGCGTGAGTCACTCAGCAATGTTTGATATTGTCAGGTTTTGAAATTTCAGTAATCTGTCAACTATTTGTCAGTCTTTTTCTAGAATTTTCCCTGCCCCCTCCCACCTCAGTATGAAAAATCTGTAAAGGCTTTTCTTTTCCTTACTACAGGGAGGGCTGATAGATTTAAGAAGTCACTGTGTCCTGCCAATGTTCCCTGGATAAGCAATTTTTGTGAAGCTCTAATAAATTACATCATGACTTCTGTAGATCTTAGCAACACTCTGGTAACTTATATAACAGTCCCTGGCTAGGAATTTGTAGCTGAAGTAAGATAATTTAATTTTTACATTCAGACACAGAGTGGATACAATAGGAGTGATGGTTACATATTTCTAGGTGTTAGAACATTTATGAAAAATGAAGGGTCAAATGACTGTAAGTCACAGTTCAGAGAATCATAACTGATGGCTTTCAGTATTTCTGACCTCCAGCTGCTTGGCCAGTCAGCCTTAATAAACCACACACACAAAAAAACCCCAACCCAAACCAAACCAAAAAAACCAACAAAATTTTTTTAATAATCTGAAAGTTTATGTTACTGCTGGAGCCTGAGTACTAAGTAGTACAAATCTTCATCTTTCAATGAGAAATCGTATGGCGTTTGTTAAGCTAGATACCATTTTGTGGTATTTTTCCATATTTCCATCCATCCATTAATAAACCTAGAAGAACAGTTTTACAACTCCAATTATACATCCTTATTATATGAAAAAGATTAATGTTTCAGAATTTAATGAGTACAAGAAAACCTTTCAATGTACTAGATACTGAGAAGAATAAAGTTGTATGCTATTTCATTTTCAATGGACATAGAAAATGGTCATTATATGATGTACATCAACTGCAGAGTTAGGGCCACTGATGTAGCATAGATTCATATTCTTTGCTTTGTTCTATTCTTGTTGATAAAAGGAGCATTTACAAAGTGAACAGGCTAAATTATTTCTGACTTTAATATATAGAGATCACCCAGTATAGAGTCTGCTGCTTTTTAAACTAGGCAACTATTTGTTCTGATGAGTATTCTGAGTGACTTTTTTTTGGTGATATCATTGAAGTATAGTGTTGCCTACTACATCTTGGTCTAAAAATAGGAGTGATTTCACATAAGCAGTGTCTGTTTCTTTGAGTGACAATAAAATTCCATTTTGATACAGTTTCCGTTTAAAACTTTTTTCTTGCCTTTGCAAATCAGTAACAGATTAAGGAGTGATCTATATCATGTCCTTTGATCACCCTTTTATTGAGTTTAGTTTGCTAAAATATAAATTACTTTTATTGGAAGTAATAAAATTATCCCCTTGACTTGGTTATTCTTACTGTAAAAGTATAAGTAGTTTCCATGCAGTAATGTCTTTTACCCAAATTAATAAACATGTTCTAAGATCAAATTCACATTCATAAAGTAAACTCTAATAAATACAAATCTAATTTATTTCTGCCTCCTTGTGCAGTAGTGTATTTTTTAATGAAATATGAAGTTAGTATTAATATTTATATTTCACAGTTAAAGAAGCCTTGATTCACTGCAGTTAGATTGCTGCCAATTTTTTAAGATTGCAAATCTTGAATAAAGGTATTTTCTTATCATTTCCTAGGCTGAAATCCTGTCATCTTATCAAATGTAAGAAATTTCCTTGAAGGAATCAATAGCAATGAAAAGCCAATGGGGAATAAAAAATGAGGGGGAAAAAAAGCCCAATTTATACCAAAGTTTGAGTTGTTTAAGATTTATATTGGTTTTATAATTCTGGACTAATGTTAGATATACAATGATATGCAATTTTCAACTTCCATACATTTTCTATTTCAGATCTTATGAAAAAAATAAATACAAATTGTGCAAACATTATATATATATAAAAATTAATTTAGCAAAATTTCATAATAATAAAAAACCTATTCAAAGTTGAATAGAGGTTGTTTCTATTATGTATCAATTTCTTTTAACCAGAAATAAAGTGCTTTGTTTTTCTTTGCTTGGTGAGCATTTTCAGCCCTGAGAATGTCAACATGCAATTCTTGAGGGTGAAATTTTGGTAGTGCAGAAGTATAAAGCATATCTCTCATACTTCACTGTGTCTCAGATTCCGTGTGTAAACTTAGTTCAGCAGGGATATGTCTGCAGCTCTTTCAATGACAATTAGATACATCCAAGAGGAGACAATGGGTCTCTCCTAATTATTTAGAATTAACTTGTCGTCGTGTATGGAAAAAGACGGAAAATGTAGATATAGGCAAATAAGATGCAATATTTTACTTTTTGTGATCATAGAGATAAAGGAGACAATTATTAAAGCTTTTTTGATGAACTTCATATAATTAATAAGAATACATGTGTATTAAATGAATGTATTAAAATTCTTAGCACTGTCAGTTCAATAGCTTAGCAAACTGAAACTAGAATATTAAAGCTTTAACCTCTAGGCCATATTTTTGAAGCTGGTTTAAATTGGTTGAGTTTCTTTTAGCTTGACCGTTATTTGGCTCCCTGAAATGTGATGGCTGAGTGAGTTCAAATGCTGAGGATGAAGAACCACATTACAAAACAATTGCATGTTATGACAATAGTTCACATCTTGCTATCACCACAGAAGGGTCAAAGCCCAGATGTCTATGCAGCGTCAACTGCTCAAGTCAAAAAGCAGGTCTTGTTATGCTAAATTGATGAGGCGCCCTGAGAAAAAGCCTTTCCCCCTCAGGCAGTATTGCAGTTGTGGATAAAGAATTCCAGTTCATTTAGCCATTTACCATCAGAACAAAATTCATTTTACCACTTAATCAAGTTGAAGCTAGGGTGAAAAACAACCTCCTTCTTTTAATCAAATCTGTATTGTTCTTAAAAATATCTTTACTGAAAGTGAGAATAGCCTAAGTTAAGCAGTTATTTCTACTGAAGGAATAGTAATTAGGAAAGCAGCCCTAATGGAACTGCAGAAAATCTTGGTGCAGCACAGAAACATTAATAGTGAAAAGATTTTTGTGCCCAAAATTAGAGGTGCTTCAAGTAACTTAGTTCTTCTGGAGTGCTGTCATTGTGTGGATAGAAACCTGAATCAAGCAAATCTTCATAGATTAGTTAGGCATTTTGAAAATGCATCTGTTGAGAGTATTGGAGTTTTTCCTTCTTAATAATTTTCAGTAAAACAAAATGGAAATCATACTTCGTCTCTATTTTTTTCCAAATAAATATTGGTATTGCTCCCAAATATACAACACACAGCAAATAGAAGTGGAAGGAAATATGTAATTCAGTTTGTTATTTCTCAGTAGCTGTGTGCTAACCATAGAAGATGAATCACAAAAGGTAATCAGTGGAGTTACAAAACAGAGAATGTTATAATATAATACGAAAGAAAGAAAATGTTGCTTTTCTACAAGTATGTTTTTACATTTCTCAACTAGGTAAGTCTGAACTCATGCAACACAGGTTCTGTGGGCTAGTTGTGGCATATTAATAGTGTCACCGAAACCCGGGAATAAACCTCGTAACACCAATGTGGTGTTAAAAGGCAGGCATTCTTTATTGCAGCGCTGGATGCACGGGGGATAGCTCCACCCAACGTGCACACCAGGTGATCACCAACGCACAGGTTATGTAGGATCAAAATACACATATGCATCGTTTTTCTCAGAAAAGGCAGTCCTATGATAATAATTTCTTGGAATTCATCTACATATTCTCCTCCCCGTCCTGCATGCTCAGTGATTTGAGTCGGTGGTCTTCAAGGGGTCTCGTGGTCGTCAGCGGTCGTGCACTCGTGTCCACTGGATAACTCTTTTCTTGCTGGCATGCACAGTATCCGTGCTGTGGGTGCACCTGTCCATAACAACTTACTTCATAAGATTAGTATCTCCGAACCTATTGTCCATTTGGGTAGCGACTGTACATGGAACATAGCAGCATTGTACATTGCCGTGGTCAGTTAGCTTCATTACCTATTACCTTGGTTACACACCAATTATCTCAAACTGATTCTATAGTTTCTGTCTCATGGCCCCTATCCCACAGTTACAATAGCATTTTCTCTCTTATTTTAAATGAATGTATTGAGAACCAGAACTATTTAAAGAACAGTTTTAGTGTGACCTGTTGTTATACATATATGTCAATCTTCTCTAATAAATATCTTATGTATGTCTTTCAAAAATAAGTAAATGTATTCACCAGTTTTCCTAAATGTTAAGAACATTTACAGAAAAATTTGTTTATTTCACAAAGGCCACTTTAAGAACTTGTACAATTTTAAGAGACCTTATTGTCCAGTGAGGGGTCTGTGTGCCTAAAAAGTAATTCAGTATTCACAGAGAACACATTTTTATGTGGGTCATGATGTGTTGTGCCAAACTGACCAAAACTTTGTAGCAAAAAAGCTCATTCTCCCTCAGTGTGTTCTTGGTAGAGAACAACATACTTTAGAAACATTTAAAAATGAAATGATAACTTGCCAAAAATGCTTTTGCTTAGTAAACATGAATGTTTTTTGTTCTGGTTTTAATCTTTTCATATCTATATTATATTACAATTATTATCTCAACAATGTTTATTGTATTGTCTGAAAGTAGCAGTGATTACATGTAACTAGGTGTAAAATTAGTATCCTTGTAAATCTAGACAGCTATCGTGTGCATATAAATATATATGTATACAATTTTAGTGACTGATAATGTATTTCCTTTTTATAGAATAGTACAGCAGACCTTGATAGGCTTTATGTATAAAACTAAGACTAATTAATTACCATGTCATCTAGGATGGTGATAGTCTCTCCAGAATAGACAAGGATTGAAGATCTGTTGCACTTTATGCAAGTTACGAGATAGGATATCTGACTTCTGAAGACAAGGCATCCAAAGTATTATTTTTTTTCATTTATCTTTTTCATTTTGAGTTCAAATGCACTTTCACTACTGCTCAAATACTCAGTATTCTTTTGATTCTTCAAAGCATTACAGCTGTTGAGGTACCTACTCTTAGCTAGTGAACAAGGTTGTGCAGTTACTTTCACTTATGTTCTTTTTTTATTATTTCCTGGTCAGATCCTCGAAGACAATTGGCTTCCTTTTGAAAAACAAATCTTACTAAATAATCATTTAGATTGATTGTGTTCTACATGCATATTTGGACATTAGAGACAGCCATTCCATAATAGAAAAGTATGAAAACTATGTTCAGTGTTACTGCAGTTGTTAAATTTAGACTTTGTTGAATATACTGTAGCATATACCATTCTGAAATGTTATGATGCAGAATACTGTGTATTATTTCTTCTCTCTTTATGTTAGGGAGTCTTTGATAAATTTAATCAACTTTTCTCTTTTATAAACCACTCAAAACACATCTAAGACTATCACAAATTTTATTTATTCTTTCATTAAACATACACACTAATGTTTAGTGACCAGTTAGCTGACAGCAAGTATAGGATAAAAGGATACCTCAGGTTTGACATTTTTTGAAGTCCCATATGAAAAAAACATACTTAATATTTTAATAATTGACTTAACATTCAAGATTCCAAAAAGGCAAAAATCCTTTACTTTTGTTTGTCTGCTTGCTTTGTGCTTTCAACATCCTTTGAAGTTATAAATAATTATATTTGGTTTCTCTTGTTTGGCTGATTCATGATTGCATTTCTTATCTCCTACAGTAATATGAATGACAGGCTGTAAGTATGAAAATGCCTTGTTCCCGGCTTAAAATTAGGCAGGCAACTGTTACAGATCTGCTAAAGTACATCTGAATCTCCTGAGGATACCATACTGACATTCTACCAGATATCATAAGAGGTGAATAGTGAATTTGTCTGGTTTTACCTGTTTTCAGGAAAAGAATAATATCAAGTAGTTGGCAAAAGTAATTTATTAAAAGTGTTCATCTTCACAGACTTTGAGTTTTATTGTGTCTTTTTAGAGCGAATGGAAATATGTTTCTGATAAGCAGCGTGTTATCATATAGAAAGAAGGGATTTGTATGAAATGTGTCACTGTAATGTACAACATGGCTTGTGTCATGAATTCCACAGCCATAGTGTAAAACAAGCCCCTAACAGGTTGACGTTATACCATCATGACACTTGTCTTCCTGCACAGGCTTTAAAAATCTGTAGTTTCCTGATTTTCATCATACATTCATTATTGGTAGTGATTTTTGAAAATACCTGTACAGTAGATACTGTTTTATTATAGAGACTGTAATGCAAGATGTACCATGGAAATATATTGGATAAATTTTCTTTTTAATTTTTAATTTCTTTAAAACCTTTTAAAATTTCCCTTTCATCTAAAATGCTTGCTTAAGAATCACGGCAAAGAATACAATGATCTCAACTTTTTACTTGGATTATGAGGAGAAGGACTGAGGAGAAGGACTTTGGCCCTGGGGAGAAGGACTTGGGGGTGTTGACTGATGAGAAGCTCAACATGAGCCAGCAGTGTGCACTTGCAGCCCAGAAAGCCAACCGTGTCCTGGGCTGCATCAAATGAGGTGTGACCAGCAGGTCGAGGGAGGTGATCCTGGCCCTCTACTCTGCTCTTGTGAGACCCCACCTGGAGTACTGTGTCCAGCTCTGGGGGCCCCAGTAGAGGAGAGACATGGAGCTGTTGGAGCAAGTCCAGAGGAGGGCCATGAAGCTGATCAGAGGTCTGGAGCACCTTTCCTATGAGGACAGGCTGAGAGAGTTGGGATTGTTCAGCCTGCAGAAGAGAAGGCTCTGGGGAGATTTGATTGCGGCCTTCCAGTACCTGAAGGGGCCTACGGGAAAGATGGTGAGGGACTGTTTATCAGGGAGTGTAGTGACAGGACAAGGGGTAACGGATATAAGCTGAGGGAAGGTCAATTTAGATTAGATGTTCTTTACTGTGAGGGTGGTGAGGCACTGGAACAGGTTGCCCAGAGAAGCTGTGGATGCCCCCTCCCTGGAAGTGTTTAAGACCAGGTTGGATGGGGCTTTGGGCAACCTGGTCTAGTGGAGGGTGTCCCTGCCCGCAGCAGGAGGGTTGGAACTAGATGATCTTTGAGGTCCCTTCCAACCTAAACCATTCTATGATTCTATGATTATTAATTGGACTTTCTAACCACAGGATTAGATTTTTACTGCTTTTCCATATTTGCTCTTTGTGATACATCATGTGTTAAAAAATCCTTTGACAAACTGCTTATGTACTTGAGCAGCACAAGATCATCTCAGATATGCTGTTATCTTACTTATTTGTCCACCAGCTGAAAACAAACAAACAAACAAACAAACAAAACCCCACCAAACCAAAAAACAGATGTCTTGGATACTTAGACCAAAATCTCTTTTCATACATAAACTTTTATTTTATAGCATATAATCAAATGTCTCTGAAGTAGAATGTTTTCTACTTAAATTAGGCGAAATTGCATATAAGAGATGTTAGCAAGGATGATGACAGTTCTAAAACTGGAATGCAATAGCTTCCCCACCCCCCTCACACACAGAGGTTGAAATTTATTGCAAATACTAAGCAAAATACAAGATTTGTAACTTCAGAAACATTAGGGAAGTTCAGTGACTTTGGATGTACATTTTTTCTCTAAAATCTTCATCATTCATTGTTTCTCACTTCAAATAATTCATTCATGTAGACTAGTACAACCATTAAACTGCTTCCTTGAAAGTAGGCTGATTCGTACTTAGATTTCTTTTTATGCCTCTGGTAAATTCCACATTATCCAAACACAGTCAGCATTAGATAGTCCCAATAGTATAGAGTGTTTTTATGTCTCAATAACCAGATTTAAACTATTCATTAAGTTCCAGAGTGGAGAGCTCCAGTAATGACAATAGGAAGAAGAATCGTATCTAGAAAATCAGAAGGCCTGATCCTGAATTCATTTTGGTGTGTGAGTTGGAATTAGAGGTGATTTCACATGCATTTAATCTCCTAGGTTAATAAGAACTGATATGCTTTCCTCAAAGAGATTTTTCTTTTCTTTTTTAGCAATGACATAGAACATGTGAACCATTCCCTTCAGTTCTATGGCAAGAAATTAGGCAGAACACCGTTAAAGAACTACAAAAAAGTTTGTCAGATAGGGTGAAAGAAATAGTAAGTTTGAAAGAAACTGGTGTTTATTCCTCAAAAAATTCTTTGTTTAAGACTGGAAGACAGTGACACATTTCATGATTCCTCGCTTTGTCATATGATTTAATGACACTAAGATACTTTTAAAACAAACAAACAAGAAAACAAACAAGCAAACAAACCCCAAGAATTCCCTCCTAACAAAATCAATGCAAAATTATTCTTTTTTTTTTTTTTAAATATTAAGAGATGAGAACTGAATTATTTGGAAGTGAATTTGATTTTTTGATATAATGTTTTTTCTACAAAAATTCAGCACTCTGTTTGCTTAATCCTATTTTAATTAGAGAATTTCAGAAGGTTTTGCTGGTTTTTGTTTTGTTTTGGGCTTTTTTTTTTTTTAAATTATAGACATTACTCCTACGGTGCATTGCACAACGAACAAGCCTGTGCACACAGGACAAGTCGGTATTTGTCTAGCACTTTTTTGGGCTGGTGAGCAGAAGTCAGGATTTGCAGAATTCGAGGCTAAATTTTCAAGTAATTTTTCTGATGATACTATGAAGTGCTGGCTAAGGAAATAACACAGTATTTAGTCATTATTTACTGACATAATCTGATATATAACTTGTGATTGTTTTCATTAAATGACAAAAATATGTTGCAACTTCTGCTAATTCAGAAATGTATTTCTAAAGAAACAGTATTACACCTTCTCCATTGAGACCTTCACTTTGTGCTATTTTAGGTGACTTTGTTCTACTCCCACTGTTTCTTTGCCTGCTTAAATATTTATCTGAGGTAATAACAATAATTATAAAATGTAAGTCAGCAGCTGTTAGCGCACATATTTTTGTTGCTGACAAATTCAATTAAAGACATTGCCAGCTAAACCAATCAAATAACAGGTAGCTCAGAAAAGGTCAACTCTGAATTATTATTTCCCATAATAATTTCCCAAACCATTAAGTCCGTAAAATTCATTTGAAACTGAAGCTCATAAAAGTAAATTATGGAAAATGCCTTGCCAGTTTGTGGGTATTCTAGAGCATAAAGCTGTGTGTCTCCCATGCATAATACTCCTGCTAACACTGTCCAGGTTGTGGTACAACTACGGCTAGGCTCTAGCAGTATTTTCATTATAAATGCCTATTTCCAGGAATGCTAACTATAGTCAGAAAGCTTTTTTTCCCCCCAGGAGTACCAACCAAACATTTTTCCTTTTTTTTTTGGTTTGTTTTGAACTATGTTTTGGAGTGTTTATGAACGACGAGAGAAGGCTTGATACACAGTAATATGTAAATATATTGTAATAACAAATAATATATTGAACTTCAGTAATTCAAAAGGGAATTATACTTCTAAATTCCAGTGTGAGTTGGAATTTTGTCATGAATAACAATGCAAATGATGATTAAGAAAAACCCAAACCAAGACATCTTAAGACTAAGATAGGATGAAGCAGTAATTTTTACAGGTACATTAAGCTTTTAGTTACTCTATGACCAAGGTCCATTAAAAGTAATATTTGCCAACAATTGCACACAACTGAGGTTTTTATGGTCCCTGATTTGGCTCTTCTAACAATTATAATAACTTATGGAAGTCCAAAAGGAGCCTAAACTGAGTAGCTGCAGAACTAGGTAATTTAATGTGATCACAGTTGTTTTTTAAACAAAGTATTTTATCAGAGAATGCTGGTTTAAGAGAGGATAAGATTTTTCATTAGAACAGCAACAACGACTACAACAACAACAAAAGTTGGTAAAAAATAGTGAAAAAGATGGAGAAACCAATACCCATCAAGGGATTATAAGGGGAAAAATAGTGTATTTCAATATATTTTATACTACAAGAAGGAATGTAACAAAAAATTAATTATATTTATTATATGCTTTGAAATTTTCCAGTAAAAAAAAAAGCTTAAAAACATGAATCTGCAAAGGAAATAAACTAAAATGATATATGATGTGTTAATAGCATTATTCTATATGTGTTGGTGTTCATAATTTACATGTCCTTTCAGCTTTAAATAAAAGCATAAATAACTTGGAAGCAAGAAAAGCAATGCTCAGTTACAAATTTATACTTCACACCTTCATACTGTCCAGGGTAACAGAACCTTCCATTTCTATTAGGTTTACAGCTGTAGAAAATAAAAATATTTAGAGTGATAATGATTACATCTCTTGCTCTGCTATGTTCCTTGGGCTAAAAGATTTGCTGGTGAGAGTTTTGAACACTTGGCAAATTTGTACATGATCTCCCACCATCCAGCAGTAGACCAGAAGACTATAGCTATTGTTCCAGCTAATCTGCATATATTGGGAAATAGTGAACAAATGTCAGCTACATATTTGCAGATCAGTCACCAGCTTCAAAGGAAATACAGCTAGCTGGGAAAGGAAAAAGGGATTAAAATGGTGCCTTCAGTTGTATAAAACTGAAAAAATTTAGTTTGATAGTTGAATGTGATTAGTTCAGGCAGATGTTGTACCTGATAAATGGAGTTGAGTGTTTAAAAATTCTAAAATAATCTAGAAACTTCACCATTGTTAGAATTATCTGTGCCCCAAATACACATTACAAAGGGATTACTACTGAAATGTATGTTTTCTACTACAAACCAGTTGTAGAAGAATATAAAGAAAGGGAAAATGCTTCTTAGAATACCTTTTAGTTTCCTAATGAGCATGTTCATGAACGGAAACATGCTTCAGAAGCTTTGGAAACTGAAAACCCTTAACTGAATTGTGGTGTCTTAGAGTTGGTTCAAGACAGGAATAATGCTAGAACAATAACAAAGATATTAGTTATACTCCCATGAGACAATTCATTGACACAAAAGGGACTTATGGAATTTTAAATCTGTGTAGCTGAACTGAGACTGTCAGGATGGGAATAAATTGTATCTGTCAAAATCAGTGATTTATTTTTCCTGCCAGAAGCACACTGGAGGGTTAAAACAATTACATTAATTATATATCTTCCTCCTACATATATATACAATTGCTGTAGTGAAGGTTATCATCAATTTACTTAGTTTCTTCATTCAGAACATATTTGTGGGTATATCTCTCTCTACGTATATCCATCTTTAACATATGTAAGTGATCATTACTCATGTTTGTGACTCCATTTTCTCTCTACTGGGAAAACACTTTGATACTTCTTTAAAAGTACTTAGACAGTTCTGTTGAAGAGTTTCATGGCTGAGCTAGTGAAATCACTTGTCTTCACTACTTGGAGTTACCATGTTTGTACTGGTAGTGTAGGGAAAAAACTGAGGGTGATTATTTCTGTGTGCCACACCATCCCCCCCACTTCTCCCTCCTTGCCCCCCAGCCCCCTGCACCATAGTTTGTAGTTTGTTGTTTGTGGAGGAAGGTGCTGTTCACCAGAATCTCTTTGTGGGCTTTTTTACCTTCTCAGCTTCTCTACTGTCTGCAGTGTCAAAACATCCTTGTCTTGCCATCATCTTCAATCTCTGGGTGACTTCCTCTGCTTTGCAAACTCTGCTTGCTCTCTCAATAGCCAAGAGTTTCTTTTCTTTCTGCCAGAGAATTTTGCTGAGTTTGCAATCTTATAATGAACTCAACTAGCCCCAAATCTTTTCTGTCATTTCACTTTTTTTCATTTATTTTTTATTTAAGAACTGAAATAGTTTTCTAGTGTCTCTGACTTGCCTGACTTAATTGAAGACTGCTAAAATACTGCATGTCTGTGAAATGTCAGAAATAAACCTACTCAATGGCTATCCCTTGCCACCACTTCTTTTCTAGTATATAATGAAATACTGTTTAGATCTTCTTTATTCTTATTTTCAGAGATTATTTTACCCTGCTGCAGCTTGAGGCACATTTTACCACCTCCACCATGGTGGTACAGCTGTGTCACTCTCTGCACAGTACCAGATCGATGCCGCAGACTGCTCAATGGGCAGCTCCATACAATTTGACACAAGACTATACACAGCAGCATGGAAAATTCTATTTCAGACAATCCAACCATCATTCCACACAAATCCCAGCCCAATCCCAATGTTACCCTAGTTTTAGATCATTTATCAGGGAAGGAGAGGATCTGTGGGGAAAAGTGGATGGTTTATATCCAGCATTTGCACCAGATTTATTGTTTGTACTTGGGAAGGGAAAAAAATTTGTAACACTCCATTAGGAAATTTTCTTTAAATCTGTATGAGTTCTGGTTTGTGATAAAGTTACATAAAGAAAATGCGCTACCTTGAGCCCATTTTGCATGTGGTGCTTCACACTTTAATTTTCTGCTCAATGCAAATTACAATTTATGTTATAATAGACATTTATATGATGTTATAAAATAAACCTATCTCATGTAAAATAGTTCTAGAAGGCAAATTGAGAAAAGCAAAGTTCACCATAGTTTTAGTACATGAAACGAGTGTCATATAATATTTCTCTTACTCCCAAGAACAAGTAAAATGGAAGCAAGTTAAAAATACTCAACTCAAACAAGACATTTTTTGCAATTATATCCCTCTTAGTGAAGTTAGCTTCTTGCCTTCAGGATGTAAAATCAAAGCTAACAACTTGAAGTACTGTTATTGATCAGTGGTTCCTCTACCAAAACCAAACCAAACCAAACTTATATTGTTTGTCATATGTAGTATTATCTAGATTTCTGATTATGTTTTTATCTAATGTTTTTAACGAATTATTTTCAAGGAGTATATCATTCAACTTGGTTACTATTTTATTTCATGAGAATTCATGCTAACCATAGAAAGTCTGTTGTACTTCACCACAGAATATTATTCTGTAATATTTTTTTTGGCCACCCATCAGTGTTGTATAAAAATTAAATTTTCTGAACTTTAAAATATCAGCATTTTGAACTGGAGCTTTTTAAATTGGAAGCACATTTATATTTCTTGCTATGTGCCTTCCTCTGATACCCTTTTGTCTCACCTGCAGGAGTCAAGATAACACCACCTTGGTCCCAATGCCCTGACTATTGCCCCCAGAGCTCTGTAGTCACATCTGTTATCTTCCAGGTTTTCCCTTGTAGTCTAACTGGTTCCAAAATGGAAGAACAGGAGGGGCTAATAGTCAGAGGATGATGTAAGCTTTGACTGTCTCTCCACAACATCCTGGATCTGAGCTCCCATCAAGCAGCTGACCTCCCTAAACAACAAAGCAGGTCAGCACTTGATTACCTCCATCCCTCACAGCAGGGAGTGACCCACTGGTATCACTTGCTGTTTCCTTTTGGTGCTCCTGCATGCGTAAGGCTCAGTCATCCTGAATGCTTCACTTGAAAGTAAGCTGTAATGAATGTTAAAAAATTGATCAGTGTCAAGGATACCACAATCAAAAACAAACTTGGAAATATTTGCAGTGTTTGTTTTTTTCTCAAACACACAGATCTGCATGGAAGCAAGCAGCAAGCTGTTCAGGCAGCAATCATATTAAAAAAAAAAATAAGTTTAAGAAGACACAGTAAGTTAAGCAAGCTGCCTAGAAGGTTCTTTGCTTTGAACGACATAGTGGACAATATAAAAGAGAGTCATACTGTTTATGGAAGCCACTAATCTTCTACTTCCATCCTGGTGTTAGAGCCCATCTCCTTCTGGAGATTGGTGTGAATAAATAAGATTAAATTCTTGTTCTGGGTGGATCTTAGGTGGGAGAGAGGTTTTTCTGAAGTGAGAAACACATACAAACCTACCATGTGAAATATCATAAGAAGATTTTTAGGTCTTTCATACTAGTGATCAGATAATATTTGTTGAAAGGTTGATCAAGATCAGAACAGAATTTCGTTAAGAATTTAGGGAGAGAGATTGAGACATCTTGCATATTAAGAAAGAAAAAAATCTCTTTAATAGGAAGATCACAAATGCTAAAATGTCATGAAAGAAGAGGCACTAATGTATGGGGGAAGTGAAAGAGATAAATAGACATCATCATAACATTAGTGCTAAATGAAAGTGGAATGATACTTGTTTAGTTTTTCATATGTGTAAAGAGCCAACCACATTCCTAGTATCCTTTTTTCTTCTGTTGCTTATCAAGAAAAATAAAACATGGTATAATACAGTCCTATAATTGAATATAAAGAACTAAAAGAGAAATGTGTTATATTTGTAGAACACTTAAATCCAACATCCATGTAAATAAACTTGCCAGGTAATAACCTAAGCACAGTACAACACACTGTACTGTAGGAAGTACAGGAAAATTGCCTTAAACAGCTTCTGTTTTCAATCCACTGAAAAGCTGCTACCTTCAGGACAAGAAGCTCTTGGCCCTTAAATTAATTGCAGTAGTTGGGAAATCTTGATTTGCCTGAAGATGGGGACTGCTAATTATCTAGGTTTGATTGTGATATTTTCCCACTGATTTGGCAGCTGCCTCAAAATTACATTTGGCTAGACTCCCAGACATTAAAACATGGGGTGGACCAAAGAAATTGAAATCCCTCCATATGTCCATATTGTATGCATGTCTTTTATCACTTTTTACACAGCACATTTCATATCTGTGTTACATAAAAGCAAGTAATTAATTTCACTGAAATCAATCTAGGTAAGGTTTCTCCTAGTATTAGTAAGGTCTATTATTGACAGCTTCTGGGCTGTGTGGATTATTTCACTCTAATAAACTCAGTTTCACAAGCAATGATTATTATACTCAGTTTGTTATTGATAATTGCGTCTTAGGAGTAGTGAAGTGCTTTCTGAGAATGTCACAAGTGTGTCCTCAAAATAACAGAGACTGGTTGTTTTAACTTTAGTGATACACTTATATTTTGCAACTGTTCCTAAATTCTGGGACAAATTAACACATAAAAATATGCAAAGATATTTGAAGACAAGGTACATACCCTTTTTTCTTACCCCTGTATGGAGAAATAATCAGGTAAACTGTAAGTTTGTAAAGATTATGTGCTGGGAGAGCCTTAATGTATACCTTGAGAATAGCTGTTCATTTTGTATTAAAACTCTTTCCCCAGAGACTTGCCTTCACTTCTGCAATTTTTATTCTTTACCTAGGAACTATCCCCTTGTCGTGACTTGAACTGTATCTGAAACAAGCACACCCTATATATCCAAAGTTACAGCTGCTTTTTCATCACTGCTGGCGGTTTTTTTGTGTGTGTGCTGCCTTTTTCTGCTCTTACAAGTAGTTACAGGAATGTATAACAGAATAACCCAGCGCAGTATGGCTGTTTGAAAGTGATTTACTTTCATAGTTTCTTACACATTTTTGCTTGATGAAATCAAGTTCAGACCAGAAAAACGTCCAACTGTAAAACTTAACTCTCTCTCTCTCACACACACACACACACAAGTCGTAATTTCTACTACAGTGGACTTTGTTTTTCATTGTTCATCTTTACTGGTATTTCTGTCCTGGACAAATCTGTTGATTTTAACAGGTTTACTGTGATGTAAAACTGATTAATTAGGATGGAGAATGAGGTTGTAATCATCAAGAAAATATTTTGGTTTGCTATTAAACAGATATTATTACTATTATCAATAAGCACCGTTAAGAAAAGCAGGTTATTTTTTACTAGCTGGCTGGTATACATTTCTGTGTGCCTTACCTGATGTATAAAAATCAATTTAATAGTGTATTATTTTTTTCAAAACTCATAGTTGCCAGTAAGAAGGTTATTTAATTTTATTTGTTTTTATAAGAAAAAAATCTAAGGAAAAAGCCACAAAGTGCTTCTAATAAGAAGCATCTGGCCCTGCTTAGCTATAAATAGTATGTGTAGGGAAGACATGTAAGTACAAGTCAAATATGTTTAAAAAACATACAGGTATACATGTATTTTTTATTTCATAGAAATATAGCTATCTATATTATACCTGGAGATAAATCTTTATTTTACAAACTCAACTTCAAACTTGTCATTTTGCTCATTTGGTTTCATTTTCTAAGTTTTCATATACTAAACAAGAAAATGTATGCTAAGGTCCTGAATGACCCCCATCATTCACAGAGTGTGAACTTTCTCTGGCAGTAGAGGGTGTTAGAGGCAATTGTTCATAGAGAATTAAAACTGACAGCAGGAGGATAGCTGGTGTCAATAAGTCAACTATGCCAAGTCAGTTTTCCTCATTGCACTATGAAATTACCCAGTTCCTTTGAATTACACATTGATGCAGACTGTGTCTTTGACTATCATGAATGAGCAGAAGGCATTGATTAAATTTCTCTCAGCTAATCTGCATTTTTTAAAATGGATTATGCTGCTGCTCTGTGTGTAAATACCATCCTACTTCTTTGCTGTATCTTCTTTTTGCACGTGTGCCTTTCCAACAGTTACTGTGATTTCTGTACATATGCAGGGAAACTGGTAATGACACATTTCCTTTTTGCAGATGAGCAGGACAGAAGACATGAAATGGAAAGCAAAAATTATCAAAGCAGTAGGGATGGCAAGAAGTGATGTATCTGCAGTTATAAGAATCCAGGAGTTTTCACCTCAAAATGTGCAGCAACAGTTAGTATAGCTCAAGTATAGAGATGCAGTTTATTCTGTGGAACCTGGAGTTCTTCATATCAATGTTCCCAACTTTTGATTTGTTAAAATGGAGGTCACGATGTCTATATATTCTGTAGCTGAAATACCAGCAGGCTTCTGTTGATCCTATAACAAATGATAGAAGGCCATTTTTTTTTAACTTCTGTAACTCCCCAGATCTTGATGCTGTGCATCTTGATGCTGTGTACCAGATAAAACTCTAAGATCTAGTGGCAAGCCCTTCTGCAGTATTTACTTCTATTTTAAAAAAAGATTATAAACAATTGGTTTGGATAAAAGATTTCTCTGAAATCTATATTGAGTGGCAACAGAATTTTTTATAAAAATGCATGTCAGACTGAGAGATGCCTGAAATTTCAAAGCATTGGGGTTTTCACAGTCCTCCCAAGGGATATAGATTCAAAACTGCATTGTTACTAATACAAGGCCTAGTGCCAATTTCTCTCTGACCTGATGTGTTAGAATATGAAACAGAACTGCTCCGACTGTGTAAGTGACTGTTTTGTAGGGGATTAGATCTGCGGTAGGGCAAGTGCTAGGCATACTCTACATAAGCAAAAGATGTCTCTGGTGCCCTATGTGACTATTAAAATAAGTAAGCAAATTATTATTCCTGAAAAGGATGGTACTCCCCTGAGATCGAGCTTTTTATTTGTTTTGTTGGATATTTCTTTCTTCGTTCCTTAAGCATGAGGAAATTTACTTATCTCTTCTCGTTGCTTTTTAAACTCGTGTAGAAAACTTTAAAGTAAAACCCATTTATTTTTCCAGGAAATGGAACTTCTGCTTCCTAGCTGGTGTTAAAAGGTGTCATCATACCACGTGGGACATAATTAAGAATAATTAGTAGAAATCACTTTTGTTCATACAGAATACAGTAGTCCATGGGAAGATGAGACATTTTCAAGCCTTTAGTATACCATTTTGATGATACAGCTCTGTAGAACTCTGTATAATAACCATGATGTCAAATGCTTGAATTCTGCATAATGTGCACTAGCAATGACAAAACATAGACCGATAGAATTATTTAGGTTGGAAAAGACCCTTAAGATCATCAAGTCCAACCATTAACCTAACACTGCCAAGTCCACCCCTAAACCATGTCCCTAAGCAGCACATCTACCCGGCTTTTAAATACCTCCAGGGATGGTGACTCAACCACTTCCCTGCGCAGCCTCTTCCAATGCTTGACAACACTTTCAGTGAGGAAATTTTTCCTAATATCCAATCTAAACCTCCCCTGGTGCAACTTGAGGTTGTTTCCTCTCATCCTATCACTTGTTACTTGGGAGAAGAGACCAACACCCACCTGGCTACAGCCTCCTTTCAGGTGGTTTGAGTCATAAGGTCTCACCTCAGCCTCTTTTCCTCCAGGCTAAACAACCCCAGTTCCCTCAGCCGCTCCTCATAAGACTTGTGCTCTAGACCCTTCACCAGGTTCATTGCCCTTCTTTGGACACGCTCCAGCATCTCAATGTCCTTCTTGTAGTGAGAAGCCCAAAACTGAACACAGTGTTTGAGGTGTGACCTCACCAGTGCTGGGGGATGATCACTTCCCTAGTCCTGCTGACCACCCTATTCCTGATACAAGCCAGGATACTATTGGTCTTCTTGGCCACCTGGACACACTGCCAGCTCATATCCAGCTGGCTGTCAGCCAACACCCCCAGGTCTTTTCCACCAGTCAGCTTTCCAGCCACTCTGCCCCAAGCCTGCAGCATTGCCTCTGGGGTTGTTGTGATTCAAGTGCAGGACCTGGCACTGGGCCTTGTTGAACCTCATGCAGTTGGCCTTGGACCTCACATTGACTGGACTTGAGATGGCACTATATAAATATAATCAGGAGCAGGGAGGAGAGAGAATACCTCAGTGCCTATTTACACTATGAAAGAAGTATAGACCATGGTGCTATGTCTGAACAATGCAGTGCATTGAACAGATTCTTGGTCAGGTCCTGATGTAGCTTTATGTTAATAAACTTTGCCTTTTTTTTTCCTTACCTCAACAGGAGGTATTAGTCTGTGTGCACAGCCATACAACTATGGATACGTTAGTTTTAGAAAATGGTAGGGTGTGTTTAGTTCAGTGATCTCCACACTGTGTTGCAAAGAAGCTTCAAAATGAGGTACACAGTGCTGTGCCATATTAAAAAAAAAAAATCAAAAAACAACAAACCAACCAACCAAAAATCCAACAACATGGAAGCCTTATTCTGAACATCTCATTCTCTTGTTTCAGTTTCCTGCAGGAAAGGAAGATAGCTGAACCAGAATATACTTAGATTCCATTTGTGCAGGGTAAAAACTGTAGTTGCTCCTCTACTGAGTGATGTAAAATCACATTAGGCTCTCACACAAATCAGTTTCAAAATATGGAAAATAGGAATCAGAGAAAATTCTCAAATTATCAATCTTTGTATATTATTTAAGTTTGTAATTATATTTGTAAACTTTGTAAATATTTAAGATACAGCAAATTTAATAGATTCTCAGTGAATTACATTTTAATGTTACTTGGATTTTCTTGCGTTTATTTTTACATGCTTTCATGTCAATTTATAGTTCAGTTTAAAGTTCAGTTAAAATGCAAGGTAAGTTTCCACTTCTTTGGAAAAGACACTGATTTTGGAAAGACTGCTTCTATGCCAAAGCTTCAGAACAATACACAGGTCAGAACTATTCTGCAGTTTTACAAAGCAACTCCGTCAGTCATAGACCATTGATTATTAAGTTGTGTTCATCAATAAAACTCTATGTGTTCATACAATATCACAAGTGACAAAAATTTAACAAACAATTAGCCAAGTTTTTAATACTGATTTTTGTTGAGCTTCAAAAGCAAATATTTTATACAACTAATTTTCTTAATTACTTGTGTTCTTTAAAAAGTGCTAATGTAAGCCTAAAAATTAATGTTAATGTTTTGCAGAACAATTATCGCTGAAAGCAATTTATGTCCCATAGGACAATTGAGTTAAAAGATTAAAAGAATATGAAGAATAATTTATTTTAATGTATCCACAAATGATTTAATAAAGGACTTGCAGTTTCCTTGAAATTAACTTCTTTGAAGTAGTTGCTGCCTAGTTTAAGAGGACAGGCAAACAATAACAAAGTATGCAACACAAGAGTGCCATTTTCTTTTTTTACACATACAACTGTAGTGAGTTTGCAAAGTAATAGTTTGCAAGCCTTCAGTAGTCTCTGATGTTATTTCTCAAAACACAGATCTAGTGAACTGGTCTAGTGAACCTGCAATAGGTAAATTTTCTATGAATTCTCCCATGACAAGTACAAGTATTAAAAACTTGGCTAATTGTTTGTTAAATTTTTGTCATTTGTGATATTGTATGAACACATAGTTTTATTGATGAACACAACTTATTAATCAATGGTCTATCACTGACAATTTACCATTTTCCTATTTTCTGTAACCACTACTGTTGACCTAAGCCACTGTTTGTAACAAGAAAAACCAAAACCACCAACTCCCCCCTCCCCCAAAGAAACAAACTGCAAAAGTTGAAATATTAAGCTTTTAAATAAGTGGCCTGAGTTTTAGTGTTGCCGGCTTTCTACAATTCCAATTAGAGCCCCCAAAAGTCCTATAAAAAGCCCTGCCAAAGCACTACAAAGAAATCTGGTCCTTGTTATGTGCTTGTAACTAAGTTTTGTGCTTACCACAAAATGCTTTTTATAGAAACCTAGTAGGACAAACCACTGTTAACAGAAGTTACTGGTTAAGAGATAAACTGATTGGGTAAAATAGTTTCTTGTGAGGCAAGATGATCTTTTACTCAGAGGAATACTGGGGTTTGTGTGAATAAATTACAAGTGCAAATGAAATGTGATCTAAAATGATGTAATGTCATGGCAAAAACAATTGTTAAATGTATTTTTGAAAATTAAGTTCATAAATAATTTCTGCTAGTACCACCAAGCTCTGTTACCAGCCATAAAGATCACTGTCTAAAGTGGTGTAAATTGTTTGTGTGGCAAATGCTTTAAAATTAATTTCATTGGCACGCATCATGCCATGTATTTAGGTAACTTCAGTGTGATGTAACAGTATGTGACAGAATGTATCTCACCAAAAAATTACTCAATTATTTTGGACCAAAACCTAACATGAACAAGAGTCTGTAAATTGCAGACTCAAATTTCGTAAGTGACTACTAAGTAGACATGTTTGGTTTTTTTCTGCAGCACTGAAAGATGCAGGGGCGAGGGGGGGAAAGAGAGAGAAAAAACAAAATTGTGAACGTGCTCATATAATGCATGAATGTGCCTTTGACTTTTATTTTAAAACTCATGTAGTTTTGTTGTTAATATTATTTTTTTTCTTTATACTAGAAAAAACTTTTGTGACATTCAGTTTTTAGGTTCAACTTAGCTTTCTGTCACTGGTCAGGCTAAAAAGAGAAGAGTCTTCAAAAAAGAAACATCTACAAATGTCCAATGCCAAAATGTCATGATAGTCTCTTCCCACTAGTTTTCTGGTCTGGTTTTTCAAACATGGGAATTCAGGTGTATAAATGATTGTTGTATCTCTTGCTTAAATTGAAATCGACTTTATGAATCTTTAAAGGTTTTACCATCATTAGTTGTCTTCAAAGCTTTCATAAGTTGCAATACAATAAACACAGTTAATGATCCTTACTAAAAGACAGCTGTCTTGTTTGGTACGTATATATTTTTCATAACGAGTAAGACCTGGAGGAATGCTTCTGAGACATGGGTAGAAGCTCACTTTTCTCCACATATCCCTCATCAAATCTGGGTTTTTCCCTCACAAAAATGCGGAGATACTATGCAATAAATTCATAGGTAAGGTTGCTTGTTTATTTTCAAAGATGTGTCTTAAAAAATTAGGTTGCCTAAGATATCACCACTAAGTGTTCAGATTACATTGGAAAGAATAAACTCATCTAACATTTTGGGACAATTTATGAACAAATAATTTTAATAATCTAAATATTAAAGACAAAGTTGGGGGGTTTTTTGTTTTGTTTTTGTTTTTGTTTTTGTTTTTGTTTTTGTTTTTAATAATAATTAAAGCACTTCCCTGTGGTTGCTGGAAGCTAATCTTAGGAGAATAGTGGAAAAGAAATGCTGACCTACTTTTCAACAAGATCTGAACTTTAGCTTGACAAGATGCAACTTCTTGAATGCCCAACAGTTGCAGAAATGACAGTGCTATAGGTAAGGAAGTATAATATTATAAAAAAGACTAGTTTAAGATTTCTGTGCTTTCCAGCATCTGTATTAATTTCTATTTGTCATTTGAAGACATTGATTGAAAATGACATCTATAATTCCACATATGGAAACATAATGATATATGTCAGAATAATTATTGTACCTCAAACAACGTACAAATGCTTTCAGAATTTCCAAGTAGTAGTCCTTCTCTTATTCATTTAGTTCAAGGAAACAGTCTACTAGGTTCCCAGTTATCAAATTCATAATAAAAGGGCTGGAAGGAAAGGAAGGAAACAAATTTCTTCTTCAAGCAGAGAAATGCTGAGTAAGGAGACATCTAAATGCCACAGAATAGGAAAAAATATTAAGCACACACTTCTGTATGACAGAGAATTTCCCCACAGTATAGAGTATAAAATAGAAAAGAGAGGGGTGAAACATTGTCAGTTCTTATCAGGAGTGAGAATTGGAAACAGAAATAAAAAAGACATAGGACATGTGATTCTGTCCAAAATAAGGGAGAATATGACTCAGTAATTCAGGAGTGGTGCCTTTCCTGTCATCTTCATTGGCATGTGATTGTTTTATGCTTAGGTCACATAACTTTTTTTTTTTTTTTTTTTTCCTGACAGCTAGAGGCACAGATTCACCAAAATTATTATTCTTTTCCCATCTTTTCTGCCTTGTCAGACATTTTGTACTCCTATCTTGTATATATGTATTTTTTTTTCCCTTGGTTTTTGATGTAGTGGTAAAGGAAGAGCAAAAAGCAAGCAGGCAAGAGGCCAATCTCTCTCTGATAATCATAAATTCTTTTTAAGAGACTAAACTGACAGACAAAAATAAAAAGTTACCTGCTTCCATGGATAAGCTGCCCAGAAAGAATTAAAATATCATTGTAGAATACTAAAAGAAAAACCAGGTACCATCTTCAAGTACAGTGTGGTGCATTTCTGAAATTACACTTTTGTAAGAGTAGGAGAAATTTCCTTCCAAAAAGAAGTCAATTTGTACATTGTACAACTGTTCGTGTACCTGTTGAAAGTTCAAAAAATTGTTTCTTTGCTTACTTGGTGGGAAGGGGGAGAGATAATTCTACCTTTATGAGGAATAAGTGAAGAAAGGAACCCTTCCTTTTGCCCAATAATCAGTTCTCTTAAGACACTCATCAGTGCGTAAACAAGAAAGATGACTAATATTCTGAGACCAGTTTTCTATGTTCTCTCTTTTTGAAGCTGTTCGGGAAATAAATATATATATTTATAGATCCCTGTTCATGTTCTAACTTATTTGGTGTAGTACTTCTGTAAGAGTACCCCAGATGAATATTTTAATAATTCCTGCAAAGTGAAACATCTCATTCACATACAAGACGTAGACCACTTCAATAGTACAATATTCTTTAGAAATGTTGCATTTCATATTAAATCTTGTGAGACAAAAAATTTAAAAAAAAAAATCAGCCCTGAACACCCTTCCCCCTGAAAATCTGAGTTTGTTTCTCACACTTTATATGGGTTGTTGAAAAATTGTGCTGTTGAATTTAAAAAAAAAAAAAAAAGAAAAGAAAAAAAAGAAAGAAAAAGGCCACAAAACTATTTTCTTGATAACTTTTTTGAATGATATCTTAATCTACAAGTTTGTTTTCCTTGATCTACTTTTATTAACAATGAATGAAATTCTTTTGTGAGGATGAATAAAATATTTATTATGACATTTCATTCTTCTTTCAAGTTTGTTTTTTTTTTATTTTTTGACTGCTCTCTTTTATTTTTTTTCTTCTTTGGTAACCTAAAATTATCTTGCTAAAGCATTTTCTACTATTTTTGAGACAAAATCTACATAGGAATGATTAGAAAATGGCAGGTGAGCTCATTGCTTAAGTCTTAGTCTAGTGTATAATGTAAATGTTCAGAAGTATACTTAACATAACTGAGCGCTCCAGGAATTAGTAACACTAAAGGATTTGAAAACTTTAATTATCTTTGATAGTATGTTTTCATTTAATAACATGAATAATCATGAATGTTATCTATGATTTCCTTTGAAATATATCTCTACCATTTAAACCTCTTAGATTTCTTAAATTATAGCTTGCAGGGAAACTTTTCAAGGCTATAGGTATAGCTACTTTCAAAATATATTCCATCATTTTTCAGATGCATCATAAAAATGGGTTCATTTTATTAGCCTGGCTGTTATCTATTTTTAAGAAACAGATAATTGGCTGCAGATGCTTGAATTGCAACAGAATACAAAAGATTATTCAGATGAATAATATTTTTGTGAATATCATTACATTCTATTTGTACAGAACTGCACTAATGTGTTACATAAGAAAAAAGTGTATTTGTGATAACTTTAAAGATTATTTACAAAACATTTGGACTATTTTATTCTATCACTATCATTCATATACAGCGAGTGACTGTTTCACATAGGTATCATGCCTAGCCCAAGAACAATATCAGTAAACTACACTGTGGTATTTGGAATGTTCAGGTATGTAAGCATATCTAGGATACTCAAGGATCTTAAGGATCATCTAGTTCCAAACCCCCTGCCATGGGCAGGGACACCCTCCAGTAGACCACGTTGCCCAAAGCCTCATCCAGTCTGGTCTTAAACACTTCCAGGGATGGGGCATCCACAACCTCTCTGGGCAACCTGTTCCAGGGCCTCACCACTCTGACAGTAAAGAATTTCTTCCTAACATCTAATCTAAATCGACCCTCCTTCAGCTTAAACCCATTACCCCTTGTCCTGTCACTACACTCCCTCATAACCAGTCCCTCACCATCTTTCCTGTAGGCCCCCTTCAGAAACTGGTAAGCTGCAATTAGGTCTCCCCGGAGCCTTCTCTTCTCCAGGCTGAACAATCCCAACTCTCTCAGCCTGTCCTCATAGGAGAGGTGCTCCAGACCTCTGATCAGCTTCGTGGTGCTCCTCTGGACTCACTCCAACAGCTCCATGTCTCTCCTCTACTGGGGCCCCCAGAGCTGGACGCAGTACTCCAGGTGGGGTCTCACAAGAGCAGAGTAGAGAGGCAGGATCACCTCCCTCGACCTGCTGGTCACACCTCATTTGATGCAGCCCAGGACACGGTTGGCTTTCTGGGCTGCAAGTGCACACTGCCAGCTCATGTTGAGCTTCTCATCAATCAATACCCCCAAGTCCTTCTCCTCAGGGCTGCTTTCAATCCATTCCTCACCCAGCCTATAGTCATGCTTGGGATTGCCCCAACCCATGTGCAGGACCTTGCACTTGGCCTTCTTGAACTTCATGCGGTTCGCAAGGGCCCACCTCTCCAGCCTGTCAAGGTCCCTCTGGATGGCATCCCTGCCCTCCAGCGTGTCGACCACACCACACAGCTTGGTGTCGTCAGCAAACTTGCTGAGGGTGCACTCGATCCCACTGTCCATGTCCCCAACAAAGATGTTGAACAGTGCCGGTCCCAGTACTGACCCCTGAGGAACGCCACTCGTCACTGTTCTCCACTTGGACATTGAGCTCTTGACCACAACTCTTTGAGTGTGACCATCCAGCCAATTCCTTATCCACTGAGTGGTCCATCCATCGAACCCATGTCTCTCCAATTTAGAGACAAGGATGTCGTGCCGGACAGTGTCAGATGCCTTGCACAAGTCCAGGTAGATGACATTAGTTGATCTTCCCTTATCCACGGACGCTGTAACACCATCACAGAAGGCCACCAAGTTTGTCAGGCATGATTTGCCCCTAGTGAAGCTGTGTTCGCTGTCACCAGTCACCTCCTTATCTTCCATGTGCCTGAGCATAGTCTCCAGGAGGGTCTGCTCCATAATCTTGCCAGGCACGGAGGTGACACTGACGAGCCTGTAGTTCCCTGGGTGTTCTTTTTTACCCTTCTTAAAAATGGGGGTTATGTTCCCCCTCTTCCAGTTGGTGGAAACTTTGCCAGACTGCCAGGACTTCTCAAATATGATGGCGAGTGGCCTGGCCACTTCATCCGCCAGTTCCCTCAAGACTCATGGGTGCAACTCATCAGGTCCCATGGACTTGTGCCCCTTCAGGTTCCTTAGATATTCTCAAACCTGATCTTCTCCTACAGTGGGCGGTTCTGCAGTCTCCCAGTCCCTGCCTTCTGTGACCTGGGCAGTGTGGCTCGAGCATTTGCCAGTGAAGACTGAGGCAAAGAAGTCATTATGTACCTCAGCCTTCTCCATATCCTCGGTAACCAGGTCACCCATTTCATTCCAGAGGGGGCCCACATTTTCCCTCGTCCTCCTTTTCTCGCTAACATACCTATAGAAGCTTTTCTTGTTGTCCTTGGCATCCTTGGCCAGACTAATTTCTATCAGGGCTTTGGCTTTTCTAACCTGCTCCCTGGCTGCTCGGACAGTTTCTCTGTATTCTTCCCAGGCTACCTGCCCTTGCTTCCACCCTCTGTAGGCTTCCTTTTTTTGTTTTACTTTGCCTGGGAGCTCCTTGTTCATCCACAGGGGCCTCTTGGTGTTTTTGCTTGACTTCTTCTTTGTTGGGATGCATCGCTCCTGAGCTTGGAGGAGGTGACCCTTGAATATTAGTCAGCTGTCATGGGCCCCTCTTCCTTCCAGGGCTTTGTCCCATGGTGTTCTACCAAGCAGATCCCTGAAGAGGCCAAAGTCTGCTCTGCTCAAGTCCAAGGTAGTAAGTTTATTGCATGCCCTCCTCGCTGCCCTGAGGATCCTGAATTCCACCATTTCATGGTCACTGCAGCCAAGGCTGCCCTTGAGCTTGACGTCCCCTAGCACGCCCTCCCTATTGGTGAGAATAAGGTCCAGAATGGCACCTCTTCTCGTGGGCTCCTCTATCACTTGGAGGAGAAAGTTGTTATCAACACATTCCAGGAACTTCCTGGATTGCTTGCACTCAGCTGCGTTGTCCCTCCAACAGATGTCAGGGTGGTTGAAGTCCCCCATAAGGACCAGGGCTTGTGAGTGTGAGGCTGCTCCTATCTGCCTATAGAGGGCTTCATCTGCTTGGTCCCCCTGGTCAGGTGGCCTGTAGCAGACCCCCGCTATGATGTCCCCTGCCCCAGCCCTCCCTTTAATCCTGACCCATATGCTCTTGGTGGGTTCCTCCTCCATCCCCAGGTGGAGCTCCATGCACTCCAGCTGGTCATTGACATAGAGGGCGACGCCCCCTCCTCGCCTACCATGCCTGTCCTTCCTAAAGAGCCTGTACCCTTCCATCCCAACACTACAGTCATAGGAGCTTTCCCACCACATCTCTGTAATGCCAATAAGGTCATAGCCTTGCAGGCACACACATGTCTCCAGCTCTTCTTGTTTACTCCCCATGCTCTGTGTGTTCACATAGAGGCATTTCAATTGTGCCCCCAATGAGGCTGACTTATTAGCTGGGGTGGCTGGAATTCTTTTGATGTATCTTCCCAGTGTTACCTCATTGGTTCCTGTTGCATCCGGAGACCCTGGCTTGTCTCCTCTAGGCTTTGAGCATGCTGTAGTGCATCCAGCACGTCTCTGAGCAGTAAGCTGAGGGCCCTGGCCAGTGCCCCATCCCTCCAACCTGGGCACATAATCCCACAACATGTTGCTGGCAAGCCTGTTATCCCCCTCCCCCTTTGAGCCTAGTTTAAAGCTCTGTTTATGAGCCCCGCTACTTTCTGGGCAAAGATCCTCTTCCCCCTTTGGGAGCGATGAATCCCATCAGAATTCATTAGGCCTGGTGCCATGTAGGCCGCCCCATTGTCAAAGAACCCAAAGTTGTGGCGTTGACACCAGCCATGGAGCCATGCATTTATGGACTGTGTCTGCCTGTTCTACCCAACATGGCTGCCCGTAACTGGAAGGAGGGAGGAGAATATTACCTGTGCTCCCGAATCCTTCAGTGACTGTCCTAAGAGCCTGAAGTCCCTTTTGATTGCTTTTGTGGTACGTGTCTCTGCTTCATCCCCACCCACATGGAGGAGCAGCAGTGGGTAATAGTCAGAGGGCTGTACCAGGCTGGGGAGTTTCCTAGCGATGTCCTTAACATGGGCCCCTGGGAGGCAGCAGACTTCTCTGAGAGGAGGGTCTGCCCTGCATATCGGGCCCTCTGTACCCTTCAGAAGGGAGTCCCCTACGTCTATAACTGTCCTTTTCTTCTATGTTGGGGTGGTCACGACCTGAGGCATGGGCCTTTTGGGCCTAGGTGCTACCTCTGGAGTAGCTTGACTGTCATCCATATCCTCGCTCGAGTGGTCTTCCACAGCCAGAGCCTCATACCTATTGCACAGGGGTACATGGGATGGTGAGGTGGGTGACGAGGAGAAGGTTCGCCACCTGCCATGCCACGCATGGACTTGTTTCCATTCACTGCCCTCTTTGAGGCTGCTGCCTTCTGCCTGGCAAGGGGAGGATACAGGGTCCCCTTTACTTTGGCTTTGGTCTGTTAGCTGTCCCTGTTTCTGCCTCAGGGAGGGCACAGCTTGGATCCACCAGTCTATCTCTCTCTCAGCCTCTCTTATGCTCCTTAACCTCTCTACTTCCTCATGGAGTTCTGCCACCAGGCTGAGCAGGTCGCCCACCTGGTCACACCTCAGGCAGCCAGTCTCACTACTGCCTTCCTCTGCCAGTGCCAAGTTCAGGCACTCCCTGCAGCCTGAGAGCTGGGTGGCTGCACGTTTCTGCAGCAACTCTGTCTGTGTTGCCACATGCCTCCTGGCAAGCACAGAGCTTAGGGCTTTCTGCCTGGTGGGCGCCATGGCTGAACTCCTTCTATGAGAGAGTGATGACCACCAGTGGACTCTCCTCTTGAGCAGGTAGACTGACTAGGCCCTACCCGCACCCCCTGCCTGCGCGAACTGCGGCGCCACGCTCTGTTCGCCGCGCTCCCTAGGCTGCTTCTTATAGGTGTTGGGGGGTGGGTGCTGTTGCTTTGGCAATGCCCAGGTCTCCTCAAGGGTTCCCGAGAGAACTGGCTCGTGGCGGGTCTTTTCCGTGTCCCTGGCATTTCCCTGCCTCTGGAAAGCCAGGAAAAACCCCTGTGTGCCTAGATCTGCCGCTCCGCTGCGGGTCGGGCCGGCACTGGAGCTGCACTCTTTGGCGACTGATGGTCAACACTTTAAGTTATCCCTTTCTATTAATGCTAGTTTCATTCTGTTTATTTTTCATTTCCTCTTTTTAGTTAATAATCACATAATATAAAATCAAAATACAGAAGCTAATTTACCGAAACTTCACATGCTGGAATGTAGCCAGATGGATTCCAACAGCACAGTGGCTAGACTTGACAAATAAAGAATGTGTCGCCTCTGCTTTCTATCTTAATCAACTCATGCTTTGGGGACATAAGTTAATGTTTTGAATTCTTAACTATTTCACAAGTGACCTGTTGTAAAACGTATCTGTAAGATCACTCCATAACAGTTTTTAGAAAAACATATCTTAAAGATAGCATTGAAGTTATTGGCATGTAAAAGTTCTTTGTGATGGACAGAGAACATGATTTTAAGCTTCAGGTGACAACATTACAATCTGCTTTCATACCAAATAAAATCAAAATATTTCATAGTAAAATAATGGGAAACAACAAATAGAACAAAGTCTTCCTTTCTGTCACTGCATGTCACTCACCTTATTGTTTGCTGAGTGCAACCTGTGAAACTTTGGTAGCTGGTACAATTTTTTTGTTTGATTTTTTTTTGTGTGCGTGTTTTGGGTTTTCTTTTAATAAAGGTCTTCAGGGTATCTGCTCTTTTTTAACTTAGATGCTGTCAACACCAAAAAGTGCTTGCTCATAAGTTACATGGATATTTTACAAAATCTCTGGTTGTGTCTTTCTTCTGATAGAGATTCATAGATTCAAATTTGAGCAAGAAAAAGTGTCTGGAAATTTGTGCTGTCTCAGGTGCCTAACAGTCATTGACCCTTACTAGGATTTTGGAGAATATGTATCCTGACATCCTCTGGAAACTCAAATACTGGTAATTAAAGACAAAGTTTCAAGAGCACAGAAAACAAGCGTCAAAATCTGATGAGCATCAAAACACCAAACTCTCATTTTGAAAGCGAATTTATTTATGTAAACTTAATTTTATATTTTTGAAAGGGAGAAAGATCTTATCTAATTAAAATCTCTGCTGTAGTATTCTGCCTAGTTATTATCAATACAATATTGGCATACAACAGTAAGAAAACATTCTGTATGGATCTCAAAGATCTATTCATCTCTCTTGTGAAAAGATTGCTTTCATTTATAAACTGCAAATGTAAAAAAAAGTACATCTTATTTAAAGCATTTATTTTCATAACTTTAAATTATTTAATACTGACACACCACCCCCCCCAACATTTTTTAGATTTTCATCATAGGAATATTAGCACTATTTTTCATACAGTGAAAAAATCCACCTACTTTGGTTTCTTATTCCTGAAAATGTACATTTTTTTCTATATTTTTTTTTTTTTACTTTTAGAAGGCAATATTCTGATTACTTAATATAAAATCAAGCAATGTGTTCTTTTTTGTGTTAAATTATTGGGGAAAGAGCACAATTAAGAGATGAAGTCAGAATCAAGTAATATGAAGGACTAGATATTGTGATAGAAAATTTATTTCACTGCAACCGAAAATCTCAGATATGTAAAGCAAATACTTATTTAAATAAGTGAAATGTGTGATTTCTGTCTTTCTTATGTCACTGTATGTAAAACCAGTATAATTTACTGCAAATATGTCATCTTGTGTGGACTGACCTTCTCCAGACTGTGCATGTTAAAATATGGATCTTGGGTAGAGAGTCCCATCATACAAAATATAACAGTTATTTTTAATTTTATAAGAGAACTTGATTGAATTCCTGAACTTTTTTCCCTAGAAAACATTTTTTTATCTCAAAAAAAGCCAACCCAGACCAAATCAAAACCAAACAAAACAAGAAAAGAAAAAAAAGTCTCAGGTTGCTTTTTTAAGAGAAAATAAATAAAGAGTTAAATAATAAAGAGTTTTGTTTAAATTTCAAAACACCATTTACATTTTTTCCTCTGTGAATTCCCACAGTATTTTCAATTATATTTAGATTTTAAAAATGTATTTCCTGTCCCTAATACTGTGTAGTGCTAATTCCTAGTAGTAAAGCAATTGCTATCCTTCACCCTAGAATTGGCCACATTTAATTTCTGGATGAAGTCAGTACTAAAAATTATGATTTCTAAAGTAATTGTAAGTAATATGTTCTATAGAAATATAAAAGCTTCTCACAAAGTTGATGTCCCTATCTACCTCCTATGGGTTTTTTTCTGCCTGAGTGACCAGGGTGCACAGTGAAAGCATATGTACATTTGCTAATTACTTCAAGTGTTCTCTTATAGAAAAATAACATAAGCGCCAATGTGTGATGAAGCAATTTTGGAAAAGCAAATATCTACTTTTGCAAACTACTTTTCTGTGTGGTTGTTTCTAGATTCTAATTGCTCTGTTCCTAGAAAACAGATGAAACTGTTTTGGATATAGGCACAAACAGTTCTATATTTGACTGGCAGACTCAGAAATTATATTTACTAACCCTTAGAAATGTGTTCTTCATGGCCCTATTAATGTAGTTTGAAAAATATAGTCTCTTATCTCTAACATAATTGATTTTTTTTTTTTTTTTTTTTTTTTTTATCAGCTGCTCTCAGGAAAGCAGCTTAACCTGCATCTTTGCAGGGTCAGTGATTTCTGAACTTAGTGATTCAATAAAGATTATAGAGTAGGAATGTCTAATAGCAGTACTCACCTAAGATTTACCTTCTGACACTCTTAGTGGGAAAAAAAGATTAAACATTTGCATTAAAAAGATTTTACAGGTAGATCAATGTCAAATAACTTCATAAACTATTTCCTGATCCATTATTCATTCTGCAGCCTATATTTTCATGGTGGTTTAAACATGTAAAGTGAAATGTCATTGTCTGTTCTCCCTAGACTATATTATAGAAGTTATCTGAATGTACCAAAATAGTCAGTCAAGCTTTATGTGTAAAAATATAACAAATGTTATTAAGAAAAGCAAATATATTATAAGTAGATATATTTTCAAAATTCCAAGTAGGGCTGGTAAAAGCAGGTGATTGTTGTTTTTTGCTTTTGATGTTTCTTGTAAGAAATAAAGTGTTGACACTTCTATAATGAAAATGCTATTATGGCATATCTGTCAGTTTAATGGTACCCCAGAGCTGCATTGTTGGATTTCATTACGTATTACAGTAAATAACATTTACTGTGAAAAAGTGAAAAATTAATTTCAGTGGAGCAGTTATCTTCCACTTAGCAATCAGTATATTAAAGAAAAATTCTACAGGGAAGATAAGATTTATTTCATGTACTGGTATACAGCTAAATAATCCATGCATGAAAAAGGAAATGGAACCAAAAGTTAAAGATTTACTAAACTGTTTATAGCAATGGTATGATTAAAGCAATGTAGTGTTTGATATGGGAAGTTAGAGCTGTTTAGAGTAAAATGTCAGGACTAATTTAAGACAGCAAGCTACAAAATTTATAATTCTTTTCTGCATATTCTGGATATATTTGAACTTGGTAGCTCCACTGCACATGAACTACTTTTATACATGAAGACTTTTGCAATGTTTGGTATCTTATACATTTAGAATAAATCCATTTCGTATAGATCACCCTCACCAGTCATATTTAAAATAGACACATAAAATTAACATACACTGATAATCACCTCAACCTCACATTTTCAGTCAGTAAAGACTGCAACAAACAGGTGACCTTGAATGCACTACCACACATCATGCTATATTGCTTCAGGAGACAAGCTAAGGGACATGTTCAATTTAGTGATGACTCTTGTTTGACATCCAGTAAATCCTTACAGGTACATTCCTTTATTATCTTTGCTGCTACAATCTTTACAAATAAAAGTGTCTACTTTCATTCCTGTAGTTAATTGGAAACTTTCAGGTTTATTCTCTTCCCTTCAAGATGTTTTCCTGTAATCTCACCATATCTTCATGTCAGTGATGAGTGAGTGAATAGATCTTTCTCATTGTCCTTCCTGTTGGTACTGTTATTCTAAGGAAACTGTAATGAGAGGGTGGTTGTCAAGACTGTTGCTGAAGATGTCACTAGGGAAACTTATTACTATTGCTTCTGTTTTGGTTGGTGCTTTGCAGAGGAAGCAAATTGCCTTAAAACCTCGAGAGATAACCTTGGATTCATGTGGCAAGAATTTTCCATTGCTACTGCTAGGTCTATGTGTAAGTTTGCTTGCTGGAAGCTATTGCCTAAAAAGGGACTTGAACTGGAATGTATGAAGGATTTAGGACATCAAATCAAACTCAAACAGCTTGATTTGGTACTAGACAAGCAGGAGAAATACTTAGTATCAAGTCTTATATGATAATGTTCTCCTTGCATTTCCTTCTTTCCTGTTGGGAAGGATCAACAATCAGTGCACCCTTAAAAATGTTTTAAAAATACACGATCTTTGGCCCATTTATAGCACGGTTGAGCTGGATCACCAGTTCTACAGCACTAATAATTATCAACAAACACAAAGACAGAAAAAAAATGGAAGAAAAGCATAGCTGCATTAGTTCTTGGAGAAACTGGTGTTCACTTTTTTTTTTTTTTTTAAATTTTGACAAAGAAAACATCTGAGTATGTTAAAGAGAAAAAGGCGCTTTCCTTTACTGCAGCAGTTCCATTACTGCAGTACCCCAAGCCAGTGGGAAAATTCTCTTATGCCAGGTGATCAATGTGACTACTGGCAAGATGGTGAACTGTACGTTAGCAAGTTTTTATGGGATTTTAAAATAGTTGTTCTGTCCTATATGGAAGGAATAGAAAGCAAGAATACTCTTCTCTGTTTCTCCTATCAGAGTAAATGTTACATCCTCTTTTATTTCCTTCCAACTTCTGGAACACCGTAGAAAAATCAGGGTTATTTCTTGCACTATTTCTAAGCTTTAAGGAAATGGGTTCGCTGTATCTTTACTTCTCCTTCTCTTTCCCAGTCATTGTAGAATTTACTTGAGAGTATGATATACATAGAGTTGTATGATTAATTGATTTCATCATTCACTGGATGAAATGAAAGTAGTAAACTTGTATTTCTACCTGATTTGGAATAATTGAAAAATATTTTCCTTATTTTCTGTCCCACACTTTGCTCTGGGTTTAATAGACCAGTTTAATTCAAAAAAGAATGTCTAATTTAGTTTTCTATGTTTGTTTTTTAACTCTTAAAACCTACTATCTTATGTAGATTAAAAAGTTAATCATATCAAAGTAAAATTGTTTAAAAAAATTGAAATTTGGTTGAAATGAAAATTTTACTTTTGAGACTTTTGGCAAAATAGGTAGAAATTTGCATATTATTGTCAGTTGTAAAAAGTAATCTGGAAAATGTAGTTCATTTGTTGGCAGAAATTACATGGATTAATAATTTCTTTGGCAACTCTCACATGTCAAGTATTTTAACTAAGCCAGAAATAGAATTTTTAAAAAAATAATCCTCTGAACTCTATGCTATCTTGTAAGAGTATTATTTTTATTTCATAGATAATAGTAATAGATTGTTTACAACATATGAAAAATTATGAATGAAAAAGTATTTTTTATCTCAGGATCTGGGAATGTTGTGTGAATTTAGAATTATGCAGATTCACTAAGCTTTGCACTTTGAATACACAAACTTTGGTCCACATTAATAGTTCCTTATCCTGGACAATTGGTGTTTAGTGAGGTATATGAAGAGAACAAAGAAGGCTATACCATCTTCTCCTGTATGTACCTATGAAAAGTTCAGGTGGGTTCTGTTGCAGCTCTTCAATCAGTAACAGAAGCAATAATTTCTCAGATAATAAGCCCTTTAGTAAGAACAGGTTGCTCTGTCCATATTACTGCTGGACCTCTCTTTGAGATATAGAGGTGAATACATAGAGCATCTAGAACACATTCAGTTTCCTCTGTACCAGAGGATATCCCTGAGGATGTTGCTGGTGAAGCTGGACTTTCTGTAAAGGAAAGTGTCTTCTGAAAGTGCATATGTAAAGATGACAGTGAAAGAGGCAAAAGTTTTTGAGTAAGTTTACTGAGAGGCAGGAATCTTATAGGAAAGGCTAATTTTTCTTTCACACGAAGTCAGTTGAATGATAGCCTTTGTTTCAACTGTTCAAAATATCACACTACATCTTCTGCTACTAATGAGAAAATTGTCTAATTTTTTAAAACAATAATGCTACTTTCCACACTTTAACATTTTTGCTTTGCTAGTCTCATAAACATTTAACATTTATATTTTAGCAAATGTTGCTTATTATTTTACGCTTCTGAGAGGGGGGGGGGTTGGGGTTGGTGTGGGTGTGTGATGCAAAAACCACCAAAAATACTGAAAACAGAGAGATCTATTTGTGTTAGCGCATAATTTTCCTCTTCGTTCCCCCTTTTCAAGTCAATTATGAGACTGGGTTGATTGTAACAGTAGTACTTAAGTAAAGCACAGAAATTATGTTGTACAGAAGGTAAAAGAGTTTATGTTTTAGAAAACAGTGCCCTTGTGATATTAAAAAGGAAATTCTGCCTACATTTATTTCACTACAATAACTATGACATTCAAAATTCTTTCTAAAAAAAGAGGACGTTATCAACAAACCTTAACAGGAAGACATCCTCACTCTGTATGCTACATTCAAAATAGCAATGAGAGATTAATACATATTTTTCATTAGATAAAAGTTTCACAAAAGTCCATGGGACTTGCACCAAGATAAGAACTGCTGAATTCACCGGTCCTTACTATATCTCAATAGCATAGCGAGAGCATTATTTAGAACACATTCAGTAGATTTTTCCTAAGAGTCCTATGAAGATTTCCTTGGCTTAGTTCCCCAAAAACCTAACCACATATCAAATGCCAAGAATTTGTTGGCCCCCCTCCCAGTTATCAGTTTCAGACTTTTGGCTAACCTCCCTGACTAATACGAAGCTTAGACACTGTGCTTTCCCACATGTTCTCATCTGGAAGGCAGCCCACACAGATGATGGCAGACTGAGCAACTGAGCATGTTTGTAGGAAACTCTGAAATGTAGCGTAGCTGTCTCCAAGGATTCTCTGACAGGGAAGCATGCAGAGGAGTATTGCTTCCTTTGTTTAATATGTACTCTGCATCTTCCTTGTTTATCTAATTTTTGGACATGATAACAATGAATTTCGTGGAATTTTTTTAAGAGAATTTTGCTTGAAAGTCTCAGATTTTGATCTTCCGTCTTGTCCAAGAAATTATCCAGCACCCAGCCCAGTTAAGTAACTTGATTTATTAAAACAACTCTCTAATTCTCAAGAAGAATTACAGTATGTAAAGTTATCTTGCATCAGGCATATTTGCTACATAGAAAGAATGTTGTAGACTCCAAGATAGGCAACTATCATGCTGAGGAGTCAGGCCCCTTCACCAGAAAAGATGGCTTTGACACTACATTAGCTATAGGCTCTTTCAATGAATTATTCTGCATTACAAAATGCTCTATTGCCAAAGTAATACTTTCCAAGAATGCTTATTTCAGTGCTTTTCTTTAAGAACATTTTTTGAGAAAAAGAGAAATAGCAAACTATTCCATTACATTGTTTCATAAATGAAAGACTAGTTCTAATTTTTTGGGCTTCTAAAGACTCCATTTTAAACTTAAGCTATTTATGCACCATTTTCAAAATTATGAAATTGTTTAACTATAAATCTTTTTAAGAGCTTACATTGACATGGCTCATTTAAGCCTTATCCAAGATCTGATTTTTTGTTTGCAAACCGTTATTGGGAATTCAGCTTTTCATCACATCCTGGGAAAAACAGTGTCCTGCTTGGCTTCATTCAGAGTACTGTGATGACATTGAATGTCATCATACACAGCTCTTCTTGATGAGAGGATATGATATGTTTTTAATTTATAAATTAGGACTTCATTTTTGTTATTTCAATTCAATCTCCTTCACTCACAAGTTAAATACAATGTTCTCCAAGCCATTCCAGTCTAATTTAGGGTTTTAGGCACCTACTTATTTTTCATCATCTCTTCCAAGAGTGATCAAAGCCAGGCTAAACAACCTTTCAGGAATGGTGTCCCAGATCTCCACTTTGTTGGCTGCTGGTACTTATTTTCCCTCCCCCTTTTTTTCCCACTGAAAGAAAGTTGTCACACTGCATACAGAGCAACCTATGCCTTCACTATTTTAAGACCACATACACAACCTTGTATGGCAGCCAAAGTTACTTTAAACTCTAATTCCACCATCTTGAACCAGTTCCTGCATATTTTTTTCTTTTCCATACCTCCTTGTTAGTCACTCCTACATTTTTCTGGTTTTATTTTCTTTGAATGCATGCCCCAGTCCATTCTGACACCTTTCTTCTTCTAACAGTGTTACTGTTACAGAAATATTACACTTGAGGGTTCTGCACTTTGTAGAGATTCATGTGTATCCAGCTTTTTTTCATTCAAAAATTTTTGGGTTATAGAAGACGATTTAAGTTTTGCAGTGGTGTGCTTCTGTGCTGCTTCCATATTCTTTAAAAAAATAGTTTAGTATTTTCTCTAATTAAGAAACTGAGAAGCAAGACTTCTATTTTTTTAAAACTGAAATCCTAATCATCTAGAGCATTTTATTGACTCTTTAGTTCACTTGCAGACCTCAGAGGAGAAGCAAGAGATTAAAAACATATTTACATATGAAACTGATTCATTTTAAAATCAGCCAAAACTGATTTGAATCAGTAAAGCACATCATAATTCTAGCCAAGAAAATGCTCTTAATGTAAGTAGCAATAAATTTCCGTAGATTATAGCAGCTCTCAGTGAAGATGAGATATTCCAATGCAAATAATAAATAATCATAGTCTCAGTATATGGGAATATGTTTGTTTGGTGTTTTTTTTTTTTTTTCTCCTAGTCCTAGATATTCATTCAAACAAAAAGACAAACCTAGTGGACTCTGACCTTTTGTTTGCCACAGAATGTGATGGACACCACTGATACAAGTGAAATGAAGTATCAGAAAAGATCTATAAATGTAGGGAAATTCATATCCAGAGGCAAACTCCTTACTTAGTTATATTTTATTATATTGAGCCCAAAACCCAAATCACTAGTAAAATTTGGATCAAAATTTGTCCTTTACAAATCAAGAGATCCCACTGAGCTAATGCTGTTTATCACGGTAGTCCATGATGGGAAATGCCAATGACTTTCCTTAGATATCCAAGAAAGTTGTGGGAAATACAAATAAAATATGAATTTCCTAAACTGGTCTGTATTTGCATGACTGGGCGAAATCAAACTCTCCTTTTCCTGGAGTGAAATTTGTCAGGTAGTAAGATACTTTTCATTCATAGCAACATGAATTAGTGGCAAAGCTAAAGTTATTTCCCTAAAAAAGATTGTCTGGCATACTACTTTATTATAATTACTAAATATAATCCTACTTCTCTGAATTTTCCCATCTTCTTCTGTTGGCCCTTCTAGCTTATTAATTGTTTAACTATTTGGGAGAAATATATCCTTTCCCCAACCCAGAAGGTTATCTGCTTTTCCCAGCAGTGAGTATTTCTTATAGATCACAAGCTTATAGAATGATAGCATTCCCAAAATGTCTAGTAATAAATTTTAGCTGTGCCTCCTAAGAGAGACATGGATCTTTTTGAGGCTGAAAGCTGCAAAATCAGTTTGTGCTGTCAGAGTTTAACTTTTATTCCCCTATTGATTTTATTGTTGAGAGAAATTGTTGTATTGACAGCCTTTATTACTGAATATCCTACTTGTTCATGCATCAGCTTTGTATATCACCAGCAGTGATAAATTCCTGCAGCCTTACCCATGTAGCAGCCACTTCAGACTCCTCAAACATTTTATCTCTGACTGCTCTTTAATAATTTAGCTAGTTGCTGGTGGAAATTTACTAATGACATAATGCATGTGTTTCTGTACTTGCACCCTGTAGTCATTTACAGTTTTCTGGAGATATCACAAAACAATTACTCACCTACTAACTTATTTCATGTCTGTAGTGTTTTAGACTTATAACCTTATATCTGTCTGTGCTCAGTCTTTTCCAACCCATAACCTATAGCCACACTTTCTAGTGTAGGATGATCTTTGAATTCTGTTTCTTTACATCATGACACTGTTCCACAGAGCACTCAGCTAGCAGTACATTAGAGCACATAAATTAGTTTCTAGAATGGCATGTTGGGGCCATAGATGTCAGTTACAGTTCTTATTTGTTTAGGTAAGATTTCAAAAAGGCATAAAATTTTACAAGAGTATATTCAAATAAGTTTTTTGAGGAAAAAATCTCAGGTAATGCTAAGTAACCTCTTCATGCTGTCTCATATAGAAGCACATGATACAGGTCTTTTTACAGAATCTCAGTATGAAATACAAACCTATAACATAAGCAACACAGTAAAAATGAAATCTACTGTTCAAAATCAGCTGCAAGTTCTTAGTATTTTGATGACCTTGCCAAAAATCTTAACTTTTGTAGATGAAAATCATGGACATCATTTTCTACACTGGGAAACTGAACATGTCAATGAGTTTTTGCAGAAATAGGATATGGCTGAATGAATAAGCGTGGAATAACTACACAATATTCCTCAAAATGACAGAGGGAGCTATTGGTTTAAAATAGCAGGAGTAAGTATTAATAACTCAATGGCACAAATTACATTCCTTAGTTTTTTGTACATATACTTCAATAGTCACAATCCCATAAATAAATTCAGTCCTTACAATAATCTTGAACTGTAACTAGTTAAGATAACATTCACTTGAGATTTCCCCTAAGCTAGGAGAAATCCAAAGAAGTACAGCTTTTACCAAAAATGACTGACATGTGGCATTTTCTTCATGCCCATTCTGTCACGATCCTGACCACAGCCCCCTTCCTACAAGTTCAGCGGGCTATGTTAAGGTGTTCAGTGGGCTGAGTTAAGGCGCTCAGTGGGATAAGTGAAGGCATTTAGTCAAAGGTTACCTCCATCACTGATGAGAAGCCAGAAGCTTGGGCTGCCCTCATTCCTTGCAGGGCTGCTTCTTAGCAGAGGCTGTCCCTGCTGCCCCTGCCTGAGCCATGTTGCAGCTGCTCAGCAGCCGTGTCTGTGCCCAGGCTCATACCTCTTCAATCCTGACCCAACCTGGACCCATGGATGTAGCTTTCTGGCCAGGTCTCAGACCTACCTTGCCCCAGTAGATTTATCAGGCTGCCGCTGCACCGAGGCTGTCCCTGGCCACTGTCTCTGGGCTTGATCCTGACCCTGAGTTACTGTCTCAATGCCCTGGGTCCTCATCAAAGGAAGGACATTACGCTGCCTGCCTTGCGTTCACCCTTGGCTCCTGGTTCCTTCCGCACAATGAGCAGCCAGACCTTGCTCCTGCCTGACATCTACATTCAAAGTCTAGGCTAACATTTATCAAAACTATTTACATACAAAACATGCAATGAACTTCTCCGCATACTGGGAATTTAACAATGCTGTTAGAAAGGAGGTGCAATTGCAATTTCTTACGGGTAAGTAGAATTCACAAGAACAACTTGATTGATTCCTTCAAGCTGGTGAAAACAGTGACCAGGCATGATTTTCAATCTTTGGCCTAATTTCAGTAGACAACAGTAGGTTTCGAGCTGAAACAGCTAAAGTTCAGTAGCTCTTTTGTTACTATTGGTAGTTGGGGGAACAACAGGGAGCATGTTTTGTCTTTTTGCTTGACATCAGTCTGCTCCAAGAATTGGGTAATTATTTTCATTTTTTCATTCTGTTGTTGAATTACTTCTTAAACATGGACTATTATTGCTGATGTGTTTTGCCACGCGTTACTATAGTCCTTTGGAAATTGCTATGCTGTTCCTGTTACCACATAAGTTTCTGTAATTACATTCTGATTCAGTTCCTGTATTTTAACCCACCTTTGAAATTTTGTTTGAGAAGGGATTGCATGTTGAGGGGTAGAGGAAAAGGGGGCTTTTTTTTTCTGAGGCTTTTAGTGACTTATTTTACTGAGAATTTGGGAGTGCTGTCCCAAATACGTCTCAAGGAAGCATCACATTAAATGAAACAATCATATCAGCCTTAAATAAAGACTTGTACTATAAAAGATCCTCTCCCTGATCCTTTTTAGAGGCATGTATTTTGGAACAAAATAAGCATAGGGATGGGACTGAAACAGTATTATACTGTCGGAGCTGGAGATAACTTGGAACTGAAAAGAAGTAAATCATCTGTAAATCGACATCATGTTAGTGAAGCTGGTCAAAGAACAACTAAGACAAATTTAAATCATGTGAGGCACCTGAACTAGCTCTCTGGTATGCCTGTGTGGCTCTCCACAGTGCTTTGTAGCAATACTAGCTCACAGTCAACACTGCACTGTGCTTGGACCAACCAGTTACTTTTGTACACTTGATCAGGTCTTGGAAATAGAGTTTTCTGACAATGGTCACTTGGGCACTAGCCACTGGTTAAGGTAAGCTAAAATGGGTACAGGCTCAGGCAGGTAGAAGAATGTCCTGAGACACTGCACTGCAAGGTCAGTACAGAGCCTGTGGCCTTATACCAGACCTGATAGAAATCATGTATAATGGACTACAGTTTCAACTTGACCTAGCTGACTGTCCTTTTTTTGGCTGGGATAGAGTAAATTTTCTTCCTAGTAGCTGGTATAATGCTGTGCTAATCCAATGATTAGGATGAGAATAATGTTGATTACACACTGATAGTTTGGTTGTTGCTAGGCAATGTTTGCAATAAGTCAAGAACTTCTCATGCTTCTCATACTCATACACCAGCAAGGAGGCTGGGGGTGCACAAGAAGCTGGGAGGGGACACAGCCAGGCCAGGTGATCCAAATTAGCCACATGGATATTTCACACCATATGACATCATGCTCAGCATATAACTTGGGGGAAGCTGGCTAGGGGTTCAGACCGCAGCTGAGGAACTAGCTGGGCGTTGGTGGTATGCGGGTGGTGAGCACTTGTGCTGTGCATCGCTTGTTCTGTGTATTCTAGTATTATCATCATCATCATCATCATCACCATCCTTTTCTGTCATATTGAACCATCTTTCTCTCAACCCACAAGTTTTGCCTTTTGTTTTTCCAGTTGTCTCCCCCATCCCACTGGTGGGGAGGAGCAAGTGAATGGCTATGTGGTTGTTTTAGCTGCCTGATGGGTTAAACCACAACACTCATCATGAAATCTCAGAGGAAAAGAAAAAAACCAGCAGGTTATTGCCCATGTAGTGGTATCTCAAAAACAACTGTGTCTTAGAAATAATAATAATAATAATAATTACAAAAAGCTAGTAGAGACTATTGATTAGAATAATTGCACTATTTTCCTATGACAGTTGAAATGAAGGGTTCTTGACAGTTTTCCCCTATGACCCTGTTGAGAAGTGCAGACACTTTCTTGAGAAAAAAAAATATTGGCTTTAGATAGAAATCACAAATATGTGCATTTTGGCAGGACAGAAATGGAAAAGTAAAGCCATTGTTTGGTGACAGACGATTAAAAAACAGTAAACAAGGCTGGAAAAAAAATGTATGTAGATAGCTTCATTGCTGAGGTGAATAGAACTGAAGTTATAGATAAGAAAGTACTGAAAAATGTGTTGACTGGGGATTTGGTTTGGGTTTGTTCCCTCTCTCCCCTCCCTGCTCTCCCTTAATCATTTTGCATGCCATAATTCTGAAAGGTGTAAGTGAGATTCTGAAAATACAAATAATATTATTAGGTTTAAAAAGTCCTGGCTAACTCTGCTTTCATTTCAATGGCAGAACACTGTAGGTACGTTGTAGGGATCTGACAATAGTTTTATAACAGTGAGAAAGGAATTGCATGGGAATCCTGATTTATGATGAAAATTTGAGCAAATCCTTTATTTGTTGAGTATAAAGTGCTTTGAGACTAAGACCCTGAGGAATATTTGATTCCTGAGTTTTATGTAGTGAAGCAGATTTGAACTGTACTTAACAAGTAGAATTGCATTTGAATTGCTTTAGGAAAAAAAATCAGGTTTGATCTCTTTATTACTTGTAATTTAATGTGTTCAGAAGTGAAACAGTTTAAGAACATAATGTTCAACACAGAAGGCTGAGTCTTGCATTGTACAAGACATAGGATTTATACATTGTGGGAAAGCCAAGGGCAAGTGTGCTTTCTAAGATCTGATTTGCTGCAACATAGTACAGGCTTCTTTGTTGAAAATCTGAGTTTAGTCATAACACTACACTTACTTCTTTGTTGATGATTATGTAAGTAGAAAGCATCTGCAATACATAAGCATGACCTTCAAATACATTACAACTTCTTAGTGGATTTACACACATCTTCTACATTAAGGAAATGGAATAAAAATATTATAAATTTATATACCTGCTACCTAGATTACTGAGAATATATTATTATAAGTGAGAAGTGCCTGAATTCATTGATTCAACATTCAGCTTTTTTATTAATTAAATCGCTATAGGCAAAATGAATGAGGAGAAATACTGCATATCGTTAAACTGTTTCAGTTCTGGTTTCTTCATTTAGTGGAGTTATTTCACTTCTTACATTCTTTTTGCTGCAAGTTCAAACGCGAATATCTGTGATAACGTAGCCATGATAACACTGGTAATTGGATTATGCATTGAAAATACTCCTGAAGAATTACATTTGATACACAACTAGATTTAGTACAGAATGCTAATAGACGAGTGCCTGCAAGCCTCTAAAATCTAATACTATATTATCTGTTGACTAAAATGTATAATGGCTGGCAACAGGCTTTTATCTCCCTTTTGTTCCCTCCTCTGTTATTAAAAAAAAAAAAAAAAAAATTAAAAAAAATCTTTCATTTTTCTTTAGATCATTTCTTGGCTTCGTAAACCTTTATTAATAATGTCAGTCTCAAACAAACAACAAACCGGATTATCTGGACTCCGTATCTTGTAAGAAGCTAAGCTCCCATCTTCCAAATCAAACCAAGAAAATATCTCAAGACTTTTTCTTGTATGCTCCTGAACAGAGACCATTACCTAAAAACCAGTACAAAGCATCTGGTGTTTGAGGCTATTCATCTGGTGTACTGACTATTCAGTCTGCATCATAGCAAGTTCTGGCCTTGCTACATAAATGGCTTCAGTTACTTTTTATCAGCTTATTCCCAACAGAAGCCACCAAGAATATTATGAAAACAGTCCATTACATCTCCTGTATTAGGAGAACCATAAGGTTGAAAGCTAGCTCTTCCTTTAGGACAGAAGAAAACAAGGCAAATGAATGGAAGTTATGACATCCAATATTATATTATAAATATAATTTATATATCTTGTTGCTGCATAATCAGGATTCAGCATATAACCATATGAAGGCTTAATGTTGGAAGGGACCTCTGGAAGTCATCTAGACCAAACTTCCTGCTTAAGCAGATATCAGTAGGATATCTGATACCAAAGAATGCTAGAAATCAGCCAGAGACCAGTATGCCTAAGGTTATTGGATAAATAAGAATTTTTCCAGCCTTAACTATTGTTAAAATGGGTCTACTTCCGAAGGAAAGGTAAGGAAGACAGCCTTAAATTTTTAAAATGCAGATCTTTTTTTTTGGCTTTATGTATTGTTGCTGGAGCTGTAAAAAACCCCTATCGGTAATGTAGGAAGCTTAAAAATGAGATCCACCTATATGGTGTTTGACAACTGATTTATGCCACTCGTTATGTGGGGATTTGAAGAATTGTTTTAATACCACAGCCATTCTTTAACCAGGGACTGTTTATGATTTCTGAAATCAAATCAGAATGTATCATAATTACATCCTTTCCTGATAACTTACCTTCCTTTTCTTCTGAACAAGCCTATCATGATATTTGTCTAAACAAATGGGAAGTTAGAGCACACCTGATACATCTGTCCAGATTTCACTAGCATATTTCAGGACCACACTTTGTGAACTGAAGAGAATGGTAAGCAGACCATATTGCATTGGCTAGGATGAATAATGAGTGGATGATGAACAATGTATTCAGATGTATGAGGACAGTTTTTAATGACTATTACCCTTGCACAGTAAGCCTGGGATCGACTGATTTGGGTTGGAAGGGACCTCAAAGATCATCTAGTGCCACCCCCCCCCCCGCCATGGGCAGGGACACCCTCCACTAGACCAGGTTGCACATAGTGAAGAATTTTTTCCTAATATCTAATCTAAATCTACCATCCTTCATCTTAAGGCCATTACCCCTTGTCCTGTCACTACACTCCCTGATAAACAGTCCCTCTCCAGATTTCCTGTAGGCCCCCTTCGGATACTGGAAGGCCGCAATTAGATCTCCCTGGAGCCTTCTCTTCTCCAGGCTGAACAAGCCCAACTCTCCCAGCCTCTCTTCATAGGAGAGGTGCTCCAGCCCTCTGATCATCTTCATGGCTGTGGTGGGTTGACCCTGACTGGACACCAGGTGCCCACCAGAAGCACTCTATCACTCCCCCTCCTCAAATGAACAGGGGAGAGAAAATGTAACAAAAGGCTCGTGTGTCGAGATAAGGACAGGGAAAGATGGAGCACTCCAGGTGGGGACTCATAATAACAGAGTAGAGGGGTAGAGTCACCTCCCTCCACCTGCTGGTCATGCTTCTTTTGATGCAGTCCAGAACATGGTTGGCTTTCTGGGCTACAAGTGCACATTGCTGGTTCATGCTGAGCTTCTCATCCACCACCATGCCCAAGTCCTTCTCCTCAGCGCTGCTCTCAATCCATTCTCTGCCCAGCCTGTAGTTGTGCTCGGGATTATCCCAACCCATGTGCAGGACCTTGCACTTGGCCTTGTTAAACTAAACTTGGAGCCTTACCCTGACATTCACAAAGATTAGTCATTAGGATTATCTCATGTCGTGGTTCAGCCCCAGCCAGCAGCTGAGCACCAGGCTCACCTCCCCCCTCCCGCTCCCAGTGGGATGGGGAGGAGAATGGGAGGACAGAGGCAAACCCCGTGGATTGGGATAAGGGCAGGTTACTGGGACAGCAAAGGGGGAGGGAAACAACAACAGCAGTACTGATAACAGAATATACACAACTGGTGATACGCAATGCAGTTTCTCACCCAAGGACTGTACAACTCAGACCACGTGCTCAGACCCGTCCCGAAGACGGACCATCCCAGAGCCACACATCCTGGAGCTGCACTGCCTCTCCCTGACTAGCCCACCTTTTATGCTGAGCATGACGTTACATGGTATGGAATGCCCCTTTGGCTAGTTTGGATCACCTGACTTGGCTGTGTCCCATCCTAGATTCTGGTGAAAATTAACTCTGTCCTAGCTGAACCCAGGACATTTGAGCATATGTTTTCAGAAGCACAGTAGCTGAATTTCACACAAAATTTTAAGCATGACCCATATGAAAGCCCAGAAAATCCAAACACATTATTTGTTTGAAGCCAAATAAACCAAAATGAATAAATTAAGAGTTTATAACTTCTAAAGCCTAAAGCATTTTTTCTTCAGATCCCAAAGCCTAGTAAATATCTTTTTTGCCGCTGTTGGTTGACAGAAAGCTTTACATCAACCTGACAGTACAGTGTTTCAGGACCTGGCTGGACTTGCCTTGACCCAGGCTGATTTTATCTTGCTTTAACAAATGTCTAGAGGCCAAGTGATGATTGCCAAACATGTTGGCGCTGCAGCTCTGTGAGTTCCATCAGGTCAAGGCCTGATGCTTTAAATCACCATCATAACTTGAATTTCTGAAATTTTTGTATATTTGATGTGCTATATCTTCACTCAGGTCATAAAATATCAAAAATATCTAAAGCATCCAGCTTAAACTTATCTAATCAAATTTGAAATAACTTTATCTGTTAAAGTATTTGGATATGAGCATCAACTGACTGCTTTTTGAGACTAAACGGAATCATTGTTAAGTAGAAAAAAGATGTCACAAGGAGTCAGCAGGGATATTTACTGAGATGATTATTTTATCATCTTATTTGGCTTACAACTACTGCATCCTTCTCTGTCAATGTCTGGCTGCCTTCTTAAGTCAAAACTTTTAAATAACAGTATTCCCATGTGGTAATATATAACCTGGGTTTTTTTATCTCATTACTCCTTAATTTATATTTCTTCCTGCTTGGAATATACATATCCCTTAAAAGAATCACTTACTCATATATCCTTTGCTACACGTATATGTGGACATAGAAGAAAAAATAATATATCTGTATGTGTTGTATGTGGTAGCAGAAAAAAGTAGAAAACATTGTGATCCTCTTTCCAATAATCCACCTGGATTGCATAGGAAATTTGGAGGGCTGGCGGATCATTCCATTTTCAAGTCAAAGAAAACCCCTATCTTTAGGGGTAGAAAACCCCTATCTTTAAACAGAGGAAAAATCTGCTTTCAAAATTTAAAATGAAATTGAAGTTTGGTAGTACCTCAGTCTCCTTTGTTAGGCTGTGGTTGCTAAGGTTTACGGGGTAATGGCTTCTAGTAAGATCTATGAAACCTTACTAAACCCAAGGCTTTTCTGGCAATCGGGTTCTGTGAACTGGAATCCCTGCAGTTCCTTGTTTGAATTGTCTCCATTCAAAACTTGACCAGAGAAACAACATGCAATCCAATCTAAGATGTCTCTGCTTTGAGTGGAGAACTGGACTAGAAGGATCACTCCCAGGTTCCCTTCGAATCTAAATTATTTATGATTCTATGGCTCTGTGATAGAAAAACATTTACAGTGACAGTCAGTTTTGTCTGAGAATTCCTTGCCAGCTATCCTTGCCTCATGCCATGTTACTGCATACCAACATATCAGAAGACAATTTGTTCAGACAGTTCCTCCAGGTCCATTATTATTTCTTATTTTCTACCTCTGTAATGCACTTGCATGTATTTTTCTTTTATGTAATGAACATCATCTTAAAAAAAAGCGCTCTCGCATTAGTACATAAGTATGACCTAAGTAGGGATTTGGCAGTATGTTGAAACTCTATACAAAGTTATATTTCTTTTTCTTTTTTTTTTTTTTCCCTTCCCCCTCCTCCCCCCCCCCCCCCCCATCATTTGAAAGGATCTGTGATCTCTGTAGCTATCTTACCTACTGTATACTTCACAGACTTTGTTGTTTATAAAATCTGAAACTGGCCCTAGGGTTACAGGTTAGGATTGCTAGAGAAATTGTTGGATTTTCATTTTCTTACCCTTGGATGTAATTGTAACCAATTTGGTCACCATTATGATTGTAATAATAAGGGTCTGTAGCACCAAAATGAAGTAAAATTGTGTTTTATTTTAATAGCTGCCCAAGCAGTTTCAAGTTGGTGCAGTGATTTTCCTGCCATATGCATTAAATTTTACATGTCTCCATATTAAAAATTAGGACAATTTCTTTAAGAAATTACTCTGTACCCAACTGCAGCATACATGAATGATGATTATTCATTTAGCCATGAGGTTTAAGGATGGAACTGTTTGCCAGCGATGGAAGACAGAGCTTTCATTCTGGAAATAGAATCAAGCCAGCCTTAAAATGCAAGACCTCTGAAGATTAAGTTGTCTAGCTTAATAAGAGAAAAGATTGAGGGATGAATTCTACATGAATATATATGTATATGCACACAACTATAATAGAAAGGAGAGGACAGCTGTTTAACTTTGAAGAAAAAATAGTGACATAAATCCAGTTATTGAGAGCCAACTTTTAGACAAGTATAATATTAGAATTATAAATAAATGTTCTTGTTGTGAGATATTTAAATATTGTCAGAGTGGTGCGACTTGCAATCATTTGATAACTCAACTATTTCAGAAGTATACTTCACTCCAGAAAAATTTATAACCTCTGTGCATGGTTTTAATGGATATAGGACTGCTTTGGTTCATTTGAACCTTGAAATCTTTTAATCTCTGATTTCCCATTTTCATCATCATCTTTCAAGACTACTGGGGAAAACAAAATTTAATGCATTGACATTTTAATGTTCTTTGTACTTGCATCTATACATTAAACTAGTAACAAAATCAAATTTCATGCTTCAGAGCTTTAGCCAGTCATCAGCAAAGTGAAGAAGCACACTGTCTTGATGAGCGATTGGTTAGATATATTTTTTCTACTCTTCGTCTGAAGAATCAGAGGCTAGCTGCAACTATAGACTGGAAGAAAAGATAGATACAAAGACATTTACAGTTTGTCTGCTGACATGTTCAAGGTCATGCTGATCACCAGATTTTTATTCAAGCAGGAAATTTTCCCTGCTCAGTATGATAGGGAGTGTGGGAGATTTTTGCCAACTTCTTAATTGTCTCTACAGCAAAATGAGTAGATGGAGCTTCTGAAATGTCATAATGTAAAAATTATTTTTCCGCTTCTAAATTTTATGGTCAGGATAAATCACTTCTTGACAAGAAGTGTCAAAACCGATCTCAGCTTTGTTTGGGTTATCTGGGTATATTTCAGATAATAAAATCTTACCACTATTAAAAACCTGGAGTAGAGGAACACATGTGGTACTCCCTTGATGCCATGACCTACTCAGGGAGAAATGTATACAAGTGTTTGTTTCTACAAACTATGGGCTGTAGAAAAGGGAAGTTATCAACCCTTGCAGCACTCAGATCAAAAGGCTGGCAGCTGTCGTGGTTAACCTTGGAGACTGTCCAGATCCACACCCAGCCACCCTCTCACTCTCCCTACTTAACAGGACAGGGGGAGAAAATAAGATGGAAAATCTTGTCATCTGTTAATGTCTCTACACTGTTTATGGGGACAGAACTATACCAGACTGGAAAAGAACCTGGTTAAAATTAGGTAAAAGAAATAACTCAGCAAAGCCTTGACTATTGATTATCCATTTAGGATAACAAGAAACAATGTGGAAAATCTGTACCTTCTTAAAGAACACTGTAAAATGAGGTTAAATAAATTAGTTTATAGCTCTAGTTAAATAAGAACATGATGAACTTCAAGGAAATCTAAGCACTTCACTTTTCCTAATGTTCCCTATTTACATCTTTTTCTTAGGGAACAAGGTAACCGTCATATTTTCTTTTCCTAAAAATGAGATGTTTCTGTGGTGAGTTAACCTTTGCTGACTTCCAGATGCCCACCAAGCCACTCTGTCACTCACCCTCCCCAAATAATATTCCCAGAAACAATAGGGGAAAAAATAACATTGAAAAGTTATGGGTTGAGATAAAGCCAGGTAGATCACTCACCAATTACCATCAACAGGCAAAACAGACTCAACTTGGAGAAAATTAGTTTAATTTATTGCCAAATAAAAATAAAGTAGGACAGTGAGAAACAAAGAGAAAACTAAAACCACTTTCCTACCACTCACACCTTCTTCCCAGTCTTAAATTCACTTCTGACTCTTCTACCACTTTCCATCCCGAGCGGTGCGAGGGGATGGCAAATGGGGCTTATGGTCAGTTCATAACACTTCATCTATGCCTCTCCTTCCTTCCCATACTTTTCCCCTGCTCCAGCATGGAACCCTTCCCATGACACACAGTCATGAACTGCTCCAGTGTGGGTCCTTTCCATGGCTACAGTCCTTCCAGAACTTCTCCAATGTGCGTTCTTTCCATGGAGTGCAACCCTTCAGGAACACACTGCTACAGCGTGAGTTCCCCATGGGCTGCAGGTCCTGCCAGAAAATCTGCTCCCACGGGGGTTCCTCTCCACAGGCTTCTGTGTGGGCTCTCCACTCTGCAGCTTCCTCTAGGGCACATCTTCCTGCTGTGATGTGGGGTCCTCCATGGCCTCCAGTGTGGATTTCTGCTCCAATGTGGTCCTCCATGGGCTGCAGGGGGACAACCTGCTTTACCATGTTCTTCTTCATGGGCTGTAACTGGAACACCTCCTCCTCCTCCTTCTCCACTGACCTTGGTGTCTGTAGGGCTGTTTCTCTCACATTTTTCTCACTCCTCTCACAGCTGCTTCACAGTATATTTTGCCCTTTTTAAAATATGTTATCCCAGAAGCACCATCATCTTGGCTGATGGGCTCAGCAGTGGGTCCATTCTGGAGCTGACTGAAACTGGCTCTGTCTCATGTGGTAGAAGACTCTGTTCTCACAGAAACTATGCCTGCAGCTCCCTTCCTCCCCCCAATCCAATACAGTTCTCCATACAGAAAAAAATACTGGCTTATGGAATGAAGAATTTCTTCATTGCAAAGGATTTACCAGATTTCCATTACAATTTTTAATTCATCTTCCATCTACTCAAAAAAACCCCACAACAAACCCAAAAAAACCCAACAAAGTAAAACAATCACACTGAACACAAATTAGAATTAGATGGATTATACCCAAAGTAAAGTTACTCTCTAAAGGTGGAAAGGAATTAAATGGATTATGCATTATAAAATATGCAATATAAAATAAATCAGGGAGAGAAATGTTTATAATTATGACTATTTTTGCATTCTTATGAAAAAGTGTTGAAAAACATGATCAACATCTCTATAAAATCATAGTTGATTATGATTTCAAACAGTAAATAAACTTAAAATTCGAGAATGGGCAGAAAAGTAGGAAGCTGTGCTCGGAAATCAGCTTTTACAATTCCACAAAGTACTTCAGAAGATGCCTTTGCTTTTATTTTTACATAAGAAAACAGTTTTTTTCTGGCATAAAACAGAATGTGGGAATCTCAGTCACTTCAAGTTCTGAAGACAGGATCAATATATTTATTAACATCTTGCCATCTCTGAGGATGTGTGAGAGATTTACTGGCTGAAATCTCATCTTTTTGTCAAGTTTCTCCAAATCTCAAGCATGGCATCTCTTGTGGGTTGAATACTTGTGATCTTATCTAAAAACTATTGAACTTGATGAGAACCTTCTTGTTGGATCAAGAAAACTTGGAAAATTTGTTTTGAGAGGTCAGTAAAATAGGCAGTAGGCTACAGTTCTTCCATCTTTTGGGGCAGCAGGAGACTTATAATCTCATTCTCCGCATTTACAGTTACATAAGCTTTTCTAATTGTAAATGTGGATAAATTGTTAAAACAGGCAATCTGTATAAAGTAGGGTCATATCCCACATGTGTAAATGAAGCGAAACAGAAAAGGGAATTTATTTTTTTTAAAGGGAAGTCATCAACATCACATATAGCCACCTTTTCTTCCAAAGAAATCAGCAAAGACTTACTGAACTCTGTTATTGCCAATATTTACAGAAGCTGAAAGAATATCATGTAATTTTTACAAATAATTTTACTATTAATTTAATTTAATTTATACTACTAAGAAGAACATGGGAAGTATTTTCCCATCTTCAGAAATCATGAATATCATGTAAAAATTCCTTAGGCATGATCACTGATGTATTGTTTCTGTGATGGCTGAGGCAGGATTTCAGATTATCTCTTGCGATTTTAATAAGTAATTTTCAAACAAGCTATAATATCAGTGTCCCATGTGACATCTAGCATACCTGAATTCTTCTTGCCTATATTCTTTTGACCTGAACAAGGACTTTTGTGCCAGCATCTTGTCATTTTTTTCCAGTTCTATCAACAAATCTAATAAGAGATATTACTTCTCCTCACAAGCCTTCGTTTAGTGTCTAGCTTGTGTCTTTGTGCATCAGCATAGTAACTCTGAATTTAATACATTGAAATTCATTGTGGCCAGAAGCGTATATGTAAATGTCAATGCTGAAGCTTAACCTTTTTCTAATATTGCCAACTATATATTGGCATCTGACTTTCTCGGCCCATTTTCTGAGAAAATGTAAATGTTTTAGCCCTCCTGGCATTGAATTTCAGCATACATAATAGAAGAGAGAGACAATAATGCACAGTGCTCCTGTAGTGGCTAACAGAAGTAGCAGACAGCCCAAAGCTTCATGCTTATCTGCTGCTTTCATTCAGAAGCCAAAGTGATGTTTCCTTCTGTGCCCAATTGATAACAAGTGCAAAATACAGGCAAAAATAACTTTGGGCCAACTGCATCCCTATCAGAATAGAGAAAAACAAATTGCTGGGCTGATTGGCAAGAAAGTGGTGAAAGTGTTCATAGGCTTGCTGAGACTGAAATGTGTAGAATTGGGGGCTAAGGGAAAGGGAAACTGAGTTCTGAGAAACAAGAAAATGAGAGAAGTCAAGAAAGGGCATAGGAAAAGATGAAGTACATTGAAAGAAAATATTAGAATTTAAGAATAAAAAGAGATTCTGAGAGAAAGGGATTACTTGCCTTACTGAAAGGGAAAATGTACACCTACAGCCATATAAGTGTGGAAGTAAAATCTTATGATGGTGCTGCTGCAGAAGTTTGTTTTCCAATTTCAAGTTAGGAGTAACTAAAGAGAAGAGATTTCTACCCCTTAGCCTCTGATGATGATTCAGTATTTAGTTAATTGTCACATGTCTCCTGTGCTCCTCTGCCTTGGGGAATTGCAGGCTAGAGCTGTGTGGAAATTTACCATTAGAATAATTTCCCATAAGAAAATATCGGTTAGTTGCAAAATGCAACTTGTGAGGGCACATACAGCAAAGACAGTGTGTGGTTGAAGCACTTCAGGGAGATTTCATTCTCTCTTCCACTTTCCACCTATTTGTCTTTCCAGTCTAAATGTATCAGGAAGACATACTTAGATTTGCCTGTTCTTTTCTTTTGGAAAGATTGTTGGGTTTCTGAGACAGTCTTGAGACACTTTTGGAATGCTCCTTGTTGAAAAAAATGTTTTGAAACTCAAAAACATGACAACAGTTGGAAAAAAGTTCTAGTTCATTTCTGTTCTAGATATCTCTCCATGGTCAAATCTTTAGGCTTCTTGAATTAAATTATCTGTCCTTAAGGAGGTTTATGTGTATGAATAACTTCCACTAAAGCTTGTACTGAAGGAAAGAGTAGGAAAAGGCTTATGAGAGAGCAAATTTACTAATTGTGTCAGGCTGCAACTGCAGAGTGTTCATGGAATAATGTAGACTTTGCATTCCATGGAATTATATTAACTTCCTCTGTCTAAGATGAGGAATTTCATTCTTTATGTTAGAATTAAAACACAGCAGAAGGAACTTTGAGCTGTTAGGAAATTACATCATATTAATTTTATAGGATTATTTTAGTTCTTTATAATGAATGAGTTCTTTGACCAGCTAAAGGACAGAAGTGTATTGAAAGTTTTTAGTGTTTAGATCACCATTATTTTTCTGAAGAAATAAAGACGTGCCATTCATGTTCAAGAAAATAGTATTAATACATAAAACAACATCAGTGCATCACATAGTTTAGTTCTCCTAGATGATTACACTGTAAATGAAAGGTCACAAATTTGACAGATGGTAGTGCCTTTCCAACCAATGTTTGTACACAGCGTTAAGGAACTAACTATATACTATTAATCATTCTTCTTGTCTGGTCTTATTGTAACCAATCATTGATTCCTAAGTTGTATACTCTGTACAGCAAGGAGTGTTGATGGTTAAGGATCTGAAACTTTTACAAGCCAGCTGTAATTTTGTGAATATTGCTGTCCTGTCCACAGTGCTAGCATAGCATACAAGCTCACTGTAAAGTTGTTTTAAGGCAGTGAGTTCATGAAAAATTATGCCCTCAGTAGAAATCCATTCATTGTGTTGTAATACAGCTGAGAGTGATAATATGATGATGATTTCTCTTCATGTTTGTTTGGTGTTCTTTTAGTTTGAACAATAGATGTATCGTGGTCAGGCAGAAATAATAAAATTACTGAATATTTTAATGTTACAGATATAATGAATGGCAATTTTTTCACAATAGGGTTTTCCATATATGCATATCTTCAAATATGTCTCTGTCCTTTCTGATATAAAGTGGTATGGAAGCTATGAATCTCAGTTTATATAATTGGAACAGATATTTAAGAAAAACAGAGTTTTATATTTCATGATTAATGTTATTAACTTTTATTGGGATGCTTGAGAACATAAATGGTTTTCACAGCTCTCACTTCATCCACCAAATGTATTGTTATATCAGAAAACAACCAGCTTGGTCAAGTACAGTTTTCACTTGGTAAATCTGTGTTGGAATAGAACAGAACAGAACAGAACAGAACAGAATAGAATAGAATATTTCAGTTGGAAGGAACCTACAATGATCATCTGACCCAACTGCCTGACCAATTCAGGGCTAACTAAAAGTTAACACAAGTTGTAAAGCGCATTGTCCAAATACCTCTTAAACACTGACAGGCTTGGGGCATCGACCACCTCGCTAGGAAGCCTGTTCCAGTTTTTGAACACCCTCTCGGTAAAGAAATGCTTCCTAATGTCCAGTCTGAACCTCCTCTGGCACAGCATTTGAACCATTCCCACGCAACCTATCACTGCACCCCAGGGAGAAGAGCTCAGCACCTCCCTCTCCGCTTCCCCAGTTCTCAGGAAGCTGCAGAGAGCCATGAGGTCACCCTTCAGCCTCCTTTTCTCCAAACTAGGCAAAAGTCCTTACCCCTTCTCACAGGACATGCCTTCCAACCCTCTCACCAGCTTTGTTGCCCTCCTCCAGACACATTCAAGGACTTTCACATCCTTCTTAAGTGGTGGGGCCCAGCACTGCACACAGTACTCCAGGTGAGGCCCCACCAATGCTGAATACAGCAGGATAAAACCCTCTTTTGACCGGCTGGTGATGCTGTGTTTGATGCCCCCCCAGGATGGGGTTTGCCCTCTCGGCTGCCAGGGCACACTGCTGGCTCATGTTGAGCCTCCTGTCAACCAGCACCCCCAGATCCCTTTCTCCTGGGCTGCTCTCCAGCCACTCCTCTCCCAATTTAGACTTGTGCCTGGCATTACTCCATCCCAGGTGCAGAATCCAGCATCTGGTCTTGTTAAATTTCATCCCATTTATCATTGCCCAATGCTCCAATCTATCGAGATCCTTCTGCAAGGTCCCTCAGAGAGTCAGTAGCACCTCCCAGTTTGGTATCATCAGCAAACTTGCTAATGGTGCGTTTAACTCCTGCATCCAGACCATTAATGAATATATTGAACAGAATTGGCCCTAGAATTGAGCCCTGAGGAACACCACTGGTGACCAGTTGCCAGCCAAATGTAGCCCCATTCACTACAGCCCTTTGAGCCCTGAGCTTCAGCCAGTTCTTCACCTGGTGCATCATGAACCTGCTCATCCCACAGTTGGACAACTTGTCCAGAAAGTTACTGTGAGGGACAATGTCAAAAGCCTGACTAGAATTGAGAAAAACTACATCCACCACCTTCCCTTTATCCACTAGGCAGGTGACCTTATCATATAATGATATCAAACTAGCTAATCAGGACTTTCCTTTTGTGAACCCATGTGGACTGTTCCTGATGATAGCGTTATTCTTTAAATGCCTTTCGGTAGTGCCCAGTATGATCTTTTCCATAATTCTTCCAGGAACTGAGGTTAGACTAATAGGTCTGTAGTTCTCTGGGTCTTCCCTCACACCCTTCTTGGAAATCGGAATAACATTGGCTAGCTTCCACTGAGCAGGGACATCTTCAGACTCCCAAGACCTCCTGCCATAACTGCAAGCTCCTTCAGTACTCTGGGATGAACCCCATCAGGCGCCATGGACTTGTGAACATGCAGCTGATACAGCTGGTCCCTTACAAACTCAGTGTCTGCATATGGAAAGTCACTGTTCCCACACTTGTGGTCCTCCAGCTCAGGGGACTGGGCAGTCCAAGGTCTGTCAGTGTTATTAAAGACTGAGGCTCTGCTTGTTCTTCATCCCTATTAGTCAGGTGACCATATTCAACAAGTATTGGTTTAATGTTTTCTTTAAACCTCCTCTTGCTATTTATGTACATAAAAAAGCCCTTCTTGTTGTCTGATACAACACCATCCAGTTTCAACTCTAACTGATCTTTGGCCTTTTGTGTCTTCTGCCTGCATAGATGAACCACCGCTCTGTAATCTTCCTGCATAGCCTGACCTTGCTTCCAAAGATCATACAATTTCTTTTCCTCCTGTGCTCCATGAGGAGCTCGCTGTTCAGCCAAGCTGGTCTTCTGTCCTGCTTGCTTGACTTATGACACAGTGGAATTGCCTGCTCCTGTGCTTCTAAAAGGTGGTTCTTAAAGACTGACGAGCACTTGTGGACTCCTTAGCCCTCAAAAGCAAATTCCCTGGGTACTCTGACAAATAGCTACCTGAATAGCTTACAGTTTGCTCTCCTAAGTTCAGGGTAGCAACTCTGCTGTCCTTTCTTCTCATTACGCTGACAATTTTACTCAATCACTTCACGATCACTGTGGCCAAGACAGCCACCTACCATAACATCTCCCATGAGTCCTTCTTTATTCACAAGTAGCAAGTCTAGGAGGATTATCTTTCCCAGAGGGCTCACTGAGTACTTGTGACAAGAAGTTATCTCCTACGAACTTCAAGAATTTCCAAGACCTGCTCATCGCAGCAGTATGATATTCCCAGTTGATGTCTGGGAAGTTGAAATCTCCCATAAGGACAAGGGTTACTGACCCAGAAATTTGTCCTAATTACCTATAGAATAATTCATCAGTGTTTACATCCTGCCAGGGCAATTGGTAGTAGACACCCACTACAACATCTCCTTTGTTTTCCATCCCCCTAATCCTGATCCAGAGGGTCTCCACCACATCATCACTAACTATAAGGGCTGTACAATCAAACGTCTCCCTTATATATAGCACGACATCTCCACCTCAGCTGCCCTGCCTATCCTTCCTGAAAAGCCTGTAACCCTCCATCCCAGCAGTCCAGTTGTGGGACTCATTCCACCAAGTCATGCTAATACGAATGATATCATAGTTTTGTGTACTAACCAATGCTTCCAGTTCATCCTTTTGGTTTCTTATACTGCGTGCGTTGTTGTACAAGCATTTCAGACATGCTCCTGAGCCCTCTGTGCTCCTGGGAGCAGTGTAAATGTTCCCACTAGATTTGCCACCCTCAGGCGATGCCATGCCAACCCTGAAACACTTCTGTGTCCTACTGCTAGATGTTCTGATTTTACTTTCTTCAGTGCCAATATTTAGAAATGCGTATCTTGTATGAAAAAATATTTACTTAAATTTAACAGTTACGAATGAATATAACAGTAAATATTATAAGAAATTTTTATAGCAGAATAAAGTATTATTTATACACATTTTGTATCACACACTTAAGGAGAAATTCAGACAGTGTAATAATTTGTGCTTCCATCATTTGTATGAGTGTTCTGATGAACCCTTAATGTGACACGCAAAGGTAGTGTAATGAATAGCTAATTGTACTTGGAAGACTGACGAAAAAAAGTAACTGACACAATATTTTGTTCCAGGTGGGAGTAAAAAACAACTGCTTTCCTGGCCTTTTACAACCTAGTTAAGAATTTGACTGACAAAATGTTGGCACCAGCTGTGGAAGAGCTGATCAGCCTCAACTCCAAGTAAGTTAAGTCTTATGCATTCAAAAGTTCATTTTAGACTAAATTTACAAAGCCTGCTGATTTCTAACAACAAACATAAATTAAAAAAGCAGTTTGTAAGACACTGTAGAGCACTTTGGTTTCCCATGTTGTGGAATTCAACTTCTCATTTAAACACATCTTGAAATCAGTATGTAACTTCATCTCTTCGTAATGTTATTTTGCAAATTTAATAAGAACACATTTTGATTCCTCTTCCTTTCTAGACAATTGAAAGCACTCATTTGAAGTAATGACAAATTATTATAAAACATAAATATGGAACATGAACATATATGCATATATTCAATGAGCAAGAAAATCTAGATAAATAGTGATCTGTTTGATACAGAAGACAAACTGGTGGGAAAAAAAAAGTAAGGAACATTATTTGGGTGCTAATTAAATGGACCTTCTTTCCTATTGCATTTCTCATGGAAGAAAACATGAGAGACAATTGTGGATGAAGGACAGAGTTAGAAGCCTTTGTTGTCCAAAGATGGTCTCCGAGTGAGTCCTACAAATTATCCTTCACATGTTAGGAGCTAAGATGACGGCAGTACTAAAGCCATGAAGTACAGGAATTGTACACACACATTAAAAAAAAAAATCTGCAGAGAACGTCTTAATGGAAAGTTAAGTTAAAGGCACCAGCTGTATTAAAGCACACCTCTCATCCTTGTAGTCTTAGCTTTTTTTATTATTCATGAACTCTGATATCTCAGTTCAACTTAGAATATTTTATTTTCCCTGGTATTCTTTCCTGGTAAATGTTAAAAAATTCTACTTTTCTATAGCTAGTAGGAGCTCAGGGAGAAGATAAAGGCAGGAAGGTTTTTAGTTTGTCAGATGTGGTTTTCACTCACAGTATAACACCGTATAATTTCTCAGTGAAAGTCTGTTTTCCTCTTTGAACAACTGCTAACCTGGTGGATACTAGCCTGGGAAAAAGAGAAAAGGGACAGGGAGAAAGAGAAGAAGAAAGAAGTGGTGAGGGTAGAGTATCAATAAATGATGCAACAGGAGTAGGGAAGTGATTGTGCCCCTGTACTCGGCTCTGGTGAGGCCGCACCTCAAATACCGTGTTCAGTTTTGGGCCCCTCACTACAAGAAGGACACTGAGGTGCTGGAGCATGTCCAGAGAGGGGCAACGAAGCTGGTAAAGGGTCTAGAGCACAAGTCTTATGAGGAGCGGCTGAGGGAACTGGGGTTGTTCAGCCTGGAGAAAAGGAGGCTGAGGGGAGACCTTATGGCTTTCTACAACTACCTGAAAGGAGGCTGTAGCCAGGTGGGTGTTGGTCTCTTCTCCCAAGTAACTAGCAAAAGGACAACAGAAAATGGTCTCAAGTTGCATCAGGGGATGTTTAGATTAGATATTAGGAAAAATTTCTTCACTGAAAGAGTGGTAAGGCATTGGAACAGGCTGCCCAGAGAGGTGGTGGAGTCACCATCCCTGGAGGTGTTCAAAAAACGCGTAGAAGTGGCACTTCAGGACATGGTTTAGTAGACATGGTGGTGTTGGATCGATGATTGGACTTGATCTTAGAGGTCTTTTCCAATCTTAAGATTCTATGATTCTATGATGTTAAAGTATCAGAGAAACAGGCAAGGTATGAGATTGTAAAAAAAAAAATTAAATCTCTGAAAACATTCTAGTGTCACTACGAAATAAACTCTTAGCTCACATTATCACAATACTTGACAGTTTGGAAGTTGCTCGAATGTTTGGTTTTAGAGCTATTTGCATAGATACACTGTAATAGAGGCTCCAAATTCCTCCCAGCAGCTGTTTTAATCTGTGATCACTAATTGCTTTAGAGCAAAGTGCTTTGACTTTGTCCACTGCTAGGCAAACCAAGTTAGGCTATGACTCATACAGTATTTACTGCATAAAATAAAAGAACTAGGACTCTTCACAGGTTCTCAAATGCACTGAATGAAATGTGTTGATCTTCTTTTTAGATCAGACATAGAGGAGAAAGAAAATGTAGCATATTCTTGATTCAAACTGAGAATAATGTTTATGTGAACAGTTATTTTTCTTTTAAAACTTTCAGTAGCAATTTTACTCTCTGAGTTTTGATGTGTGACTCAAAATTTTCTGGAAGAGTGAGAATATTCCTTCAGCAATTTGGTGGTTGATAACTGCATTTAGGAAACCCTTCTATTAATTACAGGCAGCTTATTTTCTCCAAATCTCTATTACTTTTTGAAAGCAAAAAAGCCTGCAGCCTAAAGAGTGCTTACCGATAAAGATGAAGCCCAGCAATGCTTTAAATGAAAAAAAAAAAACAAAACCAACCCTAAGACTTTGAGAAAGGGAGTTCTTTGTTATTATCCAATTGCTGGTGAGAGGATGCAATGATAAACAAGATCTCATCTGCTTTAGACAGTCTGCTGCATTTTAGATAAAACATGAGTAACTGTAAAGTTTGGGTGCAATAAAGAGAACATACCTTCAGCCTTACTAAATCTTAATTCTGATATGACTTTCTATGGCATCCAAGGAAAAACTAGAGGGGGAAAAGGTCTTTGAGTTATCTTCTAACAGTAGTGTTCCCTTTGTGGCAAGACCTCTGTTGAAAGCTCCTTTTGCCATCTCTCCTTATGTTTAATTCCGGCCTTTTGATAAGCAACCTGTAGCAGGCTGAAACAACTGAAAGAAAAGGATAAAAAACATTAGGTTTCTTGGGATGAACTGACAGGAAACAGCATCCTAAAACACAGATGACAGTGAGATCCTATACCAAAGAATCATACTTGTACACAATATGCGGTAGAGCTGCCTTGATTTCTGCATGAAGTCTAGAACAGCTTCTAAGTGTTAACAATAGTTTCCAAATTTTTATTTTTTTATATTTTTGCCAACAGCCAATCATGAATGGGATACATACCTAGAGAGGGAAAATATCAGGCAGCAAATCTCAAGCTAGAAAATAATTAGCTTGTTAGCTCTACTGAGTCTAAAGAGGATGACTGTGATTATTGCCTAGGTGTCCTGGAGACTGGTCGACTTGCTTAATATACATAGATTTTCCAGTTGCCGATTTATTGGGTTTTGTTAACATTTTGCAGTTGCTTGTGAATAGAGTAGGGGGGTTTATATTAAAATTAAACTACTAGAGACAATTAATTTTCTTATATTTTCTGGCACAAATCAGCAATCTTTAGATTTTTAGAAGGCAACTCTAAATTACTAAACCTGGAAAGGTTTGCTGCTGCCAACAGTTTGTGGGAGAATATTTCTTTTAAATTCATGGTCTTATTGACTATTTAAAGCAGAATACTTTTTATAGTTGTTTACCTGATATTTCAATATTATGAGGTCAGACAAAGAAATCAAGATTTGTTCTAATTCTCAAGGAGAAAAACAGGTCTACTTCATGGATACTTGGATGGGGGACACTAGACTGGTCCCAAGGCAGCAGTATACCCAGGCACAGCACTCTCACATCCTGGATTCCATTAGCTAGGGTGCATCTAGCAGGCCTGGGGAAGTAATCCTTCACTGCTGTTCAGTACCTGTGAGATAGCGTCTGGCATGCTGTGCACAGCTTTGGGCACCCCGGTATGAGACAGACATTGATGTAATGGAGATAGTCCTGAACAATGTGATCTGGAGATGAAGGACAGGTCATCCAAGGACAGGCTATAGGGGCTAGGCTTGTTGAGCATGGGGAAGGGACAGTTTTGGAAGGGAGGAGAGGACTTACAGGTGTGTTCAAGTACTTCATCATAGGATGTAAAGGATGCTGAGCCAGACTCTCTCCAGAGGTGCACAGAGAAAGGACAAGAAGCAACAAACGCAAGCTGAAACACAGAAAATTTTGACTAGAAATAATGAAAAAAGATTACTGTGATGGTAGGTAGGTTGCCCAGAGACTGTGGAATCTCCATTCTTGAAAATACCCAGAACCTGACTGGACATCATCCAGAGCAATATGCTTTAATTGGATGTGCTTTGCACAGAGGGGTTGGACTAGATGACATCCAGAGATCTGCTATATAGATTAAATAATTCTCTAGTTTTGTGACTGCAAACTCTAAATAAAACACCAAAAGAATGTATATTCAGAGGCTTGACCTTTATTCAAGAAGTGCATGTCCATGAGAATCTGTCAACTACTCTCTGTTCCCTGTGCTTTTCAGAGATTCAGCCCAGATTAGAGTTATGGAATTTAACCTTTGAAAGAGGAATGGAGTTAATTTGAGACACTTCCTTACTGTAACATACAGACCACTTTTTAATCTGCATGTCAGGATAACCTTCTTGAGGAAAAGCATGAAAAGTAAGTGAAATGATCAGAAATTTAGATTAGAATGTGGACATGATGCATATTGTTACAGACTGCAGCTAAGTGCACCCCAGATTCATCTTTACATTGGGATTTTTTCAGTATATACCTTTCAAATAGTTCCCAAATACTTCCATAGCATGTGGTGAAAAAGTTTTTCGGAACAAATAGAGTGGGCTGACTAAATTGTGTAAGACTTGGAAACCATTTATATCCTCTGCAATACAAAAAAAAAATCAGATGAAGAGTGAGAGTTTTAAGTTATATATTTCACAAGTTTTTCCAGTGAGCAAAGTCAAGAGTTTTTAGATTAAAAATAAAATCTGTGTATATTAATCAATTTAGCTTAACACTTTTAATCTCAATGACAAGACGACAAATAAATCCCAGTAAAATGAAGGATATAAACCCAAGAACTATTAGTGTTCGTGTTACAGCAGTTTGAAATACCCTGACACCAGAATGGTTTTGTGCTTGTCTCTTTCTAGGCCATCTTTGTCTAGGGAAGGAAACACTACTGTATTCATTTTACATTTATGAACCAAGCCACAGCAAAGTGAGCATTTGACACCAGGAGTCTGGTGTTAAGCCAGAAGTGGAACCTGTTTATCTTGACCCCTACGCCAGGGCTTCAGCTTTCATCTCTAAGAAAGGTTAAAGCTTTGCATCTGGATAACATCAGGATCAGATTTTTCACAAGCTTTTAGTTGTCCCATTGGATGAGTTCTTCTATTCATTCCCCAGAGAGCACTTATCTGATTATCAACTGGTTACCCCTGATTTTAATACATACTGAAGGTCAAGGTCAATAATTTTTTCAGCTTTCCTGAAGTCCTGTGTGATGGCAAAATTCTAGGAGGTAGAATTGGTTATGATTTGTCTTTTAATCTTATAATCCCTTATAATTGTTCCATTTATGTGTGTGAAGATATCAGATTTTAGATACACACTGAACCAACAGTTCCCTTAGACATAAGAAAAAAGAAACTATGTATGCATTAATGACTTCCCTCTGGATTGGTTATGATTGTCAACAAGGGCAAGAAAGAAGCTTAACCCTTCTGTCTCCCTATTTTTTAGCCCTTTGAATAGGCAGGTAGTGAGTCTGGGTAATAGCTTCTGTGGCCAGTTTTGGAGCTGTTATTTACATGATATTCTCTGCAGTGTAAGAAATTCCATTTCCTGTTTAGTCATCAGTAACAAGTTTTAAAGTTATATATAGGCAAAACAGCAAACTGATTTCCATTAAACATGATGAAAATCCTGCCTGCAGCTTGTAAACTAAGGTCTGTTAATGTATTAAAATTGAGGTCTGACAGCATTTTACATAACTTTTAAAGAATCTTCTGAATAGTAGGGTGTTTATGTAAATAACATATTCTTGAAAGTGTTTGAAACCAGAACATCTACAAAGATAGAATTTTAAGTACTTTTGAATATTTATAAGTGCAGAATTTGCAGATGGTTAATAGTAACTACACTGTAAGTGTGAAAGTCATACAAACTGCTAAATAAATGAGGCAATCTAAGACCAGACCAAACAACAATGGTAGGTGAATATAATAATCTTTTCTAGCATATCAGTATCATTACCAAACACATAAGAGCCTGACAACTTATATTTACATAAGTCCTATGCAGTAAACTACTCTCCTCTTTATGCAAATGTGAAATTGAGGTGCAGAAAGAGCAATTAATTTCCCCAATGTTATATAGGGAATATATGGAAAGCTAGGGAGATGCTTTCCCAAATCCTAGGTTAGGGTCTTGAAAATGAAGCTGTTCTTTGTGAAGAATTGTCTGTAATATAGAAAACAAGTAGTCCAAGAACATTACTTTCAAATTCACATGCAAACTTTTGAATTTAAAAAGAGCAAAAAAACTTTGGAAGTAATTTATTGAAATGGGAATATAGTTTCTTTGTCATATTGTACAGATTGGCTTCATTAGAAGGTTAACATGTGCCTGTATTTCATATGATACACATCACAAGAGGATTATTAAAGGATTTTCTATATATTTTAAGTCAGAGAATATCCCTGACTGATTTCTGTGGTGGTTTTTTTTGTTGTTTTGTTTGCTTGTTTGTTTGTTTTTATTAATTTGGGCAGATCTCTGCCTGTTCATGCAAAATTGAGCTCAGAATAACTTTGTGCAGACATGTCAGTCCCCTTGCAAGAAAACGTCTTCCATCTAAAATGAAACACTCCATTTTGAAATTGCCTACTCAATTTAATAGTGTGAATAGTATGAACATCACTCCTAATTTGAAATAATATGCAGTACATAGACAAGAGCTATATAATTTGTTATTTAAGCATATCAATATGTATGATAACCTCTGATATAGAACATGCACGGCATTTCAGCTAAAACTAACATTAAGGTAATTGTATTTTGGTTTTAGGATTGCAGCCTAAAATGTATTTTCTACATGTCATTAAAATATATTTCCCTATATAAGGCTTGCTCCAGTTTTCATCTCATAAAACCCTGATTTCAGCCACTTTTCACTTGCCAAACTTAAGCATTCAAGCTGACAGTTTTCGTGCAAAGTTATTTGCCTTGAGTCAAATACTAAAGTTTCAGCTAAAACTGTTCAGTCATTTCCTAGGTGAAGGTTGGGCAAAATATATTGTTTTGTCCATGATTTTTAAAAAATATACAGCTTTTCCTCAAGATAAGCAATTGCTTCTGTCACTGGAAAACAGAGTGATATTTGACAAGGCTGTGATTTGGTGTTGCTTCAATTGCTGGCAAAGGCTGCCACATTTTGCAAAATGCTTTGCCTCTGAAAATCTCTGGGTGCATGTTCTCTCTAACTTCTTAGAGTTGTTATCTGCACAGAGGATACTCCAATATCCAACTGCTGCGACATATGGCTATGCAGTCCTTATGCCTGTGTGCTGAGGTGACAATGATTTTACAGTCAAAATCTTCTTAAGGGTGAAAAGGTAATACACTTTATCTGTAAAGCCAATAATTTATTGTTAGTATAATTGAAATATTGATAGTCTAAATAAAATACTATTATTAAAGTCAACCTGAATATTACACAGAAAGGAAGTTTGCTGATGATACCAAACTGGGAGGTGCTATTGACTCTCTGAGGGACCTTGCAGAAGGATCTAGATAGATTGGAGCATTGGGCAATGATAAATGGGATGAAATTTAACAAGACCAGATGCTGGATTCTGCACCTGGGATGGAGTAATGCCAGGCACAAGTCTAAATTGGGAGAGGAGCGACTGGAGAGCAGCCCTGCAGAAAGGGATCTGGGGGTGCTGGTTGACAGGAGGCTCAACATGAGCCAGCAGTGTGCCCTGGCAGCCGAGAGGGCAAACCCCATCTTGGGGGGGCATCAAACACAGCATAACCAGCCGGTCAAAAGAGGGTTTTATCCTGCTGTATTCAGCATTGGTGGGGCCTCACCTGGAGTACTGTGTGCAGTGCTGGGCCCCACCACTTAAGACAGTCGTAAAGGTCCTCGAATGTGTCTGGAGGAGGGCAACAAAGCTGGTGAGAGGGCTGGAAGGCATGTCCTGTGAGAAGCAGATAAGGACTTATGTCTAGTTTGAAGAAAAGGAGGCTGTGGGGTGACTTTATTGCTCTCTGCAGCTTCCTGAGTAGGAGAATTGGAGAGGGAGGTGATTATGTTAAAGCCGTAGATATTTCTATACAGAATACCTACTTATTACTACTACGTCTTTAAAATCAGCCACGTGGTATAAGAAAAAATTATACCTAAACAAGTTAAAATACAGCTCCAGGCAGGTCAAGGCAGTTTCAGACAATGTAAAACTGGCAAACTTCAGTTCTGAAAACTTGCAAAATGAGCACCAAGCCTGTAATCTGCTACTAGCAATAGTGAAACTCTTATTTACTGCACTACTTTGAGCAGCGCTTTATCTCTAAGTGCTTTCCTAATTACTAAGGACTAATACAACATTAGTACTGAAACAGAGAGAAATGGCCTTCTCTATGTTGCCCATGTTTTCTCTCTGGTTTGTAGATAATGTAGAGGAGGAGTTAAAATTCTATCATAAAACGTTAGCTGTTCATTAACTGAGTAGTATCTCTTCCATTAATTGCTTACATGTGAGACTTAAAAATGTCAGAACTGACGCAAATAACAAAATAAACTCATTTAAAGCACTTTTAAAAGTTTTACTTTGACAACTTAGCTACATTTATTCTCGGAGTGACACTTTCCTTTATCTCTGCAGAACTCTGTTTATCTGTGATTAGGTTTTATATTTTGCATATACTCTCCTGTAACTTTTCTGTAATGTGTTTTATCCAAATTCAGAGGCAAATGTTTAATCAGAAACATTTGCTAATTTATTTACTCTGAATATAAAGGCAGTTACAAAAATGATGCTGTTTTCATCTAAATATGCTGGAATAAAATACATGTCACACCAAAATGACTTGAATTTTTTGGAATAGAAAATAAGAGGAAACATTCTTGTATCTCTACCTCATCTTTCTACAGTTCCTTTCAACCCTGAAATTAAAATAAATAAATAATGAAATTAAAATTGACACTGTCCTAAAGCTACTAAGTTTTGTTTGTTTGTTTCTTTCTTTCTTTTCCTTCCTTCCTTCCTTCCTTCCTTCCTTCCTTCCTTCCTTCCTTCCTTCCTTCCTTCCTTCCTTCCTTCCTTCCTTTTTGATACTGATTCTTATTTTCATATATAAAGAAATATTTTGTCCATAGATGTGTATCTTGTGATTGAATTCTTTTGGCAGAAAAGTTTAGTTAGCTTCCTTTGCTGAGGAATGTTTGCAGTAATTCATAGGAAAGAACTTCTGAGTTCATTGCTAACATTACAAATCAAACATGCAAGCAAACATTGTACAAGAACAACTCTTGCTATGTTTTGTCTCAGATCAGTCTTAAAAACTCCCAAGCCATTACAGTTTGATGCTGCATTTCTTTTTTTAAAGCAATTTAAATCTGACTTCCTGTTCTCTAATAAATCATTAGCATTCAAATAGTGTCAGTCAGATTGGCAAGCAGCCTACATGCACACAAGCACATCATTGCTTACTACAGCAAAAATCACATTTAAACATTCTCTGCTTCAAAGCATATTAGCAGTAAATATAACACCTGATCCCTTCCTAGTCTCAACACATTTAGCAAGGTTGTGAAAAGCTCAGCGATATTTCAAGAGGGCAGCTAATGTACGTGTTTTGTTTTATCTGTCTTTGGAGGTCCTTTCTGAAGACTGTCTGAAACTTGATGTGGATCTGATGGGTGTGTTTCCCTGTGAAACTCAGTCCTTTTAGGACAGATCAGTGCTGGACCTATTCCATCATCACTGAAAGGTCTCAGGCAAATGGAACTTTTAGTTTGTGGTGCATCACAGTACAGTTCTTAGACAGATATACAGGTATTTACTTCAAATTTCAAATGTGGGGACTGATGTTGTCCAGCAACGAGGAGACTGAGAGGTGATGATTACATAATAGATTCATAGGTAAGATCTTCATTCATAGATTTCTGGTTCCACTGCCTGTAACCAACTCTTCAGAGTGAAACTATAGTTTTCTATGTTCACTACAGCGACTATCTTCTGCTCCTGAGGGCTGCAAAGGACACATGGCCTGGAACCACCAAGCATGGGTGTTCAGCTTAGACTGTACATGCTAAGTAGATCTAATGAAACTGTAAAGAGGTGGTAGCGAATGTCCCTCTCCTGTCTGGCCAGAAAGGTTGTGCACTGTTAGCTGGAAAAGCAGCAGCTGTTAACATGAAATAATTAATGAAGTAATTAAGAAGGTTTGATGATTCTTTGGAAACTTTGCAATTGTTGCTTTAGAGGTAAAGTTGCCTTTTTAGTAGACAACAGCTTGAAAAGATTATTCTTCCTCTAAAATATGGTTGAATTGAGAAGAGAAGCAGTCCTAGGCAGCTGTAACTAATGTGCAGGAATTTCCCTAGTTTATTTATATTTTCTTTGAAGTGTTCAAGTTAGTCCTTGTAGAAGGTAGGAGAATCAGCGGGGATAGAAAACTGGCACTCTTCCTGTGGTAATAGACAGCTAGATCATGATGGACAGATTTCCTGCAGTAGTATGACATTTCTGGAGGATTTGTGTGTGACAGATGGGATACCACCTGCTGAGAAATTGAAGGGACTATATTAACATTATTGAAAATATGAAATTATGAACGTGAGTAAATTAAGGGTGTTACGTCTTTTGCCTCTCTAATATGTCAGGGAATATCAAGATTTAGAAAAAGGTGAAAGAACAGAGGATAATTGATTCATTTGAAACTTCTCCTGTAGTTCTGAATATGTAGAAGTTAAAGGACATTGGAGGTGTATGTGGATTATTAAGCTGGACAAAGGTCTTTAAGGCCATGTTTACCATATCTGTCACTATTAAATCTAATGGACATACCTGGCTGTGTTACATTCATAGAAGAGTAGCTTTCTTGCTGCACTTACTATTTCTACCTTTTTCAACTGTCATACAGGAGAATTTCTATGCCTTTTATTTTCAGTTGTCATGTGAACACATCCTGTGTAGACTTACTTCAAGCAACAAACTGAACTGATCTTAACCAAACTTTGGCCATTTGATTTCTGAATGTCTGTAGAGGAATTAGGTGTGGTTTAAATTTATTTTTTTTGAGAATTTGACATTATTTTAAAGTGCGTTTTTATAGAAAGACTCCATCAGAATGACTGTAGACGGCAAAAGAGTATACACAGATACTTTCATCATGTAAAGTATAGGTCTAACTAATAAGAATTTCCAACTTTCAGGTATGATTACTATTTTTTAATCAAAAGTACATAAAATAAAATGTTCTTTTAAATGAGTAATAAAGTTAGGTGAGGAACTTCCAGCAGCAGGTCATCCCTAAAACTGGAGACAGTAGAAATATGAGCAGAGAGAAGCCCATGTAGAAGAAAGAAAAAGAGGTTCTACTTGCTTGCATAGGCTTTGGAACTTGTAGTCCTATGTAATGCAAAAATAATTAGGCACATATGCTGTTTGCCAAAAAGATAGCCAGTTTACAATTTAAAATTACTGTTTTCTAGAACAGAATGTTCTAAAATAATTCTAAGCTTCCAGAATCACATGGCAAACTACCTCTTATTCTTTTTTTCTGTATTCAAAAGGCAAAACTTGTTCACTACTGAGTAGTGCTGTGCTACATTTTGGCTGCATTACTCATACTGAATGCATCCCTCCTCTGAGAGAATTTTTGCTGAAACCAGTATGACTGTTGCAGAACAAAGCACTTGTCAATATGAGGAAGGATGTGCAAATTCTCTTCTTTAATGTTTAAAGAAATATTATATTCCTTTAAGGCTCCCTGCCCATGGGAGATGGGGCAAGTAGCCAACCCGTTAACAAGCAAAGAGAAGTCTTTCATTTTAAGAATTAAGTCCTGCCTGTTGAAAGATTTTAGAGCTCTTAAATTCTTCACCAAACTTAACTGTAAGCAGTCTCTTGTCTTGCATTAGTCAAAGTGCTAGTAATTAAAAAAATCCTTTGCTTTACCTTCTTTTTCCTAGTAACTTTGTAGTAAAAATGGAAATTTGTTTCAGAAGGCATTGAGGTTAATCCAAGTAATATCTCTTGTAGTTCAAATATCAGAAGTGCTTTGTTTTGTTTTGTATTATTTACTTATTTGTCTCTTGCTCTGAATAATTAAGATGTGTGAAAAATATAGCCACATAAGCAATAGTTCACAAACTACTGACTAATTCATCGATTACTGCTGCTTTGAAATATTACTACAATTTTTGCTGACACTTACAAGTAACATGATTTAGGGACAACACTTTCCCAATTAACATTATAATGTATAACTTTATTTAAAAATCATATTACTATGTAAAACCTATTAAATAGGCAATAGAATTCCTATCGCTAGTGCCCAGATATTTATGTTATAGAAATTCACAGTTATTTAAATATTTATAAAATGAGAGTTGAGAGAAGCACTTTTGAAAAGCAGTTAATAATGAACAGACATCAAGGGAGCCATCATTATAACAGCAAAGTGCTTTGCAACTCCAATAACTTCACTGGTGCAGAAGCAGGCCATCAAATTTAATTAAAAGCAGTCAAAAATAAACTGAAAAATTGAATTGCAAAAGCCTATCCTTTGCCAGCAGCTGAACGCAAAGAGAAAGAGAGAAGGGAGAACCTTGAAAGTAGTAATGAATTGATAAGCCTTCCTGCCTGCAACTTGTAATTCGTTCTGGCAGATTTTAGTATCAGTTAAACTAGATTAATAGAACAATCACTGATTCTCTATCTTAAATCTTTTTGCACAGTCCCTCTATTACGGGTTTCCATGATAAATGAAAGTCTGAGAGGGTCAAAATTTAAATTCATTTCCTTGCTTGCTTATTTCTTTTAAATAATTCTGATGTGTACATTTGCCGGACACAGCCGAAGTCTTCAAAACAATTTAGAGACAGAAATAAACATTTTTATTGATTGGGTTTTTTGGTTGTTGCAGGGAGGTTTAATATCTTTTTACCCAACAAAGGTAGATATCACCTGGAACGTGAAGTATTGACATCTCCATCTGCCACTAGAGGTTCCCATGGTGAAATGAAAGATAAGGAGACTCATTTGTAATGTAATAGGGCTAGCAAATTTATTGCTGCTTTATATGCTCACATTAATGTGGATATATGCAAACTGTACCACAAGGACAAAACCAATTTACCCTAGATCATTTTATTTTTTATAATAATGCGCTTTAATGAAGCTAAAGCTTCCCTGCTGTGACCTTATTATGTTTTCCAACATCAGTGGGAAATAGATTATGTTGAATAGTAACAGAGCTCATGAAACAGCAGGAATTTTGAGGCAGAAGATCAATTATGTTTTAGTGGTCAATACAGAAACAGGGAAGACAAAAGCCATGTAGATTCTGGGATATAAACCAGCTGCAAAAAAAAAAAAAGTAAACAATTTTCATGTCAATCAACATTACACAGTACTGTTCTTATGGGAGTTATTAAAGACACAGTAGTTCCCAAGATCGAAATTTCCACTCCAGTAGCTCTTTTAAGAGGATTGATATTATTTTATAAAACAAAGTGAAGTAAATGGGAGGTATGATGTTGAAAAATTGAATAAAATTTATAGCAGTAGGAATAATTATTAATTTATTCTTTAGTAATTAATCAATCCTTATGAAATTAAAAGAAGTGACCTCAGTTAAGAAACCTGTAATTTATTGTTGGCCATTCAATTTCCATCAATTATCAGAAACTGAAAGATAAATAATAATTAATTCAAAGTAGAAATCAAACTTCTCCCCCAGTCTAATTTCTTCTCCTTCAGCAACAATTGAAGCTAGTGCCCTTGAGTTCAGGAGAAAGCAAACTTTGGAGAAAGATTTGCTTAAAATCCACTAGATACTAAGAAAGATGCTCTTAAGATCACTCATTCTTACTGAAATTCCCAGTTATGTTCTATGTTGGTACACTCATTTTTATATACCCTTTATATTAAAGTACCGCCCCCCCCCCCCAAAAAAAAAAAAAAAGAGAATCACGTCTGTTACTTTATGTGCTATGTAGGAAGATTTTCATGGTTATTAAGCAAAGAAATAGAAGCTAATGCTCATGGTAGAATTCCGTGTACCACTGATATGCACAAGTGTTGCATGCCTTGATATTAACTTTGATTTTTTAAAGTTATTTTCACACAGTTCATAGCCAGTCAGAAAATGCATATAGATACGTAGGGATTCTTTGCAATGAAATTAGCGTGAGCCCAGTACTCTGAGAGCAGATGTGGATAGATTTGTGATTGCTGTGGTGCAGTCAGATGGTAGGATAATCAAAAGTCTTGGGAATAAATATAGGAAACATATTGTGATAACTTCACTCAGTCTGGATAGCACTTATCAGCTGAGGTACTCAGCCTGAAGAGCTAACCAGCATGATGTTAGAACTGAATCTGAAACAAATACGTGAAAAGGTCTGTAATATTCTTTGCATTCCCACTGGCCCTACCTGTGAAACCAGCCATGGAGGGAATGAATGTCAGTCAGCTAAGAGAATTAAGTTCTAAAGCAAGAAGTAAAACGAGCACAATATACCAGTAATTAGTGTTTTCACAGTCAGGAAGATCTGGGCCTCTCCAATCCACCAGCAGTATGCGTTTTTTGACTACACCCTTAAAGAGGAGGCCATATTGCCTTTCCTTTACCTACACCAGTGAAGTAGGGATAGGTGGAGAAACTCTTATGCCATGAGTAAATGCAGCAGACTCGGCTGCAATGGTGTCTGCTCTATTTCTAGAAGGTTATCAAAAAATGGTTTGAGAGAAGTGACTGGTGCATGGACTTTTCAGATTGTTGTGAGGTCCCTGCTCTTATCACAAGTCATTTATTTCCAGGAATGTAGAACCAGGCTGTGACACAGAGATGTAGTCACATTCAACCTGGAAAACAGAATGAAAGACAGAGACTTTAAAGGTCCCTCACCTATTTACAGAGTGGAATCCTAAATATCAACTTCTTATCCCTTGGCTTGAGGTGATCATGCAAATGCCTTTTCAGATGGTGCAAGCTAGGATATGAAAGAATAAAACTGGATTATATCTACCATTCTGCTGTAAAACAAAGCTTTTAATTTTTTTCCAGTTGTGTCAGTAATTCTAAAAAAAATAGTTTCTCCTTACAGAAGTCTTAAAATACTTTTGAAGTGAAATCTGAACAAATCAGAAAGATATGTTTACATTTGAACATCAATTCACTATAGAAAATGGTCAATGCCTCGTGCAATTATTTTATCTTGTTAAAGGAATTTCAGTCTTGAGTAGGTACCTTGGTTTTGATTCAAAGAAAATGGTCAACAGCCTTGGGGATAAAACCAAGAGAAAGATAATGGAGCTTTGCTTTCTAATAACATACCTGTGGAAGTATTTATAATTTGAAAGCCTTTTTGTTTTTATTTGGATTTTTTTCTGTTCCTCTTTCCTTTTCTTCTTTAAATAAAAGCTTCTTTTTATGCATAAATTTAAAATTAAGGTTAGCTTTTTCCCCCAAGTCTCTGTAGTGTAAATCTGTGTCCAGAACTGCATAAAATCAATCAAATGTAGATACAACTTATAGATGACATGCTAACTATATCTCTCAGCTTTATTGTCAGTGGGGTGCTGCCTCTAACACAATTAAATTGAATATTAGCTAACATTCTTTAATCAAAACAGCTTTTAAGTAACTTACCAGCCAGTGCAGTTTCGTTCTTTCTTTGATCTTCTACTTAATCAAGGGAACTTCTTCTCTGGTACCTCAAAGTTAACTAAGTTCAGATCAGCTTTTTCAATGTGATTTAATTAAAAGATATGACCGTGTCTAAGATTTATCATATTAATGGGATTTTTATTTGACATTTACCCACTCAAATGTGGTGGGTTTTTTTTTATATTGATATACTGAAGTATCACAAAAAATGTATTCCAGCATTTCCAAATGGATTTTAAAGTGTCTGGGGAAGAAACAGCCCTTTAAAAATTACTTACATGCATATTTTAGGATCTAGTTCAGTAGTGTAGTAATGGGAATGTACATTGATAGGATTTTTTCCCCTGTAATATCAAAACAATAAAAATATTCATAATTTATGGAGGAAGGAAGAAAAAAACTGACTGTTAACGAAGTTACAAGGATAGTGGTACCTGACAATTCTGAATGGTGACCAAGTTGATTGAATCCTTGCTCCTTCTTGATAAGAAATACTTGACACATCAATTAACATATAAATACAAAATCATGTTCAAGATTTTTCCATTCATGTTCTATTTACTTCTGTAAATGTTGAGCTATTACTGTGCTTTACATACAACTAAAGCCCGTGTCACTTCAGTATGAAGTATCATATTTTCAAATGAAAAATTGTCCTGTTTATATTGAGCTAGTGCTAAAGCCTGTCATTCAACCTGTACCTTTGAATTCTAATTTAAAGTCAACATATATCATGACTAATTTGCATTAACATATTGCTTTATTAGCTTTGTCCACCACATTGAAGATACATTGCTGAGGCCTCAGGTCATTAACTGATCATTTGTCTTGCCCCTCTCTTTACACACTCTGTTATTAAACTTCTTAGAAAGCATCAAGTGATTTTATTTTCTGTGTTGAAATAATCAATGTGTGCTAGTAAATAAAGTTGACTTGATGCATGACCAGATGTACAGATGCATAGAGCAGGATACATTCTAACTTCTATCTAGAATATTTAAAAATAATTTAAATTTGATTTGCATTTGCATTATTGTAAACTCTTAATACCCTAGGAAATAATGAAATTGACATATAGTTTGTAACATGTTTTTAAAGGTTTATACAGGGAAAAAAAATCACTTTTTCTTTATAATCATACTAGAAAAATAAACTGTTATAGTTTTTAAACACACTTTTATTTAAGTGACACCTGATTGCCTCATTTTCTACATAGTCACTGAATACGGCATAATAGTTTAACGAAAGATGCAAAACCATAACTTTGTTGTTGTTTTGTTGTTGTTGTTGTTGTTTGTTTATTTGTTGGGTTGGGGTTTTGTTTGTTTTAAATAAAAGGTCCCTACTATTTAATAAAAGCATTATTATGACTGCTTACTTTTTTCAGCATGGAAATGAACATAATATTTTGCACTATTATTAAAATACCTAAATAGCTAGATCATTTGATGTTTGCTGTAATAAAGTGTGTACCTGGCATGAAATTTAGCTACCACTGCTCTTCCAGGAAAATGTATGGTTTTGTCAGTGTATGTGTGTTTTGTTGTACTGGCTAATATTTTCAAATTGTGACATATCTCCAGTTATGGAAAAATATGAAATATCATTTGTTATGTTTAAGAATTTTCTATGCTTTCCCAGGTAAGAATGATAATTTAGTACATGTGTGGGCTTCCTACTCTGTTCCCAGAGACTTTCTTTGTTCCTAGTCCAAAATAAGGCAAGGTACCAAATTGTTCTCAGTGGTGAGGAGAAGTGTTTTCCAGTTTAGGAACAGTGGGCAAGGAGAAATATTCTCCAGCTGTGAGGCAGTAATTTCTGGAAAGTATGTGTTTGCAACCATTCTACTATGGTCCCTCAGCAGGCTTATTTTCAGTCCCTGATGCAGAGTTCCTTGAAATTAAAATAAAAAACCAACAAACCTCATCCTGCCATTATCTCCTCTGTCTTGAAATGTTCTTTTAATAAGCAGTATGATGAGAGAGCAGGATCATTCACTACCTTTTGTCCACCTAAAAGTCCAGTGCAGGGGTAACTACATGAGGTAAACATATATAAGACCTCACAGCACAGTGGGAAAGAAACAGTTGGAGACTACTTGGAAAAAATAGGCACTTTCAAATATCTGACACATTCACACATTCATTAACACTTATCTTTGGGACCATGTAGAGAACAGACAAGGTTCCAGAAGACTGAAAAATGCTGAATATATTTTCAGGCTTTCAGAACAAGCTGCTGAAGAATTATAGACATGCCACAGTAACTTCAGTTTTCAGAAAAACACTGGGACAGATAATAAAATAAACTGTATTTGCACACCTGGGGGAAAACAAGTAGAAGAAAAATAGCCAGCTTGAATTTATTCTAAGCATATCATGCCAAAGCAATTTAATTTCCTTCTAGAGCAGGCTAACCAGACTTTCAGAGAGATAAAAAAGTATATGTCAGTATCATCACTGTACTAAGGTTTTTGTCATTGTCCTGTATGACATTTTCATAAGCTAAATTGGGAAGCATGGTGGTCTAAATGAAAGTTTCATAACAAAGATAAAAAAAAAAATTGGGTAACCTTACTGAAAGAACAGCTATTAGTGGCTTACTGTCAAAACACATATCAAGTGGTATTCACTGTGAAGTCGCCATAGATCAAACAATCTTCTACAATTAACAAACAATTAGGAAGAAAAAAAAGGTTTTATGTGTTTCATCATGCTTGAAGGGGTTTCAGTAATGTTGAATGCAGGATTAAAGTACTGTAGCAAATGTTAGACTTAGCCTATATAATGTTGGACTTTAGCATAAATACATTTTTTAAAAATTACATTTAGGAATTAAAAGTTCTAGATATATGTAGTAAGGAACAGCTGTCTTGTTAGATGAAGTACTGACATAACCTCTGGAAACTGACCTCTATGGAAAAGGTGAGACATTTGGAAAGCCTAGAGAAACACACAAAAGAAGTTTAGAACTCCAGAAAACTCTGAAAGACTTAATCAAAGAAAACAGATTGAAACACCTGGAGTTATGTTATCTAAGAGAAGAGTTGGATAGCAACTGATAACACTCTCCAAACACCTGGTAGCCTGCTCTAAAAACAATAGGCTGATTTTTTCTGTTCATGGTAGCTAGAAGAAGTAAGGAGATTAGATGTGAGATTTCAATTAGACAATAAATATAGCTTCAATGGTGAGTATATATTGTACAGGTTGTAGAAACTCTATCATTTAAGACTTGTAACAAAAATATTTTAAAAGCATGGATTACATAATTGTTACTGTTCTAGGGCAAGGAGTGTCTTAAAGAGTCCCTTCCAGGCTTGTTTTCTGTTATTGGTCCGATAACTTGCACTAAAATATCCTAATTATCCTTTGTTGATAATTTCTGATGGATAGTCAAGCAGCCTTTGCTCTTTCTTTTTCTTTAAAGAAAAGACTTTTGAGCACTAAACCAACTACAGAATACTATAATATTATCAAACAGCAACTTTTTATAAATAATTCAAGGTTATTTTAACTCATCAGAGGCTTTCATTTTTGCACAGGACTTTAAGATTGTCATTTACGTAGTGTCATATTTGCATGCATAATATATTAAAAGATAATGCATTTTGAGTGAGTGGGTCATGAAATGTATTTAATTTAATGGTAGACTACTTTCTGTAGCAGTTGTCATTTATTAATATACCAACTCTAAATAAATGTGCATACATTTGCAGGAGGAAAAAATCTTTACAATTTTTGGTCGCTAAATTGGAAAGAGTACTTATCCTTCAAAACTGCAAACTTGTCCTTAAAATCCATTAATCAGCATGTTAGCCATCCATAGCAGAATTTTATGAAAAACACCATGCTAACCACACATTTGACAGACATGCTTCTTCAGGTAGAAATCTGTCTCCTTTGTTTAATTTATAATGAGCAAAGTACGAGCATCAGCAATCAAAAACTATTAAAGTCTGTAAAAGCAGAAGCTGAACTTTGCATTTGAGTCTGCTGTTTTTTTCTAAAAGAAAGCTAAAGAGGAAAATTATTATTCCCAGGATGTAAGCTGTAAAAAATGCTGTCAGAATAGGCCTTTCTTCTTTAATAGTTCACTATTGTGTTGACTGTGTAATTTACAGGATAGCAACTTACCTGAGACAGATTTTAATTCCTGTTATGGAGACTGGACTGCCAATTGGCAAGTTATTTTCCATCTCTTTGGAAGAGTTTCTCCATCTGTTAAATGCAGATAATAATTTTCCTTTGCATTTCTTTACAATTAAAATTATCCATGCTTTCATTTTGACATGTACCAGTCTAGATGTAAATGTAATACTGACCAGTGGGTTAATATCTTGTTAATTTGATGGGGAGCCAATTAGACAAGCTATATGGTATCTTCTGAAATGTTATGATGCTTATAAGTTTTATCTGGACATCAGCTGAACAACCAATTTGCAGTAAATTCTAGACTAACTTGATTTACTATGAGCCCACTTTCTTATAATATGATTTGTGTATATTTTAACACCCAAAGAAATTCAGTATCTTCTATTTCCACTTTTATACATGTCAAAGCTGTTCTTAGAACAGTTCCTGTTTAGTGTTTGAAGTGAAAGATAGCTGGATTTTGAAAACTGACTTGTATGTAAATCATGTGTTTCAATAGACAATCTTGTATCTAAATAATTTGAAAAACAATTTGACAGCTATTATCCCCAATTAAAAAAAAAAAAAAGAGAGATACTACATGCAAAATTGTCAATGTAAGTAAAAGGTTGTAAAGAATTTGGCATGTTTCGAAGTACCTTATAGCGTTTGTACTGTTGTGAAAACTTTATGAGATTTGCACATGCTGTAAGACAAAACCACAGGAATTAGTTCCAGGAAACAAAAATCTTGAGAGGTTCAGAAAAAAAATAAAACAAAGACAATATATACTTCAATAGGCTTTAATTTTTGTTAGTTTCGCAAGCACTGAATGTTTTAAACTGTAACTTTAAACTTTTTAAATGTAACTTTAAAGAAATACAGGGAATAAACCTAAACTGAATTACTTTCTATGGGAGTAAAATTGTGTGGAAATCCAGAATATTGATTTTAAGTTGGTATAGTTTTCTTGTGCACATCCATGTTAGTTTCATTGTTTTTAACTTGTGGAAGAATATTCTGTCATTGATATCTACTAAATAGATTCTATTTTTAGCAAATCTGTCCTGTATAACCCTTCTTGAAACAATAAGTGCAAAAAGGTTGATATATTGGGTAAAAGACACAAGTTTTCAAAGTTATTCCAGTTTGGAAGTTTATGATCAAATACTTCACTAAATCTGTACTTAGCTAATTAGCCGGCGTTTTTGAAGTTCAGAGCACTGAAGGTCTTAAAACTAAGTCAGTGTGTCCATCTTTGGTGAGGGTTGGTGGGGGGGAAGAGGAAAAAAGAAGAGCAAAGTTAACAATAAGCCATGTGCCTAAACGCCAGAACACAGTCAGTACATAGCTGTTTGTCTCTGCCATTCCTTCCTTTTCTCCTGCTGTAGCATAGGGAACAGCAAAATAGCTCATTGTCTGAGGGGGGAGACCCTCTACAATTGCAGAGAGAAAAGTATTATTTTCTGAAAGCACAAAAAATATAGAAAATTAAACAGAATTCAGTGCTAATTATTCTAATTTATTTGGGTTTAAAGAAAGAAAAAACAACGTTAAGAAACTTGAACATGATACGGTGTTGTTAACATTGAAATATAATTCAGTTGGATAAAGCCAAATATATATGCAGGATCCAGGTTCAGTTAACCTTTGCCCAGATTTGCACCATACACACTACTGGGAAATGTTACTGTTAGAGTGAATTTTTTGTTTCCATCATTTCCACATTTCAGACCATATTGCTGACTTAGGGAGTTGGGTTTTTTTTCTATCTGTGTTGCAACAATTAGATCGTGTAATATTGAAGCAAATATATTGTACTGACAGAAAGATTTTGCTTAATACTGCTTAGGGAAAATCAAAAAGAAGAATCTGAACTGGGCTGAAACACAGCTACTAAATGGTAGAAATTGCATATACAGAATAAACTGATTTAGTTATTTATACATAAAATTTATACATGCTGTTCTCTTTTTTCTAAAGGTAACTTGGAAAATTTTATTTTGAAAAGTTAGGTGCAGTATGCAGACTGTTGACAAATATTCTTGAATTACGATTTGTAACTTGTAATTTATCATCCTGTGACTGGCCTTGTGGTTTTGATTCTGCCTGCAAGTCAGTCAGTAGACACTTTAACTGATTCCATTGACTTAATTACTTTACATTTATGTTCAGATTTCATTTTCATTTTAAAATTATATTAATTTAGTGTCCAAATTCATAAGCAATTTTGCTTCAGTGTAGCTGTGTTAATTTGTTCTTTGCCTGGGATTCTTCTAGTCAGATGTGATTTACTGTGTTAAATGACACATTACTTCATCTATGTTAGCAAATTAAATTAAAAATTTCTTTGAGAGGGAGCAGGAATGAAAGAGAAAAGGAAGTAGCAATTTTAAAATTTGTTTCTATCTCTGATGTGGGTGTATTTTTCATGTGTGCCTGGGGTTCAATGTGTGCCAGATCATCACAGCACAAACAGATAGCACAATAATTTGTAAGTCTCTAATCACTGTATGAAACCAGTGGGAGTTAGGTATTAAAATATTTTAAAAGTCTTTATAAAAACTGCATTGTTAGGCACCCAGACATATTTTACAATCTACCCACTGTATCTATGTCACTTTTAAAAATGGAACTTGATTGCCTATGCTTATTCACTGCTTTTGTTTGTGTATACACTGGACTGTAGGTAATAAGACACTGAAACTCATACTTCGTGACTAGGATGTTCTCTTAGAAAAAAATTATATCAAAACTATTTAGGTTTAATGTTGATGATTTTCATCATAGCACATTGCTGCACTTATTTTATTATTCCAAACATACACCACTGTATGATTGTTTCTATGCTTGTTTCTTTAAATTCTCCAAACAAATTTGGATTTTAAACCATGGATTTGTATTAAATTCTTAATAGTTTTGTCATTTTTTTCTAAATACACATCCACTAGGATTGACTATAATTAAAGACTTTTAAAAGATTATGAGTTAGCTTTGCATATCACACTTTCCTCATGCCTTAGTGTATTATGACATTTTATGTCTTACAGTGTTACAGATTTTTTACAGCACTGGAAAGCAAAAGAAACAGAAAGAAAACTATTATGTTAGTGTAGATTATTTCTGTCATCTTGAAAAAAGTTCAGCAGCCATATGACATCGCATGATGTGATCAAGATCACTGCTTCTTAAAGGGCTGCAGAGGCCAACTTAAGTTGTATATAAAATGGATTTGGTGGACTAAAAGAAAAATGTCTGTTTAGAACTATATTGATATATGGTCCAGATTTATGTGATAATATCCCAATGATAAATTGTGGAACAATGTGATAAACTGCATTTGTCATGTAACTTTGCCCTAAACTATGATTTAGGAATTACATCAACTTTCCAAACTTCAGAACATCTTTAACTAATCACTATTTCCCTGTGCCTTTGGGTTAAGGAAAGAAAATTATGGTAGATTAAGCTGAAGTCAGGCATTCTACAGCTGTCTCTGAGGAGCAAGCTGAACGTTCAATGTCTTGCTAACTTAAAATATGTTCATTCTTCTTGAAGACATTTCTATGGACTGTATGAGTACTCAAACACTTACAACAGAAATATACAGGACACAGGGATACAGGGAGGTATTGATCCTGAATTTTAAAAAGATTATAGAAGAGATAATGAAGAGTTATCTTGTCTAAAAAACTCCATGATGGTCCTATTAAAAGCAGAATATTATTGTACATTAAAACGTAAGAAAGCTTGATTCTATATTCTGACATAAGAAAACAAAATATTAGCAATTGCATAATTTCTTTATTATGATTTCTATTAAACATGTAGTAGAATACATTATTTTTATTATTACCCACTTGTGTTACGGTGGCAGTGAGAGGTCCCAAGTGGAAGATCAGAGTCACATTTTGTTAAGTACAGAACTAAAACATAGTAAGAAGCAGCCCATATTGAAAGAACCTGAATTTTAAATGAACATTGCAGATAATAGATAAGACAAAATATTTAGTACTGGGGATCTGAAGACAGTAAAGACTGACTCAAAAAGAGAGTAGTAGAATTTGTAAATGAATCAGTATTTTCAGTTTGCAGCTTCAAGATCATCCATCCTTAAGAGGTGTTTATGACAAGGTTTTTGAAACCTGTTTAGTAATGACCTAAGTCACCTCTGGATTCAGCTGCTTTCTTCTTTCATTATTCAGCATCTTAGAAAACCAACAGCATCAAGGAAGCTATAGAAAGATGTTTGGACTAATCCTCCCTTACCAATTTGTTATCAAGTGCTTGAATATGTGAAAATATAGGTAGATCAATGCATGTAGGTTCAACTTTAATGTGAAAAGGATGTCCCTTGAGGACAAGGAGATCTGGAAATGGAAGCAGCTTTTCGAAGAACCCCTCCTTATCAAAACACTAAGCTTAAGGAATGTGTTTAGGTAGACCACCCTCTTTCCTAGAGCACACATTTCTTTTATCTAAGTTGTTGGAGAGACATAACATATATATTCAAACAGAGCCCATGTATGCTTTATCTTCACCTTTGTGGATATAGGAAAAGAAGTTGATTATGGATGGTAAGGCTGTATAGAACTTAGTACTTTGATGATGTCCCGTCCCACTTGGTGGGCTAGGGTGAGGTTAACTTTTAAATTCTCTGCACAGTAATGAGGACTAATGACAATTACTCTAGAGGTTCAAACAAGTCACAAATTTATTTAAAACTCAGCAGAACTACAAAAGAGAGTGGCTTGGCAAAAGGTACAACAATACTTAAAACTTAGCAGAACTACGAAAGGTAATGGCTTAGCAAAACTTGTGACGATATTATCTTATGGTGCCAAAAATGAAGTTAGAGACAAAGAGAGTGATGGAGAGGAAAAGAAAGAGAGAAAGAGAGGGAGAGAGAGGGGAAAGATATCACCACCCTTGGATCCAGCAATGTTCTCTGCTTGTAGTTGTAGTCCTCCGGTGGTGGGCGTGCACCGAGAGCTTGTGTTTCCCCTTTATATAACCCAAAATGCTCCGCATAGGTGGGGGTCTGTCGTCACTGAGCAGGCGCAGTACCTGCTCAGGAATGTTCCAGAAATGAGTCGGTGGGTCATGGGGGTCTTGGGGGTCTCACTGTCCCCCTCCCCCACTTCAGGGTCGACTGAGTGACGGCCTTTCACGGGCACACACGCACAGGACACAGATGGTCTTTTGTCTACATGTTTCAGGAATAGGGGAAGGGCTCACAAGACGGGATCCTGCCTCCACAGGTTCTGTCCTTGGCCAAGACGGATGTCTGTGCCATTCCCTCAACATTCCCTCGTTATCAGTTTATCCTTGCTTGGGTCAAGACGGATGTTTGTGACATTCACTTGTTATCAGGGCCTACAGATGATACTACCTGAAAGTTTGACACAGAATACTCAAAATGCAATACATTCTTTTGCTAGGTTAAAATGGAAACATTGTTTTATATGTTTTCTTTTCCAAAAAAAATTTGTTATAGTGCATGACCTATATGTTGAGTTTTCCTCCATTGGGATCAACTGCATAATGATTTGACAACATACAAAATTACTATTTTCAAAATGTATAGTGGCCACAGAAAAGTCATTAAATAAATACAAGAGAAAAAGAAAATATACCTTTCTCTTTCTATACTTTAGAGAACCAAAATGAAACTGGCTCAGGCTGATGTTAATTCCTAATTTTTAATACTGTTACAAATTAATGTAGTTTCAGTAAAAATATAACCATAATGTTCCTGTTAAATCACGTGGATCTTGAATTTCATTGCTTATTCTTCTTCATGCTGTACATGTATCTACTTTTTTTAAGATGCATTTAGTGATAGTTGATGCAAGGCTTCAGCCTTTTAGATGATAATCATTAATATATTTCAAGTGAATGCAGCAGCATATTAAGTGAAATCATTGGATTCCATTGTATTGCCAGGTTTCTGAAAACATGGTGGTTCTGTTTTAGTTAAGGCAGTATTTTAACATAGTATTCTTCCTCTTAGAAAAAGAAAATCAAAGCATTTCAGAACAGAATACATCTGAGAAGCTTGTTAGATAAGCAGGCTCGCTGTTGCACACACAGCCACCTGAACCTGGCAGATGCTAAATTAAGGGTATTCAGTGTCTCAAAGCTCCTGAAAGAGCGTGTTTTGTCAGCGTGATAACTGAGAGATATGTAGCTGAAAAGACCTGATTGAATAACACCAAGTTAGTCTCTAATGGAACTTTCAGCAGGTTTTTGCAAAGATATTAGGAAAAATAAGAACATTCACAACACTCAACATTGAGAATGTTGAGATTATTTACAGTCTGGTAATTCTGTGAATAAATAAAAATTGCCTAAAATTAATGCATTGTGTGTTCAGTTCTGCTGAAAACAAGTTTTATTCCAATTAAATGTTCAAACATAGTCTAGAGTTTAAAGTTACTTTGCCAGATCAGACTACAGTGCTTAGCACCTTGGGGAATTATCTATTAAGTTTATGATTACTAAGATTACTACTAGCTATAGCCATGCACAGGAGAGCACTTGGAATCAGCTTTGTCTGTTCCAGTGGCTCCAATCACAGTCAAATAGGCAAAGGCAAATTAAATATGGTCCTTTATTTGGAAGTAAATAAAGACAGAATAAAAATATAGTTTTGCAATTTAAATACCTGATGGTATATCTGGTAATTATCACATTGCATGTCATTCTGTCCCTTCTTTGTGCTATGCATCAAAAATCTAGAAAAAGGAGAGAAGATCATCAAAGTAATTTCTATAGGAACTGATGAGTGAATAAATACGTTACACCACTGAAGTTAAAAGAAGAAAACTGAGGGAATTCTGATAGAAATTTACATAAATGCTTGCTGCATGGAAAAGGTGATGATGTTATGGAAGCTGAAAATGTAAATGTATCCAAGCAGCTTTAGACAGTTCAAAAAAAGGGACTGAAGTGATCCTTATTATTTTTAATACAAGAGAATACGAAAAGGACAACGAACACTTCAAATTGCCAGACAGGGTTCAGAATTTAGCACAAGCAAAAGTGTCACTCTCAATAGATACTCTGGATATGCCCAGCCTCTTCTGGAAGACAAGAAATTTCAAAGGTCTGGACATAAGGTTTTACATGACAGTAGGTGTCAGAGCCAGTTCTTGTTCCTGAACCCATTTTCTTTACTGTTATATAGCAAATAAGTATTATTTATATAATATAGATATGAAATAAATTAGATTTCAGAAGGAGCCAAACAATCCCAAAAGGGGGAAGACAAACTGATCCCAGAGGTAGACCAAAATATTCCCAAAAGGAGGGACAACAGACTGAACCAATAAGAGTCAGAGTCTCACTTTAAAAATGATCCACAAAACAGAGTCTGGAATGAGAGTCCAAGACCTTGTAGAAGGTTCATGTGGAATTCAACCAGGAAGTTCTCAGAGAGATAGAGAGGCTCCATTTTGCATAAAAAAGTTCTCTTCATAACATAGAGCTATAAGAGGTTGCAGGACATCCTACTTCGAGCAACCAATAAATACTGTTAATTTCTATTTTTCACCTGTAACATCCAATATATGATGACATTTTCCATTCTTTCAGTGCAATTTTATTTTTCCAGATAGTTTTCCACCTTCTCAGACAAAAGTTGCCTTTACAGTCCCTTGTTTTTGTGCTTATTGGTGGTATCTCAGGATGTCTCCATTTTCTAGGTACCCTGGCTGCACTTCAAACAGGCCAGCTGCAATTTTCAAGTATGTTTCTGGTTCACAGGCCTAGTCCCCAAGCCTGAAGTTTCAGGCTGGCAGCCCTTTCTCTGTCACTATTTTTCAGCATGCAATTTCTTCTGTTCAGTAATTTTCCCCTTCTAACCAGGCCATCTTTATGGTTGCTCATGTTAACACATAAAGATGTTTTCATCTGCATGCTTGACTTAGTTGTGGAAAGATCAACTGGATTCATTTCAGCCTACTCTGGAAGTTAATCTCAGGTAGCTTAGGTACTTTAGTAACAAAGGAAGGTCAGGAATTATCTTTCCTCTGACCCTAATCAAGAGAGAAGGTATCCTAGATCAGATAGCCTTTGCTGTCTTGGGCAGGGTAGCGAGTGACCCAATGTGATAAGCAAGTGATGTAGGCTCTACTTAAACAATTGTCTAGCAAATTCAAAACATCTCCAGTCGTCTTCCTGTTTGGCTACCGGACATTTATTAAGGAAATTATGTCAGGCAGACTGGAGGAACATATCTGAGAGGGGTAAAAGTGGTAGTGTGGAAACTGAGAGCTATGAATACATGAAAGAGTAGCATGGGGTCTGTTTCAGTGACTGATAGGAGTTCACAGCAGTGGCACAGTACGAATCTTCACAGCTTGTCTGAAATTGTGGTTGGTGTCTCTCTTTCCCTCTTTCTTTCCATAGTCATCTGCCACACCCAGCTACACATAAAGTGTACATTTAGCAGTGGAGAGGGAAAGCTCCTCTGGCCAGGATGGGAGTTGGGATTGTGCATCAGATATTACCATTTTCTTCCCTGTCCATCGCTAGAAAGAAATATCACATCTCACCAATTGCCATGAGTCTCTTCCATGACTCCACATAGCCCCAGCACTTATCACCTTTTGAATAGTCCTTGGAGTTGTCTCACATTCTCCATGTTCTGTGCTGCCACTTCCCTTTTCCTACTTTTGAGTGGAAAGATTTCTAGCATTTGGAAAACAGAAAGTTCCACAATGTTTTGCAGAGATCAAGAGTATTCTGGAGTTAAGCTGATCTAGACCCATGTTAATAGTCACTTCTGGTGCTAACTTCAGAAAGAATAAATATGTCATTTTGCCCCAGCCAGCAGCTAAGCACCACTCAGATGCTCATTCACTCCCCCTGCAGTGGGATGGGGGAGAAAATGGGAAGAGTGAAAGTGAGAAAACTTTTGGTTTGAGATAAAGACAGTTTAATAGGTAAAGCAAAAGCAATGCACACAAGCAAAGCAAAACAAGGAATTCATTCACCACTTCCCATCAGCACACAGGTGTTCAGCCATGTCCAGGAAAGCAGGGCTCCAACACGTGCAACAGTTACTTGGGAAGACAAGCGCCATCGCTCTGAATGTCCCTGCCTGTTCCTTCTTCTTCCCCCAGCTTTATATGCTGAGCATGATGTCAGATGGTATGGAATATCCCTTTGGTCAGTTGGGGTCAGCTGTCTCAGCTGTGTCCCCTCCCAACTTCTTGTGCACTCCCACCTAACTCACTGGTGAGGTAATGTGAGAAGCAGAAAAGGCCTTGGCTCTCTGTAAGCACTGCTCAGCAATAATGAAAACATCTTTATATTATCAAAAGTGGTTTTTAACACAAAACCAAAACATAGTCCCATAGTAGCTAATATGAAGAAAATTAACTCTCCCCCCGCCAAAACCAGCACATTCTCCACCACTTATTCCATACCATTTACGTCATGCTCAGGTACCACACTATCCAGCACAACATCATTAACCACCATACCCTTTCTTATTCTTTAATATAATACACAGATATCATTCCCTTAGTCTATGGACCACCCCTGTAAAATGTCTGTAAAATGTCCATAAATGTTCACAAATGTCCACAAAATGTCCATTGTCCACAAAATCTCATTTAGTCCATGACTTTGGGCTCCATCTGTTATGGTCATCACTTAGGACAGGAGGGGTGGTGCACTGCGTGGAATTACTGAGCACGAAACCCAGCTCAGGTCAGGTCACTGCTGCACTTGCACTCCTTCTTGTAAGGTTTGTCTTCCATTGGTCCAGGTAGTTCCTGCTGTAGTAGTTCCTATAACATGCAACTCAAATCATAGGTTACAAAAACGTAAAGGTATTTCCATTACAATCTCCACCCCCTGGTCCCTTTGGACCGGATCATCAGGTTTAACATTCCTATGAACTACTCCCCTTGCCCCTGCTCCGCCCTGGACTTATCCACAGACTGCAGTCCCTTAGGGGTGTACCTGCTCCAAGTGGAGCCTTATTTATGAGCCACAGTCTCTCCAGAGGTACACCTGCTGTGGCACTGACTTACCACAGCCACAGTCACTTTGAGGTGCACCTGTTCCAGTGTGGCCTTACGGACAGCCACAGTTTCTTCAAAAGTAAATCTACTCTGTCATGGACTCATCCATGGCCACACACTTTGTGGTGCTCCAGCATGACCTCACGCACAGCTGCTGATGCTTCAAGGTGTACCTGCTGCAGCATGAACTTATCCTTGGGCCACAATCCCTCCAGAGGTATGCCTGCTGTGGCACAGACACAACCACGGCCACAGATGCTTTGAGATGTACCTGCTCTGGTGTGGACTTATTCACAGCCACAGACACTTTGGGGTGTCCTGCTCCCACATGGACTCATCCACAGGTCACAGTCTTTTTGGCTCAAGTTCACACAGGAGTTCCAGCCTGTCCAGGACAGCAGCACAGAAACAGCAGCGATGCCCTGGCCATCTGCCAGCCCAGGTACATCACCATTACTGTTATCAAAGTGTTCCCAGGCACAGCACAGTAAGATGATCAGCAGTACAGCAGTGCAGCAAGCAGCAGAAGCAAAAGCAAAAGCAGCTACTAATGAGCACTAGACTCTAATTTTCTTAAGGCAAGCAAGCCCCATGGCAAGCACAGGAGCCTGCCAATTAATAGCTAAACAGCAATAACAGCTATAATTTCGATCTAGCACTCTTCAATCAAATCTCTCATTATCTCGAGCCGTTTGAGCCCCAAGTTGAACACCAAAAAGAACCGTTGTGGTTTAACGCCAGGCAGCAGCTAAGCACCATGCAGCTGCTCAGTCACTTACCCTGGTGAGATGGAGGAGAGAATTGGAAGAGTGAAAGTGAGAAAATTCCTGGGTTGAGATGAGGACATTTTACTAGATAAAGCAAAAGCAACACACCCAAGAAAAGCCAAACAAAGAATTCATTCACCACTTCCCATTTTGAAGAAAATTAACTCTATCCCAGCAAAAAAAACAGCACAGAAGAGTGGGTCCTGCACATAGGTAGGGGCAATCCCAAGCACAAATACAAGCTGGGCGGTGAATGGATTGAGAGCAGCCCTGAAGAAAAGGACTTGGGGGTATTGATTGATGAGAAGCTCAACATGAGCCGTCAGTGTGTGCTTGCAGCCCAGAAAGCCAACCGTGTCCTGGGCTGCATCAAAAGAGGTGTGACCCGCAGGTCGAGGGAGGTGATCCTGCCCCTCTACTCCGCTCTTGTGAGACCCCACCTGGAGTACTGCATCCAGCTCTGCGGCCCTCAGTATAAGAAGGACATGGAGCTGTTGGAGCGAGTCCAGAGGAGGGCCACGAAGCTGATTGGAAGGCTGGAGCACTTCTCCTATGAAGACAGGCTGAGAGAGAAGGCTCAGCCTGGAGAAGAGAAGGCTCTGGGAAGACCTTATAGCAGCCTTCCAGTACTTGAAGAGGGCCTTCAAGAAAGCTGGAGAGGGACTGTTTACAAGGGCATGGAGTGATAGGACAAGGGCTAATGGGTTCAAGCTGAAGAAGGGTCGATTTAGATTAGATATTAGGAAGAAATTCTTTACTGTCAGAGTGGTGAGGCCCTGGAACAGGTTGCCCAGAGAAGCTGTGGCTGTCCCCTCCCTGGAAGTGTTCAAGGCCAGGCTGGATGGGGCTTTGGGCAACCTGGTCTAGTGCAGGGTGTCCCTGCCCATGGCAGGGGAGTTGGAACTAGGTGATCTTTAAGGTCCCTTCCAACCCAAACCTTTCTATGATTCTATGAAATGATAATCAGTAATTTAAATTTTTGCTTAGAAACTATTGCATTGTATGTTTTAACAAGATTTTTGCACAGGTCATCTATCCTTCCATGATCAAAAATCACGTGTTGAAGTATGGGAATCTTAATTAAGTTGTGGAGAAGTTAACAGACTTATACTTAGCTGTTTTCTTAGCATGGATATGACATGTTGTTACTGTAACACTGAAAATGTAGAGCCACAGATGTAATGAGGTACAGTAAGAAATATAAACCTCAAACACTCCCCTCAAAAAAAAAACCAAAACAAACAAACCCAAACCAACACACTCTATGATCTTTTTTTTCTTAGAATTTGCTGCATTTTGGCTGTCCACAATTGCAGGTGGACTGTGGAGAAAAATTACCAGCTGGTCACCTTTAAGAAAATGATATAATGCCCAAAGCTATACAGGGACTTGTGTTAAACTGGTCTCTAAACCTTTTCTTGTACTGCATGCAGGGAGAAAACGTGAACATCTGGTCTTTAAACTAGAAAACAGCCTCCTCTAACGAAAACGGTCTTCTAGAATAGTAAAGGGAAAACATTTTTGTAATGTAAAATGGTAAGAGGTGCGTTCTTTCTTTGGAACCTGGCTAGACATCAGGAAACTGCATTTACAGAGATGCTTCTTCCACTTAGAACAACCTGTTACAGCCCTTCAATGAAAAAACCCAACTAACTGACATCCAAAAACTGGCCAAACCTGAATGCTGTGAAGAAACTCTTCTCAAATTTTGTTGGATTTTCATCACCTTGAACTTCTGAACTAGTGACTTTTGAAGATCTTAATTGTGATAGATATAAAACTAATGAAAACTTCAGATAGTTTTTGTGATTTTTATTTTTTCCATCAACACTGGTAAAGGAGCTAGAATTAATCAACTGTATTATCTGCATATGCCTACAGTACTCCATTTGTATCCTACAATATTAATATGATTGTCTTTGTCTTACCACAATTTCTTTATTTTTTTCTATATTCTGCTACATTTCTATCATTAAATCTTCTTAAGGTATATTTATATATACTGTTAGCTAATAATTTTTCACACCATTTAATTCCAGAGAAACAACCAAAATCTGCATGCTCACAGTTGTTGCTACAACTTGTTTTATTACAGTTTGAAAATATAAGGAATATCAGTGTACAATGCAGCTTCATCATGCTGAACGCAATACATCTGTCACTTTCTATAACAAAAAACAGAGGAACAAACATGGCCAACTAAAAATTGTTTGGTTTGGATAATATGTTTCTTCACTGATTATATAAAATATAACAAAACATCAGTCAGTCCTGTGAAGTCTGACACAGACCATTGGGGTATGCATTTTTATTTTTTCTCAGTGAGAATCAAGTGATAATACTATGTTTTTAACTATCCAAAGCTGTGATTGCTTTTGAATACAGCTTCACTATTAAGCTTTGGAGATGAAATACTAGCTAGATAAACAACAAATGCTAGTGGAGATTAAATTTAGATATTATAAATAAATCATGTCATGAAAGCTGCAATAATATTTAGTAAATATATTTTCAACTATTGACTAATCATGCCTCTTTTAAGGTGTGTTTTACTTTTAATAAATTCCATTCCTGTTGTAGTAGGAAGGATCAGTAATTAATTTTTCAAACAAGAAAACATTTTGACTCTTCATTCTTTTACTAATGAATGTTTTCAGAAATAAAATTCTGGAAGTAAATATATATTATTTAAACTTTTGCAATTGTGAATTCAAGAGTTTCTGTTTTGCTTTTAGGTCCAGAAATACTGGAACAGGACAGTAGCAGAAAAGGACAATGAAGTCTATGGGTCTGCCTAGATCCTGGCACATTGTTTTTTGCCCTGCTATTATGGTCTGTCATACATGCACACGTGCTGTTCTTAGGGCTTAAACCACACTGTTGTATTGACCCATCATCAGCTGTCCTCGAGTAGCCTTGAGTGAAGGTGTCCACCCCAGAATAGGGGTACAAAAAGATAATACAGGCTAGAGATGTAGTCTGTGCAGCAAACCAGTCTATTTGTACATACATATGGATTAAATCTTCCTTCTTTTCATAGCCTCCTACACATTTTTCACCTCCTATTTCTGACCCTGTGCAGACCACTATTACTAGTCAGACAGAAAGAAGAAAAGAAGTAGTCTCTTAGATGGAGGTCCTCACAAAATAGGGTTACATGTACAAGCATGCATGTACAATTCATGCAATGAAAAAAATTTCTCTTGCTCTCTGACAGGTGAAAAGGAAGAAGAAAAAAGAATAAAATTATTGATAATTGTGTACTGTTATTGAACTCTTTGTGCCAGGTGGGGAGATGTTATGAGCAAGCTCTGTGCCAGATGTCATTGTGATAAATTAAACACAGAGTGTGGAAACTCTTGTGTTGACATTTTAAGGTCATGAAAGAGTTATAGAAAGGGCAAAAGTTTACCTTAAAATGAATGAAGGTTGTTTCTTGTGATAAGATGGTAAACATGCATGCTTCTCTAAGCAGGAGATTTTTCAGGAGATTTTTTTGCAATAACTTGTCATAATGTTTACCTTGACTGTAAAATCATTGGGAGTGCTGTTTAAACCCACTGAACACTGATTCAGCTGAACTGATTGTGTAAAACATTTGGTAAAGAAGACAAGAGCTGATCCTCATCCATAAGCAACCTTTTTGCAGGTAGGTATGTTAAAAACACCTCTGAGCCTAAACCAAAGTACAAAGCTAATCTGGTCATCCTATTCGTTATGGAACAAATATTTGCATTACTGTAGTTAGTCTGAAAAAGTTCCTAATATATTAAGTCATAGGCTGAAAGCGTTTATTGTTCTGATTGAAAGGAGCATGTGATTATATTACATGTGCAATATTTTTCTTCAAAAATTATACTTTAACTTCACTGCATCCCTTTCATGGGTGACTTTTTGAAGAGTCTGAGTGCTCTCCTTCTATTAATGAAGGAAAGTTTTTCCTCATCCTTGTTCTTATGATTTTTACTCATTGGCTATTTCAAAGCAGAAATGTGGAAAGCAGTGTGGAAAGCAGAAAAAAATTTATAGCTTCACCTTTATCCTCAGAGGAAATTCAGAGCTAGCGAAATACTCACAAATGAGGAGATACCAGTTTTGATTCTATACATATGTATACCAAAACACAGCTGTGGAATGTTCATTTGATTCACCATTTGAATTATTAAAAAACATGGTTTTGTCTCTTAGAAGACACTGAAAAAATGTGGAATATAAAAAAATAAAAGTACTTCTTTAATGTTAAGATTGTAGACCTACATACCTTGACATTATTTAACATAAAATTTATCACTTTTAGTAAGGAAAAAGAAAATGCAGTTAATAGTGGTCTACAGAGGGATTAAATTTTTAGTTTTGTTTTCCTGCATAAGGGAAAAAGAGATGAGTAGTATTCAAAGATCAGGTTCTCATCATGTATCCCTAGGAAAAGCTTATAGCTACTGAACTTCAACATACCCCCCCTGACTTAAAAAGAAAAAATAAAACTATGCTTTGAATTTTGTTTTTTTGAAAACACAAAATTGAAGATACATATATATGTCTTCTCTATGCTAAATGACTTCAAATCTAATATGCGGTTTAAAAATTCTGTATCATGCAGAAAAATGACTTGTTTCTCTGATTTTGAAGACAGTGAAATTAAAACAAATGTTCAAGACAGTGATCATGCAATTACATTTTCTTAATCTAGTTTAAATTACTGTATTTTCTTGTCTCTTTGTTTGTTTGATATATTTTTCTGCAAAATGGATGCCCTTCCTATTTCATGCTCAGCACTGTGTGACAAAATTTGTGTAACTTTGCGTAACTTTGCAATCATCACATAAAGGAAAATAAGCTCAACCAAACCGACAGCTTCAAAATGTTCAAGTGTTGCCTTAATTGCAAGATATATCATCTTTGGGATCATTTCAAGTTAAGACTTGGTTTGATATAATATAGTCTTACTCTGTTTCAGTCTTTCTTGCTGCTCTCAACACACAGAAAGATGTGGAAAATAAAGTAGCTCTTGCTTTTGCCAATAATATCATCTAGATGCTTCTATGTAATTCTTCCATGTTCTTTAAAAAGAAAACTAGCAGCTGTAGATTTTTTTTTTTTTTAAAGCACACATATTCTGATGGAAACGTGAATCTGTCTGTACGCAAAAGACTGAGCCACAAACTTCTTATCTATCTTGTTTGTAGCAAAGTGTGATAAACAGACCTTTTAGGTTCCCATCAGTCATTTTAGGAGCAAGGTTCTACTCATTGCCACACAGACAGATGAGAAATAAGTATTCTATTACAGAAGAAACTACCATATCCATGAGCCAGTTTGGAGTACTATAATATTTCTTTTTTTTTTTTTTCCATATTGGTAAAGGCAAGTGTGTGGAATCCACCCTTATTTAAAGGCGCAGCTTGCAGTAGTGTGACAAGGAGTTGAAAGCTGAAATAATACCACTTGGTTTTTAGTTTTCATTTAGTAATGCTAGTGGTGTAAGGAAGGTGGAGGATAAGAACCCCTGAGAAATTCAATAAAAATCTGCAAAATACGTAAAACATACTAGACTTGCGGAGTGGGAAACGTCCATTCTTTTCACTCCTGCCCCTCCCCCCTCTGCCCCATTAACCACTTCGGTTCTTGAATCTCAAGGTCTCAGATCAGGTGCAGTACATAAATCTCATCAAAGTACAGTGAGAGAAATTTTGAGGTTCTTTAATTTCCAGTAAGACCACATTGCAGGCATAGAGTCCTACAATATAAAATTTATTACCATCGAAATCCATTTAATATCATTTATTTACTCCTTTGGTGATTACATACTTAATTAAACTTGCATCTGCTTGTGTCATAATAGTATTGTGAAGTACTTACTGGGTTTAGTTGTGCCATCTTAGGAAACGTACAGTCCACTTCAAGGCAAGATAGTTTATTTTATCCTGATTATTACATTTATACTTCATACATGTCACAGGCCTCTGCAATAGCTACTATGCCAAGCTACTACATAACACTGGGAGAAAAGGAAAAAAAAAATGAGAAAAATTTTAACTGTTTAGAATTTTCTTCTCCAAGATTTCACCAAATACCCAGAAGTGGCAAAAGTTTTATTCACTAAAAAGTTGAAAAATATTAATCTTTTTATATAGTTATCTTTTCTGAAGTTTCAATATTACATGCAAGAGCATTTTCTATGTATGTTGTAGTTTTGAGAGAATGTCAGTACTATGATATTCATAATAACACTTATCCATAATTGTTCTTATGTCTTGAAAATTTGGAAATTTCTGACACTACACTTTGCATTAAGTTATTCTGTAAAATGATTTATACTGCTACTGAAAGAATTTTTAAAAGTAGCAAAAATATTAGCTCTGATTAGGTGATGGAAAGCTTTTGTTTCTGGTAGAAATTAGAGGTAAAAATTGAATATACTAATACAGTCACCCTGATTTCATTCAGTTTTCCTCTTCCTTTACTTATTGGAGTTATTGCTATGATATTAAATATTTTTTTTCCACAGTTTCATGGATTGAATGAGTAAAAGATTCAATGTGAGATGCAGAAGGTTCAATTCTACTTTATGTAAGCTTTTACGTACAAACTGCATCCTTAAAAATTCTGTGACTGCTGAATGCTAAGTGAAGGCTAAAGGGATTCAAAGATCTATATCTGAGGTAGAAAACACATTTTCCAATGAGATTTCAAAAGAGGTGATATGGCATTTTGCAGTTCCAAATGACAGAAATTCACAGAAGACTTCCACAGCAATGCCAGTGAAATGATACTAAAACAAACTGGACAAATCAAAGTAGCCAGTCTGTAGAGGGTTGAAAGAAAGGAACTTGTGGATTCTACTTGATCCTAAGATGATTAAGGAACTTGTTGCAGGTGCTTATGTTACTGGAGTGTTTCGGAAGGCAGATGCTAGAGTTCAAGAAAGTAAAACTTGGCAAAGCCAAATGCAGTTTTTTTCTTGCTAGATCAAATAAAGACTTTGTGAATGGGAATTCTAAGTGTAGTATCAATACAATAAGCAGTATTGCTTGCATTAAAATAAAAATGAACATGTGGAAAAGGAAAAAAGAGAAGTAAATCTTAGTTAATATAATTAAATCTAATCCCCAAATTATGGACAGTGGTCCCAGATGAGTGGTACTATGATACGTGTTGGCAAACATTTGAAGTTTCTGGTGTTTTACACAGACATACTGACAGGACTAATTGTGAGTTAACACACATCAACAGGAAAACAAAGTTCTTGGAGAAAGGAAAACCTTACATATGTATTTGGGGTGATTTGTTTTCATTCTGGTTTTGCATTTCATCTACTTAATGATCTGTATTGATTTAATTTTCATTTAAAAGCAGGATAATAGTCACATTATAAATATTGTTTTGATCAAAATAAGAAGAGGCATCAGTGCAGAACAATGATAGAGATCTCACACACTATTTAAAATATAATGGATTTCAACATGGCTTCTCCATTAGTACCTGAATTGTTCTACTTAATTTTACCTATGACATATCTTCTGCAAGATTTTCTTCAATTCAAGATAACTTTAATCACTTTCTACCCAAACAGAATTTTGTACTGGAAGATGTAAATGTTAAAAAAGAAGCCTTTTTATTACATTATTTCATGTTATTTTATGTTATGTTAGGTTATATGTTAAGTTTTCTGGAGTTCATTGAGGACTGATCTAGCAGTTACCTGGGATAACAATTCCAGCTTCTTGTAAATAGGAGTGAGAAAACAATAGGATCTAATTCTGTATTCCTCACATATTACCTCTGATTTTGTTGGGAATTGTGTGTATGCAAAGGAAAAGGCCTTCTTTAAAATCTTATCATACAACCTAGTCCAGCAATAGGATTCTCTATCACAGGAAAGTTGGCAGACAAAATCAGTATCTAGAATCAGAGCTTAAATTATAAATCTTCTCAATATATAAATAACACATCTCCCATTCTTCCTTTTATTTGGAAAATAATAGCTTTTCAACATGCAAGATATTTTATATTATCAGGCTCCTCTTGGTTTATTAAAGGGAGGGATAAAAGCCAAAGGAAATATGGTGAGGGCATCGAATGCACCCTCAATAAGTTTGCAAATGACACTAGTTTGGGTGGGAGTGTTGATCTGCTTGAGGGTGGGAAGGCTCAATGAGAGATCTCGACAGGCTGGATCGATGGGCCGAGGCCAACTGTATGAGGTTCAACAATGTTCAGTGCTGGGTCCTGCACTTGGGTCACAACAACCCCAGGCAATGCTACAGGCTTGGGGCAGAGTGGCTGGAAAGCTGCCTGGGGAAAAAGGACCATGGGGTGTCGGTCAACAACCAGCTGGATATGAGCTGGCAGTGTGTCCAGGTGGCCAAGAACACCAATAGCATCCTGGCTTGTATCAGGAATAGTGTGGCCAGCAGGACTAGGGAAGTGAGCGTTCCCCTGTACTCGGCACTGGTGAGGCTGGAGTGCATCTAAAGAAGAGCAACGAAGCTCATGAAGGGTCTAGAGCGCAAGTCTTATGAGGAACGGCTGAGGGAACTGGGGTTGTTTAGCCTCGAGGAAAGGAGGCTGAGGGGAGACCTTATAGCTCTCTACAACTACCTAAAAGGAGGTTGTAGCCAGGTGGGTGTTGAGCTTCTCCCAAGTAACAAGTGATAAGATGAGACGAAGGAGGTTTAGATTGGATATTAGGAAAAATTTCTTCACTAAAAGGGTTGTCAAGCATTGGAAGAGGTTGTCCAGGGAAGTGGTTGAGTCATCATCCCTGGAGGTATTTAAAATATGTGTAGACCTGGTGGTTAGGGACATGGTTTAGGGATAGACTTGACAGTGCCAGGTTAATGGTTGGACTTGATGATCTTAAGGGTCTTTTCCAACCTAAATGATCCTATGATTCTATGTGTGTTCTAGAATCTTTAAAAGTACTTTCTAATTTTGATTGTTATATTTACTCAATTTACATAGGTAAAACATCTGTAATACTGTTCTTCTGCTACTGAGACAATGGTGTTGTAGCATTCTGCACTGTTTTGTCACTCTAAATAAAATACTGTTAGGTATTGTAAGTAAATTTTGAAAACATATCAGAAATCAGACTTGATAATTAGTGACTATAATCTGTTCAGCCAAAAATTATTTGTACAGAGAGTTCATATCTCCTTTGTCTGTATAGATTGCAGTAGTTTGAGACCAAAATTTACTGTTGTTTGTTGTTTGTTTGTTTGTTTTTTTCCCTAGAAGCACTACTATGTGTAGGCACCAGTAAAACAGCAGCAGCAAAGGTGAGGTACCAGAGATCAAGTTCAGCTAATTGGTGAATTCTAGGTTCTCTCAGCATAGTCAAGAAAGTAGCTCAAACACTAGTTTGACAGGGAAAAGAGAAAAAAGTTCACAGTAAAGGTCATAGAGTCATCAGTAGAGTGAGCAGTTTTCGCTAATCGATCCACAGAAACACTTACATGCATGGCTGCCTTTAATAGCTGTTTCAGCACTAAATAGCATCTGCTTAAAATGATACCCAACCATAGAAATGAACTGCAATAATAACCATTGCTCTTATGTGTATGAAATAATGTCTGTCACCACAAAAGTCATGTAAATAATACTTTTCTTTTACGGATTCAAAATGAGCAGATACCTACAAACATTTGCTAATGTTATTTTTGTGATTACACTATTTTATAACATATCAAGGAAGCATGGCAGTCCCAAAGAGAAGGAATTGGCACCAGCTATTGCACTGTTTCTCCCTACAGTATATCTGATCTTTCTCTCCCTGATCTTTACTTCCTATTTTTTTCTTGCATGATTTCAGCATCTTGGACATGTGTAAAGTCAGGAGGACACAGAAATACGCAGTCTACAGTGAATGAAAAAACTTAATATATTTAAGCAATAACATGGTTTTTACATATTGGTGCACACCAGTGAGCTTGACAGTATAGTTTTCAGACATCTTTCCATTTGGAAAAGACTGCAGAAGAGAGGAAAGTACTGTGAATTTTATTTTTTACCTTTGTAGTCTAACTTATTACTGTGAAAAGTAGATAACCTGTTTATAAATATGTATGAAAATTCATGAATGTTTTATATGGTTTCCATACTTGAAAAAACATTGACGAGAATCACTGATACTCAGTGCTTGCAGGTACTTGCCGTATGTTACTGGGGATCACAGGTTTTCCACAACTTTCACAAGAATAAGAGTTTTACACACTGCAGATAGCATCCTCCACTCGCTTGGTTTCACGCTTGTTTGACTGCTTCTCTGTGGAGAATTTTGTCCCTGTTAGCTGGCACACCCTTTTCTGCTACAGAGATTTTGGATTCTGTCAGAGAACGTTTCTGCTTTAAAGTAAATTCTTATGATCTAGTTTGTTGTACCTGCTAATACTTATTTTCAAACAAAATTAAATCACTTCTGAATATGAATTATTTTTATATTTGCTTATTTTACAGATTAGAAAGAATTTTTCACATTTGCAAGCAAGTATTACACATTTAAAACATAAAGTCAGCTGAGCTATGTTCTGAGAAAAAGTCTAAAACAACAAACAAAACATTATTAAATATCATCAGCCTTCACCCTCTCCATTGATCATTCTCATTTCCTGAATCATGCACTGAAATATAATCTGCAATTAGCTGAATATTCTAAAATGCTTCCATCAGTTCTTGTGCCTGAAGTTGTTTGCTGTTTGTCAAGGTGAATATGGTTTGCACTGTGTCTTCACAGTTGTCTTGTGTGATGCTGGGGTTTACACTGCAGTTGATGGTGAAAGGAAGGAGAAGAAAACTCTGTTCTTTTAGATAAATACTAAATCCATGCTTGAAACTTCAATTTATTTACTATTTTACACAATAAAATGATATTTTTTTTAAAAATTACCCTTCCAGGAAATATTCCTAGAAACAACTAACTTTATTTCTCAGCGATTTTTGGTTTTGTTGTTTTTTTGGGTTTTGTTTTGATTTTTTTTTAGAAATCTTTGAATAATAACCTTTGAGAATCTTGTATTTGATTGATTTCTGTAACATCCTTTGCTTATATTTCTGCATCTTATTTTCATGTTACATTTGCAAATACATAATGCTTATGTAAGGAATATTAGGCATGACTATGAATATGACATCTATAAAGAAAATTAAGGAAGGTGTGTTTTTTCCCCAAAACTAATATTTATGCTTGGAACATACAATATCCACTGTCATAAGTTTTATGAAATGCAGTGATCTCATATTTATCCCATTACTGAAGATGTGTGAGTGGTTTAACAAATATTTTCACATCAGGACTGGTTTATTATATGATCCCATTTACTTCAATAATTGCTGAAAGCTTAAAAAAAGAATTGAAGAGTCCTGTTGGAGAAAAGGAGGCTGAGAGGAGACCTTATGGCTCTTTACAACTACCTGAAAGGAGGCTGTAGCCAGGTGCGTGTTGGGCTCTTCTCCCAAGTAACAAGTGATAGGATGAGACAAAATGGCCTCAAGTTGTGCCAGAGGAGGTTTAGATTGGATATTAAGAAAAATTTATTCACCAAAATGGCTGTCAAGCATTGGAAGAGGCTGCCCAGGGAAATGGTTGAGACACCATCTCTGGAGGTACTTAAAAGATGTGTAGACCTGGTGCTTAGGGACACGGTTTAGTGGTGGACTTGGCAGTGTTAGGTTAATGGTTGGACTCGATGATCTTAAGGGTCTTTTCCAACCTAAATGATTTTATGTTTCTAAGTTCATTACTCCAATGCAACATAAATATTGGAGTTTCCAAGACTGATTATGTTACTGAAGCTTTGGGCTTCAGACTTCTATAACCTCCAAAAATATTGGTCTGTTTATTTGAAAATATTAAAAATTATTAACCTTGCTCTATTTTTATGTAAAACTGAGAATTCATTAAACACTTTTAAGAGCCTAACATTTATAGCAAAATACCTGTAATTTTTAAAAGTAAATTATGTCCATACTAGTGGGAGAATTTAGAAACAAGGTGCTAGAATTAAGTAATGTTGCGCTATCAGTGATGAAAATTATAAAGTGTTTGCACTGTTGCTTAATGTTTTAACAAAACTCTTTGGTTTTCTTGGCAACAGATAACATCTCTACCTCTCATCTAAACTATGTGAGAAAGTAAGAATGACAGGAAAAAATGAAGAAAACATTGAGGAAATACATACATGTTCTTCCTTCTTTTGTAATGCAATTTTTTCTGTATCATATTTATTGCAATGTTTTTTTTAACTGAGCTAGCAGTCTCTGGGTTAGCATTAATAGTGACTCCTCTGGGGAGCTAGAGCTCATACTAACTGAATAATGACTCGAGGAGCTTACTCAGAATTCTTTAGCTCTGCCTTTGTGTTCATCAGACTGCGCAGGAGAAAACAACTGCAAAATTTAGGGCTATAATACCTAATGTGCATGTAAACAGTCTAAATTTCTCCTTAATTTTTTCTTCACAAAGTAGAAGTATCATCACTTTGTAAGTCTTGTATTTCCCTATATAGTGTTCTTAATGAAACTTGCTTTTTCAAATAGTTCATTAACAGAAAGCTATATTATAAACAACACGAAGATTAAGCTGAAATGGTATTAAGTGCCAAATAGTCTCTGTGCATTTATGTAGTATCTGTGATGGAACTTCTTAGCACTCTTTCACAAGGGGGAGCAGATTTCATTAATTTTGATATCACATGAAAGGATAACAGCAACAGAAGGCATTAGATTGAAGGAGCAAATGTAAGAAACAACCTTTGATGTCACTAGGGATACTGGGGCATAGAAAAAAAAAAAAAAGAGACTTATGAAACTAAGAGATGCCCTTTACCCTATATCCAGCCAGAAATAGTCAGGGTGTTTGGTATCTGCAAAGGGAGAAAGAAATGGTGGCCACAAGACGTTCCCACTGAGTAATCAAGTGGGTAACTTTCATACTTCATCTCTATTCTTTGTCCTCGTGACTTTATCCCGTAGCCTTGTGAGCAGTGAAGTATACTCAAGGCAAAGACTTAAGCTTCTGAGGGTGTAACACTTCGTCACAGTATAAAGCCCAGCACTTGTGCCTCTGCCTCTTAGGCTCTGGGGAACATTTCTGCATCCAAACAAATGGACTCTGCACACTTGTTGTGGGGTCGATCTTTTTGCTTGACATCTTAAAACCTGCCTGGAGTAAGGTTGGACAAAGTTCTAGGTAAGGCTTGTGTCCAGGCACACAGACCCTGAGAGGATATCTCACCAACATTAGTCACTCTTTCTCAGTCCATCTCTATCTTTTCAGTTGAGACAAGTTGGTAATTACACCTGAGTAACAAATATAGAATCATAGAGTCATAGAATGGTTTGGGTTGGAAGGGACCTTAAAGATCATCTAGTTCCACCCCCCCAGCCATGGGCAGGAACACCAGGTTCCCCAAAGCCTCATCCAACCGGGCCTTAAACACTTCCAGGGAGGTGGCATCCACAGCTTCTCTGGGCAACCTGTTCCAGTGCCTCACCACCCTCACAGTAAAGAATTTCTTCCTAATATCTAATCTAAATTGACCCTCCTTCAGCTTAAAGGCATTACATCTTGTCTTGTAACTACAGGCCTCAGTAGAAAGCTTTTCCCCATCTTTCTTATAAACTTCTTAAAGTATTGAAAGATCCTAATAACCTCTTCTAGAACCTTCTCTTCTGCAGGCTGAAGAACCCCAACTCTCTCAGCCTGTCCTCATAGGAAAGGTGCTCCAGACCTCTGATCAGCTTTGTGGCCCTCCTCTGGAGTCGCTCCAACAGCTCCATGTCTCTCCTCTACTGGGGCCCCCAGAGCTGGACACAGTACTCCAGGTGGGGTCTCACAAGAGCAGAGTAGAGGGGCAGAATCACCTGGTCATGCTCTTTTTATGCAGCCCAGATTGTTGTAGCTAATGACAGCTTATAAATTCTTGGATTTTGGTATTCATATGATCTTACCTTGCAAAATAAATGTCACAGAAAAACGCTATGCTTTTTTAAAAAATAAAATCTTTTTTCTTAAAGGAAAAGAATATGTTTTGTATGCAAAAGATAGCTTGTGTTACAGAAATACCCCACTTACAACAGAGAAATATTAAAAGAAATTGGAGTTTTTCCTAATTTTTTTCTTTCTTTTTTTCTTCCTTTTTCTTTCTTTGTCTGCATTTGATAGCTTATTTATGTAGTTTTGTGGGTTTTTTTCTTTTTTTTTTTCCTTGCTATGACATTAAGTTGATTTCTCACAGAAGTTGGAAGATATTTATGTGTCATGTCAGCATGATATATTAATTTCTTCTGATCACTGACTCCCTATGAGTTGCTCTGTCTCTCAGTAATTGCAATGACTGTTGATACAGATAGTACAGTACTGAAAGAGCATCATGGGGTTACCTGTGTAATCACAAGGTAATTAAAAATGTTTTGTCCAAACCGTAGTAAGAGTTTATTTTTGCAGAACTGGATCAATGCATGGAATGTGATAACATGGGATTCAACACTGTGTTGTGTGCAGTATCAACTGAGAGATGAGTGCACCCTCAGCAAGTTTGCCGATGACACCAAGCTGTGTGGTGTGGTCGACACGCTGGAGGGAAGGGATGCCATCCAGAGGGACCTTGACAGGCTGGAGAGGTGGGCCTGTGTCAACCGCATGGAGTTCAAGAAGGCCAAGTGCAAGGTCCTGCACATGGGTCAGTGCAATCCCAAGCATGACTATAGATGGGGTGAGGAATGGATTGAAAGCAGCCCTGAGGAGAAGGACTTGGGGGTATTGATTGATGAGAAGCTCAACATGAGCTGGCAGTGTGCACTTGCAGCCCAGAAAGCCAACCGTGTCCTGGGCTGCATCAAAAGAAGTGTGACCAGCAGGTCAGGGGAGGTGATCCTGCCCCTCTACTCTGCTCTTGTGAGACCCCACCTGGAGTACTGTGTCCAGCTCTGGGGGCCCCAGTAGAGGAGAGACATGGAGCTGTTGGAGCGAGTCCAGAGGAGGGCCACAAAGCTGATCAGAGGTCTGGAGCACCTCTCCTATGAGGACAGGCTGAGAGAGTTGGGATTGTTCAGCCTGCGGAAGAGAAGGCTCTGGGGAGATTTGATTGCGGCCTTCCAGTACCTGAAGGGGCCTACAGGAAAGCTGGAGAGGGACTGTTTATCAGGGAGTGTAGTGACAGGACAAGGGGTAATGGTCTTAAGCTGAAGGAGGGTCGATTTAGATTAGATGTTAGAAAGAAATTCTTTACTGTGAGGGTGGTGAAGCACTGGAACAGGTTGCCCAGAGAGGCTGTGGATGCCCCATCCCTGGAAGTGTTTAAGACCAGACTGGATGAGGCTTTGGGCAACGTGGTCTAGTGGAGGGTGTCCCTGCCCATGGCAGGGGGGTTGGAACTAGATGGTCTTTAAGGTCCCTTCCAACCCAAACCATTCTATGATTCTATGATTCTATGACAAATTTGCATTTCTGATTGAACTTAATTTGTCTGAAGACATGTTCTGCAGCCTCAAATTTTACATATTTTTTTCCATTCATCTTTTCATACTTCAGTCCGCTACCCAACTATCATCAGCTTGCCCTGATGTGTCAGGAAATGTCATTTATACTTTTGAGAATGCTCTCTGCAATACGTGTGAAGAGTAGAACATTTTTAGGCATTTGCTAACCTCTGCATAGTTAACTTTGCAACTCAAGCACTTATACCATGTTTAGTTTGCTACAATTTCTCATGCAATGCAATGTTTATGCAATTTTCTGGAGCTAGAACACTTACTGGAGAAAGCACAGTAGTGCTTAACAACCATATAAATACTGGCATCAGGTCATCTGCATTTAGCTAGAATCAACAAATAATAGCAGGACTGCCATGGTTATTTTGCTACTAATGTAACATCATCTTGATTGTATGGACAGTAGTTCACTATTTTGGTGGAAAGACTGTATTCCAAGCACTTTCAGGGTTAGGTGTCACATGATGTGAAGGGTCTGAGATACCCTGGTCAAATCACCCACAAATGTTTAAGAGTGTATCTTTCTCCCAGATTTAAACACAAAACCTGTGGTCCTTCAGGACCAAATGATGAAGGCATTTAGACAGCTGGTCTGCAGGTCAGCAATTTTGTTCTTTCTACATCTGGTCAATCATTACAGTTACCACACAGTCACTTTAAAATTAGTCTTGAACAATTCTAACAGCAGAGCTGATCTAACAAAGAGATTGACATTGGTTCTCCACCAAATATTTCCTCAGTTTCTAAGTTTTTGAAGCCCATGATGCATTCTGTGGTACCACAGCTATGTTACCGGCCTTTTTATTGTCCTGGCTGTCCTTGATTTATTCAGGCAGTAAATGTCAGAGTTAATGAATGTAAAATGATGTTGATGTTTCTAAAATAGGAGAAATGCCAGTAATTGTACTTCAAAGTGTTCTTAATGGGAACTAATACTAAAAATGAGAGAAAAAGGTAAACTCATTAAAGAAATTCAGTTTAATAAAAGTTTAACAGCTGCTAGAAGTAATTATACCATTTCTTACTCCAAAGAGTGTATAAGTTCGCTTAGCTACTTGATTTCATATAAACCTATTGTCACAGACAGGCCTGAATGGAAACTTGAATTTCATGTACCATACTCAGCTCCCCTCCCCTTAACTCAAGATTCCTTGCAAAAATCTACAGTGGTCTAAAGTAGCTCATATTCATTGTAAGACAGAGGAGAAATGTGAAAAATAGAAAGGAAAAAAGTTGTGCTGGTAATTCTCTCTAGTAAAACAAATTTCAAATTTTGTGTTTTTGTCATAAATAATATTCTATCACATTTCTGTGAATATGGGTAATATTGAGCTAACTGAAGTAAATTCATGAAAAATGAAGAACATCTTAAATGGAAAAAAATAATTTGAGGAAAATATGTGCCCACAGCAAAAGAGAAACATAATTCCTTGAATAAGATGGAATGGAATAGATGACATTGGGTCTACTGGTAGACCTAAGAACAAAAGCATTTCTTTGAGGTAGAGACTCTGTAGACAAGGGAAAAAAAAAAAAAAAAAAAAGAAAACCAACAGATATAACAGTGAAAAGTTCTGCTCAACTGGAAATGAATAATAACTGAGAAGACATGCCTCTTACACTTTCCTTGAAGTTGGTCATTAAGGATCGTGATAATAATGATTTTGATGAAATACTGCAGACTGGTGTATTAGAGGGCTCCTGAACCATATACGCTGTGTCTTTTGATCCTTTCAGTTACAGATTTTTTAGACCTCTGTCTGTATTTTTTATCTAAAATGTTATAATTAGGACCTATTTCTTTTTCATGTCTCTCCCTCTTGGACAAAAGCTCATTTTTCTTGAGTGATGTTACAGCCTGTGCTATGGATTCCAGCAAAGCAGACATAGATGAGCTCTAACCGCAGCACACTGTCACAGGAGCATTCTTCATGCTTTTGCAGAACAGGTTTAACTGGAAAGTAAGAGATATTGTATCGTTTAACTTGCAGCTGGAAGAAATGAAAAGTCATCATCTATTACTCAGATCAGATTGAAGATCTGATGCATTAAAAACAAAAATTAGAAAAATTGTGGCTAGTGTTATTGTACCAGAAATATATTTTCTGAAGCAATCCACTACAGGTAGAATTAGAGAATTGTGCTTCTAATATTTTTGTCTCAGCACTTCAAACCTGATTGATTTGTGCTGCTCAAAGGTAAAGAAAAAAACCCAAACCCCCAAAACTAAAGATTAGTAATATCTATAAATTGCAAATACCCATACAGGTTTGTTTTCGTTTGTTTTGTTTTTCAATTTGGTTGATACTAAAGCAGTAAATTTTATTAATATTTTCAGTTTCACCATAAGAAAGCACATGCAGTGTAAATTCCAAGGTATTTATTTAGAACAGAAGCTTCTAAAACATTTTTGTTTTCTCCAAACACTTTGTTATGTACTCAGAATGACACACACAGCTTCCTATATCCTTCTTCAATCTCTTTTAATGCTTGTGATCTTCTCATCTTACTTACAGCCAATAAATGACTTTGGTTGAAGATAACTGAAAAAGTTATATAGTGTTGGGCTAGTTCATATCAGCTTTGGGAAAGATTTAAGTCATAAATTCTTGGTTAAATTTAAAACTGGATTACTGTTTTTACCAAAAATATTTTCAATGTATTGAAATTTGTGTTAATGACCCTGCACAACATGAATATCATTGCACTGCATGCAACTGTGTGTATTCTTTGATGTCCTTGTGGTAGCCTCAGAATGAATCTTTTTAGGAAATTTTGGTTTTAAGTAAATAACCAAATTAAGTAAAAATTTAAATGCAGCCTTACTGAATTTTCAGACATAATTAGTATAACATAGAAAGAATTTTTGTGTTTTATAAATGCAGTTCATCATGTGCTTCTGTCTATAATATTAATTTCATGATGCTATTTTTAACAGAATACTTGCATCCTGTGAGACAGGAGTTTGGAAATCCTCTGTGCATTCATAGCTGCAGGGTGCATTCATAGCTGCAGGCAGAGGAAGAAACCATGTGTGATAAACTGGAAAGCATTTGCCTAATTCTCAAAATAAATATGCAAGTTCATTTGGTCAGTGCTTAGCTTAATGCAGAATTTTACACCGAGAACTTTCACAAAATGTAAACTATATATTATCATTATTATTATTATTATTATCATCATCATCTAAGGTATTGATGGACTGCAGATGAATTTGGTAATTGTGGAATCTGAAGCCTTCTGTGGGAACATATAATTTTTAATACTACATGCTGGGAAAGAACTTTCTTTCCAGATCAGGTTATCTGATGTAGAAAGAGGGACGTGCACATATATCTCAGTATAGGATGTTTACTGAGCTGAAGAAGGTGAGGATAGAAGCTTCTGCTTGGCTTGAAACTGAAGAGCCCATTTTCAAGAGCCAGTCCTAAGTGTCTAATACCAGTTGTTCTCTCTCTTGTTCATTTTCTATCAATTTGCACCTAAACTTTGAAGATTTTCACTTTTGAACAATTTTAATATGGTTCTAGGTTATCAGGAAAACTATTTGTTGCCCAACTTACTTTTATATCACTTAATTATTTGATGCTTAAGTCTGTAAGAAGGAAGTAAGAAGGTAGGATTTAAATACACAATCAAGCCTTTTCTATGACAAATTCCTAGAACTATGTTCTATATGAGTTTTTAACCTAGAGAACCAGAGTTATTGATCCGTCTTTAGACTGTTTCTTATCAAATGCAGTGAGTTTCATAAAATCAAATCTTTAATATAATTTCTGTGTTTTGGGAAACACCTAATACACTGTGGATATCATCCGACAATACAAATGAAAACAGCAACTTACATTAACTCTGGCCCTCAGTGAAAAGCTTATTATTTAAGATTTAGGTTAAGAAAATTCTGCTCTTGAAAGTGCAGGGTAGTGTTTTGTTAAGGCAAGAGAATTATTTTAGTTCTTCCTAGGTTCAGCTGAAGGGTATACTTCAGCAAAACTCTGGGTAACAAAAGCAAGACAACTAAGAAATATGAAGTTTTCCTGTTGAATGACTTCTCTGTGGGTTATGTTCTAGTCACGTTTCAATACCAAATTGTCAATACTAGACACGATAACAGAACTATTACCACTGCTAACAAATAGTTCTATTTGACATGTATAACAACGATTGCCATTTAAAAACCATGAAAACCTCTTGCTAATTAAGCTTAATCCTTATGAGCAAGGTGCAGAACTTGAGCACAACCAGTAAAAGGCTGTGTTTTGGTACAAGATCACCCTTGCTTGCCTTTGAGAGATGCATCATGCTAATCACTCAGTTTTGCCACAGAGGATTTTTTGTAATTAATTATTATCCCTGTTCTCTGTTTAACCCAGAAGAGTTTAATCCCTTCCATTTCAAGATTATATACATTTATATCTATTTCCACCATATTATGATACAGGACACTGTTTAAGACGTAAACTCATGGCCTGCTATGGCAGTCCAAAGGTGGCGTCAGAATCTCAGGATATCTTGTTTAAATAGATAGGAATATTTTCTTGAGAGCTGGCATGTCTCGAGAGATCAGAAGAAATTCATGGAAAGTAATGTCATTGGCAGATGAAAAAATTCCCCTAGTAGAACGCAGCACATCAGTGTCAGCCAGCTAATTCCCAGGAATACTCCACATGGTTGTAGTTACCCTTTAAAAAGTGTAAGATAATTCACAAAAGCTTATCATGAAAGACAGGTTAATATGTTGATTGCAGAGAATTCAGGTAGATGGCTGATTTTACCTTAGTCTGATTAACTCTGCTGTAAGGACAGTTCTGCATGGCAAGTTAATGCCGGGCAACTTGTGTCCAATAAATTCATATCCTAGCTTATTGTGTAGTAACTCTCACAGGCAGACAAGCTCTCAGTCTGGACTGATTTACATGGTATTAAAGTTTTTTTGATAGACAACTTAGTCCAAATATGCTGGAGGTTTTTTTAATTAGGGTGTTTTTCCTTCCACTTCACCCAAACTACAGCAAAACTAGAGATTTTTTTACTGTGTTTGATGCTAGTCTTATGAGACAGTAAGAGTTAACTTGATCAAACATGTCATAACAAAACATTTGTACCACTCTCAAAGAAACTCAATGCACATTATGTAAGTCCCCCTATGGCACTAAATAGCATTTTACATGGTTGAAATACTGCAGATGGTGCTCAAGAAGGGAAAAAAAACCCTAAATAAACTGTATAATTTTGCAAATTAAGAAGAATGCATGTTGATGATGTTTGTTTGGTTGGGTGATCTTTTCTTTTTGCATGTTTGGACCAACAGCAAAAAAGCTGTAATAAGTGTCCCCTTTCTGTAACATCTTCAAAAATAATATTTATAAAGTAAGTATGGAAAAGGAAAATAAGATTATGCACCCACTTTATAGAAAAAAACCCACAACATTTGAAACAAAACAGTAGTATCAATTTTAATTATGCTTATAATGTATTTAGATTTTTTTTTTTTTTTAATATCAGGATTCAGAAGCATAAAGGAGACTGGAGTGCATAGATTCCAAAGAGAAAATTGTGAAATTGCTAAATCTTGAAGAATGAGTTTTGAAGAATGGCAGTTGTAATTATTGGTGTGTTCATGCTCTTTCTGAATTCCATCATGCACTTTACTAAACATATTTTATTTTTATTAGTTTTATTATGTTATGTTCTTTGCTATTTTCACACATCATAGCACTGTCATGCCATCAATTTTCCTTCTGACTATATCTGCAGAATTCCCCCTTTCCCTTAGCAGGCAAAATGTACCATCTACTCCAAGGACACTGATAATGCCACTCCTGTTAATCAACTACTGGGAAACTCCCATGGGAATACATTCAGCATCCAGTCCAAAAATCTCTAACTAAGAGTCACCTCCAAGGACACCTGACCACCCTTGAAGTGGTTGTTACAATATGTTAACTTCTTGCTTCTGCTGTCCCATCAGGCTGAGCCTCAGCTAGGGCATTTATGTTTAGCGGCTTCTTTATTTGAGAGGTATAAGTTGCTGTGATTGGTATGAATTGCATTATCCTCTACCTGCCCTACTTAATATTTTTCTAGTTCTGTGCATGCTGGGGTATAGCTATGCTAGTGTTATTGTCTCAGCTTCTCTACAGGTTAAGTAGTAAAAGTGCCCTTCACATTCTGCTTACTTGATTATTAATAGGCAGATGACAAAAATTGCTTTAACTACATGCATCTCATACTTAGAGCTGTCAAAAATGAAGTCTTTTGTTTATGAATTCTCAGATCGTAACTTACTCCTACAGTTTTGCCTTCATACTGGAAAGAATTTTAATTTCTTCTGAGCTTGTTGATGCTTAGGAAAGTTTTCTTGCAATTTAAGGTTAGGTTGTTCGATATTTCATGGTAACAGCTGACTCAGCTGTTCAAGATAGTGCAATGCTGATAACCATTGTCTCCAATTGCATGTAATTGTAGCTTAAGTGTAATGATAATACCTAGACATTTACAATCTGTCTGGTTGGATCTTCCAGGCTTTTTTTCTAGTTTTCCATTTCAATTTAATTCTATTTTCTCTTATGGTGAACATTACTCTTGGTCAATACTCTCCTACCTCTACTGTATCTGTCCTGTATATCTGGTATATTTCTGCTTTACTGTACTATAACATACCTGTATGTTTAGGATTTTTTTACAAACTTTTATTAACATATCATGTCATATCTTATAACATTGCAGACCAACACCTCTGATCTTTTTAGGCACTGGCTGAAAATGCTAGAATCCTCTTTATCTCATTAGTGGACTAAGTTGCCTTCTCTGCCAAGGACAAAGATATTCTACAAACAGAAGTTTCTATTCCATTTCTTAGATACCCAATGTAGAACGATTAATTTATACCAGCATACAAAGCTTCATCCAATGATGATTATCCAAGGAAGAAAACAAAATTGTCCTCATAAAATAGTTACTGCTATATTACATTGTGGAATTTCTGAAGCAACACTATTGCTGTAGCAATGAAACACATGGAATAATCTGGTATTTATCCACAGAAACTTGCCAGTTAAAACAATGTATAAATCTACCGACCAATACAACCAATGGATGTATTTTATCTTGCCTTTAATGTTGTTTGCTTTTGCTGTTGTTACCACCTGAAATAGAGTCAAAAAGCTGGTCTGATTTGTGCCTCTAGAATCTCTGATGAGATCCTCATCACTGAGTCATGGTGTTGGTTTTATTGATTCAGGCTTCAATAACAGTCAGATTTCTTAGGTGGGTAATGCTGAGTTTACCATTGCAGTGTTACATTTGAACAGCACTCTGTTCCTGTGAACATTCACCATTTTTCTCCTTAAAATCTTCTCCCTGTGTTTTAATTCTGCATGACATCACTATTTGAAGTAACCTTCTGCATACTCTTCCTAGCCCCATCACGCCAGTGGTTGTAAATCATTACTAAAACATGCTGATAAAAATTCAGCTTCATAAATGCCCACAATGCATCTCCACAAGACACTAAATAAATCTTCAAACACAGATGTCAGCTTTGTGAGAGCCTTATGTATTGTTCTTCAAAAAGTCCATTTCCTTATGTGTATTGGAAATTATCTCTCATATAACAAAAATTTGCTACTTTTTTCCTCTCTCATATTAGCTTTTCTTTGCTGATAGGAATTAGAACATTCAAAGGCTCTTGCATGAGGAACAGCAATATTGTATAATTTCTCCCTGAAGACATATTTCTGGATGATTTGTGAAAAGGACTCCTGCTTTCCTTTGCATTTAAACATCTTTCTAGAAGGAGAGGAAAAAGAAAAAAAATTAAAAAAAATAAAAGATTGTTCTGTTTAAACTGTAATCCTACACACCAGTGAGAAAATTCTCATCCATAATCTTTATTTATTCATTTTCCCAACATACCTAGTATTACTAGAAGAACTAGTAATTTTTTTTTTTTTAATCTACAATCTGCTAGTGGTGACAGAAATCTATTGTAATCTCTGTGTGTCTTTTGGTTGATATGGTTTTATTATGTTCCTGTCCTATAAGTAATTATTTATGTCAATGTAGTGTGATTTTGAAGGGTTGCATTTTAATCCTATTACACTACTGAATTTCTTTTAAAACAATAATTACCATAAAAATTAAAACCTGGTTACTGTATGTGTTCTGTTATATGAGATAGCAAAGAAAAACATGCTGTAAAATAATTGAAAGGGGTAATATTGGAGAGGTCATCAAAATACAGGAAATAAATTCAGAGATTTTCTGTTTTCCAAGTACCTATACAGTATTTGCTACTCTGAAGGCTCTTTAGCCCTTATGAATTTGGAGCAAGGGTTAAATAATTCTGTGTAATTTAGTAGGGTATTAACTACGAGACATAGTTACAGTTCTTTCCATGTTCTTTATCTCAAAAATGTAAAACTATGTGTTTTTAAGATATGGTTTACAAGCAAGCTTTGAGTTTACCCTTTAAGAACATCACATGATTCTGGATTAAACCCAGTGGAGAGAACTGCATTTCACAGCAGTCCCAGATAAGCCTGTGGCTTTGGAAATCTTTTACATAGTTATAAATGCTTAATAGTGTCTGAATAAGCCTGACTTAACTTTTTTGGCTGCGTGGGTTTTTTTACCACAATTTTATATGCAGACATCAGTAAGATTTATTATTTTTATACTGTAAATAAACATTATAATCAGGTAAAATCACCAGAAACAAAATATTATTAATGTTGGTTTTATTGAGATATGTTGTAGAAATGAGTTTGCCTAAAACTGTTTTTCATAATGCTGTTGCTCTGTTGTCTTTTGCCTCAGTACAAGAGACTAATATATGCCTTTTTTATAAACTTTGGCAATTTCTTTATTTTTAAAGACTCTCCAGAGGGATAGAATATTTCCAAACATTCTTCAAAGAAGAACTGGTGTGACAATTACTAAAAAGGACAGATAAACATTAATGACTGTATTTCATTGCATTAAATAGTGAAATAAATATGCTATTTGTCAAAATATGACACTATGCTACAACCATCCTGTAGCAGAGGAACAAGAATTTGTATTTCACACAAAAATACAGTGCTTTTTTTTGTGAAGATTGTAATTACAGTACTTTATGTGCAACTACAAACTATTTATTTGCTCATAGCTGACTTCAAAGAAGGATCGATGTATAAATTCAGAGTACAAATCGGTGTTTGCCTCTTTGCACTACTACTTCTCCAAAACAGCAAGATTACACAGTACAAGCCCAGTGACCAATTCTAGTGAAGTCATGTCTGGTGAAGTTTGGTTGAAGGGAAGTATGAAAGTAGAGATTGTTTCAAGCTTTATCAAACATTGTCTGTCTTTCTGCATCCCTTCCAACTTGCTTTCCACTTAAGCTGTAATCTTTAAATTAATTACTCACTCTCAGACCTATAACGTTTAGGTTATCTGCATCTCAACCAACCAACCTTCCCAACTTGTAAGTAGCTTGGACTTTTGGTAAAGAAGGCTCAGTATTTTACTGGCTGCCTGGAAGGTGAGCAATGGCTGTGGGTTCTGGAGATGTCTAGTATGTCCCGGACGAGTTTGCAGTCTCAAAGCATCTGGTACATCCTCATTAGCACAGTAATCATTATACTGCTAACACTTTGACCACTGCTGGAATATTAATGTCTGTACAAGGAACCAAAAGAGATAAATTATATGTTTGGGTTTTTTTCCTGGAAAATTACAATATCCCCTGTCATATAAATCAGGAAAATAAAGTCTGTCATATTAAAAAAACCCTCATATTATGAATGTAAAGTTAAAGATCTGCTGTGGAGTTAAAAGAAAGTTGTTCCTTTGGACTACTTTAACTTTTTCTTATGTATATTCTCCAGTTATCTTTTAAAGTATGACAGTGATGGGTTCATTAGAATTATAGATCAACATGATAAGTTTATGCCATTTCTGTTGATACGAAGTTGATTTTTTTTCTCTTATTTTTATTTTCCACAAACAGGTCATAGGATGATGTGAATAAGGAAAAAAATAACAGGTGAATCATGTAGCTTTTGCATTATTGTATAAAGATCCATTTTTATAAGCTTGTACTTGGTGAAAATACAAGGCTTTTCTTCTGGAGGTTATGTGAATTGTAGACAAAACATAACAGCATAGTGGCAATTAATAGCGCACAAACTCCTGCTTTTTATGACCTGCCTTAGGTCTCTGTGCAGCGCAGCATTTCCCTACACAGACATAGGAGCTTAATAGGTGCTAACGGAAGTGTCTTCCCTCTGCTGTCCTTTGCACTCTGTAGACGTGCTCAAAAGGGCATAACGTAAGCAGGTGCATTTACAGCATGTTTCTTTTCTGGGCAGTGTTAGGTAAAACATAGTTAGCAGAACCTTTTATGAGTTACAGAGGACAAACTGTGGTTTTAGTCACTAAGGGCATCTCTGAGACAGTTTTATTTGAGGAGCTGACCAAGGTTACTTCTCATAGTTGACATCCTGTACAGTACACAAGCATAAATTACAGAGTAGCTTTTGTCTGCCTCAGATTGGTGATAAAAAGCTACACTTTGACCTTCACAAAGCACATGTGTTCTAACCAAATTTTACAATGTAAAAGTCACCTTTAAAGAAAGAAAGGGGACAAACAGAATAACGAGAATCTGTTTAATCATGTATTGCACAGGGAGGTCACTCATCATGTTGTTCATTCTTATAAACACAGTGCTTTGGCAACAAATGTTTAGTTTCATATTCGCACAAACATCAAAAATGAACTTTGAAGTAAATTAACAGTTTATTTATGCATTTTTCTATTGTAGAACTAGCCTGCAGGCTAACAAAATGTTAGCTTGCCTAAAGGATGTTCATTTAAATTAATAATGAAAATTTTTCTGACAGCTGGTAATTTGCTTATTTACAGCTTCCATATTAAATCTTCAAATATAGTAGATACAAATTAATAACCTTCAGCTGAAGGGCCCTTGTTCCCTTTCAACTGCTCCAGTTCCAGAGCAATGAAACTGCCTTTTGCTTTTTCTGTTTCTAATTGTCATCTTGTGATACTCCATCCTATTTTCTCTCTTCCATGTAAAGTTCAGATATGTTGCTATAAAGTGGAAATAATTAGTTATGAGGCCGGTTGTATAACTCTCAATTACTTAGTTGTAGTATCAAAACTATTATACACTGGATTATTTTTTTTTTTCCCAAAGAACGATCTTCTTCCTGCAACTTTCATTTCATACTATAGATATAAAGCAAAAATAAGGTAACTGGATTATTCAAAACACTTAAAAGTACATATATAAAAAACAGTCAAGAAATACTGTTACTAAGAAAGTAGTGATTTTTTATGTTGGTTAGGGGTTTTTTTCTTTTTAATATAATCTCTTTTTCTGTTATCCATGTTTGTTATCATTTTCTAAATTATATTATTGCATTCCTTATACCTGGGGTATTTGTTCAAGAAACTGCCTGCCCACATACCAACCTTTCTCAGGGGAAACATGAAATCAGTGCTCTTGCAGTCTTCACTGTCTCCTGGTTCATTTTGAAGTGCAACTGATCTTTTAAAACCTTACCGCTTGAGAAATTAAAAACTCCCACAAACAGCTGAAATCATCTCATTGGCTACAAACAAAAGGTAGTAAAGGTGTACAGTTGTAACATATGCATGTGAAGCTGAATAACAGATGCAGCAGTAGTAACAGTGGAATAGTAACAGGATGTGCCAGAAGCCGGAGGATTTAAGGAGGGAATTGCTGCATTTAGTGACGCTTACTTTTCACTACTATTTTCACTTGTACTAATGAGATTAGTCTTACGCAAACACATTCATCCATGCAAATTCTGTGATGTTTTCCAAAATGCAGAGGTACTTTCAATGAATCTCCAGTAACTCTTAAATTTAACCCACCCACTGAGTAGATCTTTGAATTTATCAACCGTCTTTGTGTACAGGACAGTTCATCTGTTTGTCTAGCAAGTAATTTAGAGAAATAATATTACTGAATCTTTTTTCCAGAGCAGAAGGAGTACTTTAGTCCAAAACCATTAAAACTGATATATAACGAAGTAATTTTTTTGTGTGTGTTTGTTTATTAATGTGGTACATAGTAATAGTGAAATGTTAGATCCTTTTAAAAAAGTCCAGTAAAATAAAAGGAACTGAAAAGAATACAATAAATGGTAGAGTAGTTGGCTTGATGAAGGCAATGGCATTAGTGTAAGTTACAACAGTGGTGAATGCAACCAAACTGAAAAGAGCAGGATTCTTACAAACAAGCAAAAGTGATGTTTGATATTTATTTTCTTACACAATATTTCATTTTTCTTTTTTTTTTTTGTGTATGAGTGCTTGCTTTTTTATGTCTTGTCTAGGTTTTCTTCTGAGGTCACGCTGAGCTTGAGATTTTAGCTATTGGGAAAGTTATCCCTTTAAGTACTGAGAAAATGCGATCTATTAATAATTGACAGTAGAAGTATTGAACCACTTAATAACATGTTTCCAGGCTACTTCTCAGAATACAGCTCCACCTTGAAAGTATATATTTCTTAGGTCAAAATAATAAAAAAACCACAGCAACAAACCAAATCTAGGTTATGGAACACTTTAGTGGGAAGCAGATTTTTTTTTGTCACGTTCCAGTGTGCTGCAGGGAAATTAGACCAAATTTTTCTTAGTTTCTCTCCACACCAACTGCATGCAAGAGTACCTACTTCACTATTGGTTTGAACTTCCTTATTAGTCACATCATTGTATATGCTCCTTTACTCTTGAGATCTATATTTGTGAGTGTAAAACTGACTACATTATTTATAAGCAGTGTATACAGTTTATACACCATAATAGTGAAACAATACTCTGTTTTGCTGTGTAGTACATTTAATTTGTTTTCTGGGTACCTGACCTGAAACTCCTGGTGTGTGATTTGAAGAACTGTTGGATCTTTACATGGCAAATAGAAAAGTCCTGCCTCTTTTCAATTTTTACTGTGTCTTAACATATGTATTAATACTCTAAAGATCTAGATGTGTTTTACTGCAAAGAAAATTATGTATGCATTTCTACATACACTTAAAAAAATCATGGTCTCCATTTTTTATGTTGAATTTCCCAAAATTGTAAAGATTCTTGCATTGAAATCTCTGTGCATTTGTTCTCCGTTTGCAAAGTATGAAGGGCAGTAGTAGTTAACCATGTTGCAGGTTTGAGAAACATAAATTAATTTCTGGTGCGAAGCTAATATGATATGAGAACATCAGGGTAAATTAATGACATCACCAGGTAAATTAATAATTTTCACCTTACTCCAATAACTAAGACACACAGAAGATTACAGAGGTCTACATACTGAACACTAAGTCCAAAAGAAGTAGTCAATACACTTTTGTGCAAAGTACAAAATAGTATGGGCTCTTGAAATAAGCAGGTTTTCTAAAAAACAGCAAACTATGCTATATAATCACACAGCAAGATACATTTTGGGTCTTGGAGAACAACTGCAACGAGTAATTATAGTACTTGGAAGTAAGGTTGCCTAGTCTGTCAAAAAGGTGCTGAATTTTCTTGGAGCACAAATATAGCATGCTCGGTTTTGTCATGGAATGTTTTCCGCCAATTTTTCTTTAGACATTTAGGTCATTAGCTGAGTTTTCTTCCAGTTATACAAATGTAATCTGGTGTCTCATAAATATGTGAAAATCAAAATAAACACTCAAATTATCACTTCAATGGAACTCAGCACAAAAAGAGACAGCTTGATTAATTTCATTGCCTTTTCTTTAGAATTAAATAGTTGTGCTACATATTGTTTCTCATATTATGCAAACAAAGCAATAATAGTCCTTATCTTCAGAATATAAACATAATAGATTATTCAGTGCTACTAAAGGATTATGCTTTACACACAGTTTAGACAATCTTATGGTAGGGAATATATTCTTAATTCCCTTTTAGAAAAAAAAAAAAAAAAGATTTAAGCATTCCGGACATAATCCACTTGAGTGAAATTTTTAGCTCTCTACAACCAGTTTAAAGTAGGTCTTCTCAGCTGGGCTCCATCTATTGTATCAATCAGATTGAGGGGGGCATACGAGTCATCCTGTTGCCAGGGAAATTTTCTCTCATAGAACAGTATTCATAGTTTTGTCTAGTACAGGTTTGCTTGCAGGATGTTTTCTCTTTGTTTTCTCTTTTAGTAATATTTTGAACTGACTTTCTTCATAAAGAATCCCATCTTTTATTTTCATATTATACTCAGCAGCTGTTTTATCATTTTTCAAAATTTTCTAATAGCCATCGGGGAAAAAATGAGTTCTTGCTACTGGCATTTTTCTGCATGCTCATACACTGACTACATTTAGATGAATATTGAAGGAAAAAGGGAAAAAAAAACCCCACCAAAACCATCACATTATCTCAAGTCTATTAAAAAATCCTTTTGAATTTTCTTCCACATTATTTCAGCAAATGCTTTTGTTGGGACGGATGCTTCCAAGAGAATACATGTTAAGCAAATATTAGAGAATATTGACTGACAGTGAATTTCAGATGAATAATTGTGAAAAATCATGTGTGATGCCTGACACAAAGGTTTTCAGTCACATAAACAGTAGGAGGAAGTCATTCAGTTCAGTTATACTGATTTAATGATCAAGCATGTTTTGATACTCTTTGAAAATAAGGATTACAGGGTTTGTTGTTTTGTTGGGGTTTTTTTGTTCTTTTTTTTTTAATAATTACAGTACTGCATTTCATGAAAGCCACTTACATGTTCTTGGATTCTATTTTCATAGGCTCTTAAGGACAACAAAATTTCTACATATTAATACCAATTACAAAATAAGTTAAATAAATAGAAAACACTTTTTTATTTAAAAAAATAAAACTTTTTTTGCTGCAAAATATTTCTTATTAATACTCTGTTCAGTGCCTGTTTCTGCCATTTGTCAATTCTTGCTCTTTCAGAGGAGATCTTACTGAATTTTGTTTGAAAGATTTAAAGAACAAAAATATTGCATAATTAGGATGTTTATTATTATTTTACTTAGGGGTTTTCTGTTATGATTCTTAATACATTTGATAAAGGTAAATTTTTTACTTCCAGTTTTGACTTTGGCGTGCATTGTGTCATCTGTAATTGTTTAAATAAGGAGAGATATTTTGCACACATTTGTGAAATTTGAATCCTGCTGCAGAGCACATTGGATCACTTTTATCTTTACATTTAATTTAACCAAAAGAATTTTCAGGTTTGTGCATGCAGTTGTTAAGTGTGTGCCATGGTTTCATTTCTCACTACTACATAGATACACTGGGGAAAGCAAAAAAAAAAGAAAAAAAAATATTCAATGGATTTGGGTTCCATTTAGGTTTTTTTCATAATTCACATAATGTATAGTATATAGACTTGAACAACATAAAGAAAGCATATTTTGATCAAAGACTTTCATACAGTTTCACATCATTGTAAAAATGAGATTAGATGTTGCCCACCCAATGTTAAACCTCCTGTGTGCACTGCCTTGTACTGTGTTCTTATAATTTGTGAGGCAAAGCCAGTCAGGTAATGATGTTTCAGTTTAAACTGAAGGTTAAAGTTTAATTCTTTACTTACACGATGAAATGCCGACGTAACAAAACTCACTAGGAGAGATTTTACTTTTAAAATCTCTATTAGCCATAAGGTGGCAGTGTGGCAACTATTTTTAGCTGAAGTGGAAAAAAGGGAACCGTAACTCCTACCTAGACTGATTTCCAAGGTACAAGACAAGTAACACGGCAACAGTTCTGGTATTTAGGGGATTTTTTTTTTTTTTTCCTTTAAATGTATACACCTAAAACAACTTAGGTAACTGAAAGACAGAAATTCCTAGAAGTGCAATCTCTTTTGCTAATACCTGACTTCAAGCGAAGAAAGATTCTGGCAAGCCATAGAGGAAATATGTAAAAATATGTTAAATGTGCAGTCTACAAAATATTAATCAGAAGCAGGATGAGACAGTTATGAATATGTTACATGGTTTATATATATTCCTTAAAGGAAGTTCATTCTTCTCCTAGAGAAATAACATTTCTTTAAAACATTAGGAGAGTAATTGTATGCATGTGCATATACCCACATAGGTACCCCCCCACATGAAAACAATTCCAAAAATAAAACACTTTCAAACAACATGAAGGTGTAAATTCACAAACACTCTCCCTCTGCTCCCCTTCTTCTATATTCCCTTAGCATCCTTCTCTGTTAAACACTAAAGGTTAGACAAAATATATGTGGGAATGTTCAGTGAATTCTTCACTGGCTTCAACTGTGCATCATCCCAAAAGCTTCTCAAAAAAACCCAAAAAACCAAAACAACCCGCAAAAGATATGAAGTGTATCACCAAAATGCAGATGGAGGGGAGCTTAATGCCTGTTCTTTTCAGATGTTTTCAATAGGTTTGATCGCATTTCTGCAGTAAAAGTACACATATAGAAAGCAGTTGGCCATTCCTACTCAATTCTGAACGTGCAGATGGATAATGAAAAATTTGGATCAATACCAAATGTGCAATTTTGATACAGACCACATATTCATATGAAGTCTTTTCAGAGTTAATTTGCCTTCTAAAAATATTTACTATAAAGGCACATCTTGCAAAGTGCAGAGAATTTCAACACAAACAAATCTGTTGGAGTTGGAACTAGAGGGCCTTTACACCCTAGAGAATTAAAATAAGTAAAGAGAAAAGAAAAAAAAATTAAAAAAGGACATGTTAATGTTCAGAACTGAATGCATTGTTTTCCATTCTCTACAACACATTGCTGATAATCACTGGCTTTGCTACTTTAAGTCAAATTGTCATGCTTAAAACCTAGTTCCAGTTCCAGATTTGCAGCGAATTTTTTGCTTTTAATCCTTTGGATTAGCAGTTTTCTCTCACAACTGATTTACAGAAATCACAAAGCTGCAAAAAGCAAATAAAACCAACTTATATTCATGATGTCATTGGTCTATATTTAAGCACTTTCCTATGCATTTATAAAGGCCTGCAGAATACCTTTTCTATTCCACAAAAGTGCTAACTAAAATTAATATGTATCTTCTTCAGAATTTCTTTTCATTCTTGTCTAATTGGTAATATAAAACTACAGCTAACTGCAAACATGGTAACTTTGCAGTTCCCTTAGAAAAACAAGCAAATAAGCAAGCAAACAAAAAAATAATATATGCTACCAGAGGAAAAATTGCAAAAAGTGCATTTTCCCAAGGCCGTATAAATATTGTTTTAAACTCTTAAAGGTATAAGTGATAAATTTTCATCTTTCTGACAGGTGTTAGATGAAAAACAGTTAGAAATGTTTAATCATATGTTTTATCTATAGAATACTGGTGTTTTCTTAATAAATAATAATAATTTGTTTCACCCACTAAGTGGTAAACACAACATTTCTGGAAGTATTTAGGTATCAGTAAAACAGGCAGCAAACAAAAACAACAAACCAAGCAACCAAAACCCCCCAAAACTACCCTTAGGTCACTTACATTTAGAACAGATGAGAAATAAATTAAATTGAAAAAAAGAAGAGGACTATAATTCACCAGCAACGTAGTAGTGCATAAACTACTGAGTGCTTTAGGTGTCCTAATTCAATCTTTAAAAGCAGGCCATGCTGCTGTTAGGCTTGCACCGGGTTTTTGTCACTTCGCAAGGGCAGCTACCTGTTGAACCCTAGAAATTACAGGTGGAAGCAGATGGCAGCCGGCCTGGCTCGTCTCCCTGAAGAAACGGGTCCTGGAGGTACGGGTCCCCAGGCCATAAACAGCCTACAGCCCCGAACCTTGTCAGCCCACAGCTGGAGTGGATCCAACTCCTGCAGCCCTTAAGCTGCTCCTCTTTCTGCGAGGCTGCTTGCAGCCTCCACATCGCTCCGTAGTGAACAGCTGCACACCCTGTGCAGGTGCCCAGGTGATGGCAGTGGGTGCTGTCCCCCCACCCCGTGAAAAGAGTCGGGGGGCTGCCCTGTGCTGGTTCCAGCCCCCTCCAACGGACCCGCCAAAGGACACACCTGAGCCCCTCAGAAAAGTTCGTGGTGCCTCAGGGAAAACATGTTTAAGAATGGGCAAAGATGCTGGACAGTCAGAGGAGGCAAAAACAGTGGCAAACATGAGAGTGAACACCAAGGGCAGAGAAGGGCAGGGAGGAGGTGCTCCAGGTGCTGGAGCAGAGATTTTCCTGCGGTCGGTGGAGAGAAGCACATGCTGGAGCAGGGGAAGAGAGTGAAGAGGAAGCTGCGGCGGAGAGAAACCTCTGTGTCCTGACCACACTGGGGCAACTAGAGGAGTCAGGAGTGAAGAGTGAAGTTGAGCCTCAGAGAGGGGGGAAGAGAGGTGTTGTTTTAATGTTTGTCTTTGTTTCTCGCTATCTGGATCTATTTTAATGGGCAATATTTTTTTTTTCCCCCCGAATAAAGTCTGTTTTGTCCATAACAGTAACTGGTAAGGGATCTCCCTGCCTTTACCTTGACTCATGAGCTTTTTTCATCACATTTTCTTCTCCTGTCCTGCAGAAGAGGGGGTGTAAGTGAGCAGCTGGGTGGACCTCTGCCTGTTTGCCAAGGCTTAACACTGCAACCGACCTCCCTATTAAAAACCTAAAGCTGTCACTCTCACTGCTACAGGTCCGTTTGCTTTCACACTTCTTCATCAGTTATATCCCCTCCTGTGCCTCTCTTTCTATACCATTAGGGTTAAAGGAGTATGTCCAAGCTTCTTGTGCAACCTGACCTATTTAAACAGCAATGTGTCACCCTTTAGATTTACATAGGCACATAGATATGTATCAGTCTTTTTTTTTTTTCAGGTTTCTTCAGATTTTTCTTCTCATTTCATCCATATCTCTTGCTATCTTCTCCTATATTCTTTATACCATGTCAGATCTTTCTTAATTTCTCTCCTCTGTTTCTTTTGTGACTATTTTTTTTTCTTCTGTCCGAGCTTTTATAATGCCTTATTTAGAAGCTCACTTTTCCCACTGAGGAACTATACGACCTCTAGAAGAAAGAAAGGATGAGACGAGTGTCATTATGAAAAAGAAATGTACAGAAAAAAAAGAAGGAAAAAGAAAACTGAGTTTTCTTCGGAGGGTTCACAAGACAATTGAACTGCAGTGAACAATACTCTTTTCTTTTGCCTGGCTTTGGGGATCTTTTGGGCTTGGTCTCCTAGAAATTTAACTTTAATAGCTCAGTTCTCTCTCTGTTAACTCCTAGGCACTGTGTTGACACTATCCTCTCCAAAGTCAGCAAAATTTAAAAGAAAGAATTGTTTGGAAGTGTATATACAAGCATATAAGGAGACTGCACACAACTTGTTTTCTAGCATCAGATGTTTTGGGAGTAGGCGTATCTGGGAAAACAGGGATGATAATAGGTAGCAGGTGTGCCATGACAAACGTATTAGAGCAGAAAGGTTCTCAGGATGTGATCTTTCACTGTCTTCTCTTCTGTCTACTCAGCACATTGATGATGAAAGAAATATCTTTTCTCAGGTAATGACACTTGAACAAGCAAAATTCTGATGTGGGAAGCCTCTACAGCCTTTCCAGCCTGGATTGGTTGTACTTCGGCTGTATAAAAAATCACTAAAGCACAGAGTCATGAACTGGACCACATTTCCTCTTGTTATCACATTGTCAGAGAGTCCTGTTTAAAAGAAAACCAAACCAAACCAAACCAAACCAAACCAAACCAAAACAAAACAAAACCATCTCAGTATGGTAAAGAGAGGAACGGGAGTAAGAAAAAGTGTGATTTGTTTGATTAATGATCTCAGACTATTTCTGTTTGGGTTTTTTTCCAGAAAAGGGATACTTACTTTCAGGCTCTTTGCTGTCCTTTCTTTATGCTTCCACAATTAAGAAGGAAACAAACTCATACTGAATAATTTAGTAATCTGTTAACAAAGTTAATCTGTGTTCATCTAGCAAAATACAGTAAAATACAATATTTCAATGTGGAGAGAACTAGCCCTGTGCAAATCCAATAAGCTTCTTTCTTACATTATACATGTTCTTCAGTCCTGAGTACGTTACCTGCCAGCCACCAAGAGGAATATTTAAACATTTGCGGTTTTACACTTATCTTCATAGTATGGCAAAGCTAAGACTTTCCCAGGCTACTCAGTGATCAGTAGTTAATTTACTCTCTATTCTGTGTCTCTCCCCTCTGCTCCTAAGTCTTAGTTTCTGCAAAACACATTTTTTTAAGAAGCCTCAGCAATTGTTTTCTTTCAAATATATATGAGGGAATTGACAACTTCCATTGCCCACTCAGATTCTCCGTGACACCACTAGTCATTAAACAATTTTTGAAATCTCTGCAAGGGAGCCCTCCACATTCCCAAGAACTACTATATCATTTCTAGTATTGTAACAGTGGTCTGTTACTGAGGGTTTTTTGCAGTGAAGCTCTTTCACTCCACTTTCAATCCCAGGGTGGATTCAAGAAAACAGTCTAACAGCATGCACATCCTTGTCTAAGTCAGCCTTTAAGGAGCCTTCAGAGTTGCCAAATAGTAATGGGTATTTGCCAAGCCCTAGTTTCATTACTGCGGGATGGGGCACACGAATGTACCTCTCCCCTGACGGAGGAATGTAGTCAGGATTTCTGGTGGAATAAATATGAGTTCTTTATTAGCATTCCAGATAGTGAAATCCAAAGATGGAGAGTGGCACAAATTTCTCTGTGTGATATCAATAGGGAAAAAATATTACTTAGCTGTAAGGAAAAAGGAAAGAGAGATGCCTTAGAACAACTGATAGCAGATCCAGAGGCTGTTGTGCGGTAAAAAATCCCTAGTAAATCTGAATCATGATAGTCCAAAATATGTGAACCATCCCTCACTGTCCAAAATTTTAAGATCCTATGAATCTAATTAGCAAGGCATCCTTCTAGCTCTGCAAACTACTAATGCATCGGAGTGAGAGCTCTCAGCCTCAATATATTAATTGCAAGAGGTACGTCAAAAGTTTAGAAGATTTCTATTATTTTGGTATTGTTAATGTTTGTTGAAAGGGTGTAAAATGTAAAAAATTGTGAATACTATCTTATCTTGAATTTAATACAAGTTTTGACAGTTTACTTTTATGATCAGGACACCATATTATGCTTGAGTGGTCTAAATGCCATGAGCACGTTATCATCATCTGAGGTAATAACACTGAATTTTAATTTTGTTGTAGGATGTTAATTTGGAATGTTATGGCCACCAAGAACATGTTTTGCCTGAGAAGACTTAATCGGATGATACTATTATTTAGCATATTATTTCCCATGGGCAAATTAAGCTCAAGTGTTTAGTCTGTGGATCCTTGAGAATCTAATGAACTTCCCTGGGATCACACACAAGGCAACAGTGCATACACAGTGATATGTAGCAAAACAGATTTTGATTTCTTCAAACAAAAATATAAGTTCTGATATTTTAGGGAGAAAAATATTAGATATGCTTTCTACTTTAAGTTTTACACTGAACCATCTGCGTGCTTATTTAAGTATACTTATACAGGGCTTAGCACTACATTAATTTGAACTAGAAAGCAAATGGAATATATCACTCTATCTCCTTTTGAGATAGAACAATGGCATTTGTGCAGCCTTTAGTTCTATTCCTCTGAGAATTCAATGTACATTTGGATATCAGCTGATACTATATTTTAAAAAACCAAAATGTTATCTTTACCTGCTACAGCAAAAATTATCTGTTTCAAGCAAGTTTATGAAAGATATAGTTTGTGAGCTTATGAAAACTTTATTTGTCAAAGGAAGGGAATCGTCTCCTGAAGCCATTAGCTATGAAATGTGCATATGAAGACATGAAAATCTTCTGAAAGATTTAAGAAAACTCAATAAAATATTTCACTTGTAATTTTTACCTGTTAGTGGGTAAGTGACTTTTGTATTTAAATTCACTCACCAAACCAAGAAAGAAGCTTTTCCAGGACTGGTTCCTAATGCTATGAATTACCAAGACAGTATCTTACTGGGATAAACACACTGATCACCCACTATCTCTCACTAGTCTTTCATTGTCAAGGACAAGGTAATTTGCTGCAACTTCTTTATTTTTCCTTCTAAGATAAAGGAGAAAATAAAGATGTGGGAATCAAATAATATCTTACCAAAACACTAAGAAAGTACAACAGCATATAAAATAAATTAATGAACTTAGAAAAAAAAAAAATCAAGATCTTTCACATTTATAGACTTATTTAGAAATACCCTATGTTTATTCTTTTAAATTATTACTTGTATTTTACATTATGAACAATTTATCCAACTGTCTGAAATTAGTTTTTAATAATATAGTAAGAACCATCACCTTATTGATCATAAGTTTTAACAAGTTCTCTCTCATACTTTCCAAATATCAGAACAAAAATATTAAAAGGAGAAAAAATTATATGGTGATGACCTTCATTTATAATCTGAACTACAAAATTTTTTTTGCTATTCTACCAATTTGGCTGGATATCATTCAGTCAAAAAAAAAAAATCAGGTTTCAAACTTAGGAAGGTTATTCTTGCCTGATGTATTTTGTGTTTCATTCCACTTTTTCATTGATAAGAAAAGTATTTTTTTTATCACTGTTACTAGGTTATTTACTAGGATATTTATTAAAAATAGATTTAGCAACAGTATTAACATGAGAAATGCATTGCAAAAATACTTAAAACAAGTAAAACTCAGATTAGTTTTGACGATTATATGGCAACTGTGTAAACTCTATAACTGATCCTTTTTAGTACATTTTTAATAAGTCACAAAGCAGTAAAGATTCCCAGCAGTAAAACACCATTTTAGGATAAAGCTGTTTTCCTTCTTCTATCTTAATTCAAAACAATTTAAAAAAAACCCAAACCCCAAACATAATCTTATGCCCATTTCTTTGAGATCGAACATTTCTGTGAGGAGTATTGTGTCTTTAGCTGTGTATCTCTGCAGTGAAATTTAGTAGGAAGGAGGAAAGGAATCTATTTCCTAATGGTTAAGAATACTTTACTATTTTAGAAGCCCTACTTTGTATAATTTTCTCACTGTAAGACAACTCTAATGAAGAGAAAATGGACCACTGTAATAACCTGACAACCACATTTATCTATAAAGAGGGTTAGTTTTATATCATATCCCACCTTCAGCTCTATGAAACTGTACTACAATGCAAAGAATTCAAACAGTAGGAGAGAAATCTCCAGAACTTTTTTTTTTTCTTTTTTTGTTAGATATCCAGCTAACAAGCAGAGCTCTGTATCATTTTCCAGTTGCATAGTCACAACTCTAATGAAGAAACAGGTTCACTGGCATCAAGGAACATTTTATTTTCTTTGATTTTTTATAAACATGTAGGCAGGACCAAGAAGTATAATGTGTCATTTTAATCACCAGTTCAAAATAATCTGTAAATGAATACATATCTGAGTAAAGATAGTGCGTACAATGATTTCAAAAGCATACTGACCTGAATCAAATCAGCTGGTCCATCCTGTGTATTTTGTCTTTGGAAAGTGCTAAATGCAAGATATAGAGAATTATATTTAAAAAGAAAAAAAAAAAAATCCCTGCTCAAACTTCAAACCTCCACACCAACAGCCTTTCAGTCTGCATACAGAATAGTTTCTTCTTAGTAGGAGGTTGCTTCCACATATTGTCGAGTGGGTTTGTATGCTTCTCAGAATTATTTTAAAATTTGCCATGGTCTGAGTTGCCTTGGGTTTGCCAGGAGCCATTCATAACAAGGACCACTCCGGGTGCTGTCCTTCACTATCTCCACGATGAGGTAGGCTTTCTAGAGCTCCCATTGAATTGTGAAGGGCACTATAGTTGTCTTCTGTCAATAAAAAACTGCCTACATGGGGTATCTAAACAAGTTAATCTACCATGAGGCCTCAACTCTTGATCTGTATGCCTGGGTTCTTGCTGGAGATATTGATAATTTTACCTCATAATCAGGAAAAAAAGAAAGAGTCGATAACCAGAAAGAGGACTTTTCTAAATACCACTATCTTTGTGATTTTATGATACTTCTGAAAATAATTGCTTTTTGATGTTTTCTTTTTAATCAGAATACGCAAGAGATAAAGGAACCTGGGGAAAAAAAAACAACAAAAAAACCCCAAAACCGAAACCAAAACCAAAACCAAAACCCAAAAAACCCCAAACATAAGATAAAAGAATCTGAAGAGGAGCATTTCAGGGGCTTTCCTTCTCTTTTTGTAATTTCCAAAGGAGCAGTTTTGCCTTCCTTCTCACTGCATTTCCAGAGCGTATATCTATGTGCTAGGAGCTGATGGTGAGACTCTCCTTTTTTCCTGGGAGAAAAAAAGAAAATATATTAGAAAGAGATTATGAAAATGTTGAGGAATTACTCAAAAATAAGCAGAATTTGTAATTTTTTTTATATCAGAGTATATTCACTATATATGGTCATTAGTCAAAGCACAACAGTTCTGGTTTTCCAGGAAAAGAAGTGAATGTCCAGATATGAACGAGTTAATTTTAAACCATTCCTCAGTTATGTAAATGCACAAAATGTAGTGCCACTTTCTATTCTTATTACAATCGTGAGACTGTCACTATAATTGATTAATTTTGTGCCATTCTTTCCCAGTGATCTCTTTGTCACAAGAATGAGCTATCACAGAATTTTAATGCTTAGTACATTTTAGTTTTCATAATATATTCTGATTCTCATTCTAGTGACAAAGGTTGGCACAAAATCAGACCATATTCATAACAAAGGCTGCAAAAATAAAGCAGGAAACTGTATAGAATCCATCTTCATGACAATCTCAGAACAATGAGAACAGAAATATGACAAAACAAAACTCTTTGTTCTTGTGGCAGTCTTGGTATTGTAATATCACAATACTCCAAAATGCATTTCTGAACCTTTTGGATTGGATGTACTAAACTCATTTTGCAGTATGGATATCTTTCACAATATTTTAAAAAGGGGACAGTGGGGAAAAAATAGTTTCAAAATGTGATTTGTTAGAAATAGTTGTAATTTATTGGAAAATACACTTCGGCTGCTTGCTGATTCTTAAATCTACCACTGAGTTACTGGGTTGAGGGAGTAGGGGTAAGCAAGGAGGAGGGAAAAACCAATGGTTGTTTTTCATAGAACTTGTACACCTTTACACTAGTTGTTTCTTCCCGGGCCTAGCATTAGCACAATTAAACAGCTAACATGGCAAAACTCTGAGTATCGAATACAAGAAACCTTCAGTAAGTTAGAAATAATTGCCATGTATTGAAGTTGTGGGTTGTGATGTTATGAATTGTATGTGTTCTCCATATTCTGCTCCTACAAGAAGCGTGAGCCAAGAACCAATGGTGAATTTATTGTTGGTTCTCTAGGGTAAACTAGGCTATGTTCTTTAACACCAAACTTAGTGATTGCATACAATCTCTACATTTGTCTATCCTTCTGTCTAATGTTAATTTGTCTTTTACTAACCCAATTTTTCAAACTGTCTGTTGGAATTAAAACTATTATTAATATTCAAACTGATAGGTAAACAAGCCTGGCTATGTTGTACTTTACTGTAAACAGAAAGAAAAACAACCTGTTCAACAGCTTGGTGGACAGATAATTGGATGGTGAAAATATTTTCTGGTTTAACAATGAAACAATAATCATGAATGTTTTAATTCAAAGGTCAGTCCATGTTTCTAATTTGAACATTTCACATATTTGGCTGTGAGCTCACACTTGACATACAGCTCAAAGTTTTATTTGATATTATATTTTTTATATATTTCTGTAATCCAAGAGGAATAAGCAGGAATACCAAGTACTTGCAGTAATATTTACTAACTTTTAGTGTACTACAATGCAACTTCAGAAAGAACACTAAAATATTTATGCATGTATGGGACATCTCCTGTCACCTGTACTGCACTACCGCACATAGAGGCTTGACAAGTATTTAAATATTGTATACCAGAAGCTAGGAAGGTATGCTAGGGAAATACCCTATGCTTAGCTTTTGTGTTCTAACCTTTGCCTCTGCTGTTTCCCACTGTTTAAATCAGAGTATTTCGCTGGATGTGCTTTTGGTCTGACATGATAGAGCTTCTCTAATAGCAGCTAGATACCAAGAAGTACACAGTCATTTGGATGAAGAGCATATATATAATAAAATAAATTTAAAAAAAAATAAATCTTGTCATTTCCTGTTTCCACTGCAGTACAATTCCAATAGGTAGTACAGGAATAAACACTTTCCTAGCTCTGCCCAGGTTTGTACATTTGCGATACCATTGCTTTTCAACATTGACCGAAGGTTAGTGAAAAAAAAATAAAATCCCTTGTTCAGACTCTGGAGAAAGATCTCTTCTTCATGGGATCAAGATTAACTGAAATGCCTTATCTAGCTCTCCGAATTCATAAGTATATGATCATCTACTGCCCTGGGAGTCCATGACCACCCAAGGAGGCAAGTAAAGAGGTCTTGCTTACAGGAATCATTTTTTTTTAGACCACAATTTCAGTATACAAAGAGAAGCTAGAACCTATTGTTGATGTCAGTGAATTTTAAACCTCAGCTCCCAAATATTGATAACTAAACACTATGCTCATACATGTAGATGTTCAAATGCTATTTAGGCATTTTCAGCATTCATCATCCATCTGGAGTAAAGGCTTTCCAAAAGAAAACAGCAGAATCTTATCTGAAAACAGACAAATATGCAATGATTTTGGACTTAAATTAGTGGAAATCAAGTCTCTTACTATCCCAGTTGAAATGATCTCAGAAACAAAATGCAAAGATCATCGGTTTCATAATCTATAAGCTATATGTGAGTTTCTGGAATTAACTCCTTATGACATCTGTCTGCAAGTTTTTATCTCTTACGGACATCTCTTTAAATGTTCAGAGAAAGTGTGCAATTGTCTGTAAACTTGTTTAGTTTACATACTACATTTTTGAAAATATACAGTCATTTATTAATATTTACCAACCTCATCCCCATTACATTAAGAGCAATTTTTGGAGCACAACTGCCTTTACCATCGTTAATACAGCAGGACCTGTTGGTGTATATTGCACGTTCCCTTCTTTCCTCCTTCAGCAGTTGAACCTCCAGGGTTACCAGCAATTGATCAGAAAACGGAAAGCACCAGAGGGGAGTAAAGCTGTTCTGGTACCCAGGCTCAAACCTCCACCAGTGCGTACCAAGCCAGTGCTGTCGAGGAGATTCAGTCCTCCTAGACCACTGCTGTTTGTGTTACTGCATGGACTGAGGTGAGCTTTGTAGCTCCCCAGGGTGATGGAGGAGAGATGAGTGTGACCTGGCCAAAGATCTGCCACCACCCCACCTTCCCCAGTGCCAGAAGAGGGATTTGCACACTCCGGGCAGGAATCAGAGCCCTGGTCTGAGAGAGCCAGGCCACACGACCACAGCCTTTCTGCAGCAGAGGGGACAACTGGCCAGGCAGTCCAGGAGCTTCCAGCAGGAACTCAGCCTGGTGGCCCAAGACGTCTCCAAGGGAAGAGGCCCAGCACTGCCAGCAGCATCTCTGGCCTGTTTCAGCAACCCCAGCCCTCCAGGACCTCTATTCTGGCCACCTAGGCAGTGGCATACCAGGCTGGTTGTAGGTGCATCATATCCAAGTGTGTGTGAGTGTGGGTGTCTTGAGCATTTTACCTTGCATTCTGCAAATTTTGCTTCTCTGCTTCACTTAGAAGTAAACCCCTTAGACAAACTAAAGTAATGGTGGTTTGTATCGGACTAGTTATTCCCCTTGGTGACGACCACAGGAAGATGATCAGTTTGCTGTTCCCTGTTTGCGCTCCCCTCCCCTCCAGACCCCAAGTGTGTGGAATGTACGTGCGATCCCTGCTCCTTGTGCTCAAGTGTCTGTGCTCTCACCCTGAATAGTAATGGTGATGCAAAATGTGCTAATAGGATGAGAGCTCCAAATCATTGCCCTAGTGAGTGCCCTATTAAAACCAATGACAAATTAACATTCAGATCTGTCTCCAGCTAAAGCAAAGGGAAGTGCTGTCAGGGATCACACTTGTGTAGCTAGAACAGGCTCAAGAAAAAGGGTCAGTTCTACAGCCCACTCTGTTCTGTACATTTAGGGACAAGAGTCAATTTTGGCGCTCTGAGTAAGGCTGTCCCAAGTACAAGTGAAGGGAGAAGAGAACCATGTCTCAAAGAAAGCAAGTGAGCCATTTCTCTGTTTTTGCTTGTTTGTATTTGGTTTTGTCTTTTTTAAACACAACTTTGAAATATTCTGTGGATAAATTTTACAAACTATGAGAATCTAGGATCGTTTTATGAAATTACAACTTTCAAACCCTCTTCTGAGAAATTTTAGAAGTTATGTGCTAACTGTATCTTCGCTTTTAAGAATTGCTCGGTGTAAAACATAGTAGTTCCCCCCCCCCCCGGGGAATCAAACCAACAGGATCTGTTGACAAATCTCTTTGGCAGTCTTAGTATCAATAATGGTTCCTCTGGATGCTCTAAAAAAATAAAGTCCTGGGAGAAGACATTTGACTGGAGGATGCTGCTTTGTGTGCCTTGAACATGGCCAGTTACAGTTTCTGTGTGAGGGATGTTAGTAATGGTATCCATTACAACAAGACTGATCAGACTCAAAGCTCAATTTCAGCATTTCTAATGTGACCATCTAAGACCCTTCTTGTGGTAGTAAAACTATAATTTTTGGCAGCTATTCCAGTTTCCTTGCTGACTCTCTCAATATCTTCACATTCTGTCATTTCCAGAAAAGAAGATGGAAAATCATTTTCCTTCTCATTTATCTGAGTTGTGCCTGTCCAAGTAATGCTGCTGTCAAATTCAATATTTTCTATCTCCTTGTCACTATCACTATCAATTGTAATCACAACTGGAAAAGAATGTGCCAAGTCACTTTCTGGCGTTTATTCTTACATTGGGGTTTTTTTTGGTTTGTTGGTTGGTTGTTTTTTTTTTTTTCCCAGTGCCTCACTGTATCATTGTTCCTTCATAGACTGTCTCCACCCTTGGACTCCTAATCTCTTTTTTATTTTTTCATTTTCTTACACTTTGTCTTGCTACTTGCTTGTCTGAAAGGCTATCTTCATTTTTGTAGCAGTCACTGAATTTTGATAAAGTTTTCTTGCGGTGATTTCCTTTCTCTAGAATTGTGTTGTCCTTGACTGCATTGTCCAAGTGTTGAGTTTCGTAATTCCTTGTTCCAATAGGCTTTTCACTCTTAATTCCATCAGTACTTCCAGAGGGTGTCCTTGACCTTTTGCTTAATTGACTCCTTGACCTGTAGCTTTCATAATAACAACAGCGTCTCTCATAGAGTCCCCTCCTATCACTTCAATAAAGGACTGTATAATGTATTCTGGACTAGTAGCTTGCCTTGAATAGTAAGCATTAGACTAAGTCCTCCTCCTGCATGAGGACCGATAGACATCTTCAACCATGTTTTGACTATAAAAAGTGAAACCCTCCTGGTATCAACTTTGGCAATTGTCTCTCATATAATAATGATGACTGTCTATGGTTCTTGATCTTCTTTTGCCAGGGCCTTTGCTGTGTGCTCGTGATCTACTTCTCTGGATGTAGTTCCTTCATGACTTAGAGACCCTCTCTGGCTTTCTTGAGAGGTGCTGGTGTCATGACTTCTTAACATCCTCTTGTTTCTTTTGCTCCTGTGTATGCTACCATCTCTGTTTATTGATCATCTCCTTTTAAGCTGACCTTTGCCATGATGCTCCTTCCCAGCTCTACAGCCAGGACTACCGCAATCTGTGAATAGAATTGTGGACTTGGACTTGTGGAGTTTCCTTTTCTGCACAGCCTGTGATTACAAGGAGAGCACAGTGTGTCCTTTCCTGAAAAGGGGCTCCAGACCAAGTCCTGTGGAGACAGATAATTTGTTCTTATTATCTTTCTTCCTGACTGCAGAGGGTGAGCAGCTTTTACAGCTGCATACAGTATCTGAATATATGAAAGAGTATGGCAAATAACTTCTGCTTGAATCACTGTCACTACATCTGTGAAACTGATTTGGCTGGTGTTTCTTCACATCTTCCCTTTTCTCTTCTCTGACTGACTCCTCAGTGTCCAAAGACAGCTCAGCTGGTTCTGGTGTCCTCTCGGCTAGTGGCTTAACACATCCAACAATAACACAATTGTCTAAAGAACAGTCACTGTCATTTAAGTTAGCATTAGCTTGTAACTGAGTTTACTGTTCAGTTCTCTTCATGGCAAAGTCCTCACTAGAACTTTCCGAAACATCTAGAGGAGAACTTATTGTTACATGAGCCCCTCTCCTGAAATGGGACTTGGTAGCCCGGAAGTTTCATCACCCAGGGGGGATTGATCAATGCCAGTCATAGATAAACTGTGATCTAGTTCTTAAGAATCTGCCTCATATGGAGATATTGTAATAACTGATGAGTCTGAACAGCTCTCTTCATCATACAGTGGAGCAGAAGAGTCATATTTGGCATGCTGATCAATGCATCTAACTTAAAAGGAGATAGGGCAAGACTGATGAATTCAGCTGAAGTATGGTGTTCTCATGTTAGAGTGCTATGGTAAGGAAATCTCCAGCCATCAGGGCTAGCAAAAGAGCCATTTTCTGAAGGTCTGAGTATGTACTCCTTAAAGTAATCTTCCTCACGAATTCTGTGGAAAATAGAATAGAAAGACTGCCTGCAGAATAAGCATTCTGCTTTGGTTTTTGACCACTGCTGGACAAAAAAGGAACAGAACCTGTGGAAAGAATGATCTGGATAGCCAACATTGTCAAATCTGTCCAAGCAGATGGGGATTTAGAATCAGGAGATGCTCATTTAGAGTCACCAGATATACTGCTTTTGGCTGGGATAGAGTTAATTTTCCTCGTTATAGCTTGTATGATGCTATGTTTTGGATTTGTGATGAAAAGAGTGATGATAACACAGGGATGTTTTTGTTATTGCTGAAGAGTGCTTACACAGCTTCAGAGCCTTTTCTGCCCTGCCAGCAAGTGGCTGGGGGGGTGCAGAAGAAGTTGGGAGGGGACATAGCTGGGACAGCTGAACTCAAATAACCAAAGGAATTTTCCATACCATATGACATCATGATCAGCAATAAAAGCTGTGAGAAGTATAAGGAAATGCGTAATGTTTGGAGTTATGGCAGTTGTATTCCCAAGTAACTGTTGCACATGATGGAGCCCTGCTTTTCTTGCCAGCTGACGGGAAGTAGTGAATGAATTCCTTATTTAGCTTTGCTTGCACATGAAGTTGTTGCTTTACATATTAAACTGTCTTTGCATCAACCCACCAGTTTTCTCACTTTTATACTTACAATTCTCTCCTCCATCTGACGGGGGAGAGTGGTACTTAGTCGCTGGCCAGGATTAAACCACATGTGATAGAATCAAAGAATCATAGAATAATAGAATCATAAAATCATAGAAACATAGAATGGTTTGGGTTGGAAGGGACCTCAAAGATCATTTAGTTCCAACCCCCCTGCCGTGGGCAGGGACACCCTCCACTAGACCAGGTTACCCAAAGCCCCATCCCACCTGGCCTTGAACACTTCCAGGGAGGAGGCATCCACAATCTTTCTGGGCAACCTGTTCCAGTGCCTCACCACCCTCACAGTAAAGAATTTCTTTCTAATATCTAAATCTACCCTTTTTCAGTTTAGAACCATTACATCTCATCCTATCACTGCACTCCGTGAGAAACAGTCCCTCCCTATCTTTCCTGTAGGCCCCCTTTAGGTACTGGAAGCCTGCTATACAGTCTTCCCAAAGCCTTCTTCTGTCTAGGCTGAACAACCCCAGCTCTCTCAGCCTGTCATCATAGGGGAGGTGCTCAAAACCCCTGTTCATCTTCTTGGCCCTCATCCAATTTGTTGGCATCTGGTGCAACTTACTTGTGCTAGCTTAGGGCAAAATGTTGCTATCCACTGCAAATTCCTTAGCTGTTGAAGTCATGTTCTACAAAGGAAAGAGAAAGAAAGATCATTACCCTTCTAAAGATAAAAAAAAAATGTTAAAATCTAAACAAAGAAAACCATCACTGTTGTATTTAACGTAAAAAAAGCCCACACTAGCCAACACAGAGAATATCAAAGAAAGAGACAACACAACACTAACTACTTTGCTTGGTTTCTCTGCAGAACACTTGAGAAGTGTAGATGTCATGGGTAAATTCATCCCAACACTGAAAGGAAGGACTCTGAAAAATATCCAGGCTTGGGAACTACATTTCTAGAAAACCTGCTCTCCCCAATGAAGTAATGTCATCTGCCTTCACTAACAAGGGCAGAACTGTCTTTCCTCCTCCATTTTTAAGTGGAGGTCCTCATTTGCAGCACTGCCTCTTCCAGGGGAACATATGAGTCTGTAGGATCATGTATTCACAAGAGTCCTAAAATAGCTGTTGCCTTACAAATGCAGACACGCCAGAAATAAAGCAACTGACACCTCCTGCCCCCCAAAAGACATTCTTTCCACCCTTAGAAGCCCAGCCTTGACACTGATGTTTGTTCTTTCTGACTTCTAATAGACCTCTTTTTTGCTTTTCAGTTCTACATTCCTCTTTTCCTGCTGATGCTGTTTCTCCACTGTCCTCTTTTTCTTTCTCAAGGTTCAACAGCTGTTCCCTTGCTGCAGATTCCCTGCAAAGCCCTTCAGGGATAAGGCATATGAGAAACTAGCTGGAAGTAGATCTTTTGGGGAGTTTTCCTGGCAGTCAGCATGCTGTAGCTTCTGCTCAGTGGTGCTTCCATACTGCTTCTATACTGCCTGAACATATCACAGAATAAGAATGTATCTCCACAGAATAAGTTGTATTGAAAATGAACAAGAAAAGCAACAGATGGACGTAGTAAGATTTATGGTCAAAGGACAGACAACAGTCCAATCGGTGAATTTGGAATCACTGGCAGAACCGGATACATGACTTAGCTAGGGCTGCTCATTACCCTGTGATATCACAAGAAACTATTAGTTCTGCTGGATCCAAGTTCAATTGCTACTAGTACATAACATGCTGTGATTTACCTGGTCTGTATATACAATGAGTAATTTTTAAACAGTTCAAGCAATTTCAGGTCTGTATTTCACATTCAAATCAGGCTTTGAAGTGTTGCACATTTTAAGTGGAACTCAAATCATGCTGGCATATGTGAACACTACAGGCAGGACTTGCTCTATCATCCCCATTCTCAAATGACAGTTTTGAAGTGGTCCAGTAAGATATTGATTAACATCCTCTGAGGCGCATTTCCAAAAGACACCAACCTTTGCATATTAAAAATACAAGAACAATTAGTTTCAACTTTTAAGAAAAAAAAAAAGAAAAAAGAAACCCAAAAAAACCCAAACAAAACCAAAACATAACACACCCCCCCCGAACAACCAAAAAACCAACCAATAAAACAAGTATTTAATATAAAGTACCAGACTCAGTACAGGCTGGGCCTGTACTGTTCATATACCCTCTGTCTCTGCTTTACTGGGCCAAGAGTGCTGGCTACTATTGGCGGACCACACATAGAGATTGTTGGCCTAGATGACCTCCAGAGATGCTTTCCACCCTAAATTAGTCAATGGTTTTATAACTATAGCAGAAACAGCCAGATGTCATTCCTACACCTGTCCTCAGGTATGCAGTACCTTTGTATCTAGTCAGACTGTCAACTGTGCTTAGCCATAAATCTATTTTAAAGCTATTTTAGGTATCAAGATTATGCTCAGGCATTATGAGTCACTTGAAAGGAGTGAACAGGTTACTTACTCACACAAAAATCATTGAGCCATCTTTTGCAGCAAGCCCAGGAGCACGTCGTAACCACATGCCGAATCCTGGGGAACAGGTGTGCTGTACAGACACACAAGAAATACACATGGGCACACAGGCACAGATGCAGACATGTGTCTACAGAAAAGTCACGGTTTGTGCTCAGCAATGAGTGCATCTAAAAGGGTTGTATTCCATTCTGTGTACAATCTGTCCCGAAACAGCCCTCCATGCAAAGATCACTGTAATGTCAGAGAGTTGGAAAGTTCCACAATGAGAAGCAATTTTCTCACAAAAAGTCAAGCTAGTGCAGAAGATTGATCTTTGGGCTTGCATTTTTTACATGTTTTAACCAGCCAAGAATACAATTACACAATAGCAGTAAGTTTCATTTTAAAAGGTAGAGAAAAAAAACATGCAAACTTTAAAATACATATTTGGAAATGTGTGGGAGAGGTAAAGACATTTCCACACGTAAGAGAACCATAAAACAACAACTAAGCTAATATTCAAATTGAAGTTGTGCACATGCAACATTTTGACATTCAAATGTTCATATTGCTGAGACTTATTTTTCTAAACAGTGATAACCCCACGATTCTCTCCTCCCTTCAGGCAAAAAGATGGTACTATGCTATAGAAACATAGAAGTTTCTCAAGTCTCTATTTGTTTCAAAAATATTTGGGTTTCCTTTGATAGAGACAAGAGTTACTATTACTGAACCTTGCAATTTCTCTATTTTTATAATTCTTTTTAATAAGAGATTTAATACTTCCCTTTCATTGTATCAACTGGTGAATTTATTAATTTAGTTTATAAAACTTTTCAACCAGAATTTACAAACTTCATTCTGTAGTTTGGATAGTTGGCTTGTAGGTGACATATTTGATGTACTTTATAAATAATGAAATTTATAAGAAAAAGTTCTGTCTTCAACCTCTATTTGACGGTATTTCATAGTGAGTAGCTTAAATTTTGAGTATGCATAGGTTAACAGAAACAAAATTGTTTTGTGAAATCCAGTTTTCACCTAGGTTGCTTTTATAAAAACAAGGGGTTTCCATCTTGAAAAAACAATGAAGAAAGAAAAAAAAGAAAAAAGAGGCTGAGGGGAGACCTTATTGCTCTCTACAGCAATCTGAAAGGAGATGTGTGTTGGTCTCTTCTAGCAAGTAATAAGTGATAGGACAAGAGGGAATGGCCTTAAGTTGTGCCAGGGGATGTTTAGATTGGCTATTGAGAAAAAATTCTTCACCAAAAGGGTTGTCAAGCATTGGAACAGACTGCCCAGGGAAGTGGTTGAGTGACCATCCATGGAGGTATTTAAAAGACTCATAGATGTGGTGCTGAGGGGCATGGTATATTGGTGGACTTGGCAGTGCTAGGTTAATGGTTGGGCTTGATGATCTTAAAGGGCTTTTCCAGCTAAAATGATTCTATGATTCTATGATCTGCAGAAATTTATAGTTGATCCTTCAATGAAGTCAATAAAATGTTAAATATGTCAGTATCAGTTATACCTGTCATATTAATCTTTGGATGCAATGATTTAAGATTATTTTAGTGATAAAACAAAAACTTGATAAAAGATAGAGATTTCAAACATGCATTTATTTAAATAAAAATATTGGATGATATGAAGACCATCTGCAAACATGATTATTAGGTAAATGACCATTTTCTTTTTTTCAAGTATAACTGCATATAAAATGATGCCTTTTCCTTCTTAAAGTTTCTTTTGACCAGAAGAGGGAGTTAGTCAAATTTATGATGGTAATTTTTATGTAATATATAAAAGAAATATTTTGTAGTAAGTGTAGAAATAGACCATTCATGAAATTTCATGAAACTTTAAGTAGGTTGCAAAGTATTAATAACTAATGGAAAAAAATAAAATAAGTACAAATTAATAACCTTTAACACACGGAGATTACTATGGAAAATATGAAATTAAAATGAGAATTGCTAAAATCCAACTTGCATAACTTGAACTTAAAACAGGATCAAGAAGATTAAAATAAATAAATAAAAAGTCCAAAAGAATACAAACTATTTTAGAATTAATGTGTCATCTTGAGCTTTTAATGTGAAATGCTAGTGTCTCTTTAGTCTAAGATCATTGTCCCACTTAAGAACTTAAGGGTCTTTTAGGGTTTTTTTATTCCTTTTATAATCTTCTGGTAGTTATAATCTCTTTGTGTAAAAAAAAGAAGTGTTTTTAATATTTTTTTCAGGCTGAGTGCAAATAACTACATGACTGAAGCATTTTTGACATTATTATTATTTTAGAAAGTTTGGGTTTAGTCCCCTTATGGATAACTTTTCACCTCTGTTACTTGACCTTCTAAGAGACTTTCTGATCCAATATTAATGCAAATTACATTGTCATGTTTTGTGACTTTTCTATACTTATTGCTCAGCTGTAGCCTAGATTCACAGATTTTTTTATTTATTTATTTTTTAATCACTAATGGATTTGCAGCTAACCTATGGCTCCAGCCATGGTCAGTTGCCTTCAGTATCATTGATGTATGCATTGTGCTGATAAGTACTGTGGTTCATTTTCCTCTTGGGTAAGCACAGTTAAAAAAATAAGGGTGGGTGGGGGAGAGAGAGAAACTCTCAGACTAATAATTACCTTAGCTTGAGACAGAGATGGCAAAACACACTTGATTGCTTTCTAACCTTCAGTACTGTGTAATGAAATATGGCTGCTTCAGGACAAAAAACGTGTGATAGCTTCTTGTCATTTTAATGTTATTTCACTGAATTCCTCAAAACTGCATTTCATTCAGCATTATCAGTGTGATAATGTTTTAATTAAAGGGCAAATCTTAGTCTAATTATGAATTCTTTCCCCACATCAAAAGGACTGTCCCTAATATTCTCAGTGTCATCATTTCATATTACATTTTAATTTGTTAGTTCATCTGAACTGAATATACTAATATGTAAAGAATCATTCGTCATGATTCAATGATCTAACAAAGCTTGTTGAAAGGTGAAGTGATTAGTTAAAAGAAAGAAGATTTCAACCTTATGGAAGATATTATAAAATAAATTTTGTATGCAAGAGTACTTGTATCACACAGGAATACAGGAAAGACTGTTATTCTGAGATGTATTTTGCTGTATCACATAAAATTTTGTCTGTTTCTTGATTAAAAAAAAAAAACAAACCCAAACCCAAAAAACTAACTGCACAACAAAACTTTTAATTCCCTGCTAGAGAGATTTTAATTCAGCAATAGTAATTGGCGCTGTATGAAGATCAAATATAGACCTGGCCAGATAAATGGATAAACTCAGAAATTATGTGTATCTCAAAGTGCTCCAAGAAATGTTTTTCTGTATATCTGCATGTTCACATAGTTCTGTCATTAGTATTCTATAATTCCTTTATCTAGAGCTAAAAAAGTAAAAAAGGGAAATGAATCAACAGAACTGGAGAAACATATTGATATGTAGCTGATTAAAACTAAGAAGAGATTTGCATTTAGATAATCACACTTCTTTTAACATAATTTGGTTTTAAGAAAAATCACACCTATTCTTTCCTTATCTTGCTACAAAATTTGTGTAGGTATCTCTAAAAATCCAGCTGTTTGGGGGGGCTTGCTATATTTTCAGTGTTTGCTACATCATGTCATCTGTTGACATCACAAATAACTCACAGTTACTTTTATGCCTTGCTTCATCTGCAGATGTTTAGATAGTATACAAAGCATTTGAGAAACAGCAGCATTCTAGAAATATTATTTCCATAGCTGTCCAGGCAATGAGATCTTAGAATTAATATCTCATCCATTTTCCTTTCATTTCTATTTGCATCATCAGCAAACACAATCTTGGCATTGTTTATTTTAGGATTTACAAGTAAAATGGGTTACAATAACATTTTACAAACATAGTGTTAACATTAGCATTAGAGTTTTAACCAGGCTTTTGAAGAGAATCTTCCGGCTGCCTCCACTGACCAGGCTTTCTTTCACTCTGTGTCCTGGGTCTGCAAACTGGATACCTTCCAGATGAAACTGAAGTGGAAAATCTGCTTCAGGAGTGCACAGAATATGACCCAACTGTTAGTGGTGATTCATTCTTGAGTGACAGACAGGAGTTAATCTCAGTTAAAAGCACTGAATCACATACAGTTTCGATGTTGGGTCTGAGCACAGACTGGGGACTGCCTCAGTCTTTTACCAAATGGTGTTTAATATTCCTGTGTTGTATCAGTTTTCAGTGATTGAATTTGAATTTTGAATGTTGAAATCTGACTCCTGAATCTCTGAATGCTTGCTTTAGGTCCCCCCCACATTTGTGCGGAGAGCTAAGCAGTGAGATTCACAAAAACCACACTGAGAAACTACCTGTAGCTAGACCATAAGTAATGATAAGGACAAATGTATTTTTTTACACCAGATTTTCTCCAGTACTTCAATATCTCTCCAACTGATGTAGACAAGTATCTTCTTCAGTTCTTTGCTTTGAAAATTGTGGTGGGTTGAGCCTGGCTGGGGGCCAGGTGCCCACCAGAGCCGCTCTCTCACTCCCCTCATTCACTAAACAGGGGAGAAAAGGCATAACGAAATGCTTGCAGGTCGAGATAAGGACAGGGAGAGATCACTCACTAATTATCGGCACGAGCAAAACAGACCAAACTTAGAGAGGGAATTCATCTAATTTATTACTAGGCAAAACAGAGTAGAGGAATGAGAAATAAAATCAAATCTTAAAACACCTCCCCCCACCCCTCCCATCTTCCTGGGCTCAACTTCACTCCCGGCTTCAACCTTCCCCCCCTCAGTGGCACAGGGGGACGGGGAATGGGGGTTATGGTCAGTTCATCTCACGGTGTTTCTGCCGCCTCTTCATCCTCAGGGGGAGGACTCCTCTCATCGTTCCCCTGCTTCAGCATGGAGTCCCTCTCACGGGGTGCAGACCTTCAGGAGCAAACTGCTCCAGTGTGGGGTCCCCCACGGGGTCACAAGTCCTGCCAGCAAACCTGCCCTGGCGTGGGCTCCCCTCTTCACGGGTCCACCGGTCCGGCCTGGAACTTGCTCCAGCGTGGGCTTCCCACAGGCCGCAGCCTCCTTCAGGTGCCTCCACCTGCTCCGGCGTGGGGTCCTCCGCGGGCTGCAGGTGGAATCGCTACACCCCCTCATCCTTCCTCCATGGGCTGCAGGGGGACAGCCTGCTTCACCATGGCCTTCACCACGGGCTGCAGGGGGATCTCTGCTCCGGCGCCTGGAGCTCCTCCTCCCCCTCCATCTGCACTGACCTTGGTGTCTGCAGAGTTTCTTACATCTTCTCACTCCTCTCTCCGGCTGCAAAAGCTCTCTCTCCAAGTGTTTTCCTACTTCTTAAATATGTTATCACAGAGGCGCTGATTGGCTTGGCCTTGGCCAGCGGCGGGCCCGTCTTAGAGCCGGCTGGCATTGGCTCTATCAGACACAGGGGGAGCTTCTAGCAGCTTCTCACAGAAGCCACCCCTGTAGCCCCCCCGCCACCAAAACCCTGCCACACAAACCCAACACAAAAATTCTTCCAAAAATTCCTGAGACCTTTCTCTTACTTGGGGTCATTCCTTTATACCAACAGACAGCAATGACAATCACTTCTCTCCCACTCCAGCTACAGCTAGGTGCAGAATATTCACTTATTGCGTGATAAAGCTGTCCCGATTCTCTGTTTCTTCTGATGGAACTCAAGAGCACGTCCAGTTTGTTTTCAGTAGGAGGAGAAAAGTGGGAGATGTTGACAGATGTGGACTGAGGTTATGGTCAGCCTTCCCTACACAAACTGTTCCATTTTGCACAGAATTCAACAAATAACAAATAAATAAATAACAAATTCTATATGTTCAAAGAAGAAAGGTGGAGTGATTGTAATTCCCTACGCTACTGCTTATTTCAGTTGATAGAAACCCTGATTTTCAGGATATCTCTGCATCTTTGTGTTATACAGGACATCTGACTCCTATCTAAGCTATCTGAACTTTTTCTGAGAAATTCTACATTCCCACAGCATCTAATTTTACTGATACAGATTGCAGTTTAAAAGTCACAATGCAGCTAATTGAAAACCCTGTTATAAGACTCATCTCATTAAATACTGAAATGCAAGCACCTCTTGAGTGAAATGTGGCAGCTGTTAAACTGTGAACAGCAATACTGCACAAGAGCTCAGGACAGTGAAAAAGAACATTGTATCTAATTGAAACTGCAGGAGAACTGTTAGTAGAGGCAATGCAATTATCCAAACTGGAAAATGTCCAAAATAATAGGGTTAACATGCATGCCTTTTCCTTGGTTTTTAATGTTGGAGGAGGGGGCAAATGAGACTGCTATTGTGATACATTAATGTGTAAATCATTAGAATTTGTGACACTAATATGTAAATAATTAGAATTCTACTTATTTGTCTCAAACCAGAAGATCCTCTTTAGAAGAAAGTCCACTACTTTATAGGATCAGAATAAGCTAACTCAGCAGGAAGTGTTATCAGTTTACCCTCTTCACCACAGCTGTCCTTTTGGGTCTCTTAAGTTGTGTTCTGCACAAACCCTGAACTCAAAGTCAGCGTGCTGGCTCAGAAACACAACATCTCTTAAAGAGTGGTTTTACACAGTGATGTAACATGAAAAGCAAGCATTGGTAAGAAGCTACTCTTTTCCTTGCAGCATGATGCTGCAAGTGTGGTGGTGGTGGCAGCTCTTTTGTCCCCTTGCCATTTACTCATATCACCACTTATATGTTTGCTGAAGCAAGCTTTTGGTCAGTTCTTTACTGTATGCCCCTTCAAGTAAAAAAGTTTCTTAACAGATTTTTTTTTTTTTTAAATTCATTAACATAAAGAATTACCTTTATTTCATCTGGAAGAGTTTCCTCCCTGTCCTTCATATATGCTGTGTGAAGCAACGCAAACTTCCTATCCCATTGATATTAACGGTATATCAAGCTTCTTTCAGGCTGAGAAAAAGCATCCCTTGAAAGTTATCACCTTCAATATACAATTCTGCAGGAAGAAAAGCATGTGCAGCCAAGACATGGGGTAGAAAATACCATTTCCTTTAGAGATCTGAGACTGCTGCCTCTGAAATACTTTCTCAGAAGGAAATAATGCTAAAACTAGAATCAGAAACAATAACTGTGCAATGGGAAAAGCTTTTTAATGTGTTCTAAATTGCCAGGAGAGTTACAAATAAAGGGTCCGAACTAGCTGATGAGATAATTCGTGTCAAGTTATTACAGGTTAATGGAAAAACCATAGATGTAAATAAGCCACCTTACAAAACCCACAATTACAAAAAAGGGCCATGCTTTTAGTGATGAAGATATTACATAGTTACATAGCTGTGTTACTAAAGTTAAGAGGCTGAAGAGAGACAGCAAACCTAAATGGTTAAGATGGTCTGGAGAGAAGGGGCAGAGGAAGGAGGAGGAGGAGGAGGAAGGTAAAGCTTTCAGTGAGGGTCTTGTTTTTGGGGGGGGGGTTGAGAGAACAGTGATGTAAACACAAGAACATGCCTATCAGAAACGTTTGAAGTAGATGGAGTATCTCTAAATGTACAGAAAATGGTAAGACTTAAGGGAAGATGAGAATGTTTTGTCATATTTTTTTTTTCCTGTAAGTTTTAGTACTAATAAAAAACATTCCCTTAGGTAGGGTTGACTATTTACTGGGGATAGCTTCCAGAAAAACTAAAAGTGGAATAGATAAGCTGAGATAATAACAGATAGCACCTGAGGATATTGATGTTAGTCCTATGCTAAAAGTTACTGTGTTGTGTAGCTCTTCTTAGACACTTGAAAACAGAGGTGCTTAAAGATCTGAAGCAATGCTGTGAAGGTGGCTGAGTCACTGTAGGAAAAGTTAACAATGAGTTTATCATGGTGAAAGACAGAGGACAAATCACATATAGCTTGAATTTGTTTAGTGGATAAACAGTGCTCTCTGGGTGTGTTCTACATACGTTTTAGGAAAAACGTAAAATAAACCTAATAGAGAAAAAAAAGTCAGATGCATGGATATTGTGGAAATGTTCCTCCTTCAGTATTCTATGTTACATGTCTTGCACAGAAAACATTTTCCCTGCTAAAAATTAAAAAGAAATCAAAGACAAATATTACCTTTCCATCCATTTAATGGTACAGTGATGTGACACGTTAATGTCAGTATTGCAGGCTGATAATATGGTACAATTACCATTGTATCACTCACAGGTGCAATTCAGCTGCCAGAACTAATACAGACCACTTACACAGATTCTGACCCCCTACCCCTATCAGAGGTTCTGATACTCTTTTATGAACTAATATGAATCAGTCTGGGTATAATTCTGACACTGCTGTCATTGCACATTAGTATAACTACTCTCTTTGGCAGTAGCAGAGTCCTGTAGTGATTTTGAAAGAGTAATGTTAAGATGTGCTTTTAGGAGTATGATGTAATGTATGTATGATGAAGAGATATTGTATTTATTAGGTCATTATCAGCATAATGATTAAGAATACCTCTATATCATATGTACAAGAGCAGAGTCAAGTATAGCATGATCATACAGAAAATTTTACATTTCCTTTAATAATAACTTCTGGACTTAAAACATTCACTGTTGCTTTAATTTTCTGCCTCTTTATGGTTAAGAAACTCTTCACAAACTGTAAGAAAAGTAAATAACTTCAATGATTTTGGCCTGATCTGCATGCTCCAGTGGGCTTACTCACCTCTGGACTATCAAACTTAAGGTCTATGTGTTCAAATTTATGCAGAAATAGCGAAACAGGATTAAATTTCTGGAACATTCTACTTAAGAAGCTAGTGAATGAAAATACTCATACTTTTCCTATGGACCTGACAATAATGGAAATTGTTGGAATTACACAATGAACAGTTGTTTAGTGCTGTTGAGGTAGAACACAAGGAATTAAAGTGCTCCTTGGATTTAAAGTCAAGAGTATCAGAAAACAAAGATATTGAATGCAACTTCTGTTACTTATTTATTTTTTACTACAAAACAGACATACAAATCTTGTCTAAATGGGTGTCATGGCTATTTTTTTGTGCCTATAAATTTAAGTCAGGGTATTACCAAGAATTCCCAGCAGTTTCCTCTTTTTATAAGAGTAAAAATGGAGATCAGTCAGTATTTTATCCAGCTTTCTTATTCTGATGCAAAACTGAAGATGTAATACCTTTGACTGAATGTTAAATATTTGTGTTAGATATTAGGTAGTTAAGTAGGAAGAGAAAGATCATGCATCTTCTGTGCTTCCAAAGATGTATTAATATTTAAAAATTATCATTTAGTGGTACCATATGAAGAGGATTTTGGAGATTAATATGCTGTGACTAGAAGTGATTCATTTCAGTCCTAATTCTACATCCAGCTAGACAGTACTTAAGAAATAAAATTCTTCTCTCCTGTGTACTGTGTTATATAAGGAAAGTCACTTATAGATATGAAATTAACCATGATGCAACGAGGACTTCTGGATGGTATCCCAAGACAGCATTTTGTATATATTTTCCTCTTTTTTTCCTCTGCTGTGAATTAATAATGTGTTTATGAACACATGTCTTGGAGAATGCTTTTCTATTTATTTTCATTTTGTAGGTGTTTATAAGCTATGCATTTTATGTGTTGATATCACTTCATTCTCCCCTTGTAGAAAGATTTGGTACACAAAAGAACTCTTGTTTACTGTCCCTATTCTGAACACTTGTGCTTTTCCAATGTGTGTATTTACCTATAACTGACAAGCTGTTGCAAGGAATTAGATATTCCCTAGCTAGCTGGCCTTTACAAAAAAGATGCTTCAAGGCATTCAACAAACTGAAATACCTCACATTTTCTTAGCTTGAAATTTCTAATAAATCAATATGAGACATTCATACATTAAAGTTTAAATACTTTTTTTAAAAAGTCTTTTGACAGTAATTGAGTGTATTTTCAACAGAGGTTTAATTTTGATAGAGATTCTTATTTTTTTCTTTCAATTTCATCAGATAGTATTTTGCCTCAGATAGTAAATATTTCATACTACTGACCGACACTTAACAGTTGGCACAAGTAAGTATACAACAGTCAGATCTAGTTTAAAGGCCTCTGGCTGCAACTTTATTAAGAAATACCATTCCATAAATAAGCTAATGTTTACTCAGTGGCTTTATATCCATGGAAGAAGTATTCACACACACATCATCAGAACTGCTATAGCTGAGACCATAAGTCTCCCATCAGTCCTAGTCCCAAAAGAAGGATCAGATGCTCTTGATTAAGATGCCTCCATAAAAAAATCTCAGAATAGCTGTTGAAGTCATTAGCATCTGTCTAGTCATGGCAACACCTCTTTAATTTTCAACTCTGAGATACGGCTTGCAGCCTGTATTTTCGGAAGAATTAGCATGCTTGGAAAAGCACCTGAACACCTAACCTACACAGGTGCTTTTAGAAATCACATTGATGAGAATTAGATGATTAAGTGTTTTGGTAAATCTACATCTGTCTTTAATGTACTGAAATACCTTTCTAAAGTCTTAGGGCTGAGGCATCTTTCATAATATAATCAAGAAAAGGCATGAGGTGGTTTAACCTTGGCTGGATGCCAGGTGCCCACTGAGCTGCTCTATCACTCCCCTCTTCAGCAGGACAGGGAAGGGAGAAAAGATGGAAAAAGATGGAAAAACCCCCATGGATCAAGATAAAGGTGGTTTAATCAAGCAAAAGGCTGCATGCAGAAGCAAAGGAAAAACAAAAGATTTACTGTGTACTTCTCATCAGCAGGTGATGTCCGGCCACTTCCCGGGAAGCAGGGCTTCAGTACGCATAGCAGTTGCTCCAGAAGACAAATGTCATAAATAACGAATGCCCCCCCTTCCTCCCCTTATCTCTTAGCTTTTATCGCTGAGCAGAGGCCATACGGAACGGAACGTCCCCTTGGCCAGGGTGGGCCAGCTGTCCCAGCTGTGTCTGGTCCCAAGGTCTTGCCCACCCCCAGCCTGCTGCTGAGGGGGGCAGAAATGTTGGAGGGACAGCCTTGATGTGTGCCGGCACTGCTCAGCAGCAGCCAAACCCTGGTGTGTCACCAGCACCTTGCTGGCTACCAATGCACAGCACAGCGCTGCGAGGGCTGCTCTGGGGAAAATTAACTCCATCGCAGCCAGAACCAATACAAGGCATAAGACAAACCCAGAAAAAAAAAACCCAAAAAACCCACCCACACCAAAAAAACCCCCCAAAAAACCCAAACAAACCTATGCCTGGGGACAGAAATATACTGCCCAGAGTAGCTTTTTCTTTTTCTGCATGATATACTTCATGGACATGGAACAAGTAAGGAACAGGCCTTGGATTTCAGGGCACAGGAATTCTGCTATTCAGAGAAAATACTAAGAGTTCTTCAAAGAACAAAGCTGCTGTGTCCTTTTTTCTGATCGTACACATCATGAAAGCAGAAGTATGAAATAGCTCAATCACTGTTTAATGCTTGATCAGATGAAGTGGAAGGGAAGATTATTTTCTGTTCAGGAACGATGTGGGTGCATAGCCCCCTCAGTCTTCATTCCCAAAGCTCCCCAAAAGTGAGCTTGAAAAGTGAGGTTGAAATTCTTCAACTGGAGATTACCATAAACCATCTGAAAGCAATGCAAAAGATTAAGCTATTTTTGCCCATTGGTAGAGGCTATGTTCATGCTATGTTCATGAAATATCTATTGTCATAAAATATCCTTTGGGCTTTTATGAGTGAATCAAGTCACTTTACCTTTTCAGTGTGAAATCTTGTAACTTCTGTGCATACTTTCATCATTGTAACATATCAACTTCAGTGACCTTGTTGTCAATTGATACTAATGTAAATAAGGTAAGAAGGAATTAATTCACACTGGCCAAATATCACACAGGTCACTTAGTTGCTGCCAAGAAACCTGTTTGTTTTCTTAAACAATCAATAAAAGCTCAAAACACATCTTTGATCTCTGTTTAGGTTCAGTGCGTAGCTCTTATTTTTCAGTTCCTGTCACTCTTCTTGACACTAACTCTTTATTTCTGGAATTCTTGTAAACATTAGTCCTTCAAGTAAAACATAATTCAGCTTCAGGTCTAGTAAAACTGACATGGGGGAGACGAGGTTGGACTACTATTGGAAGCCAATTACTAAGTTATCTGGAAGGTCTATTGTCCAATAACTGATTTTAAATTATAAAGGAACACCATAGAAAAGTTGGTATTTTGAGGAATGGGTTAGGAAGGACAGCAGAAGGGAGTAACAGTTTCATGAGGAAACACGTCACTTTTAGCTGCCAAACAGACATCACCTTGGTGAGGTGGCACCCCAGGACATGACTGGTTTGCCTGTATTCAAGAATAAGCACTTGGTGCTCTATTGCATATTTATTATCCTGAGAATAACATCCTGAAATTAGATATCTGCCATGTGAAAGGAACTCTTGCCTTCTTCTATTTTTTTTAATTATTTTTTTTTTTAAGATGCTGTGAATTAGACACTTTGAAATAGTCCTGTGTGCTTTCACTGATCCTTACAGATTCTTAAAAGAAGTGCATAGGTTATTGAATCTAAAGAATTCAGTAGCCTTTCTTTCACTTCAAAGATATGCCCCCCTCTTCTAAACTCAGTTAAAGAATTCTTGCAGAATATGACGTACTCTTTCTTATGCCCTCCATATAGATATTGATCAGTAAACCCCACTTGAAACATTTCAACAAATCTGACAAGTGACAAGATCAGTCACTGCTCTTAAAGGTGAGCTGTGGAAGGGTTTTAGAGTGTCTACATTATTCCATTAAGTTCAAAAGGAGGAAAGTAATAATTTACATTATAGTCACTGCTAATTACAACTTTAACTTTGCAAAGTTTAAAAGTGTGAATAAGTCACAGGAGTGTAACTCAGCTTCTGAAGTAAATTAATTCAGAGCCTAACTGATATGAACGAAGACTGAAATAAGTTTGTGCATTCTGAGCCCTTGGTTAGATCTGGTTATTTTTGTTTGGTTGGTTGCTTGCTTTTGTTGGGGTTTTTGGTGCCTTTTTTTTTTTTTTTTTTTTTGGCAGAGGAACCGGCATTATCAATAACTGTTTAGGCCAACAGCTGCACATATAGAGCAGTAATAAGCAGTGTAGTCAGTCATGTAGTGAACTGACCATATATTATTTCTGATATAAATCCTGATAGTAATTTTTACTTCTATCTGCTTTCTGCACGCTTGTCCATATTCCCAATAATATATTTGAAAAATCTTGATCCCAGATGAGTTTCAAGTATTCATTATTTATACAGTCAAATTGCTTAACAGAAGTTTCTTCATCTGTCCCCATAAAGTGAAATATCCTTCCTGGAAGCAATTAATCTTCTCCTGTTTGGACCCTTAAGATTCAGCATTTCTAATTATTGTCAGGCTAAACCCATGATCTTTATATACTGGTGTGGTGGATTTCAACCTTCTAATAATATCTCTTTTTATTCTTTAGAGCTTGCATCCCTTAACATTTCACACTTCTAATAACCATAAGTTTTTCTGAATAGAAGCATTAGGAATACTTAGTGAACACTGCGTGTACAGGTTTCATGCTAGGGGTGCATATATACCTATACTGACAGAAAAAGGTGTGAGCAAAATTGATGAACAGAGCTTCCTTCTCCAATGCATGACAATCTTAAGATGTGCACATCAGAAATGTTTGTATAGATATTATACAAGGTCAAATTACTTCCGAATAAAGTGCCAATTCTCAAATCAATCTGATAAACCTTTCATCCTTTATTATGAAATATTGCAAAAATCTGCAATGGCATATCAAAATTCTACATATGAATAGTTTTGTTGCAACAATATCAAGGACTCAGATATAGGAACACTGAAGGTAATGTTGATAGCCTACCCTAGTTATTATAATCTAATTACTATTACTTGAGTACTACATTTCCAAAAAAACAAATTAAAAAAACCCCAAACCCTGAGACAATTTATAATATTTAATAAAATATTTTATGCAGCCCTGAAAATAGTGCATTTAAGTGCTCTACATTATAGAGGTTTTATTTGAGTTGGTCTTTAAATATCATTAAAATCTGTAAACCGATTCAAGCCTGAAAAAATATTTCAAGAATTGCAAACATATATGTTTAAAAATGTTGACCCAGACTACAAATATTGAATTCTGCATCATTTTAGACTCTCACTGATGACATCTTTTAAACATTCAGTTATGAATATTGCAATTAAAAATGTTCTCTTATATGATTTGAAATTCATAATAAGACTTGTAAGAAAATTCAGAAATATCAGATACATTTAAAAGAGGAAAGAAATAACTGCAGAAGCGCATTTCCACTTTTATTGCTAATTGTTCTTTTCAGGTATGTATCAGGTATTGCAATGTTTATGAGTCATAACTCTTTCTGACTATTCCTATCAACAAACATAAATCTGTGCATGCATAAAATCATGCTATTTAACAACAGGACTGTTACCACCAGTAATATCAAATGCTTTTTTATGGTTTTTTTTTTTAGATCTCTATCCTGAGACACAGCAACAGGATGTGCCTCGGAGAAGAGTAAGTTAAAAAATTCCTTGTCCTTAATAATTTCATTATAATAGTAACTACTGGATACTGTATCTTGAGTTTCAATGAAATTAAGCCATTATCCATGAATTTTAAAAACAGTAAGCCAGTCCCACTGAGTCCTATTTACCAAGTCCTACACCATTTATTCAGACTTGACCTTGATCTCAGCAGGGGCTTTCACTAAGTAACCTACTTTTGAGTACAGTGAATTTAAACATTAACAGCTTTAGTAAATTAGTATCAAATATTTAACAGCTATGTTTCTCATGATCATCTAAAATTTTATGAACAGAGAAACATCCGAAGTGTTTTTGTTGCTTCAGGTCACTTTCCTCTAGAAAAGAAAACCAAAGGAAGATGAGCTATTCTTAAAAAAAAAAAAAGTGATAAATACACTTATCAGTGTCTTTTCATTGCTATACATCTATCTTTTCATTGATGTACATCTTCCATATGTAAAGACCACCTGGAAAATTATTTTTATGCATTTACCTATTAATCACTGGCTTTTCTCCTTTCTCTGTGCCTGAAATGTCTACCTTCCCTGTAGTGTTCGTAAAGATGCTTTTTGTTGTTAAAAAAAAAAAAAAAAATTACATAAGTCTAATATACAATTTATATCTCTGTCTCACATAGGGTACTTGATGAGCTTTAAAACTAAGGCATTTTTCATGTCCACATTTTGTACTGTTTCGATTTATCCCAATAACAGCAGGTTCAAATGCTGGTGACTCAATGGCATAGCTTGAGCAGAAATAAGAGTATCTGGTAACTGCTTGATATTGAGGGAATGACTAGCAGCAAAGTCTTTGCTGTGTAAAGTCTCTGCTGAGTCAAGAAGTTGTGATGCTGTTTTACAACAGCAAAATTAGTCCAATGTAGGTAATATTGATTTCTAAGCAGTATGATGTTACATTACAATGCTTGCTGCTAATCCTTATTTCTATTTGTTGAAGATACCACAAAGTGTGTTTGAGTGGAAAAAGTCGAGTTACTGTAATCCTACAGTTATAAAAGAGAACATGAGCACACTTGGAATTTTTCCTTTGGTTTTATGAGTTTAGGACTTGGATTTTAGACCAAAAACTAAGCCCAGTCCCTAAAGAAATGGAAGCTTTCTACCCAGGAAAATGAAGCCTGTTTCACTACGCACAAAAAAAAGATGCAATGGGTTGAAGGTAGGGGCAATACTGGGAGCAGATCATCTGTGACTGGCTCCTGGGAGAATCTTTCATTTTTCCTTTCCCCAAATATAAAAGCAATCTCCTACAGCCACTGAAATCACTTGAGGTATATCTTCAATTCATTTCAATTGTCACAGTTCCGTTCCATTCAGCAGAGTAGTATTAATTTTCATCACCTCACTGCTTGAACATAAATCTTTATTACCTCAATTAATGAGTTTCATTTTCCCCTTCCTTTGATGTGTTTTGTGAGAATATACTATACTTCCAGTTCACATTTGCAGGGCACTTTAAGACACATTTAGCATAAGCCCTTCAGTTTCAGAGCTATGCTCTTTTCATGCCTACTGAGAAATTGGTGTCATACTAGATTAATGAATGTCCCTTTGTTCTGAAGCTATACGTTACTATTCACAGTTGTATCCCGATAATGCCTCAAGATATTTTCAGTAGATGGGCAGAGATAAAGTTCTAATCAGAGGAAGCAAGCCAAGAAGGGAAAATGCAGTTTTCTTTTCTTAAAGTTATTGCAAACTTGCAACGATTCATAAGCAAAGTCTGAACCACACCTTTAGATGTTAGAAGGATAACTGATCTTTTCCTAAATTAAGATGTTTTCAGACTGAAGACTCTATGGATGCAGTTTACTTCATAAGGTTGCAGGTAACATTAGGAAGACATTTCTGGTAAATTAGGAGGAAAAAGGGATAGTGAACAGTAAAATGTCAGTGTTATGACCTAAAAGCAGCATTTTGATTCAAAATACGGTAGATTACTTATGCGTTACTACCTTTTACCCATTCCAGATAGGTACTACAGTTATATTCATAGAATCACAGAATAGAATCGTAGAATCGTTCAGGTTGGAAAAGACCCTTAAGATGACTGAATCCAACCATTATCCTAACATTGCCATGTCCCCAAGAATAAACATATTTTCACACAAAATTCAGATTACAGAATTAAGCTAACATTATATCAACAGAAGTTGTATGATAATCTTTGCAAAATTGTTCATCAGGTTAATCCTGGACTGCACTTAAATGCAAAGCATATTAACAAAATAAAAATGTTCTTAATTAAAGTCTTAAAGAAGTCTGTAAACTTAGCAAGGATGCTTAAAAAAACCCCAGCTTTACAATATGTGAAAACAGGACGCTGAACTATCTTTCAAAAACCAAACCATGTCTGTTTCTGGAGAAATAAAAATAGGGAGGCTGAAATTTAGTTTTTAATTGATGCTGCTCTGTCCTGACAAATGATAAATGTTTAGCACCTACTTCAAATATTTGCTTTATCAGTCAGACTAATATGAAACTCCATTAAAACTCAATTAACAGATTATCTTTGAAAAATGTCAGAGAAATAGTGACTGGAATCAGGTACATTTTTAATTTTAAAATTATTTTTTGATTGTTTTAAATGGCTTCAGGTTTCAAAGTTTGTAGACAGTGAATATTTTCTAATTGTAGGTCTATTCAAAAGCTTATCTCATTATAATGATAAAAGATGTTCTTTCTTATAATAAAACCTATCTAGATCTCTAAAAATATTAGGACTAAAAGTTTCCTAGAAATATAGTGTGAGCAAAACAATAAAAATTTCTCCCTTTCAGATTTATTATTCTTTTGATATAATCATATCATTGTCCAAAGTCAAATAAACATTTCAAAAAAATGTTGGATTAGAAAGCATCTTCAGCTGTTTTTCTTCTGAACAGCCAACAGGAGTGTTTGGTTGCAAGGGAGAATAATTATGTTCCTTATTTACAAGTAAAGGTTAAAGTTGTTATCACAACTACTATTATGCAATGATGTACTTAATAGAAAATAAATTTCAATAAATATATAATAAATTTTTATGATATAGGTAATAATTTGCTGCTGTTTGTTTGTATTTATGACACATTGTTCCAAAGAAATGGAATAAAAATAATTTTACGTAGTTCAACTTCAGACCGAAACAATTGAAAAATCTTGTATGTTAAAATAAACTTGAAGGAAATGAATGAAAGGAATGAAAGAAATAAAATAGAAATCAATTTCTTACACAAAGAAAGAGATTTATATGAAAAAGTGTTTAGAAGTACTTACATGTTCACAGTTTTGACACAATCATGTGAAACAATGATTTTTCAAAATGAACCATTGCAACCAAATCTGTATTGCTCAACAAAAAAGTGTTAATCTCATTCTATTATAATCGTTATTAACTAAAGCGTATGACAGCAGTAGTTATGTCATCATGCTTCAGCATCTATATCTTAACGAGCTAAAAAATTGTGTTCTTTAGGCTTTGAAGTGCTTTAACATATATATACATATATAAATCTATTTTTATTGTCCATATGAATTGAGACGATCATGTTCAAATGATTCCCAGCAAAAGTCTTTCAAACCTTTGCTTCACTGATCAGTTCTGAATGGAAGGCCAGTGAATGTACTTTTTGAGCAATGAAATGGAGAAAATTTCAGTGATCTTTGCAATATTTTTCAGTTCTGTGTCTGTCAACATACAGCAGAAATTTTTCTGGTATTCTTATAATAAATTTCTGTGTTCCTTAAAGAGAATTTGTTAACAATTCTAATATTTTTATTACAGCCAAATTAGTAGAAAGATGTTAGTGTTATTTCTAAGTGAAAATGAAAGACATAAGAGAACAGTTCAGCCTTAAATGTGCTAAAAACTGTGAGCTATTTAGCAAAACACATCTACATCCCACTTAAATATCACAGGATGAAAAAATGACAGGTATAAACTGAGGAAAATTTTATAGTCTCATAAAATGATTAAGCAGCATATGGGTCAAATTAGAGTAGCCAAAAAAAAAAAAAATCTACATGTATGGTATGTTTTTGTCTCTGAATTACTTCTTTTTCTCCTTGAGTATTCAAAAGTGACTACAAACCCCAAAACCATAGCTCATTATTTCTATTTTGTCTGGGAAGGTCCTGAAAAATTATCAATGTTTTCCTCTTAATTACTCCAGTGCAAAAACCTTGTAACCTTATGTTTATTATAATGGCAAAAGTAAGGCTTGTTAGAGTTTTAAAGATAAAACCCAAAGGTCTTTTTTTTTTTTTTTTTTTTACATTAAATAGCAGAAAACAACTAAAAATAAAGTAATTAGGCCATTTACATTTTGTGAAAATAAAAGTAAACCTCTCATTGGGGAGATCTCAACCAACAGATGCAACCCAGGTATCTAGAATAGAGATGAGTAATATTTTCAGCTTCAGGATGGGAACTTCCCTCTCTGAAAAGCACAAACGGAAGACCTCCAGTGTATTAACCACCTGGCACAAGTTCCTAAATGCTTTGTAATGTATGGCAGGCAACTCAGCACAAGGTTTTAGCATTGTGGTACTTTTGTGAACTCCACATGTTTAGAAGCTTATGGGCAGTTACCATTACCCCAGGATATGAGATTTTATAACTGCAACAAGGACAGCATATTTCCTGCATAGCTTCCTTTTATATATGATCTGCTGATGTCCATGTAAAAATCCCAGTCAGCAGTCCCGTTCTGGAAGTGATTAGTTCTTCATTTCATCAGAAAAGTTGTGTGTGACCAATCTGATAGCCTTCTATGATGGCATGACTGGCTGGGTGGGTAAAGGGAGAGCAGTGGATGAGCTCTGACTCAGACTCAGTCAGAGACTGAGAGGGGATCTCATCAACGCTTATAAATATCTAAAGAGTGGGTGTCATTAGGAAGCGGCCAGACTCTTCTCAGTGGTGCCCAGTGACAGGACAAGGGGCAACGGGCACAAACTGGGACACAGGAAGTTCCATCTGAATATGCGGAAAAACTTCTTCACTCTGAGGGTGACCGAGCACTGGAACAGGCTGCCCAGAGAGGTTGTGGAGTCTCCTTCTCTGGAGATATTCAAAACCCGCCTGGACACCATCCTGTGCAACCTCCTCTAGGTGATCGTGCTCTAGCAGGGGGGTTGGAACAGATAATCTCCAGAGGTGTCTTCTAAGCCCTAACATTCTGTGATTCTGTGATTCTGTGATTCTCTGTGGAAGGTAAGAGTGAAACTTGCTCAAAAATATCTTCTAAAATTTACATGTCAGGTGCTACTAAATTCATCATACACATTGGTAAGTTTCTGCTGTATAAAATACATTTATTGAGTAAATTTATGGTTCTTTTCAAAGGGCTGTTTTTATTTTGCAGTCTTTACAACACATTGAGTTTGTAAAGATAGTAAAAAAGGAGTACATTTGTATTTGAACTTTTTCTGGTTTGGTACTTAAGTTGTTATAAGCTTAGGAGACTGATCTCAGTTTTTACAGTTACTATGGCGTCACAGAGTTCCTGTTAATTATTTGATTATTTAATTTAACACATTAAAAAAGAATGCAAAACATTGCAGAGGTTTGATAGTTTGATGGCAGTAATATGTAATTTGTGTAGATCAGTATCGTCGGTTCTGATGGTAAGTTTCCAAATTAACAAATTAAAATTATTTCCATTTAAGGTAAATATTATTTTCATTTTTTTCTGTGTGAAGACAAAGGTAAAGATGAACAATGACAAAATATTTTTTCTCTTCTTGTATGTGATTCATATCTGAGGTCAGTAAATGAGAGGTGAAGGAGGTACCCTCAGATGGCTGCTATGCCATGTCTGGGAGAGGAAAGTTGCAATCTAGTCTGATTATCAAGGCCAGCAGTCAAGTGCAAGTCTTGTCTGCAGCAAAGATTCCCAGGTTTTTTCCCCCTTTATTTTTTAATATTCACAATGTTTCCAGTCAAATGTTTTCTGACAGTCTTAATGCTAGGTAGGGTCAAAAATTCCAAATGTGTAAATTTTATACTGATGTGTCTCTGAGGTTTGGATATGAGGGGGTCAGATGAAGAATATAAAAACTTTCATCTGAATTAAAAATTTTCCTGAGGTACTTGTAGGTCTGCACTGTGGTATTTTCCACGTTTGAAGCAAAGTAAAGGGGAAATAGTTAGAAATGCATTACGAAGAAAAGTAAGGCAATATATTTGTTTTCATTGTCCAAACAGTAGTGTTTTAAATTGTTCCCTTTTCTGACTATATTATTATAACTGCATCAAACAGGCAAAATTATGTAAGTGTACAACTTTTGTCTTAATGATGATGTTTCTATAAAGCACCATAGTATATATCTTAATATAATTCACTGAAACTCTTTTAACTACACTTATTTTGAGATCTGTACTCTTTTGCTGATATTTGTTAGTTGCTTTTTTTTTTCAATTTTAGTGTTCTTTAAAAAAAAAAAAAGGAAGCACTATGAACATTATACTTGAAACAATCACCAGATAGAATTAATTTGATACAGTTATCAGTAGATAATTGTAGACAAACAAAATGTGATATTTTGCCTCTGCCAAAGAGATAAACATTTTGCATTATGTAATATAAACAACAATATTATTTTCCTGCAGTGCAGAATTTTGCCTGCTCATTCTGATGTTGTGGCTCAGGCAGCCAAATTATTTTCTTCTTTTCTAGCCTCAGTGTTTCTATATGTTTACTCATAAATGACTTCTAAATAGATTGTTTTGCCAGCCTTGTATTGCTAAGGAAGACTTTTTTCAAACACTTAACTATGTGTGTGATTTGAAACTTGATCTGAAGGAAAAAGAGAAGCCACTAATCAAATATTTTAAAAAAATCTGAAATAATCTTCTCTACTTTATAACCATAATGGCAGGAAGTTCAATATTTCTGCTCAAACAAAAAGGCTGGTAGACATATTTACCAAAGGCCTTATGATGTTTGCAGTAGACTTTGCGGAAGAAAACATTTATAAAACCTTTACAGTGTCTGGCAGGTGCCATGCATTCTCCCGGGGATTAGTGTTATTCAGATATTGTCTTTCATTTGAACTTCAAACCCCTTTTCTTTTTTTAGAGACAGCTTTTTAATAGGTTTTGGAAATTAAAACCTTTTTATTTGTGTCATTATAATACCCGCTACAAATTTACTTTTGCGAGATAAATGCCAGTGAAGCTAGAGACTATTGTAATTTTAAAAGAGGGGGAGGGGGGAAGAAAAGAGGTATAAATGTAGTATGAATCTCTCAAAGTACTAAAAAGCATGACCTGTGTCATGGGTGGGGTTTTTTTGGTGTTTTTGTTTGTTTGTTTGGTTGGTTGGTTGGTTTTGGGGGTTTTTTTTTACTGAATAAACCAGACAGGTATTTTCAAGTATTTCCATCCTTCAATATCTAGTCCCACAGACACCTTAGTGTGCTATAAATAGACAAAATATTAATCTTAGCAACAAAAATCAGTTAAGAATTCCACTTTGAAAGTGAAAAATAAAATCTAAAGAGACACCTAACTGATTTTGCTTCTTTAAAGCCCCACAAATAGATGAAAAACATAGATTCCAGCTTTCTAGGTTCTAGATTTCTAGTGTATGTAAATTTGGGAAAAAGACAGGAATTTAGGAAGTAAAACAAAATGGTACTCAGAAAGGGAGTCATTAGACAGTTGTTTAGAAATTTTCTTTCTTTTGGTGCATTTTGTATTTAGAGAATACGTTTAATTCCACAGTATACCTTAAAGAAAGCTCAATGTAAAATTAAAATGGAAAAAAAAAATCTATAAAATGTCGATAACAGAATTCAGGCTGCCAAAAGATACCTAGTGTTTTGGGAACCAGGTTGATATATTGTTTATTTTTAGAACTAATAAGCACTTTTTTTTCCTAATTTCTAATAGGAAAGGTTTCCATGGATCTTCCTTCCATCATCTCTGGTTTGCCACAGCTCTCTTGGGGGCTGAAAGAAAAGGAGGTTGGCAAGGAAGCCTACCTTTATTTTCCTGGAACAGATAAGAACCACCTTAGATCTCAGCCCCTCTGACAGCTGCATGGAAGTGTGTCCACCTTTTTGCTTGTTTGCCTTCTACTCTACATATTCTTAGTAAACAAAGCTCCTGCCCTTTCAGCAAGGCTTTTGGCTGTTTTGTGCTGTACCATAAGTACGCAGTTCAGCCCCATAAATTTCCACACTGCTAAAGTTTTGGGCTATGTCTTTCTCACCCAGCAACCCCCTGTGACATTGTTCCTTGTGCATTCCTCTGTGCTAGTGCAGGTTCTGACTGCTTCTGCTTTAGGGTTCTAAGAACACTGTTTTTATTGATTACAAGCACTGTTGTCAAAGAGACTCTGAGGTACAGGTCCAAGAGGAAAAATAAACTGTTTGATAAAAGCTGGTTTTCACAATAGCAATTTTAGTTGTTTTCAGGGTAGCACTGGATTATAGGTTTTGTCATTATTTGGTATAGCAGAGGGAAAGGACGGAAAAAGGCTCTGAGAAGTTACATTGAGATTTTTTAAGAAATGGTAAAATGAGTACAGGCCTTGCTGGCACATACGGACCTGTTAAAGGAGAATCAGAAAAGAAAAAAAGCAAAAAGAAAAAGCAGACTCTGAAAAAGGTGAAAAGTGAAATAGGAAAGAAGCAGAAATGTGAGAAGGACTGCAAAAGTGTGAAGAAATTTGGACTATCAGATTTATACTATCCACAGATTGCTAAAACTTCACAAATGCCTGTTACATTTATATATTTTGGTCACCTGGAAAGTTGTCCAAAGAAATTGCTGTAAAATTGTCTTCTGTTAAAAATATTTTATGCCTTAAGTTGGTCCCCACAGGTTTCCAGCTCACTTTTGGAATTTCCTTGAAAGACAAAAGTGTGTTTTTAGACTAGGAGAGGTTTAATCAACACTTAGCTATGTGTGTGTTGTATCTTGTTAGTTGTGAAACATGTAACCTAGCAATATTTTGTTTATTGTTGTGTAAAAATTATTACGTGACCAAGAGCTCTAAAAACTCTTGGATGAACTGCCAGGCAGAAAATGGAGTTTCCCCACGTGGCACCTTTAAACAACCACCCACCCAACCAAACAAAGAAAAGCTTACTAAAAAGAAAGATAACTCTTACTTAAGATTTTTTTAAGGTAACTAAAACTTTTTTATACCTTCATAAAGTGGTTTGGTATTTCAGATGGTGTCTTCCCAAAGTGAGGTGGAGAGGTCTTTTCAACTTTGAATTTTTGACTTGTTATAACAAAACCCAAATATTAACAAACAGTCTGCAGATATGGTTGCTATATGATCACTCAAAAAATTGACTTCTTACCAATGTAAATAATAATTTTAAAACAAGTTTTTTTCTATTTTAATAGAGTTTATTTAGCTTTCTCCAAAAACAAATCTGAAAGTCTAGCTAGAAGAGATGGAAGAAAAGCACACCTTTGTTTTCTATTGCTCTGTTTAATCCTTTTTCCAAATGTAAATAGATACCAGAGTTTCTAACCTGATGCATACTATTTCATACACTTGTGTGCAAACAGTATGGTTTTTTCAGTTGCTTTATCTCAATGCGCATTCAGAGAGTATGTGATTATTAATGTTCTACAGCTGGTATTCATTTGTCTGACAATGAAGACTCCTTCAGAAGAATTCTTCTTTCATGGAGCTCTGGTTTGAATGGAATGAAGGGAAAACTTCAAGTGAAAAACAGAAACTTCTTCACTGACTTACTAGTAGAGCTGATTTCATTTAAAAATAGTACATTTTTAACATAAATGCACTTTTGCATCTTATGAAATGCTTTGTTTTTCCTTTCAAACTTCTATCCAACTTCTATGAAATATGGCTTCTCATTCTGACTACACTAGCACAATCATGCATCATGACTTTCCTGCTTTTTGAAGCATTGTACTAGTAACCACCTCCTCCAAAAGAACTTGAAATATTGTTAAAAGATTAAAATTTTGATTGTCATGAAGGACAAAGTGGAGGTCTTGAAAAGTAAGAAGGAGAGAAAGACTGACCTACGACCAAATGAAATGGTACATATTTTGAGTTTTTCTCTGTCAAAAACAATTGACATCTACATTTAAGAAAGAAACTACTATTGTGCTTCATTCTATACAAATTTAGAAAAACAGTAACTCCTAAATTGGATTGCTTATGACCTGAAACAGAATTTTAAGGACTAATTCAGGACAGCATTATAGGGCAATCCCAGTTCTGCAGTTCCCTCCATACTACAAAAGCCCACATGAAATGGAGGTTATTACAGTGTTGTTTTACTACTTTTATGGTCTACAGAAGCTTAGCAAACTTTGAAGAAATAAATACAGGAAAGAGTTTTTGACTAGGAGCTCACTAGAAAATATAGAAATAAGAGATGATATAATGGAATGTGAACATTCAAATCTCTTCCCTACAGAAATTGCTAATGAAATAGAAGATTTGCTTTAATTCGGCTATACATTTTTCCTTAACTCAAAGAAAGAGTTTTCCTATTTCTGACAGCAATTTAAAATGTAAGTTCCTCCTGTGATCTGTTCAACAACGGAGAGTAGTGAGGGTGACTGAGTAGAAGAAAATCCATAGTTTATTTCTTTCTTTTTCCTATGCTACATAATCTTATATTGGTGAGGAAATTCAAATAGAAGGAGGATATGTAATATCTGCTAGAATATATACTCTTTCTGGTAATTTTCTTACATGCAGTATTATTTATGTTAACCACTCACCTCCTGCATGAAACCTTTTCAGATACATTTTGAAAGAGTAATTTTACAGAATCTAGAGAATTTTTCATATCTGTCATAACAGGAATATTTTCAAAGGAGGCTATGTAATTAAGGATGAATTCTCCTGCCTGAGTATCAATCCTAAATCAAACTGTGTTTTTCCAGGTGTTTGTCCAAGCACTTTAGAATATTTCCAAGTGTACCCCCTTACAACTAATGTTTCACTGATTAGTCTGGAGTTTCCTGGCTTTCATCTTTTCTTTCTTTTTTTTTTTTCCCCTTCCTTTAATGATAACTGTGTTCTAGAAAATCTTTTTTCAGATGTTTATGCTAAAAAAAAAAAAAAAGGTGTAATTTAGGTGTAGTGACCTGTAGGGCCAAATTCAGAGACAAATTAGGAAAGATTTAATAAGATATTTTGTCCAGTTATTTCAGCATGCAAATTAGAGGGTTTTGCAGGGTTTTTTTCTGCAGATTTACCTATAATGACAGGAACCTATTAACATGAAATTTATACTTTCTTACATGTTTTCTAATTTGAGGTTAGGATGATGCATAAAATTTATATGTGAAAAAAGTCCATTTTTAGAGGTTGAAGCTAAAACGGGGAAGAAAAAAAAAAGTGGATTAGTTTGATTATATTATTCACTCAATTAATAGCTGTACTCAGTGAACATTTCTGAACCACAATATTTTTCTTCTCTTTAAATTGGATGTATTTCCAAGTAAAATTTAAAGAAATCTAAAGTAGAGCAATTTACTTAATAAGTGGCCAGAAGGAAAGTAGAACTTAGAGCAGAGTAGGCTCTCTTCTGAATTTTCTTTATAGCTATATGGAGCCAGATAGAGAAAAGGCCTGCTTAATGACACTATTCAGAGTCATTCAATGCAAGGCTGGTCCCTGAAGTACTATAAGAAATATCATCACTGAGCAGTAAGAGATTTCATGGGGTTTTGACACATTTTTAATTGTAAATAAGCTCTGATTCATTTTGAAAGCTGTGCGTTCCAAAAAAACAAATGGAAAAATTAATTCTTAGGTCAACTAGCCTATGCTTAATGTTGTGTCTTTTATCACTGTATTTTCATTTCCTGCTTTGACCAGACTTCAGGACATCTCATATCCTTCTTCCCTTTTGGATATCCTTTTAAGAATACTTTTTTCCTACTAATCAGGCTAAAGTTTTCATTTCAATTCTCCTAGTAAATTGCAATTAGAAGATCTTCAGAACTTTTTCATTCTAAATAATCATGGGCAAGATCTATATCCTAAGCTCCAGGCCTGCCAGACTGATTGTGATGGGACTGCACTTGGCTTTAGAGGTTTTCCCACTTGGATGTTTGTGGAGAATGAAGGTATTAGATATACAGCATGGAAATCAGTTAGCTGCAGAAAACGGGCAGATAAATTTAACTTTTGAAAACTTTCCAGATTTTAACAATCTGTCATTGTTTTGTGATAATCAGTTGATGCCACTTTACCTTTTGCCATTAATTGACGAAAGAGAATTAAAAAAAAAAAAAGGTTAAAAAAATAATCTGTGAGGAAGGGGAAAGAACGGATAAGAAAAACAAACGTTCCTGCATGGACCATTTACCATAAGTGGTGTGAAGTTGTTCTGAATTATGCAAGACTGAATCTGTTGCAGGGTACTGAACATGAAAATTCCCTTAATGACTGTAATGCCCACGAGCTAAAATATTAGATTTCCCAGAGCAGTGAAGGAAATCTTTTAGTTGATGTAATATGTGGTATTTCCTCAAACAGCCAGAATATAAAGAATTTTAATAGGATAATAATGAGCAAAATATGTGAATAACTCTGGGGATAGAAAGAAAAGTGTTAAATGTAACATTACACTACACAGAATTTTGCCCCTCATTAAATAATGGATCTAATGATAAAAATACAGAAGAATTAAATGTCAAGGACAATATAACACACTGGGCAGTTTTCCCAAAAAACAGATATTTGCATTAAATTTGGAATATTAGGAATAAAGCTTATCATGATATATTAATTTTCTTTTTTTTTTTTTGAGTATTTCAATAGAAAGTACCATATTTATGTAACCCTATGCAGCATATGCAGCCTATGCAGTTGCGGGGGGGTGGGTGGGGTGGGTGGGATGGGGACGGGGAGCAAATTTGACTAAATATTATTTAGGAAAAAAATTCACAGCTTTATTATTTTCACAATAGAATATTTTTATTTATAATTTTTTTCAAAGGAAATAAATGAAAGATTATATCTTTTTATGTTTGCATAGTTTATACCACAAAGTTTAAGGTCTGAAAAATCTTCTATTTTATTGAAATGAGTGATTAATTGTTTTGGTGTTTGCATGTGAGTGTCAGAATTTATTAAGGCCTTTTGTTTTCATAAAAGGTGAAAACATGAGCAGGCAGGGAGACAGAAAGTTTTTTGGAGTGTTTAGAATGGAAAGTATTGTCTGGATGTAAATATTGCCTTAAAAGGTACATACTTGATTCTTAAATATCATGCTGATATACAATATGGCCTCTAATATTGCTCTAAGATTTCTGATGTCTTAATTTCATCATATGTAGTGTTCTGTCACTACGCTGCTGTAACACTTTGTCCTGTTTCTTAAGTTACGTGTAGTGAACACTGAAAAAAATCAGTCAGTTGTTCTCCCAGGAAATACACAATACATACAGAGTGCTGCTAGTGTTTCAAATAATTGTCAGTAGCGTGGATTTCACCCCATACTAAACCATTTAGAACCTTGGTTTCTCTTAGGTTGCATAGATTCTAAATAACTTATGTCCTGCTAGGTGATCTATTTTACATTTTTTCCCTTAGTTTTTTAATTCAGGTTTGGAAGTAGAAATTACACTTTACTCTCTGTGTTTGTTATTAGTTTACATTCATACAGGACAAGCTATTGTGGTGGAGAGATCCAGTCTAAATTTAAATGTCTTAGTCAGTATAACAGAACAAGATGGAAGATGAGAAAGGCATGAGCTTCCTATGAGCTTGCTTTTCAGACATAATTTCAGAGTTCATTATGGTTTAGATCATTTCATTTTCATTCATTCCTTTGATATGAGAAAAGCCTTGCTGTTCAACTTTTAAAAATAATAAAAAATTGCATCCTCTTTTAATTGCTTTGTGGTTACAATTACAAATTGTAATAATTTTAGTGGTTATAAGTTATTAGCCCAGCTTGAGTACCTAAGTTTTGTTGGTGAGGTTCTTCAGTTTTGAAGACAGAGGTCCAAATCGTTTAGTCCAGTTTTCTTGTAGGAAGCATACTCAAAACTTCACACTTCAGTGACTAACAAATAATATTACTGACAAAGAAGCAGGCAAGAGTCTTGTTTCTCCGTCAGTCACAGTATGAAGATCTGCTTCAAAGGCACTGTAATACAAGAGCACTTTGTGCCAATACACGCACGGATGTAGCCACTCACAAGCTAAGAGGAGACACCTCTGACTGATCTTTGGTTCCTCCTTTGGAGTGTGCCACAGTTTTACAACGCTCCTGGAAGAAAGTTGAGGAAGGTCAATTGCCCAAAGATCATTTTCATGTCAAAGCAACAGCATACTTCCTGCTTGGTGATAGTCAAGCACAATAAACTACTAAGATCTGTTCCACCTAGACTCTTTGCTATCAGTTGTACACGTAAACATAGGTACTGGCACGGAGGCAATGCTTCAGACTAAAAGATACACAGCTGGTTACCAAGGAGAAAAGAGGAAGTTTTCGTTGAATAAATAAATTGTTAGTTAAGAAATTAAGAATAGAAGATTTTGAATGGTCAGACAAATTAATATTTGTATGACTTACGCAGGCTGGAAGAGCACTAAGATTATCTCCTGCATGTGTCAGAATTGACTACAATTTGGGAACTGTCTGAAACGTCATTTCTGCAGCTCTTCCTTCAGACTGTCCTAAAGGTAACAGGGTGCACACACGCACACGCAGACACGGATGCACACCAGCATTACATGGGCTAGTTTGGGAGAAGTGTTTTGGGAAAAAGTGATAACCACCTTTTTTTTTTCACTGGTGTTAACACTGACACACTGCAAAGTAGTGAAGAGGGCATTTTTGGAAGCTGAAGACTCCCAGAAGGGTTTTGGTCTTGCCCACACTGGCCCACTGTTAATTCTTCTGATATTTATTTCTGCTTTTTGTCACATCCTTTAATGCTAGTGACAGGGCAGTCATCATTAGTTCTATCTGGTTAGAGTTTATGTATCTGGTTAGTGCTTATGTATTAAGTGTTGGTGATGGAAAAAGAGTATGCATAGTCTCAAAAACTATTTCACTAATCATTGCTATTGAAGTATTGTGCTGTGCAGCATGTCAACAGTTGATAACCTTCAGCTACTATCACAAGGAGCTGATGTGTCTTTTATTTGTCCCCCAATCCAACTGATCTTATGACATAAATTTGCCCATGCCTGTTGAGGCACTGCTGTTGTGCAGCATCTCCCAGCTGTGAGGCAAAAATCTTCACCTACTGAAGAGAAATCTTGATGCCAAAACCACATGAAAAACCTCTTAATTCTAATTGTTTATGATGCATTAAAATACATATTTCCTTAGAGAAACTGACATAAATGGGTTGTTCCTGTCCCAGATATCTATTATAATGGTGTTCTGTAACTGTTTTCCTAAAGTATATTAAGCAGAGGTGGTATTTTGATTGTTGTGACAGGTGACCACAGTTATTTAAGATACTACAGTGTCTGCACAGGCTGTATTCATCAGACGTAATAAAGAATTAATCTAAATGGAAAAATAAAGAGGATGAGAAATAATCACCTGCTGTAGTTGTACTATCAAGACAGCTGTATAATTCACCAGTTGTTATGCTGTTTGGCATACTCTTCCCTTTTGCATCAGGATGTTACATGGGGATATTCTGTACTAGAAATGAAGAAAAAAATGGGGCTGCAATAATAGTAAATTTTAAAAAATATAATCTTCCCAATGTTCCACTTTCATCTCAGCAGCAGCTACTGTGACCCAGCTCTGAAGATTCAACTGCTTGTGTATCAGTCTGTAATGACCCATCTTTACAGCACAAAAAACACCCTACCTTCCACTTCTTTGTTTTTAATTAGGCATTTAAAAAATTAAAGTCATTTTGTGATGTGTTAAAAGCAAAAAACATAAACCCCCCACCAAACCAAAACCACAAACAACATCATAAAAGCAATTGCATTGACACAGCTGAGGTAGAAGTAACCACCTGGAAGGGAGCTGGAAGAAAGCTGCTAAAGATAAAAAATGAGTAATTCACCTCCTAGATTGGATCTGCTTCCTGTAGTAAAGGACACAGAAACAAGGTTTTATACTACTTTGATTATAGAAATTCTTACAGAAGATGTCCCTATTACATCTAAGGAAGTTTTCTCAAGGAAGCAAAACACAAGACAACCATATATTTAGAATAGTTGTCTATAGCCTTGATAGAAGACAAGGTAGTGCTGTTCACTGTGTTGTGTTATCTAAAAATATCAGGGGAAAAAAAAAACCAACCAGAATTAAAATATTGGAAATATGTAGCTTTATATTTTTGTGTTTCTGAGTAAGCAATAATCATAGAAGTTAGGAGGAAAACTTTTAAAGTAAATATTAAAATTAAATGCAAAAATTCTGAAGATGAGCAACAAATGCTGGCTTCTTTCTGATGTCTCCTTCATTATAGCCCATCTTATACAGAAATATAAACCCCATTTTACGCACACCATGCAGTCATAGAATTTACTGCAGGATATTTCTGCTTCTAGCTAGTTGGAGCCTCAAGAAATTTTTACTGCCATATTTTGGGACTTTGAGATTTCTTTTGGATTAAGGACTTTGTTTAGTCAGAAAATCAGTAACTGAAATAGTAAAATTAATCATTGCAATAAACTGAAAGAACAAAAAAGAACAAAAAAGTCCAAACAATGAAGCCAAGCCTCAAACAACAAATAGGTATGGCTTTTTTAACTTCCGTCTCTCTGGTGTCTGTTTGTGATGGATGATGTGGAAATGAACATCAGAATAAATCTTAAACTCTGAATACCAAAGACGTTTATAATGTCACACAACATTTCTGTTCCTCTTTGGTTTTCCCCACATTTTTGTGCTGAAATAAGTAGCCCTAGGAACTGCTGAAAGCTGCAGTGCAGTCAGCTTCCTGAACAGTGACTGAACTGCCAGGCATTTGGTGAAAACTGTACTTCATTTATGCACATAAAATTCCTAAATGTGTGACTGCAATTAACCTTTTATATATGCTGCAGGAACCTGCACTAAACTGTCAAGGTCCATGAAGTCCTCAGCTCAGATGTGACTTGCACAGCACCTGACCAGGTCCAGATCCGTGTATGTATTTATAAATGATGAGCAGGTCTATAGCAGGTTAACAGTTACTCAGGATTCCACACATATTTCAGATGTAACCCAGTCATCTATTTCCAGTCATGGGATAGAAAAGACTTTTACCACACCAACAAGTCAATAAAGTTGCAACGAAGGAAACTGCAATCAAGTGACCTTTCAGCATGCATGTTAACCCCTACTATGTGTCCTTTTCTTTGTGTCAACTAACTCTATGACTGCCTTTACCCTTAACATTTGTATCATCTTCCCACTCCTTTCCTGAAGAAGCCATTTGGTTTTGAACCTAAAAACACTTCTTGCTCAGATCTTGGAAAGTCTCCTGATTCTGTCAAGGCTGTGGTGACAGTAATGCCCTCAGTTCACGTGTAACACAGTTGTTCAGGGCAGAAGAAGCTCTGACATGGGGGATGTCCCATTCTTTTGAATAGGGTCATTCCTATGATCCTGTCTACCCAATGGTTCAACAGCAGTTGGGTCAGCACAGTAGACAGGCACACAGTAGATAGGTACATGTTATAGAAGCAGGAATAATTACCTCTGGATAGCGGTAAAAAGAAATTTCTCAAATCAGTTTTACTACCAGAGGAAGCTTTGGGTAACTATGCCTTAAAGGGGCATATCTTAATGCAGTAACTCAATCGATTACAATCAGTTGTAAGTAGCCTAGACACCAAATGTCTAACTCCGTTCAACATAATGACTGAAGATAGTATGACTCTTTGGAAGAATAATACAGCAGGAGGCTAGTGAAAATGTCAAGCAATGTATGGATTAAATGCAGATGAAACGTATCATTGTGACTTGGGGTCATTCAAAGGTTATGCTAATTTTATTTTTCCATCATTCTCAAGATCTTAATCAGTCAGAGTGGCCTCACGTACTCCCTCACTTCAGAGCTTCAATGTCTACCACCTGCTGCTTTTGTGCTTCAAAATCCTCTGAAATTTGACATCACAGAAATGTGGAATATTCTGCCTTTGTTCTATTTTGAAAAGAAGTGAGGATCTATAATACACTACTTAATTACATACTGAGGATATGAATCTGCCCTTTGAATAAAAAATGCTTTTAGATCTTCAGTGAAAGGAAATAGAATTTACGTTGTATTTTGACCTGTGTTTCACACATCCGTATTTGCAGATCTAGCATGAGAGAGGATTTGAGACTCAGCTCTCCTGTCACAACAGGATTATAGTGATGTTGCTGTACTGCCAATTCTTAACTCATGGTGCATAAAGTTCAGAATATCAGCTATCATGTTTGTGTTGTGATGAAACAGTCAATGTTTAGTTCTGATTTTGTGCATTGGTGGGCTCTAAGCTGACAAACAGAGATAAAGATACTGAAGTTCAAGAATGCCCAGATATGAAAGTTAGATTCATCGAATATGAACATAACACTCCAAGGGAGATATTCACAGAGCATAAAGCAGCTTAAAGCCCTGAAGCATTGCACGGGCTGGTATTTCTATTTATTAGCATGTTAAATTTCACTAGATGAATAACATACTTAAATGTAATAGTAACATTCCTGATATTTTACCCAGTTGAATTTATCTTGTATACTAATTCATATTACTATAAAGATTTCTATGTCTGTGCTGTATTTTCTAGGTCAAACATAGGAAAATGCCATAGATCACAGCACGTAGGAAATTACCAAGTAAGAGGTTTTTTATAACTTTCACTGAATTCACCCTATGTGGAATCTGGATTATAACATCTGTTCCTAGTACAGTGAGGCTATCCCTTTGTCTCAGAATGGTTTTTCAAAGTATAGTTAATTAATTTTCATAGTTATCTGTTCCTTATCACTATCTAACTTTTACACAGGGCTTAAAATTAATATGTTTGTTAAAGGTATTAATTTCACAGAAATGCACAGACTGACAGGAGTACCGAAATTCAGAATGCATGAGTTTTTTCCTCATTCTGTCCTTATAAAGCTACAACTTCTGACCTCTATGACAACTGAAGATTTATTTGCAGAAAAAAACCAAACCCCAACCAATCACAGAAAAAACACCACAAACCTTTCTTTCAACAAATAGCTGCTCTTGTCATTAGCTTTTTTTCTTTCTTTTTTTTTTTTTTCTTTTTTTGAATCTCCTGGAATATACATTCTCTTCTGTGGGAGTGTTACAGATGACAATATCAAGCAGTTCATATGTTCTCATCTCTGTCTTATAAATGAAGTGTCTGATAATCCAAAAGAAATGGTCTATCATTGTAAGAGTAATTGCTTCCATCCACTGCAAGGCAAACAGTTTTGTTTTCCCAATCATCCACTAGATTTTCTGGTGCTTACAAAAGCAAAAGATTATTGAATAATTGTGCCTACTTTCTGTGCAACTAAAATGAAACTTTGCAACTGTACGTGGTTGTTTGCCTGGGGATGTACACTTCTATAGTGTCCCCCGTTCCTCCTTCAACTAACAGCATTAGCCAAATATAAATATATATATGCATGTATAAATATATATGGACATACACATACAAAATGCATTGTTATTCATTCTGACAACTATTATATAAAAAGTAGAGTTATATTGATTTTTATATCAATAAGTATATATAGACATAGAAGTGTAAATACTATTTTAGATATAAATAATACATATAATCAGCAAAATTTTTATGTAACAATCAGAAAAATAACTATGCATATATGTAGGCATAATTACATATATATATATATACACATTATATAATTGGCAAAATAATAGTGCAATTTTTAATCCCCAATACAAAATTTACTAGATAATTCTAAAATAATATTATGTTCTGTAAAAGTCTTATAAATAATATATTTGAACATTTTCATTTGTTTTAATATTGTATATGATATGCTATTGACACTGAATATCCACAATGATTCTTTTAGTTACCAGGTGGCAGTGGAGTGCAGCCTTTGGAAAATAAAATCTAGGAAATTTTTTTAGACATGTATTTTAAGTCTTACCTTCCATATAGTATGAATCTCAGATGGGATGCCTTATGGGTGAGACTATTTATATAAATATTATTCTGGGAGGTTCTTTCTTTACTAGGGATGCATGTTGCACTTTTGCCTTTATCAGATGCTGCAGAGTATTAAATTGCTTTTCACTAAATACAGCAATTTGCTGTAGCTAAGTGACACATTTTTCTTTATTTTTCTTACACGGAAGCAGCTTGAATCAGATTGATGCAAAGAATACGGAAATCTCAAGTCAGTAGAAATTCCAGTGTAAGCAAGATCTCAAATTATACAAAGAACTGTCTTAACTGGCTGCATGCAGTTCCTTCTTGGACAATTCAATATAGATGGCAAGATAGGGGGCATGGGTATAGCCTGCTGCTACCTTGGACTCCCAGAGGGCAGACTTTGGCCTGTTTCAGGGGTCTGGTTGACGGAGTCCCTTGGGAAGCAGTCTTGAAGGACAAAGGGGTCCAAGAAGTCCAGACATTCGTCAAGTACGTAATCTCAAAGCACAGGAGCAGTCCGTCCCTATGTGCTGAAAGACCAGAGAGCAGGGAAGAAGACTGGCCTGGCTGAACAGAGAGCTTTGGCTCAAACACAGGAGAAAAAAGAGAACTTACGACCTTTGGAGGAAGGGGCAGGCAACTCAGGAGGACTACAGAGATGTCATGAGGTTATGCACAGAGGAAATTAGAAGGGCCAAAGCCCAACTAGAACTTAATCTGGCTACTGCCATAAAAGACAGTAAAAATGTTTCTACAAATACATTAACAACAAAAGAAGAACTAAGGAGAATCTCCATCCTTTATCAGATGTGGGGGGAAACAGTGACAAAGGATGAGGAAAAGGCTGAGGTACTTAATGCCTTCTTTGCCTCAGTCTTTAATGGACAGAGCAATCGTTCTCCAGGTACCCAGGCCCCCGAGCTGGAAGACAGGGATGGGGAGCAGAATGAAGCCCCCATTATACAAGGGGGAATGTTTAGCGACCTGCTACACCACTTAAACACACACGAGTCTATGGAGCCAGATGGGATCCACCCAAGGGTACTGAGGGAGCTTGTGAAAGTGCTCACCAAGCCACTTTCCATCATTTATCAGCAGTCCTGGCTAACAGGGGAGGTCCCAGTTGACTGGAGGTTAGCCAATGTGACACACATCTACAAGAAGGGCCAGAAGGAGGATTTGGGGAACTACAGGTCTGCCAGTCTGACCTCAGTGCTGGGGGAGGTTATGGAACAGATCATCTTGAGTGCCATCACGTGGCATGTACAGGATAACCAGGGGATCAGGCCCAGTCAGCATGAGTTTAGAAAAGGCAGATCCTGTTTGACCAACGTGATCTCCTTCTATGACAAGGTGACCTGCTTAGTGGATGAAATAAAGGCTGTGGATGTTTTTTACCTGGACTTTAGCAAAGCCTTTGACACCGGTTCTCACAGCATTCTCCAGGAGAAACTCATGACTGGGGTGGGTGTACCCTTTGTTGATTAAAAAACTGACTGGATGGCCAGGCTGAAAGAGTTGGGGTGAATGGAGTTAATTCCAATTGGTGACCGGTCACAAGTGGTGTTTCCTCGGGCTCAGTACTGGGGACAGTTCTGTTTAAAATCTTTAATAACGATCTGGTCACATAGATTGAGTGCACCCTCAGTAAGTTTGCAGACAACACCAGGTTAGGCAGAAGTGTTGATCTGCTTGAGGCTAGGAAGGCTCTACAGAGGGATCTGGACAGGCTGGATCAATGGACCAAGGCCAACTGCATGAGGTTCAACAAGGCTCAGTGCTGGGTCCTGCACTTGGGTCACAACAACCCCATGCAATGCTACAGGCTTGGGGAAGAGTGGCTGGAAAGCTGACTGGTGGAAAAGGACCTGGGGGTCTTGGTCGACAGCCAGCTAAATGAGTCAGCAGTGTGCCTAGGTGGCCAAGGTGGCCAGCAACATCCTGGCTTGTATCAGGAATAGTGTGGCCAGCAGGACTAGGGAAGTGATTGTCCCTTTGTACTCAGCGCTAGTGAGGCCTCACCTTGAGTACTGTGTTCTATTTTGGGCCCCTCACTACAAGAAAGTCATTGAGGTGCTGGAGTGTGTCCAAAGAAGGGCAATCAAGATGGTGAAGGGTCTAGAGAACAAATCTTATGAGAAGCAACTGTGGTTGTTTAGCCTAGAGAAAAGGAGGCTGAGGGGAGACCTTATCACTCTCTGCACCTACCTGAAGGGAGGTTGTAGCCAGGTGGATGTCGGTCTCTTCTTCAAGTAGCAAGCGATAAGACAAGAGGAAATGGTCTCAAGTTGCACCAGGGGAGGTTTAGACTGGATATTAGGAAAAATTTCTTCACTGAAAGGGTTGTCAAGCATTGGAAGAGGCTGCCAACGGAAGTGGTTGAGTCACCATCCCTGCAGGTATATGACAAATGTGTAGATGTGATGCTTAGGCACGTGGTTTATTGGTGGACATGGCAGTGTTAGGTTAATGGTTGGATTTGATGATCTTAAGGGTCTTTTCCAACCTAAATGATTCTATGATTCTGTGATTATCAGCCAAAGAGTAAGTCTCTGGGCTATGACTTCATAGTCCCTAGCCTGAGGACCATCAGTTCTCCAAATGAAGGGCCAATGTGATGTTCTACTTCCATACAGTAGTCACACTTAGTACATATTTATATTTAAAGAAATAGTTTTAGCAAAAACTTCACAGATTAAAAAAATTAGGATGTGTTTCCCCTTTCTTCCTATCCTTCTTCCCATCTCTCTCCTCTATCTTTTCTTCCCCTAGATTTTTCTGTCACACTAAGCATCTGGCCCCTGTCGTTGCTACTTCTGAAATTAATGTAAAACCACAAATAGAGTATTCTCATGTTTTTCTGTTAAATTTCCAGAACAAATCAAAACTGACAAATCTTATAATAAAATCTGTCACATTTAGGTTTAAAACATGAACAGATAGGAACTCAAACTGAAGAAGAGAACAGATTAAAGGACAGTTCCTGGCAAATAAAGAATTCAGCATCAACAGAAGTTCCTTCTTCCTCATGTGTTGGTTCACAGGAAGTTATTTGAGGTGACATTCAGATGCACATCATTCTCTGAGGTCTGTGTGTGGTTTTTGCCTCCCTAAGGAGGAAGAGAATGTATTTCTGGGTGGCACCATGTTTCTTCAGTCTGGCCAGGAACTGTGACTGGCACTTGGAGAGAGAAAAATAATGTAAGTGTGAAAAGGATAAGCCAAGTATAGAGAAATGAGGTGGGGTTTTTTTCTTCTTTTTAGTCTACAAAATAGACAGTTGTAAAATTTTGTATTGCTTGAGACTTCCAAACATTAATTTTAAAAAAATAAAATAATTAAGAGAATTTAGAAAAGTTTAAGGTAAGTGTTGGGACATCTTTCTGTATAAGAAGATTTGATACTACAATAGCATAATGAGGTAACAATCAGGATTAGTTTCCAATAGCTTATGCATCTGTATGATTAAGTTTTCCTCTACAATGTACTTAAGAATTAGGAATCTGAGAAATTGTCCATTTCTTCATGTGATACACATCCACTATTGAGCAGAAGTGAATGACAATGTAAGAATTTTCATTTTGGCGCATGGTGACTTGCGATTTTTTATCCAAATGCAAGGTTTCTAAAGCTGATTTGCTGGTAAGGTCAGCTTACTGTACTATTATCATTAAAAAGCTAGAAAGAGAATAATGTTGATTCATTTCCTTAAATACTAATTCAGGTATTTCTATTCAGGGGAAATAACTAATATTCTGCTATAGGAAGGGAAGTCAACAAGAATAACAACAACAGCAACAACAACAAAAGAAGTGCTATAATTTTAAATTATTGCTGCAAACCCAAAACAACAGTTATTCCATGAATTCTGGTTATAATTAACAGACTAAAATGTAAAAAAAAAAAAAAAAAAAAAGTGTCTCACATTTTAAAAGAGAAATTCAGCTATGGATCTAGTCTTCTAGACCTATTCTTGGGCACTTCAGTCTTAGTTGAAAAATTAGTCAAGTTTCTGACAGCTGCTGAAAAGCCATGCATTGGTTTATTAATTCCATTTTTTTAATATAATATCTCATTTGGTAAGATTAATTCTTCTAGCTTATTAAAATATCATTTCCAGATGCTTTAGAGACAATGCAACTACTGTGGAAAGTCTGGACAAACAGTCGATATATAATACATAGTTCTTGTTAACTATGTTGTTTCAGTGTACACCCCCAGCGGGTGTAAGTCATTTGTCCCAGCTGGCAGCTCAGCACCACACAGCCACTCATTCACTCCCTGCCCTGGCAGGATGGAGGAGAGAATCAGAAGAGTAAAAGTGAGAAAACTCGTGGGTTGAGATCAAGACAGTTTAATAAGTAAAGCAAAAGCCGTACACACAAAAAGCAAAGCAAAGCAAGGAATTCATTCCCCACTTCCCATGGGCAGGCAGGTGTTCAGCCATCCCCAGGAATGCAGGGCTCCGTCACGTGTAACAGTTGCTTGGTGAGACAAACACCATCACTCCCAACATCCTCTCCCCTTCCTTCTTCTTCCCCCAGCTTTATATGCTGAGCATGATGTCATATGTTATGGAATATCCCTTTGGTCAGTTGTGGTCAGCTGTCCTGGTTGTGTCCCAACTTCTCGTGCACTCCCAGCCTACTGGCTGGGTGGTGTGAGAAGCAAAAAAGGCCTTGGCTCTGTGTAAGCACTGCTCAGCAATAACAAAAACATCCCTGTGTTATCAATGCTATTTGCAGCACAATTCCAAAACATAGCACCAGACCAGGTACTATGAAGAAAATTAACTCTAGCCAAGCCAAAACCATCATACCTTGTTATTTAGATTTGTGCTGGTAATATTTGTTAGGTGTATACAAGAAGCTTAATTATTTGACCTTTTGTGACAAGCTCTGATGATAAGTATCTAGGCTAAAAAATGCCAAAATTTAGGCTTCTTAATGTTGGCAAAATTGTGAGTGCTGCTAGCGTTACTAATAGACACTGTTCTTATACCTTCTAGTGAAGTGTCTTTAAAATTAAGGTTTGGGGTTTTTTTCCTACAAAACTACTGAATGTGGAATTGGACTTCAGCATAAGAAAACACTCTAAAATAAAAATGCACATTCTAACATATATATGAACAGGAGAAAATGGCTACTTTAATTCCCACATGGAAGAACACTCTCCTAGCAATAGTTTGTTAGAGCTTTTTCTGGTCTCTGTGAAATAGTCACGCTGAAATGAAAACATTTGCTCTATTAACTAGACAGGAGCCAAAATTTCACCCATCATTTTTATTTTTAGTAAAAAACTTCACTGTGGTCTCTGTAAGTGTTGTCACAAGTGAAATTTCCTATATTTATTATTCTAATCTAGAAATAAAACAATAGTCTCATGAATTCATCTTATTTCCAATTATGAATTAGGTTTGTCTGGTATATGGGAAAAAAAAAATTAAAATTATTTTACTCAAATTTATAGTTGGTTGTTTCAGCAGTGAGTTAAATGCCAGCTACTCAAATCTATCTTACTACAGAGCAGTCATTGAGTGAAAGTGAATTTTCACAAATATTAGTACAAACTCGCTTGCAGAAAGAAAGGTTTTCTCAGTGGAAAGCATTAAAATTTTCAATAATTGTTAGATCCCAATGAAATATAGACTGCTGACTGTTTGGTACTACCACTGAGGTCAATAGGAATGTCAGTTTCACACACACATACACACACACAAATCAGTTAATGGTAAATAAATTTCAACATCTAGATTTGGTTAATTTGATTTTTTTTTAATATAAAACTTTTTTTAATGTGCTTTATTTTTTATTTTTTAAAGGCAAAGTTTTATTATTTCATCCATTTTCAGTCTGAAGTTTTTTCTTTTTAGTGATTAGTTAGAAAATAAAAAATACATAAATGAAAACACTTCAGTCTACAAAAGGCATTTTTTTAACAATTAGAAACTGTGAATGAACAGAAAATTCCAAAACTACCCTCTCACTCCATGTCTCCTAGTTTCCATAAAATATCTCCCCTTTCCAGTGCAAGATTTGTTATTTTTATGTAGTTTGAAAAACTTGAGGGTTTTTTTAACTAGGTCAAGGCTGTGTGCCTTTCATTTCTCAAGTGGGATGAGATTTTTACTAGCTCAGAAGTGCATTCAATATTAATTGAGTTCACTTCCTTCACAAAACACCATATCTAATCAAGAATACAATCACCACCAACTTCATAAAGACATACACAACATTTATGAATGTACTGCACTAGTACTTGGTATTTGGTGATTCCACACTCTTGCTCACATCCACAAAATTTAATAGTCATTAAGTAATTCATGGCTATACAGCATTTGTCAGAAATAACATTCTGAGATCAGCTATTGATTATATTTTGAAGGGGATCAGTAGCAGCGAGATTAATATCTTATACGGTTCCTGACTAAAAGTGTCTTTTTTTTCTTTTTTGCAGCTTTATTTTTTCTATTCTGTTTGACCCTAGAAAGAAAGAGAGACTACAAAGCCACAAACTGTTGCATTGTGCTACTCTGGGGTGCTTGTATGTATGTTTGTGAGAGAGCATCTTGGTTCTTACATCTAGTGCTGGAGATCTCCTCTGCCTTGCTCTCCTTAGTGTATAAGCATGACAGCAGGTCTAATATGAAGCTTATATTAACATTTTTCAGCCGACTGTCTCATTAAGACATCAGCACTTTCTGGAATAAAAGTGGCTTAGTGTACATCAGTTAACAAATAATTTTCAGCCATTCTTTCTTACTGGAAAGAATATTTTATTTGTGTAGCATTTACTTTGCACTATCAAATAAAACTGAAGTCTTGAAGTCAAAATTGAACTATGACGTACAATCAGCGTAAATGCAAGACCTCAGTCAATGCAAAGTCATATGAATTTATTCTGATAGAATCTATTTGAAATTATCACTTTGCCTATCTAAAGGTCAGTAAGTAATAGCTGTATTATAGCATATTTATAATACCACCAGTTATATCTCTCTGCTAGAATTTTTAACATCAGAACTAATATTCAAGCCAAAGTCAAACACAGTGGAGAAGCGATAGTAGTATCTCTACCTCTTTGAAAGTTGCTCAAATTTCACCTTGTACTAATCTTAGGCAAATGATCTGCTACATTACACAAATATCATTACTTTTTTCCCATTTTAAAAGGCATGAAATGTGAAATGTATTACTTAATAAAGCAGAGGCAAAGCTTTGTGTTTGTATTAATATAGATTACTTATGTGAAATGAAAATGAAGAACATAAATCAAGATAGTTCATTACAAGTTCCTTGTTTTACAGTAATTTATCAGCTTTATTTCTCTTTTTTACTGTTCTACATCTAGTTAATATCATTTATCCTTTTATTTAATTTCTGAATTTTGGTATGTGTTGCTTACGTTAAAGAAGTATTTCTAAATTAATGTATTTCCTTTTCTCCCCCATGACAGCAGGCATAAACAGGCAAAGGCATTCCATGGGACCTCTAGTGAGCATGCTGTCACCAGAAAAATATTTAAATAGCTGCTTAATTTTCTAACTATTTTTAATAAGAAAAAAACCAAACAAAACCACCCGCACCACCACCACCAGTCCCCCACCCCACCCCACCTTCCCCTCAAAAGACTCAAACACAAGGCTTCTAAAATCTCCTAGGAAAAGATAGGTGGAGAAAGCTTGACAAACTCTGGGAAAACATTCGTGTTGGTGATTGTTGCAGGCAAAATTTCTGCATTATAAGTACTATCTGTTAAAGGGAAAATCAGCATTCATTTATATATTTATATATGTATGTATAGATGTATAGGCACATATATTCCTGTGTTTCAATTCTCATTTGCTCTCTCTTTTCATGATTTTAATAATTTATGTAACACACAGTTGGTCTTGTGTCAGATTTCCACGCAGGAATGAGCTTCATACATACAATAACAAATAATGCATGACAATATATATTATTTTATTGAGGAAAACTCACTTCTGTAGCAAAGACTTGGAATACAGTTTCAATGTGTTTTAGTCAGTCAGTCACGCTTGATTTACATGCCAATATGTGTTTAATTTATGCTGGTTCCCATATTTATGTGTGTGAAGACCAGGTGCAAAAGCATGATATTGAGCTATCTATTTTTTCGAGTAATTATTCTGGGATGGCCTAAGACTGTTGAATTTGTTTGAAATGCTTGTTACAATTTAAATTACAAGGATACTGCTCTTATAAATTTACTTTCTAGTCCTATCCTATTAAAGTGCTTCTTGTTATAGAAACTTCATTTAAATTAGAAATTTCTGTGGTTTGTTTTTTTTTTTTTTTTTTTAAAAAAGGAAAATTGACCTGTGTTGCTTCACATTATATAACCTAGTTAGGTGATAACATTGAAACACAAAGTGTTAGCTCCTATTTTAAATAACATAAACTAACTGTAAGAGAAGCCAATGAATTCTAAATCCTGTGATATTTTGTAAGATTATTGAAGAAGAAAAAAATGGATAGGGAATGAATTTTGATTGACAATCTTAATAATTAATTTAGAAGTAAATTTTCAATGTTTGGATTGTCTGTATCTTTGGAGACAAAGTGATTGCCCATGGAGTGCAATATAGACAGTGACTAATGGCATTTCCATCTTTACGGTAGTGCTCTGCAACTTTAGCTTTATTCTTTGAATGCACCATTGTGTGATTCTTAAATAAAACAGAGAGAACTTAGTCTGGAAATATTTTGAGATTACTTCTCTGAGGTATGTGCCCTAGTTCTGGTTTTCAGTTTTTCCACTTGTACAAAGAGGTTTTGGATATTTTTTTAAATTGCATTAAAATTAATATTGTGTGTTATTTAAAGATGAATCTCAAAATAACTATATTTTCACTACAGAGAGTAAAACCTAGTCACCAAATAAATTATTTTATAATGAAATTTCTTTGGAAATCTTTCTTAAGGTCATCTTTTTCTACCTAATTATTCCTATACTTACAAGTATAACTGTGGTAGATGTATATTTTTGTCTGAAAAATATGAAAAATGAGCCACATGAGGGACCTATGATCTGGTATTCATCAGATCCATTAATCAGACAATTCAAGATCATCTAGAATAGTTTTCTGCTGGATTGAGAAACTGAACATGTTCACATAGAGATTTATAGATCCAGATCAGAGAAAGGAATAGAATGGTCAAAGAATAGAACCTCCATTTTAAATTGTATTAAGCCATAAATTTTTGAAGTAAGTAAGAAAAAGTATGGGGATTTTGTTTTGTCTGTTTGACAGATTATCTGAATGAGGACCTTTGTAAATGAACAAACTTTATGAAAGCTTCCTATTCTGCAAGATTACAGAATTTACATTAATGGAGTCAAGAGCTGTGATAGAAAAATAGCTGCGAATGGACTGATTAAAATGTATGGGGGAAAAAAAAAGATTTTTGGCAAGGCTTTTGTGTTTTTTAAAGCTCTCATTTAATGTTCCCTACAGTGAAAGAGATTCCCCCCCACTCCCCTACCCCCCAGGTAGTGCATGTCCTCAGCTAGCAAGCTTCAGATCAGAATATAAGAAATACTTTGATTAAAACTTTACCTGTATTCTATTTTTTTTAATTATTATTATATACTAAAACAAGGCCATTAATTGCATTAATTTTTAATCATGGAATTTGTCCTCTCCATTTATATTCCTAGTCCAGAGTATACTGAAAGCCTACAAATAAGAAAAATCATACTCCCCTTTTGTTTGAGGCAGGTTAGAAAAGCAATAACATTATTAAAATATTATTGAATATTAAAAATCAATGGTTTTCCATTAGTTCTCTTACTTGCAAATGTTACATAATTGTGGTGTAACCTGGCAGGTAGCTAAACACCACACAGCTGTTTGCTCACAACCCCTGCCCCAGTCGAATGAGGGAGAGAATTGGGGAAACAAAAGAAAAAAAGTGGATTGAGAGAAAGAAAGTTTAATAGTACAGAAAAGGAATGGGGGGAAAAAAATAGCATCAACAACAATAATTATAGAATATACAAAACAAGTGATGCACAATGCTCACTACTCACCAACCAATGCCAATTCAGCTCCCAAGCAGTAGCCCCTTGGCCAGCTTTCCCCTAGTTTATATGCTGAGCATGACGTCATATGGTATAGAATATCCCTTTGGTCAGTTTGGGTCAGCTGTCCTGGCTGTGTCCCTTCCCAGCTTCTGATGCATCCCCAACCGCCTCACTGGTGGGGCAGTATGAGAAGCTGAAAAGTCCTTAATTGTAAACACTGCTTAGCAACAACTAAAGCATCAGTGTGTTATCAACATTATTCTCATCTTAAATCCAAAATACAGCACTGTATCAGCTACTAGGAAGAAAATTAACTCTATCTTGGAAAAAAACTAGGACAGTAACGATGTCCCTGATATTTCATGGTGAGCATGTTTTAAGATGTCTGATACATCTCCTTTGTTTTGCAAAACATTAGACATAGATTCTTAACTTTATATAACATAATTTTGCTCAGGTGAGTGTCTTAAAGGACTAAAAGTATTCTGCAAGGAAAAAATATGAGATCCTAATTCACAAGGGCACTTACTCACTTGACTTTTTCTGCTGACTCTAATAGGACCATTTCAGTGATGCTGTAGCTGAGCAAAGAATAAATTTTAATTAAGAAATCAGTATAAATGTTTCTCCTTCTGCTCCAGTTTATCAGTTTCTGTCTTCACACCTGCTTGCTTCTCCCTCAATTGTTCTAACAGAGCTTTATGTGGGACTGTGCTGTAAACCAGACAGCTGAAATGACTGGAGTAAAACCCAATAATACAGTTCCTTTTTCTAACCTTTCTTTCATTTATGTAATGGTGCTAGCAATGAAGCCTTCCCCTGCAAACAATAGTTTTGGTTCAATTCAGAAGGCTAGCTCCATTTCAGAGGAGCAATAAGGAGCTTCTTAAACTGGTTTCTGCCCTGAATAAAACCTATCCTGGAACTACACCCTGAGTAACTGTTCACCTTTGACAATATTGTCCTGCAAAGAAAAGTAATCATGAACTTGATTAGCCACCATTGCATCTGATATAATCATTTATCTTACAAAGTAGTTGTGAAATGCTACACTTATGGTCTGGAAGCTTTTTATACCTCAGTTTCTTAGGGGTAAACGGCTGTACAAGACGTAGTTGTAATAGAGAATTAAGTGTATTGTGCTACTATGCTGTATGCAAGCCACAGCACTCAGGTTGCATTGTGCTACCTCCTCCTGAAAAGTAAAACATATTGTGAGGTTTACTGTACTAAATTATATCACTTTGTGCCTCTGATTGCTATGTGTAGAGAGGTATTATTTGTATGGCACAACAAGCAATCAGCTACTGAACAGCAGTATGCATATTGATGGCACTATTTATGTCTATGATTATTAATACTAATACTGAAGTACATTCTAGTACTGGGGAGGGGGAATCAAACAGGAATAGATTGCTTTTTCTGAAGTAACCTCTAATAATATTTTTGTCTCCAGTTTATGAACTTCCAAACCTTGGCTTCAGTTCCTCACATATTTAAATTAATATTGGCAAAAATAGATAATCCTACATTTCCAATTTCAACTGAATATTAAGTCACTTCTGGCAGTTCAGTGCTAAAGAATAGGCAACTTAGGACTGAAGAAGCCATTATGAAATATTACCTGTCATATGCAATTCTATGAATGTTTACTGAGCACTGCTTGACCTAAGATATAGCTGAGTATGTAAGATGGATTTCCAGCTCTTTACGAAGGGCTCCCTGTAGTCTAAAAAATAAATGTTCAGGCTGATTCCCAGAAGAAGTAGAAAAAGAAGCAATATAAAACTTATTTGAATTCTTTCTCTCTTTCCCCCCTCCATCATAGCTCTTCTGTATTTACAGATCCCATTTCATTACTGTGAATTTGGAGTGCCTCCTTTGCAAAGCTTTTGCTTTTGACCAATATACTTGCAAAGGATGTGACGTGAAATAATATTCTAGTAAATGATATATTAATACAGCAAACCTGAAACAATGAGTATGTTGGTACAATTTTGCTCTTAGTTTAACTATATTGACTGTACTTATATTTGTGATTTCTAGGTGAAGTATAGTTGAGTATTTGCCATCTTCTGAAAAATGATTGTCAGGTTTTGCTCACTTAGGGTCAGAAAGTAATCTCATTACTAGCAATTGGCATTCTGCAATGTTTGTAAAGAAGTAACTGAAAGAAGCAGTTGGGCCCATTAAACTAAAATGAGGATTATTTCAATTGTAGCTTTATATTTGAAGATTGGAGTATGACTGTAGAAGGTTGCATTTTTAGCTGCAATTATATCCCACCTTTTAGGGAGGGCAAAGAAGACAAAGACTATTAGATCACAGCTTTTCTCAATGATTTTCTTACTATTTCCAAACAGTACTGAAGTTTTCACATATTTGCATCTTTGTTGAGCTTAAATAATTTAAGTAGACTATAGTTCATTAATTTCACCATCCAGATTTTTTGTAATTTTGTTTTCCTCTTTTCAGGAACAGGCCCTAGACACCATGGCTAATAATCTCTTAGCAGCGTGCTGGCCAGTGGCTATTCTGCAGTATTGTTGCCATGGAGTCTTGCTGAGAGAAAAAAAAAAAAAATTACTTAGTATTATATTTTTATTGTTTTATTTCAGAGCCCTTCTAATGGATGGAAAATTGTAGTATCCTACCAGTTTCTTACATGTAACAGAAGTTTTTGTCTTCTATTATTCTTTTGCAAAAGATGAGAAGGAAGAGAAAGCATTAATGAGAGTGAGTGGTAACAGCAATAGTTTGGGGGCTGGCACATCAACTGTCTCTTTCTCTGAACTGCTGTGAAATCCATAGATACCTGTGAGACTGGAGTAAGACAATTAGGCGTGGTAATAATTAGCAAAACATTATCCAAATATACCTGCTTTCTATTTTGTCTTGAAAGAATAAATGTGCTCCCCAAAGGTCCTCATGACCAACTTTTTTGGTTTTTTTGGGTTTTGGTTTTTAGTTTGGTTGGTTTTTTTTGGTAAGAAGTTCCTATTTGTCCCTGCATTTTTTTGCTGGAAAACAGAGAGATATTTAGATATTCCTTGAAGATTTTGTATTATTTATGAGATGTGCAAAAAAAAGGAATTACTTTGAAATAAAGGTGAGCTGATATTTAATAAAATTTATGGGCTAATAGAATCTGAGTCACACCACTAATTGTCCTTCCATGATAGGCACAGCACTTAGGGTAAAGAGATAAATGGCATATGTCACTTTGCCTCTCTATTTTTGTCCTTTCCTATTTATGTTTCTCTCCATGTCACTGCAGGAGTCTTGAAGCTCTATATAAGGTCTCTTTTTTTTTTTTTTTTTCTCCCCCTCTTTTGCATGAATGTCATAGTACCTGTAGCTTTCATTTGTGATTCTTTCTAATGATTATATTACACTTCATTGTAGAATCGAGTACTGATATCTATTTAAATGTTTTTGGGAAGTGGACTGTATCAAGTTATTTCACTCAAACTTATAAAATCCTCCATAGGGCCTAATTTTATTCATGTTTCTTCTTAATTTTATTCATGCTTCTTTGAAACTACTGGCAGTTTTAAAGGTGATGATATGCAAAAATCTTAGCAGGAGTGGGAAATCAGGCTGTACTTTCTTGCAAGGGATAACCTTGAGGGATGCATAGCTGTAAAATTTCAGCATCATCCCATACAGATTTGTCTCCTCAGAACAGAAAAACACTGCAACCTAAGATTAAATGAGCAGCTGGTAGAGAGTTTCTGATTTGATCATGTTGCTTTTTTAGACAGACTAATTGTTCTGATTTATGGTTATCACCTGTATTTCATGGGTGCTTGCTTCCAGCTCTAATTAATGGATAATTTTTAACTGCTGCAACTTTAATTGTTCCTTGGATTTCAAAGAGTAGAAGAAACATGGCTGTTAGCAAATAGGGGCCTTGCTTCTATGACCTTTTTGTCTTAGAAATGGAAATTATAATTATTTGGGGTGGTTTTCAGTTGGGGTTTTTTTGAGATATGGAATTTTACACCATCTATGAAATAAGAATATTATGTTATGTATATAGTGATGACTATGGTTAAAAGTATACAAAATTAATCTTCAACGTTGTTGTGGTTTAACCCCAGCTGATAACAAAGCACCACACAGTTGTTCATTCACCCCTCTCTTCCCTCAAGGGGATGGGAAGGAGAATGGAAAAAAACTTGTGAGTTCAGGTAAAGGCAGTTTCATAGGATAACAAAGGAAGATAATGATAATAACAATAATAACAATGAGAATGATAATAATAAAAACAACAACAACAATAACAACAACAATAATAATAATAGAAGTGATGCACAAATGCAATTGCTTGCCACACATAGAAAAAAACCAAAACATGATGCCCAGTCTGTTTCCGAGCAGCGATCCCACCTCCTGGCTAGCTTCTCCAGTTCTATATGGTGCATGACATCGTATGGCAGGGAATGTCCCTTTGGCCAGTCTGGCTCAGCTCTCTTGGCTGTGCTCTCCCAGCTTCTTGTGTGCCCGGCAGGGTGTGAGAAGCTGAAAAGTCCTTGACTTAATGTAGACACTACAACTACCTAACAACAACTAAAACAATGTGTTATCAACATTATTCTCATCCTAAATCCAAAACACAGCACTATACCAGCTACTAAAAAGAAAGTGAACTCTATCTCAGCCAAAAACCAGGACAAATGTAAAAAAAGATTATTTTAAACCTTTCAAGTATAAGGTTGTTTGACATTACTTGGGGCAGAACAGATCTTTTACATAATTTGTTCATTTATTTTCAGGCACTATATAACACAAAAGTACAGTTATATTAATCCCTCACTAACCTTTTTTTGACTAATGAATTCCTTTCAGAGATACATACAATCTTGGTCCAATGATTTAAAGAGATGGAGAATCCATCACTTCCCTTTGCTATGTCATTTCAGTGATTTTTGTGAACAATAAGGTACAGTTATGCTATTTTTTATTAGAAGCTTTTCTAGTGATGGTATGAATAATGAAGAAAGAGTAGATAACAGAACATGGATTACAAAAGTCAGTACTGCTACAAGAGGCACAGCAGTGCACAGACAAATATGAAGTAACAAAAAAAAATTAGATTATAAAATGACAATAGGATTTTATAGTACATAAAATAGAATGTGTAAGATATAAGAGGTCAGAGATTGTGCTGAAGTGATAGCTACAGAGAAGAAGCTGTTGAATATTGAAGTGTTTTTTAATAAAGTCATCCAAACTTCGTATAATTTCATGAGAGAAAACAGAGAAAATAAAATTCAGTCAAAATAGCATTCTTGTAGGTGAGGTCTTCTTGAAACTGTTGCTAGAAAGTACAACTAGAAAAGTTTCTAAGATTTGATGATTTTTTTTAATTTATTAATTCTTAATTATTTTGAACATAGAGAAGAACATTAGCGAATCAATTGTAAAAAGAAAAAAAAAAAAAGCCAACACAAAACCACCTAGCTGATTCTGAAATGTGGGAGGTTTTTTAATCTACTAGTTTTATAAACCTGAATTTCCACCCAAAATTGTAAGTTTCTCTAACATCTCACCTTTTGCCTATCATGAGTAATTCCTGTCACAAACACTCTCACATCTGAGCAAATTTTACAGCTGATGTTACTAGAAACTTCTTTGTTTCCTTCATTTTTTTTTATAAATGTTTTCAGATTCATTCCTCAGACTTCCTTTCTGATTTACTGATTACAGAGCATAGATGAAGCTTAACAGAATCAGAACACAAAAAAAGAGATCTAAATCTCAGAAAATAACTAAAAGTGGGGAAATTATACTGAGAGTTTACAAGGAATGTGTATTTGATCACATAGTATTTTAGCTTCCTCTTCAACATTCTCCAACAATACATTAAATAAATTGCCTAGAATAATTGATTGAGTAACTTTAAATATGTCCAGATACACATTATCAATTAAAATAGGATACTCTGAAAAAGTTAAAGATTATTTCAGAAGATTTTTAAATAGTTCATACATGTATGTATACATAGGTATAGTTTTCATTAGAAAAATCCCAACCAAACAAACCAACAAAATCTTAATCTTTTTCTTTTGAAACACAATATTTTGTGGAAAAAGTTGTAGATTCAACATCATATTCACCTGGGAAGTCTTTCACTGTCTTTGAACTAGAGTGTTTAAGAGGAGAAACTCTCTCTAAAGCCTGGGCATAAAGCCCTACACTAGCATAGGATGCAAAAAACCTAGCTTTAAGACTTTCCTATACCTGGTTTCATTATATCGCAATTCTTTTTTTTTTTTTTTTTTTTTTTTGGGGGGGGGGAAGACATCTTGATTTATCTTTCAGCAAAAAGCTTAAAGCATGTTATAATCATGAAGTCTTAAAGTAGAATATTCTATCCAATAGCAAATTTATCGTCTATTTTTCAGATGGAGTAAAAATGAGATTGACAGATGTGGCTGATACATACAAATATCAAATCAAAGTTAATATTAATGTAAGAAGAGGATTAGCTGGTTTGGTAGCCCACAAGTTTTTATCAATTTCATTTGTAAACTGTAGAAGGATTTGAATGTTTGTCATGATTATTTTTTTTTTTTCAAAAGAAGAAATAGTTCCATTAGCCAAGTGTGATAGAGGATTTAGATATTTCTGTATGATAATAACTGTGTGAACACTATCCTGAGTATGAGTGCTCATGCATTTTTTATTTTAAATATTTTTATTTTCTTCCAATCTAGAACAAAATTGAAATTTTAAACCTCTCAGTGGTGAAAGAGGATCTCTCTTCCCCTTCCCATTTTCTTTTCACTTTTCCTTCCATAAAACCAAGTATCAATTTTCAGAGCAGCATATTGTAAACTCTGGTAAAACTGTTTCACCTACTGGTTAAAATCATCATCTAGTTTTCAGATTAAGTCCTCACCCCTATCTACAGCTTTGTAGAGGTGTTCTTATTTTTCCTTTGAGGCAAATGAAGTGCAACAAATGATCTTCAGCCACTCTTATACCTATGTATGCATGGCTCCATTATCAGTGTAAGAATGATAATTGAAGAAGGTTGGGATACTAAGAAAGGGCTAGTTTTCTGAAAACAGACTTTTTAAACTTTCCCAACCAGTGTCTTCAGTTGAAAACTACTGTAAGATTATGCTGGTTGATCATTTGTCATTGGCTAGTCATACACTTTTTGCACATACCGCCATCCGTTTCTGTAGCTAGGCAGGCTAACTGCCATTCATGGGCAGGCGGTTGTTACCACTTTACATCGGCACTAAATCTCCACGTGTATATTCTGTGCTCTAGTCTTCAATCAGACAGCTGTGGCCTAGGTGTGAGTCTTCAGTGCAAAACAGAGATGCTATTGCAACATCACTATGTTTATTGCATCCCCCCTGGAATGCAGAAAAATAAATTGCAGTGACAAGATCATTATTATGTTCCAGCCACCAAAAGGAAAAAACTGTCCAACCAGGCAAAGAGGGCTGTGGTTCTCCATTGCACTAGAGCTCATCTTACCATGTAACTGATCTGCTTTGATCACATAGATGGAGCTTGCTCAGAATCATCCAGAGCAGGCTGCAGTCACACCTTCCTTTTGTTAAAGACATATTCTAGGGACTAGGGCTATACAGCTGCACAAAACATGTAGTAATTAATTTAGGAGAATTACCTGGTGAAATATAGTTTTAAATAGTGTGCATTTTAGAGCTACCAAAATAGCTCGTATTTCAATGGTTTAGTTACCTGTAGATTTGCCTACAGAGCAAGTTAAGCATTTCAGAAAGAAATAATAAAATCTTTAAACATTTTAAAATAGTAAATATTCTGGCTGCTCCTTGGCACAACAAAGACAAAGCTTTAGCCTATCCGACCTTGGTTAAGTCAAGTTCCTGCTAACTTGGTAAATACTCTGTTTGCGTGCTGCAGTAGCGAGCTTGGCCTTTGCTGATGGGAAGGAGGGGAAAACAGTTTTACTGAGGTCTATTATGTCCCCATTAACCTAAAAAGCAGAGACACTTTCTGTCATTTAAAGTGCTCATATTCTGAATTCAGCAGCATTGAAGTCGACCACCTCTGCCCTTACTAGCATATGTTATATGATCAAAGGAAATGACTAAAAAGCTGAAGTACTCCATCTGTATCTTGCAGATCAGGCTGGGCTTGTATTCATGGGAAACATGTCCTTATGGATATGAATATTAATGCTTTAAAATGGTAATCTTTGTGAATAGTTGTGCCCCTTTATCCCCTTGTTTCCTTTTTGAACTTCAAAATTTGTTTGATATTTCATAATTGTATCCTTTCTGTCACTAAACAGACATGGACATGGCCTTCTGGTCAAGGCTGCATTCAGGTCCTTGAACCTATAACTCTGGCAAGAAGAAAAGTTGTAGCCTCAAATTAATTAGAGAGTGCCTTATAAAAACAAATCAAAAGCACACATAAAGAGGGTCAGTGGAAAAACTTGGTAATCCTGAAGGATATTTTTATTTATATATATATCTATTTGGTTTCAATGAATATTTTTATTACTTTTTAACCTCTGTGCTCCAAGAATATACGTGAAAGTATAAGGTTGGCTAGCAAACACACCATAAAGATAACAGGGGTTTTGTTTGTGAATAGAGCTGTGTCTGTAACTTGGGTGTAAGAAATTACCTTACTCTACTTTTAAGTTTTCTCCAGTAGCTTTGTTTGCTTTTTCATGCCCAGGTTTCTTTTTCTGTCTGATGGATAAGTTCCAGAGACAATGCCTGCATGTCAATCACATACTTGCAATTTCCTTAGAATATTGCTTGCTACGCTTTTTAGTGGAAAAGATGCAATTGCATGTCACATTACACTGATCATGTCAAGGTGTTAATACTGGACCTTTTTGGTCCCTTCCTTTTTTGGAAATCAAAAATACTAGGATCATCATGATATTAAAGGGTATACTATAGATTATTTAAATAATATATTAGAGAAAATAGTACAAAAACCCCCTAATCCATCAATGTGGTTTGTTTTCTCTTTGCACTATGAGTGCTCTTTCCCTCAAATTTGGAACCTTTACAGCACTGCTGTATCAGAGAAGAGTATCATTTAGAAACTTCACAATGTGGTTTTTGTAGAGATGCTGAAATTACTTAAGGTATTTTCCAAGCAGAGTGCTTTTTTTTTTTTTTTTTTTCTGTCTGCAGTCTATAGAAAATGATAGCAAGGAAACTGAATAAAGGATGGGATTGAATGATGTATGAATTTTAATTTAAATTGTTTATTGAGACCATGTACATGTAACATTAAGTACCAAGTACATACAGATAAGGAGGCCAGGGGCTAGTCTATAGGATAAGGATGAAGGTTTTATTTAACCTCTTTTTTAATAGCAAAAATTAAGAATAAACCTATTAGCTAAATTGAGCTAAAAGTTTTAAAAGAGATGGGAATCACAGCGCAGGTACTCCTTCTGTCTTGTTACATTCTTTTTCCCTGTGACTGGTGAAAAAACACAGTTGCTGTGCCAGCAGTTGGCTTAAAATACGAGTTGCATTAAAATGCATGCTAGGTTCGCATTATAGCAATTCTTTGCTGTTATCCAGGTGCTATTGAGGAAGGTCTTCTGCAAATTACAAATTCGGCAGTTTAACGAGTCTGTCAAGCTTGTCAATTGTCAGGGAGAGAAAATGGGTAATCATCACGAAGAAAGTTCAAGGTGACGTCTTTGCTAAGGTGCAGAATGCTAATAGCAGCAAATAAGCATGAATATGAGCAACTTCTACCTGAAAATTATAAACCTTGTTGCAGTATCTTTATGCCTTACAGTAAGTGCCTTACAGCTAATACCTTCCAAGTGGCTTCCCTCTGCTAGTTATTGTGTGCCAATTATTTTCAGTATTAAAACCAACACAGCTAAAAGAAGCCAATCCTCTTGTGATCACCTTTTTAATTAGCTGTTAACTGTTAAACTTGACATGCAGCTTCCTATTATTAAGGTTACTTTCTTTTGCAAAAGGATAACACTGAAAAGATCAGTTTCCTCAAGGAAGTTTTAGACATAAAAGGAGGAAGAAGCCAATGATCACTATTTCATAAGATGATGTCCTCTCAGATAAAATGATTAAAAAAGCTATCAAAAGAGAGAGTTTCTTTCTTTCCTGGGTAGCCTTTGTTACAGGATATGTGATAACCAAAATTTTAACTACTGGAGTTCTTGCCCATCATGGTATGAATAATTTTAACAGCTGACTTAACTCCTTGACTTTGTAACTATGAAAAAATATGATGCAATCAGATATGCTACATGGAAGCTTAGATACTCAACAAGGAAAACAGTTCAGCAGATTATTATTGACTTTACACAAAATTCAGTCAGAATTCAGCTGATCATCTTCACTTTTTTTTTCCACCTATATTTTCATATAGAATAGTTTTTTAACACTTTAACCAGATAATTGTACAGCATTTAATAATTAATAACTGGCTTTTCTGATGAATTGTAAAAGCTCTTTTTCCTTTCCATGGAAATGAGTCCCTTTTTAGTTGGGTTCTGCCTTCTATCTGATTAAAATTTCAGAATCAAATCAGGTGTCCTTAAAATAATACTGCTTCTACCTATTTTGATGAGGTTTAATTAACTTGGGTGGTTCCTGCCTGCTAATTTGATAATTTATATGGTACTAAGTAATTTTGACTGGCTTTGTGAGTTCCTTGAGCATAAATACATCTAATGAAAGGGAATACCGTCTGTTAAAATTAACACTGCAATCTGTATATTTTATTAGGTGCATGATAGTGAAAATAATCACAATTCAGATTGCCTTGCTTATGCATGAGGTACACATTTTCATGATGTATGAAAAGAAGCATATTAGACCACTTAATCAACTTTTACTGACCTTTGCATAATTATGCAATAGTTATCTATGAAAAGACCTCTCTCTTTTTTTCAAGCATCCTACTTATCAGTAGAAAATGAAAATTTTAATATTCCTTCATATTTTACTGCAAAAGAGAATGTAAGTATAATGTTGTAGCTTGTAAAGCACTGGGATACCCTGTGAAATCAAAGACAGTATAAAACAAGAAAATGAACAGATTCTCTTTTGGTACAAGATGACATGCTTCCCTTAATGTCAAATGACTTCTCTTTTTCACTTTTTCACTTTCTCTTCTTCACTTTTAAAATAGTTATTCTTTACTCTCTTTATCCAACATGGCAGTTCCAGTTAAGTGGGAAATGTAATTCATTTTTTCACTGTCTTTTCATTCACACTGCATGTGCTGTTTGTTTGGAAAAAAAAAAAAAAGCAGTGCAACAAAAGAAAGTATATATATATTACAAGTTTAAGCCTTCTGATTGTACCAATTAGAACACAAAAGTTAGCAATATTGTTACAACTGTAGAGGTAACAGTACCTAATATTTCTTACACTTGAGATATTAGTTTCAAATGGTGTGATGAAGTTAATTCCGTGAAGTAATTTCACGGCTGTCTCCTTTTCACCTTCAGTAAAAGTACACATAGAGTAAATTATTATAGTTTTAGCTTGTTTTGCTTAAACATGCAACCTTATATAAGTCATTATTTTTTATCTACCTTCTGCGGAACTGCACAGTTCCCATATAAGTCAACAGATTTTGCAGGAGATCTGCATTAACAAGGATTTGGTCTTTGAGGTTTGTGTGTACACAGAGATGCATATATATTTTTATGTTTGTAAGTACATACATATATTTATATGTACAGGTGTATGTATACATTTGTGCAGCACAACGTAGATTGATCTACCTGATGAGGTCACTGATCTCATGAGTGACTAGAAGCCAAGTTCGGATTTGAGATATGCTGTTTTGAAATTACAGGAAATTTTTGGCCAAGGCTAGAAAAGACATCTGGGATTTGAAGCTTTCCAAATGTACAAAAGAGAAATTACAGCGGCTGGTATCCCTTGCTTCCTTGTGGTCAGCTCATTCCATTTTGTTTTGTTTTGTTGGGGTTTTTTAATTGTTATTATCATTATTCGTTAAGAATTACATAGTGTGACAATTTGTAGCTACCATTACAATGAATAGGATTTGCTCAGAGACTATATTTTCCTGAGTAATTTATAAATGGCTTGTTATAAAAATTAATTTTTCATTCTGAAGAGATAAGGAGGTCTGATTCTTGATCATAATGGTAGGAAACGTGATCTTGCTTTGCAGAGAAAAACAGTACTTTTGATTTGTAGATGACTTCATCTGAGGATATGTTCTTTCCACTTCAAGATTAGCAGGTTTATTATAATTCAATTCAAGTAAGCTCCTAGTCACCAAATAGTCATGGCAGTACTAGACCTTGTAAGTCTAAGGAAATAAATTTCAAAACAACCTTGGAACCATTGCCTAAAATTGTCTTAATGAAAGCTGACTTATTTCTGAATTGAATTTTGCAATTATTAGTTAAATTATTATGAACGCAAATAGACTGAGTGCGACTTTCAACCTCTGTAGAAAAAAGCACACTGAGAGAAGCTCTCATCTATAATACAATACAGCTTAACACAGAACAACATTTTTAATTCTTTTTTCCAGTACACTGCTCCATTAAGATAAGTTGTACTGCTATGATCAAGAGTTACTTCACATGCAAAACAAGAAAAGGGAGTTTTTAAACTGTACCTCCTTGAGTTACATTTTCCACAGGAAACAAAATGCCTATTAGATTTTGAAAGGCACTGCACTGTACACTTGTAAGTACGGCTCCTGGACATCCAGTAAAATGTCTACAGTAAAACCATCATCAGAACCATTCATTTAAAGAGGTAGATGTTACAGGTAGTAAAGAACTAGGGAAATGAAGAACAGATCTCATGGAGATCTACAACTTCTCCTAAATATTTCTTAATATTGTATAATCCTTAAACTGAAAAATGACACAACATAGAGCTAAAATTTACATGCAAGACTATAAATCTAGCTTGGCAATTTAAAACACTTTTTGGCATTAAGTTCTTAAATTTAATCTAGTTTTACTGTTCAAAATTATTTCATCTGTAGTAGCTTAAAATAGTTTATTAATTAACGTTCTTTACCCAAATAAACGAAGACATAAAGATAGCTTTTAGGGGAGAAAATACAATTCGTTTCTAGAAACTTGTTGAAATGATGTAAAAACCTTCTTATTGATCCTGAATTCAATATGATGACCATGCACTTAAAGGATTTTGTATGCTAATGAATAAAATGCCATATCAGAGCTTTTGAAGCTCCATGGATTTCATCACTTAACACCACTGAAAATTCTGGACCAGATGTTTAGCATTGCTTAAGAGAGGAGAGATGAAAAAATTCTCCATGTAGAATACAAGCTGAACTGTTTAATTTTGTGTGGCACTGAATTTACAGTCTATTCAGCATTTTAACTAGAAAAGTTCTTCTGATGAAAGATTGACCATAGTCATATAATTGAAGAATTGCTTAAAGTATAAAAAGAATACCTGTCTTTAAATGAGAAAAGAATATGTTAATGGCTGCTGTTTCCCAGTATTTCACTAGATTTTCCCTGGTTTAAAATCTGTCCAAAGATTGAATAGATTTTGTATTGTTTGGAATAATAAAAAAAAAAATAGTATTGACTTTTACAAAAACAATAACCTTGGATTCCAGGACTGACTTTGAAGTTAGCATGTTGCATTTCAGAAGTGACCTTGTGACTTTTTGATTCTGTAGACCGTATTACAGAAAAGTCTGCATCTGCATTAGTCATCTCTTTTGTTTTATTGACTGTCTAGGTGATTATGCCTTTCTGCTTTAGTAGATGTTATGCTGGAAGAAGTGTCAGTTTGTAAAGGAGCTAGCATTTTCTGGGACTTTTGAACTCTGTTGCTATACCATGATAGAGTAAATTCTATTGAAAATTACTTGCTTTCATGCTCAGGAAGACTGATAGAATATGTGCGTCTCACTGAGTTCTGGGGCACAGAGTTATTATAATTTGCATTCAGATACCCATGAAATACCAATGATATTTATAGGTGATAGAACACAACTGACAATATCCTAGAAGTACCTATATACTTCACAACTCTGTCCTGTCCTTAGGATAAATTTTAAGCATTGAAATATTAATGAACTATGATTTAAGAAGAAAATAATCTGTTCATATAGGATTTTTTTGATGTTTTCTTCCTGAAACTTTTGAAAGGGAATGTAATATAAACATTTCTTTTTCTTTTTCAAATGCATGCAAACGTATTGTTAGTTGAAAGTCATATGAACAAGTTAGTAACAGATCCCGTAGCTAAGATCATTCAGTAGGAGCTTTCCATTAAGTTTTTCACTTTAAAATTTGCTAATAGTTTTACTAAATTTTTATCCAAGTTGAAATTTCCTTTATATGTCTTCCAAAGTTTTAACAAAAATTTTTCATCCATTGCTGAGAATCTGCACTTGAAATTTTCACACAGAAAATCATGTATTATGCATAGGTTCCTTTAGTTTCTTTGCAGGGCTTCAGACTTTCAAATCACCAGTTCACTAGCTAGAGGTTTCATATGAATTTCTAAGAAATTCATTTGTGTGGAAGAGGCAATTGCTTAAAGGACAACCTGTGTGTCAACTTCATTGTATACACAGTCAGGCTCCATGGCATTCCCTCAGTGATCAAAGTGATATTCTGAAGCAAAGAGATTTCAGACTACTGTAGAGTAATGGGACAAAAGCTGTAAAGACTTTTTGTATTACTATATCAGAAGGTGCGTTTGGTGGGAAATACTTCTGGAAACAGTTAATGAGAACTCCCAATGTAGATACCTGAGCCCTTGATCCTTTGCTCTATGGGAAAATGAACTAAAATAATTGATTGTACCTAGTTCTTCTTCTTCTCCCTTTTTTCTTTTTTTTTTTTTCGTCTTCTTACCAATAAAGGATGTAAATCTGTTTTTATTTCCTCTGGAAAAAATAAATGGTAAATATAAGTATAACAGATTTGACAAACTTGACTGAGAGGTAGCTAATGTACCTCCTCTCTACCGCAGGAGACTCCCTTCTGAAGGGAACAGAAGGTCCAATACGCAGACCAGACCCAAACCTCTCTCAAACTCAGGAAAGAATTTTTGCATGGGACTTAGCAGAGCTCATCAAAAGAGCTTTAAACTAGATTTGAAGGATGAAGGGGATAAAACCAGGCTCTCTAGACATAAGCCTGGGGGTAACATGCCAATGTTTGTGGGGCAGTGTGCTGTTGAGATCCTTTGGTCTGCCATTTCAGTGGAGGTAGGAGATGTCTTTCACAACTGCAAAGACACAAGGGTTATTGATGTGTTAGAAACGACAGAAGTGGCTGAGAATAGTCAGGTAGGAATTAGGGTTTCTCCCCTCAAATAGGTGGAGGGATCAATAACCCAACTGAAGTGCATCTACATAAATGTACGCAGCGTGAGCAATAAGCAGGAGGAGCTGGAAGGCATTGTACAGATGGAAAATTATGATATAGTTACCAGCATGGAAACATGGTGTGATGACTTGCACAACTGGAGTGCTGCAATGGATGGCTTCAAATTCTTCAGAAGAGATAGGCAAGGAAAGGCGGTGGGGTGGCCCTGTATGTAGGGAGTATTTTGATTGTTTAGAGCTTAATAATGGTGACAATAGGGTTGAGTGTTTATGGGTAAGAATCAGGGAAAAGGCCAAGAAGGCAGATATCATGGTGGGAGTCTGTTATAGGCCACCCAACCAAGATGAAGAAGCTGATAAAATATTCTATAAGCAGCTGGGAGAAGTATCATGAACACTAGCCCTTGTTCTCATAGGGGGACTTGAACTTACCAGATGTCTGCTGGAAATACAATACAGCAGAGAAAACAGTCTAGCAGGTTCCTGAAGTGTGTGGAAGATAATTTATTGACAGAGCTGGTAAGTAAGCAAAATAGCGAAGGTGCCCCCTGGACCTGTTGCTTGCAAACAGAGAAGGACTTGTAGGTGATGTGACGGTTCGAAGCTGTCTTGGTCATAGCGATCATGAAATGATAGAGTTTATGATTCTTGGAGAAGTAAGGAGGAGGGTCAGCAGAACTGCTACCTTGGACTCCCAGAGGGCAGACTTTGGCCTGTTTTGGCGGTCTGGTTGACCGAGTCCCTTGGGAAGCAGTCTTGAAGGACAAAGGGGTCCAAGAAGTCCAGACATTCTTCAAGTACGTAATCTCAAAGCACAGGAGCAGTCCGTCCCTATGTGCTGAAAGACCAGAGAGCAGGGAAGAAGACTGGCCTGGCTGAACAGAGAGCTTTGGCTCAAACACAGGAGAAAAAAGAGAACTTACGACCTTTGGAGGAAGGGGCAGGCAACTCAGGAGGACTACACAGATGTCGTGACGTTAGTGTTTTTAATTTAGTGCTTATTGCCTATAAAATATGGTAGTTTATGAAAGCTGGCTGATAGCTGGTTATTTCTGTCATCATTTCCAAGAATGAACAAACTGCAGACCCCATACTAAGTTTAAATTTCTAGTATATTTGCAGAGATCCTCCAGGATACTCTCAAGGGCTAATTTACCCTCAGAAGTATTCTCATTTTGAGCACAGACATAACCAGTACTTTTTGACCATCTAGTAAACTTTTCTTAAACAACAATTATGTCTTATGAGTTCTTACACAAATTATTTTTACCAACCATTCTACTTAAACTTTCTTTCCACTTTAAGATATTAGGTCTTTGGAAGCTTCAGTTGTACCTATTACTGGTTTTGGTAGGTTTCTTTTTGACCTTATTGAATGCATACAGGTTATCATTGGTTGCTGACAAACTAAGAATTTCCAGATCAGTGATCTATTAATTAACAAGATTTGAAATGTTGTTAGGTTTGGTTATAGGGACTACTTCTTAGAAATATACAAATGTTTTTAGAAATCTTAGACTTATTTTATTGATGGCTACAAGGATTCCGATATATTTCCTTTAACTGAAATCCTTTCTAAAAATCCTTTCTTCCTTTGCATGTACTAGAGGTACGCAAAGAAACCTGCTGTGGCATAGAAAATATATTAGTGCCATTAGCACCTTGAACTAAGATCATAATGACTCGTCCCTAAAGCAAGGTGCATATCATGTATATAGAAAGGTACATTTAATTCTGCCAGGATGTTATAAAAGTTTAGCTAATTTGCTACTTGGTAAGTTACAAAATTTGAATCTTCTGTATCACTTTTCACTCCAGAATCCAGAATTTTTCATACTATTTTCACATAAAAATTATTTCACAGAATTCCAACCTCATTTACAGTGATGAATAGACAGTGGAAAAGAGAGAGGCAAAATTTATGTTTTCTCTTCGCACTGTGTGTTTACATATTCAAGGTCCACTGATGCATACCTTTACCAAGGAACTGAGGCAGAGATGTTATTTCTTTGCTGCCTTTGTACTAGTGCTCTGTAATAGCAGTTAGTCACCTTCTCAGTGAAAACTGTGTAGACCCATTACTGTCATGGCTTTTGATAAATACTGCATTGCAGCTGTTAACTGTAATTTCTCATTTAAAAAAAAGAGACTAAAATATGTTTTTGTACTAATAATGAATGCTGTAAATACAACTACATATGCATATAAAATCTCCATTAAAGAATAAACTGTCACTAATAATTTATAATATTTTCTAAATGGCAAAGGTTTACATACCCCGTAGGATTCCCCTAGTTCCCAAACAAATATATGAAGTCAGAAGAATTGAAACTGCTTGCTTACTTTAAGATCCTACTTGGAAATTTCCATAAAAGTAGTAATCTGATATCTTTATGAAGATAACTTAAGATATTCTAGCAAGAGAACTTATATTTCTGCTCAGCTATATAAAAAACATTTTAGAAAAAGACCAAGGAAGTAGAATACAGAAAACCTAATTAATTAATTAAGAATAGTATAATATTAAACCAGTTCTAGCAGTAATAAGCATGTAGATAATCATATTAATTAGGGTACTGACAAAAGAAAATGTAAACATTATTTCTTTTCTTATTTTTAATCAATTTATGACATGAACTGCAAGATTCTTTGAAAAGGAGATTCTATTTTACCAATACCAGTTAATGAATAATCCAGCGACCTGCCCGTGCCTTATGAATACAGTTTTGTCTCTTACTGATTAGTTGTCTCCCTAGTAATATAAGTTGCCTAAATTTTGGTGAAAGTTATTTACTTTGGATAAAGTTATTTACTGGAGTAAACTGCCAGAGATTGTGATACTGGTTTTAGTTTAGATGCTTGTTACAAACCTCTTTTATTTGAAAAAAATATACTCCTAAAATCACTAATTTTTCTAGAATGCCCAATGAAATATGTATGCTTCTTTAAAAACAATTAATATATTTTTGTAAATATTTTTATCAGGAAATATGTATTTGTTTAAATAAATTTGAAGCTTGTTTGAAGAGAATATAAAGTCTTTTAATTGAACTGGAATTGAGGAAATTATTTCAAATCCAGGTTAAAATATTTGATCCCATAAGAAAAGCTATCCTAGAATCACCAGGCTGCTGGTGATCTGGCCTCCCCATCAGCTAGGAGAAAAATAGCATAAATTTGAGTCTTAATCAAAAATGCCCTATGGGCAGCATCTCCATAGCTTTAGTAAAGTGTTTTGAAAGGTTATGTTTCATTCTGATTTGGAAAGTGATTTATTCTGTTTTGAAATTGAAACATACACACTTTTTCTTTTTTTTGTTTTTAAATGGACTTTAAGACCAGTCACTCTCCCTTAATTTCTGTTTTGTTAATATAAGATCAGAACAAAATTTTTACATTAGGGGTTTTGAGGGCTGGATAAGTTTTTTGATGTTCTGAAGTAAAGCATTGGAACAAGGATTGATTACAGGCTAGTGAATAAACCCCATAATATTTCGATCTGTTCTTTCAATCAATATTTAAAGTGTGTACAGAGGCAAAAAGTATTAATGTCTGTGAAATATAAGTCCATGTATTATTACAAATATGCATCAGAATTATTGTTCTTTGTTGATTTGTAGTTCTGCTTTCATGTACACTTTCTAGAAATGAGCTAACATAAAGCAGAATTTTTTCATATCAATATGAAACTTTCTGGGGGCAGGTTTGATTGTCAGAATCGAGCCAAAATAAAGAAGCAAACCCATTGAAAATGGGTTTCATATTAAAGTACATTAAAATTCTTACTTAAAAAAAGTTTATTACGTCTACTTAAATGGAGGTGACTGTTAGCTGAAAAATGCTTTTAAGCAAAGGATGAGAAAGGAAAGAGCTATTTCAAAATGATCTAGCCAATTGCATGCTTAGCAACATGACAGCAGATTAAATTCAGCATGGGTAAATTGAAGGTGATGGCATTTGGAAAGAGTGTATGAATTTTATTTTGCCTGCTAACAGATTTTCCATTAGTACAGTGCAGTCATGTAAAGCAATGTGTTGATTAAGATTTAAAATCTCTATTGAGGAATACTGTTCTGTACATAATTTCTAAAACATTGACAAACACTACTTAGGTCAATTCATAGAGACACAAATATTAGAGGAATCCTCAGTTTAACAAGTTCTAGGCTGATGACTGTGAGATCTCTGCCTGCTGTCAACGTTTCTATCACATATTTTTAATCCACATATATAGAGTTTTGAAAAAAAAATCCATATCTCATATTACACTTTCATTTCAATTGGATAATACTGTCTTTTTTAGAGGAAGTAAACAAATACCAGCAGATGTAGAGATGCTTCCATTAAATGAAGAGGTTAGAAATATTTTTTTTTTTAAGGAACAGATTGAAGAAAAGTGATAGTGTAGTATGTTGAGTGCTATTGAAATCAATCACTTTTATTTATATTAAAAATGCTTTGTTAGGTACTTTATGGGAGGACTTAAGGCTGCAGTTCTCTGAGGAATACCAGAGACTGGCCACTGTCAAAGCTTGGATAAAGGGAGCATTGGTCAGTTCCAGCTATGACAGTTTGTTTTGCTTCTCTCTCGCCCTTCCTCTTACTTTGTTCTAAAGGACAATAGCTGGTCTTTCCCTCAGCACAAGAAGATTTAGAAAAGTAACATTTTGTTGTTTCTTTGCTGTAAGCAAAATTTACCAAAGGGAAAAAAAACACAACATATTATCTAATAAACCTCTTTAGATTGAATTGAACAGCAAGATACTGACGGATATTTCTGTATACTTCTGTATTACATTATCTGCAATACTGGTGAAGCCAGAGAGAACAAAATACCTCAAAAAGTTCAAAATTGTAACCTACCTGCCTACAGGACAGTATTAATCAGTTACAAAAAATCAAAATTAACACATTAATTGGTTATGAAGAAATACCTAAACCATGATAGCTCTGGACATCAATTTCTGTTGATTCCCATGATGTCCCTTCTTTTCCTTTTAAACAGTATCCTCTCTGAATTTTCTTAAAATATTTGACTGAGATGATACAGATTATAACACAAAACTTTTCAAGTCTGTAGATGTTGCAGTTGGAACTCTCTGCTCTGCAAATAAAGTAGGATGCTACAAGAACATCACAGAGTGAAATTTCTTTTTTTCCATTTGCTTTTCACTTCTGTATTCCATTGGGGTTACTCATTCTAACAGCTCTGAATATTCTGATCATTGGTCCTCTGAAATAGCACATCTTTCCCTATATCTTTAATAAAGAAGGCTTCAGACAGGCTGTTGCTGTGCTCACTAGATTAAAACTCTTCCAGGGCTAAAAAGCCCCCACTTTTTATCTTTCATGTCAGGAAAGATTATAAATAATGACAGGAATGTAAAAACTGCTTAGAAACCTTAAAGACCAAGGACCTTTTGTAAATCTGGGAAATGTGCACAAAATACCTCATTTACCTGATTTAGCACTTTTAAACTAAGATAAATCTGGTCAGAAGAGGGAGTTAAAGACTTTTATTCTAGTTAGTCCTTTGGCTCTACTGAAAGTAGTTGCTAAACTTTGCTGCAAACTGATGAATCCAAGATAACCTATGACTACTATACCTCTTTTGAAAATATTATGATAGAAAGTTAACTGAAACACTAAAATTGAAAAACCAACAATACACAGGCTACTATATAAAAAAAAGAATATTCATAACTTCACTGCATCAAACTTCTGTCTTAATTTACTACAATAATGAGACATCTATTAGGAGAAAGAATAGCTTCAAGAGTTATCTGTTGTTACTTCTTTAACTGAAAAAAATTACTCACTTGATGGACAGAGGAAGGTTTTATACTAGAAATTCCATTGGGTTTTTTCCACAAAATTATGACAATTTAAGAGGGTGGTAGCTCTGGTGTTTGATTACATCTGGATTAAGTTATAACTATGGAATGAAAGGCATGACTATTAACTTTTCTAATCTTTCTAATTTAGCTCTCCTTGGAATGGGGGTTATAATACAGGTATATGGTACACAAAAGTGTGTTTTATTTAAAAAGCTAACATTATTTTGCTTTTTATACCACTCTTGTATGTTGATTTTTTTAATCAATTCTGGCTTTTTTGATAACTATTCTTACAACATTTTTAATGAGTGAGGGACTAAAGTAACTCTTGGTTTGGCTTTGAAGTCTACAGGACAGTGGTAATTTCACCTGTGATGCTATAGTTAGAACGCTGTGCTGAGTTCAACTATGTGCTACTCCATGTTGAATTATATACACATTTCTGCATGAGCTCATGCACTCCAGATATTTGTAAAGAAAAAATACGATATAGCTTTCTATGCATTGAGGGAAGACTGTGGGAACAGTTGTCCTCTCAGGGAAGATGAAATCTTTTTTTTTATTTCTTTTAAACAGACTATCTTTACACTAAAGAAATGGAAAATCCTTGTTTTTAAAATATGGGAGTAGAAAGTAGAGCAGAAAAGAGCAATAATTTTATGAGAAATATGGTTTTTAAAACCAGACTATAAATGGATGCACTCTGCATGATCAAGGGATAGTCAAAATAAAATGGAATCTGAGTAGAGCAAGACAGCCAATAAAAATATGACACCCTCAGAGTTAATCTTACAGCTGCTATGGAAGCAAGTAGTTTCCATTAGATGAAAGCATGATTATAAGAAAGAGAGTCTGGTGAAAAAAAATATCATATTCCACTGTAAGTTTTCCATATCTGCACCCTACATACTACATAAAATTTGTTTTGTGTTTCATTACATCTAAAGGCTTATTCTTGTATTGATATATGGTTGAAGCTATATCCATGTATCAGAAGAAAACCCTTCACTTCAAATTCATCATGAACAGTACGACAAGTTAAATGAGTGTTTGTGCTTATTATAATAATTTGCCCTCTATAATTACAATACGTTGTTTTTTCAAGTAGAAGAGATATCATTGTGCATATTTTCTTATTTACATTTTAAGTTATGATGGTTTTATACAGTGAGATTTTTTTTTTTATCAAAAAACTCTCTGAACAATATATCCTAAGTACAAAGAAGTGGAATATTTATTCCCTTAAGAAGGAGGAAATTATTTCAGTAGAACATTTAAGTTTTAAATTAGTTACTCAAATCCAGAAACCTGAAGGGGGAGGGGGGGGAAGGAAAAGGTTTAGACTTCAGTTTTCACTCTTCAACAACCTTAAAATTGTATTTTGATTGTAAACATACAGTAGCATAAGGTTAAATTTACAATATAACATTGTGTTCAGTCTTACAAAAACACAGAAATGAATGCCTCTGACCCTGAGGCACTTGCAATAAGACACTTCTTAATAGGGAAGAAAAATATATGAGCAGGCAAATATTATAAAATCAACCAAATCTTAGCTGATTAAACATTATCAGTTGATAGGTGACTCTGAATGTTTTGGTTCTTTAAAATATAAATTATTGAAGTATTTTCAAAGAGATAAAAATCCCACAAAATTGCCGGATATAATCAGAAAGCTTTATCAAAACATTTATGAAGCTCTATTTCTACACAAAGGAGAAGTATATAAGAGAGTTCTCATGTTCTCTGAAATTTAAAAACTATGCTGCATTTATTTTAGAAGGAGACAAAATAAATCAGTTCAGTTTATCTGCACTTCCTGTTCCTGCACATCTTTAGACACTTCTTGGAATCAGTGCAGGGTTCCATCATGTCCCTCATGGATAAGTAAGTCAAGATTAACTCTGTGTTACTTTTCTATTTCCCATGTTTTCTTGCTATTGTTCAGTGAATCTTACAAAATATTTATTAATCATCATAAAGCAAGCATTGACTCAAAATCCCATAACAGCAGGATTTGTGCAAGCACAGAACCAAAAGGCAGACCATGCTTTTCAGAGTGCTTTGCTATAACAAAATGGGCAACATATGGATAAAGACATGTTGGAAATCACAGGAAAACAATGAGACAATGGTGGTCATCATGGCAGATGGCAGTACAGTGCTTCAAGAGCATAAGCACTTCTATGGGTGGTTTTAGAGAAAAGCAGAGTTTTAATGAGGAATTTAAAAGAAAATGAAGAAATAGCTTTGAAGATGTTTACAGGGAATTCTTCCCAAGTGTGAATGACAACATTGAGGATGTTTATTTGCAAATTTAATAATGTGATGATGAGGATTAACATCATGAGCTAGAGAAAGGTAGAAAATGTCCTCTTGATACTGCATAGAGATGATCAAAAGTTAGGAATTTTGCAAATGAAGTGCTTAATATTTGATATGATAAAAGGAGAGGGGAAGAGCCATTGGAAGTATTTAAGATAAAGAGTACAGCATATGAGATGATGAGAGCCTGAATCAAAATATTTGCATATGAATGGAAAGGAGAACATATATCTTAAAGCTTAGACATGATCTGAATATATAAATAAGGAAAGATCAATTAACATTATACTAGTGTTCACAAAGCCTGAGAAAAGGAGGTAACTGCATGGCTCAAATACAGGTAAGAAGTCAAGATGTTTCTGTTAACCATGGTGAACATGATGTAAGGATTATTATCTATGGGCTGGAAGATTTAATTTGTACTGGATTAGAGAGGTCTAGAATAGGAAAATAAAGTCACACTTTTTTGCCTAAAAATGATAGTTGAACTTGTGAGTGGGATTATCCAGATTGGACTACAGATGGGGGGGGGATGGGGGGGGGAGAACTTAACTAGGGTTGGAGAGCACTTTGGGACTGCTGTGGATAGAGAGAGAGGAGAATTCTCTCAGGGAAGGAAGTCTTCCAAAAATAAGAATTAGTCAAGAGAACAATCATGGAAGAAAAGGAAAAACAGTTTGTCTGACTATAGTCAAAAGAGAGTGGCATCCTGTCTGTTAGATTTGGACACAAATCTGTTTAAAAGAGATTATAAGAGATTATTTAAGAAAGTTTTCACATGTTGTCAGTGAAAAAAAATAGAAAAAAAAAAGAGATGGGAGGTGGAAAGTGAAATGGTGTTCAAAGATAAACATTTTTTTAGTCTGAAGACACTAGCCATCTGCAAGGAAAGCAAGAAGAAATGGAGAAACTAATTTGAGAAGGAAAAAAAAGGAGAAAAATATGATGGCAGAGAAAATAAGGAAGATTGAAGGAAATCACTCAGACTAGGCTTGACAATAAGGAGAAAAGAATGAGAGATATACGGGAAAAAAACCCAACACACTGAGAAAATAACAAGATAGTTTTGTATTTTGTCCTTTGTTTTCTTGGAAGAAGTTAAGCAACTATTTTACAAAGAAGAAACAGAGGTGGGAGAATGAGAACAAAATCAACATGGAAAAGAGATGGCTGTCATTCACTTAGAAAAGTAGAATTGCTTAGCAAGAAACATGGCAGACCTCAAACAGGAAAAATAAATTCATAGCATAGGCAAATGTCCCAGTCCACTTGATCCACTCTGCAATACCAGAGCAGGAAGCAGCAACTGGATGGAAGCTGTCAGCCCTTTGGGCTGAAGCCAGAAAGGTTGGAAGAGAGTGAAACAAAGAGAAATAAAGGATAAATAAATAAATAAACAAATAAACAAAAAGAAAAAGACAAGGGACAACAAAATGAAAAAATGGTAGAAAGGCTAAAAGGAGAGAGGACAAGAACAGAGAAGATAGTACTCACCCAGAAACTACAAAACGGTTAGACAACTGAGTTCTTGTTTGTACCTGTTGTGAAAGGATGAAGCGGGAAGTAAAGTGAAGAGGTAATGGAGCTGGGAGGAAATTTGCTTTGTCTACCCCAACTGTCAGGCTTTTGGTTTGTTTTCGATGACTATCACGGGCTTCCTGTCTGCCTGCTTCTCTAGCTTGTCCTGTGCCTCTGAACAGGAACTCTGTCCTCCAGTGTATTTACCACTCCTCTCAGTTAGGTACCATCTGCACACTTGCCAAGGGTGCCCTCTGTTCCATTGTTAGGTCATCAATACAGATTTTTGGCTCTAGTACTGACCCCGGAGGAATGCCACTCATAACCAGCTTTTGTACTGCTCAACATATTGTGTTGAACTTAGTCATCCAACCAATTTTCTGTCCACTTTATAATCCATTTATCCAGTACATATCTTACCAATCTCACTATAAGGATTCTCTGGGAGTCCCTGTCAAAGGCCTTTCCACCCTCAAGGTAAACAGTATCTACCACTCTCCATTGCTCATTGAGCCTGTCACTTCATTATTAACAGCAGTCAAGTTGCTCAGACATGATTTGTCCCAAGTTATTTATCAGCAAGAATTCATGCTGACCATGTAGAATTGAGTTTATTATGTTTTGGTGCTAGTGCAAGGAAGTATATGAGATATATTACCAGGGAATCAGGAAGAACCCAAGAAAAGAAACTAATCAGCAGGGCTTGTGTAGTAACCCCTTGTGTAGCTTAGTAGCTATTTTGGGAAGCTGAAAAGTGTAAATATAGAAGAAAAATACCAATTTAAAACTCAGACTAGACTGTAGTCTTAAGAAAGTACTTGAGCCTTTCTCTGAAAGAATGTTGTTTCTTGAAGAATGATGTTTTCCTCAATCGGGACTTCATAAAAGAAATGGGTTATGCTAGTCTTTTTCCCTGTTTAGATAATTTACACCATTAGCTAATGCAATAACAAAAATTACAGTGAATGTAGATAGCATTTTTTATGTGGGTGCTTAAGGTGCTTCATCAGCTTGATGACTGAACTGTTACTGTTCTCTAATTATAAGAATGTATTCTTCATACATTTAGCAGCAGCAGAGAATCTAGATGTAGATATCCATCTTTCCTGCAGTCAGATAAAAAACATCTTTAAATATAATCTTTTATCCTAATCCATGTTATCCCTTTGTAATTTTACATGGGAGAAAATGAATAATCATTAGCAATAATAAGCATCCTACTTCACCGTAAGTTTGGAAAGACATAAATACTCTATTGCATTATGAAATCTCAGCTGTGATTATGAAGTGTAACAAAGACAGATGTGCAGGATTAGTTCATCATAAAATTTAATTAATTGTAGTTGAGATAGTAATTCAATAAGTGGTCTGATTTTATATTGTTCTTTTGCATGAAGAAAATGAAATCAAGATTGGAGGCATCCTGGGCTGCACTCATCATGCACTGGAGTCCACAGTCCTGAGGGATATGGGTCAGGCAAAGAGTGAAGGACCCTGAATTTTAGGAGAGCAAACTTCCAGCTCTTGAAGGAGTCAGTCAATAGGAGCTCCCAGGAAACTGCCCTCGGGCACAAGGGAACAGAACAGAGCTGGCAGATCTCTAAGGACATTTTCCATAAAGCACAAAAGCTCTCAATCCCCATGTGTAAGAAATCAGGAAAGGATGGCAGGAGACCGTCATGGCTGAGTCAAAACCTGCTGGTCAAACTACAGGGCAACAAGGAAATGCACAGGCAGTGGAAGTAGGGACAGGTATCCTGGGAAGAGTATAGGGGTGCTGCCCAGTTATGTAGGGATGGGCTCAGGAAGGCCAGGGCGTGGCTGGAGCTGAACTTGGAACAGATGCTGTCCTGGTTTTGGCAGGGATAGAGTTAATTTTCTTGCTAACAGCTGGTATAGTGCTGTGTTCTGGATTTAGGATGAGAATAATTTTGATAACACACTGATGTTTTTAGTTGTTGCCAAGCAGTCAAGGACTTCTCAGCTTCTCATACTGCCCTGCCAACAGGAAGGCAGGTGTGCCTAAGAAGCTGGTAAGGGACAGCTGACCCAAACTGACCAAAAGAATATTCCATACCATATCACATCATGTTCTGTATATAACTGGGGATGGGCCGGGAGGCTGGGCAGCTTGGGTTCTTGCAGAGCATCAGTTTTGGGTGGTGAGAAATTGTGCTGTTCATCACTTGTATTTTTATTATTATTATTATTATTATTATTATTATTATTATTATTATTATTATTATTATTATTATTATTATTATTATTATTATCCTTTTTTGTCCTATTAAACTGTCTTTATCTCAACCCATGAGGGTTTTTTGTTTTGGTTTGGTTTTTCTTTTCCTTTTTCACTTCTCTCCCCCATCCCTCTGGGGCGTGGGGAGTTAGCCAACAGCTGTGTGGTTTTTTAGCTGCCTGCCAGGTTAAACTGTGACAGATGCAAAGAATAATAATCAGAGCTTCTACAAGTATATCAGCCAGAAAGGGAGGGTCAAAGAAAGTGTACCCACCCTGATGAGCAAGACTGGTAAACTGGCAAAAATAGAAGAGCAGAAAGCTGAGGTACTCAACAAATTTTTTCCTCAGTCTTTACTGGCAACCTCTCTTCCTACACCTCTCAAGTGGATGGACAACAAGACAGGGACTGGGGGAGCAAAGTCTGTCCCACTGTAAGAGAATATCAGGGTTGTGACCACCTGAGGAACCTGAACATACATAAGTCTATGGGACCCAATGAGGTGCATCTTAGAGTCCTGATGGAATTGGTTGATGTAGCTGCCAAGCCATTCTCCATGACATTTGAACTGTCATGGCAGTCCGGTGAAGTCCCCAGTGACTGGAAAAAGGGAAACATTGTACCCTTTTTTAAAAAGGGTAGAAAGGAGGACTCTGGGAACTACCAACCTGTCACCCTCACCTCTGTGACTAGGGAGATCATGGAACAGATCCTCCTAGAAGCTGTGTTAAGACACATGGAGGACAGGGAGGTCATGTGAGACAGCCAGCATGGCTTCACCAAGGGCAAGTCTTGCCTGACCAACCTAATGGCCTTCTATGATGGAGTGACTACATCAGTGGGTGAGGGAAGAGGTATGGATGTCATCTATCTGGACTTTGACACAGTCCCCAAAACATCCTTCTCGCTAAATTGGAGAGATATGGGTTTGATAGATGGACTGTTTGGTGGATAAGGAATTGGCTGGATGGTCGCATCCAGAGGGTAGTGGTCAACAGCTCAATGTCTGGATGGAGACCAGTGATGAGTAGTGTGCCTCAAGGGTCTGTACTGGGACTGGTACTGTTTAATATCTTCATCAATGACATAGACAGTGGGATTGAATGAAATTCTCAGCAAATTTGAAGATGATACTAAGCTGTGTGCTGCAGTTGACACACCTGAGGGACAGAATGCCATCCAGAAGGACCTGGACAAGCTGGAGAAGCATGGCCATGTGAATGTCATCAGGTTCAACAAGGCCAAGTGTAAGGTCCTGCACATGGGTTGGGGCAACCCCATATATCAACACAGGCTGGAGGGTGAAAGGATTGAAAGCAGCCCTGGGGAGAAGGACTTGGGGCTACTGGTGGATGAAAAGCTGGACATAAGCCAGAATGAGCTGGCAATGTGTGCTTGCAGCCCAGAAAGCCAACTGTATCCTGGGCTACCTTGAGAGAAGGGTGGCCATGAGGCCAAGGGAGGTGATTCTGCCCCTCTACTCTGCTCTGGTGGGACCCCACCTGGAGTACTGTGTCCAGCTCTGGAATCCTCAGTAAAGGAAAGACATGGATCTGTTGGATCGTGTCCAGAGGAGGGCCACAAAAATGATCAAAGGGCTGGAGCACCTCTCCTATGAAGACAGGCTGAGAGAGTTGGGATCATTCAGCCTGGAGAAGAGAAGACTCCAAGGAGACCTTATTGTGGCCTTTGAATAACTAAAGGGGGCCTATAAGAAAGATGGGGACAGACTTTTTAGTAGGTCCTGTAGCAACAGGACAAAGGGTAGTGGTTTTAAACTAAAGAAGGTCAATTCAGACTAGGTATAAAGAATTTTTTTGCAAGAGGCGGTAGATGCCCCATTCCTGGAAAAAACTCAAGGTCAGGCTGGACAGCGCTCTGAGCAACCTGATCTAGTTGAAGGTGTTCCTGCTCATTGCAAGGGGGGGTGGACTAGATGACCTTTAAAGGTCCCTTCCAACCCAAACTATTCTATGATTCAATGATTCTAGGATTCTACAATTTCACTTAAAACGAAGCTAAATCCTTTCTTTAAATGATTTAATCAGAATTATTATCCCATGACAAATAATCCTACAGATTACCTGATTTAACAGATTGCTTAGATTGCTTTTTTTTTTTTCTTCTGGAAATAGATTAGTAAATCAGGAAGCAACTTTCACAGAAGAGAAGTTTTATCTTTTTGAGAGTTACCTAATATTTATTTTCTTGCCTAATATTGGCAAGGGGGCATATTCAAGAAAAATTTTTCAGCACAGTTCAAATGTTACATTATCTTTGCTTTACAGTTTAACATCAGGTGAGAAATTAATTTTATCTATGATCACGTAACTTCATGACTTTAATCCTATTCAGATCTCTACATTCTGAGTAACTATGGGATTCATGAGTTTTCTCAGTCAATGAAGCTATAACACAATCAAGTACTAATTTCATATTGTAGTATGTAGTCATTTGTAAAGTTAGCTTGCCATTTAAACAGCTGAATCTAGAATAAATGGTCAGTGGCAGCTATAGCTCATTGTATACTAAAAGTTGAATTTTAACCAATCTTATCACACTATTAGTATATCCTGATCAGGAAATAAAATCCTGAGCTTTAGTACAATGGACATAGTGGTTTTCTTTGGAGAAATCTAGGTGGAAGACAAATATCAGACTGCTGCAAAAATTATAATAAAGTATTTCTCTCTGAAGTTTCTTATGCAGGCTCATAAAATTATGTCTCCAGGTCAGTGCTGAACAAGTTCTTCTAACATTTTAACTTATTTTGAAAGAGGTCATTGAGAGACAACCAAAATGAAATACACATTATTTTTTATTTTCTTAAAAGGAGTGCAAGTAAATGTTGTTACAATTATTATCTCACTCTTTCTGTGTACCCTCTCCTTCACCTGTACCCAATGTTATCTCTGTCAACTACTTAAATTGTGAAGTCTTCAATAGATCACTTATTTCCTAAAGTAGACCACTATTTTTCTAAGTAACAGAATAATGCAGAAGTAGTAGAAAACCTGTGCAATTGAACTTCATATAAGAAGTACTAATAGCTGATTGGGACAAGGTTTTGCTGGAGCAGGTTTTGGAAAAGTAGCTGTTTAGCTCCCAGTTGTGTATGAAACCAGCTACAGTGATTCCCTAAACTTCTATAGAATTTCCTGAAATGCAATGGATGCTGAATGTATTGAAGAGATGTTTAGGGGATAACAATGATAAACTGGTATCAGTTTATCTTATGACCAAAGAAAAAATTTTTAGTGACAAGAAAAATGAGGAAAGGATCAGGGAAAGAAATTAGGGAAACTTGGGAAATTTGGATTCTTGTATTTGCTTTTAATTCTAAGGTATGTAGTGACAGTCTGAATATTTTTGGCAAAACAAATTAATATCTGGCAGAACTACTATTCTTTTATGCAACTTAAGGGCCTGGACTTTTGAAAGACAGAGAGGAATGGTCCTATACCACAAATTTTTGAAAAGTGATATGCAAATGCCAGCTTCTGAAATTATCATTCAAAAGATTCACTTTTTCCTAGTTATTGGAGATTGGGACTTACAGTCAGTCTGCATGTTTAAAATGCAATAGCAATCATCCAAGGGTACCTTGTTTTTGTATCAAAAGTCTTTGACAGAAAAATTGCCTAATCTTCCTTAAAACTTTTTAATTTTTTTTCTCACTTTGACTTTTTCAGGAATGAGTGGTGAAACAGAATATTTATCAGAGATTTAAACTTAAATCCTTTCCCATGTACCATTAGAAAACAATGAAACAATTAGCGCTTAACTAGTGAGGTGAAAGGTTTCAAAATATTACAGTCAATCTTCCCAGAGAAAGACAGAAATAAAGTGTAATTATCCTTAATGATATTCAGTAACCAAAACAGTAGCTTAAAAATAAATATTTAAAGCTAAGTCTATATTAGAAAGAGGAAAAAAAAACTTTGAAAGGAAAGCTTTTAAAATAATTTCTTTGTAATATACAAATATATCTGTTAAAAGTAATGACTTTTCACACAACTGAGAAAGAATCTTTCTGGCAGCAGATACACAAAGGTGATAGTTATTTTTTGAATACTCAATTATATGATCCTTAGACCTAAATTATTTACTAAAAAGTAAAGAAAAATATATTATCTTAAAATGTTTATTTAAAAAAAATAATATTAGGAGTATCTATTTCTTCATTTCTAATCCTATTAAAATATGGACTCATATGTATGTGTGAAATATGAAATTTTGACATAAATAAAAATGGTTTGCTAAAACTTTTGAGCTCTTAATTGTTAAAGAGAGCCTTTGTTTACAGAGCTGTTTTTAAAATGAGTACCTGCCCAAATATGTTGAGACAGGTACTGATTTTCTGTTTGTACAAAGAGAGGAGGCTAGAGGAAGAAGCTATTTTCTGAATTTAACATAACTTGGAAAATGCACATTTTTGTTTGTCTGTAAGTTTATTATTTTTTTTTAACCTATAATACCATGAGGTATTTGGTACTGAATGGAAAGATGTGTCAACACAGCACTGGAGCTACCAGTCAAATTCTAATTCAGTCATTAAAATTCTGCCTTTGATTTAACATTGCAGTAAATTAAGATTAAACAAATATTCTACTCAAACACTTTTCTACAGCTGTAATGTGCATAGCTTTGTATGTTAGAATGTATTCAATAAAGTAATTACGGGAGCTTGACTCTTTTTTCTCAGGATTTTGAATTCTCTTCAGAGGTTTATTTGACTTTTTTTCTTGTGGTTGTTAAGTGTAAAGGCTAATAACCTATGTCTATTGAAGTGTCATTATAATATCTGCTCTGAAGCCCATCATTTCATGCATGTTAATGATACCCACTGACATATGTTTCCCAGGCTTTCAGGGAAGATTTCTCAGGAGGTTTTCTAAAGAGGCCACCAGGAAGCAACAACAACAAATTAGACACAGATCTTGCTTTTGCAAGGATCTGAGTCAGTTTGCTCACCCCTCCCTTCTCAGTTCCTCCCAGAAGCATCTGAAAGAGAGCAATGGAATTATGGAGGAAAGAGGAAGTGGAAGTTCTGACAAGTGCCCTACCAGAATAACTTATTCTTCAATAAAATAGAGAACTAGGGAATACAGAATAAACACCTTTTTTTTTTTTTTTTTTTTTTTTTAACACACCAATATCCACCATGGTAGAATCCTAAATTTAAATTAAAGACGCAGAAAAACAGTTACAATAAATTATGAACTGAGGCTACTTGGCCAACTATAAAATTATATTGTAAAATGAGTCAGTGATGTTTAACTGCTTCTTTAATGAGAAAAAAGTGACACTCCTTTAGCCTGTTCTATGTTGATCTTATTCATGAACACTTGTTCATGATAGTCAAGACTAATCAGTCTTGGCTTCTCCTAAGTATCAGAGGATGATTTCCAAACACCTCCTCTCTGCTGTTTCCTGTGCACATACTTACATAGTATTTTTCTGTGGTGTTCTTCAGGATTCAAATTAATGCTTCTCACAAAATTTTTGAAAGATATTGGTAACCAAGTATATCTACATAATTCACTGTGTCTTCACAGGGCTTTTCTGGAGATTCTGTAAGGTAAAGTCCCTCCTTTACTTCAGAAGTTTAGGGGTTAAAAAAACCCTTAAATCTTTCACTGACACTCATGTAGTCTAAAGAAAGATTTCTGGGAACTAAATGGTCTTTTTGCAAAACAGTAGGAAAGATTCAAGCCTATCCTGTCAGTTAGACAACTAATTACATGCTGCAATTACAATTAAAGATTTTCAGCTGATGAAAGTCATGTTCACTGCATTCTCATTACCTCGTATTTCCTTGCCAACACTCAAGAGTATCATGATTTTGATGAAACAAAAACAACTCAAGAAGCAGTACTTTCCCAGTAACATCAACAGACTAGCTTAGGGACCACACTGCAAGTCATTCTCCCCATTATATTTTAAACATGTTATCTGAAGGAGTAACATCCACCCTTTATGCTGAAGGTTTTTTGTTCAAATTGGTCTTTACAAAAATGTGTTGTCAGGCATTCATTACAATGCTGCCTTTATTGTTCAAGTCAACAACTTTTAGGGCTCAGTTTAGGCTGGTTTCTTTGATTTAAGTCAATTGAATTCTCTCAAATTTAAATAGTTCAAGTAAACTGACAAAAGCCCCCTTGTACTGAGAGCTAAATCATGCCAAAAATGGGGTAGTAATTTCATATGTGATAAATAAAATTATTTTCTATAATAATAAACAACAGAATTAATCAATAGCAGTTTATCAGAGAGGAAAGAATATTCCTATGTGTGTATCAGTCGATTTGATAATTAACCATGGACTAGTATCTGGAGGTCTAGAATAAGTAAAAATATAACAGATAAAGTCAGGAAATAAGTGTTTTGAAGACTATTTAGAAGGTGGTTCTGTTTCTATAGAAATATTTGGTAAATCCTGGATTTGCGAATAGGTCTGGGAAAGTAATATATTTGTCTTACTCCATTTTGAAAATTCCTGATCTTCCCCTATTATTCATTAAATTGCACAGAAGAAAAAAGTATGCTGCATAGAATTGTATTGTGTGACGTTCATAGTTATAAAAACTAGAAACAGTTTCAGAAAGGGAGAAGCTGTAGACTTGGATGTCTGATGCTTAATTTTGTCTGTACTACTGTTAGGAAAAGAACTCAGCTGTAAGAGACACTACATCTACTTTTTAATCACATTTTACATTTCCTAATATTTCATCCAATTCTTGCTCCAGATAACAAATGTATGTCTGCAAAAGATGTTTCTCTGACATTATCATTCTTAATTTCTTGTTTCACAATCATTTTCATAGCAACATAATGATGTTTTTATAAACACTACATTGTTGCTTCTGTTTTGAGTAGAAGCAGCTTAGATGTGAATCCATATCTGATTTTCAAAGAAAAATAACATAAAGAGAAAGATGATGTAGAACCTTAATACTTAGATTAAGTTACTCATCTGGTTTGCTTTTGCCCCAGTGTCAAAACCTTTTCAGTTGGTAATTAAAATATTGTAGCTCAATCAAGGAAATTTTTTGTTGAGCTGATAGCAGGAGAAATAACTCTCTTTCACATCATTTGAATATGGATATGAAACCAAGCTTCACTTGTTAATAAAGATGAAAAATCCCACTGCAGACAAATAGCACATTTGCCACTCAAGTGTGTGGAAGTATCGCTGCTGCAGAAATGTAACTCGGGATTTATTTTTGAGGAGAAGCTTTCATTAAGTTTGTTAAAATCCAAGATAAAAAAGCTACCAAATTAAAATGTAAAAAGGACTACTTTCTTTGGTTACCTTACCTGGTTTTTTCTTCAGTTATGTCTGACCATCCCTGTGTAGGGCTGTTTTCTGGTTACCTTTACTTCCACTAAAGCCTGTGAGGGGACTATGCCACCTCTTCATTACCCCTGAACTAGGTGCTACACGTGAGCTGTATGTTAACACCTTCACAGATTTAAATTGCCTCTCCTGGGAACACGTTTACTAGAAGGAAAGGAACTTTGTATAGTACTAACTCTGTTAGTACTCATGAAAGAGTCCTTTGAACATGTGAGTCCTTTGATCTCAGTATTTTATATTTCAAATTTAAGATCCTATTTTTAGACAGGACTGTCTTATATGCAAACTGATGGATGTAATTCATGTTTCACAAAGACAGTGTTTAAGCCTTATTAAATTTAAAACTTATTCCAAATTCTGTGGGATGAGGTTTCCAATGTATTTTGTAGTCTGTGGGGGTTTTTTTATAAAATTTTACTATTTGGTGATTTTAAAACATTACAAAATTTTATTACTTAGCAAGAGGATGTCACTTACCGTGTATGACAACAGAATACCAGGTTTATATTAAGTTTAAACAGTCATTAAGTATAATAATAATAATAATAATAATAGCAACAACAACTTGTATATATTTTTCAGTTAGAGAATAAATTCTTGCCAATCTCTTTTACATAATAGCTAAATGATTAGACCATTCACTTGTGATGTAAGACACTCATTTTCAAATTGCTGTTATAAGAGAAGCTCCAAGTCCCAATTATAAGAGGATTTTCAAGTGGAAGTATCCTTTTGTGGAAACAGTGCTTCTGCACAAAAAAAACCAAGACCAAACACACCCCCCCTCAAAAAAAAAAAACCAAAACCAAAACCAAAAAACCACCCCCAAAACCCACACAACAACAACAACAACAAAACACTAAAAACCAAACCAAAAAGAAACGAGCAAGTGAGCAAGCAAACAAACCAATTAAAAATTCCTGGGGTTCAGAATAAAAAAGAAAAGGAAAGCCATAATGTTGTATCCTCTGCTTAAGTCAGAGTTTCAGTTTCTGCTCTAAATATCTTTCATAGATTTTATGTAGTGACTGGTTAAAAAGGAGGAAGAAAAGCTAGGAAAATCTTCCTCAAATATTTTACCTACTGTAACATCTTGATGAAGTGCAACACATACTTTTTCCCAGGCAAACTTTCAAAAAGCTTGATCCCTGCTCATTGCTCAGTAAGATGTGTTAGAGATGTTTGCTAGCAGGAGAAAGTTCCAGATAAGAGATTTCCTCTGAAACCACAAATGATGTGTTAAATGAAAAAGACACACTTACTACCCATGTTTTTTATGATTTCCTTATGTCTGTGATGACTGCCGCATCCTAATCCTCAGAACACTTTCAGTTCCTTGGGGTTTTTTTCCTCTGTTCTTTGAGACAGAGTCAAGCCACTGTGGAGCAAGTGGGATAAAGTGCCCTTTGGATTTAGATGACAGGAATGTATTTGGATGTCTGGGATAAGACAGAAAAGGAGGGAGAAATGTATTTGGAAAAAAGTCAGAAGACAAATGCTTATCCAGAGTTGTATGGGAAATATAAGGGGAAAGTAGGGCTTGGAAAAGGACAAGTCCAGACCATATTCACATCAGATTGCTAATTTTGTTTTGTTAATTTTGTTGATCTATATAAGACTGTGATTTTCTCAGTATCGGTATCTGACCTGTGCAATCACAAATGTGATGCGAACCAAATGGAAGAATGACATTTCAACTGAATTAGCCAGACCAAATGGGAAGAAGCGTCCACTACAAAGAATATAGAGCTTATGCTATCTGCATAAAAGCACATGATACACTGCATGAAGTTAAAGTGGCTCAGTATAATGTTCATTTGAGTGCAAGTGTTACTTTTGGTCTGTTTCATAGAAAATGTAAACTGGCAGAGTAAGTAAAACTAAATTGTGGGCTACATGGCATTTTTGAGCTTGTACTAGGAGACCTAAAACCAGAATGACTGCTGTTGAACTAAGTCCTTAATAGGAATGTTGAAGAGCAAGAAATTGTTACAAGAAGTAGTAATTATTCCATTTATTTCTTTAAATGCTGATATTTCATCTGCATTCATGAAACACCAACACAACAGTGACACTCCAAACAGCAGTAGACATTCACAAAACCAAGAATTTGTGGTGTTGATTTTCTGAACTGGATTCCTTAGGTTTTATTGAAATCATTTCTTATACTGCCATTCTTCTATGAATGCAGCTAACCACAGAAGAAAAGCATACTAAAGTACTTCAGGTGCTTCACACTGCAAAATTAGCCACAGTCTGTCAGTTCCTGTTAAGTGTTTATTGAAGCACCTGTGTTTCTTGAAATTAGCCACAGCTGAGTTGACCCAAGTTTAGGTGCAGGGTATGGCACAGACTTTCATCCTTTTATGTAGATTGAGCAGAAAGGTGTGGAAAAACAATATATCTTTATAGGTAAGGTAATTGTTCTAGGAAAGGAAATAAAATTGCATGTCATTTAGTTAGGGAAGAGGACAAAAGAAATGTTAAGATTGCTACTCAATAAAGTGCATGTGTAAGAGGCATATATAGAAAATATTTTTCAGATATTCCTACAGAGGTTTTGAATTGGATTGTAAAGGCTGTCTTTTGCATGTGGAATTTTCTACAGTATTTATCACAATAGACTGATATGATGCATAGACAAATGAAGAAGACATCCATAAAATGTTCCAGCTGATTCTTCCAGGAAAATATTTTACCTTAACTCAAACTAACCTTAATTCAAGTCCTTGTTTTTTAGTTTTCTTTTTTTTTTTTTTAGTGTTTTCATGCTTTTTATTTCCTAATAGTGAGGATACATTTGCTTAAAACTTCTGTTACAAGATGCACCTTATAGCTGTTCAGAATCCTATCATATCTCTTTACTTGGTGACTTTCTATATATTTTCTGATTTGAATTTTGTGATGCAAGAAAGTACAGGATTCATACAAATTACCAAGATTGCAAAAAAATAGCTAAGTATCCTGGATCAGATTTCTTTGTAGCTTTCATTAGCTGTCTAAAATTTTTGTGAATGGCTTCATTACACAGTCCTAACTTATATTGAACAGTATTGTTCTCAAAGATTCCCCACATTAATAATTACACTGAATGGATAGATTTACAAGACAAAGAGTAAAGACTGCAGTCAATTTAGGAGGTAATAGTAGGGCAAAAACTGCATTTTTTTTTAATCAAATTAAAATACTACCATATTTCCATTATGAATTGAAAGATATTTAACCTTATCTTTACCAATAGCTAGTTTTACATTGAAAGTCATGAGTAATTTATCTCTTTTATCAGAATTTGTCAGGAGTAAAGTAAAAATTATGCTGATGGACACAATTAACATCTCTTTTAATGTTGCTCTTATTAATATACCAGATATTAACAAAGTTCCTGAATTCAAACCTTACCTAATAGAGACCAATTTATAAGAACTTCAGCATTTGCTTTCATCAACAGACCAGTGTTGTGAGACATTTGTAAAATCTGGGGGGTTTATATGTTTAAATTTCTTTGGAATAACTCTAATTTAATATTGGTACAAAGTTAGAAATGTGAATTTTGCCTCAGTAAAGGTATGTTTCCAATACTTAAATACAGGTAATATGTCTACAGAAGAGACCAACCACGTCAGACTTACACATTCCATTGAACTGAAAACAAGTGGGTGTTATCAACTTTAGACAACTTTGAAAATTTCAGATTTGTTTTTGATTATAACCTTGTATCCAAGAAACCTCTCATTTCTATGTGATGCTTGTTGAGATCACTGTTCCTAATTTTTAGGTGAAAAAGCAAATGGTTGCTGTGTAGCTTTAGATTTGTATACTAACCTTCATGTATTCTGAGTGGTTCTTCAGCATAATTTTAATATGGCAAACTCAGGTTACCATTACATCCTTCCTTATATCCAGGGGTGTTGTCTGAGTTAATTTAATTAAACAATATGTAATACAAATAGCTGAAGCAGAGAAAATTTTCTGCAGGAGAAACCTGATTAAGGAAGCACTAATGAAAGAGAAACCATATGCTGACATTCTGTGAGAAACGAATTCAGAGCCTTAATTCTTGTATACCCATAGTGACGCATGTTCTCTCCCTCTATTTTTCATTATTTGATAGGGGGTGGAACAGGTATATGGAGAGAGAGAATAAGAAGATGACGAGACCATGTAACTATTGTTGCTAATGAGGTGTGAATGATATCAAGCTGTTGCTATACATCTTGCCAGGAAAGAGTCCCCAAGGGATAAGAAAAGTGAATGAATTTTGGAACCTCCCAGTTGTTGCTATGAAGTCAGAATTGCTGTTTAGGTACTGTGTCAGACTGAACTCTGACCACTCCTCTGCAATAAGAGGACTGCTGCCCTTCCTGTAAATGCTCTTACATGCATGAATATCTCAGGCTATTGACATCTTGGTCCTTCCTGAAGATATATTGAAAACATTGGATGTTCAACACTCTAACTAACTTCCTTCAGCCCCTTACCCTTCTCAGACTGAACAAGCACTGTCTTAGTATCAGATCCTAGTGCAAGCAAAAAAGGAAGACAGGTTTAATATACCACCCAAGTCTAGTCGAATTAAAAGAAGAGGTGTCTCTTTGTTTCAAAAACTGTTTCAAAATTGAAACCCATGTGTAGGTCTGTGGTTCTTTTACAAACTCATGTGTATAACAGCTATGTAATTTGTGGAGAAGTCTCGCAAGTGATGCCCTGGCAGCACAGAGCCACCACAGTGGCTGGGCTTGAGTGCTGTGTATGGCCTCCCTCATGCTTTCCCACCTCTCCTTCTGTCTGCCTTTGCTCTGATATTACTCCTGAATTTGCTTGGAGAGAGGAGAGAGGCAAAATAGGGCAGCTGAGAAAAACAGCGTGGAGGTAGTGCAGAAAGGGAGGCCCTTGGGGGGACCTGAGCAAAGCAGGTGCAGTGGTGTGGGGGTGTGTGGAGTGGGTGGTCTGCAGCTCTTGGTAGAAAAATGGGCAATCCGTAATTACACACAACCAAAGAGAGTGGCTGATCTTCTGAAAATAAATAGATGGCATAAATATAAAGTTTTTAGTAGTTGCTTCTGAAAGATGAGTAGGCAGAAAACCTATAAATGGGGAAAGTATTATAGTAAAATACAGCTTTCCTGTCAAGTTTGGGGGGGGGGGGGTGTTGGTGGTGTGGGGCATCTTTTGTTTAGGTGTCTTTTGGGGTTTTTTTAATTTCTTTTTTTTGTTTGTTTTTAATTTTTTAAAAATAATTTTTTTGATATGGCATAGAATATTAGGCTCACTGAAAAAAACCCATTATGGCTAAAATAAAATTGCACAAGTGTGACCTTCTGACTGATTTTGATGTATTAATAAGTTTTCTATAGACTTCAGTAGGCTATTCAGATATAGGCTTAAAAACCTGCTGCTTTCACCCCAGTTCTGTTCTGAAAGCAGTGTAACTTAGTGACATATAAAATCCTCACAAGTAAATTTTTAATATTTTTATTTGAAACAGCTTTATGTATTTTTACCTGTGTTTTTTGGTTTTTTTTTTTTTGAGGGGGTTGTTTGTTGGGCTTGGGGTTTTATTTGTTTGTTTGTTTGTTTTCCTAATGGAGAGAGTAAATTACCTTAAAAATTTATTAATGAAATAAAACATTAATTCAGGGTCTAGGTCCACCAAAATATTTCAGTATATATTTTTCATAACACATGAAATCTCCTATATAAACATGAAAATTTCCATTCAGTTGTTGTTTTAAGCAGTTTGCTTTAGTTTATTTTTCTGTTCTGTTTTTACCTTAATCTGTTTTTACCAGTTCAGCATCACTTTATAAATACAAACAAATTAAATCAGGGCTATATTTTTCCTAGCTATAAAGATTTATCCTGTAAGTTATAATTGCAAGTTTCTGTCCTTACATTATTGTCACTTGTATTTGGTTGTCTTTGTGTTGACTTGTTTAAATATCCTATAACTAAGCCATGTTTTCTCTATTTTTAAATGGTTTGAGTTCTTGTTGGTGTATGAGATATGTCTCAGCCATAATCACTTTCTAGTATTTTAAGGAAATACTTTGAATTCAAGATGAAGTTCCTACATATCTTAGAATATTCAAGTATTCTATTTATATGGATGAAATTTACATTCACTGCTGCTGAGGAAACCATACCAGATTAAAAAGCAACTTGCTTACCATGAATATTTATTTATTTGTTTGTTTGTTTGTTTGTTTATTTATTTATTCTGGTATAAGAGGAGAATAATACATATATTGTTACATTCTAGATTATTTCCTGATTTTTCTTGCTTGAAGCTGGAAAAAAATTAACACCAAGGTCATTAACTTATTATAAATTGTGTAGATTTTTATTGCAGTGACTTTTTTTCCCAGCTGAGTACCTTTGGATGGATAAATAAACGATTAATATAACGTGGGTTTCTAGATCAGCAATGAGTGCTTGATTTTCCTTTATTGTACCAGATACAACATATACAGGTATTTAATGAACTCTACATCTTTTAAAAAAACAAACAAACATACAAACCTTATACTTTGAAGAAGTACATTTATTAATTCAATGTCTCACTAAAATATTAACTTAGAAGATAAGTTTTCCTCACAGAAATTTTTACTGTCTAACAATCTGCTGATGTAATTCATGTAGTTGCATTCAGGCAAACAAAATGGAAATAAATATTTAAAAAAAGATATTGGTCAACAGAACTTCCTTTAACACATCAGTAACAAATTTAATGGAAAGAACCATAAAGTTGTGATTTTTTAGACACGCTATTCTTGGGAGGACTAAACATCAGGACAAGAAATGTAGAAGACTGGCAGATACCTGACAAGCATAAATATAATACTTTTAATATCCACACAAGATAGATAATATTGGCTGTTTTTCACAGAAAGGGAACTTTGGGTGTAGAAAGTTAAGGACTTGTTCAATGTTACATACCAAGACTGTTACAGAGCTAGAAAATAAAACTACATTAGACACACTAATAATAGTTAATCTTGTGGATACAACACATGTCTGGAAGTTAATATTTTATCCTTATTTATCATTTTCTGTGTGTATATTAGAGATAAAAGAATAAGAAAGGATTTAAATGGCTGAAACAGTCTTTAGAGGGACTGCAGGGCTGTGCTCATCTTGGCTATGAAGGCATTTATAGCCTAATATTTTTTAAATTAATTGTTGTCTTACATTCTTAGATTTTAAAGTCGGAAGGAGGAAGAGTTTATGCAAGTCTGTGTAAGGAACTGTTGTTTTTTTTCCCCTTCTGGTAAATATATTGTGGCAGAAAAAGTGACAGAATTATTAATATCGAAAGAATTTGGCAATCTCAGTAAACAGGGGACATAATCTCTGGAAGTATCTTTCTAAAATTAATGTCCTGGTAATCAAATATTCAGTTTGGCTGGGTTCTCATATGTGTGTGTGTATGTTTTTTTTCCTTTCTTTCTAGTTTGACTTTTCTGATGCACTTTTTTCCTCTTAATTCAAGTAGGAAATACCATTGTTTAGAGTCTCTGAAACTTGAACTCTAATCATCATTGAAACGAAACTATCTCTAAAGTCCTGGAACGCAAGCATGCAAATATAGAGTCATTAAATTACGGTAAATCAAAAGGCTATGTTTTGATAGCTTCTGTCATTACTAATATCAGAAGGCATGTCATTACTAATATCAGAAGTTATCTGATGTTGTTATCATGATCTTACACATTTTATTAAAAATATCTCTGGAGCTTGAGTAACATTCTTTATATTTTGCAAAAAACCATTATCATCCTTCAGCAAGTGACTTCTGAAAAATTGTCCATATCTGTAGGAGCTCTTTGACTCCTGCAGACATCCTGGTGGCTGAAACAACTTTATATGGAGATTGGTTTACATCAACTAAAATACATAACCAGCTTTTCCCCCATTCCTAGCTGTCTTTCCTTTCCAAATCTTAGACCTGAACAAGACAAATGTGGCTGTTGAGAACTCAATCAACAGTTTACACCCTGAGAAAGAAACTATCAGTGTTACTAATAATAAAGCAAAAGAATGATGCTGAAGACCTATATTCTAAGGTAGTGTTTGAAAAAGGTGGTGAGACAGAATATCCAGAAAAGGAACAAGGGTACATCTGGAAAAAGAAAAAAATATTAGTTTAGAATAAAGAAGAAAAGAATGTGTCTGAAAGAAAAAAAGCAGTTTTCTGTATCAAAAATTAAAGTAAACTTTTCCACATTAAATATTTAAAATTAAAACATCATATTAAGACTGAATTATAAATTAATTTTGATGGATTTCTTAAATATTTTGCCACAAGCATTCATACTCTTCAGCTGATAAAGGGATCTAGAAGCTGTCTAGCTGCTTACTAAGTGTCCTATAGACATATTTGTGAAATGTAAATTATAGGTTAAAATCATTTGGCCTTTCCCCATCTCCTGATGTCAACTTAACAACCTGGAACAAGTTGTGTATCTGCACCATTATCACTGAACCCTCACTCAGTCTGAAGTAGAATTAGATTCAGAACCCATATGGCAGAACCTGAGGCAAATAAGTCTTTCAGCTTTGTGCCAGTGAACATGGCAACACCTTAAAGCACTTACCTTTAAAAATGCTCTTTTAGTGACAGCTAGCACAGTAGTCCCTTTTCTTGTAGCACTTGGGCATCTGAGGTAAATCAAATGTCTTGTGCTTGTAATGTTCTTCAAGAGTTACCACCTCTTATAGGGTGCGAACATTCAGAAAATTTCATACCACTGTGCTTCAGAAAGGCCTATCATTATTGCACAGATATTTTGCAGAGTAACCTGTGATATGTCATCGGTTCATCACCACAGCAGACTGTGGATTTCAGAAATACAGAGACTAAAAAAAAAAAAAAAAAAAAAGGATAAATTCACAAGTGAAAGACCTGTGAGGGGCCATTGGCTACAGAAAAGCGTATACTCCACTAACTGATTTTCTGTGATTTTCCCCTTACCTAGCTTCTCTTTTTCTTCACAATTTCTCTTTTGTGAGTTAGAGTAAATGTAAGAGTGAGTAAGACAGTGAATGCAGTGTAACCTTCCTTACAGTGACTATTTTTTATTACATTTTCACAGGACCATAGAATAGTTGAAGTTGAAAGGGACCTCTGGAGGTCATCCTATGCAACTATCAGCAGGGTCAAGCGGCGTCAGCCAGAGCAGATGACTGAATATCTCCAAGGGCTGAGATTTAAGAACCACAATATCATTAACAATAATCATTATTATCTATCAATTTCTCTTTCTATTTATTAAGTGTAGTCAGAAAAGTTTGAATTGACAACTGTCTGAGGAATATATAATTTTCAGGAGAAACAGAGGCTATGATATAAAAATATAGTTTAACTCATTCTCCCTCAAATTCCTCAAAACCTTTTACTCTGTTCTGTTAACACCTTGTGGTGTGTTGACCCTGGTTGGAGGCCACGTGCCCAGCAGAGCTGCTCTGTCACTCCCCGTCCTTCACTACACAGGGGAGAAAAGGTATAACGAAAGGCTTGTGGGTTGAGATAAGAACAGGGAGAGATCACTCACTAATTGTCGTCACGAGCAAACCAGACTGAACATAAAGAGAATCATAGAATCATAGAATCATAGTATGGTTTGGGTTGGAAGGGACCTTAAAGATCATGTAGTTCCAACCCCCCTGCCATGGGCAGGGACACCCTCCACTAGACCACATTGCCCAAAGCCCCATCCAGCCTGGCCTTGAACACTTCCAGGGAGGGGGCATCCACAACCTCTCTGGGCAACCTGTTCCAGTGCCTCACCACCCTCACAGTAAAGAATTTCTTTCTAACATCTAATCTAAATCGACCCTCCTTCAGCTTGAACCCATTACCCCTTGTCCTGTCCCTACACTCCCTCATAAACAGTCCCTCACCATCTTTCCTGTAGGCCCCTTCAGGTACTGGAAGGCTGCAATTGGGCATCCCCAGAGCCTTCTCTTCTCCAGGCTGAACAACCCCAACTCTCTCATCCTGTCCTCATAGGAGAGGTGCTCCATCCCTCTGATCAGCTTCGTGGCCCTCCTCTGGACTCGATCCAACAGCTCCATGTCTCTCTTGTGCCGGGCCCCCAGAGCTGGACGTGGTACTCCAGGTGGGGTCTCACAAGAGCGGAGTAGAGGGGCAGGATCACCTCCCTTGACCTGCTGGTCACAAATTTATTAATTTATTACCAAGGAAAAAAGAGTAGAGGAATAAGAAATAAAATCAAATCTTAAAACACCTCCCCCCACCCCTCCCATCTTCCCGGGCTCAACTTCACTCCTGGTTTCTACCTCCTCCCCCCACAGCAGCACAGGGGGACGGGGAATGGGGGTTGTGGTCAGTTCATCACACATTGTTTCTGGCACTCCTTCCTCTTCAGGAAGAGGACTCCTCACACTCTTCCCCTGCTCCAGCGTGAGGTCCCTCTCACGGGAGACAGTCTTCCACCAACTTCTCCAACATGAGTCCTTCCCATGGGCTACAGTTCATCACAAACTGCTCCAATGTGAGTCTCTCCCATGGGGTGCAGACCTTCAGGAACAGACTGCTCCAGCGTGGGTCCCCCCACGGGGTCACAAGTCCTGCCAGCAAACCTGCTCCAGCGTGGGCTCCTCTCTCCACAGCTCCACAGGTCCTGCCAGGAGCTTGCTCCAGCATGGGCTTCCCATGGGGCCACAGCCTCCTTAGGGTGCCTCTACCTGTTCTGGCATGGGGTCCTCCACAGGCTGCAGGTGGAATCTCTACACCCCCTCATCCTTCCTCCATGGGCTGCAGGGGGACAGCCTGCTTCACCATGGTCTTCTCCAGGGGCTGCAGGGGGATCTCTGCTCCGGCACCTGGAGCACCTCTTCCCCCTCTTTCTGCACTGACCTTGGTGTCTGCAGAGTTTCTTACATCTTCTCACTCCTCTCTCCGGCTGCAAAAGCTCTCTCTAACTGTTTTTTTTCCTTTCTTAAATATGTTATCACAGAGGCACTGATTGGCTTGGCCTTGGCCAGCGGTGGGTTCATCTTGGAGCTGGCTGGCATTGGCTCTATCAGACACAGGGGAAGCTTCTAGCAACTTCTTGCAGAAGCCATCCCTGTAGCCCCTCCGCTACCAAGACATTGCCATGCAAACCCAATGCACACTTCCAATATTCTGTCTACTAAAAATAAAAGTGTGTATGCACATATTGACCAAGATCGGCTATATTGTGTAGAGATGAAATTATAATATTTAATTTGATTGCACATCAGAATTGCAGCTGTGATGATCTAAATACATTAAAAAAAATTGTATCTTTTTTTAGGTCATGTAATAGAACATAAAAATAACAGAGAGAGAACAAAAAAAAAGAAAAAAAACCTCCTTCATTTGTCTTCCAAAGGTCTACCTGACAGCACACTCTGTTCGTACTATGCCCTCTAATATGATCTCATAAATGCTATTTCATTCACAACAAGGAATGTGCAAGCAAATCTCTAAACTGTGAAACTTGTATTTAAATTTTAGATAGATGATCATCTCTGACAGCATGTACTTTGCAAATGTAAGATTTCTCTATCTTAACAATCTCATCTTTTTGTATACATTGTTTTTGCAGAGCAAGGGAAGTATTTCTACTTATATATATCTTGACGATATTATCACCTGGAAAGTCAAAACCTGATCATCCACTTTCAGAAACACCAACCTCAGCAGAATACAAGAAGCCAGTTTGTCAGAATAGTCTCTATGCAATAGTACTTTAGAGACTCAGCCAAGGAAGTAGAAGTAGTCCTCTGTAAAATTCATTGCTATTCTAGCTTATAGTAAATATTTTATTTAAAACTTACTTTTAATGAATTGATTTACTGATAAACAATCCTAGTTTCCTAGACAAAAGAAAACAATGGTGTGGGTGAGATCTTTATACTTCTATAGTCTTTCTAAGAACTGATCTAGACTAGGCTTGTAGAGATATATGCAGACTGCAATATTCTACCTACACAGACATACTTTGAAATTACTATTTCATTTCATGGTGTATATATCTTCTTGTGACAAAATATGAAAAGCAGAAAATGAACATATTTATCTTGGCAGACAGTAGCTCTGAATGATGGGTTTAATGAGAACTAAACAGGTAAAATTAAACTTGAGTACAGCAAACATAACAGTAATAATTCAAAAATATCAGGCTCTGCCCCAGCACCCACTCTTTGATCCCTCTAGAGAGTCATAGAGCATTTTGCTTATAGCATTGCTGCATGCAAGTAAGATTACGGTTTTGAGGCACTCATCTAAAAAGCTTTTGAAACCTTATTTTAACGATGCCCTCAAGAGAAACATAGTGTTTTTAAAAAACAGCACTATCCAGAAAACTCTTGGCTATACACACAGCATTTCCATCATGTCATGACAGGCCACCCTGAGCTGTCAATAGTGTCTGCTATATAAAAAATTACATCACTTCTAAGACATGTTTCACTTTACACTTAAATTCTCTTAAAAATATGGTGTATCATACACTTTATTTTTTGCCTGTCTGTTTTTAATAAGTTTCTTGCTATAGAATTCCATATTTTTCACATTTCTAGTGACCAGTGATGAGACTTAGCTGAACTGTAGATATTCTTCCATTTCCACACACAGCTCTAGCAACTTCAATATTAATGTACCTGAATTATTAAGCATAGACAGGATAAGAATCAAACTCCTTGTTTTTATAATATTGGCATATTTTTATGCTGGGGTGTCCACTTGTCTGTTAATGCAGCTCACTGACAAGTGAAATCAAGGGCAAACCTCTGTCATCCCCTAATGTCTGTAGTAATTATTTATCCTCTTGGGAACTATACAAGAATGTTGAATCTCACAGTTTTATAAAACCATATTATCTTATATTTCCAAATAAAATAAATTATTATTAGTATTATTTCTTTTTCTTTTTCTATTTCTATTATCATTTGTTGCAGAGTATTTGTGCTCTCACAGCTCCTGGAATCTAGCCATGGACTGATGGACTGTGAATTCTTTACATTCAGTGACACATATTGCACAAGAAAATAAACATCTCTGACTCAAAATGTTTAAATCCTGTATTGCTTAAAAGACTTTTGAATATCTGAAAATGAGCCTGTTGTTATCTCTTAGGCATGAAAGGATACCTTCACAATATTAGAGTAAGCTGACATACAGATTATCTGTCAGCTGTCTTCAATGGGAAGATCTATGGAAAAATCTTTGGTTACCCTCATAGCACTCAGATTGCCAAGTGACTGTAATTTTACAAACTTTTAAAAAAAAATAATTGAAACCTCTTCGTTAACTTGACTGACAACTAATACATTTCACACCCCTCCGTGACTGCCATCAGGTATTAATTTTTAGTTTTGTTTGGCCTAGAGTAGATTTGAACCATTGACCCATTAATGAAAGTGTCTGCATCCCATTGTCAATCTCTTAAGCTCTCTAGTCCTCTGGCATTACTTATCACTAAAAAGCAAATAAAAATTTATTAAAATGTAGCCAGTATCACACAGATCATTCCTCTTAGTCTTTTTGAAATGTTTGTCTGCAGAAATAATTACGCAGCAGCTATTAAATGTTATGTGTAAAAGTGTTTCTTTATATGGGTAAAAATGGATAATGTAAAGTCTATTTATCTCTGCATTTTAACAGGCAGAAGAATGACTTTTTCCGGCTTATAGAACAGCAGCAATATATGTTTGAAGGGTACATGGTAAAAAAGTTCTAATCTGCCCAAGTAACTTACAGGAAGTCATTGATTCAAATAGTTGTTTCATTTAATTTTATACCTTCTTACCTGTAGTGCTACCATGCTGGTCAGGATTTCAGTTTCTGTCCTGTCACTCAGCAAGTTGAAAGAGGCTGGATTAGCCAGGGAACTGTGCTGTTTGGAGTACCTGCAGCTGGACTACAGCAGCAACAGGTTACAAGGTGTCCTGTACCTGAAACATTTAGGCTTAGCTCAAAGAGGATGAATACTGGGAATAGGGAAGGAGATACCAATCCTTCTGTTTCTTCTTCAGCAACTGTCCAGATAAAATCTCTTAGCGAAATTATGCCTGTGTTACGTCAGTTTTTCTAATTCCAAAGAATACTGTGAATCTAGTCTCTCTTTGGAAAAGTCATGCCATTTAACTCTATCAGCTGCTTTTTTTTACAGTGCTGTCACTACTCTGTTAGGTATGTTTCAGTTTTCACAAAGCAAAACCAAAGTGAGAATAGATGACGAATAAAGAGCAGTCACAAATTTAAGTAGGCAAAGAAAATAAGGAAAGAATTCCAACTTTGTTTCTAGGAAGCTAAAGTCATAATTTATTTTTAAATTACTAAAACAACCAACAGTCTAGAGCATATTTTCTTTACATTGAGATGAAATTTTCCTCATCTAAAAACTATCAGTTCATCCTCCAGTGTTCCTTTACAGTCTGTAAGTAATGACTTGTTTCCTGATATTACATGTGTCTCTTTCCTGGTTCAGCTAGTGAAAAAACACCGTTAGCCCCCCTGCTCTACCATATACATATAGATATTGATAAGTACATAAATATATATATGTACATAAGTATATATATATTTATGTACAAAACAAGGAAGGTAGGGATGCACAAAGAGAGAAGAGAAGCATTTCAAAGAGAGTGCCTCATCATATTTATATATCAGGTGCAGTACTGCAGTAAATCATGTTCTACTAGCAAACTTTTAAAAACCTCTGTTTGTATAAGGGGTTATTTTCTTTTTTTTCTATGTTTATATCAGAAAAGCTCTCTGTCTTCAAAGTTACCAAAACACAAAAATTAATTGGAAAGATAAAGTACACTTTTGTCTTATAAAAAAGTAACACTTGAGTAAACATTCAAACACAGGAGTGGTTACTACCACTGCAGGTGAAATGCAAAAACTGTTAAGTATATTGTGGTGACTGCCAACACAGAAATTCAATATCTATACCAGATAAACACTTATTAAACTCTAGAATATGTTTGGTATGCAATATTGTTGCCATTCCAAAGGACTAGTTTCATAGTTGCTTTCTCTCCCTCAACAGGTTAATTTTATCTGGGTTTAATTATTTTTTGTTTATTTTTAATTTATTACACATAACTACATAAAGCATTTCATAAATCAATTATATCAAGGTAAAAATTACCATGAAACTTCAAGGGAAAAACAGACCTTTAAAAAAATATATATATATATATTTGCCATCAGCTTTAAACTAGTAATTTACTGTAAGCAGTTCTTTTCCATAACTTTTTCTTCCAGTGAAAGCAATTTGGACAGAAAAAAAAGTGATTATCTCTAATATTAAAAAGATAACTATTTCTTTGTGAAACATTTCGGCTTCTAGTATTTAAAACACTTAATATTGCTATATGCAGAAGAGATTAGAAGAATTTTTGGTTGTTCTTCAGTCCATCTGAAAATTTACTGGTAACATGAGGTGCACAGTCAGTCCATTCCATGAGTCACTTCCATTATAGCTGAACTTTCAGTATTTGCCTGTTTTAGCAACAACCAAAAAGAACTACTGCCTAAAGTATTATATAGAAGCTGGCTAGATTTCATAGGGAAGGTAGACAGCAGTGACTCTTGTACTGCATACGTCATGGTTTTGTTTGGGTAGCGACAAGGGGCTGTGTGTCCACCAGGCAACTCTTGTTGTGCAGCTTGCACACACAACGACATGAGCAGCTGTTTGTGCAGCAGTCTCTGGGCTCTGCTTCTGGGATCTCCTGGGAACTCCTCTAAGCACCTTGGGCTGCCTGCAGCTGAACAGAAAAGGTCACCACAAGAGGCTGTTACTCCTGGCAAGCTCTAGCATTCATTTCTGAGAAGCCCTGTCAGTTCACAACAAAAATGTGTTTGAGGTTCTGTCTGTAGCCTGCTCCTGCCAAGGACTCGTGCTGAAGCCCTTGCCCTGTGAGGTGGGGCTGGTTCCACTGGGAGAAGGGATGGTTTTGGGGGAACCCAACAGCATCCCCAGCATGGACAGGAAGGACCCAACGGCTTTCAGCTGGTGCCAGGAAGGGACTTGTACATCAGCAAGGCCTGGTGCTGCAAGCAGAGCCAGGTTTGCGCCACAGGGCATGAAAAAGGGATAGTGTCCCTTTTGGTCTGCCAATGAGGGCAAAAGGGTTTGGGGAGCAGTGAAATTTATTTGTTGTAAAAGTAAAAAAAAAAAAAAAAAAAAATTACAAAAGCTTTAATCTTCTTAAACATGATTCATTTCATAAAACGATGCAGACCTTAAAAGTGCAGAAGTCTTGTTGATCATTGAAACATGATATACTGTTGTGGACTAACCCCAGTAGGCAGCTGACTCCTCCACAATAGGAAGAGTAAGACAATCAAAAGAGTAAAAGTGAGAAAAATCATGGGTTGAAGTAAAGACAGTTTAATAGGTAAAGTAAAAGCTGCATGAACAAGCAAATCAAAATAAGAAATTCATTCACTACTTCCCATTGGCAGGCAGATATTTAGCCATTCCTTCCCCGCCATGCACACACCTCACTTCTTTCCCCCAGCTCTTATTCCTGAGCATGACATCACGTGGTATGGGATATCCCTTTGGTCAGCTGGGGTCAGCTGTCCTGGCTGTGTCACCTCCCAGCTTCTAGCGGAGCAGAGTGGGAATTAGAGAATGCCTTGATGATATAGAAGCACTGTTCAGCAGTTGCTAAAATGTCAGTATGATATCAACACTGTTTTAGTCACCAATCCAAAACAGCACCATACGAGTAGCTATGAAGAAAATTAACTCCATCCTAGTCAAAACCAATATATATGCATAGAAGGGAGGGGACCTGTGGAGGTCATCTAGTCCAATGACCTGCTTAAAGCAGGTATAGCAGCTTCTTCAAGGCTGCTCCAGTAAGTTTTAAAATGTCTCCAAACGTGACATTGGACCCCATGTTTAACCATCCTGAAGGTGAAAAAGGTTTCCTTCCATCAAGTCAGGCTAACTTTTGTTCTAACCGTGTTCATTTCCTCTCATCCTTCCATTGTGCACCTCTGAGAAAGATTTGGCCTTTAGGTATCTCCAGGCACCAAGACCAAAGTGATGAAAATGGACCAAAGTTGTCTATTCCCAGACTGAAGAGACACAGGTCCCACAGGCCTCCATCAGATGCCCCATGATTCAGCCTCCAACCGTCTCATGGCTTCCTTAGGACTTGCTCCAGTACACCAGTGTCTGTCCTGTATGTGGGAACTGCAGGCTGGGGATGCACTCAAGTGTATCTCATCGCTCCTGGATAGTGTGGCAGGGTCCTTCCCCAGACCTAGTGGCTGCACCCTTGCTTGTACAGCATAGTATGTGATGGCTTCTTTGCCACCTGGGGATATTGCTGCCTCATGGCCAACCTGGTGTCCTCCAGACCTGTGAGACCTTTTAACAGAGCTGCTCTTAAGCAGTTGGCCCCAGCCTGTGCTCTGCAGGGTTTTGTCCATCCCAGGCTTTGTGTTTGCTTTTGATGAAGTTCATGAAATTCCTGTCTGACCATTTATCCAACCTGTCTTATGCTTCTGAATAGGTGAATGAATGAATAGCTCCAGTGCATTGACTGCTCCCCGTGGTGTGCCACCCTGAGCTTGCTGAGTGCACCTCTGTAGCTGATGAAGACATTAAACAGTATTTGCTTTAGAATCAAACCCTGAGATACAACACTGCTAATTGACCTCCAGTTGGGTTCATGACAATTGTTTTGATCTGGCTGTCCAGCCAATTTTCCAACCACCTTTATTTCCTCTTCTAATCCATATTTCACTAATTTGACTATAAGGGTGTTATGAAAGACCGTGACAAACATCTTACCAAAATTAATCTATAAAATATTCAATCTCCCCTTATCCACAGATCAACAGGTGGACTGGCATGTTGTTCCCTAATTTAAACTTAATGAAACATGAAGGTAGATACATGTAATTTATACCTCTGTCTTACTTAATGAGTGAAATTAAATGAAGAAAACCCTTAATTTTATTAATTACTTCAGTGAAACTTCTCTATCGTATTTCCAAATTGTCTGATGTTGTTCTTACTAAGGAAGATCCCTTTGGTTTAATTTGGTGAGAAGAGTTAGAAAGCCATGACAATGGAAGAAAGATTAGAATAAAGTTTAAGCAAGCAGTCAAGCTTTCAGGATGGTTGATAGTACTTCTTAGTAAAGGAAAAAAAAACTCTATGATTATTTTTTTTCTACTCCCTCTGGCTGATTGCATGTATTACTGGTGATAATATGTACTATTCTTGGATGTTTTTGCCTTGATAGTGTTTATGGTCAAAATCAGATAATCTCAAATATCTATGTCATAAGTAATTTTCTTTTGCATTGAGATATTTACCCCTCAGAATATGGCCTGTGCCATCTGTTTATTCCACTTTAGTTTTGGGGTGTAATTCAATGACTTTATTTTAATCTCCAAAGTTGTCCATGAGTTTAAAACAATCTTTACAGAGATAACTTCTCTCTTATCAACCTCATGCAAACGCCATTCTCTTCAGGGATGTGGAAACTATCAGTCTTCAGGATGATATATGCAGGAATGAGCAGCAAAGCTTTCTTTCATGTTTTTCCTGGACTATGAAATGCCTGAGAAAGAGGGGCCATATTTAGTCTAAACATCTGCATTGTGTTCCTTGCGCAGAAACCTTAATGAAATAAGAGCTTCTAAGAATGAAGATGAAAATAGGGATGAAAAAAAAGTTACCTCTCCAATCATAAGATATCACAACATATGAAAAAAAAGTTAGGTTTTAAGCTCAAAAATATTGTAATATCTTCTTTGCAAATTAGCACCTTTTTTGAGAGAGACTGAGATAACACATGTGTGTATAGCAAACCATCAGCAGATCTATTACTTACCACTTGATAGTGAACCAGAAGGCTATTATGAGGTGAGAGTGTTTTTTTAAAAGCCACCAAAAGTCTTGGGCTAAACTGCAACACAAAGCTTGAAAAACAACAAAAACGCCTGGAGAAGATTGTCCTTTTTTTAAATGGAATTTCAACCTCCTAGACCAGTTGGTTAACAGTGTAAATTTTGCCATCTCTTTAACTTTCTGATTTGTAGGCTGTGAACTGCTGCTGAGAGACCTCCAGGCCAAGGACTAAGGGAAGCTGCTTCTCACAGCTGGAAAGGCTAAAAAAGAATTATCGGGGCATTTGAGTTGTACAAGTCTGCTGTTTTGCAGCATGAGAAAGGCCATTATAGTAGTGATTTCCTTTGCGGGTTCAACACACTGCTAAACGCCAAAAAGAAATGGATGTGATTAAAATATATGCCACCATCTTGTGATTGTTTTTTTCTTTCAAAGATAATTTCCAACTTTCCTCCAGTTGCCTTGCCAACAGATTTAAGTTCAAACAGAAAGGCTGGTAGCTCAAATCCCAAAATACTTATTCCCTTCCCCTGTTGACAGTCATTTTGGATCAGCATAATCAGCATATAGAGCTCAGAGAAAGAGCTGTGAAATGACAGAAAAGCTATCAGACTACTGAGGAGTGAAATATTTCTTATTTTTAATGAGGTGTCATTTTCTCAAAGCATGGTGTGCCTCCCCAAATCAAAACAAAAATGCAAGTATACTCCAATGTATGTATGAACGAAAACAAGGAAAACCTGGTGACCCAGAGAAGCCCTAAACCTGATATTCCTGGAGTTCCTAATTTCCATTAAAATTATTGAGAGGTAAATTTCATATAAGAGTTGCACATTAAACATTAATATCGGGCTAGCTTTGTTTTAGCATCAGTGCCAAGCTGATGGTAGGAGAGATTTTTCTCTAGTTAAAGTATTGTGAGGCAGATAGACATCCAGGATGACAGCTTCCAAATCTCTTTCTAAGAGATGCTCCTTTCGTTCCCCTTTCTTTCAGATCATGTATATAAAAGATGGTCGGCATAAGCTCTGCCACATTCCCAGGAGCCCGGGTTCAGTTTCTGACAGTGCCACTGTGGAGAAAATAATTTGAATTTCTCTGCATTAAAGGACTGCCTTTGCACATTAAGGATACATGTACTTCACAAGGTGGTGTTATGATGATAAATTAAAGATGGAGAGTGTGATTATATTGCCTCCATATTATGATAATAGAGTAGGAACAAGTTTTGTCTTATTTTCGGCAGGATAAAAAGCCTGCCATACTTAACTATAGTTACTATTAATATAGTAATGTAGATAAATTGAGTAAATAAAAGCCAATACTCACAATAGAGGTATCTCAGCCCATCACCAAAAGTGTTGCATTATTTTGGGAGATGTGTAACATTTAACTTTATTTTTTTAAGCTAATGAGAACACTTTTAATCAGCAAAATAGGAAAGGAAAACTCTCTCTCAAATTTAAAAAATAAAAATTCCACTTGAGAAATTCACAGCATTTCTGCTGTCTACTTGCTTGGAAATACTCCCAGAACACACATTTGTGCTTTTGGATAATTCTGATCTTTTCTGACCCCCAGAAATATGGAGAGAGAAAAAAAATGTGTCTGTGCATTTAACACTTCAAAGGACAAATTATTATAAATTTAAAGGTTTTTAAATTAGTGGGGAGGGCAAAGTTTACTTACCAGTTTTCAGGTTTTTAATTATTTCTTGTTTTATTCTCTGTTTAGCTTTACAAAGTGTTCTTGCTTCTGCTATACGACAGTAATTTCTGCAAACATAAAATATGCTGTTACTGGAATATAATTGCTTGGTCTATTTGTTTTCCATTTGAGTCATAGAACACACTATCATCTAAGTCTAGATTTTCATACATTCCGTTGAGACAACCATTTTTCTGAAAAAAATATTTATATTTTGTCTCTTTCACGAGTATATTAATTTATAAAATTGATCTCTTTTTCATATTTGATAACTAAGATAATCTATTAACCATCAGAACAGGATAGTATAGTTTGAAATATGACAGAATTTTTGCATGCACTCCATCAGATATTTAACCGTCCTGAAGTTACTGTAAAGTTACTGTCCTAGCTGTGCACTCTAGTATCTAAATCAAGTAGAGCACATAATAAACACATGAATCTGAAGTGCCCTACCCAAACAGACTTCCACTACTTTTGTTTTGACATATTCAATATCTTTGCTCAAAAAATGGGTTAAAATCTTCATTAATGACCTGTACTATGGGATAGAGTGTACCTTCCTCAAGTTTGCAGAGCATACCAAAAGGGGAGGAGTGGCTGATAAACCAGATGGTTGTGCCATTCAGAGGCATCTAGACAGGCTGGAGAAATACGCCCATAGTAGCCTTTAAAGTTCAACAAAGGTAAATGCCAAGCCCTGTCACTGGGGAACAATGACAATCAATGACAAGAGGATTGAGTGCACCCTCAGTAAGTTTGCAGATGACACCAAGTTGGGTGGGAGTGTTGATCTGCTTGAGGGTGGGAAGGCTCTACAGAGGGATCTGGACAGGCTGGATCAATGGGCTGAGGCCAGCTGTATGAGGTTCAACAAGGCTCAGCACTGGGTCCTGCACTTGGGTCACAACAACCCCAGGCAATGCTACAGGCTTGGGGAAGAGTGGCTGGAAAGCTGACTGGTGGAAAAGGACCTGGGGGTCTTGGTCGACAGCCAGCTGAATAAGAGTCAGCAGTGTGCCTAGGTGGCCAAGGCGGCCAGCAACATCCTGGCTTGTATCAGGAATAGTGTGGCCAGCAGGACTAGGGAAGTGATTGTCCCTTGTTACTCCTACAAGTAGGCTAGGAGTACATAAGTATTTGGGACACAACACAGCTAGGACAGCTGATCTCAACTCATCAAAGGGATATTCCATACCACATGACATCATGCTCAGCATATAAATCTGGGGGAAGAAGGAAGGGAGAGTTCTTGGAAGCAATGTTTTTTTAATTGTTACATGTTATGGAGTCCTACTTTCCTGGAGATGATTGAACACCTGCCTGGCGGTGGGAAGCAGTGAATGAATTCCTTGTTTTGCTTTGCTTGTGCGTACGGCTTTTAGCTTTACCTGTTAAACTGTCTTTACCTCAACTTGTGAGTTTTCTCACTTTTACCCTTTTGATTATTTTACCCATCACACTGTGGTGGGGTGAGTGAGCAGCTGTGTGGGGTTTAATTGCCTACTGGAATTAAACCATCACATAACGTTATTGGCAGAGGGTTTGCATTCAAATTTTGGACACAGTCTCATTTATCTGATTGTATTATTCTTCGTGGAAAACCTAAGAGAATGTTTTTATTCTATATTGACTGTAAGGTAGCAATTACTACTAACAGAAAATTATATAAAACACAATTGAGAGTGATCACTTGCAGCATTTAATAGGGTAACTAAGTCACTTCACAATTCTTATTCAAAAAACTGTGAACTTACAAAGGAGAGTAGCTGCTTAATTGAGAAATGTGTAGCTGACAATGTTGACACTTGACTGGCTAGAAGCATCTATGATGTCAACACTGATGTCATTTACCATGCATGACTGCAATACAGAAGAATTTTCTGGACTGTTAAGCAATTTTTTTTTTTTTTTCCTTAAAATGGATTTTCCACCTAGAAGGATAACTAGCCATCAGTAATGGGCATTATTCTGTGATGCATCATGTAGACACATGTCATCACTTAGAAAGATGCACTTCAAGAGTGCTGAAACTTCCATTTTGATCTGATTTTTTCATGTCCCAAAATTCAGCTATATGACTTCACTTCCTTTGGAGACATTTAAATAGGGGAAGCAGGTTGGAAGAAAAGAAAAGGCAAGAGTATATAACTATATCAGTTTAAGAACAGATGATGATCTCCTTTTAACACAGCATATTTTTTAAATTATTGAAATGATGATACTGATCGTGTACACATTGATTGTGAAAAAAAGAATTTCTCATAACTTTTTGTTTTATATGGTAACAAGTAAAGCAGATAATCTATGGATAATCTCTAATCTTTCACAGCATTGTATTTGCATGCAAATAGTGTTACTCTCAATGCTATATGAGGAACCACAGTATAATCCAAGGCCTTTCTGTTTTGTATTTTCATTCTTATATATAAAGAAGGTGACAAAATGGAAAAAAAAAAATAACCAAACCAAAAACAACCAAACAAAAAAACAACAGTAAGGCTATCTGAAGCATTATATTATTATCCACTTGGACTAGCTTATTTCTACGTGGTTTCTGCAGAGAATTGTGTTTATCAGTTACACAGAGAGAAGACATGATCTCTTTAACCACTTGATTCTTTCCATAGCAGAAAAACTCCATCAAGTTCATTTTAGTGTATAATGTGTTTAGCTAATTCTGCATTTAACGCTTTGAAAATTGAAAACACAATTATAAAGAAATAGTTGTGTGACACATACTGTGTTCATGTGAATTTAACTCTGGTACAAGGATTCTTAGGGAGCTCAGTATATTTGTTTATAAAAATTATAGCTTGCATCAGCTCTGAAGGAGGCGAAGGTGTTAACACATCATGTGTCGTGGTTGTCAAAAGTAGCTGTGCAGACTGTAAGGGGGAATTATGCCACATTTTCATCTATTTTCATCTCAACTGAAAACACAGCCATGGGACTGCAGGGACCTTACTTTTCTTGGAAATAATTGAAGAGGTATACAAGTGTGGCAGATGGCCACTATAGCTGTGTCTGCACAACCTCTGCAAAGCTGCTTTTATAGATTACCATTGACTAGAGGACACAAGACCAGAGGGACAGCTGAACCACTAGTGGTGAAGAACATCCTCTATTGTGCATAGTAAACTAGTAAGTTCATTCATTAATTCAATATGTCTTAATTACACCTGATTAAATGGAAGATGTTAACAAATGGGAGAATACTGGATGCTTTACAGACATATCTTCAAAACTGAATTACCTACATCTAAGTAGCACTTCATTGATTGTGCACAATCTAGTACATAGAGCTCTTAATGCTCAGTGCATTCAATAAATTTTAATGAATATATATTCCAGTAACAAAAAAGAATGCATAGGTACAGCCTAATCTTTCCTAAACTTTTTTGACATAAAAAAATATTTTCATAGCACTTGTTTGTTCTTTACTTTGCTGGTGCTTTCTTTAACAATTTGAATTTCCTCCCCCCACCTAAATCTTTAAGAACCATATTTTGAGGAGTTTTACACAAGGGAAAAAGAAAAAGAATAAGTTGAGACATTTTTAATGGTTTTTTCCTCTTACGTATGTCATGTTAAGAAATGACTTGTGAGCACTTAGTCTTTAAGACCAAATTTTGCCTTCATTTATCAAAAATGCTAAAATGGGGAAAGTGGCTAAAAGGGAAAGCTATCACAGACACAATACTTTCTTCCAAAGAAAACCAGTTAAAGAACTCACACACAGAACTCATGCTTTTATACTTAGTTCTTTAACTGTCTGCACTTGCAGCTCAATGAACAAAAAAATAATGACTGTGATTTCTGAGTTTGAATGTGGTCCTTAACCATCATTTGCATTATAGAAATTTATCTTTATAAAATGCAAAATGTGCTTTAATATATGAAATAAATTATATGGGGGAAAATAATTAAGAAAGTAAAATTTAAGCTAATATATATGCATTCAGAACATTCCCAGATTGGATTCCTGTCAGTCATGGTGGATGAATTTGGAAGAGTTTCAGATATTTCATTTTCTAAAATATCTTGATTGTTGAAGAGCGGTTTTCTCAAAACAAATGTGGAGCTCTAATCTTGTTTTTGTGTAAGATATATGTGTATATGTGCACTCCTTTTCTATGTATGACATCGATCTCTTAGAAAGATTTAATATTAAAAGAAGCTTTTTAGAAGAAGGTTTTCCTACAGCTTCCTGCAGTCTTGCATTGGCTCACTTTGAACTTCATTAATCAGACAATTGGATCTGGACAAAACAAGTGGCTAAACCAGTTGTTTAAGCCACACAAAGGTGTAGGGAAAGGGGGAACACCTACCTAGATCAGGTAATGATAAAATAAAAATAAATTGTGTAATGTCCACAGCCGAACATTGTCGCCTATCTCACTTTGATCCCACGGTTGTTAGCTGTTGGTCTGCAGACAGACAGAAAATGCATATATATTACCTACATTTATTAAAAAATGAATGATGTAAATGACCTCTGTTCAGCCCTTCAGTATTTTGATTGGATAAGTCCTCCTTTGCTCTGCCTTCAAAAACAAAAGGAGTAGGGAATTAACAGGAAAGAGCCATCTCCCTTTAGTTCTTCCCTCCACCTCCTGTCCTCTGAAATACGCTCAATTTCACCCATCTGCATGCACACTTATTAAATTGGTATCAAGTGTATGTTTGTGGCCGGCTCAGCAAAAAAATTTTCTTGGTACGTATGGATCCCATCAAGTATTTGTTAAATTTCCCAAATAACAACATGGTGTTTATGCTCCAGATGTCTGAGATGCTGCCTCTTATGAATTGTATTTTTGCCTTGCAAACACTTTTGTGAAGACATTTTTCAGTTTGTACCTGTCTTCAGTATTGTGAATGTCTGAAACAGATGGGCAGTGTTTATCATTAGTGCATGTGCAAAAGTGCCTTTTTGTGGATGGGTTTGAATTCTCATCTGATATAGCTGGTGGTAGCTTCTTCCCCTTGCCAACCCCTCATTTATTTTTTATTTTTTCCCCATGAAACTTTTTCAGAAATACTTAAGACATGTGTTAATTGAAGTAGGAACTTTCATAAATTAGTTTTGCTTATTAAAAGAGTATTTTCTGAATGTCAGGAACATGAAGCTTCTGCCAATATGTTGAAATATTGTTTGATGTATCTGCATTAAAAATTTTAGAGTCTGAGTTGTATTTTGCATCTATAAAGACAGTTCAGTTCATATCTTTTTACAGTGTGAAGAAGCATTATGTCTCCTTGGAGCAAGACCTTGCATATATTTTATTGTGTAAAAAGTGTTTTAAGCTTACTTATAAGCGGTGAAGTACTTATTAATTGAAATTCTGTTAGTCATAGTGACTTAAGGAAGAAGACATTAGAAAACATTGAAAGCAATGAATAATTCTTTTATTGTACCATAATCTCCCCAGCAAGATCTTCATGAAAATTTTAGCCATGTCCTGCTTTATCAAATTTAAAGAATACTTATACATGAATAATAATGAACATTGAAATTACAGCACAAAATTGGTTTGCTGTGATACTAAAAATACGAAGAACCTCCATTTGTTAATTGCTCATGCACGTTTATGTCATGTTGTTTGCTATTTATATGAACACCGTGTGAAGATAAATTTAGGTATTAGATGGGTGGAAATGGGCTGGTTCTCTAACAAGTTAGAGCCTATGATATTTAACAGACACCTCAGACTAAACTGCTCTGACTTCTTATTTGTCACTGTATCATCTGAAAGAATTGGAAATCAATCATATACCATGCATTTTTCTGTTTCAAGAAAAATGTGCCAAAAGTCACTAGTGATATATGAGATGACTGTGATGGGGTGAGAAGAGCAACTATTTCTGTGTATTAAGTATAACCTCTGACTCCCTTCAGGGAAAAAAAAAAAAAAAAATTCACTTTTTTATAATGTGCCTCTTTTTATATAAACAGAAGACATAGCAGATATTTGAAGAAATATGAGGAATCTCTAAGTAATGCATTAAAAATGAGTGCTATTTTCATAGAATGCTGCATGGAAGACAGAAGTAGGCAGAGTAATTATGGACCATAATTGTAAAATTTCACAGCAAAATGATCTTCTAGTTAAAAAATTTTTCAGTATTGAAAACACAATCTAGTGCCACACCCATGGCTCTCAGTTCCACTGCCTCAGTGTGTTTTCATAATCGTGTTTGGATGTTTATCTATTATGGTTTTATTTGTTTCATGTGATATAAACACAGGGAACAATGGAGGCAACTGGTTAAACTCTAAGCAAAACTCTTTCACATTGTGAAAGAGATCACAGTGAAGCAGGTACATGAGGAAAACACTGAAATGTCACATCTTAGGCTCTAATTCCCAAACTAGACTAAGGGGGAGAAGACGGAGGGAGCGATACTTTTTGGGTGAGCTTCTACTTAGATGTAATTTTTATTTGAAAACCACAGTCTCCTAATTCCTAGTCATAATTTTGTATTCATAAAGTACCTAACAACTGCATTTGACATCATCTTCAGGAGTCATGCTGCCTCTCTAGGACTAAGGAATACTTATGACACCAGAGAGAAGCATTAGGAAGGAGAGAGGAGGAAGCAGAGTGAGGAAAGTCAGATACAGATTTCCAGGGAAAAAGTGAGGGAGAAGGCAACAGGACAGTGGGTGCTGCTCTTTGATTCACCCTTCCTCTGTTCTTATAATTGTCTGGGGTCTGTGGCTGTCTCACACATTTTGCCTGGTTGTGTGTTTTGCAGACAAAATGTGACGAGAGAGTTACAGAATCCTTTGAGAGAGAAATTATTGTTTAAAGTTGTGCTGATATTTATACTACTGCTCTGTATCTGAAATACACCAAAAAAGGGGAGTGCTTTGTTCAAAATTCTGAAGATTTATTAAGATTGTTATATGTCCATGAATTAAAATAAAGCACAGGATATGTCTATAACACTATGAAGCAGTTAATTCTTCATGTTCTTGCAAGTGCTTAGATACCATATCTTTCCTGCCTGATACTGATTCTACATACACCTAGAGTTTAAATTGCTGAGCTATAATTGCTTATTTATATTTATGTGATTCTAATACTAAACAGGTTTAATTTCACTGGTAATAATTTCCTTAGAAATCTATTAATCTTTTCCCAGGTTCACTTCAGATTTGTTAGGTTTTAAGACTAACCTTCCAGCAGTTTTTCTCAAATACTCAAGAAAGACTGGTTCACAAAATGTAAAATGGGAGAGGAAATGAAGTCCTGGCTAGGACATCATTGGGAAGGGGAATACAGAAGACCTGAAAAAACCTGAAAATTTAGTATTTCAGCTTCTTTTTTTAGGTACCTTGTATTAATTAGCCTATATAAATTTTCAGAATTACATTAGAAATTAAGAGTCTTTGAAAAAAAAAAAAAAAAAAAACCCAACAAAACCACAAAAAAACCCCAAAACTATCAAATTAAAAACCCAGACAAGTTACTCTGGAAACTTGGAAGGTGACAGATAGAGATACACTCAGGTGGTACAAGCTCAAATGCAGGCTCTCTACAACAACTCCACAATAAGTAGAAGAAAATAGTAAAAAGTATAGAAAAAGCATGTGAAAGACCATGTTAAGAAATCTAATCTTTAGATACACAAACTATGTATTTAAGTGATAGCACCCAAAAAATATGTCATCAAAATCCCCTCATTTAATGAGAGCTTTCAATCAAACTGGTTTCAATTTGGAACTGGTAATTGCCAAACTGATTAATTTAAAATTTTTAGAAATCTTCCATGGTAAGAGAATCTTTGATAGAGCATTTGAAAGGAGGTGGCTATTTGTAACATTGCACACTGTGGCAATTCATGAGGAAATTATAGTTGAACTAATAAACCAGAACAGCTCCATGAAATCCCAATAAGAGGTGCTAAACATGATGAAAGAATTGTTGTGTTTGAAGATCAGATCTATTAATTTGAGATTTAAAATCAATGTAGGCTAGCCTACGTGTATATAACTAAAAAGTCCAAAAACAGGTTGCATGAAGGAATCATTAAAGAGTGAACTCAGGACAAACACTTAAATGATTTAAAAATAAGGAACACCTATGACAGGAAATTTTGAGGTAGCAGCTTTTTAAACTCGAGCAGATGAAAATAGAAGAAAACTACTTTCATTTTCACTTGCACAAGCACTTTTTGCATGAAGACAAATGTGCATGTTTGCACACATAAGCATTGCAGAAACTTGTTGACCTGGATGATATAGTAGTAATGTGTGCATTTTTTTTTTCTGTACTTGGATCACTTAAGCTCTTAATTATTTTTATAAGTTTGTGGCTTGAGGTAAAGATGAGTCATCTCCATGCAATGATCTACATATTATTCAGTCATTTTACATTATTCTTACTGGCCTGTCTCTAATTAAGACACAGTGTCCTAAATTTGTGTGATTGAGTTTGTTTTCATTCAGTAACACAAAACACTACAGTGGATTAATAAATAACTGCACAAAAAAGCAATCACCCTCTACACTCTCTTCTTATGGTTACCTCTAAGAAGGTTACCCCTTCTTTCTCATCTTAAATTTGTAATCTATATCAGACTGCATAGTCTCCTTTTCCCATGTAGAAATGCTACTGAGTCTTCCATAGAGATAAACATCGTTGCCTGTTCATTACATGCTTTCTCTGCAAACCCCATGGCAATAGGCATATTTAAAAGTATTCTTTAAACTCTTTTTTTTTTTTTGAGATATTTCTGCTACTGAAGAGAACTTAGAAGGAGAAGTTTCTCTCTGCTGTGGCAAAATATAATTATAATACCTAGAGACTCTCGTATGTTTATAAATGCAAAGGATTTCACAACTATTGATCTTTGAAGTCATTGAACAGGTGTTTTTTCCCAGTTTAACAATGAGGAGACTTAAAGACAAAAACATGATTTGTCTAATACTGAACCATAAATCAGTGGCAAAATAAGGAATCCACCTCTCTTGTACCATGGGACCATGGGACCATATTGCCTCTCTTATCAAAATAGCACTTAATAAATCAATTGGAGCTTTATTCTTCATCAAAGAAATACAAGTATTTTCGTAATTAAAAACAAATGTATTCAATTCAAAATAGAACATACTGCAAACTGGAGGCATGTTCGGATTTTAACATCAATATCCCCCAACTAATATTTAATTATTTGACTTCATAGGAAGTATTAATGATTTTTTTTTTTTCCCTGTGAAAGCAAACTCCTCATGAGTTTGTGGTAGGATACATACAAATTTCAAGTAATCTTGCCAGATCACACCGTGAACCAGAATCAGATTTAGAGCAGTGTGGTTCACACTAGCAGCTTGCTTTCTTCAATGTGATCTCCACAGAAAATAACTGCAAAGTTGGTAAAGAATGTGTGTAAGAGGGATGTGGTTAAAACACCACGAACCACCTTTCCAGGCATTTTTCCTAAACCCATTTTAACAGTGTTTGAAGTTTTCTGGGAAAAAAAAGGTGTATATATACAATTTACAGAAAGAACTGCAAAGTAGATTGCTCTTCCTCTTGCACTCAGGAACTCTTTTTCTTGTGAGCTGGGAATAATCTAACATTTCTCACTTGTAGGGTTCTGATGAAAATTTGCTCTCTGAGTTTCCAGTCAATGGTTATGTTATATGGTGTTGTAATGGCTCGCTCTCTCCCTTTCTCTTTCTCGTCCCTGCCTCCCCCCTTCCCCCCATACACATAAAAGCTTTCTTACCAACTACTTCCTTGATAGGTACAATAGAACTTGTAGATTGATAGTGGAAAATACTTTTCAGACATCTGTTGTTGGTTTCTACTGCAGGTCAAGGTACTATTAAATCATGTAAGTGACATGTAGAGACATTTATTTCACTAGTTTCTATGTGTGATTTGTCATTGAAGAGCTAAAGCACATCATTTGCCACTTCTGTCTATTGCTGTCTGTATGAATACATCTCACAAAGTACATATATGATACTTTTTTTACCTTAATCTATTTTCCATGATTTCTTAATTTACACTTATGGTGTAATACTGCAGAATGCATTCTACTAGTACAACTACTACTTGCTTTCATATATACATACTCTTGGAACATATTATCTGGGAAAAAGCTTGCATCTAAATTTGAAATTTTAAGATCCAGGCTGGTAAAACCTCTACTGATATTAAAATCAGAGCCACAGAGGAGTTGAAGTCCTAGCATAATAATTTTATGTAGAATAGCAATTGGTTTTCTTTAGCTGTTGCAAAAAAAAAAAAAAAACAAAACCCAAAGCAATTATTCCTGTTAGGTCTAAAAACAAAAAACAACAACAACAAAAAAGAAAATAGTCAAATTGTTAATGAAGGCTTTGTAAAGTGGAAAGTTAGTAAATTATGTGAATGACATAAATCCAAGAGGCTTCACTTATTTCTGGATAGTCAGTAAATTTTAATGAAAAGCTAACCATCCATGAAGTACTCATAGTTATGTGGTGTAATGTACATTATTTAAATAATAAAGCTTGTGATCAGATATAAGATATGCATATATACCTGAGGAAGAGAGCACTGTTACAGTATTATTAAAAAGAATGTAATGATTATTAAATTATCATTAAAAATAATATAATGAAGGCTATAGTCTTCACTGGGTAAAAAACTGGCAGACTGGTTGGGCCCAAACTGTTGTGCATGAAGTCAAATCCAGTTGGTGGCTGGTCACAAGTGGTGTTCCCCAGAGCTCAGAATCGAGGCCAGTTCTGTTTAATATATTTATCTGGATGAGGGGATCAAGTGCAGATGACACCAAGTTGGGTGGGAGTGTTGATCTGCTTGAGGGTAGGAAGTCTCTACAGAGGGATCTGGACAGGCTGGATCAATGGGCCGAGGCCAGCTGTATGAGGTTCAACAAGGCTCAGTGCTGGGTCTTGCACTTGGGTCACAACAACCCCAGGCAACGCTACAGGCTTGGGGAAGAGTGGCTGGAAAGCTGACTGGTGGAAAAGGACCTGGGTGTGTTGGTCGATAGCTGGCTGGATACAAGCCAGCAGTGTGCCAAGGTGGCCAAGAAGGCCAACAGCATCCTGGCTTGTATCAGGAATAGTGTGGCCAGCAGGATGCAGGAAGTGATCATCCCCCTGTAATCAGCACTGGTGAGGCCTCACTTTGAATACCGTGTTCTGTTTTGGGCCCCTCACTACAAGAAGGACATTGAAGTGCTGGAGTGTGTCCAAAGAAGGGCAATGAAGCTGGTGAAGGGCTTAGAGCACAGGTCTTACAAGGAGCGGCTGAGGGAACTGGGGTTGTTTAGCCTGGAGAAAAGGAGGCTGAGGGGAGACCTTATGGCTCTATACAACTACCTGAATGGAGGTTATAGCCAGGTGGGTGTCAGTCTCTTATCCAAAGTAGCAAGTGGTAGTATAAGAAAAAACAGTCTCAGGTTGTGCCAGAGGAGGTTCAGACTGGATGTCAGGAAAAAATTCTTCACCAAAAGGGTTGTCAAGCATTGGAACAGGCTACTCAGGGAAGTGGTTGAGCCACTGTCCCTGGAGGTATTTGAAAGATGTGTAGATGTGATGCTTAGGGACATGGTTTAGAGGTGGACTTGGCAGTGCTAGGTTAACAGTTGGACTTGATGGTCTTAAGGGTCTTTTCCAACCTAAACAATTCTATGATTCTATGATTCTTTATGTGCAGTCTCCTGTGTAAAGTAAGTACTGATTGTTTAATTTCTCAAAATATTAACAAAAGTATTCAACAAAAGCAAATGCAGATCCCAGCCCCTGGGGTGGACAAAACCCTGCAGCAGAACAGGTCAGGGATGACTGGCTGGAAAAGCAGAAAAGGCCTTGGGGTCCAGGGACGCCAGGTTGGCCATCAGGTAGCAGTGTCCCTAGGCAGCAAAGAAGCCACTGCCACAAACCAGGCTGAATCACCAAGAGTTCAGCTGGAGGATTTGGGGAAGGATCCTGCTCTACTGTCTGGGACCTATGTGCTGTCCCCAGACTGAGGCTCCTACATGTAAGACAGACACTGACCTACTGGCGAGTGTCCCAGGGAGGTCACCAAAATTGTTGGGGGCAGGAGCACAGGGAGTCTGATGAGAGGCTGCAGACCTGGGTCTGCTCATGCTGGGAAGGAACAGCCTTGGGGAGGCCTTATTGGTGTGTACAGATAGCTGGTGGGAGGACACAGAAAAGACAAAGCCAAGCTCTGCCTAATATTGCACAGTGGCAGTATTTTTAAAAAAAAAAAAAAAAGTGTAACACAAGAAATACCAGCTAGATATTAGAAAAAATTTTCCATTGTAAAGGTGATTCAACTCCAGCACAAGTATCCTAGAGAGGCTGTGGAACCTCCCTCTTTGGAGATATTAAAACCCTGACTGAGCATATCTGAAAAACAGATGATTTACTTCATCTCTCTGTAATATTATCATGGACAGCATTGGCAGTACAGCCACAGGAGCAGAATGGCACCGCTCAAGACATGATCAGAGGTGAATTTCCTAAGCGAGATATATATATTTAGTGGACTTCAGTTTCTTTTCTAACATTTCTATTCCACAGCCAGTTCACACACTTCACAATAACACAAATCAGGGCCCAGTGGTTGTGGCCCAGCCAAGCCCAGGGTCCCAGGAGCAGGACATTCAGGCTAGTGGCTGGTGTATGCAACCTGTCTGGGCAGCTTGTGCTCTGTGATTCCACCTTGACACAGCATTGAACACCCATGGATGTGTGTCCCTCACGAACATACTATTGGTTTTGCTATTCCTTTGTATGTTAGGTAGTCCTCATACACTGATCATGTGGCTCTGGGCCAGTCTCTGTGACTGTCTCTCCATCTAAAGCCAGATAGAAGCTGTCACTAGGGTTTCTGTCACCTACTGGTGTCCTGCCCCATATATCTTAAAGAGGTGTGAAACTCACCGTTGTTATGTGAAAAAGTTCGTACATTGTTTCTTTGTTTTCCAGCTCAAATGTCATTTATCTAATCAGTTAGTGCCAGTTAGACATAGTCAATCTTTTCTTTATCTAAACAGTGTCTTCAGGTAGGCTTCATCATATGATGACAAACACCTAGGGCTTTGATCCCGATAAAAGAACAAAAAAACTTTCTTGTCATAAGATACCTGAAATATATAATGGATACAAATAGTGATAAGTTTAATTCTTCCACTGTGAAAAATAATCAATTATAAATAAAAGAGACATCCATAAGACAGGAATGATGCTGCACAACAATTTGTGGGGTTCTGAAGTGTATGTTTGTTCAGAGAGAGCATGAAAGATTTATTTGCTCATCAAAGGCATGGGGACAGGTCAGAGATGAGGGAGATCCAAATTCCAGTCCTTCCCAGTGGGATTTAGTTATATTTCTTAACAAATAACTATGAACTGGATACAGCAGAGATGTGAGGCTGTTTGTTCTGTATCTGTTTAACAAACAAATGCAAAAGACCCATTAACTTCTCTGTTAACTACAATAATGTAATGAACTTGTTTTTTTCTCACAAACTAACCACCGCACTAAAAGGTACATTTCTATATTCCTGAATGAAAACAGATTTTGAACTGTTGCAGCTTAGACACAGCAAATCATTTTTCTAACCTCCAAATTGCAGATCATTTGCTCTCAGAAAGAGTAATCTCCAAGTCCCAGTTGACAGCAACTTCATAAAATACCATTTTTGGTAATGAACATGTGATAAAATAGTTTCAATCTTCGAGACCATTCTATGAACATCATGAATGAACAATGTGATATGGTACACGTTATATCATCTACAGCAATGACCCACATGTCAGTCCTATTAGTCCCACTTACAGGACATGTATCATTTTATGGTACAGTCCACCATTATATATGTTCCTCCAGGATTTGAGACAAGAGACTGCTAAGAAGTTGTTGTAATGTTATGAGCCATCAGTCACGTAGACCAGCTCCTTAGTACTCATTAATGCTTGAGGGAATCACAATGGAAGAGTACACAGAATAGCCCATAGTATTGAAAAATGCTTTTACTTTGAGAGTGTATTTTCTTTTCTCTAAGTGTGATTTGTCAGGTGTAGTATTTTGTAGTTATTCAGTTTAGGTAGCTCATCACTTAGAGAAATACATACACCACAAAACTTCAGGTATACAGCCCAAATATTTCTAAAAGACATTTTGGCGTTTTTTTCAGTATTTGTAATTCAGTAAAAATGATAGGCTGAGACATATTTACCACTAATTCGTTTTAAAGTTGAGATTTTTCTCTGTTAATTGCAATAAAGCAAACTGTGAGATGAGAACAGGCATGCTTGTTTATAATTCTTCAAAAATGTTTTCTCACACACTTGCATGCTTGAAGGACCTTAGCCTTTGACATACACATTCTGTAAAGTAATATTGTGGAAGATAAATCATTAACCTCTGTGTATTAGAAGTGCATTTTTGTTTTCCAGAGGGAGCTCTGAAGCATTGGTTTCACTGGACACTGCACCAAAAAAAAAAAAAAAGTTGGCAACTTTTCAGCCAATCCATGGCTCTGAAACTTTTTACTTTTCCTTTAACTACCATATTTCTTTCATTCAAAACATTTATCTATAGACCAACTATTTTTATGATGTGATTTTGTAAATTGTCTCGTTCATTAAAACAAAAACTAACAATTGCATTGTTACATACTGGACTAACTAGGATGATAATGCCATATTGGACTAGGCCCTGGAGGAAGTAATGGAGACTCCTAAATATTGTCAGTTCTATTCTTAAAGTAATGTGCAAACACCAAAACTGGATTATTAGTATAAGCAATAACTACTTTCATAAAAGGACATTATGAAGAGAACTAATGCATTTAAAAGGCTAAGCATCTTAAACCTCATTCATCCCACCATGTGACTTCATCTTCCTGTGAAATTGCAAATAAGGTGTTTTCCTGAAGATTTTAAGATTGTAGTTTTTGTGTACGGAGATTATTTTCTTTTTTTGTTTGGTTTTTTGTTTGTTTGTTTTAGAAGAATGCAGTCTTAATTCTTCTATTAGTATGAAATAGCATTATGATGTATTACTGGGTTCTGTAAATTGTGGAATCAGTTAGATTTTGCATTAGTTCTTCACAGTTTCCATCAATAAGTTTATATCACTTATTCAGCACTGGTTTGTGCCTTGGATATCAAAGTCAGACTCTTATTCTTTAATTGATCTTCCCAACTCTTTGTGGTAAGTCTTGTGACAAAGACTTACTTTATTTTTTAAACTGATTAAGATTTGCAGAGGTGATGTTTGTCTGAGTCTTTGATGTTTTGCAGTTCTAAAATTGTGCGTACTATAGGATATCTGAATAAGATAGGAACTCTGAACGTCAAAGTGCATGTAATATTTCACTCATCTCTCACTTTGGCAGATGAACATAATCAAAGCAAAATCTAGCTCCTTGTGTATATTGTGTGATGCTTTTGTCAATACAACAATATGATTAAATGTTTCTGCAGATACTGCTTTTCCCCATGCTATAAGTAATCTTTCTAGGGTCCTTAGAGATTTGCTTTAAGGAAAATATTTTTGGATATTTACATTCTTTACAGATATTGACTGTTTAGTTGTTGTAACAACTTGTGAGACAGATTAGCCATGAATGTAAATTTCTGCAATATGACTGTACTCACAAGAAAAGCCCAAGATTTGAAGCTTCAGGGATGTGAGATTGGCCTTCTTATATGGTCAATTACTAGATTCACTAGATTATCCTGATGCTGCTTTTTGTTTCTGCTTTGTGTACAAATTGATTCAATAGAAAATAGATAAATAGCTGCAAAAATACCAGATCAAAAATATAATTCAAACATTAAAAGAAAGGGGAAAACAGACCCAAAAGCAATAAAGTTTTAGATTTGTTTTAAAAACATTAAATATATTAAAGTTCTGATGGCTAACATTTTTTATGTAATGGCAATTCCACCACATGGTTAACTCTAAAAAAATTGTAATTATGTGGTAGAAACTCTAAAGAACAGCTTCAAAATCTGATTAACACATAAACAGAAGGCTTAGATCAAATATTCACATTGCATATTTTTATTTTCAAGAATTTTGATTTTATGACTCTGGATAGAGAGATCCTGATTCACAAATAAGTCATATTACATGACAACATCGATAATAATATTTGAATCTTTTACCTGAAAATAAACATTTCTGCAGTTTCAGAGCTGCCTTTTCTCCAATGAGTGTCAGATGATAGCGTGTTAACCTCTGATAACTGTTGATGACAGTATGTGGCATGCACTTAGAACCAAAAGTTAGGTCCCTTCCAGTTCATAATTCAGTTGTGTTCAGTTCTTTCATTAAGAAGGTGTTCAGCAGTTCTTTCTCAATTACAGGTTTTAAATTTGTGAATAGTTTGTTAACCAATAAAATTATATCCAAAACTTTTAAAACAGAGAAAACTCCCCTCAGTAGTTTCATTTAATATGTTTATGAATTAATTAAACAGAATTTATGTGCAGTCCCTGTAAAGGTAATTAGCATGTTATACATTTATAAATAAATTAATAATCTCAATTTCGTCTGCATGTTACAAAGATGGTAATGTGATTCAGTATCCAGCACTTCCGATGAACAACTGCAAGTTTGAAGACTTATACAACAGCATGAGAGAAAAAACCCCAGATTTTTGTCTAAATACTGTTGGACTTTAGCCCTTTCGTGTGAAAACCTGTGAGGCTCTGATTTCAAATTGTTAGTAAGAACTGAGTCAAACATGAAAGATGTTAGACTAAACTGACATAAACCATTCTTACTTTGAAAATTAAATAGGATATCTCCAGAAGGGTTTGCATCATATTTTCTTAGATTTGTCCTCTATTTAAAATCACTTCCATGACATGGACATATAAAGAAGCCATCATTATTAGGGAGTGTATATTTACAGCATAACATGTACACTGATACCAGTATATACATTCTTAACCCATGGTAGAGGTTTTATAGATAACCATTTATGAAGGGGTGTATAACTAAAGTGGCAAGCCACCTGCAACTTTGACTTTAAAATTACCAATATTGTGCTGAAAGCAAATGTTAAAGTCAGTGCAGCTTGAGGGAAATTCAAACTGTTTATAAATGTTGCTAATTATGAGGGAAAGATTACTTTTTCTGCAATGTTTTTTATCCTTTTGTCTCCGTAAAACAAATTTATTTATGAATTGCTAAAGAATGATTTTTTAAAGCATGAGGGAAAAAAAAAAGTTAATATGATATAATTACATTTTTATTAAGGGGGATGTAGGATGTGTGTGCTATTACATTCTTTTAAGCAGACCAACAAAATACGAATCAGATGTAACCACCAACTGTTTGAAAAATTGCTTTCAGTTAACAAGGAATCATTTTTAATCATTTCAGTTGGGAGATTCTGTATGGGTGTGAGTTGGCCATGTTTTTCAATATTTTAAAAAAAAAATAAAAAAAAAAATATTTGAATGATGAAAGAAACCATAAGCTTTAAAAATCTGTGGCTGACAGACAGCTGGGCAGGATTGTAAATGCCCCAGAAGATAGGAATAGAATTTACGAAGATCTTGGCAAATTAGAGAGCTTATCCAAAATCAACAGTATGCCACAAAAATGCAAGAATACCACCACAAAATGCACAGAATCAAAACAGAAATAACTGGATAGAGCGCAGTAACACATAAAAATCAACACAGCCTAATACTGCAAGTTCCTGTATAGCATAGACAAACTCTTTAATAGATCCCCCACTACTGCTTCTCGAACCATCCAAATTTCAGGACCTATTCAAGCATATCATAGTTCCTTCCCTGCCTGCCCTATATGCCTGAGATTACTTTTAATGGCAAGTGCATGAGGGGAATGTGCATGGTGAGGTTTCACCCTAGTAAATAATAACATACTCGAGGATGTGTATATAGGCACCATGACCACCGGCGTTAAGGTAGAGAGCATCTGCCCTGAAGTCCAGATGTAGCCTTTCCAGTTAACATAATCAAAAGGAATTACCAAAGGGACACTGCAAGAAAAAGTTAGCCTTTAATAGAAAACATTTGATAGAATTGTGATGTAAAATATGGGCTCTATGCTGTATTAGGGAAGCCTAAACAGTAATGTTTTCGTGACAAAGCTAGATTTTCCGTTAAGGTTAATACAGAGAAGAAAGGGAAAGATATGTATTTTATGCAAGTATAGATTACTTGCCAAGAAGTTTATGTAGGTTATTATGAAGACAATCTTCATAAAATAATTGAATTGGATACCTCTTTGAATTTTTAGGCTTTGAAATACATAAGGCTATGTTTTGCCATAAACCAGAATATTCCCTCAAGTGATTATGAAAATGGGATTATAAAATTTAACAGAACTTTTTGATTTCTTCAGCAGGTATTTTTGTGTCTTTTCAAGATATTTTATCAGATTGACAAAGATTTTGATTCAACAAATATGGAAAAATGTGAAATGGCTATTGTTGGAAAAATAGTGTGATAATTATGGCCCATGGATCAAGCATACATTTGGGAATAAGTAGGGACTGTTTGGGTTTTTAAAGTGAAGGGGATACCATTAGCAAGTAAAATGACAAAGCAGTCCTAAACAAAATGCATTACTACTGCTTTTACAGTAGGCTGTACTTGAGTCTGTTTCCAGTTGTGGAAGACCTAGATAATAGAATAATCTATGAAGCTCTCTCTTTCACATGATGTTCTTTCTCTAAAAATCCAAGAACTTACTTAAAGAGAAAAAGGGAGAGAAGGATCTTATATTCTCCAAATGTAGCAAAATATTTTAAACATACAAAAAAATGAACTAGAAATTGCTGTCAAAATTAAATTACACTTGAATGAAAGGTTAAAAATTCCTAAGTCTTTCACAGCCTACTTGGAAAACTTAGTTTTGAATTATAGCCTCATTTTGGTGCGGATATTTCAGGATACTATCTAATGAGCCTGAAATAAGATTTTGGACCACATTTTTCCCGGAACTAAATTTAAGTATCAGTGAGTAAACAAACGTTTTTTTATTGATAACTAACTGGTGTAACCTTTGCACAACGAAGTAATAATTAATGGAAGTAAGGCGATAATACACAGTTAGATTTCCTGTTGGAATTTGTCTTGGTAATCATCTTCATCATTAATGTAGTGGGGCTTGTTCTCTATGTTGGTTTAACACCAGTATTTTAAAATCAAAATGCAAAAAGACCATTGAAACCAGAGGTTTAATCTCTTTTTTTGTGTGTGTGTGTTTGGTTTGTTGGTTTTTTGTTTTGTTTTGTGGGTTTTTTTGACCAATCAAAAGAAGGTACACTAATATTGTCCAGGACTGTCACCATCTAGTATCTGTTACTGCCTTGTAGTTCAAATGGTGCCTTTAAATACGGTGTGTTATAAAAGGAGCTTGAAAATGCAATAGTCTACTTAATGATCATTCTTATCAGTGATTTTTAATTAAGTGATAATGTGAATAGAATAAAGCATTTTCACAAGATAATAGCCTCCTGCTTGTTTTCTAAAATTGTGATGATTTGAGATAACAAAGGTCTTGTAAAAAATTAAAGAAATTCAGGAAAAAGAAGCCTTAAAAAAATTACAATTGTTGAAGAAATGCCCTACAAAAGTGGGAAGCATTTAAATGTTGCTGAATAATGCCCTGAGTTGTGTGAGTTTGCAAACTTGGAGAATAAATCATTTTGTACTTAAAATAAAACCAAATGACTTTCAGGAGGTAGAGTTCCTATTCTTTCCAAAGCATGATTAATTTACTGGCAATGCAATATAACAAACTATCTTATTGATATTTTATTTTTATATACATAGAAATAATCCTTTGTACCAAAAAAAAAAATTGCACTTTTCATCTAGACCTCTCAAAGTTTATGAGAAAGTTTAATTGAAACTCCCAAGATGATTTTACAGAGCAGGAAAGTGTGGACAGAAAGAATTTGTGACTTTTCTAGATCAATATTTTAGTTTACAATAGAACTACGATTATGCTTCAGGATTATTAACCTACATTTCCCAGGTTTAAAGTACTTGGAGGTTTTCTATGCAAGGATTAGAGTGGTGTTATAATGGACTGACTCTCTAAAGGAAAGTAATAAGATTTAAGGTTTTGCACCCAATTTCAATCCTATGTAACTCTTTTTGCAATGGGATAAAACTATAGCAAAGTATTCTAGCATAACCGTCCCCACACAGAGTCAAAATAATAAAATAGAAAAAAGGTGTTGGAAGTCACAAATTAATCTAGATTCTTTTAGACCAACTGTCTGCAAAGTATATTTGGCTTACAAGGCTTTTTTTTTTTCTTGTTTGTGCTATGATACTCCTGTTAGTGATTATGTACTGCTGCTTTTATAAGGAAAGAAAAAGGAAGGGAAGAAAATTACTAAATACAAAAGTATGTCCTGGGAAAATATTTTTTTTGAGAGATAAGGGTAAGTTAAAATCTTAAGATAGGAGCTCTGTTGGGTTTGGAGGGGTTTTTAATTATTTGTTTTTTCCCACCTAGAAGTATAATGGCAATATTGCATGATGACTTCTGCAATGACATAACAGACTGTTCAGTAGCTTAAGAAACCTAAGACCAAATGCATTGTTGTGGTGGAAATTCTGATGTCTAGAACTAGAAACATTGACAAGATTCTGCTGGAGCCAAGTGATTTTCACTTTTAAATGTTCAGCTCAAAATTTGTTAAAAACTTCAAAAATAAAAATAACCTTTTTTTTTTTTTTAAGGTAAAGAAAGACCAAATATATACATTTTTATCCTCAGGTTCTTTTTTTAACATGTGTATAATACTTTGGGGGAAAAAAAAAGAAAAAGGCATTCCTTGAGCCATGAAAAAAACCCTAAAAATAATAACAAAAAATCCCCCAAACTAACAAACAAAACCCCATTAAAAAAAAAAAAAAACAAAACCAACAAAAAACAGAAAACTAATTTATCTAACGCAAACACCATGGAAAAATTGTTAGAACTTGGCAACACTGCAAGCACTGAATGGATAATCTGTTGGATTGGATGGATGAATGGATGTCTTCTTAAATAATCTTAAGATTACAGAGACATACATTCTTCCTCCAAAGCATGCAGATTACCACTATAGCATTTAATCTTCTTATTTTATATGTTAATTACTGGTTGCATAAAACTAAAATAAATTTAATATTATGTTTATGCATCAATTTTTCAATGCATCCTTCTTTTCTATTATTCAAAAAGACAGGTTTTTACTTTGTGTATTTTCTAATATTTATTTGCTAGATTTTAAATTTTGAGCATTAATCTTCATTAATGTTGTACTGGAAAGAGAAAAATGCCCATAGACAAAAAGTTGGAAGCTAATTTGCTGCAGGAAAATCAATTTTAGATTGTTCTTATTAAGCTAATGGGTAACCTCAAGCCTTATTAATGAAATAACCATGGTTATAGTATTGATAAATTTAACAAATCTTAGCAATTATAAAGAAATGCATCCAGGTACATGAAATGAATGTTAATTCAATGATGAATCATTTGTGTTTGATGCTCATAAAGGAGATTTGCTGTACTAATCTGTTTTCTTCCTCTGCTTTTATAGAAGAAATTCCATTTCCGTTTCCCTAGATTTGCAAACACATCCACCCCCAGTCAGATTCTGTATTGCTTTTACCCCAATGCACTTTCATCAGCTGTCACAGAGCATTCCGATCCCTTTCAAACATGAAAAGTATATCCTCTATCATTATTTTGATTATTTTGATTTCCAACTCTTAGAACCAAAATCTTAGAATGTAGTCTGATTTTTTTTTTTTTTTAATATCTTCTGAGTAGTAAAGTAATTTATTTTCTAAAGGAGGTATTTACGTTGAAATAAACTTCTCAAGTCATAGTATGAACTGCTCTGGTGTACAGTCTTATCCTCTTCTATCCAGATATCCCTGTAGTTTATTGATCTCCATGGAAATTCACAAATTCTCAGTTCCAGGAGAGAGCTTAAAATTAATTTTTCCTCAGAACACTGTTGGGGGTAGAGAGAGGAAGACTGAATACACTTGAAAGCTTAGGGTCTTATTGCGCTGCTTTTCTGACATAAAATGTGCTTCTTTCAAAGTGTACTAGTCAAGGTTTAAGCCAATTGATTTTCCTATGACATAGATGTATGTTAATTAATTGCAGTATTGAACTATCATTTACGTGTTTTGCTGTATATCTAATGTTTTACTAATTATTGTCAGTGGTAATAGAAAGCTTTTGGTTTGTGTTTCTCAGATCTCAGGATAGAGAATTTTTGATTGAGTTCCAAATCTGCAAGCTCAGGGTGAGTAATTATTTTGTTATTTCTTTAGCTTGAATAGTCCTGTGAATAACTGTATTTTAGCGTATGACTATCTTTCCAGGAGCATGAAAAAAAAATCCTACCCAATCTGTGATAATGCCAGCTAGTAATATCAGTGATTAATTAATCTCTTTTTATTTCAAGAGATTGTGAGGAAAATGTTTTTTTCTTTACTGTGTAACCAGAAAATGAATTTGTTCATGGTTTTTTGTTTGTTATTTTTTGTTTGTCTATTCATTTATTTGTCTGTTTGTTTGTTTGTTTGTTTGTTTGTTTGTTTGTTTGTTTTAGCGTAGTTTGACTGAAGAGACTGTGACATAACTGTACTTCAATGCTATGTGTGTAACTTGACCATGTTGCATTTTGGGACTAATGTTAACATAATCATCAAACACAGGAGCTGACATAATTTCAAAGTGAGAGAAATAACGTGAACCAAAGAGGCAATGATCTGTAAAAATGACAGAGGTTCTCCAGACATAAACTGTATTTTTGTATATTAAACCCCTTGTGAGAAACCATCTTTTTAGGAATGAATAAGGGCGAAGCAACAATAAACAGTAAAACAATGATGTTACAGGTTTTGTCAAAATTACTTCCTACTGGCAGAAGTTTAATGTGACAATTTTGGGGAGTGAGATACAAGACAGATAGCTGTTATAATGAAAACTAAAATTACTGGAAACTCGTGCTTAGCATAGTTCATTTTTTTCTTCTCTTTTCCATATACCATGTTTATTGGGAAACATTATGTTTGATGTGAAGTCATTTGAACAATGTATGTTGATGTTTAGCATGTTGCTGAAATAATTTAATAAGTAATGTAATAAAGCTATTGAGAGAAACAAGCTTAAACAGGTTACCAAAGTATTCTCCTGTGTTTTAAGCTTGTTTCATAATATTAAATATAATAAAGTCAAGTGCTTGCTTCATAACATGGGACAATATGATTAGCATGCAATTGAGATCAAACTCAGGAGGAAACCTCATTTGTATAACACAAATAGCTGTCATACTCCATGTACATGGGCAGCAAACAACGCTCCTAGACAGTGGAAATGTAAGCCTGGGAGAATGGATCTGTCAGCTTTGTTTTGTGATTCCACTCATTGTGTGAAAGCAGTAGTTCAACAAGCACCATGGAAGAAATGACAATATATTTTACCATGTCACTTTTTTTGTAATGAATTACAAACTTTGAGCTTAAAAGCATATTTCTGTTTCAGAAGCTTCTTTTGAAAGCCTGAAATTCAGAATTTTGCAGTATTAAATTAAAAGACTCACACAAAATATTTTTTCCTAATATTTGGACGGATCTAGTGGGCTTAGTTTCCATCCTGTTTCTTTTGTTTTTCCATGAGATTCTTTCTTGCTCTTTTGCTCATAGTCCTTGAGCAGTGGAGTTGATTATTGCTATCCCACATGCTGCACAGCATAGTTGTAGAATCTTCCCTGCAGCAGGTGATTTAGGGGTATTGTAAGCCTATAAAATGCTTTTAAATTCTAAATCCCTCAAATCTAGTTTTTTTTTATATAACGGACTATGTACAGGAACACAGGGCTTATTTAGAGTCCTGTAAAGGTCCTGTACTCATAGAATTCTGTAGTAGTAAGCAATCTAATATTGTCAAACCCTTAACTGTATAGATATCTGCCTTGTTAAGTTTGTTAATATCTGGTGGTTGTGGAAACACTAAAAGTGTTTCGTTGCAACACACTGAAGTGAGTGTTAGAGTATTCTCATTATAATACTGGTATATTTCTTAATATAAGATTCCCAGTGATGACTTTTTTTTTCTCATGTTTTGAACAACCAATGCTATATAAAATACACACAAGCATATATATATGTGTGTGCATGTGTACTGTGTATAACAAAGCTGTATTTCTGAAGAAAGAAGTATACAAAACCAGTGATATCTCATGGTTTGAGGGACCAGGGTTTCAGTGACATGTTAAAGCACTTTTTATGCTTATGAATATAGAAGCCAACTGGGATAACTGCATTAAGTAATTGATAATTATCAGGAAATTATGATAAAGTAAGTTTTTCTGTGAGTTAAAAAAACCAAACTAACAAACAAAAAACCCACGCACAAGTCAAATGGTACACAACAGAGATCAACAACTTTTATGGGAAAATCCAGTAAAAAAAAAGAAGCTCTAACCACTTCTTTAAATAAGGTCACTTAAGTTTAGCATACTTGGAGCAATTAAAAGATACAGCTCATAGGGGTTTACTATGGAAGGGGGCTCATTTACAATAGCCTAATCTTTCCAATCTATCTAAAGTAGAAAGATAAGTAGTCTAATTAATTCCTTGGATAAATTGACAAAGTTCAAACTATGTAAATTAGACATAGGATTCTCCCCAGTGGTGTTTGTAAACTGCAGGTGTAGCTGATTTGTCAGAGAACCTTCTCACATTGTTTTATTGGCTTGCAATTTGTTTACATAAAAGTGATGCAGATGACTGGAACTTAGAATGATACAGGCAGCTACTGAGGTATCAAGAAACCCTTGCAAAAACTAAATTAGATGAAATCTGGTCCTCTATTTTAAACAGTGTTTTCTTGAGACAGAAGTTCAAATGAAGGCTTGTGGTGTGCCTGATTTAGTAATTTATAATAAGTACTTCAAAACGGGGGGCACAGACAAATCTAAGTAGTATTGGCACTGTGAAAATAGTACTACTGATTTTATGCATCTTGCTATATTTTTTTTTAAGATGACACTAAATTATGTATGCATTTTAATATATTAATTAAAAAATTAATGCTTTCAACTTTCTCCACTTAGGAGTGACTTGACCATTCTTATGAAAGTTTTATGTGAAAAAACCACAAATTGATACAGAACCAATGGATGAAAGTAAATCTTTCATTGGAAAACTTATACTAATAACTTACCTAACCTTATGTCAAGGTCATGTCCATGCCATCCCCTAATACCCAGTATTTATGTTTTTCTATAAAATAAAAAAAGAATTAAAAAACACAAACCAGCCCAAACCAAAACACTCAAAAATACCCAAAAAGAAAACAATCCCCAAAACCAAACCTTCTTAGTCTCATATCAATTTCTTCTTAGCATTTTGTCTAGTCCTCTCCTACTTCAGACCTTGATTTTTTTAAACGCCTTTCATACATATACTTTATCTATTGCCTCATGTGATTGAAGAAGAATATAAAACTTTAAGATCTTAGCTAGATTTCTCAAAAAAAGCCAATCAGCTAATTAAACAATACGTTCCTTTAGAGATAATTATTAAATTAAAGAAAAAAAAAAATTGCATTGAGAGGAAACAGAAACATCTGTTTCCTGGACATCTCTTGAACAATCTGAGATGACTCTGTAAAAGACAATAGGCAACCACAGCAGTTTTGAAGGATGTGTCTTCACTCCTAGGATGTTAAGCAGATGAATAGACTCACATAACTACCCATAACTGTCTCTCTCACATTTTTGATAGTTTTATGTCAGTGAAAGGAGTGTCAAGGAAGAAACTTCAGTTTTATTTTATGTTCAGCTTGTTGTGCCTTTTACTACTATCTGACACTTAAGAAAATAATTTTCTTGACCATGAATGTGCAAGGGGTCCATCAGAATTCATCATCCCAGAAATGTTATAATTTTAATTTTTTTTACAGTATTAAATAATCTGATCTAGAAAACAAACAAAAAAACCAACAAACAAACAAAAAACCTTTTTCCATTTAGAAATAATGAAGGGTATTTTTAAAGACAGAATTTGCAGAAGTAAACTTAAAGTGACATTTTACCTAAGTCCCTCTGAATGCTGTACCATAATTTTTCAGGTATATGACTACAGATATGCTTGCATGTTCACTGGAAAAACCTTGCTGTTAGATACTACATTTAACACTGTATTTGAAAAACTTTACTTCTGATGACTTATTTACATACGGGTAGGTGGACATAAACACAAGCATATGTGGGTACATGTGTTTAAAAGCACACTAAATTTCCTAAATGCATTCTAGATAATCCTGTTCAGTCCTTAAGTGTGCATATGTGCCTTATAGATAGACATACATGCTTTTGTATATTTTTAAAATTCCAGAGTGACAGGTAATATTTTCCTAAAAGCACTGCAAAAGTGCTTAGCCACTTGTTCTTTTAATGTAAATTTCCAGCATGATAATAATACAAAAAAGCCAATACAGCAAAATTATCTTTTAATACTCTTGCTAGTAGATTCACTAGTGTGTGAAGTGGTATGGCTAGAGATTTTGCAGGTCATGCCACAGTAAAAATAAAAGGTTGTATGCAAATTAGGAATGAGGTCTGGGGTTCTTTTAGTGGGTTGGGTTTTTTAATTTTTATTTTTGTGACATTCAAGAAAAAGTTACTCTTGCTGAAACATATGCTATCCTTCCGAAAGCTTAAAGCGTATCACCTAAAAAAATTATTTCTTTTATCTGAAACACAATATATTCACCAAATTCATTTTTTATTAAGGAATAGCACCAATGAAAATTTAACCAACTTGTATAATATATGAAACAGAAAAAAAAAAAAAACCCAAAACCTCTATACTGAAGACAGCTTTCATTTTCTAGTAAGCATATTCTGAAAGTATTGATTAAAAAGTCCTATCATGGCCACAGGCTTGGGCAAATTATCATTAGAATGACGCTATACAATCTTGATGATATTCTGTCTTTTGTACCTCTGAGAATGTCATTGTATCTTTTGGGAGCATGATTATTTCTGAAGTTAAAATCAGCTCTAAAAGAAAAGGCAGCTTGAATCTCATTTTCAGGTGGACAGAGCTAAACACACAGTGTTTAAACCAGAGACCCACATCACAGTCCTCAGGGTTTTACAGTGTTGATTGTATTCTGTTCTTTATAAGGAACTTTGCTAGTTTTCAGCTAGAAATAAATGCACCCTGAAACTTGCTTACAGACCAAGAGACAGGGCTTGTGGACTAAGAGACAAGGCTATCATGAAGAGCTGCAAATTCTAGAAGATAAGGATTTGTTAGAGACTGAAGACAATCAAGGAAGAAATGATGGTGTAATAGTGTTAAACATGTATTAATTTCAGAATCAGTTTCTCCAGTTGCATTATTTAAACTATTTAATGGGTGACAGACATGCCTTTCCTGACACACTAGAAATCACTAGTAATGGACACACTGGTGGCTACCATTGTCAATGGATTATTAGCAGTCGTTCCTGGACTGGTTTTCTGACATATCTTTGAACTTCTTTGACAATTCACAGCCATCTCACTAAACACAATTATTGTTGGTGGTTGTCAGGGTAAAGGAAAGGGGGAAAAATAGTTTGAAGCTATTACCTTATATTCAAAGGCCGTGTCAGTATCTGCTTACAGAAGCTCAGAGGTACTCCCATTTACAAAGGAAGTGGAAATGGAAATTATAAGTTAAAGGTAAAATTGTTTCTTTCATCTAGCCTCCAACATTATTACCGAATATCTGAAACAGAGATGATTTAAAATGCAGCAGCAAAAAGTTTTCCATTTGCTTCAGCAGAGGTCTGTTTACTCTCTGAAGGAAGGAATTTTTCCCAAGACCAAAAGATATTGTACTACCATTTTGTAATGTTGCAAAAGAAAATTAGTGACTCATATAATCTCACTGAAGTCATTGATAAAATCACATCAGGGATAAATTTGATAGTGTTTTTATTAGATGTAATTATTTCCTTTCCTTTCTTATAAAAAATGAAAAAAAATGACATATTTGTACTAGCAGTTTTTTAAAAACTGAGAATTATTCTTACTATTCTTCTGCAATCTTTCCCAAAACCTAGTGAAAAGACTGCTATTAATGTCAGTGGCCTCTAAATAGAGTCCTTTTTCATACACTTCTAGTGAGCTTGATCTCACACAGAAGTCCTTGTCAGTCAGGTCCACATACTAAACTTTCTTAGGTATATAGGTATTAGTATGGGTATCTTTCATATGAATTATTTTCACTGGGCTTGTAAAGAACATAAAATAAATTAGTGAGTCATTACCTTACGCAATTCTCCTGCAAAAAATGGAGGGGAAGAAGAAATTTGATTAATAAAATTCCAAAGAACTTTATAAATGCCATATGCAGGATCAGATTTATTGCTTAAGACATTAGAAACCAGAACTGAATCACTCTTTGTTATCTCTTTTATTTTCTCATTATTTTATATTCAGCATGAAAGCGGAGAAAATGGTTACATTACTCACTACAGGAGTGAAAGTGCTGTTAAAGCACAAGTTTGTCAGAGATTTGATCATTTAAAATTCACATTGAAAATATAGAAGAAAAAAATAGACTGAGTATTTAGACCGTTGCTAGGTTATTGGACACACACTTCGAAGGATAATGACCTGCCTTTTCATCTTCATCCAGTTTCTACTCCTGAAGAAAGAATATTTGGGTTGAAAAATATCACCTGAGTTGTCAACACATGCAGATCTGTGAAGAGTCCAGCTCAAATGTGATTCATATTGGTTTGCTGAAATAGCATAAGCAGCAAACTTCCCCCCCCACCCCCCCGCCATTTCATATGCAGTTATGGTTGCCTTCCAAAAGTTATGGTAGGAGTTGTGAAAATATGTCACCAACATGGGTTTTTTCTCAATACTTCATAACACTAGTCTAAAGCAGGGTAAAAATCCTATTGTCTTTCACAGAAATGCTATGTTCTTGTGTGTGTGCATGTGTGTGTTTTGTGGAAGAGCTTTTCTGAATTTTTGCGCTCAGAAAGAAACTGTAGAAATAGAAACAGAAAAACTGAATAGTGAAAAATCTTTTTTCCAGACCATGTGGGATGATGGATCCCCAAAATAAATTATTTTTTGCATAGACAGAGGTAGAAAAAAAGATTTAGGACCTCATTTTCAAAGAAGATGTAGCCAATACATTCACTTACATTCACCTGGGTAATAGGTCTAGTGAAATCTGATCGGAGCTAAGTGCTTCAGAATTTTTAGGAGAAAATTACCTATATATAATGTAAATAAATGTATAATTAAACGCAATGTTAGTCTTAAACAAAAGGCTGTTAAATGATTTTAATCCAGAATTCAAATTAAAAATAATTAGTTACTTTAATAAACACATGAAAGAACATAACATAAACTCTGGGACTCTGAGTCAGGTCAAAGATCCAGCTGGTTCAGCGTGATTTTTCCGGTGGTGGTTGGCTGTAAAGGTTTAGGTAATTTTTCTTCTGAAATAGCCTCCAGCTTCCATCAGTCAGACTGTTGGTTCCACTCAGCTCAGTGTATTACACTGAAATGGAAAAGTGGGATAGGATAATGAAGAAATCTGAAAAGATTTGAAATTTTTATAGTTTTAGACTTCATTACTAAGTAGACTGAGTAAAGTTTCTCATGTTTTGTTATTTGTCAAATCAACGAATCTTTTAGAAAATTCGAAAAGAATGTTGCAGTTCTGAATCAAATTCATTAGAAATTTTGATCTCATTTAAAAATTAAACTGAACTAGAGAAAGAAAAGAAGATGTCACGTGCTAGAACACATATTTCTGTGTATGTGTGAAATGAAAATGATATGATTTCCATACTCTTAGCAATTTCTTCAAGTACAATCTTTTTCTTCCGTCTTGTCTCAGTTTGTGTATTGATAAATTACATAGGGCTTTGCTTGCAACACATCTGAATGCACAATCTGAATGGGTGTATACAACTCCTAAGATATAATTTTCTTTTTTTTTTTCCCCCTGCCATATCAAGAGTAAGTAACTTATGTACTATGACTTGTCCTTTTGACTGCTGATAACCCTATCAATCTTTATCAAAGTCTGTATCTTGAAACTTATTTGTTTGGTCTATGTGTATACCAGGAGATCAAGATTAGGCTTTTGTTGGATCACCTTGTCAATAATGATGAATTAGGGAAAAAAAAAGATGTAACATGCATTGAGAAAAAAAAAAATTGAAGCATATTTACGTCTGCAAAAGTCTTTGAACAGAAAGTAGGTAATTCTAGAGGTAAAAAAATAGATATTTCATTGTGTAGCTAGGCAGAATTCAGCAGCCAATATATCAGCTTTGCACAAAAGATTATTAATAAACTGCCAGTCTCATCAGTAGATACCAATCACCAGTGACTGACATTTCTGAATTTGAGACTAGAATTTTATTCTTAATTATCCTTGCTCTTTGATCCACTTCCTTCTTTTCAGTACAAGCCATTCTCTTTTCTACTCAGAATATATACATGATTGTTGTGACATATAGTTGATGGCATTCAGTTTATAAAACTAACATGTTTCTGAACACCAGGAGAATGGTAGCATGCAAATCAACTATACTTAGGTTGTAGTGTAGAAAATGGGCACTGGAGCAGATAGGGCTATTTTTGTACCTGGAAATATGTGAAAGGTCACAGAAAAAATTCCAGTGGGTAGTAGAGATCAGCCTTCTCTAAATAGAGAGACAAAAGCATATTTTTAATAAGAAATTTTTTTCATACATTAACTCTTTTTTTTCTTGCTTCCAAAACCACCTAACCTCTTTGCAGATCACTCCCAGTGATGCGAAAATATAATAGACCTCCTAATGTTTGTATTAAACTTAGAGATAGGTGATATACTCTGTAGAATGAAATATCAGGTAATTCCTTTGTGCAGAATAGTTCTTTATGAAGTAAAGAGTAAGACTATGGCATAATAGGAATAAGATTTTGTGGTTTTGAGGCCTTGTTTGTTTATACACTTTCGGAAGATCTTATGTTGGATGTATCTCTCTCTCTCTTCAAAGCTCAAAATATTTAGGGTTAAAAAGTATGATAAACATGCAGTGGCCAACATATTCAAGAGAAACTTTCGTGAGGGACTATATCTTGGGAGAAAGCTAGCAAAAGCTTCCTCCCAAAATGAAACCCAGGCTATAAATTATCATTATTAATGAATTCATCTTAATCTGAGACAAAACCATAGAGGCAAAAAACCACATCATTAGCTTTGGGGTTTTGGGGGGTTTTTTTTGTTTGGTTGGTTGGGGGTTTTTTGGGGGGGTTTTGGGTTTGTTTTTTTTTTAATTTCAGACTCAGGATTATATGGCAGAGCTATAAAAGAGAAAGATTAGAACATTCTCAAAGTACCATTTGCACTTCATTACTTCTGCATGAAAAATACATTTCTCCTTATTTTTAAGGTATCAGTTCATATCTGATATGCTGTAGTAACTTCCTCCATCTATACCACTTTTTTTAACTGTATGAAGATCTAAGATTGCAATAATCTGGGAATGTTTGTTGAAATTCATATAATTGGTAGGAATTGAGTAGAGGCAGATATTCTTCAGTCAAGGCCTTTGTTGTTTCTACTGCTGTCTTTTAAAAGAAGTTCAGAAGATACAGACTAGGAGGAGCTCCAAGGCAACGTGAGGCTCTCATTTCACCAAGTCTCTCATAGCCTCTGCTAACTGGAGGCTGCTTCTGGGACACTTTTGGACTACAGCAGTATTTCCATCTAATACCTTGACTTTATCTGTCTACTGTCAATATCAGCCACTGCTGACCCATAACTGACCTAGAGTAATTGGCAGAACTGTAACACTTTCCCACTCCCAATGGTTGCTTCACTACTCTGTTGGTTACAGCATAATTTTAGATTGCAAATGTTATCAGAATCCAAAGTGCATAGCATTCCACTGAAAGCTACAGTAATGTGCATCATCTACAGTAACCTGCAGGAAACAACTATAGAACTTGATCACTGAGTTCAGAAGGTTGGATTTGGTACTGGGATATAATTCTTTGACAAAGTCTGCCAGATGCTTTTAAAATCTTTTGGAAAGAATTATAGAATCATAGAATCACAGAATGGTTTTGGTTGGAAGGGACCTCAAAGATCATCATGTCCAAAACCGCTGCCATGAGCAGGGGCATCTTTTGCTAGATCAAATTTTTCAAAGCCCCATCCAACCTGGCCTTGAACACTTCCAGGGAGGGGGCATCCACAAATTCTCTGGGCAACCTGTTCCAGTACCTCACCACCCTCATAGTGAAGAATTTCTTCCTTATGTCCAATCTCATTCAGTATTTAATCTTCTAAATTCCTTAGAGAAATTTTTGTCATACCTTTCTAATTTCTATCAGATTCCTTGTTGTCATTCCTCCAAATTACATTTCTTCATAGTTTTCCATAGACATCAAACTTGAGTTCATATTTTCCTTTGCCATATATCTGAAAGCATGCCTAGTTTCTAGAGAAAAGCTAATTGAAAAATATGAAACATTTTGATTCTTTTTTCTCCCTTTTTTTTGACTGCCACATTGCAACTCTATTTATATTTAGCCATATCTAGGCACTTTAAACATGGAATCTACCTTTAGTATCTTAAAGAGCTATGCATTAACGTCACTGTATTTTATATTTCTGTTTTTCCTCTGGTTGCTTTAAGATGTCAAACAGAATTCTATACTCCTGGGAGAATTTTACCCATTGGGATACAAACACCACCTTCTCCAGATACAGTTGGATACACTTTTTCAACTACATTTAAAAAGAATAATTATAATTGCATTCATCCAGTTGAATTAAATTTTCTGTTAAATTTACAGAAATCATGGAAGGAAATTTATTGCTGGTTTAAGTAATTTCTTTTTTTTTTTCTTCATGGGTTCACAATATGTGCTTCTGGTTTTGTGGAATTATCTTGTAGTTTTTATTGTGGCTAGGGAAACTGTGGGATAAAAGTGGATAAATACTACTAGATACAGAACACATATTTAAGCACATAATTCTTAATGTGCACAAAAGACCCTAAACTGCCCATAGAACAGATATAAGGCAGATCTTAGCTAGACCCAGTGATTTGTGTCATCTGGGAAGGACAAGTAATCTGAAAAAAAAAAAAAAACAACCTAAGAAAAATTAAAGAAAGTTGGGAAAAGGTAGTAAAATATTGTGCCACAATTTCCTTTCTGCTGCCTGCACGCAAGAGAGTTTAAACGAAAGGAAACATACATTGGCATGATGTATTCCCAGACAAGAAGCTGTTTCTGGAAGGATATTAGAGTTTTTAGCCTGAATCTTCCTTCGTCATCCACCAAAACCATGAAACCAAATCTACATGAGAGTGCAGGCCTGCCACAAAGGCTTCTTCTTAATGAGTTCCTTCACCTCCAGCCAGATGAGCATCGGTCCAGGTTTGCCTCTTTTTATTAGATTTAATTAGACATAATCTTATTTTCCTAGCTATTACTGAACCAATTAGTGTTAAAAAAACCCTAACAAAATGTAAACAGATATTGTGACAGATGTAGTATGTGATATTTCTCTAGAACAGATATCTCCCCCATCACAAGACAGAAGACCACTCTCCTGTAGATTCTAACCCTAAGCATATGCTTTTCCCCTTGTTTCTGTTATGGCAACTTTCTGTTCTCCTTTGGGGCAAGTGAGCCAGTATGCCATTTGCTAATCCTCTCAAAACAAAAGCAAAGCCCAATAAATGCTTTGTGTAAAAATAATTTGTGTAAAAATATATCAAACCATGATGATGTTATGTCATGCTATCTCCATGTTCCTTTCCAACCAAAGCAATCTACTCGTTCGTGGAGGACATAGAACAGACACAATAATGAATAACTTTGAGTTGTGTTCTTGCTTCAGTGGCTCAGTCTGTTATGACAGATTATTATTGCTCTCAGGCAGCTCTCTCTTTCCTTATGAAAGGATTGACACATTGGTGCTGTAGTGATGGGCCTCAAGAAGTACCTTGTTAGCTGGAGTAGAAACTACTCCCTCACTTTGTTTCAGCCTAGCAAGTCAATTTGAACAGAAAATAAATGCCAAAAATACAGTATATGGATATAGGAGCGACACTTATCTTTATAGGGCAATACCAGTTGCTGTAATAAGTTCAGATTTGGGAGGCAATTCACTGGTGAGGCAAGACAATAATCTAAGTCTTATTAAGTACAGCTCTTGAGCATTAGTATCTGATTCTGTCATAACCAAAGTGCCACAAGGCAGCAGTTATTGATCTAGGAAGAATGATAGCACAGGATTTGGCATGGTGCCTTGTGCACAAAGCATGTTGGGTACAATTGACCATGAACAGGGTGAAAGACAATAAAACAACCTTTTCAGCTCAGTAACAGCTGGTGCATGGTATTCTCCTTGTTACAGACCATGAGGACTGTGCTGAGGAGTGTGAATCATCACAAAATATTTGTCATGTCTACATCAAAATATACGTATTTCTTCATGAAGACACATGGTCATTTTTACTACCAGCTTTCCAAGGAACAGTGTTAATCCTTTTTCACTCCTCTACCTTTTCTCAGTTCTTTAAGCATGTATGGCAGAACTGTAGTGTGTTTCTTTCACTCTCTCCTGCTTACGTGTGTAAAATGTATCTCTCTTTCTTAAAAATACTTGCATCACTAACATAGCAAACTAGAAAGAACTGTTGTTGTGGGAAACAACTGAAAATGAACAAAAGAGCAGCATTTAGTGATGAATGGGGAATCCATGTTTAGGCAGTTCTTGGCTATGTCTGTAGCTCTGAAACACTATATGGTACAGTAAATGTCAGATAATTTGGGTACAAGTTAGTTTTGTGGAGGAGAGAAGGAAGACTGTGATCTAACAGATTCTTCTATTCCAATTTTCAGACTTTAGTGAGTTTTGGTGGTTTTTTTCCTCTGTAAGTTTTAGGAATATCTCTCCAGAACTGAAGTATGACTTAGAAAGAATGCCATGTACCATGTAGAGAAAAAAAAAGGTGCTGAGCCACGATGATTAGAAAACATTTGAAATAAACTGAAGACTTCTGCACCTTTTCTAAACAGAGAAGGCTTACAAAATTTTATGTATTTCTGACTAGCATACCATGAGGATAATACTGAAATTGCCATGAATTTGCAGGCTGGAGCTTCCCTTGCATAGCCCTCTCAGTAATCCCAGGTCATTCAGTAACTTGTCGTTTTCTAGATGTGCAATCCTGGACAGTAAATATTTCTCAGGTAGAGTTCTAGTTCCCTGTATTCATGTTTTATTTATTTTAAAAATGTACTAATTTAAATTAATTTAAAAGAAGAACTACACACCTCAGGTTTTCACATATTTCAAGTCCTGTGCATGAGTGTCCTGCTGACTCATGGTGCCATATAAGTACTACAATATACCTGGCTGGTTTAAAGGAACTCCATTAAAGAGAACATTCACAACGCAGTTAGGCAGCATTATTTTTATGTCAGTGTTATTTCATCTCCAGCCTCATGTTTTTGAGTGTCTTTTGTCTTGCCTTCTATGTATTACTGTTGAATGTTAGTGATACTTTCTGTAGGCATTATTTAATTAATAACTTATTTTTAGCAACCATTTTTTCAGATTGATTCTCTGTTTTTCTCATAGGAGGTACCTGGCAGATACATAGCGATGATAAATATTAAGCAAAACTCTGGTTAGACTCAGAGTTTTAACCCATTAAATTGCTTTGACCTCTAATCAAGATGGATTTTCTTTCCAAATAATATTATGTTTCTAGCTTCTTTACAGAACAACCTGGAAAAGGATGGTATTGGTAGGAAGGATGTCAAAACGAGAACAATTTCACAGAATAAATAAATGGCTAGTCAGGAAGCTGTCAATCACTCTTAATTAAGTGGCATGTGGCTTCATCTGGAGAGCTTGCAGTTCTAGTCAGAGCTGGTAGGAATACCATGCAGCTTGGCTCAAGCTTGATATACTAACATGTGCCAGTAGCTCACTTTATTTTCTTCAGTATAAAGTAAAAAGCTTTGATATTCTAATTATTTTTCAATCAACTAGGAAGCAGAGATCTTAAAAGAGGGTTACAACAAATGTTTAGGCCAAAATTTAATTTGGTCTTAAAGGCTTTTAAAATGACACAGATACATCAAGGTTACAGCATCCTAGTCCTTTGCACTGTCATTGCAATATTCAGTTATATAGTAAGAGTGAATGATTTACTTCAGTTTAATCTCATTCATCTGTTCTTGCTTATGATTTTCTTGCTCCTGTGTTTACACATGACTTAGTTTTCTTTACACTTGCATCTACTGCAAGCTTTTAAAACAAAATCAGTTGCACACAAAACAGATATAAAATATTTAAAGATTCCCATGGTACTCTTCTGACCCATTCCACCGGTAAAAATGACCAAAGAATATTCTAAGTAATCAGTGAATCTATTTTTTTTTATAATTGATACTTCACTTGGTGAGTGCCATTATTATCTATGTTCAGTGTTGCAGATTTAATGGCTTTTCTATAAATTACTTTAAAAGCACATCTTGAAGTACTAATGTACTTTATAAACAGAGATTACGTAGACATTATTTATATAACTCTTTTAAAGAAAATGGTATTGTTTTGTTTTTCTAACCATTCATGCTCTTGCAGTAGTTTACCTAAGGCTACAGGTTCATTTAGTGTCTTTTCTTAATCTTTATTGTCCTCAGTTAGTTGATTGCTACTCTACATTCAAGATTGCTCCAATTTTTCAACTGCAAAAAATCAGATGGGTAGGTCCAGAGCAGATAAGCTGGTGCTGTGGAGTCTAGACCACTGTGATGGCTATAGAAGAGTGTTAAAATTGGCTGGAATCTGAGACTAAGTCCCACAGACAGATGTTAGCCCCACTACTGGACTTTGCTTTGCAGAGCTGGAGCAAGGGTAAGACTAGAGAGGTGTATAAAGAAGATAAACGTGCTGAAACCCTGGTAACCGCTGCTGCTGTCGAGGGTGGTGCCATTCTTACTCCACAGCAGCAGAGTGAACAAAGGATGACAGCAGCTCAAAAGACATTGTGCCTGGAGGAGGAGGAAGAGGAAGGCAGGCACACTGTGGCACACTTAGAAACTCTTGCTATCATTTGAACTCTAACAGGGACTCTGTGTGGCAGGGGTGGCGGCATATTTGTGCCTCTCATTGATTTGTGAAATACAAGCAAACAAAGAGAAAGCTCTAGACTTCTGATGTGAAGCAGAAAAACTACAGGCTCGACAGTGCTGGATCACATAGATTCTTTTGGGCCAGTTTGGGTATTTGGCCAAAGATTTCATCCTTGCCTAAGTACTGGCTGTTGCCTCATGACCAGTTTCATTCTAATGCATTTTGCAAAAACTACTCATATGTGCATACATGTGTGTGTATTTTGCTAGTAGTCTTGCACCTGGGGAAGGCTGATCTTATTAAAAAAAAGATGGTGAAATGCATATCATGTAACAAATGTTACCATTTGTTATGCTTTTGATATTAATTTCTTTCAGTTTAATCTGGTATTTAATTTACTTCTTCTGAAATAAAACTACAGATGCCCAAAGGAATTCAGGTCCTATCATTTTAGTAACTGTTCTGATGAGAGATGTTTCCAGCCTTCATAAAAATCTGCAGTTCAGAAAACTACCTACTATATGATATACATTCTATATTATATACCATATACCATATAATTTTTTTAAGCTTTTTTATTGTTCTGCATTTCTTTAATGTCTGTCTTGCAAAGTACTTCTGGGCACTACACAAGTGTAAATAAATATCTTTATGTGGTGGTATTTCACTGAATAATTCTTATTGAGTTATTTTTTTTTACTTAGACATCTACAAGATTTTTCAGAGAACATTTTAATGAATTATTCTTGTGCTAATATGAACACTGCGCCATAATACTATTTTTCCTTTATTTTGTGAAATGATAATAGACAACCCATCTGAATTAGATCTTGAAATCTGATCAAATGTTCCAGATGTTCTAGCATGAACACTACAGTTTCTCTGTGATCCATGTCAGAAATGCAGCTGTCAACAATAAAGCACACCTGCCACCAGTTTGCTGTCAGCAAATTATTTTTCGGTTTTATTAGGAAGTGCAGTAAATTGCCAGAACAAAGCTTTGGTCTCATATTGAACCTTATGTCATATTCCAAATTCACAATCCATAAATCAACATGTTTAAGGAAGTTTATATGGAAATAACCTTGAGTTTGAGAAGTCACATACTAAAAAGTTTTGATTCAAAATAATACTGTGGATATCTTCAGAATGTTCATCTGATAAGAATTGCGCAGGTCACCTATCGCCTATTGAGGCTGTATATGTAGAGAGTGTACCTGAGAAAGGAGTATGGGTCTTACCACTTTCAAATAAAAAATTTTTCACTTTACCACAAGTAGTTCTGGAACCAAGAGAAATGCATGGGTCATTATGATTCAAATTAGGACAGGTATGTGTATTTGATTTGGAATCGGTTGGTAGACCGACATTTTGAAGGGAGATGCATTTATGTATGCCAAAATGCATTCAACAACTAAAGCATTGATTTTCTAGATATTCTCTCTGTCTCGTATAAACTATGGCTTCTGGTGCAAGGTTCAAATCTGATAACCTCTGTAGAGAATTTGGTCTCTAAACCATGTAACATAATTTTTTTGTTACTTAAGATTCTGAGAAGGAGCTGAGGTATAGCACATTTTATATAGGATCACAAGTTATAAGACTTGAATTGTATTCTCCCAAATGAATGATTAGACCTTTATCTGCTGTACCACTTTGCTGGAGGCTTTATGGTTTTAAACTGCATTTGTCAGTTATATAAGATTGCACAATCATCCAGCCACCTGATGCTTCTATACCCTAAAATAAAGAAACATTTTGCAGAGTGGTGGGGTTTTGCCCTCTTTCTTTTTTGGAACTTTTTTTTTTTTAATTTTATGAAATATTTTTTAAAATTATGCAATAAATGTACATTTGAGATCCTATTTCTAAAACACTATATTGGAATAGGATGTTTTCATGACATTTTCCCATTCCTCCTTTCTACTGTCTTACCACAGATATTTTGAATTATGTGAGTGTAATCGTCTGTGCTTGTATGTGAACAGAACTGTAGACTGAAAAAATACTAGCTGGCATAACTCCGTATGAAATATCTGAGCACCTGATTTGCAGAATGCTTACTGACTTTCCCCATGAGACACCATCTCCCTGCTTTACATATTTGTGAATATCTGATGCTCATTCTTTAGAAGTAGTGTAAGTAGTTGTAGTAGCAGAGTACTACGGACGCAGTTTCGCTTTGCTTGGTTATAACTGATCATGGAAAACTCAGTTACTAGCCAAGCAACCTATGCATTAAACAGACTTATGTCTTACTAAATAATGAAAAGAGTCAGTTTTAGGTCATCTAGCAAATTGTCATTTAACACTGAACACCAAAGAGGAAAAATCAGACTCCCCTTTAGGAAGCTGATCCTATGGCTATTAGGATTTTTCACAGAAGTTTGCCCCACCCCAGACTGCAGAAGCTATAATGAATCATGAAATCTAGGCAGCTTCTGAGATACAATTCACAAACTGGACCTTTTATGGCTAAGACCAAGTGAGATGGCCCTCTGTCTGCCTAAAAAAATACAGATTAATGTCACACATGAAGGACAAAAGATTATGCAGAGCTAAGACTTTTATCAGCATAGCTTCTTCCTGTTCTACAATTCAGTGTGATCTAGCCATGTTGGCAGTTTAACTGGCTCATGGAAAAACAGCTTAAGGGCAGTTTTCCTTTAGCACACAGTTGTTACAGGTACTCTTACAGCAGCTGTGATCCTCATTACTGTGCAATATAGATTTGAAGAATAGGATGGGATACATGTGGTGAGGCACTACTGAGCTATGTGCTATCAGCTCTTTATACACCTGAATAAACTCATTTTGTGTCAGAATGCTCAAGGACTTTTTTTTTACATATTGCAAAGTATTTCTGCTTCTGAGAACATACAGGATCTGGGGAATCTTGTCTAATTTCAAATGTCATTTGTACACCTTCTCCTTTCCCCAACGTATCCTGCAGTTTAGAATATTTCCTTATATCCATTGTCATCCCCTATAAAATTATAACATAGACATAACTGATGTATATAATGTTAATTCAACAGTTTAAAAATAAATTTCCTTAATTTATGCTGTTATGTATGCATGAGTATATGTTTATACACATAAAGATAATATTTATTGTTAATAAATGGATAATAAACACCTTGGCCACTTCCAAGCGCTGCTAAATAAACTTGTATCAATTTTCTAAGAAAACAGAGGAATATTAAATCACAGCTTGGGAAGAAATGAAAGAGAAACACTTAGTAGAATCCAGGAACAAGAACTGTATAAAATAGCGTCTATGAAAGTTTTTACATATGTCCACAGTTTCCTCTCTGACATAATCCTAAGCAAAGAACATTATATTATGTCATGTAGATAGGACAATAGCTAAGATAAATTTTGTTCCACAGAACAGATTAAAATTGATTTAAGAAATTTGGAACAGCTTATTGTGTTGAGCAAAGAATTTGACACTTGTCTGATAAAACTTGCCTCGAGACCATAGCTACACAATGAAAATATTATTCAAGAAGTGGCAGTCTCTACTCAGTTCTATAAAACTTTTGTCTGAATAGTTGGGTGAATTAATTAATTAATGAAACTTTGTCGTATTTTGTTGCTAAGACTGATGAATTTACATATTCAAACAGAATTTTAGGGAAAGGAAAGTATAATTTTGGGATTAGCATAAAATATTAGAAACAGAGTTCTAAAGTTCATGAATTACTAACTGCATAAATTTTACTTCTATATTTTAAAATTATTTGTAAGAATGTTTTCAGAGGAATAAAATATGCAGTGTGCTGTACATGCTATTACACTTACTCAAGTGTTTTAAGAGCTCAAGATATTTTTTGCATTGTTTTGCATTAAACACAAATATACATCTTTAACTAGTATCCTGTTATTTGCCTTTAGTCTGTAAACATTGTAGGAACTGTTCTGTTCATTAAGAAACATTGATGCTACATAACCATGCATAACTATAAACTTCAAAATATTTGCATTTTTATAATTTTGCATTACAGTCACCTATATTAAAAACAAACTATCAAACAAAACCAACCCAAACTTCTGGTCCTAGCCACTGTTAATTCTAAGTTTGCATTTATCCACATAGTTTTGTTGGGATATACTCCATATGTTTTATTTTTCATAGGCCCAAGTCTTGATCAATCAAGTAATAGCAGGCTGACTCGTGATTACATAGAAGATAGTATTTTGATATGTAGCCAATCCACTGGAATAGCTTTCTGAAGAAAAATGTATTGAAGGCAACCAAGGAAAGCAGAAGTTGCTTTGAAAAAAAGAAGAAAAACATAATCACTCTTTATGCTTAATAGTTGTCCAAGAGACAAATTGCCAGAAAACTTGCTGTCTGCCCAAAGGGAAATGTTACTTCCAAAATTTTTAACAGCTTCATGAGGGTATTGCTTCAAATGTTCTCTAAGACAGCAATACCAGCTTCTTAACCTCTGAAGTACAGCACGCTCTTCTTTTGCAAATGACAGTTGAAAAACCTAATGCTGTAGGTTAGTTTGTCGAGTCATCAGTGAAAGCGAAAGAAAATACTTAGAAGCAGAGACTGATGACTTGCCAGTATGGCCTTAAAAATCTGCTGAAACGGTTGTTCTTGTTGCTTAAAGTGCCAAATGCACTAGGATTTGTACTAACCCTTTTCCATTCTGCTATTAAGAATTATAGATACGAGCTTTAAATTAACATTGAGTAATGGATTTTTTGCCAATATAAGCATGTTAATTGTTGTCTATTTTACTTCAGAGGAAAATTCCCATTTTTATAGCAAACCTACCACCAGTCTCATACAAAACAGTTTCCAGAATGTGTAACCTATGCAATTTCTATCTGACAAACAAGTATCTGACATTTAGCAATGTGAAAAACACTCCACTCTGTTTCCTAGCCGTTCAGCTCCTTCCTGACTTGACGGCTACCCAAAAACACAAAGGCATACACCAAACTTTTTTCCTAGCTACAAGAAAGTTTTAATTGAAAACAAGAGTGCCAGGTTTGAACACAGCTTCAGCAGATTAGCAGTTAAATTAGAAGGGGCTTTTCATTTAAGTTCCACTGTTGATATGTCAGTGTGCCCTGTCACTTTGAAAAGCGATAGTGTTTTGTTATCAGTGCTGAGCGCAGGCAGCTTCCTGATGTAGAGGCAGACTAAAATAGGCTGCCAGAGTGATGAAGGCACCGCGCACATGTTGCATCCTCCTGCTCAGGGAGACGTGGAGGGGTGGTGCTGACACACCGCTCTTCTCAGACAAACAGGCTGATCATCTCCCAGAGCTTGGTTTCCTGACATTTAAGCAAAAAAATGAACTGATGGCAAAAACATTCATTCTAGTTCAGCTCAAGGAGTATAAAGGGATTCAGAGACTACAGTAGCATTTCTCATTAATAAATGATTCCTTGTATGTTTGCTTATCATCCCTTTTGGCAGGAAAAAGCTTTGTGGGATTAGTCATTGTTGAGAGTTCTGTATGTGCAGAAGTTACTAGATTTGAGGGATGATCATGTCTTATATTGAGGTTTTAGATGCAAAAGGGGTATATGAATGTTATTCTCAGCTTCCGTGATTAAGAACTAGTATAATTCTTTTAGTATTTGAAGTCGCTTTTTATATAGTTCCAGCCTGTACTGCTCTGATAGAAAAAGGATTTAACTAATTTTTTTCCTTCTGTTGTTCCGTACCATGAGTGTCATCTTGGCTTTACCATTCCAATCTAAATATCACCCATTTGATGCTTTATTCTGTCTAATCTTCTCAGACAACTATCTTAATTCTTGCAACAAAAAACCTAATGTGTTCTCTGTTTGGCATGATAGAGGGAAGACACTTAGCTTGTCACTTTCTACCTTCCTTGTCAGACAAAATTGAAGAATATTGGAAGTAAGTATGTTATAGCTACACAGAGATTTTATAGCAGGCATGGGCTCTCCTTTCCTGGTTATTTGCCTAGCTGCCTCTTTTTTGCAAAAAATAAAGCTTCATGCCATCTCGTAGGCTTCAAATATGTACATATTTGGAGCAGAGGAGACAGAGAGGACCTGATTTTTTTCTTTTCTTTTTCTCTTTTGCATTTATAGGCATTTTTAAAATCAAGCAAAAACACAAATTAAAGTAAGTTTTAAGTGATTAAAATTTTTATTTTAAGCTATTCAATTTTTTTTCTCATAAGCTTTGCTGCTGCAATGTAGTGTTAATTGAAAAGCCAACTAATCCAGTAAATCTGGGATAACAGGTGTGGAATATGAATGAATTTATACTAGACAGCACATGTACTACTATTAATGATATGTAACAACCACAAGTCTTATGCCAATAACAAGTATTCGTATCATGTGCATTACTTCACATGCTGTTGCAGCTGATTTCTCATTCCTTGATGAAATCTTTGCTGTTGGGTAGTCCGCCATGCAAAACCAGCAGTATGTGGGAAGTATATCATGGTATGGTCTGGCTGTCTTTCAGAAGAAGGAAGAGATCCCTGAGATACCCTGGCAGTGGGAGACTCACCTTGGAGTTTACGTTACAGTGAACTGATTGTTGGATAGAGCTGAAGTTAATGAAATCACAGTCTTATAGTGGTTTAGACTGCATAGGTTTTATTTCCGTGTGAAGCTAACACATGAAGTTTCAATATATTATTAATTAATATATATTTTTCCTTTTACTTTGATCATGTTATCTTATTGAAAAGCACATTCAGTCAGAAAATTCTGCTTTTCTGGCTAATGAGCCCTACTGTTCTTTAAAGAAGAACTTTAAGCAAGCTTTTTGCTTACTGGATGGTTTTGGTTCTTATTTCTTGGAAAAATGTTTTAGCAAAGATATCAAATAGAATCAAGTAGTTGTGCTGAATTTGTGAAGAAATTATAAGATTTTTTTGGTATTCATTTGCAAACCCTTAATTTCCATAGGTAGTAAATAAGTATAAAAAAAATAACTACAATTTCTTCAAGTTAAAGCATGTGAAATTGAAACTTTTGATTACAGTTAGGTCCCTACGTAAGGACTGTTTCTAGTTTCATTTTTACTTCTGGCTAGAACAGTAGTTAAAGCAAAGAGTATCACAAGTGGAATAGCAGTTTTTAAATTTTCTTTATTTTTTTTAATAGCTTAACCTAGTGAAAGCTGAGGGATTGAAAATACTGAGTGTCATTGTATGGTCATGATTTAATTTAGGATCTTCACTACATTGACTGATTTCAGTATTTTTTTTCAGAGACAGAAACTCTAGAAGGTACACATACACATATTCTTTCTCCTTTTCTTCTGCTAAATATATTTCATTCATCCCACCTGGACTGTCTCAAAGCAGATCCACAAAGCATACAACAGCTCCTATTGTCAATGAATGCACTAAGACAGATAATGTCATTAACACTGCAAAGTATTTGCAAGTATATATGAACTAAATGAAATTGAATCGGGCATGACATATTGCACTGAATTAAATCTTGTTTAAAAAAAGTATTTTTTCTGTCTGAAGGTCATTGCATGCACTGTCAGTTATTCAGAACACTCAAAGTAGCTATTAGATTAAAGGGGAGGAGGTAATACTGCTATTCTACAATACACTGAAAAACAGAATAGAGCACTGTGGGAAGAGTACCAGGAAATACACATCTGCAGCCGAACAGAATCAATTTGAATTCTTGTTTGTTTGCATTCTTGCTAATTGAAAAGGAGACTATAAAAGAAACCAGAGGCTATAATTGAAATGTATTTGCTTGCATGGAGCTGGCAGAAGATGGAACATACAAAGAAGAACAATAGCTTGTTTTTATTGATGGTAGAGGGAGGTGGTTTTTTGCAATTTCCTTTACATTTTAAATGCTTTTTCTCTATGCTTAACATTTCTATAGAATCAATTTTGCAACATTTTAAGAGTGGAATTACTGTTGAAGTACTTTCCAGCTTTGACATGAACAACACGTGAAATATTAAATGTCTATCTTGCAGAATTTCTGAGTTATCCACCTACATCTACTAAATATAACCCATAATTCTGGGTATATTTATTTATTTTACTGCAGATTTCTGGGGATGTATGGTCATTAAACAATTTAGTAAAAGGGAATCAGCAAGAAAGGCTGTAGATTTGTCTTCTTATTTATTGTGGGATTTATGGAGACACCTAGAAGAAGAGTCACAGAGTGCCTGAAGCTGGTCGGCACCTCTGAAGATCATCTAGTCCAAACCTGTGCTCATGCAGGGTCAGCTACAGCAGGTTGCTCAAGGCTGTGTCCAGGCAGGTTTGAATATTTCCAAGAATGGAGACTCCACAACCTCTCTGGGAACCCTGTGCTAGTGCTTGGTCACCCTCACTGTAAAACAGCGCTTCCTGATGTTCAGAGGCATGTAATATTCGAGGGTATGACCCTATCATCACAGTAAAACAGTTTTCTCTTATATTTAACTGAATTTCCTCTGTTTCTGTTTGCGTCTGTTCTCTCTTGTTCTGTCACCACTAGAAGTATCTAGGTCCATCTTCTTGACATCCCCCATCAGGTGTTTATACACATGGATAAGTTGCCCCGTGGGACCTTTCTTTCTCTAGGCTAAACACTCTCAGCTGTCCCAGCCTCTCCTCACATGGCAGGTGCTCCAGTCCCTTCAACACCTTTGTGGCCTTTTACTGAACTTGTTCTAATATGTCCATGTCTCTCTTGTACCAGGGAGCCCAGCATAGGACAGCCAGATATGTCTCACCTGTACTGGGCAGAGAGGAAGCTCATTGACAGAGCTTTAAACTAGGCTCAAAGTGGGAGGGGATAACATCAGGCTTGCCTGCAACATGTTGTGGGATGATGTACCCAGGTTGGAGGGACAGGGTGCTGATAAAGGCCCTCAGCCTATTGCTCAGACACGTGCTGTACACACTGCAGCATGCTCGAAGCCTAGAGGAGACAAGCCAGGGGCTCCAGACACAATGGGAACCAATAGGGTAACACTGGGAGAACACATCAAAAGAATTCCAGCCACCCCAGCCAATAAGTCAGACTCATCGGGGGCACAACTGAAATGCCTCTACACAAACACACGGAGCATGGGGAATAAACAAGAAGAGCTGGAGATGTGTGTGCATCTTCAAGGCTATGACAGAGACATGGTGGGACAGCTCCTATGACTGGAGTGTTGGGATGGAAGGGTACAGGCTCTTTAGAAAGGACAGGCATGGCAGGCAAGGAGGGGGTGTCACCCTCTGCATCAATGACCAGCTGGAGTGCATGGAGCTCCACCTGGGGATGGACGAGGAGCAGACGGAGAGCTTATGGGTCAGGATTAAAGGAAGGGCTGGGGCAGGGGACACTATAGTGGAGGTCTGCTACAGGCCACCTGATCAGGGAGACCGAGCGGATGAAACCATCTATAGGCAGATAGGAGCAGCCTCACGTTCACAAGCCCTGGTCCTTATGGGGGACTTCAACCACCCTGACATCTGTTGGAGGGACAACACAGCTGAGCACAAGCAATCCAGGAAGTTCCTGGAATGTGTTGATAACAACTTTCTCCTCCAAGTGACAGAGGAGCCCACGAAGAGAGGTGCCATGCTGGACCTTGTTCTCACCAACAAGGAGGGCCTGGTAGAGGATGCAAAGATCAAGTGCAGCCTTGGCTGCAGTGACCATGAAATGGTGGAATTCAGGATCCTCAGGGCAGTGAGGAGGGTGCACAGCAAGCTCACTGCCCTGGAATTCAGGAGAGCAGACTTTGGCCTCTTCAGGGATCTGCTTGGTAGAATACCATGGGACAAAGCCCTGGAAGGAAGAGGGGCCCAAGACAACTGGCTAATATTCAATCATCACCTCCTCCAAGCTCAGGAGCAATGTATCCCAACAAAGAAGAAGTCAGGCAAACACAGCAAGAGGCCCCCGTGGATGAACAAGGAGTTCCCCAGCAAAGTCAAACTAAAAAAGGAAGCCTACAGAGGGTGGAAGCAAGGGCAGGTAGCTTGGAAAGAATACAGAGACACTGTCCGAGCAGCAGGTTAGGAAAGCCAAAGCCCTGGTGGAAATTAGTCTGGCCAGGGATGTCAAGGACAACAAGAAAAGCTTCTGTAGGTATGTTAGTGATAAAAGGAGGACAAGGAAAAATGTTGGTCCCCTCCGGAATGAAACAGGCAACCTGGTTACCCAGGATATGGAGAAGGCTGAGGTACTCAATGACTTCTTTGCCTCAGTCTTCACTGGCAAATGCTCGAGCCACACTGCCCAGGTCACAGAAGGCAAAAGCAGTGACTGGGAGAATGCAGAACCGCCCACTGTAGAAGAAGATTTGGTTTGAGAATATCTAAGGAACCTGAAGGTGCACAAGTCCATGGGATCTGATGAGATGCATCCATGGGTCCTGAGGGAACTGGTGGATAAAGTTGCTAAGCCACTCTCCATCATATTTGAGATGTTGTGGCAGTCTGGTGAAGTTCCCACTGACTGGAAAAGGGGAAACAGAACCCCGTTTTTTAAAACAGGAAAAAAAGATGACCTATAGAACTACAGCCTGGTCAGTGTCACCTCTGTGCCTGGCAAGATCATGGAGCAGATCCTCTTGGAGACTATGCTCAGGCACATGGAAAATAAGGAGGTGATTGGTGACAGCCAACACGGCTTCACTAGGGGCAAATCATGCCTGACAAATTTGGTGACCTTCTGTGATGGGGTTACCGCGTCCATGGATAAGGGAAGATCAACTAATGTCATCTACCTGGACTTGTGCAAGGCATTTGACACTGTCCCACGTGACATCCTTGTGTCTAAATTGGAGAGACATGGATTTGATGGATGGACCATGTGGTGGATAAGGAATTGGCTGGATGGTCGCACTCAAAGAGTTGTGGTCAAGAGCTCAATGTCCAAGTGGAGAACAGTGACCAGTGGCGATCCTCAGGGGTCGGTACTGAGACCGGCACTGTTCAACATCTTTGTTGGCGACATGGACAGCGGGATCGAGTGCACCCTCAGCAAGTTTGCCGACGACACCGAGCTGTGTGGTGTGGTCGACACGCTGGAGGGAAGGGATGCCATCCAGAGGGACCTTGACAGGCTGGAGAGGTGGGCCCTTGCGAACCGCATGAAATTCAAGAAGGCCAAGTGCAAGGTCCTGCATGTGGGTCAGCACAATCCCAAGCACAACTACAGGCTGGGTGGGGAATGGATTGAGAGTAGCCCCAAGGAGAAGGACTTGGGGGTATTAATTGATGAGAAGCTCAACACGAGCTGGCAGTGTGGGCTTGCAGCCCAGAAAGCCAACCGTGTCCTGGGCTGCATCAAAAGAGGTGTGACCAGCAGGTCGAGGGAGGTGATCCTGCTCTTGTGAGACCCCACCTGGACTACTGTGTCCAGCTCTGGGGGCCCCAGTAGAGGAGAGACATGGAGCTGTTGGAGCGAGTCCAGAGGAGGGCCACAAAGCTGATCAGAGGGCTGGAGCACCTCTCCTATGAGGACAGGCTGAGAGAGTTGGGGTTGTTCAGCCTGGAGAAGAGGAGGCTCCCGGGATACCCAATTGCAGCCTTCCAGTACCTGAAGGGTCCTACAGGAAAGATGGTGAGGAACTGTTTATCAGGGAGTGTAGTGACAGGACAAGGGGTAATGGGTTTAAGCTGAAGGAGGGTCGATTTAATTTGACGTTAGAAAGAAATTCTTTACTGTGAGGGTGGTGAGGCCCTGGAACAGGTTGCCCAGAGAAGCTGTGGTTGCCCCCTCCCTGGAAGTGTTTAAGACCAGGTTGGATGAGGCTTTGGGCAACCTGGTGTAGTGGAGGGTGTCCCTGCCCATGGCAGGGGGGTTGGAACTAGATGATCTTTAAGGTCCCTTCCAACCCAAACCATTCTATGATATGATTATATGATCACTTCCCCTGACCTGCCAACAATGCTGTTCCTAATGCAGCCCGGTAATCTGCTGGGCTTCTTTGCTGCAAAAGTGCATTGCTGAGTCATGGTCAACTTACTGTCCACCAGGACCACCAGGGCCTTTTCTGTTACACTGCTTTCCAGACAGCTGGCCTCCAGCCGACTGCTGCTGCATGCAGTTATTCCTCCCCAAGTGCAGGGTTTGGCATTTCCCTTTGTTGAATATCAAGATGTTCCTGTTGGCCATTGCTCCAACCTGTCCAGGTCCCTCTAAATGGCAGCACACCTATCTGGTGTACCAGCCTATTGTTCCACTTAGGTATTCTCTGTAAACTTGCTGAAGGTGCACTCTGTCCTTTGTCCAGGTCATTAATGAACGTGTTCAACAGTGTTGTACCCAGTTAGACAGTGTTGACCCCTGAGATACAGCAGGAGTAAGTGGTCTGCAGTTTGGCTTTGTGCAGCTGATCACAATCCTCGTAGCCTAGTAATTCAACCAGTTTTCAGTCTACCTCATTGTCCATTTGTCCAGTCCATACTTCACCTGTTTGCCTATGAGGATATTAGGGAAGACAGTGATGAAAGTTTTACTAAAGTCCGGATAAGCAGCATTCACTGCTCTCTACTTGTTCACCATTCCAGTCCCATCATCATAGAAGGCTATGAAGTTGGTTACGCATGATTTCCCCTTCATATATCCATTCTGAGTACTCTTAAATGCCTTCGTGTACCTCATGTTTGGAAGAGGTTTCCAGAAGTATTTCCTCTACCATCTTCCCAGGAATCAAGGAAAGTCTGACTTGCCTGTAGTTCCCCAGATCTTCCTCCTTTCTGTTCTTGAACAGATAAGTGATCTTTGCATTCTTCCAGTCTTCAGAGACCTCTCCCAGTCAACACAGACTATCAAATTCAGAGTCTGCCGATGACATGAACCAACTGCTCAGCACTGGTGAGTGCAACCCATCAGGTCCTATGAACTTAGGTATGTCCAGTTTGTTCAAATGATCCCTAACCTGGTTCTTCCTACACTGCTGAGTGTAGGTCTTTCTTCCTCCTGACCTTCCTGCTGGTCTCAAGTATCTGAGTGTTACCCTTAGAGATCAAGGCAAAGAAGACATTGAGTGTTTCAGTCTTTTCAGTGTCCTTTGTCATCAGGTCCCTTGCCTTGTTCCACAATTGGTCCACATTTTGCTTTGTCTTCCTTTGGTTTCTGGTGTACCCATAGAAACCATTTTTCCCTTCACATCCCTTACCAGATGCCACTCTAGGTGGGCTTTGGCTTTACTAACCCAATCCCTGCATGCTTGAACAGTGTTTCTGTGTTCTTCCTGGGTCACCAGTCCCTGCTTCCACTGGCATGTTGCATTTTCTAGTCTGAGTTTTCTCAGCAGCTCCATGTGCATCTTGTGCCTTCCATAGAGTGATGTGCATTTTGTAGGAAGGAGGGAAGAAAGGTCCTGAAAAATGCCCTAACACAGGGTATGTAAAATGTGTTAAGATCCAGTAAAGCAGGAATCCGTAACAGCAACAGCAGTGTTGTGAGTGAACAGTCATGCTGTTGAGCTGATGATAAGTAGAGTTTCCTAGAGATACAAAATGGATTTTCAGGTACTTGTTCATTCCAGGAAGGCACCGTAAACCAATAAGCTGGAGAAACTAAAAGAAAAGACTGATTCAGGAAGGCCCAAATACGTAGGACAGATTAGATTGAAATTTTTTTATTTATTCTGCCTATTCATGAAAAACTGAATTTAAATCTGAAGTTATTTTTTAGAATTCCTGATTTGCTTCATGATTTTTTTTCCTAATGAATGATAACTTTAGAAATGCGATGTCCATTTAGCAAGCTTCTCCATATGAAAATACTGATAATTCTCCTTTAAATCTCTGCCCAGTTTGGAATCTGAGAATTTTCTGCAATTGTAACAGTTTTGTCACATCTTGACTTTAGGTTTACTGAGCCTCAGTAGAAGGGTAAATATTCGAAAGTACAAATCTGTCTGTAAACACTGTAAATTAATTAATGTTTACATCATAAAATATAACGTCTAGGAGAGCATCCTTCCTAGTTGGATCCCCGAGTACTTGTGACAAGAAGTTATCTCCTACAAAGTTCAATAATGCCTCAAGCCTCTCAGTGTTTAAGAGGCATTTGGACAATGCCCTCAACAACATGCTTTGACTTTTGATTTTCCCTGAATTGGTCAGGCAGTTGGACTAGATGATCATTGTAGGTCCCTTCTGACTGAAATAGTTCTCTTCTGTTCTGTTCTGTTCTGTTCTGTTCTGTTCCGTTCTGTTCTATTCTATTCAACAGATATTTGAACTTCATCCATAGAATTCAGCTTTCAGAAAAGCCTTCCTCCCAAAAATTAATGACATCAAAGCCAATCTGTAGAATTACCCTTTTCTCCAAATGTGCTGTGTATAACACATATTCCAGACCAGGTCTACAAATTTTGACTTATTGTGCAAACTTTACGAACGATGGACAATAAAGAAGGACTTATTAACTCATGTGACACCATTTAGATGCCATGTTGCTGATTTCAAGACCCAAGTTAGCATTTCTGAATGGTACTGAAAAGTGTAAAATAGATGTCAATAGTTGCTTGCAGACTTAATTGCCCAAAGAACGTATGTCCCTGTATCCATCATACAATAATGAATTAAAAAAAAAAAAATCTATGTAAACCAATATATATACTCACTTTGTTGGTGTTCCAGAGCAGGGAAGTTCCCAATCACCTTCCTACTTTCTTTTCTGAAGTTTATTCTTAACAACAGCTAACTACTTGAGGTTGTAAATCTTCACGTCAATTTGTGTGGAAAAATGCCTGATAGAATAGCTAGAGCAACAACTGTACTTTGAAAACTAGGCAAGTCACAAGATAAAGTTCTCAATAACAAAGCTAAACAAACTTTTTTGTAATAGATCTAGCCAGTTTAACAGCAGGACAAAAATGAAATATAAGATTAAGTGGGGAATAAGTTTGCCAACAATTTTCTGCTAAAATTGAAGTAATCTTTGATTATGACAGAACTTTTTGTTCAAAAATCAGAAAGTATCCTAATTTAAGTCGTTGAGACCAAGAAAAGTCACATCCCTGCCATACACACTGGCTTTAATTTTTTGTTTGAGGACACTCAGATTCAGATCATCTGAATGTTTTAATATAAATAAAAAAATACTTAACCCACTTACTCTGTTTTGTAGAACAATTGAATTGTGCAACTAGAATTATTCTCCCCTCAAAAGATCCTGAGGCAAATTAATGGAAGAAAAAACCCAAACCAAACCAAACCAAAACCCCACCAAAACAAAACAAAAAACCCACAACGTAAAAATGTTTAGTCCCATTTCTTCTTATATCAATTGAGGCAGCTTCAGAGAAGGAAACTGTTGTCTGTTAGCATAGGTGGCAAACCCAACTCATTAAGTTCACATCTTTCACTTGAATAATCATAAGAAGAAATTTTCCAATGAAATTATAGAATCACAGAAAAGTCTAGATTGGAAGAGACATCTGGAGACCATTTAGTCAAATCTACAGTTGAGATCAGAGCCTTAGATTAGGTTATCAAGGGCCTTCTCAGACCACTTTGTGAAAAGTTCCAGTGAAGGGAGAGTCCACCACTCTTCTGTGCAACCTGTTCCAATGCTTAATTGCTCTCCCATTTAAGATATTTTTTTTTCCTTGTGTCTGTTAACCCTTGCCACCATGTACCTATATGAAGGAAGTACCTTCATTTTCTCCATAACTACCTTCTAGGTATTGGATGACCATATTTAGATTCCCATCAGACCTGCCTCTTCTCCAGGCTGAACAAACTCTATGTCTTCAGATGTCATGTTCTCCAGTCCCTGAAACACCTCATTAGCTGCTGGACTCTCTTAGAGATTTCAAAGTCTCTCTGAAGGTGTAAGACCAAAACTGCACAGAATATTCCACCTGTGAATTAGTAAGTCATTAAGGCATGGGAGCATCCATCATATGAAGAGAGACTGAGAGAGCTGAGTCTGCTCAGTCTGGACAAGAGAATTCACAGGGGAGATCTTATCCATGTGTATAAATACCTAAGTGGGAATGTGTAAATAAGATGGAGCCAGACTCTTTTCAGTGCCGCCCAGTGAAAAGGACAAGAGGGAATGGGCAAAACCTGAAATATTTGAAATTCCATCTGAACAGAAGGAAAATATTTTTTCCTGTGAAGGTGGTCAAAAACTGGCAAAAGTGGCCCAGAGAAGCTGTGGAATCTCCATCCTTAGAGATACTAAAACCTGCCTGGAACACACACTGAGCAACTTATTTTAACTAACCCTGTTCTGAGCAGGGAGTTGCACTTGGTGATCTCCAGAGGTGCCAACCAGCCTGAGCCACTCTGCAGTTCTGTGAAGTGCTTAATAAAGCAGTATTATCACATCCCTTAATATGCTTCTCTAATCTTGCTGCTGCCACCCAGGACACAGTTTCCCATCATGGCTGCAAGGGTGCACTGTGGATTTATGTTCAGCATACGGTTTACCAGGGAACCCAGAATTTGCATAATCAGCATATGATAGAAAATCTTTAATGTTACATGTAGCATACATTTTCACATTACTTTGCAAAAGAGCTTTAGTGAATCCAGGATTATACCGGAGATACAACAGAACCATAGAAAGGTTTGGGCTGGAAGGGACCTCAAAGATCATCTAGTTCCAACCCCCCTGCCATGGGCAGGGACACCCTCCACTACACCAGGTTGCCCAAAACCCCATCCAACCTGGTCTTGAACACTTCCAGGGAGGGGGCATCCACAGCTTCTCTGGGCAACCTGTTCCAGGGCCTCACCACCCTCACAGTAAAGAATTTCTTTCTAACATCTAATTAAATTGACCCTCCTTCAGCTTAAACCCATTACCCCTTGTCCTGTCACTCCATGCCCTTGTAAAAAGTCCCTTTCCAGCTTTCCTGCAGGCCCCCTTCAGGTACTGGAAGGTTGCTATATGGTCTCCCATATCATCACTAGCACTGGAAAACACACTTCCAAGGTATGACTGAGGTACTATCAATAAGCTTCATTTGAACCTGCATTTAAGCTAAATACATGTTCTGCTTGTCTCACATGGAAGTTACCAGTTTACTCTTGGACCTCATCCATTCCCCTTCTGTATTTTTCTGGTGCTGAATGATGTACAAAGTAAAAGGATGTTACCTTGCACCTAGGAATGTTTCTGGGGTTTTACATTCCCTGTTCATAGTGCTAGCAACCAAGCAAATAACTGAAGTAGCAAGAATAACAGTATCAAACCAGTTTCCCTAGTGACTTAACATTCCTGCACTGCCCCAGTGATTTTCACTTTCTGGAAGTCCAAAGGGCTGTGTACATTTAAAAGCAATAATCACCTACATCTACAGTAAAATTAAAATCACGGATATCTTTTATGAAAAATTTTGGGGCCCAACCATGACTTGCATGATCATATGCAAATAAGTGTTATTGTAAATGTTTGGCAAGCACAGAATGTTAGGATATCTGTCTCAAAACTTAACTCTGTTTCAAAGAATGTTCATAACTTAAATAGGTCCTGGAGTATCATTCTCATTTTATGGACATATATGCAATATTATCTGCTACAGGATCCTAAGGCATAATGATTTACAATTTACATTATCAAAGACTGAATAAGCAACTGAGTAAAATCTGTCTAATTATACTGCTGTATTTAATATGAATGCACATCCAATTCTCTCTGCAAGAAATTAATTGTAATTTCATGCTGTAAGATTTCACTACACAGAGAACTGATCATTAGATTTCCATTTTTAAAAGCAGTCATATAATGAGAATACAATCAGATCTATAGTAATTTATCATTTCATATGCTCTAGACTATGTCAACAACCTTAAAAAACACATCTCTAAGGGAAGTATAGCAGTTCTACAAAATATTTAGTTGAATTACTCTAAAAAAAAGTAACACTACTAACGTGATAATCATATATTCAAACATTTGTACATCACTATTATCCTATGTGCTTTTCAAAACTCCAGGTTTTGTTTTAAAATTCGCTATGCTTTGAAACAAATTGTCCTCGGAATCCACTCATTTGAATTTTTAGGCAGGTAGACCTAAAATTTGCACTTGATTTTCTTCAACAAACATTTATAGAATCATAGAATCATAGAATGGTTTGTGTTGGAAGGGACCTCAAAGACCATCTAGTTCCAACCCCCCTGCCATGGGCAGGGACACCCTCCACTACACCAGGTTGCCCAAAGCCCCATCCAACCTGGCCTTGAACACTCCCAGGGATGGGGCCTCCACAACCTCTCTGGGCAACCTGTGCCAGGGCCTCACCACTCTGACAGTAAAGAATTTCTTTCTAATATCTAATCTAAATTGACCCTCCTTCAGCTTAAACCCATTACCCCTTGTCCTGGCACTACACTCCCTCATAAACAGTCCCTCTCCAGCTTTCCTGTAGGCTCCCTTTAATAGAGTTGAAGTAGTTCCTTAAACAATTAAATTCCTTGAGCAATACTATTATGTATTTATTGTTTTTATATTTAACAAAATAATTCTCTAGAGGAACAATTGTAGAAGTTTTTCTTCTACTGCAAATTTATAGGGATGTAATCTAATACGGGTATAGGGTAGGCACCAATTCATTATTCCTTATTTATTTTGATTTCTGCTTTAACATGACTGGATTTTTTTCTTATTTCCTCTAATTAATTTACATCATAAAACATGTATTGCTTTAAATTTCACTTCAAATTTCCTATTAAATTTCCCATATACTTCTACACCACCCACGTAACAAAGAATTCCATTTTGAGTTAATGATTAGGATTATTAGGAAGGAAAAAAAAACACTAAGACCTATATTTTTCATGCTGAAAGCACAGCATAAGATTGTCTATGCTTTAGTCAGAAACCAGTACTGATTTTTTTAATAGATTACCTACAAGCAAATGTATTAGAAACTACATCTAGTACAGTAAACCTGCAACACTCCTTGCATGTGTAAGCAGCTTTGTTGGAGGATTAAAGCAATCCCCACATGAAAAAGTTTGATATTACTGTTAGCATGTTATTAAAAATGAAGCACAAATAAAGTAAGTATTTTCTCCTATTCCATAAGTAGAAAGCCCATAAATAGTTATGGACTTAATCATTCATTGTAATTACACAGAGTGTTCACACTCATTTTAGCAACAGGATAGTGAAAACATGAAGAAAATAAAGTACCTACGTCTTTAGTAAAATTAAAATTATTATCTTTTTTATTAAAAAAAACCATAAAACCACATTATATGTCTGTTGGGTTCTTAATCGTTCTGTAAGCTTTCCAACAAAACAAAACCAAAGCTATCTTCTTTACACAAAAATGCAACTAACTTTAAGTTTTGGAAGTCCTCTGGCAATACAGATTTCAAAAGTGGCTACAGCCAAATGAAATGCCAAAATTATTGCAAATGTCTCTCTGCTTAATAAAGCTAGTCTTCACTAAGTAAATCTTACCTGGTTGCCAAGTGATGAACACTTAGTGTTGTCCATTCATAAATTTCCCAAATAAAATATTCATATCGTGCCTAATCAGACATCTGTTTGTTTAACAAGGAAATATTTTTAAAACTCTTTCAAAAGAATTAAGCATGAGGATGCATCCTCTTCTTTCTCTAGTAGGTGAAATTGAGAGACAGATTTATACACATTGCTCCCCACGCAATACAATATATTTCTTACATGAAAACTAGTCTGAAGTTCACCAGGTGTCCAGGGATCCTGAAGATAAAAATGCCATTGCATAAATCAACAAATCGCCTTAATCACTTTGAAAATCCAAACACTGTTCTGTATTGGTGCTGCAGATTTCAGGATGCTTCAGTGATTTTATAAAAATAAATATATAATATTTGACAGTCAGAGTTGGTCTGATGGAGAGAGAAATGGACATGACTGAAGATTTTTAATTAGTAATGAAGGCTTATTTTCAGTTAGCCTTTCATTTTGCTCATTTTCCTGTAAATCCACGGTTTCACTTTTCTTCAAATATACTTTTCTTCAATATACTTCAATATACTTCAATATACTTTTCTTTTCTGAATGTGCCATTCTTTGATCGGAATATTCTGAGCTTGATAGCCACTGCCCAGCAACTTAGTAAGCAGTACTGCTTATACTAATACTTATACATATTTAACTTGCTTCTTTCCCTTCTTTTCAATAAATATTTTGGCTTCAGTCTTTCATTATTATTGCTATTGTCCTACAGTATTTTCAGATATTTCTGGTTTAGTTTTATTTGTTAATTTTATTCCATACCCATAACAGATGGTTTGTATTAGATTTTAGATTTCAGTGATTTGGGGTCTGTTTGTTTGTTTGTTTGTTTTTAAAACACTTCCATATTTTTCAATGCAATATTTCATGACTTAAGCAAAAGTGGTCACTTAGAAATGCACCAGCATTGAATCCTTCAACACACATATGTATATTTCAAGGTGTGTGATTTGAAAGCGTGGGAGTAAGAGACAATTCCCTTTTGAATCAAAAAACAAGTCATATATACAGATGTTCTTCAATAACTGTTCGTCAGTAGGTAATGGTTTATTCATTATAGTTTGAATTGCATGCTCTTATCTAATGAAGGGCATAATTTTGTTTTTCTGTAGATATGGTCTGATTGAAAGCTGCAACCTGGTGTTATCTATTTTTCATTCTGACAGAGCCATTTTAAGCATGAAATGTGACCTTTTAGGAGATTTTAACAAAAGAAATTGTTAAGATTTGGTGGGCAGCTCACTGTTGCAAGCTCTCCCAGTCCTGAGATATGTTATTTCTTATGGAAGATATATTGATGAAATCCATATAATGCGCCCACATGCATTGAACACATATGTGGTGGTTTGACCTTGGCTTGCCACCAGACCCCCATCCAGCTACTCTCTCACTCCTCCTTCTTAACAAGGCAGTGGGAGAAATTAAGATGGAAAAGCTTGTAGGTCAGAAGAAGGACAGGGAGGTCACGTACCAACCACCTTCAAGGGCGGCACGGACTAAACTTCGGGAAAATTAATTTAACGTATCGTCAATTAAAAAAAGGGTGGGATGATGAAAAACAAAGACAAAGCTAAAAACACCTTCCCGCTCACTCCCTCCTTCTTCTCAGACTCAATTTCTGAGTCCTCTACCTACCTCCCCCTGAGTGGTACAGGTGGGTGGGGAATGGATGTTGCAGTCTGTTCATAATAGTTCCTCTCTTCCACTCCTCCCTTCTCACACTTTTCCCCTCCTCCAGCATTGGTCCCTCACACACTGGAAAACTTACTCCTGTGTTGGCTCCTCTCTGCCGGTGGCAGGGGAACCTCTGCTTTCCTGCAGCCCCTTGCTGCCAGCACCTGAACACCTGCACCCAACACAAAGTACTAACAGTTTTGTGTTTACTGACATACAGAGTGGGAAAATTGATGTAAAAAACTTGATTCCTCAGTGATTTGACTTTTCATTACTCGTGAGCATCATCATCAGAAGGATATTCATAACACTACTGCAGTGCCAAAACACTGTCCACAGCAGCCTGGTAGAGCACTTACACTGATCCACATGCCTGAAAAGACTCTCCTTCCCACACTAATAACGGCCCGTATATATTTGAAGAACTACTATTTGGGCTGTGTGTATAGCCCAAAATAACACTAGCATTAAAAGATTACGTAGGGTTCCTAAAGAGAGTTCTGTTGGTAGGTCAGATTTTCCTGACTGAAGAAAAAGGGCATAAGTGTACTATTTCGAAGAAATCACATCTACTTTCATAAGTATATGGAATAAGAGTCTATCTTTGTGTTAGATGATGATGTAATGTTGTAAATAACTTTGGCATTCACATTTTACATTTTGTTCCATTTCTCTCTCTCCTCTCTTTTGTTCTTTTTGACAGTGAAGTCACCTCTAGGTTTTTTTATACTTTCATAGTTGTAACAAGTCAGAACAGAATAGGAGCTTTGGAATACACTTGCTCCTCACTGGACTGAGAAAGCTTCTCATTACACTTTGTGGGTTTTTGTTGATGTTGGTTGGGGAGTGGTTGGGGGGGGGGTTGGTTTCATTTTTGTTTAGTAGGGTTTGGGTTGGTTTGTTTGGGGTTTTTTTTAATGAGGAACTGTCTAATGTGTTTGAGTTTTCTTATTATGAAATGTTTTAGCTGGCAGAGAATCCATCTATAGCTGTGTGGTGGGTTGAGCCTGGCTGGGGGCCAGGTGCCCACCAGAGCCGCTCTCTCACTCCCCTCATGCATGAAACAGGGGAGAAAAGGCATAACGAAATGCTTGTAGGTCGAGATAAGGACAGGGAGAGATCACTCACTAATTATCGTCACGAGCAAAACAGACCAAACTTAGAGAGGGAATTCATCTAATTTATTACTAGGCAAAACAGAGTAGAGGAATGAGAAATAAAATCAACTCTTAAAACACCTCCCCCCACCCCTCCCATCTTCCCGGGCTCACCTTCACTCCCGGCTTCAACCTTCCCCCCCTCAGCGGCGCAGGGGGACGGGGAATGGGGGTTACGGTCAGTTCATCTCACGGTGTTTCTGCCGCTTCTTCATCCTCAGGGGGAGGACTCCTCTCATCGTTCCCCTGCTTCAGCATGGAGTCCCTCTCACGGGGTGCAGACCTTCAGGAGCAAACTGCTCCAGCGTGGGGTCCCCCATGGGGTCACAAGTCCTGCCAGCAAACCTGCCCTGGCATGGGCTCCCCTCTGCACGGGTCCACCGGTCCGGCCAGGAACTTGCTCCAGCGTGGGCTTCCCACGGGCCACAGCCTCCTTCAGGTGTCTCCACCTGCTCCAGGGTGGGGTCCTCCATGGGCTGCAGGTGGAATTGCTACACCCCCTCATCCTTCCTCCATGGGCTGCAGGGGGACAGCCTGCTTCACCATGGCCTTCACCACGGGCTGCAGGGGGATCTCTGCTCTGGCGCCTGGAGCACCTCCCCCCCCTCCTTCTGCACTGACCTTGGTGTCTGCAGAGTTTCTTACATCTTCTCACTCCTCTCTCCGGCTGCAAAAGCTCTCTCTCTCCAAGTGTTTTTCTACTTCTTAAATATGTTATCACAGAGGCGCTGATTGGCTTGGCCTTGGCCAGCGGCGGGCCCGTCTTAGAGCCGGCTGGCATTGGCTCTATCAGACACAGGGGGAGCTTCTAGCAGCTTCTCACAGAAGCCACCCCTGTAGCCCCCCTGCTACCAAAACCCTGCCACGCAAACCCAACACAAGCTGTTAAAGGTGTGTAACAATTTTCCTTTTAAACACATGCTTAGAGAAGTTATATGGGTGCAATTTACAAATATACTTTATGTTAACAGAAATCAGTGAGGGTATTTACTCCATTCATAAATGGAGTAATAATTTACTCCAAGTAACTAATTTACAACAGAAACATTGTCCTATGAAGAAAAACGAAATCAAAATATGTTGGTAATTTTTATGCCCCTGATGTCATATAGTGAAAGTTGTTTATTTGCATCAACATCACATCAAGACTGTGGTGACATATTCAGTCTGCTAAAAGTGTTTCCTTCTCTTCATTACCTCTGTCTCACACTTCTTGAATCACTGTCACAGCTTATCTCTTTCCTACATCAGAGATCTGGTGTTCAGGAGCTACAAACACGTTGTAAGATACTTGGAGCATTAAAGTTTCTTGCAGATGCCATGTTAGTGATGATAGCATATGGATTGATTCTAGCATACATGCTATAGTTTTTACACTGTTGAACTGTGTATGCATATATTTATATTAGCTTAAGTTTTTTATTTGAGTATGTGTGCAATTTTTTCTTAATAATCCTTGATCCATCAACATCTTTTTCAGACATAATTAGTTTCTCTGTTGCACATATAGTATCTTCCCCAGAGTAATCTTCAGTCTCAATAAACACAAAAACAGTAGGAAGCAAATTGTACCCTAGGTTGCTCAGCCATGGTTTCTACTGAAGTCATTAACATCCCTGAGTGATAAGTCATCAGGGGAAAAATTTCACCCCAATTGTTTATGTCACAAGTCACTATCTTTTCAAGCAGAAATCATTAGAGGAACCTATCTTGTTTTCTCTTGGAATCAGAATTCCCTGAGCTGCTTTAAGAATTTAGGGTGCATAAAGAACATGGCATTGACATTTGAGGTAACTTCTGGAGAGAACTACTTTGTTGAAATGAAGGTTTACTATTTCCCTGAGCCCTACAATTTTGGGAAAGGTTGTGAACTGGGCAAAAAACTGTCTTTCTGTCACATCATCTTGGTATTGAGATATATACAATTTAGAATAAGCCATATAATTAAAATAGCCTCCCTTTATTGCTGTTACACAAGAATGGGAAACTGAGGAAACCTGAATTTGGGCTGGGTTGGGGAAGAAGTGGAAGGCTGCTCACTTTTCCTGTTGTTAATAAAGGATGACTACTGGCAAAGGTTTATTTCCATCAGTCTTTCCTCTGTTACCCTCAACTGCTATTCTAGTGAAGGACAGGGTAGAGAAGGAATTCAAGAAAAGACTGTCATGACCATTAAGAAAAACAGTGAATTAAATAACACCAACAACAACCTTGTAATTTCTGAGATACAGGAAACTAAATATATGTATTATAATTTGGTGGAACAGAGAAAAATTAGGGCTAACACGGAAGAAACATAGCATTGTCTAGAGCAGGAAGGAGATAGAAGGCCAAAGAGAAGAAAATTAGTGGTAAGATGAGAGGCCAACAGGAGGAAAAGAAAAGTAGCAACTGATTTATTCACCAAAGATCAAATCAGGGCAGAGAACAGGAGGAAGACAAGCAAAAATTGGCAATCAGCTAGGAATAGTATTGCAAATTTCTCCTGAAATTTGAGGATCTTGTCCATTTTCCTCTTTTTCTCACATGATGGATTTCAGCTACAAAATACTCTTGAAAAATACCACAAGTCCACACTCCATCAAAGAAGTGAAAGAGAAAGAAACACCAGAAGAGGAAAGGAAGGGAAAGGTGACTTTGGGGAGGGGTAGGAGCATGTGTTAACCTTTTCAGCTAGAGGCTAGAAGTGTAAAACTGAGAGGAGTATGGGGAGGGGAGATAGAAAAAGAAGTATCAAAACCTAAAGGGAATCAATACTGGGGACTTTGGGTGGAAAGAAGAGAAAAAAAAAAACAGGTAACAGGGATGTTCTTATGGAGTGTAGACAGCAAAATAGAACAAAAGAGTGAATAAGGAAGTTGTATGGAAGAAAAAGAAATTTGAGAAGTTGCAAGAAAACATATACTCTAGGACGGAATTACAAGTGATGATATGGTAACATGGAATAAAAAAAGACTTATGAGTCTTTAGAGTTTTCTCTTTCAGAGACTATCTGAAGCTAATGGTAGGCTTAGGTCTAGATTTGTTTCAAGCTATAAACAAAGCAAGGGAAAAGGAATTGAGTTTCACACTTTGGAAAAGCAGGGATGAGGGATAAGGAGAGGAAGATGTAGTTTGGCCGCATGTTTTGCGGTCTTTTCATATGCTACAGTAAACTTCTGCTGAAAATTTCTTTTCTTTAACACTGCTTAAAATCCACTGTAATTTATTTCTACTTGGCATGTTTTCTGATTGCAATTATCTCTTTATTCTTATCTTTCACTACAAATCTTAATGGCAGTTGTGATTAGGAGTCTGTTGCTTATTGATTACGTTGATATGTGCATAACAAGTTATTTATGTACTTAATTTAAATTAATTTTATTTGTAGTGTTGAAGCAGATGTTGTGGAGATGTGATTTCCAACCAACTGCTCAATGAAGTGTCACTTACATGAGGTTTTTTCTTTCCGGAAGCTTTCTTTTTCCTTTGTATGTATATTTCCGATCAGGACTACATGAGCAAATGACTTCCATAACTAACAGAAGTAGACGTTATGAGATTTATGATTCATTCTCTCCCTGTTGGATATGTACTGTACTGTGTTACTAAGCTCATTGATAATCTTTCTGGCTCTGACTGTATGTATACATTTTATATGCGTTCAGATACTGACCCTGAGCGGTAAATCACAGTTGCCTTTGATGTTGTATGTGGGAGGGTACATGTGTGCACATGAAAATAATGTGTATCAGCTAATAATTTATAGGACTGAGGTATGAGTATTCCTAAAATCATGCTACAAAGCAACAGAGAAGATGAGCATTCTCTATGTAGACCTCTAAATGTCATCTATATGGAGGTTTTCCTTTCTTATTGTATAGTCAACAGTTTGATTTCTGTCCTTCTTTCCAAAGGAGAGCGAAATAATTCTGTAACTGAGAGTCAAAACAATACACAGACAACAGGCTTGAGAGAACTGTAGACCTTTGCAGTTCTTTGTGTCTGTATTGCTGGTACTATTTGACCTGTCTTACATATCAAGTGTCTTTTTATTGCCTAGCTGAAGAATAACACCATGGACATAGTCTATGGGAAAGTAAAAATTAACTTTGTAAACCCTATTTTTACCTAGAATCCTGGCACTTTGACACTATTAAGTTTCTTACATTCTTTCTTTGCTGTGTGGTCTTCTTATTTAAAACTGACAGATCTAGTAAATCTGTACTGTTAAATTAAAATTGCCTGAAAATGGCACAACAGGTAGATTTTTTTTTTTCCCCCAATGTAATGTTATTTGTTAAGTATTAAACACTTTGGATTTACTACTCTGTGCTTCGCAATGAAGGTTCTAGAGAACAGTTCTCTTTTCCATGGTCTAAGTCATGGATGTGTCTTTTTTATTTCTTTTTTTTTTTGGTATATGTGTGTGCAGCATCTGTAATATTCTGCAATTTTTTTTTTTTTTTCGGAAATGTTTGCCTTGTTCTTGCACAGGGAGGTGGAAGTACAAATGTTGGATCACATATCCTGAATTTACTGGACTAAGACAGACCGTGGCACCTGTATTTTTTATCAGTAGATGTCATACACTTTGTTTATAGCAGTTTTAGTTTCTTGGTGAATTTTATATTTCACTGTATATCTTGAATAGCCTTTAGCTATTATCTGTATTGCTGTGTACTGGGAAATAAATCAGGGACTGAGTACCTTGTTGTTTTAGATGATGATAATCAGTCTCCTGTATAGGAAATATGTGATCACTAATTTGAGGTCGTAATGAGTCTTGCTGTAGGCAACTCAATTTCCATCAGTAAAGAGACTCTTTTTATTTCTGGTGCTACTATTTCAGGTACAGAAAGTTCTTTTTATTGTTGGGTTTGGTGGATGGGTTTTTTTTTTTTTTGGGGGGGGGGGAGTTAAACCAAATGCTGCCGTTGTTAATATTAGAAAGTGGAAATTAAATACTGTAGACGTCTCAAAGGGACTGATATGAATACAGAGTTTTGAATGTTACATTTAGAATTGTTATGATCATCATATTTGCTTGAAATTTGGAAAGTTTGATTTCTTGCACATAGATTGAATTCACACATGATTTGATCTAAAAAAAATATAAAAATTAAATTGGGAAACATTAAAATAAACCTACTTTATGAAAGATGTACATGGAACATGAGATATTTGGGGTAGGAAAAGTGGGTTTTCCTTGTCTTTTAAGATCTTCACCTCCTTTTTCCTTCTGTACTCCCCTAGAACTCACTGTAGAGTGGTTTCAATCTGTGACTAGGACCAGGTTAGGCCAGGAAAAAATACAAACTTCATAGACATGATGCTTCATTGTTACCCTTTTTTGGAAGGAGGGCACTCTTTTTTTCCATTTATGATAAGGGCAACTCAAGACATTTACATTATACCATAATATTTTCAGACATATTACAAAATAAAAACCAAAGCATTTTGACTCCTAAAACATTCACCAGCTCTCAGAAAGAGAAGCCATTCACTGCCGGACTAAAAAGACTGGGTAATTAGCTGAATCTGACAACTTATGTTTAATGTCAGAATGTGACTTTGTGAATGTTTTTCAGGACATGAAGAGGGAAATACTTAACTGCTCAGTTGATTTTATACCTATGTTTACACTATCATAAAGCACACATACTAGTTCTAAAAGAATATTCTGTTTGTATATGTGTGTGTGTATATAAATATGTATTAAATGACTAATTGTGCAGACTTTTTTTTTCTTACATTGCAGGTTCTGTTGGTCTGGAAGTAAGCAGGGGAATACAAGGTATTTTTTTGCTATGACAGTTGCATTGATTATAAATGTTAAATGAAACTCCTTTCCTTTGGGGGGCTCTTGCTGGGGGGGTAAGTGGGGAGTTGTTTGTTTTATTGCAGTGTAACATTCAAAATATTGGAAAAGCATATGGTCCTAATAGGCTTGATTGTGACAGGTCACATTAATTTCTTAGGCTAACCAACACAAATGGAAAATTACTAGCATTTGAGCTGAATCACATGTATTCTTGTACTCTGTGATTTAACCTTATTCATTCTGGACATCCTACAAGGGTAGACTACAGGGAACACAGTTCCAAATATAAAGAGAAGGGAACATGTGCCTCTGTGGTTTTTGGTCACCCATTTTAAACTGCACTGGACTGGTAGGTCCTGGAAATATAAAATGTTGGAATTGAGAAAGGGAAGGTAATAAGGGGTTTGGTTTTTTTTTTGGTTTTTTTTTTGTTTTTTTTAATGTAATAGAAAGATAGCAACCCTTTAGCTTTGAATTTCATCAGCTGGATCTCTTTTCTTCAAGCATGGAAGTGGAAAATTTTTGTGTGTGTGTATTGCAACCTATCTCCTTAACTCTGTCCATGCCTCAAAGATATTGGCAAACATGAATACCTACAGTCAGCCACAAAATGTGCAGTTATTGTGATGGGAATTAAAAAAGGAGTCTGAAAGCTGCTCTTTTGCTACTTACGTAGCAGAATCTTGGAGATGGTCTTAAAAGGCTTAGACAAAGCCATGCGCGGCAATTGTACTTACCTTCGTACTGCCAAAGGATTCTTAGGTGGTGTGCTGTCGTGTTCCTGTTTATTCTAATACCATAATTGCTGTACAATTTGGATCAGTGGTAGTAATTATGTGTGTGCAAAGCATGCTTCAACAGCTTTGACAATGGTATTCACTACAGAGGGTCTCCTCTTCACAGCCGCCAGAAACTATCCCATTCTATGCAACTTTTAATACCAGTATCACTAGAATTACCTTGCTAAAATGGAGAAATAGCTTTCTGAAAGCAATGAATATGAAGGAAAAAAGGCAGAATTTCTTAATGTCAATGTAACACCTATTTTAAAAGGATATCATGGTATCCTTTTAAATTTTTATAACAATATATTTAATTTTAACTTTTAGTCTTCTGCATTTGTCAAGCAGGGTGATTTATCATGGCAAAGTGGAAACGTTCTGAACTTGAAATATAGCAGAAAAATCAGTTGTTGACAGGCTGATTTATCTGAACCTGTTGAAGAAACATTTTCCCGTTGGTTTCTAGCCAACAACTATGCAAATACAAATTAACATTCAAAGAACCAACATAACAATTGTTATTAACATACAGTGCCCTCCTAGATATTTATTGCTGCAGTACAACTTCTGGTTTGTATGAATCAGTTTTCATTGTAGTTTATTAGCAATCAACGGTGATTATTTGGCTCTAGTGTTTACAAACTATAATTCATCATCCTCTTATCTTTTATTTATGAGACAATGTCAAATGAAAGAAACAAATTGTACATTGTTTTTGGTTGGAAGAGCTCTGCACTCTATAGATATTAACATTGCCATGAAGTGGCAGTGTTGAATGTTCTGCTCTGACTATCATGTACATCCAATCTGCCTTCATCTCACACCAGAGGAGAAAGTAGACTCTTCAGCAGTGTCTCACACTCTGGAAACTGTGCTTTTTAAAAACAGTTTTAGAAAAACCCTGACCCGTTAAAGTCAATGGGAGATTTGCCATTTACTTCAGTGAAGCCAAGATTTTATCCCTTCTGTTCGCTGTGTTCTAACTTTGGTTGACACCTGTGCTAAGCAAATAGGAAGCAGAAGAGAAGAGATTCCTTCTGTTCACCCTTCTCTCATGGGAAATAATTTTCAGCACATCAAAAATATTTGAATATTCTGAAATGGAACTGTTTAAATCCTGCTGCTCCCATTTTTATAACTGTCATCTTAAAGTAAAATATTTTAAGAAAGGAAAAATTATACTAGCATGTTATCTCTGAAGTCATTACATCTGTTACTGAGGAATAGTTGTAGCTAATAGGAAAGCTGTTCACTTTCCTTCTGGATTCATTAAATTACTACAATGGCAGTTACATTTAATTATCAGTTTCATACTATGCTAGTAGGAAGATGACATGCATTTACAATAAAAACCAGTTGCAAAACAAATGAAACAAAACAATAAAGGGAATGAAGGAAAGCAGAGGTGAGCACATATATTACTGGTAACATGTCAAAGCACTTCTTACCTATAGAAGCTATATTTTACTCCTGGTTATTAGTGGCTTCAGTATGACATTACTAAACTAAACAGGTTTATATTTGTTACTGTATAATAGAATATTAGTTATTTTATTCTAATTGTCACTCACATAGAAGACCTCCATATACTATTAGAAATTCTAAGAACTCTTTTTCAAATTTCCTTGTAATTGACATGATAAAACACTATTATAAAGTCATCAGTAAATTTTAGTATGATAATCTCTTATAAGACTAAAATGCATTTCTCTATGTTAAGCCAGGTTCTTAACCCCTAAAGATTTGCAACAAGGCATGATCTGCTGAAGGGAATATAATTTTGATCATGCTTTCTGTATTGTCATTTAATGAAGAATTACTAGTTAATATAGACTGTATAAGGTTGGATAAATTCCCCACATTAGGCCTGGCCTTGCCTTGCCTTGCCTTGCCTTGCCTTGCCTTGCCTTGCCTTCCCTTCCCTTCCCTTTTTCCCTCTTACAAAATTTCTTTAAAACAGTTTCCTTCCATTCTTAGTGGAAAAAATATACTCATATTAATGCAAAAAAATTATAGATTAATATTGCTATAATATTATTATTAATGATAATAGTGTTTATGCAATCCTGATTTAGTTGTGTAAGTCAAAAATGTTATATAGGAAATGAGCAATTTAATGCTATGAGGTCTGAATGTTAACATATATATATTATGGTGGAATAGCTTGTTTGATAGATCTTACCAGGAGACTTAGACACAATTTTTATCTTAACTTTGCTCATAGTATTTGTTTTCAAACACTCCATAGGTATCTTAACAGCAGCATGAATTTCAGAAAAAAATAATGAAATGAAAACACTATAACACTTTTTGACACTACTTGTGTCTTGTAGAACTCATTCTAGGACTCATCTTAAGTATAGAGGGTGAAGAAGGGAGATGTGAAGTTTCTGATTAAAAGCATTATGCATACATATGTATGATTCATTATCTGAATAGTATATGTAACTGAGTATACTTACTTACTATTGTGAATATTTCTTCCTGAATCATACATTCTTGGCACCAGCTAGACGTCAGACACTGCAGCGGTGTTAGAGCTAAACTGGGGCATGCAATACAACACATTAAGATTTTCTGAAGTTTAAAGCACAAAGACTCTGGGAATCAGGAACCCTTGTGATTAGGACTGTCCTGGTTTTCGGTTTAATGATACGTCCCTAAATGATCTGAGCTTTTTGATCCTGTATCTTTCATGGTCCTTCTGAATCCTTCCTGCCTCTTTGCCATCTCACCTTCACCCATAAGGCACCGTTTGTTTGGGAGAATACTGTCAAAACTTTTGCCTACATTGATTACATCAGCCACACTTTTCATAAAATGCAAATACCACAGAGCATCATGGAGACATTGAGTGACTTCTAGTTTACTAAATAAATAGACTTTCTGGAGTTGTGCTCTGACAACAGAGAAAGTAGCTTGCCAGTCAGCAGGCATTGTAAGTAACTCTAGGTTGTGTTTGTAATGTCACAAGGGCACCATGCTTGTCATATGAAATTATTAGTGACAGTTGATGAGAAACCTGAAGTGTTCAAATGATTAAAAGCACACCTGTGATCATATTATCAATAAAAATTAAAATGACCCGTCTCAACCGACTTTCTCTGCTGTCATGTACTGTGCACTATTTCCATGGTAATGAAGCATTTATGCCACTTATGCTAGCTTCAGATAATGTATTCCCCTCAGGTGTATGTTTTTTATCATCATCCATTTTACGGTATGAATGCTGACGTTGTAGGGGATTGCAGATGTGCCATAATCCTTGGTTTCTGCAAATAGTGTCTCCCTTCCCCCTCTCACTACACAGGTATTTATAGCTCTGTCACAAAGCCATTGACTGAATGTTGTAGATGTCAGTATATTCAAAATTTCTTTGAAAAGACTTAGCAGATGAATTGATTCAGGAAAGGGGTAATATGAAAGGTTTATCTAATATAATACATTCATTCCTAAACCTCAATTCTATATAACTAATATATTTTTAAGGATCATGTAATTTAAATGTTCTTTTTCAGAATGTTATTTAGAAGTTAGTAAGAAAGCTGGATATTTAAAATATCTAATCCTTTATGATAAATACTTTTTTAAAAAATATATGTTAATTGATAAAATTATATGTCTCCTTAGTTTATTCAGCACTTTCCTCCTTACCCTTGAGTCTTCAAACTAGTTAAAAGTGTCACAGTGTTTGATGCTGAAAAGATAAGGCAAGGAAAAAAAATGTCCATATGTGCAAACACAGTCTTGTGGTACAACTGAATGAGATATATTTAATGGTGGTGTTATGTAATAGATTCACATTTCTTTGAGGACAGTCTCTGTAGCTGTGCTATAAGGTTTGGATAAGAGAGTCAAATTCACATATGAGAGTCTGAATTTTAACAGTTCACTTCTCGGCATTTTACCTGTCTGCTCCAACTGGCAAAACTCTTTAATCTAGGGGCAATTCACCTCTTACAAGACAAAGTTGTTAGTTCCTTTAATGTTTTGCTGGAGTTTTTTTTTTAAAGACGAAGCTGTAAAAGTGATTATATTTTGGCCAGATAATAAGGATTCCTGGCCAAAATATGTTTCACTATCATTAGACTTCCCTTTAAAAATTTTTTCCATTAACCTTTCTTTCTCTTTTTACAAATGTCAAGTAGCTACACAAGAAATGGTTATAGCCTCCAAATATCACAATTTTATAAGATTGTAAACTCCATCTTACTGTAAAAGAACCTTATTTAATTAGTAATCTTTCTCTGAGTCAAAAGTAATTTATTTGAAATTAGTATTTAATACCTAGTACTGTAAAGTACAATGATAAGTGGGGCTTAACAGGACATTAACTTCTAAAAGTTGAAGTCCACCTAAAAGCAATGATTGATTATACAGTTACCAAAGAAAACACACCACTGATGACCATTCCTTTGTGCTCTGTAGTTATAAAACCACAGAGAATAAATAATAATTTATAAAACTCACACGTCTCAGTTACTATAATTAATTTTTTGAAAAAAATAATTAAATTATGATAGCTCAACAGGATTATACTAACTTTTAATGGGATTACTTAAGAGGATGTTAAACTTTATCTTTGATGAGAATGTGTGCATCACTCAAACTCACAACTTTTTAACATGAACATGGTGTTGAATCTCTGGGATCAAGATTAGATAAATGTCAAAGCTCAGTTTTGTTTGAGTATGTTTAAGAAATTCAATGAAGGGCAAAAGCTAAGACCTAATAAATTCATAAGGAAGAATCTAAATCTGTAAAGAGAAAGATAAAATAAGGTAGTGAATAATGGCTATAAAACAAATCAGGACTTGGATTCAACTGACTAAACAGGGAACAAGTTTTCACTAAGTATACTCAAATCATGGGGTAAAGAATAAGCAGGCAATCATGGAAAGTTTTGTGATGATAGGTGCAAATGCCTTTCCTTAAGAATTTATGCATTATAGAAAAAGAAAAAAAGATATGATCTGGTTTCATCAGTTTGACATCCAATGTAATTTGGATTTGGGACTTTGATTTTAAGAGATCTGAGGCTCTGTCTCATTCAAATTGTTGTTATTTCCCTAATTTCTTAAAGTTTGTTCCTTTGAAATCAAAGACTAGCTACTGACTACTTTCATTTTTTATTTGACCATATTTTAATAAATTTGATTCAAAGGTTATTTCCCATTTCCACCCCTTCTATGATATTTTTTTTTGTCATTGCTTAATAAACTAAGGTTAAAATATCTTTATGCCTACTGAAATCTCTTCCATATTTGTCCGTAACCTAGCAAAAAAAATTAAGCATATTCAAAGCCTCAAATATATGAGTAGTCTTTTTGACCTTGCTGTCACCTAAACAACAGTGCTTGCTGCATTTATTAATGCATTCTGAAAACACTTTGCTTACTGTTTTACTTAATCTAGATTGTAATTTGGTTTGGTTTCATGGGATGGAGAAGATCAAATAAAAATCACCTACTGTAATATTAAAATTATTTCAAAATATACGGCTTAGTTGTTCTAGTTTCTTGTCTTAGTTCAGTTTAGAATAGTAAAAATGCACTTTTTAGCTTTTAGACTAATGACTGTTGAGAAAGTATCCATCTACTTTCACAGGTAAATGGCATTTTTTATAGAAACCTTGCTCTTATTTCTTCCAATAATTTCATTGTCGTTGAGATCCTTCTGCTAATTTCATTGTACTTCAGGTCACCAAGCAAGTATGAAAAACTAATGTTCCCTTGTATGTTTGTTCTAAACTTGCTGATGAGTTTACACAAGATGGTATTTGCATTTGCATTGTTTAAATGGTAAGATTTAGTACTTCCTAAGAGTTTATACTTACAGTTTATGAATATGACATGTTTTGAGACATAAGCTTGGCCACCTGACTGATTTAACATCAACAAAACAGGTAATACCTATGTCTCTAAATTATTTCCTGCCCCTATCCGCTTGGCTGATTGAGTGAAGGAGTTGACTTGTAGACTTTCAGTCAAAATTTGAAATAAATTCTATAGGCAACTTGCCTAAAAATGTACTCACATAGAAGAATACAGCAGAAATAATTTCTTAAGTGTAGGTCCTGTCATGTATCCTTACAACTGAAATTGTTAATAATTTTACAGTACCATAAGAAAAGAGATGCATTAAAAAAAAACCCTCTGTGAGAAATCTGGTAATTTTGATTTCATAGTGCATTATGTTCACTAATTAATTAAGGGCTAACATGTAATATAAGTCCTTACAGTAGCAGTGAATTAAGTTCAGTGACCTGGGAAGTCTCTTCCAGTTTTGTAGTCCACTATTACAGTATCGGGTATAAACTGCATTACGGTATTAATGTAGCCTTATTATCCTTCATTTTGCTTACATTAACTCACATCATAGAATATTGCTACTAGAGAAACTAAAATTTCTGTTGGAAGAGTTTCTTTGATGTTTCACATAAAGTACAAATAAATAAGAATGGAAATTGTTTTCCACAGATCTGTTTTTGACCTTCCACAATCAAACATTTCTCTTTGTTCAGTTAGTGAAGGGGGTAATTAAGTTGCTTGCACGAACAACTAAGTCCTCAGGTTAATTTTTCAATATTCTTTTACATAAATAGAAGAAATGAAAGGGTCCTCCAGGAAGGTACTCAACACTCTGCAAATTATGCTGCTTCTCTGAATCTCTTTGGCAATGACTCATTCTTGACCCGTCTCAACAATTCTCTGATTATGTCTGCTTTTTTTGGCTATTCTTACCTCTTCCTTCTTTCCTTCTCCTCTGCACTTGTCCTAGGCCTCAAAAAGTTACCAATTAGTGTGTGTACTTATTACAAGAGTGAATATTCAATAGGTTTTTCCTTCTGGGAGATGATACTTCCCCTCTCATCCTTATGAACTTTAATGGTGTAGGGTCTCTACATGCTGTTCAGGTCTTATCTCTCATGCCTCTCTTCCCTGAATCTTGAGTGATCATTTCTGTGTTGATCGTTTCCACCTCTGATGTCTTATTTCCTTCTGTGCCTTCCATTACAGAAGCCCTTTATAGTCTCTTCCAGGACATCCACTCTTTCATCTTGGGAGTATGTGCAAGATCTACCTTAGCTTAATAAGCTCTTTTGCCTTTTTCTTTAATTCTTTTCACCATTCCACCTTATCTCTAAAAATCATGAACTGGCAGTTTAACATTGTTTCTCATGTCTTTCTTTCTAATCTATTTCTGAGTTCCTAATAAACATATTCTCTTTTTGTCCTCAGTGCAAAACATTTGTCTTAGCTCTTTCTTCTCTTCAGTACTAAAGAGTGCTCTCTGCCTCCAAACCCTTATGATTAATCTAAAATAAGAAATTTACACAAATCTTTTCTCCCTCACTGCCATGCACATATCCCTCTATGGGTCTTGTTCTGCTGAATTACATTTAAAAAGTCATCAAAGTACAGTCCCATGGCTCAACCTGAAGGTTAAAAAATATTAAGTGCATTTTTGGATTTGCATTGTTAGGTGTTATACACAAATTTTCTGCTGTCTCCATCACATTGACCATCTTTCCTTGTGCTTGTTGTGCCCTTCCAATTAATGACAGCAATAAGACAAATCACAGCCCTGTTTTCTTAGAAGAAACTTCTGACTTCCTTGGAGCATTGTAGCTATAGAATCCACGTTCTTTTCTGCACTGTGCTGATGTTCCTTAGTATGCAGATGATCTCTTTTCTGAGTCATAAGTTTCAGGAGCTGCAGCTTAGTGTTTTGGCTCATACTTAAGGCTCATTTAGGACAGTATTTTAAATATAACAATATCCTTTACAATTTTCCTAGGTTGCATAGACATAAAGTACGAATAACAGCCATATTATTTATATTATTAATAATGGAGCAGACTTGTGGATTATTCAGTAAAGGAAACAACAAATTTTATCTTGAAGGAGAGAAAATGTTAAACAATTGCATTTCCTATTCTCATTTGCTGTTCTGCTCACCATTGTTGCTGCAACAATGTTCTTGAAATTGAATTTGCTGTCTGTGATATTAAGTGTTCCTGTCCCATAGCTGAGAGATACATCTAGCAGCAGGTGGAAATGGATCAAAAGCAAGACTGTGGAGTGTCACACTACAAGGAGTATCTACTTCAGTTTTGTCTCGAGTAGCCAGGGAAATACAAGAAGTTTAAATGTAGAAATCCTTTGCTGTATCTAGTGTTAACAGCAGAAGAATGAGTCCTTGCCTCATTAACAGTCTAAAAAAGTATGTTGTGGTTGATTCTCCTAATACTCTACATATTTGTTTCAATCCACAGCAACATATGCATTTTGATTTCTTAAGATTCAGTCAAACAAGCAGCAAAATCACTTGTAATCACTAATATCTCAGTTCAGTAAACATCATAGACTAAGTATATCCTTTGGTCACAGTATGACATATCATATAGTAAGCTGACTGTATTGAACTTCCCATGATGGTCAGCTGTAGCATTATACATTATTTTCCACACTGAATACACACCCTGACATAATAGATTACCTTTATCACTAGATGAGAAACATTTAAACACGACGTTTCTATTAGAAAGTTGGAACATGTTCACTCTGCACTCACACTTGGTAAGGAAGAACGTTCATGCATAAAAAAAGTTTGTTTGCTTTATGTTTTTCTTTTAAGAATTGTATGAGAGTTACTGGCTTATATTTCCTTGTAACTGATCCAAGTGAGAGCTTTTTTAAAAGAAAATGTTATATTTTTGCAGCCTGCCATTTATATCAGGTTTTGACATCACTAGTCATCATTCTATGTATAATTGTTCAGTCATTTCATCTGATGCAGAATTTGTTTTCTACCTACATTTAGCATTTGCTAGTGGGAACTATGGCTAGGAAGACTTGAACGACTTTATTTACCAGTAATACAACACGCAGTTTTGTCTTGTAATTCGTGCTGACTAATTGTGAATATCCATCGCCTGAATAGGCTGTGAAACCACTTCTGACAAGAACATTGTCATCTACATATAAAAAAATGAATCACAGTATACATACCTGTATGATAAATCTCTTCCTTAAAACATGCACAAACATAGTCAGAAAAGATCTTGTAAAAGAAATAGGTAGAAACTTGAAGAACTGATATGCAGATCGGATTAAATAAACATCGTTACAAACAAATTTTCATTAAATTCAAGCAGGTTTTTACAACTGCTAAGTACATTGGTACATGTAACTAAATATTTTTTAAAAGCTATGTTTAAAAAAAAAAAAAGAAAATTTTGATACTTATCCATCAATATCTAAATGCCATTTTATTATACCTGAAATGTTTTATAGATACGTAGGAAACTTACAAAGCAGGCATACTTTTGACACTAAGCAGAAAGTTCAATGTATCTTCTAATTTTCATCTCTACTATGCAAATGTCAAATTTTTTCTACCTTGAAGCTGCTAAATTCCTTGACTTTTTCTTTAATCTGAGCATGATGTCTCCCACAGTGTAACCATACTGATATAAAATGAAAAGAAAATAAACTTGAGAGGCTATTGGAATTAAAGTGTAAAATTTGCTACTGTAATTTTCTTCAGGCTGAGATTTCATCCTTACCAAAGTGAGGATGTCTTCTTTGCAATTTGAATTTTGGGTTTAAAATACAAGAAAATATTGTCTGGCTATCATGTTCAAAATCCGTGCATGAATTACCACTTTTAAGTTCAGACTTTAGGACTTTTATTCTTTTGTTTAATAAACTTTCACTTCAAAGTGCCAACTTTATTGTGAGAGAATTCACCGTGTTAATAAGAATTGCTTGTTCTGATCTCATATTAATTATTTCTGTATTTGCAAAATAGGACTAATCAAAAAGAAGATGGCTTATGTCTAAACACTAAAGTTCAGGTAACATGCATGTGAGAAATTCTGATATCTATCTATGAGAAAGAGTAAGTTCCTGCAATGCCTCTTAATTTTGTTCTGTGGATATGCATATCATCCCTCTGGGTGTTATTTTTGCTGTTACTTAGAAAACTGACACATCTCCTGATCAGGACAACTAAAGAGTATACACTGCTCCACTGGGAGCAGGACAAAGCTTAGGTGTTCTATGAACCAAAATACCTAACTATCAATGGAGACAAAAACAGCCTCTCTTTTCTCTTAAAATGGGTTAAAAGAAAGAAAAGATTCTGACATTTTTGTGTACTATTTTTGTTATATGCCAATTGTTTTTCAAGTTATAGGAACTACCTGACACGGAAATTACTTATGACTTTTTATAAGTTTTTACTGGAAATGATGGAATTATGCCAGCAAATACTATTTCTGCATTTCAAACTCCATTTTTGTGGTTGCATCAACTTGCACTTTAAATTTGTGGTGTACTTATTTTCACTAAAATTGATGCATGACAGAAAAAAATATTTGTCATTGCAAAGAGGGACAAGACAACTTTGCTCTAGACCTCGTCTTGGCCTCCAAATGGATAATTCCTGACTTAACATTTCATACAGCCTCATTTACCTAATTGTGAGAACACAACATACGCATTCTGCAATATATACACTAGATGAAAGTGGTACATCAAGGTCTAAAAATCTTCATTGCGTTGTAAGAGGAGAACTAAAATAATTGTGCCATTACACAATAATCTGTGCAATGTTCACTTTTCTGGGCACTTGATGTACATAAAAGAGTGAAGAAAAATAACACTAAATATGGGCAAGACTAAAATTGTGTAAGAAAATCATCTGGGATGGGAATCAGAGGGAAAATGGAGAGGGAAGAATATGTAGCTGAAATTAATTTTTTTAAGAAAGACATTGAGATAAACTATATTTAAAACCATTTGTACAGAAAGAGGTTATAGTTTGATGGCACTTGAGGAAAAAAGAAGATGGCATCTATAAAACAAGTGATTAAAGATTCAGATGAACACTTTCAGAAAGATCGAAGGCCCCCATGAGTACCACATTTAAAATTAACTGTTTCTGGAAATTCTCTAGTTTATTGATCTTTCTCAAAGTATTCATTATGTTTTTTAATCCACATAGAGGGAGGATCTGAATATAGGTATGCACAAGCAAAGGAAATGACAGATGTAAAATTCTATTGAAATGCTGTGGTCAAGTAGCAGTAAGTATTAGCTATTAGCTAACAGCAATATAGTTGAATCTTCCTGGGTTACAGAAGTCATTTAAGCCTGTTTTCCACACATATCAATTGCATTCTAAAACTACATAAAGCTATAGATCTGGTATGTCCAAGACCACATAAAATTGACGGTTATTTAGAATCATAGAATTTTTGGGCTGGAAAGAACCTTTAAAGATCGTCTTGTTCAGCCCTCCTGCCATGGGCAGGGGCATCTTTCACTAGATTAGGTTGCTCAAAGCCCCATCCAGACTGACCTTGAATAATTCCAGAGATGACATATCTGTAAATTCTCTGGGCGATGTGTTCCAGTGTCTTGCCACTCTTAGCATAAATTGTCTTCCTTATGTCCAATCTAAACATGCAGTCTTTTAGTTTAAAACCATTGCTTCTTCTGTCACTACAGGCCCTCGTAAAGTCTCTCTCCATCTTTCTTATAAGCTCCTTTTTTATATTGAAATAAAGCCTCTCTGGAGCCTTCTCTTGTCCAGTCTGAACAGCCTGAACCCTCACAGCCTTTCTTCACAGGAGAGGTGTTTCAGGCCTCTGAGCATTTTTGTGGCCATCCTCTGGACCCACTCTAGCAGGTCCATGTCTGTCTTGTGCTCAGGGCCCAACAGCTGGATGCAGTACTCTAGGTGGGGTCTCATGAGAGAAGAGTAAAGGAGAATCTCCTCCCTTAACCTGCTGGACATGCCTCTTTCAATGCAGCCCAGGATACGGTTTGCTTTCCAGACTGTGCACATTTCTGGCTCATGTCCAATTTTTCATCCACCAGTATCATCCCGAGGTCCATCTTGGCAAGGCTGTTCCCAATCCGTTCATCCCCCAGTCTCTACTGATATTGGGGATTGCCCCCATCTAGGTGTAGGACCTTCCACTTGGCCTTGTTGAACTTCATGAGGTTCACACAGGCCCACTCCTCAAGCCTGTCAACATGACATCCCTTCCCTCTAGCACCTGCAACATTCATCTTGGTGTCATCCACATGACGGACAGTGGCTTAGCAACTACATCTGCCAACTCCCTCAGGACCCTGGAATGCCTCTTTTCAGGTCCTATGGACTCATGTATGTTCAGATTCCTCAGATGGTCTCAAACCTGACTATTTTTATGACAGGAGGGACTTCATTCCCCTTTGAAGTTCACAGACTTCAGAGATGTGGAAAGAGAGATTACCAGTGAAGTGAAAATCAAGGCAAAAAAATTTTTCAGCACCTCAGTCTACTCCATGTGGTTTGTCACCAGCCCTCCTGTCTTATTTACCAAGAGTAAATTTTCTTTAATCTTCCTGTTCTGGCCAAAATACCCACAAAAGCCCTTCTTATTATTCTTTGCATCCATCACCAAATTCAGCTCAAACTGTGTCTTCACTTTCCTGATCCCAGCTCTACACATCTGGGCAGCATCCCTATATTCTTCCCAGTTTACTTGTCCCTTGTTCCACTGCCAGTGCATTTCCTTCTTGTGACTCAATTTGGCCAGAAAGTTACTGAGCCATGCTGATCTCCTGCTTTCCTTGCCTGACTTCATACACATGGAAATTGAGAACAATTTGCACTCTGAGAATAATGTCCTTAAAGAGCTGCTAGGTCTACTCAGTTCCTTTGTCCTTGAGGGAAGTTTCCCAGGACATCCCATTCAGTAATTCCTTAAACTGTAAGTTTGCTGCCCTAAAATTCAGTATCCTGACTCTAGTCTTCACCAGGCCTATATCCCTTAAAAACGTGAATTCTACCAAGTCATGATCATTGCAGCCCAGGCTGCCACCAATCGTGACGTCTCTAATTTGTTCATCTGTTTTTGAGCAACAGGTTCTGTAACACTTCTCCTCTGGTTGGGCTGCCTATAACCTGGATTAAGAAAATAGTCTCCACACACTCCAAGAGTCTCCTGAACCACTTGCAGCTTGCTCCGTCCAGCAGATGTCAGAGTGATTGGAGTCTCCCAGCAGGATCAGAGCCTATGAGCATGATAATTCCTGTAGTTAAATTAAGAACACTTCATCAACAAGATCCCCTTGGTCAGATGTCCTATAGTAAACACCAGCCATGAGGTTTCCTTTGGTGGCTTGGCCCCTAAATTTTACACATAAGCTCTAAACCTGCTCATAGCTGTTTTTCAAAGACAGCTCTGTGCGGTTAGTCTGTTCTTTTACATAGACAGTAACCCCTCCACCCCTCCTTCCTTGCCTGTCCCTTCTGAACAGTTTATAGCCATTGATTGCAATGCTCCAGTCACGCGATTCATCCCACCACGTTTCAGTGATAGGGATTAGATCATAGCTTTCTAACTGCACAGTGGCTTCCAGCTCCTCCTGCTTGTTACCTATGCTGCGTGCATTGATAGAGAGACACCTCAGCTGGGCTGTTAACTGTGTCACTTTTTTAGACAAACAAACATGCCCTAATTCCTTCGAGGCATTTCACAGCTGTGTTCCTGTTGGTTTACAATACATCAGCAGGCCCTGGCTCTTTTCTGCGGCTCACAAATCCATCCCCTTCCCCTTCTAAATCATGTTTAAAGCTCTCCATATAAGTCCGTATTTGTAGGTGGAGGCAGGCTAGTTATGAATTTAACATAGGTGGTGTTTTGGAAAGTCTACAGATGCCAATATGATCCAATATATTCTGCGTAAACTAGTACCTATTTCCTAACGTATCCTTTTCTAAATGGTAAAAATACTTCATTGTGCATGGTGATCAAATGTCTATTAACTTTTTAATACGTAGTTGTAAGAAAAGTCCATTTTTTACCATGCTTTCAATTAACGTTCTAGTTTTGTTCTGATAACTCTAAAGGACCTGAAACAGAAATTGCAGTTTTAACTCAAATTCAGTGTGTATATCCCAGTGACCCCAAGATCTCAGATTCACATTTTTCTGTTACAAATGCTTTTATCACATTATCATCTCATCATGAGGTTATAATTTACAATGATCTGAGTTGATCTCAGTGTGTATTACTTTATGTACCATTCCAATTCTTATATCACAACGATCACTCTACTACTGATCAACAACTATTAAATATGGCATCATTGTCAATCATATATCCTCCACATTTATATGAAGTCATCTTCATGGAAAAAAATAATTTTATGAAACCGTTGATTTAAATCTATTGATTATCTCTAAAAAATGGTCTATAAAAATCATTGCTTTGATATTTTCAAGTCTAACCATTTTCCAGACTGCTCTAGCAAACCACTCCTTGAAGTTTGAAAGTTGAGAACTTGTTTATTTATAAACTATATCAAAATACGCTTTTGCAGTTTATTAATGTGCATAGATTTGTTTTCTGAGAACTCTTTGTCATTAGTTATTTTATTTATGTTGAAATGTGTTATAAAAAAATATGTTAAATATATTCCCCTCATGTATTTGAACATACCAGATTTTCTGCCACTTTTTTATAGGAAGTAGAAGGTATTGATTTTTTTCTAGTATTATGAGTTATGTATAAGAAAATTGACAAATCAGATAGACTTTCTAGTATTTCAGTGACTTAGAGAACTTAGAGTTGCTCAGCCATAAACAAAGGTTCTACAAGCTTGTGTCCTTGAGCTTTTGAACATAAGGTGATTCATAAGAAAGAAAACTATCTCCAGGTCACTTTTTTTTTTTTTTACATCAAGTTTTCTACAGATATTCTAACCTAATTCTAAGCTAACTGTGCAGCTTCTCGTCTACCCTTGTTTTGTCTCCTGCTTTTAATTGGCATGTATACATTTATGTCTATAAAATTTTATGCACCTAATGTGCTACAGGAGGCGATTTTGTAGAAAAATATGTAATTTTTCAATAGTAATGATTCTATGAAAATAAAATGAGGTAGGACAATGTTCTATAGCATATGGAAGAAAAATAGTAAAAACTAAATCAGTGGGAGACAGGGTAGACTGAGTAAGTGAAATCATGTATTTAAGTTCATTCTACAACCTGTAAAAGGCACACCCATTAAAGTTACACTGTGACTGCACATACAGCTCCACTCTCTGTTTTTTGCTTTTTACATGTGATGATGTATTCAGAATCCACAAATTAGGTGTTTGTCTTAAATCAGACAGAAAGCTCGGAAATAAAAAAAACCCCTCATCATTTCCCTTTTCTTTTTTGTCTTACACTAGGAAATTCTTGTTTATCCAACTAAAATATATTTTATCTTGGGAATATCTAAGGTTTTTTAATACCTAGCAAATTAATAGAAGTATTGTGAAGCTTCAAAGGTAACAACATAACAATCATGTATTGTTCGTGGAAGTTATTCAGCAAATGAAATATATACATTGACCCAAATTTGTGAAAGTTAAATTGTTCAATTAAAAGACCTGACAACTCATCAAATCTATTCATCTCCTATACAAAGTATTTGTTTAATCTATTGCATACAAAAATCATATGTAGTCTTCAAATAAAGTGTAAAACTATAAAGCAAATTTTGGTTCTGTCTTAGTTACCAGGGAATCTTATTTTCCTGAAAAATTCAAGGATTGAACTACTGTTGCCAGATTTGGCAAAGAGTGGACCATTGTGGATCCAATTACACAGGAATTTGAATGCAACATAAAAGGATTTAAATAGTTCTATATGAATTAAAATGTATATAAATTTTATTATTTGTGCAGACACAGTATGATCTGAAAGCCTTACAGGGACATTAGGGGAGAAAATTTTGATTTATAGATTTCCTAGAGCAAATCAAAAGCATCTGTACCTATTAAAATGTAGGACTGAGTCTTGACTTTAACTGAGAGTAAATCTGAAGAAAATTACTCCTGTGTCGTAAGAAGAGGAAGTGGGTTTTTTATCACCAGATTGAATTTAAACATGTAACAGCTGTATAAAGCTTCTGAAAGTGTTTGAGGCTTAGAAAGCCTTGAGAGGAAAAACATCCATGATTAAAAGGCAAGCAAGGCAAGCACAGATGTTTTCTCCCAGATTTAGACATGTTTAATGCATTCTAAAATGTATTACTTATAATATATCATTCATGTAAAATCAAGCTCCAAAACTTGAAAAAAGTCAGTTAAGGTTTCCTGTAAAACCCAAATGTGGCATTAGTACAGCATGTGTATATCCATCTGTCCTGAATAGCACTCAGTTACATACTCATGTCTTTTAATCACACTTTTCACAAAAGGTCACTGAGTCTATGTTCCTTATCTTTTGGTTGATGATACAAGACACACTATAATTTACAGAAATGTAAGCCATCTCACCTACAGCTATATTTAAAGACAGTGCTACTCTGATCCTGTAAAGAGTTATACAGCTCTAAGTATGATGAAAAATAAACCCCTGGGCATCAAAAACTGATCAGACAATATTAGCTGATACTTAATAATTTTGTCTGTAATCTCTTTGCTTCAGTTTCCCTTGTGTAAAATGATTTTAATATTGCCTCATTTGATTATTCTGAAGGTCTATTAATTAATTGATGTTACTAAAGATCTAAGATCTTATGACAAAAACACCAGAGAAAATTCCATAGGATAGTTAATAGTTCTGCCTTCAGAGCAAAAGTTGAATAATTTTCAGTAATGCAAGCCAGTGAGTAATACTGGAAAATACTGAATATTAACTTTCTTAAGCTAAACTGATAACAGAAATAAACAGAAAACCTTTAAAGCATGCAAGCTCTTTTCATGCCTGATATGCTTTTAGAAAAATAAACAAGCTTCTGAATATCTGGGTAGAAAGTATATCTTTATCTTTTCTCCAATTATATAGTTAGTTTAAGAAAGGATACTCTCTCTCATGCAAAGCTTCCTTTGAAGTAGAAACATACTGGATATCTTAAATCTGATTCCCTCACTTTACAGCTGTTTTATGTAGTGTATTTCTGTATGAAATATTTGCATGAAATGTTCATATAAAGAGAGACATACAAGACATATCCACCTCTCTACTAATGATGTACCCAAATTTTGCTTCCACCATTCCAAGAGTTCATGCAGCTGCCATTGTAAAATTCTTGGCATTTTTAGAGAAGGAGTTTGAACTGGTCAGTTTTCACTGACTTTTTTTAAAAGATTTTTTTCTTTTTAATGTCTGTGCACAAATTCCATTCTCCATTAATACATGCTTCATACACACATACATGATAGGACTGGGGAAAAAAAAGTTAATCTTTGGTATTTGTTTTTAAACAGAAGTGAGGACTTAGCTGTCAACATCAGAAGTATCTCTGCTCATCGGTGAGATAAAAAGCAGCTGTATTTCATTTTGCAGCTTTTTTCATTGATAACACTTTTTATAAAGGCTTTTGGCTCATGCTTTATGTGGAGTAAAATCATATAACACCATAAAACTCCAAGATTTCTAAAACAGTATTATCTGAAATGTTGTAACAATACTAAACTGTTTTGTTTACATATTACAGAGGTGTGTTATAAACAAACAAAATATTAATATGATTGTTTATAAGTGGTTTTGTAGCTTTATCTTTAGTAAAAGGAGCTTATATAGAAAGTGTTCAGAAAAGTGTTTTGCAATTTGTCATTTAGAGAACGCAGCTGACAGAGAAAGACTTGCATCAAAACTGTTTACTTATCCACAGACCTGTTGTGAAATTGTACCCTGGAAGAGTTTATTACGGAATGGGGCGTAGCAGCCTTTCAGTACCTGAAGGGGACCTACAAGACAGATGGAGAGGGACAAGATTAAAAGATTTTGTTAGTTTTTATAATGCTATCAAACAAATGTAATTTAAATCACTCAAAGCCAGGATAGCTGTAAGTTGTATCAGCAGCATAAAAATGGCATATAGCTTCTCAAATTAACTATTTAAATGTGCATTATTCTCCTTCCGGTAGAAATCTCAGGAGCACTTAAATGCTACTTCACTGAGCGTAAAGATGCCTCCATGGGAGTGGTGTTAAGGCAGACTTAAGCACTTTTGCAAAGTCTGTCCTACAGCTTATTAGGAAATGTCTTGCTGAAGCGTAGAGCAAACCCAAAGCTCTACATCATAGAGAAACATTTCAAAGACTTTGCAGTCCTAGGGAACTTTTCTAATAATATCATCTGAACTTCTACATACCACTGAAGAATTCAGTTAATTACTTCCTATATCAAGTCATTGTTTTCCAGTTAAGGTATAGAAATTTCTTTTTTAGAAGGGCCTCTGGTCTTGGTTGAAAAGCTAATTTCTGATATGCTATAAGGTCTCCCCGGAGCCTTCTCTTCTCCAGGCTGAACAACACCAACTCTCTCAGCCTGTCCTCACAGGAGAGGTGCTCCAGCCCTTTGATCATCTTTGTTGCCCTCCTCTGGGCTCTCTTCAACAGGTCCATGTCCTTCTTATGTTGGGGCGATCCAGAGCTCGTTACAATACTCCAGAGTGGAGTTGAGTGGTAGAATCATCTCCCTCAACCTGCTGGTCACACCTCTTTTGATGCAGCTCAGGGTACGGTCGGCTTTCTGGGCTGCAAGTGCGCATTGCAGGGTCATGTTGAGCTTTTCGTCAGTCAATACCCGTGAGTCCTTCTCCTCAGGGCTGCTCTGAAATCAGTTATGCTAGATTATGAGTAAGCAGTTGTGAAATACTGGCTGCATACTGTATACTTCTTTGCTATCAAGTAGTGTTTTCTGTGTTTCTTGGTTTTTTGGTTTGCTTTGGGTTTTAATATATCATAAATTCCTAGTACATAGTTCCCTATTCCCCAAGAGGTAAAAAGTCTTCTGAGAAGTTAAAAGCCTCTGCTTTATGCAGTAACCTCCTATGCATCAACATGACTACAGGACAGGTCCATACGTAATAGAATAGTTAAACTTCTTTGGAACTGTTCTTGTTTCAGTTTGAATTAAAGATATTGATTAATAATTATATTATCTTGCCTTCGAGTAACCTTGTTTCAGTTCATTGGGCATTTTAGCAATATTCAGAATACATACTCATGAAAGATGAATTAAATTTAACTGAAAATATCCTGAGTCTTTTTCTGTTGTTCTTCGCATTTATTGCAAGGTTATATCAGGAAGTTCATGAGAGTGTGAATGGAAAAGTTTAGTGGTTTGATCCACACAGTAACTACCAGATATTTATTCATTTATTTGTTTGGTTATTAGATTGTAGTCTTCATTCAGGATTGTTTCATTGCTTATGCTATCTAAATCAGAGCTTGAAGAACCCGTGGGAGGCCTGATAACACTTTGTGGAAACAATTTTAATAATATCACTCTCAATAAACAGTACACATTGAAGTTCAGAGTGTTTCTCCCCAACACAGCTGTATCAATTTTGGGGGGAACATTGATGCCTTTTATCTTTTTTAGCTGCCAGAATGAACCTCAAAGTGGCAGAGGTCATTCAGGCCTTAAAAATCACAAGGGTTTGGCATATGTAAATGCTTATCTTCCAGGCTACCAAAGGGCTTAACCCAACTTCCTAAAAATAAATTGGTTATTAATTTATTCCAAAATTACTTAGAAACCAGAGGCATTGTAAAGACAAAATAAAGGTCCATATACCTGTTTACTCTTAACTAAACTCTAATTTTTTCAGAAAGCTTGAAAAGTTCCATGCATCTCATTGCTTGCCTTAGGAGAGGCAAGCAGTTTCCTGCTGGCTGGTTTTGCTTTTTCACCTGAGTGCCAGGGAGGAGAGAGGGCAGGCATGGCTTTGAAAAACAGAGTCAACCAAGAGCCACAGGCAGATGTGGGGCAGGCAAGGCAGAGGCCCCACACATCTGGCCAAGGCCAGCTGAGCTGGTCCATGACAGTGGCCAGGGTCACCACCAACCCTGTAACGATGAGGCACATCTACCATGATGAGGCAGGTCTAAGCCCCAGCTCGGAGATCAAACCCCTGGATCAGCATCAGGTTCTGTATGAGCAGTGAAAAGGCCAGGCATGGGCACATCTGCAACGGAGGACCTCCCTCTAGCTGGTAGCAAGGACAGGAGCCTCCCCTTGAAAGCAAATTCCGTAAGAGTCCTAGGAGCAGGAGACCAAGGGCTCAGAACAGCTTCTTAGCAGTTATTTTTTCGACAGCAATTTTCAAGGCCAGACACCTGCACTATTATTTAAGCTGGCCCTGGTCCCATGCAGCCAGACCCCTGGGTCAAGAAGAAATACACTCAGGGCCCTGATGCTGAGTTAGTATTTATCAGCACCTTTTTTTGGGGGGACAGCAGTTGGCAATGCTTTCTAGTTCCATCTGCTCCTTATGCCTACCTCTTGTTACACTCAAAATCTTGTCATTGGCAGAAGGGAACTCACCACATATGATGAGACAAGAACTTATTGTGAGTTGAACTAACTCTAACTGACAACAAATTTTAACAGAATAATTAAAATTCAGTTTTTATTGTCCAGTTACAAAACACTAACACAATTTTCGCATTAAGGTACTGTTCAAATTTTGTCATTCAAATTTTGCTGTTCAAATTAGTATAGACAAGTCTCATTAATAATAAAATTTAAGTTGCTATACAAGCAGCCTTCCTAGTTTATTTCCAATGTTCCTCAGGACTTGTCCACCACTCATGGAGCTGCAGGTCCAAAACTCAGCAATGGTCATTTGGCCCCAGGATCCTTGCTAAAGCAGAGTAAACCAGCCTGGACCACAGCAAGCCCAGCCACATCCTGGGACTTTGCATCACTGGGACAATACTTACTGGACTATAAACTCTTCATATTTCATTTGGCTTTTACGTTACCTCATGGTGCAATAAAAATAAGGCTAATCAGTCTAATTTAAATTGACATGAAATCTTACTCAGCTGAGAGTTCACGACCATGCTTCCTTGAGGTACTGCTTGCTTTTTACTTCTCGTGACCGTCCTCATAGATTTTACTCCTTGCAGCAGTGAGGGTAATACTAAGGGGCATACAACAGTCATGTAAAAATATTCGAGGGGCATATGTCATTTTTATGAAATAACACAGGTATTCACTTTAATATACAAACAAAAACTTTTCCAATACATGTCTTTTTTTTCAGCAAGCACTAATAATATTAGTCAGCCACATTAAATACTTTTATATATTTTAAATGAACTGGAAGCCTCCATTTTTATTGTTTATGCTGCTTTCTATTGTATGAATGGACAATTAGAATTTCTATCAAATAGCGAGAACTAAAATTACAATGAGAAGCCAGATGGTATCATCATCACAAAGTAGCTTTTATTTCCATTCAAAAATGGTATTAGATTTATATCAAATATATCTCAGCTTGTCTTCAAAATAACACAAGTTATGCTTCTATCATAGAAGATTTTAAATTTGAAGTATGCCATTAGTCAACTGAAGCTTGACTCCTTGTCTATTGAGATATTTTGGTGGAGAAAAGCCTACACATGATTTCTTTGCATTTTCTCATATTTATTAGCTTGTCTACATAGTTAATTTTTTCTTTTGAAAACTAGTTACAGCCGTATAGTGAAATGCTTTTTTATTTATTTATTTTTAGACAAATAATTATTCCTACAGAGGCTATGTTTGTTTAAAACTTATGATACATAAAGATTTTCTCCCCTGTGCTTTTTAAATTGCAAAGATAAATGAATCTTGGCTTATTTTTTTTTACAGATTAGAAAATTAAAGCATAAAACAATTTGTATATAGCCAAAAATAAAGATTTAAAAGGTGTTCAAAATATGGAATAGAACTCTTGAGGGGATTATCCTGTGCCTTCATTTTGGTAAGCATTGTCGTATGTGGCCCCTGTTCCTCAGCCCAAAGTATTTGGGAATATTTGCATTGGGTCAAACATAGGAATTTCTATATGTATCCTTTTCAGAATTCATTTTTAGCAAAGCACTGTCAGCTGCAGTCATTTATTTATAGCTGTCTACTTTTTTATAAATAAATACATACATACATAAACAACTACTTCTTATCATCAAATTCTCAGCTCAGATTCTGAGGTGCGATTCATTGTAGCCAACCCAATCTTCAGCTTGACAAGAGGAAAAGCAGATTTTCAGATGTTTTAGACACTTCTTCAATTTAACTAAATTTGTATGTAATGTAGTCTACTCTTGACACAATTACTCTGCACAGTTCTGTGTATTTTGGGAGGTGTGAGAGTTGTTCCACAGAAGCGAGTACTAGGTGGAGAAAAGTTCTTGATTATCTCCCTATGTCTCATGAGAAACTCCAGCCATTTTTGCCCCCAGGTGAATGACCTCACCACCAAAGCTCCATGCTATGAGGGAAGTGAGTTCTGCCTACTGTCCTAACTGAAATGAAAAAAATGTAAGCCAATGGAGAAGGAGATTCTGCAGGTCTCAGGCCATGCTGTCTTTCCTTGCTCAGCTCCTTAAAACTTGTAGGAGGAGACATAGACCTATCTGGTTTCCACCAGAAATCTACTTGGCTCAACTAGGCTTCCTCATAGGGGATCTCAGAGATGCTTTTATATAATGTTTATTTTTTTCTTTTATATAATATTAATTTTTTCTCAGTAGTACAACAGAATAGTGTCATAGTATTTCCCTAAAGGTAGGAGTGTCATTTTATTCCTTTATTCCTTTATTTCTAATTACAGACCTCTCACAAAAGACAAACTCCTCCTACTCCTCTTACTGAACGAGCTGGACTTGGAGGTTTAACATTCTGTCTGATATGGCAGTTATTAACCTGGCCTCCTCTGGATTCTAATCAGATCATCACGATTTGCACTGAGTGGTGGTTGGTTCGTCTTTGTCTTTTTTTAACTGAGTTTAGCTAAGGTAAAAAGGGAGAGTTTGCCATTGGGTTCCACCTTATTTTTTCCAATTTGTGTATATATAAACACTGTGAAAAGTATTGTTTGTGATCTGCAAACTTAGTCAGAAGTTTTATTTCTATTCCTACTCCACTGGAAAGTGTAGTCCATTGCTCTTTTGAAATGTTGTTCCATAGCTGCACTCGTATTTATATTTTGCATGTATGTTGAAGAACTTCACTAACAGGAGTACTTTAAGTTTTTTCAGGAAATTTCCTTTTTTACTAATAATTGTTTTGTGATCCTACTTGCAGCCATTGAACATGTATGTATTGTAAGGATCTCCTTTTTTATTTTAGGATACATTTATATACTTTCGTTTTTACAATAACAGTAGTGGTCAGTGAGCAAAGCAGCATTCAGAATAGCTAGAGAAGATTCATTTTTCATGAAAACTCTGACATTCTTAAAATCAACCGTTTCTTTGACTTCTATAAAGGAAAAAATCCAAGCAGCAAAATTAAAGAGTTTAAAAGATGGACGTCTCTGAAGTGCCTAGTTATCCATTTTTCCATTAACAATAGCACATTCTGTTATTGCAGTTTTTGATTTACAGCCTCAAATAGGCTTTGAAAAATATAATAGAACATCTTTAATTAAATCCCCAAAACTCACATTCAGGGATAAATAATAATCCATCAGCTATTTCATTCTCTAACAGGACCCAGGAGAACTTGACAGTCTTAATCACTTCAGCCATTTATACCTTCATTTTCAGCTTTGTTTCAGTTGAGCCATTTAGTGGGGTTTATCTAAATTACAGTATCTTTTTTCTATCACACTTCGTAGTTGTAACACAGAAACTAATTTCAGGTGCAAAATGGAATATCTCTGAAGCACAGACATCAGTGGCATAAGCACGTCAGAATGAAAAGTTGCCTGTCACTGACTGATATTTGTCTCTGTAATGAGCTGAGGCATTCAGGAACTGTGCCTCTAGTAAAATTAGGAGCCACCAGCAGCAGCACAGCAGAATTCTAAACGTGCTAGAGATCATTCATTTTCCTCATTGCATAGGACTGCTGTGGAGTACAGAAATAGTTTCATTAATGTAAACAGTTTTGAACTACATCCTGGCAGCGCTATAGGTGTGTGGAAGGTCAAAGTAAATACTCATACAGTTCTTAAACACCCATATCAATGCTGTTCTAGTTTCTTTTACATATCTTGAGGATAAAATAACTTTTATATGTGTTTTTAGATTTTACATTTGGTAGAGTATCTAGATCTTTTAAAATACATTCTGCATGTGAAATAAAGGGATATGACCTTGCATTGTTAAATTCACTTATTAAATATCTGTATGGCTGTCCCAAGTTACAACTAAGTCAAAAAGACGGGTGCAATGAATTTTTTATTGCACAGTGACAAATTTTGTTAAAGTAGGATCAATTACTGTGTTTTTTCTTTTTAATTAATTTTTCTCTATTTTTTTTATATCTTAAGATTTCCATAACTTGCTAATGCTAAACATGCACAGTGATGACCTATATAGTGCTATTTATGTATTTAATCCCTACTCATATTAATATAATAGAGTTTCAACACTTAACTATTTCCTCAGAATATTTTTTCAAATTTTAAGGCTGCCAAATAAACTTTTCTGTGTATCAGTTGCCTCCGAAAGGGCATGAGAATATAAGAGTATGGTCTTTTTTCAGAACAAACAACTCATGAACAGATTATCACTGTGACTTTAATTAATCACAGGACAGAAAAACTTGGCAGATGACTTTTTTGGGTTAGAAATCCACCTTCAGTAAGCTGCTTCAAGAAGTGTCTTCCTAAATAACCATGCCCTTGCCCACCAGTTAATTTTCATCGTGTGTGTGCCCAGTGCAAGTGATTGAGAGGCAGAAGCAGAAGCTGATAGAAGTTCTGCCAAAAGCAGATAATAGAAGTGCATGCCTTTCCAGACAACATCCAAGCACTGTGAAATGAATGGAGGGGAGAATGAGGAAGGAGTTAAAGTAGTAGGAAATCCCATCTGTGTACCACCACAGAAACTAGTAAGAACTAAGCTGTATACCACTAGTGCCTAGGACTACCCTACTTGAAGCTTTCTATCCCTCACTATCCACACCTCTTCTACAAAACTATCATGGATTAAGGTGTTTGACATGGTTATGATTTAGTCAATTCAGAATTGATTAATAGTATTGGGTAAAGCAAAAGTTAAATTTTAGCAGCGCTTAATGATTGATGAATTTCAAAAAAATTTGCAAGTAATTCAGTAAATATATTATGATCAAAACAACAACTTAAATACAGATTCAAAGATGACAAGATTCATAATAAGTTACTGTAAGGTATCTTAAATCAAAGGGTATGATACAAAGGTAGATACATGTATATATATTATATATACATAGAATCATAGAATCATAGAATGGTTTGGGTTGGAAGGGACCTCAAAGATCATCTAGTTCCAACTCCCCTGCCGTGGGCAGGGACACCCTCCACTACACCAGGTTGCCCAAAGCCCCATCCAACCTGGTCTTGAACACTTCCAGGGAGGGGGCATCCACAACCTCTCTGGGCAACCTGTTCCAGGGCCTCACCACTCTGACAGTAAAGAATTTCTTTCTAACATCTAATCAAAATCGGCCCTCCTTCAGCTTAAACCCATTACCCCTTGTCCTGTCACTACATAAACAGTCCCTCTCCAGCTTTCCTGTAGGCCCCTTCAGGTACTGGAAGGCCGCAATTAGATCTCCCCAGAGCCGCCTTTTCTCCAGGCTGAACAATCCCAACTCTCTCAGCCTGTCCTCACAGGAGAGGTGCTCCAGCCCTCCGATCAGCTTCGTGGCCCTCCTCTGGACTCGCTCCAACAGCTCCATGTCTCAGGCACAGGTGTATCAGGTTTGTCAAGAGGTGATCGATTATCACTATTGTTCCCAAATAATGAGAGAACAAGAATGTTATGGTTCAAGTACAGATGTACCAGGTTGTTACCAAGGGAGCAAGAACCAGGCACATTAAGGGGGCACCTTGACGCTCTGGTCTGCTGCTCAGATATGCGGCCCAGAGAAGGAGCAGAGATTTTGCCAAGTACCAAGCAGCTCAAGAAAAGGGCAGTTGCACCACCACAAAACCAAAAATGAATAACGAGCGTGTTGGTCTCCAAAGTATTTTCCCAGAGTCTTTTGCATAGTTCCATGTACTGAAATTATATAAACAATTAATTACACATAATGTTTAAATGTAAAGATTTTTAAAACTTGTTTCTCTCTTTGATATCTTATGGGTCAAGAGTGTCACTGTGTCAAATAAATTTTCTCGTTATCAATACATTTAAACTACTATCATTATTTCTACCTTGAATGAAAGTTTATTAGCATAGACATAAATTTCATATCAATTCATAACTTCTTCTGATCTATCCTATGTGAGAAGCGTTAAAAATGTTAAGGCTTGAAACATTCCAGCTGTTCAAGGAGTTAGTCAATAGGACCCCCTAGGAAACCCCCTGCCCTCAGGGATAAGGGAGCAGAACAGAGCTGGCAGATCTTTAAGGATACTTTCCACAGAGCACAAGAGCTCTCAGTCCCTAGGAAAGGAAGGCAAGAGAATACCTTCATCAATGACATACACAGTGGGATAGAGTAAAACTCTCAGCAAATGTGAAGATGATACTAAGCTGTGTGCAGCAGTTGACATGCCTGAGTGACAGAATGCCATTCAAAGGGACCTGGACAAGCTCAAGAGGTGGGCTCATGTGAACGTCATGAGGTTCAACAAGGCTAAGTGTAAGGTCCTGCACATGGATTGGAGCAACCTCCTGTATCAACAAAAACTGAGTGATGAAGGTGTTGAAAGCAGCCCTGGGGAGAAGGACTTGGGGGTACTGGTGGATGAAAAGCTGGATATAAGCCAGCAATGAGCTGGCAATATGTGCTTGCAGCCCAGAAAGCCAACTGCATCCTGGGCTACCTTGAGAGAAGGGTGGCCATGAGGCCAAGGGAGGCGATTCTGCCCACCTGGAGTACTGTGTCCAACTCTGGAATCCTCAGTAAAGGAAAGAAATGGATCTGTTGGATCGTGTCCAGAGGAGGGCCACAAAAATGATCAGAGGGATGGAACACCTCTCCTGTGAGGACAGCCTGAGAGAGTTGGGATTGTACAGCCTGGAGAAGAGAAGGGTCTGGGGAGGCATCATAGCAGCCTTTGAATACCTAAAGGGGGCCTATGAGAAAGATTAGTAAGTCCTGTAGCAATAGGACAAAGGGTAATGGTTTTAAACTAAAGAAGGTCAATTCAGACTACATGTAAGGAGAAATTTTTCACAGTAAGAATGGTGAAACACTGGAACAGGTTGCCCAGAATGGTGGTAGATGCCCCATCCCTGGAAACATTCAAGGACAGGCTAGACGGGGCTCTGAGCAACCTGACCAAGTTGAACATGTCCCTACTCATTGCAGGGGGTGTTGGACTAGATGACCTTTAAAGGTCCCTTCCAATCAAACTGTTCTATGATTCTATGATTCCATGGTCCTACACAAGCATTTGCGAAATGCTTGTCATGGCAAATTAAGATCACGAGAGATGTAATGTATATTATAATAAATATTTTTTTATGTTAGTTGTGTTGAATAGAAACTGAAGATGATAGGACAGGCAAACACTATATTTTAATCAAGCCTCCTTAAAAGGACTTGTTTGGGAGGACACATGATTCACAATAACAGAACTGATTGCAATTTACATCCATACATTAACATATGCATTTAACAGTTCTTGTTTGAAGTGCTCTGCATTGTGTATGTACTTCATCTAATATAAAGCAAGTTATTTTATTGTAAGACACTTGTAGCTCTGAAAAGATAAGAGGAAACCGTGAAACATAATTGGTCTGCTACTAGTGTCACATTAGAGTAAACCAGGAATGATTACATAAAGTCAATGACAGCAAAACAAGGCCAACTACTTCAGATGCTCAAGTGATTATTGCTCAATTTTATTTTCTGATTAAAAAGTATTTATAAAAAGTGCTTTAGGAAACATAAGAATTGCAGTATCTAAGCCATCAAGTACTGTATGGGAGGAGGCAGGTGTTGGTGTATTTTGCTAACACTTAAATATTTAGCATGATCATTAAATTTTATATTGCACATATGCATACATTTCCAGCCAAGTGAATGCATGCAATAGAAATTTCAGCGCTTGTCCCACATATTCAGTTTTGGAGAATCTGCCCCTTGTTGGTTGTGAATGAACAAGTGGATGAGCAAAAAAGCAGCATAAGCAGGGATGTTGCATCTAAATCAAGTGAGCTTTGGGAAAGAATAAACAAATGGAGATGCAAGTGCTGCTGTTCCCTGCTGACTTTTTATATCACCACCTCCCTTCTTGGAAAACGTTTTGAAACCTTTCATTAATGCATTTTCAGATGTTTTCTCCTTTCATAAGATATTCTTTAAAACTTCAGAATTGTTTAAAAAAAATGCTTGGAAGATGAATGCAGATTTATGTATAAGACAGTTCAGCAGATTTAGCATCTCTGAGTTGTCAATGCATTCATGTTTGATTCAACAACAAAGGATGATTTAAAGCTATGATAATTAAAAGCATATCTTTTATGAATGTAATTTAGTAACAAATTTCACTCAGGAAGTTCACAGACTGAGAATCTTTAGTTTCACAGCTCTCAGGAGTACTGTGGGTTCAGTCAGATTTACATGGCTCCAGCAAACATGTAAAAGCTTGTCACTCCTGCTTGTTCCCTTCAGTAGCCAAGTCCCTCAGTGGCTGCCAGAAAGCAGCCAAACATGCTTTCTTCCCAGCAGAAAAATAGTGTCATTCTTTTTATACTCCAGTCTGCAAAACACATACTTGAGGCTGCATCCATGCATAATCCTGAAAGTTTCCTAAGACCCTGAGGCTCAGCTGGGTGCTGTGAGAGCTAGTTGCATCTGCAGCTCCAGAGAGATTACAACTAGTTAAATGAGAAACACATTTTATACAGCCAAAGAAAAGTCCTCTCCCAGTGAGTTCAGCAAAGTAGGAGATACTCAGTGGCACCCACAGAGTGCTGCTGACAGTCTGCGGGAAATCGCTCTTACCTTTTTCATGTGCTTTCTAGCACTGAAATCTGAAAACTATCTTAAAAGAAACATTCTTGTGCCAAAGGGACAGAGGGTGTCTGAGTACTTGGCTGATCTTAACCCAATACATGCATTTTACAAGTTCTTAATTTGTATTGATCTAAATATCATTGTAGGAAGTTACTTAATGTTTAACTACTGTCAGTAATAAATTGGATTTGATGTTCTCTTTCTGCAGTGGCTTTCGCATTAGGTTTAACTGTTTTTTTTATGAACAGATCTGCCATTAGCCATCCACTTAATTGTGAACTGCATGAAATGAACTAAAATTCAGATGAGGATTCTTGGAGAAATATCAACGGACAAAGTAGCCATAAAACTAATATATTGAAGTATTTTTTATGTTTTGTTCTTGATAGCTGTCACTCCCATCAAATATGCATATTACAGTTTTGGTACACAAGGATACAGTTTATGAGGCTGAGAAGGCAAGACTTTGGCTTCAATTTCAGGATGAATAGTAACAATCAAGTTGAAAATTAAACTTGATCTATGTGGTTTTAGTTGTACTCTTTTATTATGAGGTCACAGGAAATATAAAAGATCAAGTTAAAATCACCTTCTGAAATGGATGTGAAGTCTTTTTTTTTTTTCCAAGTTCAAAGCATCTCTGTTGTTTACTATGGCATGTGGTAGAAAATTTGAGTAGAACACCCAATGATGCGAATCCAAGAATGTACTTAATACTTCTTTAATCTTTAGGCTGAGCCATGGGACTGTACTTTGGTGACTTTTTTTAATGTCATTCAGTAGAAGACAAAATCCACAGGGAGATCTTTAAAATATAGTGGGAGGAAAGACCAATCAACAATTTTTCAGATTATGCTATCCATTTCAGGGTCAATATAAACTCTTCTACAATCAGGGAATCACAGAATGGTTTGGGTTGGAAGGGACCTTAAAGACCATCTAGTTCCAGCAACCCTGCTGTGGGCAGAGACACCCTCCACTAGACCAGGTTGCCCAAAGCCCCATCCAACCTGGCCTTGAACACTTCCAGGGATGGGGCTGCCACAGCTTCTCTGGGAAACCTGTTCCAGTGCCTCGCCACCCTCACAGTAAAGAATTTCTTCCTAACATCTAATCTAAATTGACCCTCCTTCAGCTTAAACCCGTTACCCCTTGTCCTGTCACTACACTCCCTGATAAACAGTCCCTCACCATCTTTCCTGTAGGCCCCTTCAGGTACTGGAAGGCTGCCAGAAGGTCTCCTTGGACCCTTCTCTTCTCCAGGCTGAATAACCACAACTCTCAGCCTAGGTTCATGGGAGAGGTGCTCCACCCCTCTGATCATCTTCATGTCCCTCCTCTGGACTGGCTTCAACAAGTCCATGTCCTCCTTATGTTTGGGGGCCCCAGAGCTGGATGCAGTACTTCAGTTACACAGTACCCTCATGAAAGTGGAGTAAAGTATCAATCGTAACCGTCACAACGCAGGCTGTAACAGCAGTCCATGATCTTATGAAACACTACTGAGAAAATACTTCTCCTGTCTCAGATTGGATTCCCTGGGACAAAGAGGGAGATCTGTATCTTTCACTATTCTTAATTCAATGTTCATTTCCATTGTAAGGAAAGGTAGCTCCACCAAATATGTGAGGCTGTACAATAACACACGTCTTCCAGTGAAAGTCAGTTGCTTGATGACCATCTCCCCACTCCTCTAGGCTGGTCCAATGAGATTCAGAGTCACCCATAGCTGCTGTAGTTCCAGCTGAAGTTTTATTTTAGACATTAGTATTTATGTCTTAATTCCGCATTATCTGCTGTACTTTTCCCTTGGAAAAAAGCAACAGTGATAACATCTACACGGCCGAGTTAGTCATTTACGCCCCAAAGAAACATTCTTTTCAGGAGAAATCGCAATCTAGGGGTTTGCATTGTGTGGTGTAAGTAGCCAACACACAGAGGTTTTGATCTTTGGTCATTCGTTAATGTTGCCTACTCTCAAGGTGGAAAAGAAGACTGAGCACTGAAAGATCACTACATTTTATAATAAAATATAGGATTCTTTTATAGAACTTCAGATTTCCAACCATTACATGATGTCAGGATCCATTATCAAAAGTCCTTTTGCACCCGCTAGGACTAGAAACTCTTATTTTTCAGTAAGACCTGAAATCTCAAAAATTCATGGTAGGTAAAACTGAGAGAAAAAGAAATCCATTATAGGAGATTGACACAACACAATGGCAGCACTTGACAGTAATTGTCTCAGAGAATCATCCAGGTAGCCATATGCTCTGGTGTCATCCTTTTGATACCAACACAGACATGCCAGAATCTATCCAGCTTACGTAGTTGTGCCATATAAATGCCAGATTTCAACCCTGTCCACTGCGAAAACTAGACTTCATCCTGCATGTGACTGCCTTGGTAATGTGTAGGTTTTTGAACCAACTTGTTTGGTTCAAAAGGAGGCAGAAAGGAGGAAATGCTAAGGACAAACTACTATTCAGACCCTCATCGAAATGAGCAATCCATCAGAAAAATTGTGAGTTGTTTTCAGAGAAATCACTAGAAGATGCACCAAAAGTGGTATTTTTTAACTGAATGATGTTACTGAGCTGTACTGTCTGTTAGGATTGCAAGACTCTTACGCTACAACAAAAGCTACGGCCTCTGATATGCAGAAACTTTGCTTTCAACTCAAGTACATCTTTCTCTATTCTTTCAAGCTCCTCCTAACATGTGCAGTCAAAGGGAAATTTTTACTAATACTCACAATACACAAATGACACACTTGTTCCTTTAACACAAAATACACCACATTTAGAGAAAACAAATAAAGTATGAAGTGTAATAGCACTTAATCAAATACACTGGTTATAGCTGTCAAACTAAAGCTTTTTCAATAATATATTTTACCTTCATAAACGTTTTCTTTTTACTGTAGGAAGCTAGAATGTGATTAAAAGCCAGACAAAGGCTTGATCTCTTTGCAAATGTAGCTTGCTTGTACTGCTCTTTCTTCTCTAAAAATTAAGATTTTGTTGATGACTTTAAGACTTGAAATCTATAGTTGCTTAGCTCTTTATTTCTTACTCTACCTCTCATTGTAGTTTGTTTAAGCCAATAAAATGAAAGTTTTGATCACTGTAAGAAAGTCTCTAGATTTTATACAAATTTGCTGTTGTCATGGAAAATTGAGATTGATTTTCACATAATGGAAAATTATGGATTGATTCAGTAAACATCAATACCCATCTGAGTTAACAAAGTCAGACTTCAAGATTAAACCCAGTGATTTTAATGAGCAATTAACACTGTTTATATGTCCTATCAAGACTTCTTAAAGAGAGGAATGTAAGAGGTTTCTTTCAGATCTATTAGATGAAGAAATTAGTAGAAAGCAGTTGCCATTCTGAAAATTGCCAATAGTTCAATTCCATTCCCATTGAAAAAATTCAAAATTGCCACTTTTATTAGAACTGGAATCAATATTTATTCATCATTCCTTTATTGCTCTCATATTATGCCAAGCTATGAAAATTGACAAATATTTTTTTAAAAAATAAATTATTTATGGATATGTGAAGTATATTGGTTCACTGCACTTGACAGTAGTCAAACATCAATGATGCAAAACCCAGAATATCTGTAAATTTTTATATTACAAATATAAAAATTAGAATTGTACTTGAAAATAAGATATTCATAATCATAGGCATTAAAAATTAGACTTCTCATGTTACAGTTGTCTTACTATCTGTCCTATTGTCTGTTGTAACTATTTGCAGAATTATCAGTAAGTATTTTCAAGGGTCTATCCCGCACTTTGCTTGCAATTAGCCAATGATGGCGCTAATACATATGATCCAACTATAGTGACAGTTCATTTACACATATGATATCTAAACCCAGACAAGTGTATTTCCATCTATAGAATACCTGGCTGCTTTTGAAAGAACACAGTCCTTATCATAGAATCATAGAATCACAGAATGGTTTGGGTTGGAAGGGACCTTAAAGATCATCTAGTTCCAACCACCTTGCCATGGGCAGGGACACCCTCCACTATATCAGGTTGCCCAAAGCCCCATCCAACCTGGTCTTAAACACTTCCAGGGATGGGGCCTCCACAACCTCTCTGAGCAACCTGTTCCAGGGCCTCACCACCCTCACAGTAAAGAATCTCTTTCTAACATCTAATCTAAATCGGCCCTCCTTCAGCTTAAACCCACTACCCCTTATCCTGTCACTATACTCCCTGATAAACAGTCCCTCACCATCTTTCCTGTAGGCCCCCTTCAGGTACTGGTAAGGCACAATTAGATCTCCCCAGAGCCGCCTTTTCTCCAGGCTGAACAACCCCAATTCTCTCAGCCTGTCCTCATAGGAGAGGTGCTCCAGCCCTCCAATCAGCTTCATGGCCCTGCTCTGGACTCTCTCCAACAGCTCCATGTCTCTCCTGTACTGGTGGCCTCAGAGCTGGACACAGTACTCCAGGTGGGGTCTCACAAGAGCAGAGTAGAGGGGCAGGATCACCTCCCTCGACCGGCTGGTCACACCTCTTTTGATGCAGCCAAGGACACGGTTGGCTTTCTGGGCTGCAAGCGCACACTGCCAGCTCATGTTGAGCTTCTCATCAATCAATACCCCCAAGTCCTTCTCCTCGGGGCTGCTTTCAATCCATTCCTCACCCAGCCTATAGTCGTGCTTGGGATTGTGCCGACCCATGTCCAGGACCTTGCACTTGGCCTTCTTGAACTTCATGCGGTTTGCATGGGCCCACCTCTCCAGCCTGTCAAGATCCCTCTGGATGTCATCCTTTCCCTCCAGCGTGTTGACCACACCACTCGATCCCGCTGTCCATGTCGCCAACAAAGATGTTGAACAGTGCCAGTCCCAGTACCGACCCCTGAGGATCGCCACTCATCACCGTTCTCCACTTGGACATTGAGCTCTTGACCACAACTCTTTGAGTGCGACCATCCAGCCAATTCCTTATCCACGAGTGGTCCATCCATCAAATCCATGTCTCTCCAATTTAGACACAAGGATGTCACGTGGGACAGTGTCAGATGCCTTGCACAAGTCCAGGTAGATGACATTAGTTGATCTTCCCTTATCCACGGACGCGGTAACCCCATCACAGAAGGTCACCAAATTTGTCAGGCATGATTTGCCCCTAGTGAAGCCGTGTTGGCTGTCACCAATCACCTCCTTATTTTCCATGTGCCTGAGCATAGTCTCCAGGAGGATCTGCTCCATGATCTTGCCAGGCACAGAGGTGACACTGACCGGGCTGTAGTTCCGTGGGTCTTCCCTTTTACCCTTCTTAAAAATGGGGCTTGTGTTTCTTCTCTTCCAGTCGGTAGGAACTTCGCCGGATTGCCAGGACTTCTCAAATATGATGGCGAGTGGCCTGGCCACTTCATCCGCCAGTTCCCTCAAGACTCATGGGTGCAACTCATCAGGTCCCATGGACTTGTGCACCTTCAGGTTCCTTAGATATTCTCAAACCAAATCTTCTCCTACAGTGGGCAGTTCTGCATTCTCCCAGTCCCTGCCTTCTGTGACCTGGGCAGTGTGGCTCGAGCATTTGCCAGTGAAGACTGAGGCAAAGAAGTCATTGACTACCTCAGCCTTCTCCATATCCTGGGTAACCAGGTCACCCATTTCATTCCAGAGGGGGCCCACATTTTCCCTCGTCCTCCTTTTCTCGCTAACATACCTATAGAAGCTTTTCTTGTTGTCCTTGGCATCCTTGGCCAGACTAATTTCCATCAGGGCTTTGGCTTTCCTAACCTGCTCCCTGGCTGCTCGGACAGTTTCTCTGTATTCTTCCCAGGCTACCTGTCCTTGCTTCCACCCTCTGTAGGCTTCCTTTTTTTGTTTGACTTTGCCCAGGAGCTCCTTATTCATCCATGAGGGCCTCTGGGTGGTTTTGCTTCACTTCCTCTTTGTTGGGATGCATCGCTTCTGAGCTTGGAGGAGGTGACCCTTGAATTTTAGCCAGCTGTCTTGGGCCCCTCTTCCTTCCAGGGCTTTGCTCCATGGTATTCTACCAAGCAGATCCCTGAAGAGGCCAAAGTCTGCTCTCCATATTCACCATATTATGCCAATATCTTTCTTATATAACATTTTATCTACACAGGTGAACTAGAACTTCATTTTTCATTTGAAAACAATGTCACAGGCTTACTAACAGATATGATATTTTGTTTTAATAAATGCAATTATAATACCCTAAATATCATGTAATTGACCGTGTTATTCAGTGCACCTGTTCAGCTACCATAAAACTGTGAGAATCTAATATTTCCATTTAGCTACAGGGATTTTATTTCCTTTTTTTCTTTCTTTTTTTTTTTTTTTCAATTGCAGAAATACTGCTTTACTCAGTTCTTAATGTGCTTTGTATCTCTTGGATTAGGCAACTTCGTAACTACATTATGATACTTTTATTTTTATATTTGTTGGATTATTTTGTGTTTTCATAATTTTTGAAAAATTACTTGAAAATTTGAAAAGAGTGATAACAAGAACAAATGCAGAAGCACTAAAATGTATTCCTCGTGGTTGCATATAATATATAAAGATTACACTTTTAATAAAGATTATATAAAAATTAAGTCGTATCTATTAATATGATATATTAATATAAAGATTTTACTGGATATATTAGTTTTTATAAAGACCAATATATTTTGACATACTTCTGTATTTCTTAAGTAGAACCCATGGAGCACTGTCTTTGTTCCATCACTCTTTCTTAAAAAAAAATAATTGTGATATGTTCTGAAACTTAACTTGGGTTCCCAGTTCTAAAAGATATCGTTTCACTCTATGTCAAGCTGGGAGACAGTTACACTTCTTATATATTATCTTATCTATATAGTATTAAGTATAAATTACTAATTTGGCTATACCAAGTGTCTGCTATCTGACACATACGCAATTCTCTCTGCTTTTTCCTTACTGTTTTGTTTTGAAACAAGTTGTAAAAACCCTGTCAGCACCACCACAGAAAAGAACAAAAAACAAGGGAGTAGGAAACTTAACAATGCTTCCATTGCATTGGTAAATTGTAAATTACCTCTTAAGAATAAATAATCCATAGGACAAATGTCAAAGTCAGCACCAAAGAGTGTTTGGAATGAAGTTCTGCCTACAGATATTTTGAGAGACTCCAAGAATGAAGAAAATAGAACAGAATACACATTAGCAAGCACACTCTAAAAAAAACCCCAAACAACACAACACTCCCAACCCCACTCCCCCAGTAGAAAGGAAGATAAAGTATTGTCTTCATATATTTGCACTGACAGTGTTCCATAGTACAATAGTACAAATATCCATGTAACATGTTCTGAAGCTGTATATGTACCATACACACCACACAAAGATGGAATTTATTCTCCAAAATATTTTCTCATGTAAATAAGTTTATAGATACTATTTTAATTACCCAGTAAAGAGCAGTAACTAAATCATCTTTGGAACAACACAAAATACATCCTACAGTTATAGGACCATAGAATCATAGAATCATTTAGGTTGGAAAAGACCCTTAAGATCATCGAGTCCAACCATTAACCTAACACTGCCAAGTCCACCACTAAACCATGTCGCCAGGCACAACACCTACACATCTTTCAAATACCTCTAGGCATGATGACTCAACCACTTCCCTGGGCAGCCTCTTCCAATACTTGACAACACTTCTGGTAAAGAAATTTTTCCTAATATCTGATCTAAACCTCCCCTGGCACAACTTGAGGCCATTTCTTCTCATCCTATCACTTGTTAGTTGGAAAAAGACACCGACACCCACCTGGCTACAACCTTCTTTCAGGCAGTTGTAGAGAGCCATAAGGTCTCCCCTCAGCCTCCTTTTCTCCAGGCTAAACAACCCCAGTTCCCACAGCTGCTCTTCATAGGACTTATTCTCTAGACCTTTCACCAGCTTCATTGCCCTTCTTTGGACATGCTCCAGCATCTCAATGTCGTTCTTGTAGTGTTCGGTTCAAAACCAAACACAGTATATGAGGTCCAGTCTCACCAAAGTCAAATACAAAGGGACACTTTCCTAATTCTGTTGGCCACACTATTTCTGATACAAGCCAGGATGCTATTAACCTTCTTGGCCACCTGGGCACACTGCCAGGTCACAGCCAGCCAGCTGTCAACCAACACCCCCAGGTCCTTTTCCACCAGTCAGCTTTCCAGCCACTCTTCCCCAAGCCTGTAGCATTGCATGGGGTTGTTGTGATCCAAGTGCAGGACCCTGCACTGAGCCTTGTTGAACCTCATACAGTTGGCCTCGGCCCATTGATCCAGCCTGTTGAGATCCTTCTGTAGAGCCTTCCAAGCCTCAAGCAGATCAACACCCCCACCCAACTTGGTGTCATCTGCAAACTTACTGAGGGTGCACTTGATCCCCTCATTGAGATAAATACATTAAAGAGAACTGGCCCCAGTACTGAGCCCCGAGGAACACCACTTGTGACTGGTCCCCAACCGGATTTAACTCCATTCACCCCAACTCTTTCAGCCTGGCCATCCAGTCAGTTTTTTACTCAGAAAAGAGTACACCCATCCAAGCACTGAGCAGCCAGTTTCTCCTGGAGAATGCTGTGAGAAAGGGTGTCAAAGGCTTCACTAAAGTCCGGGTAAACAACATACACAGCCTTTATTTCATCTACTAAGCAGGTCACCTTGTCATAGAAGGAGATCACGTTGGTCAAACAGGACCCATGCTTACTAGGCCTGATTGTCTAGTTATCCTGTACATATCATGTGATGGCACTCAAGATGATCTGTTCCATAATCTCCCCCAGCACTGAGGTCAGACTGGCAGACCTGTAGTTCCCCAAATCCTCCTTCTGGCCCTTCTTGTAGATGTGTGTCACATTGGCTAACCTCCAGTCAACTGGGACCTCCCCTGTTAGCCAGGACTGCTGATAAATGATGGAAAGTGGCTTGGTGAGCACTTTCACAAGCTCCCTCAGTACCCTTGGGTGGATCTCATCTGGCTCCATAGACTCATGTGTGTTTAAGTGGTGTAGCAGGTCGCTAAACATTCCCCCTTGTATAATGGGGGCTTCATTCTGCTCCCCATCCCTGTCTTCCAGCTCAGGGGCCTGGGTACCTGGAGAACAATTGCTCTGTCCATTAAAGACTGAGGCAAAGAAGGCATTAAGTACCTCAGCCTTTTCCTCATCCTTTGTCACTATGTTTCCCCCCACATCCAATAAAGGATGGAGATTCTTCTTAGCCCTTGCCCTTAATGTCTTCTCTTTCAAGAAGACAAAATGCAATGTCATAATATTACTAATTTTTTTTCTTGAAAGACCTGAAATATTTTCCTATGACCATACAAATATATGAACTAACAGCTTTTGGAAAGTGTGAATATCATTGTAGTATTTACTGCTCATTCACCATAAGAAAGCAAAGAATGTTCAGTGCAGAAAAACAGTCATTAAAATATCTTCTTTGACTCTAACACCTAAGACAATGTAAAAAACCCTGTTTCTAAAGCCTGAAGTCTCACAGTAATGACATGCAGCAGTTTCTGGATCTGCCTTGCTCTCTGTAAGTTGTCCAGAAAATGTTAGTGTCTTTATGTGTAAAACCATGAACTGGGATTTACCTAAATGAGTAACCGCTACTTGATTCAGTTGCAGGGAATGCTTGTGACTGGACAGGAGAGTGATTTGATAGTAGAGGTTTTCTTGACTTGATAATTCACCCTTCCACAACTTCAATCTGTTCACCTTCAGGTTATAAAGTACACCCATCCACAAACTCATCCGCCTGGTAAAAGATAGAATGTGTTGGCTTTCTGAGAACATGGATTCAGTCTGTTCCCAGATAGTGGCTGCTCTGAGTTTGAAGTTCTGTAGCTGTATATCAGACTTCTAAAAATGAATGGGAAAGAAAGCTAGCATGCTTGAGTGCTTATAGTAATTTTTATTACCTGTATAGGGCTAAATAGGTTAAACAATACACACATATCTTGTGGAAATCTTCCTCCCCATGGGTTCAGGAATACTGTTTGACATTTTTTAAATCTTGTGGTTTACAATCTACTAGATTTTTATTCACCAGTGTCCCCACTCTGTCTGTTGCAGTCTCTTGGTCTTTCCAATGACTGTGAATGGCCTTGCCTCTTTTCAGTGCTGACCTGGAGAAACAGGACCAACTGATATGAACTGGGAGTTGCAAGTATCTCAATATAAAGTGCAGTGCATCAGTCCCTTTCCTAGTCTTTTATTTCAGGTACCAAGGCTGAGCTAAAATTTGGCCACCTTTAACTAGATTACTCACATCCATGGTGATACGCCAGCAAACTGAGAACAGTGGAACCCAGAAACACTTTTTCATGTATAAGGATAAGTGATGTTCATTTTCAAGGCCAATGCTAAATGAAGAAGTGTCACTAACTAGTCAGGTCCTGATGTTCTAGGCTGGAGCTAAGTGAGGAGTGAAGTCACAATTATTTTATAGTGTCATTTCTATCTAGAAGATCAGATTTTACTTTTCTTGTAGAAGTAACAAATGTAAAGTTTGCTTGGACTAAAAAGCTGAACCCACCATGCATGTATCTTCCTTGAGAGGACAAGGTTTACTTTTATCCTTTTTCTTAAATTCCTTCTGTAAGAGATTTGATTACAGAGCTAAACAAGGCTTTCCAGTGGACATTAATAGTCCCATACACATTTTACAGCCAGCAACTACTGAAGTTTGATTTTATTAAGCTTTGTGTTACCATGACTGCTAGCTTTAAATTCATCTGTTCATTGACAATACAAAAATTCTGTGTTAAACACAGTCCCCCTGTATAGGTTTAGATAGTCATCTCTCTCCTGCAGCCTTAAAGGTCTTATTTCATTATCAATAGGTATTAGATTCCACAGTCAGGCACCTCGAATAGGTAACAGTATCTCTTGCTAAGTACGAATAATACCTCTAGCTTCCTGGGGAGCCCTTTTGCACATCACAGAGGTATCTTTGCAGGGTCAGATGTATGAGAAAGGGGAACTGCAGCTGTTCCTGATCCAAGCCTTGAAATCCAAACTTTGACCAGTGGCCTCAGAAGTCATTGGTCAAAGTAGTAAGACAGCTTGTTCAACCATCATGACAGAGAAAATGACCTTCGAGTCAAAAATCACTGTCTAAAGTCATCTAACCCTCTCGTGAATTGATTGCTAGTCAAGTTACTGTCAGAAATGCTGTCATCATTCTTGTCCTCTAAGTAGATGAAACTTTCCACAACTCTGTCATTAATTTATGCATAAACTCTGGTTCTTTTCAATAAAAATGATAATCTTCATGAGGCTGTTTGAGAGAAAAAGAACAGAATTCTGAACTGTGACTGTGTGCATCGGGAATACATTTATCTGAGATGGCAATGTGCAAATGAATAGAAACACATCTTCATCTGTAAATATATAGGGTTACTCATGCTGTAGCAGGTTTTAGAAACTTTTGTTCAGTTTTTTTTTTTTTTTTAAAATCTTATGGATATGCTTGTTCCATTATTTTAAAATAGTGTTTTATCTGAATTTGGGGGGAATTAGAAATACCCAGAGTTTCCGTTCTATGTACTATGACAGAACATTTGATGAAAGGAAGGGTTTATCAAGCTTTAAATAATAAAGACCTTCTTTTCCATGCATAGATTTTTTTGTTCGCTGTGGCCTTGCATCTGACTAATTATCACATAGGTCCAAGTAAAAATATAGATGGAGTATTTTCTAGGAGAAAAGTGTATTTATTAGAACAGAAAAGGGTACACTCAAAAATCAAGTGATTTTTATAAAGCAACTGTATGTTTCAGTGATAATAAAAATATATTTTTAAATCATACATAATAGCTCTTATGTGATTTTCATTTTTTATAATAATGATTCCTAATATTACCTTAATTGAGATATTCTTCATCCCTACAATAGTAACAAATAATTAACATTGCACTTACTTACTTTTTATAAGATGACATTTTTTCTTTTCATGTTATTTATTATTATGCATTGTAGCTTGTAGAACTTATAAAAATTCTTTAACTATATAAAGCCATAAATTTTAGGGTATTTCTGGGAAAAAAAAAAAAAAAAAGAATACTCTCATATTCAGTTAAATAAAAAACAATAGGCATCTGCAAAATGAAAAATGAACAATCAAGAATTGTTCTGGAATGTTCTCAGAACAGTTTCTCTTCGTAAATGCTCATTAAAAAAAAAAAAAAGTGATGAATGTCCTGTATATGACACATGGATGGGCTTGAATATTTTCAGTATTACATTTTTACTATGTATTCTCCTCTTGCAGGTAGTTCTACCTTAATTTTCAGAACAGAGTCAGCAGTAAAATGTGTACATATAAATATGCACGGAATAATTTTGTCCTCATGAAGAAAAAAGCACATACACAGAAATATTTGTGATAATTCTGTCAGAAAAGAGTAGTTCAGCAACACTTTCAAAACTGTTTTTATTTGGCTATGTTCCTTTCCCTTTGTTTTTGTTTTTGGGGTTTTTTTAAAATTAATTACACTTGATTATGGTAGCTGCTGTGAAAGATGTTAGGATCATCTATTTCTATTTTTCTGTCTTTTCTTTTTTCTCCCTGGTAGAAGGCAAAATTCTTCCTTATAGTACATTTCTTGTTCCCTGAGAAATATGGTACAACTTTAATAAAGTACAACTCTAATAAAATACAGTTAGATAGAAACACAACAGTTTCACTAATCAAATGAACTCAGTTCTCATCTTATCCCTACAGTTCCTATATATACCTTCAGAGAACCAGCTATAGTTTTTTATGGGTTTTTGGGTTTGCTTTTGTTGTGTCTTCCCCCCCCCGCAAAAAAACCAAACCAAACCAAAACAAACAAACAAACAAACATATGGCTACAGTATTTTAAGATTATACATTCAAGAAAATTTGATATGTTTCCTGTCTGAAATGAATTAAATCTTAAAGTGAAAAAGGAAAAAAGAGAGAGAGAGAGAATAAAAGTGGTTTGGGGAATGAACTTATGTAGCTGAATGTTTCACAGAAACTTCTTACAAGTTCCATTCTCTGTTGAATTTTTTGATAATCCTGTATGGGACTACTGAAACAGGATATAGCTTTTTTTCTTTTATGTTTATGCACATGTTCTCACTTGTTTATGCACAGCTGAATGTGGAAGCCTGGAAATAAGCAATAGATTTTTACACAACAGCACTGTGAACAGAGATGACATGTTTGTGTTAAGAAAAATACATAGCTGATACACAGTTGTCTGCATTTTTAGCTACCTCTGAAACAATATACTGTTAAGTTCCTTTCCAAGCATTTCTATGAAGTAATCTACTAGATTTTTTATCACAGTTCAAAATCCTTACAGTTTCAATTGCCAGTATATATCAGAGATTCAGGAAATATTTCTGTCTCTCTCAGTATCCTTTAGTCAATCACAGTTCTTCTGGTTCATATTGTCTTTGGGCTATGTCAGTATTCCTGGCAACAAAATGACCTACATCACAAGGTACATCCCATGTCTAGGAACATATGGTCTAACATCTTGAACTCCTTTAAGAACACCATGGTGGTTTTCCTATATTAGCTGTGTTATCTGCTACAAATACTGCACATTTGGCTAGGAGAGGGTTCACTGCTCTTAAAGATTTGTCTATTACAATGACAAAATTGTCAATATTGTCCTGATCAATGGAGAGCATATTTTAGAACAAAACAAAACAAAACACAAAAAATCTGATATAATTAGTTACTAGATACAAAATTACCATGTGGAAGTCTTTGTTGGTATGATGGTAACATCTGCCATTAGTGAAAACCACATTTCCTTTTTGTGCTCCCACCCCTTGGAGTGGGATAAAAAGTGCAAAGCTAGGACAGCTTTCTTTTTCATATAGACAAATAAATGTTCTGTCCCATTTGGAATTTTCAGGCAAGACAAAGACTTTTAAAATCTGTTTTCACAAATTTTGTGCTGACCAAAATTTTGCTTGGCAAAGGAAGATCATTCTAATTGAGATTTCTTCTTTCATTAAAAAAAGGTACAATTGTATTTGTCAGAAGGACTGCTTGGATCTCCTCCTCATTCTTTACTACTGTCTATGTATTTTTCCATTTTGTAGCCACTTCCTTAATTAAAAATCTTTGTATTTTATTAGAGCATATATTATTAGTTTCTATATCATTCACTAATATATGGCAGTGCTCTCAGTGGGAAAGAGGTCTCTTCCCTTACAAAGGAGATGATAATAGTCCCCACGACTAGCTTGCCTCATGTTCTTTTATAAAAACAATAAAATGACCTCTTGTTTTCAAAGAGTTATTGCAAAAATGTTTGCCTAAATGATAACTAAATACATTATTAACAGCAGAAAACTACTATTAAACTAAAGAACTCTTTTATTCTCCTTGATGGAGTGACATCCATATATGCTGTTATAGAAGCTGAAGTCTTCAGTTTTCTGGCTATTATAAGCATTCTAATTGAACACAACTTTCATAATGTTTAAATGATTAGCAAAATTCTCAAGTCTTTTCCAAGTTTTTTCAAACTACTCCCTTTATTTTCTGTGCTCTTGAACCACATTAGTTCTTGTGCCTATGTATTGGAAATTGTCCAAATTGGTAAGTTTTGGAGTATGTAGCAATTGATTTAGAAGCAGAGGAAGACAACAACTTTCCAAGTCTTCTTCCATGATGCAGGATCTAAATTTTCTTTTTGAACAATGTGTATTTCCCTTTCTTAAATGCTTGTAAAGAGGAAATATGCATTAAAGATCATAAGCCTCTCAAAAATTGTTTAGTAGATAGAGTGTTGTTTACTGGTGCTACAAAGCCATGTAAGAACCAGAATTTTTATGATACTTTTGTTAAGGGTCAAAATTAAATAAAAGTAAAAGAAAAGAGTTATTAACTTTACCTTTTATGCCATTATTCTTTTGGGTTTTTTTCTAACTGCAGTCTCAAGCATCAGCTCTTGGATGTATTGAAATATTGCATAATTTTGCTTAATAATGAGTGAATAGTTTATCTTCTAAATCACTGAAACAGAAACTTAGGCAACTATTCAATTATTTGTCTGATAGGCAACAATAAAATATTGTCTTATTACTATTCAAAAATTTCAATTTCAGTTTATAGTTTTCTTTATGCTTGCCTGTATGTTCATCAATGTCAATTGTCTCTTGCCTTTCTGGTAACAAAATTGAGTGTACAGGATTCACAGGTTTACACAGAAATATGGGTCAGAAATTCTGTCTGTTTCTTGAACCTTTTTCATAATATCTTCAAAATGTAGACAACTGTATTTTAAAACAAGTAGCTTTCATACTCAAAAACTTCCATATTTTCAGGCCACTACTCTATAAGGTTTTATAGGAGTGTTTGCACTCTCATATTGTCAAATAGCTGTTGAAAATATATATTTTTCTCATCACTTTGGTGCTGACAGACTGAAAAAAGCAAAATCAGCCACTTTTAATGTTTGCTTTAGAACATGAACTCTCACTTAGTTTAAAGTATTCTTCAAACAAGTGTTGTCAACGCTCTTTTTAAAGGGAAAAGAGGCTTTTCAATTTCTTCATTACCTTATAAATTTATATAGAGTGTTTATAGCAATGTCCAGACATGAAAGATCACTCTGGTTTATTTGGGTTTACACTTTTCTTTCTTTCAAATTCAAAAAAAAAAACCAAACCACCATACAAGCAAGCAAAACAAACCCACAAACCCACAACTAAATATTTGCAGAAGCCAGGTGCTACCCTCACACATACTAGAGTTTTGAATTAGTATCTCATGTCCTGAAGAGCTGGAAAAACATGAATGTGTGTACATATTCAAAAATCCATTCACTTAAACTTTAAAATAAAGCATAGATAACATTGATTTTTATTAGTAGTAAATATATTAGTTTAGTAGTTGAGTACATTACATCAGAGGTGGGTATACCTGTGGGGTTTGCTACTAGCTATGCAAAACTGCACTTCACATTTTAATCTTAGACTCTCCTCTGTCTATATTTTTCACACGGAATTTATTCAGAATTTCTTAACCAGTATGAATATGTGGAATAGTTACCATTAGCAAATGCTTTTCTCAAAAGAAACTTTGTCATTGGTCTGAATTAAAAAAAAGTAGTTTTCTGTTGCATTTTACAAAAAAATATCGTTGACTATATTACACACATTCTCAAAGTATGTGGTACCATCCATTTCCACAGCTACAGTATCATTTTTTGCTTTGTAAATAATGCACCAACTAGAGCTGTATCCATTTATTTGGTTGAAAAATATTTCTTCTTTAGATATATGTTCACTGTAAAAAAATGTAATAGAGAATGAAAATAATAGAAGCAGGCGCAGTAAACTGTCAGAATTTCCTGTGTAAAAAAATCCCCTCCCCTCCAATATTTTTTGCTGGAACTTCATTTGACAGAAATTAAGAACAATGCACAAGAATGATGACTACTTCAGAAGCTGTTTACAGAGAAAGCATATCCCTATGCACTGTACCCAATCGCTGTGCTGCTTATTTATTTTATTTTATTTTATTTTATTTTATTTTATTTTATTTTATTTTATTTTATTTTATTTTATTTTATTTTATTTTATTTTATTTTATTTTATTTTATTTTATTTTATTTCATTTTATTTTATTTTATTTTATTTTATTTTATTTTATTTTATGTTATTTTTAAAAATCTTGTATTCCAAACTTTTTTCCAAATACAGATAGTTTTTATTGAGGGAACCCAGGCATATATTCAGATTGCTAACTCTTGGATAGCAGAAAATTTAATTTTCTAATTTCTCCTAAGACTAGTTTAAACTGAATTTTTTATTTCACTGAATCATTTTTAATTACTGCATTGGAATAGCTGGGTAGTAGTCCAAGAATTATAAAGCAATTGAGGAACTTCTCAGGGAAAATGACATAAGGTTGTTTTAAAATAAAAAAATCACTGAGCTGGAAGTGAGTATCCAGGAGAGCTGTTTAAAGATTTGTTTATGATCTTCTTTAATGTCTTTGCTAGTGTCCCTGGCAAAAGACATAGGACCCTTCTTTTTAAGAGTGGAGAAACATTATCAGAAGTAGTTCAGAGCATTGTCTAGGAGAACCTGACCCTTGTCAGAGTAACAGAAATGGGGTGAAATGTACTAGTGCAAAGGGAAGGATCATGCATTTCAGGGCTAGCAGCCACTGTTGTTGTCTATTCAGGTTTTGGAAGCTAGAAATGATGGAGTGAAACCTTCGGCACAGCGAGACTGCACCTTGAATACTGTGTTTAGTTTTGAGCCCCTCACTACAAGAGGAAATGGCCTCAAGTTGCACCAGAGAAGGTTTAGTTTGGATATTGGGAAAAATTTCTTCACCAAAAGTGTTGTCAAGCATTGGAAGAGGCTGCCCAGGGAAGTGGTTGAGTCACCATCCCTGGAGGTATTTATAAGACATATAGGCGTGGTGTCTGGGGATATGGTTTAGTCGTGGACTTGGCAGTGCTAGGTTAATGGTCAGACTTGATGATCTTAAAGGTCTTTTCCAATTTAAATGATTCTATGATGCTATGATTCCATGAGAATAAAACAAGTGAAAGTACCTAAAAGGATTAATGAGATGAGGGGTTATTTTTAGTAGAGAGAAAAATACTAATGACATGTTCAAAACACTAACAAGAATCCACCTAAGAAACATAAAATAAATTTGGAAACAATTATATTTGAATAACCTTAGATTAGAGAATTTATCATAAGTAAAATTATCTGAATAATTTATTCTTACAAAACAAAGTCAGAGAAATGAAATTACTGCTGTCTAGAAATACAGCTGGAAAGTAAATATCACACAAGGAGTGAAAAGGCAGCATCTGCCCAAGCAAAAATGTATGTGCATTGGCCATGAACACATTCAGCCAGGAAACAAGTTTTTGACCACCAGAAGAAAAACATTCAATAGCAGCCTTCAGACAGAATAATTAACGAATTGGAGTTTGTTAAGAAAAGAGTCACACAACAGTTGCAACTATAGAAAGTGATCAAAATAATTTGTTCAGGAATTTCCCCATCAGTCCTATGTTCCTATTTTAAATTGATACAAAAGAAAAAACAGAATTCCTTGAAGTTCAACATTGGTTCAAGTAACCAACCAAAAGCCTGGAAGTGCAATTAACCAGTTTCAACACAGTGAACGTCTTTTGACTCTTCCATAGCCTGCCTCACTCTTCCCTTGCTCCTGGCTGGAGACGAGCACATAGAAGTGTTACGCTATGACCACACTAATGTAGGTAGACTTGTACAGGGACAATTCGGATCTGTCTTGGTTTCATCAGACACAGAGCTAATTTTCGTTCTGGCAGCTGATGTAGTGCTGTGTTCCGAATATAAGATGAGAATAGTGTTGATAACACACCGATGGTTTTAGTTGTTGCCCTCAACCAGTCAAAGGGAAGTCAGGTTCAGATCCCCGAATCATGAGTGGCAGAGATGGGTGCTGCAAGGCGCCCAGGAGGTGGGGGGCACCCAAGAAGCTGGGAGGCGACACAGCCAGGACAGCTGACCTAAACTGACCAAAGAGATATTCCATACCATGCAACGTCATGGTCTGTTTATAAACGGGGGGTGGGCTGAGAGGCTGGGCAGCTGGGGGCCTGGTGTGGCAGCTGGGGGTCTTGCACAGCATCGACTTCTGTGTGGTGGCATTTGTCTTCCCAAGTAACCGTTACGCGTGATGGAGCCCTGCTGTCCTGGAGATGGCTGAACACCTGCCTGCCCATGGGAAGTGGGGAAGGAACTCCTTGTCTTGTTTTGCTTGCATGTGTGGGCTGGGAGGCTGGGCAGCTGGGGGTCTTGTGTAGCACTGACATCAAGTGATAAGAAATTGTGCTGTTAATCACTTGTTTTGAATATTAATATTAATTTCGGGTTTCTGTTTGTCTTATTAAACTGTTTTTATCTCAACCCACAAATTCTCACTTTCACTCTTCCAGTTCTCTCCCTCATCCCATCAGTGAGACAGGTTTCTCTAGATTTGGGGAGCCTTATACTTACTATTTATTTAGATTTTAGCTTATTTTTAATAAGAGAATATGTATAAATTATAATTTTAAAATAATTTTGTTAGATTTGACTTTATTTCAAGCACTTTCCACATGATAAGAAGTGAAGGATGAAGTGCTAAATTAAAGTACAAGACCCTGGTGCAGCTCTATGATCAGGCTGTCTTGCAAGAAGGCACTAAAAACCTCTTTGGAAGAAATCAGCTGTTGAACAAACTGGTTCCTGCAAGGCTTTAAGGCATAATAGGCATGATGTTGCTCTATTTTATTTATTTATTTATTTTAATATAGAATTTTCCAGTTATTACTGAGTCATTTGGTGACATGTTGTGTCTACTGTGAGGAGAAACTGGGCAAAAGAAAAGTATTTACCTTTTGTATTTACCTGATTTTTCATTAATTCGGAAGCAATATATTGATCCATGTGCCAGGCTGGCAGAATTTTAAAGCAGTGGTTTAAAAGCAAAAGCAAATATTCTGAGGCTTCCATATGTAGAACTAGTCCTGCAATAGAAGATGAAACTATTTTGAAACTTAATGGATTAAATCTATTTTAATGAAATAATGTCCACTGAAAGACTGTTAGGCTTTCATTGTCTCTTGACAAAACAATAGTTAATTTTTTTCAGGTATGCTGATATTTTTGACAACAATATTTCAGTACTTAAAATTCAAATTAGACCGTTGGATTCTAACTCATAATATTTCTTCAAATATATTCCCCAGATTATTATTTTTCCATGATGTGTTGGTGGATAATTACTCTAGTTAGTAGAAAAGAGCATACAATCTGCTCCCTGATTTTTTTAAAAAGCTAATCACCTGTAATATTTTGTAATTATAGCCTTCTTCTCTAGAAATCTTTAAATCACAAAATCCATGTTTGTTCAAGTAATGCAGAAAAACTGTATTTAAAAGTATACTTTTCCTTGAGATTATTTTGTTATGACTGTTTCATTTTCAACAGAGATAACACAGATAGAAATGGCTGCCTAATATATAACACAGTTAAATTCCATCGGTATTATGATTACCAAAAATACAATAAACTCAACCAGTTTATATTTTTATTCATCTGTCAAAAAAAGTTTTTACCTCTGTATCTGAGCACACATTAATTTGTGCAAGTGCCCACAAAGAAAGCATAAAATTGTTCTATCAAAAGCATCATAATGGCCAAAAATAAGAGATTTCTATATAGAAGACTAGGAAATAATTGTTAGCCCAATTAAGCCTAATCAAAATAGTCCAGTTACAGCAATATTCACACTTTGCAGTCCAGATTAATACATTGAAGCCTCATAAATAATACCATGAAGCTTGTTATTCAAGGAAAATCACTAGTGCTTGTCACCTTTTCTCCACTATACTCACCCCTTCGAGTTCATCCCAGGTCCTAAGGTTGAGACTTCAGAGTCCTTGAAAACAGAGAGGTGGTGTGTTATTTTGAATAGCTGTTAAGTATCTCAAAGTCTTCACTGAGAGGGGTTCGAAGCTGAGAGGGTAGATCTGTTTTTAAACTTTTCAATATCACAGAGTGCTTCCTTGGGAAGCAGCAAGTTCCCAGCTAAAGCCTGGAAAGGTGTATGATCACTTTCCCCAGTCTCCATTTACATAAGAGTCTGATGCTGGTCACACTGGGACTCTCTGGGAGACTCAGACCTTGTCCAGATACAGCACCTAGAGACCTGCAGCTCCAACATGTTCAACAATGGTCAGTTGGCCACTAGACACCAGTTAACGGCAAGCTAAAATGAGACAGAGGCCAAGACCAGCCCAGCCAGGTCCTGAGACCCCTCACTGCCAGGCCAACATAGAGCAAAAATTATATTTATTGGGGTACAGTATATTTCTTTGAGGAGAATGTTTTCCTCTCTGAGAAGAAATAATTTCATTTACTAAGACATCTTCATAACAACTCATTTCAAATGTATTACTTTTTCCAGTGTATGCAATAATTTTATCTGTTATTCATCTTTAGCTTATAGAAACCCGTCTCACAGGTTTGGAAAAGTTAATGGATAACGAGCACTTTAGAGTCCCTAAAGAAAAATTAGGGGAGTAGAAAACTAAAAATTCAGTCTGTGAACAATGGAGAAAGTCGTTATGCAGGTACTTGAAATATCTCATAATTTGTGTTGCTGTGGAGAATAATTCTTTAATAACATCGATCTCCGTCCCTCACTGTTTATTTAAAAAAAAAAAAAAAAAAGAACTTCAACACATACTGTGACTTTTACTTGCCCAAAGAAACTGTCGGGAAGAATTCCCTGATGGCTTCTTCTGAGTAAAGCTAATTTGCCCCCTCCTAACTTTTTCTTCCTATGTTCTGTTATTCTCGATCAACTTCCATTGTCAATACTGTGTATGCCTTGCTTCCTTAGCCTCTTCAATTACTGCAGTTTTCTAAGTATGCTTACTGTATTTTTCCAGTTACTGTTCTTTCAGTTTCTGCAAAGCTGTTTCAGTTTCCACTTCAGCTTCCCCTTTTCTTCTTCCCCAGCTGTTTTTCTATGAACCTTCATTGCACCCTTTGAGGACCTCACTTCCTCCCACAGCTTCAAATAATATCTTTTACCTGCTGACTCTCGAATCCATCTTGTCTGCTCAATGCTGTTCCACTTCTATATCTATGTTTTCCTGTACATAATTTTCTTCAAAATTTTTTAGTGATAGATTCCACACACCACACACTGAATATCTTACCTTGCTTTTAAACTCCTCTCCTTCTTCATTACCACCAACTGTAAATACATATTTGCTGAGGTTTTCAACATCAATATTGTGTTAAGTCCTCCCCTATTCTTCAATTTCACAACAGAGGTTCACTCACTCCTTCCACTTTACATTTCACATTGCTTCTAAAATATCTCCACTAGTGCATCCTCAAGATATTGTGCTATTTATGCCTTCTGTCAACATAACGCTCTGCTTCCCTTCCCTTCCCTTCCCTTCCCTTCCCTTCCCTTCCCTTCCCTTCCCTTCCCTTCCCTTCCCTTCCCTTCCCTTCCCTCCCCTTCCCCTTCCCCTTCCCCTTCCCCTTCCCCTTCCCCTTCCCCTTCCCCTTCCCCTTCCTTTTCCTCCTTTATAGTCTTAGATGCTCAAATCAGTTACTCAGGATTGAGGATTCTTCAGAAAGTCAGACTGGATATAGGTATCTTCTACCTGCCAAATTTTGAGTCTTATCCTTCTACGAGATGTTTGAGTTTTTACACAATCCCCAGCCCCGGTCCCTGGTCTTGTGTGATACTGTGGTGGGTTGAGCCTGGCTAGAGGCCAGGTGCCCACCAGAGCCGCTCTCTCACTCCCCTCATTCACTAAACAGGGGAGAAAAGGCATAACGAAATGCTTGTAGGTCGAGATAAGGACAGGGAGAGATCACTCACTAATTATCGTCATGAGCAAAACAGACCAAACTTAGAGAGGGAATTCATCTAATTTATTACTAGGCAAAACAGAGTAGAGGAATGAGAAAATAAAATCAACTCTTAAAACACCTCCCCTCACCCCTCCCATCTTCCCGGGCTCAACTTCACTCCCGGCTTCAACCTTCCCCCACCTCAGCGGCACAGGGGGACGGGGAATGGGGGTTACGGTCAGTTCATCTCACGGTGTTTCTGCCGCTTCTTCATCCTCAGGGGGAGGACTCCTCTCATCGTTCCCCTGCTTCAGCATGGAGTCCCTCTCACGGGGTGCAGACCTTCAGGAGCAAACTGCTCCAGCGTGGGGTCCCCCATGGGGTCACAAGTCCTGCCAGCAAACCTGCCCTGGCGTGGGCTCCCCTCTGCACGGGTCCACCGGTCCGGCCTGGAACTTGCTCCAGCGTGGGCTTCCCACGGACCGCAGCCTCCTTCAGGTGCCTCCACCTGCTCCGGCGTGGGGTCCTCCACGGGCTGCAGGTGGAATCGCTACACCCCCTCATCCTTCCTCCATGGGCTGCAGGGGGACAGCCTGCTTCACCATGGTCTTCACCACAGGCTGCAGGGGGATCTCTGCTCCGGCACCTGGAGCACCTCCTCCCCCTCCTTCTGCACTGACCTTGGTGTCTGCAGAGTTTCTCACATCTTCTCACTCCTCTCTCAGGCTGCAAAAGCTCTCTCTCCAAGTGTTTTTCTACTTCTTAAATATGTTATCACAGAGGCGCTGATTGGCTTGGCCTTGGCCAGCGGCGGGCCTGTCTTAGAGCCAGCTGGCATTGGCTCTATCAGACACAGGGCGAGCTTCTAGCAGCTTCTCACAGAAGCCACCCCTGTAGCCCCCCCGCCACCAAAACCCTGCCACGCAAACCCAACACAGATACAGAAGGGATATAATTCTCCAGAGCCACAGCAGGTGCCTCACCTTTGTGCTTGACTGTCTTCCTGGCTTGCTTAACTCCTGCTTCTTTTCTTAGAGTAAAAAACAGTCTTTTCCCAGCTTTCAAGGCTTCTACTTTTCACTGGCCACTAATGGACCATCAAAAAACTGTTTGTCATTCTTAGCCTCTGTTTCCAAACTGTCCTATCTTTTCCCATGCATAAATATAAACAACATAGCAAAAGACACTGGGTACCAAAAGAGGTTTAAGCAACAGATTCCTGAACTTGTCTTTTGTTTCATGTAGCAACTGATATGTAGAGTGACAGGCAAGTGGTGCTTATTATCTGCCATACCTGTAATAGATTCTGAGTGAACTACTGCTATTTTCAAATCACATATATGTATCTAGTTTTCATACATTTGTTTCCTATTTCATATGTACAGTAACTTATATTCTTAAAAAAACCCAAACCCTCACTTTACTGAAAACCTTGTCTGCTGAATTGTGGATAACTGCATGTAGCAGTAGTATATCACATTTTTCTTCAAGCCTTTTTTCCCTTCAGAACAGGAATCAAAATTTGTAATCTTCTCAAATAATTTTTAAAGGAGGATTTTCAACTTGGTAACTGCCATATGGAAATATTATACAAACTAACAATCTTTTCTCTGTAACTTGCATCTAGTTGATTACAACTATAGGTAAGCAGTGCATCAGGTTGTTGAAAGGAGGAGAGGTTAGGTTACAACACATTTCAACAAGCTCTGCTGAAGTTGTTAATATTTCTAAGTTAAGATTTACTGGTAGATGTAAAATCTTTTGTTAGATCAACTGATACACTTTGGGAAATCTTTTTTGATCACATAATCTCATATTAATATCTGATAGAAAAGGACTGGATTCAATGCCACGTAGATTTTGACAGTTGTTAGCTGCATCTGGAACAATGAGGAGAAAGAAGCAGAGGTAGAAAGAAGGAGACTCAGTAACATCATCAGTCCCATATTTCAAAGACAGATCCCAGAAATTGCTGCTTCTGGACAACTGAAGCTTTTGTCAGGAGTGGATGAAAGGTAATTCTAGTGCACCATAAAATCAGTATATTTGTGAGCTCTGTCCATTGGGATTGTGCGTGTTGCTTCTATGGCTTGTGTTTGATCTTCCTTGAGAAACAGATCCAAGAAGTCAGAATGTAAGAAAAACTGTGAATTTTTTTCTTTCATAAGTGTGTCTTTTATCAATTGCCTGCTTGAATTAATTCTAGCTCGTGTTGTTTTTTTAATCTTCTCCCACAGTTACCATGAGGGTATTTAGTGCATTGTATTGCACTCTAGAAGGTACTTTTTCGGAATCTAAGAATTTTAATAGCCTTTTGCTTCTCAAGTTTTGAATTTGTTGTTGACTGGTCCAAGATATGTTTTGCTAGGTTTATGCCTGTGAAATTTGGCAGATAAGAATTAAGCTTCTAGTAAAATATCTTCCATCATTTGATTCTTTCAGTGGAGATTTTAATTATTAAAGGGCAGTTGCTGGGGCAGCTACAGCAAGAGATTCCTGGGAATTTGAAGTGTCCACATATTGTAAACATGCAAATAGCTGCAAGATTGCAGAAAATGTTCAAAAGGAAGTGCTTAGAGTTCTTTGCCATACCTGAGAATAACATTAAAGAGAACCACAGGCACATGGACTTAATGCTGGGCAGCAAGCTTTGTGTTATTCCACAGAAGCTGAGTATACAAGTTGCAGTCCACATGCTGCTGCTTCCAGATGTTTTCTGTTCAGTATAGAGAGATTGTCAAATGGCATATTGCCACCCTGTGTCAGGACTTTTGTGTAATATCCATCATAATACTTGGGAATACAAGTGCTCAGGGGAAGAGCCTTTGTCTGAGGTTTGCTGTACTCTTTCAATTCCTGTTCACTGTAACAAACCTTGAGGCAGTTGGCAGGTGGTATCAGACAGAACAGATCTCAAGCCGCTTCATCTTCCACTTGACAAGTAGACCATTTCACATCAATCTTGTGGTTCAGTACATTCAGAGAAAGTTTACAGCACTCTTCTGTCCTGAAACCTCTTGATCTACTGTTACTGTCTGGCCCTATAAGTAAATGACTATATTGAAGATAGTCTTCCTCCTATTTCCAATTTTATTGTAATCTTTGTTACAACACAATGATGTTTGGGTTCAGTTCACCTATATAAAACATGACTATTTCTTTTAAAGTACATGGAGTTGTCCTACTGAAAGATGAAACTAAAAGATTCAAAGCCATTTCATTATGTTCTGATTAAATAAAGTTATTAATATTCTGCTGTTATGTTACACTATGAGTTATTTCAGTGTAATAAAGACTCCTTTTGAGTATCACCAAGAACCACATACATGAGGGAAATGAGTTCTGAAAATACACCAAGTAAGAACATAAGTGTTATATATAATACAGCTGGATTTGCTGGTGCTTTAAAATACATTTATTTTCAATTCTTAAATAGTACATGAGACCGTGATACTTCAACTAAAATAGTGCAGTGTTAGTACACTTAATACTAAAATAGTTGGTTTAATTCAGAATAAAGATGGAACTTTAAGTGCACATAATCTAAGTGGTAAGTACTGAAAGCGCTTTGGCCGCACATGGACAGGAACCTAGTCTTCATAGATTTTATTACTGTGATGGTGAGTGATATGGATATTAAATGTATATTATCTTGCAGTCACTCATTTAATCATATCCTATCTCTTCAAACTAGAGCTGTCTATGAAATAGCAAAGAGACCAATGGCTTTAGCTTATGATTTTGGACATAGAAAGCATTCAAACAATTTATATGAAAGATTTTTTTTATGTTAAATAGAAATGTATGGAACAAATTAATTTGTTTTCAGGTTTCACATATAAAATATATGAGAATCTAGGTTACACCTTCATTCAATCTTTAAGTGATAGAATTTTATGTCTAAGAAATTTGTAATTTTTTTGCAGCACTTTACAGTTATCTGACATATATTTGAGATCACAATATTAGTTGGTATGTATATTTAATTTAATTTTAACATAAAACGACTCCAGAAGCCAAGAAAAGATTTATTTACAAAAAAAACCCCCAAAAAATTTAAATAAAGAAATTCCCTCAAAATTAATGAAGATAAACTAGGGATAAACAAGGATGTGGATTAGTTTCCAGTTTTATTCATAAAAATTCATAGAACTACCTAGAATCCATAGAATTGTGAATTCATCCTAGATTGGAAAATGGCTTTCCGAACACCTTCAGCTGTATATTTATTATTCTGAGAGACAGTCTGATCCTTGCAAGAAGGACAGAGAATCATAATAATACACCATAATGTTGAATGGTGTTCTTTAAGGCCATTCACAGGAGCCATCTGTCTCCCCATTTGTTTAAGCTATGGCGAGGTACTGACCTCTGAAGGTGTACTAACCTCTTCCAAAGTTAGCTCCAACCTTATCCTGAGTCCAGACAAGGTATGCAAATTACTATACAGTAGTTTTTTATGTTGGCAGCATTGTACTGATGTTACTGAATTGGCTGTGCACACAGCAGTAATCTAAGCTGCATCTGCAGCCAAAGACATCTGACATTTCATCTTCATTGTGAAATTCATTAGGTGCCAACCAGTTCTTTCAAACTTGTTCCTCTTTGAAAATGACCTTATTCACCAAAAAAAAACCCCAAAAAACCCAAAACCAAACTGCCACACACACAAAAAAAAACCCCCAAAACAAACCTCAACCAAAAAAAAACCAAAACAAAACCCTCCAAAAAAAGGATCTGAATTCTGTGATTGGTTGGAAGAATATATTACTGTGCATCAAACTGACATTGTCACCTTCAAATACGTAGTTGAATTTCAGTACTTTTCCAAAGCATAGAAGGTCATATTTCTGGGGGAAAATTACTATCTAGAGCACTAATAAGCATGCAGTGTCATGAATGGTAATGCAATGTTTAGGTTTGGGGTTTTTTCCTCTCCTCTCCTCTCCTCTCCTCTCCTCTCCTCTCCTCTCCTCTCCTCTCCTCTCCTCTCCTCTCCTCTCCTCTCCTCTCCTCTCCTCTCCTCTCCTCTCCTCTCCTCTCCTCTCCTCTCCTCTCCTCTCCTCTCCTCTCCTCTCCTCTCCTCTCCTCTCCTCTCCTCTCCTCTCCTCTCCTCTCCTCTCCTCTCCTCTCCTCTCCTCTCCTCTCCTCTCCTCTCCTCTCCTCCTTGCTTCTCTCAACTTCCTTGATTACATGGTTAGTTTGACTTTTAGTGTTCACTTATCTCAGTGATAAAGGAAAAGGTCTGAAATTTACCTTTCATTGGTACAAGAAAAGGGCTACAAAGAAGAATATGTGTGAGAGATTGAAAATTCTGAACAGACAAAAATATTACTCTCTAATACTCTTTTCACTCTAAAATTTAAAGAAAGAAACATCCAAAGCCCCAAACTACACCAAGTATAGAGACTCATAAATGTCACTAAGAATTAACAGTGGAAATCTTTTGTCTAAAGGTTCTGAAAGATGTGTCTAGAGGAACCTCCCAGGAGCTTCCATGTGAAAAGTGTACTGAGAATAATTGATAATAATTTCAAAATATTATATGTCTGTGACGTGATTATTTATTGCTATGGTAAACTCACAGTAGCAAGTCATGTCATGTTTCCAAAATGGAAATTCAAAAGAATAACAACAATAAAGGATTTTGTTGGGTTATTTTTTCAGTTTCCCCAGGTGAAAAATGCTAATTCATGCAGTATCATTTAGCAGCACAAAATGGAAAATATATATAAGAAAAAATATATATGAGAAAAAATGTCTGGCAAAAAAACCTGAAAATTTTTGAAGAAGTGGCAGTCGCATTGGATTTACAATTTATTTTGAAAACACTGTGTCAGTCAGCTTTTTGCTTTTTGATAACTTTTCAAAACCAGAAATTTATTTTTTTCTTTGGCAAAAATTTAGGTCATTCTCTCTTGTTTGTACTAATATGATATTCAACCAGCATAACCTGAAAAAAAAAATCACAAGAAATTACATTTTTAAGAAATTAACTTTGACCTTTAGATAACTTTCTCACCTTGCTGTGTCTAACTACCTATTACTTGGAGGGTTGGAATTTGACAGAATGATCATGCTAGTTTCTGAATATTACTCATTGTTTGGTGAAATCTTTCAGAAATATTTTTAGAGTACTGAAAAATTTGTACGTACTCAGTGATTATTTGTAGAGTCTGATGGCTATGTTTTCTTTTTTTCTGTCTAATCTGAACATTTGTTCTTTTCTTATAGTTCCAATGTAACGATTGAGACACAGACGATTCATTCTTAGGTGACCAAATATGATCCACTTTGGGATAAATAGGGCTGTAAGTCTTTCCCTCCTCCTCCTTTCAGTGATGAAAGTCAACTACTGTTCTCTCTCTGGGGAGCTTGCCCAGTTTGCACAATTAGTTGGCATTTTCTGCTAATTTAACAAGGCTACTTGAAGCCTTATTATAACCCACTAAGTGTTTTATTCCTGGGTGGGTGCAATTCATTCTTCAAGACAGTAATATGATTAAGATTGGAATAATGGGAAATATCCCATATTCTCCTACTATTGTGAAAAAGTGGAAACTTAACTTTCCTTATTACTTCAGCTCTGTGCTCTTATCTTCCCTTGCGAATTAGTGAGCTAGCTTTATAGGCAATGATCTCTCATTTTTAGTCAGTGTACCTGAGACATTACATCAATTCTTTCTAAGCCCTTGGCAGAGTTGGTGACAGTGCTGTCTGCAGTGTATTAAGTTGTTCAGAGACCCAACATTATTTTGTCCATACTTTTGTAGTATTATTGTTTGTTTCATTTTACATGTTTTTCAACTTTGTGACTTCTTTCCTTCCAAAGTGCTTTGTTATTACTATGGTTGGTAATGTTTACTGTGAATAGTTTTATTCTTTTACATTTTCAGCTTGTGCTATGTTGTCAAGGACAGCTTCCACTTCTTACTAAAAAACTTTTTTTGACATGAAATTTTGACATAAGAAATTGCCTCAAATATGTACACTTGTGAAAAAGTACTTCATAATTCTAAAATATTTTTACAGCAGTAATATTAACTAAAATTTGTCATTGTTCTCATAAAACACACAAAATACAGGTCAAATTTGTCTCATATACTCTATTTGCCCTTTTGTCCAGTGTATGAAACCCTATAATTTCAAAAATGTCTCTCTACCAAGTAGATTCTAAATTGACACATGCTTAATATTAACCAAATATTCAGTGAGATACCTCACTGGTCAAATGAATCCAATGTTGACAAATGCTCCACTCTATAGTCTTTTTCTGCTTAAGACATTTCTATCTCAATCCTCTAATAAGTGGACTTAGTTAGCTGAAAAAAAAAAGTACATTCTTCCAGATCAGTATTAGGATCATCCTCTACTAACAGTCCATGCAGGCAATGTAAGGCTTTTTGATGTATCATCCACCCTAATTTTGCTGAAGATTTATTAATGAAGTAGAATAAAAATTTACTTATCCATTGCAGAACTTAACTCATCTATAGAACATTATGAAAAAGAATAGTTCAGTAAATCTTCTATATGCTGCCAATCCTAAAAAATCTTTAAGCCAGAAGTTCAGTCCTGTAACTTTAAGGGAATTAAACCAATTTAAGCTCAATAAAGACCTGTGGAACACAGTGGTTTCTTCATCCTGGAACTATTTACCATACTGTTAAAGACAGTATGTGACAATAATTTAGTAATTTATGCATTTACTTTCTAGAATTAATTTTTAAACCATACAACGTCTTTCAATGAAAATTATTATATGAAATAATAAAATCCTATTTTGGATCTCATATTCCTGACATTGATTTTCCTTGATCTCTGAAACATATGAAAGTAAAAGATATTCAAAATCTGGAGAAGGAAATTTTTTCTCTGGGTTTTTTGGTTTTGGTTTTGGGTTGGGTTTTTGGGGTTTTTTTTGGGAGGGGGTGCTTTGGGGATTTTTTTTTTTTTTTTTTTTTTTGGTGGGGGAGCACATTTTGCTTTGTTTTTACCACTGAGTATTATTGATTAAGTGATAATTAGCTGTCAGTAACTACTTTTCTTACCCTAGAAGATGCATGAGAACTGTAAGAACATCTCAGAATTCTGTAACGCAGAACTTTATGAAAGCTTGTTCAAGAGTATTTTGATGTGTTAGATGAAGCCAGGTGTGATTCCTCCTAGGCAAGGTAGTTTCAAAGGCAAAGAATATTAGGCAAATCTCATCAGAGATAGATGCATCCTTTAAATATGAAATTCAGCAAAGCGTGTTAGTTGATGATTTTCTGACAATGTTGACACAGAATAGCTTTGTAGGATCCATTTTCTTCCATGTAAAAATGCCATGATTGAACCCTGGAATACACCCATATTTTTAGAGGTATATAGCACCTATGTTTTTGTGTCTGTATCAGATATGTATGCAGGTAGCTTTTTCCTCCTCTGAAAGAGAAATAAATTGGATTGATAAAGGTTTTTGTTTCTAAATTCCATTCTGGATGTTCCTTAAAGAGACCTGTCTTCATCATGCATGCTTGGCTGTTTGCTACCAGTATTCATAGTGCGGATTTTGTGGGGGTTTTTTTGTTTGGGGTTTGGGTTTTGGGAGGCTTTTTTGGGTTGTTTTTGTTTGGGTTTGGGTTTTGTTTTTGTTTTTGTAGGGGTTTTTTGGGTGTGGGGGGGGATTTTAATGCTTTTCATCACTGTAAAACCTGTACCTATTCTGCAGGTATGCTTCTAAAACCAAAATAGAATATTGTTCTAGATGGGTTCCATACCTGATTTTATTTTCATTTACATTTATGCAACTCAAGTGAATGCAATGAACATTGTAAGTCGGAGGCTGAATTCTATCTGCAGCATTGTGGCAGTGGTAATAGTCCCATTAAAAATTCAGGTTTGCACTTCTGGGCAAACGATCTAGAATGTTGTCAGTAAAACCTGCCTGGAATCTTGCGATGCCAATTTTATGCAATCATTTCTCAAACTATTTTATAAACATTGTGTGATTAATGTACAAACATTAAATACACAGATGCATACACACAGCTGACTTATTCAGAGTTACCTGAAATATCCTGCACAGCGGTACATTATAACGTATAGACCTATTTATTCACCTCAGAGGTCTTGAGCTGGCAGATCATTTAAATAATAAGTGCCAACGGTTCAATTTCTTTTTATCCAATGAGGCATATAAACCTCCAGATATATACAAACTACCTTTTGAAAATTGTCCTCAGAGAAGCGAATGTTAGCTGTGCAGGTGAAAGAATCACAGTATTAATTTAAAGTGATACCCCGGTTTCAAACCAAACCAGGCCATGTTTCTTTTGTGTTCATAAATGTCATTGTTCTATAGATATGTTACACTTATGACATGGAATAAATTTGTAACCACTTGCTGGGAGCCTTCTTGTCTCAGAGTTCTCAAACAAACAAGAATAATGTCACAAATTGTGCAAATAGGCTTGTATGAATCTGTTTCAGATGTATATTCATCTCAGTTAAGATGACCTCCTGTTCTTCCCAAACATAAACTAAAGTTCAGTGGTAAACTGATCGTAGTTGTTTGATGACTCCAAAATAGAGTTCACTATGAATTTATGAGAAGAGTAGTCATATTCTTTTAGTCATAGTAATAACTCAACCCCTTGAGACACAACCAATTTGTAAAGAGATTGAATCATTATCCTGACATTCGAGAAACATATGCTGTTATAGCAGCTAGACTAAAGGAAAGCTCTTACCTAAATAGGCAAAAATGATACGGAGGAACCTTACAAAAAATGAAGAAAAGCTTCTCTTTTGTTCTCTGCAGTTATTACCAAATGGAAGAAGGTTAACCTCAGTTCCTGCACTGGATAGTTCTCTGATTTACATCAGCTTTTATCTAGTATTATAAATCTCAAAATATCTTCATTTTATTGAAGACAACAAAGGAAAGCATGTCATTCTTTCTTTTTTTCCTTTCTTCTGGTTTTTTTTTTTGTTTTTTTTTTTTTTTTTTTTTTTTTTTTTTTTTTGTTTTTTTTTTATTCTCATAATCCTATTCTACCACAGCTTACCCAGTTTCCTTGAGACAGAAGGAATTGAGGTGTAGTTAGAAAATATTGTCTGATTTTTTCTATAGTTTTCTGAGTATTGTATGTAGAAAATTGGCCATTAAAAAAGCTGAAATAAGTTTTCTTTTTAAAGGTGTTCTGTTTCAAAGACAGCAAATTGTCTGCAGAGATTTAAAGCATTTAGCAGTAAAGGAACATGGTGGACTTTTTTTTCTATTTTTGTGCAGCACATTTAACATAGACTTGCTTCTATTTATGAAAACATTTTACTTTTTTTTCCAATGTGCTGTGATTTTGCTTGTTATTTTAAGGAATTTTTAATTATTATGTACAACTAACAGTAGAATCTTTGAAGTGGCTTCACTAAACCTTAAATTCATTTGCTAGCAAGGAAAAGAAAGTGTTGGCTGGTAGTTTAAAATGAAGAAATGGGTTTCACATGGAATCAAATTCCTGTTTCCACCTCCATCTACTTGCTGCAAGCTAGTAGCCAAACATCTCAATTTTCCCTTCTGTAAAATGCAGATACTTGTTTTCTGAACCAATCACATCATTGACTCTTTAACTCCTTTTCCCTGATTTCCTAATTCACGTGGTAGGGTTACAAGTACATGTTCTACTTTCTTCTTGACATGGTGGAGATTTTGGACTTAATCACAGAAGAGTTCCAGCTGGTTGTGGGTAGAAGGATTGCCAGTCTTTACAGCAGTCTTCCTCCTCACATAAAGTAAGAAAAAAATAAAGTGGTAGCTGTAACAATATCTGGAACTCCTTTTGAGAAAGAATGATTCCAGTGGCAGTGAGTATCAGAGGAAGGCGTGCTGCCACAGAGATGCTGGGAAATACAGGTGCAGAATACCAGGTGTTAGCTGGAGTAAAGATACAAACACAGTAGTCCTGTGTACCCATTTCTCTTCTACAAGATCAAACCTGAAATACATGTCTTTTTACGAATGTGTTTATCTCAAAACTAATATCACTGTTCATACTGTAGTTCTGTGAAGATGAATAATGACATTCAAATGAACATGTAGTCTGAACTTTCAAATTATCAAGGACTACTTTTACAAAAATTGCATATGAATTCATGCATACCATTGAATCAATTTCTTTTTAGTTTTAGGAGTGTCCTTTCCACGTCTTTTTAAGAGAATTCATGAAAAGTCTAGCTAGTAGGAATAGCCCAAAGGCATATTTAAGCTAATGCATCCTAAATGAAATCTTAACCTTCAACCTTCATTTTCAAAAAGCATATTCTCTAATTAGATAGTGCTCTTTTCATGGAACTGAAAGGTGTAACACTGATTAGGTTATATATCACTGAGGGAAATTTTGCTACTACAAGGTCAACATCTGTTGACTTAGAAACTAGAAGGCATAATTCAGCATTTGAAATCATAGCTGCTTCTAGTAGGGTTAATTAAAACCTAACTCATAATTTCCTGAAAAGTCATAACAAATACAAGCATAACCAAATCCAAAGGAGATTTGGAGTTTTTTTACATTTTGATAAGCATTGCATATGCCCAGCCCACACAGCGTGTAGGTTAACAGAGGTGCAACCATGAACTTGGACACAGTCAAGTTTGGTTGTGGGTTTTTCTGGGTTGATTCTTTTCTTTTTTTTTTTTTTTTTTTTTTCCCAGAAGTCTTCTGTACTAGAATGCAATTAAGGAATGAAAAGCATAATGACATTAATGGTTGGTATTCCAACCTCAAAAGGTGCTCATTTAATCAGAAACTCTGAGTGTGATTTCATGTACAAGACCTGGTCAATACGTTCTCATTTCTTCCACTCCACAGACTGTGCAACAACTCCATCAGTGTAGCTCTGATTAGATACAGAAAGAAAAAAAAAACCACACACAAACTTTTTTTTTTTTTTTTTTTTTTTTTTTTACCAAGAAATCAATTAGTTCTTTTGTAAATGTCTGTGTAACAACTTATACATTTCAGGGGTCTAACTAAGAAGGTCAGATACTATGATGGTGTTTTCTAAATTTTGCTTTACAAGTTGTAAAAGTAAAATTTCATCTTAACCAAACACAAGCTTGTAGAGATACAAACATTAACTAAAAGAGATTTTGTATGAAGGAAGTCACCTCCCCTTCTTAATGTAATACTAAAATCCTACGGAGGTGGATGCTTACTCATAGTAAGGTATCAAAAGCATAGATGTGATGACATTTTGTCAGATGTGTGTAGAATCATTAGTCTAGAGAGCCATAAATTACAAGAAAGAAAAAGATGTCCAGCTTATTAGTGACATTAGTATGTTTGTCACTGCTTCTTCAGTACAAACAAAAGAACTATTAATTGCATTTAGTCTGAGACTCAGTTACATATATTTTCCCTTATGACTTCTGATTTAGTACATTTTTTTTTCTCTCACCACATTATTCTACAATCTAAAAAAAACTGAAGCAGACTTTGGGATTACGCAATATTTGAGAATATATTTTAATTTTCAGATTATAAAAAAGAGCTATTATTCTACTAGTTGAAAAAAAAATATCAACTATTATCCATAATATTACACATTTCTTATCTTGGTAGGAGTAAAACTCTAAGAAGTAAAATTTGTTTTCATCAGAGATACCATGTTAGTTCAAACCATTTAATAGTTTTCAATATGTTTTCACAGTTTAGATACAAAGGTATAAATGCAGTCCATAGAGGTAAAACCAGGGGGGTGGGGGGGAGGTGGGGGGATGGAGGGGTGTTGTTGAAGATCTCTATTTCAGTCAAACATAGGTAGCAAATGAAGCACAAGTCAAGGCATTTTTTAGTCTTTTCAATCTCACAATCACTATTGTAAAATTTTAGCTGATTTAAAATTTTTCAAATTCAAAGCAGAGAATAAGTGAATAGAGATGATGCATGTACAAAGCCAAGTACAATAAGAAAGTTTTAATTAACTTGTTAAAAATTAACATGAAAATAAAATATTCTGTATTTGTATATATTGTATTATTACAGACAATAATGTAATATATACTTATGCATATAAATTTTCACAATGCTCTTCTGTACACTGGAAAATAGAATTTGTCAGTCTCATCCTCATTGTTAGTTAAAGCAGGATGGGGAAAGCAACTATTTTGGTTCTGATGTAGATTATTTTAGCTATCTGTTTCTGACTAAAAAGTAGGCATTTACCATAAACATGAGATTAATTTAGCTAGAGCTTCTAAAAATTGCATTAATCAATGGAAATTCAAATAAAAGTTTGAAAGTTCAAGCCACTTGTTAGCTTTTAAAGTAGGAGTAAAAATGAGCAAAAAGCTAAGCCTAGAAAATCTCAACCAATGAATCAATATTCACATGGGAGTTGTAAGAAGTTTTAGTCTGGCATGCTTAACACTGAAAGAGAAGTGATGCCGTAAGATTGAAACCATGCTTTAAGATCATGATGAAGGAGAGGCAGCAGCAGCTTTCTCTCCATGTTGAGTTAGAGTAACCTGTTTCTACTCTGTCCCCAGAAACCTCCTTAAACCATGGTACATTTCTCTACCACCCACATACAACACAACAGTTGTGTTGTAGGGAAAGCAGCTCCTGAAGAAACTCTCTCTTCAGATATTCTCCCTGCATGCACTCTCTTGATACTCCTTAGTTTCAACTGAGTCAAAAATGCCTTCTTGATAGAAGTATTATCTAGCATCTTCATATGTTTTTATGTACAACTCTCTTATTCTATTTGAAGTCTGACTTTTTACTTCAGCATAAAGCAAGAGAAAGACCTTGTGCCATGAAGCGCATAAAAAGCAAATAAGCCAAACTTTCAAGAGACAATTTAAAATCTTTTGTTAGCTGAAAACTACAGAATATCTGATGAGAATTCAAGGAATGTTAGCAAAAGCACAACCATACCAGAATTTATATTTGTTTAGCATACGAGACAGACAACCTGTCCAAGACTACAAAATCTTGAAGCAATTGGAGTTGTTTGGCTCGAATGCTAGGAGTCACCTGAGCAAAAGACTTTAAATAATTTGCTGAAGTTTACTGGGTTGATATGAGGAAAAGGAAGCCCAGGCCCCTTGATAAATTAGCTATAGTTTCATCATGATTGACAGCTATGTGACAGGGAGCAGCTTTCTTGACAGTCCTTTTAAGACCTTACCTCTAACATCCAGTGGTATCAGTTGGTTGATTGAAGTTCCTGTGGCATATCTACTTCGTTCAGCCTTGGACCACACAAAAGTTGCACTGCTTTTTCTCAGGTTGTATTTTTGCTTGGTTGCTCAGTTTAATTTTTGGTTGTTTAATTTTTGTTGTTGTTTTTCAACATTATGGGTTTTATCATCACTGAGAGAGGATAGAAAACTTCAGCTTTTAAGTTCTACCCTGTAAGTGTATAATAATAAAACATTAGTTTTTGAGATGTTCATGTTCACTGAATTCTTTTTTTCATGGGTACATACAAGAAATAGAAAATATTAACAGGAAATAAAACCAGTCTTTTTGTGCACTTCTAAAAAAATTAAGAAGTATATACCATAAGCTAACTGAGAGAAAGCATCAGTGATATTGATAAAACAAAAGAGCAAACAAATTTGGAGAATTTGACTGGTCACTTGGAGAAAATTAGCTTAATGTCATTGAATAACACTGAACATTTTTAAAAAGGGACTTCCTTGTAATTCTAAACCCATATAATTTAAAAAATTCACAAGACTTTATAGTAGGTGAGCTCAAAAAAGCAATGTCTAGTTAAATAGTTAATTGATTTTTTTATTCTGTTAGAGATATTAAACATTTTTTTCCCAAAGCCATATTACAAGATTTATCTTATTTGTGATTTGTTTGTTTGTTTTTCAGCTATTTTTTTTTATTTTGTGTTATATTTTCACAGCAAAATATAACAGAGAAAATGAATTCCAACTCTTGTATTTGTTCATTTTTATAATACAGGAGAGCACTTTTGCAATTTGCTACTCTTTTATCCTTCCAGTCATTATTTTACTTAGGAGATAATGTCAAAATGAATTGAACACTGTCATTGGATAATGCTCTCCCACTGCAAGATGAATGTCAAGACATTTATGAAAAATAAAGGTTCATGTGAAACAGAGACATCTATTTCAAAGCAGGAAAGCATTTTCAGTCAAAATATTCAGTGCTGGTCACAGTATTGCTGTCCAACCAGACTGTTTTGAAAAAATGAAACAGGTGAGAGACACAAGATTATCAGCTTTCCCACTTGACATTCGTCATAAAAATTCAATTTTGTAGTATCTTAAGAATAAGATTTTAAAAAATAATTTTCCAGTTATAAACACGAATGTAAAAAAGTAATGGAATATTTTCCTTAAATATTACCTGGTTTGTTCTCATTTTTACTGTACAACAGTTGCATAGAAATGCATAATTTGAGAGTTATAAAAAAAAATCAATAAATTTAGAAAGTATGAGTATTGTTTTATCTGGTACATATATATAAAAGTGTTGCATATTTTAACTCTCTCTATATATAACAAGGTGAAATTTAAATAAATATTCCCTTTATTGCCATTGGCTCCGTTGCTTTGACACCAGCAGCATGGAGAGGTGTGGTATGAACAGTTCTATGAGGAGCATAGACAATAGAAAAGCTGCTTGGAGAAATAACTTCAGTAACATGGCTTTAAAACCAAATAAAAATTGTATAAATTGTTTGTTATTCAATGTAAATTAAAAAAATGCAACATTAAAAAAATTAAGGAGTCCAAGTAGATGTGATTAAGATGATACCTTTGCAGATACTAATCAAAACTAATTTCCCACACTTTTTTTTAAAAGAAAGGAAAAAAATTTCTATTAAAAACAATGTAAAAATAATAATAGCCATGCCTTTTCCATTGCATTTGTTATAATTAGTGTTTTCATATAAAGTTTCCTCTACCGTATGAAAAGCAAACATCACTAATTCATGTGAGCTGATAATCATGTTACAGGTTGGTATAATGAGATTAGTGCTTTTTTGTAATTATTATGGTAATACACTGCCTGTGACTCATACAATTCTCTTCTATTAATTAGTATGTGATTGCTTTAGTATAATTTATTTCTTCTGAAGTCCCAAGTTTATTATACTAAGTCATATAGTTATTGACTTTATTACATAGTTTACTTCATTATGATTTTTTTTTATTATTATTTTCTGATTGGAATTTCATCTTCCTCTTAGTTCACAAATCTTCCCTTATATTCTTGGGATTTCTTTCGTGGAAGGAATTACAAGACGTATACAAAATAAGTCATCATTTCTGCTCAAAACCTGAGAATCACCATGGTCTTTAAAGTGCTCCTTGGGCAACGGTGGAATCACTCTGAGGAGCCATTATACCCAAAGATACACCATGGAGTCCTGAGGCCATATTAGCTCCACCTAGGCTGATTCTCTGCTATCAAGAATGATGCTTCAGATTAAGGGAAACATGAAAGGCATCATGATTTCTGCAGCTGATTATTCAACAGAGTATACCCTTGATGGAGAAAATGCCGCTCCAAAGTTTGAACCTTGAGAAGGATCAAAAGTTTAGGGCAACACAAATGCATTACCATTTCCCTCCACTCAGCAGGCAATGCAAATATTCAAGAAAACTGCCCTAAATTGGCTGTCTAAAGCCCCTGAGTTCTAAGAAAGTGTCTCTGTAGATGGGTCCACAAACAACAGTGCAGGAAGGCTTGCAGTCAACACTAGGACCCTTAAAGCAATAACTTGAATGTGTTTCCTGTGAATTTGTAATTTACAGTAAACTTGCTTTCTATCCCGTTCTCATGTTTCTTTCTGTCTTGCAAGTAATGTGGAGGAAAGTAAGGGATACTCTGTTAAATTCCTTGTCTGTCAGGCAATCCTCTTTGAATAAGAACAAATGTTGTAACTACAGAACCAAACAGAAAGGGAAATTCATGCCCAAATCCAGAACAAATTTCATTATTTTTAGGCAACAGAACAGCTGTATTAAAAAAGTATGCTATTTCTCCAGATCTCTGTAGGGAAATTATATGTCTTTCTCACAGAAATTCAAAATTAATTACACATTTTTAGTAAAAATTTTAGAAAATATTGATCATACCTGGTAAGCACACCAGTTTATTACTAGTTATAGGAAGACAGTCTTTCAATCAAGATACAGTAACGTTTGACCTTTTCTTCTGTACTGCCAATCTACCAATTCAAATTTTCTATCACATTATAAACTCAGACTCAAGCTTAATATATTATAACACGATATGACAGAAGCCTTATAGATCACCAAAGGACTAAATTGTAACTCTCCAAATGGAAAATAAACATTTTTATTAATTGTGTGTGAAGCCATTTATAATACTCTCTTTGAGGGGAAAAAAACCAAAATAATATAAACCATGCTAATTTAAGATTCTAGAACAAACCTGTAATGGTTCTTTCTACATAGTTGGTAGATAGCAGCTCACTTTTTTGTTATGTTGAATGCCTTAATTGTAAAAGCTGTTACATAAAATTAAATCCTGTTCTTGGCACATGCCATTTACTCATGCTTTTTAACACAGTAAACTTCATGTGTGCAAATTAACCTTCCTCACAGCTTAAAAATAATGTGAAAAGGTGCTATAATGCTTATTTCTTTGCAATGCACAGTCTTAGTGTGTACACAAGCTTTTATGCCTATCTTAATGTTATCTTTCTAATTAACAACTTAATTTTTTCAAGATGGAAACAAAGATGATAAAAATGTACTTAAATTCCTGGAGAGCATTTAAGGATTAAAAAATACATCATTTGGCTGATTAACTACAATACAGTTCGTCATTCTTTCCACTTAGCAAAGAAGTTTTGTTCTATAACAGTAAAATATGTGTCAACAAAATTATCTTCAAGATCAGAATTTGTCACATTGTTGCCTAGCTGCATCACTAGAGTTTCTCAAAATCTTAGTGATGACTGAAGAACCTAATTAATTGTTTGTCATCTGCATATTTTCATATCTTTTCAGTTATCTGCTACTTATTACAAGGACCAAAGTAGTGCTAGTTTTTAAACTCCAAGCTTTCCTCTTAATTGTGATCCAGATTTGCTTTGTATAGCTTAAGTCTACAGTCTTAAGCACCTGAAGTTAGATGGGATGAATCTGGGCCTTTGACATTGTTAAACAGGAACTACTTAAGCATTTTCCCCTTTCCTCCAAATCTCTGGTAATTTTTTTTCCCCTTTTTTACTCTTCCTCTCCTAATTACAGCACTTTCCTAATGACCTCCCCTCACAATTTTCAATGTACAGTTTTTCTTTCAGTAGTAGTTCTTGCTATCATCATTTCCCAAGGCATGGAAGATTCTTGACAAGAGAAGCATGATTTTCCTTACACAAAAATTACTTACAATTTCATAAGGAAAGTTGGAACAGTTATACAATCTTACAAGGGATGTTTTAGTGAAAATCAGAGAAAATAGAAAGCAGTACAACTTCAACATTAAAAGATTTGAAAGGTCTTTTTCAGAGTTGCCAGTGTCCCACTAGCTTAAGTGCATTTGCACCCTGTTTTAGTTCTTTCAAATCACGGTGGCCTTAGTCTCCAGCATTCTTGGCAAGTACTTCACACACTATATTCTGCTATGCCTTGTTCTGTTTCTTCCGTTGGAGTTACCCTAAATAGCAGTAAAATATTTATCAGGGTTGAAACTTTAATTTTAATTTTCTGTGTGGCAATCATCATGACAAACACGCCAATGAAAGGCTCGCTTTCCTGTATTTCATTTAGGAAGGAAAATTTAAGTGACACATCATGTGTGAAAATGCCATAGTCATGAGTACTTCTGCTTTAATGTCGAGGTTGAGATCCTTCCTAGTATGCACCATGTGACTAGAGTTGTAGTTTACATAAATACTTTCTTAGTTATGCAGGTGGATGCTCATATTCCTAAGTGTTATACCTCAAAAAAAAAAAAAGATTACTTGGTAATGGAATTTTACACAGCCTACTATCCTGATATTCAGCTTGCTCTTAACTCCATCCCATTAATCATTATATTAGGTAACTTTCTTATTCACTATCTTATAAAAGAAAAAGCTAAACAATAATCCAGGGGTTTTTTCAATATATTTGTTTGTTCTATATGTTGAGCAAAAACCACAGTCAGATTGTAGTTTCAAGAGTATCATCCCTTTAAATTGTAAGCCCTAGAATCATTACAAATAATATTTGCAATTTTTTTATAAGTTTTTAAAAATGTATGATAGTTATTCCAGGAGAAAAATTCTTATTAAGCCTCAGCCAAACTTTGGATTGTTCTAGTTTTGCTTACAAAATTTGGGATTCATCTGAGTTTGCTATTTATACATTTTTTATTTATTTACTGTTTGTATATATCGTAACCATGACTTCTCTTCAAGAAAAAACTGGGAAGCAGGCACCAATGTTGTTACATAAAAGATACTGATTCCTTACATGAAAGCATTCTATTAAAAAATCTAAAAAGACCTTTATAATGTGAATGGTTTGTGGAGTCTGTTGGATAACTGACATGAATGCAGCACTTAAACATGAAATAAGCCTGTCTGAATGTTTCTGGTTTTAATAGTCCCAGCAGACTATCAGCATAACCCTCACTTAGATAAGAAACCTAGCAGCTGTCTCTGGACCTTACATATTGCCAGTTCGTTTCAGAAGCCAGACTTATCAGTCCTCAAACATTGTTCTTTGCCATATATCAGGCTTTTGAAGTTGTATGAAGTTCCTTTTGACCAGCGTATTGTTGGTAATGGAGTAGAATTTCTAATACGCTCCGGATCTATTTTTGGATACCTCGTTAAAAAGAATCTCTTGTTTCTGAATTTATTAATCCCTACTTAATCTACTACAGCTTTTTCCTGATTAAAAATTTGTTGAGATATTAATGTACGGAGCTACGAAGTTTTGATTTCAAAGCTTTTTTTACAGGCATTCATAAGCATTGTTTTAAATGCACAAACCTCTACTGTCAGTCTGATTCTTTTCCTAAATACGAAATTTACAAGATTTGAGCACATCTGACAGATGTGAAGATCAGAAACAGGAAAAAATTTATCTCTGTAGATGTTCTTAAAATTAATACTAACTTAAATATTTAAAACCTTTTTTCCAACACTTTTAATACAGAATATGTTTAAACAGAAAACCAAAACCATAAGTACCTAGCTAAACAATGTAATGCAACTTTGTTGGATTCCAATGTTATCTATAGTGATAGATTACTCCATCTGTGTATCTGTACATTAAAATATATATTTAGCACAAATATCTTAAATAGGACCAGAAGTAAGCTGATGACTGGTTTTTGCATCAGAGTAGTTATTATGACAAATAACTACAATGGAGTGATCTTTGAATGACTGATGACTAGTATCTCCTTTTGAGATAAAGTGTTTAACACATGCAAAAGGTGAAATATACAGCTAAAAAAATGCTTGAAAGGATAACCTCATTGCTTGCAGCTTACTACAGAGCCTCTTACACAGTAAGCCACAGACTAACACAGTGGTTAGCATGCATTGTGTATGTATGTTTATGTATTTTACTGGGTGATATCAAGAATGTCCATTGCTGGAGCATTTCTCTGACAGGACATTGGAGTTACTATACTACTGGAAGAAAAAAAAAAAAAAAAAAAATCCCCAAACCAGAAACTTGCTAAATCAGTGAAATGATTCAACAGATTCAATTACCATAATCTATAAAAATAAAGTGTGCAAGATCTGGGTCAGTGAGTCATCATGTTAAGTCCTCCACATGGTCATGTCCAATACTGGGCCATCTGCCTGGCAATAATCACTTGTTCTAAATTAAACATAATGAGGACATGATCAGACAGTATAAAACCAGGCATGTTTTCTATTCTGCCTTTAAATGATAAACTTCTGTCCTATCAGTTTTGGTTACAAATTCCTTCATTTTTCATCCATCCTTCTCCTCCAATTCCAACCTCTGATTTGGTCCCTTCAGTCTTGCAATTCTGAATTCTTCCTGATGTTGTATTAGTCCACAATAGTTTTCTCAAGTTCTCATTAATGTCTTTCCTACAATTAGCTTTTTTTCTTGTCATCTTTTCATTTTATTACTGCCACCTTTAATCTCTTCACCAGGTACTTCATTTATTCTTTTTCTCTATTGATTCTACCCTTTCCTCAGCCTATACCTTTATTAACATTTGACTTTCTCTGCTTCAAATTCTCTTGAATGTGAGAAAAAGAAAGCTGTGCTATGCTTTTCTTCTTGCCTCTCTTTTAAATGTCTTTATCTTTTCTTTTTTTTCCCCCCTTTTTTTAAATAGATTTCATCTGCTTTCATAGTTCTTTGACAAAGTCCTACTTACCCTGTTTAGCTTTGCCATTCCTTCATTAATTTCCTCCATGAACCTATCAGCTGTGAAGTCAACCCCCTCCCTTCTCTGCAGAAACTTTGTATGTAACAAAGGCTTGGAAGTAATTGAGGCACACTGCTTTGCTAGATTATTCCTTTTCTTTATTCCAGACTTGTGGGTGGTTTTCAGCTCTTCTTTTCTCTGTGTTTGGAAAGCAAGGTCTTCAGAGAGACTATTATTTCCATCTGCATTTTGAATGTCTAAATAACTTTTTGCAGCCACTTACTTTTTGATATGGTAATAATAGTCCATTGTATTTTTAAGAACCTTGACACATAATAGAAAACATATATCAAGGAGCAGAAACAAAAGTTGTAATCCTACATAGATAGATGAAATAACTTTGAGCTTCTAGGAAGGGTGAAATTTTCCAAAGCTTAGGGAAGTAATTTTTCTACAAAATGAGCAAAGAAAATATAATACCATGCAATACTCTAAATGCCATTAAAATAACATGCTAAGCTAAATTGCTAGCTAAGTCTTCAGAATTAATTTTAATTAAAAGTTAAATAATGATATACAAGAATAAGCAACATCACTTAATAAATAACTAATGTACACATAACTACATTGTAAATTTATAGATAAGTGAAATATTTGTGTGTGTGTGTGTGTTCATAACTTCAGGTCCACTGTCACCATTGTTCCTTTAATATCTTATCAGTTGTCTACACTTTTTCTAAAATGTGGCTAAATTAAATCTTTATTATGGAAAAAAAATAAAATTACATTTTGATCCCATGCTTATCTGAAGTATTTCCATCAACAAATTAGTGACCCAGAGAATATTTATTTAATTAGCAAATATAGGATGATGTGCTGCACAGCCCACATACTTTTGCTGTTTGGATGCCTAATATATTAGTTCATCAAAACCTGTATTTATATTTTCTGATTATGATTCTTATACATACCCATTTTCATTTTCACTGAAGCCCTGACCAGCAATCCAGGACAAAAGGAGTGGTTTTTTTGTTCTCTTTCATGTCTCCTCAGTAAAGCTACTATGGCGATACTGCTTTATTTCACACCATCAGAGGTTGTGCAGGGAATCACAGCATCTCAAAATTGTATTTCCTTTCTTGGAAACAATCAGCCATTTTATGGCAATTTGCAGTAATGCTTAGAATACTTTTGCTGAGATCTCATGACAAGTATAAAATTAACCTCAAGTCACCAGTGTGTATTATATTAGCTTCTCTAATGGCCTGCAGTCAGACTACCTTGGGTTCTGATCTTGTTAAATCTAAGAAGCTAAACAGCTTCAGACTGATTACTTGATTCGGTGACCTCCAAGGAACATAAAGTGCCACAGAGAATGGTATTAGTAGTTTAGCAGGAGCTGCTCTTCACTCTGAGTCAATATGGAACTATAGGCTCAGCATGGGGCTAGAAGAGTTATATGCTACTGGAGTTCTGGAAATTACATTACCCAGTTTCTGACTATCTTGCAAATTCAAGTCTCGATGTCCCTATTCATTATCCTACTCAGTGTCCTTTTTGAAGTAAAATACAGATACTAGCAACGTATTTTGATTGTACTTGTTTTCTGTGAGAATTTAATATCTAGAAAATATTTTAATAAATAATGCATGAAAATATCTTTTTTTTTTTTTTTAAACTAGTTCATTTCTCTTCTCTGTTGCACGGTTTTGTGGTATTGTACAGTGCTACTTTGGATCCGCTAAACCAAAGTGGTTCTACAGTGGAATTAATTTTTTCTCATCCTGCATTTGCTTTAGAATAACCCAAAATCTTATGGAAAGAATGTACACATGAAAAGGTCTGTTGCATTCTCCCCTCACATTTAAACAGGCTTTAGAATTATATGTTCTGATGCAAAATTTCCCAAATTTTTGGATTGTGATCTCCAATTTACAGTGTGGGCTCACCCTTACTTTTTCTATGCAGTTTATGTTGCTGGGTGAAGTAGTCTCTGATCCTCCAAAATATGAAATGAGATACGCTTTTTGGCCTGAAACTTTTTGAACTTCTAGTTCCAAATGATCCCACAGGAGTACATGCGGAATATTTAGAGAACCTCTAACTCTTGTGATTACAGTGAAATCTTTATGGAAATTTTTTTGTTTGCTTTTACAATTTTTTAATTTTTTTTAATAAGTGCTAGACAAAGAATGAAAATTTTGTTGATCTCTCCAAGTCGAATTCAGGAAAGAGAAAGCTACTTCTTCCATGGTCCGTTAAGACTTATCAATGAAGAAATGACTGCACATAACATCTATTGCCCTTTCTGGCACAATAGTTTTCCTATTTCAAACATTTGAGGTAGATATTGTCACTATTGATTTTTACATGCCTTTGTAAAGAAAAGCTAGAGAACGACCTGCTATTCCTGCATCCCACACCTTCTCTCTCCTTACTGTCTTTTCACCAACCATATACTTATTCTTATTTAGAGGAGAGCTCTGATATAAAGCTAGCCCTTTTCAGTTAAACAACCTTTCTACCACTGAAATTAGGGGAAATAGTGAAAAACATACATACGTAAACTGAGAATGAAACCAGAATCCTAAAGGACTAAAATTAAGACAGCTTTCAATGTCCTGGAAAAACTGCCACTATAAAGGAAAGACTTAGGTTAATTGCATGCTGGCTGTGGGAGAAACAGAAAAAATAAAGAAAGAAAAAACATGAAACTACTTTATAGAAACTAATGGTTTTGGTGTGTTTGAGTGCTGTACATATACATACTTTCCTACCTCATGTTTTCCTGTTTGCTTAGTTTTTTTCCATTTTTCCCCTTTCTTTTCTCTCTAGTGACATATTATCTTTTTTTTTCCTGTAATATTTTCAGTTTGTGTGGACTTACTTGATTTTTTTTATTGTGATGTTTTCAAAATCTGAATATATTTATCCATCATTGCAATTATCTTGAAAAACTCCACATATAGCTAAATAAAAGGACCTGAAATAAGGTATAATGTGAATAACAGAAGAATCTCAGGAAGTATTAGGACAATAATAACATTGTCTGGAAGCATTGTGATAGTTATTTTTTTTTTTAAAAAAACTGAAAAATTAATATACATCTTAATCCAGGAAATTGGATTATCAAATTTTAATGTAGAGTCAATTAGGTTATGCTGCCCCAGTCGGCAATACAAAAAAGAACTAGTTTAGGAGCTGGGATTACAAATCCTGCCTGCAAGTCCTACTATGAGTTCATTAAACATTGTCAATTCTTCCTTTTCTCATATTTGTCATTTTTTCATAAAACTAGAATTTCTGGAGGAAGGTGGTCACCTCAAAAACATCCTTTTAAATTTAAAAGCTAACATCTGGTAAATGTGTTCCAATGTTGAAAATAATGTATAAACCCCTCAAATATCTGGCTATGTGTGATATTATTTTTCAGCAAATTTTATCTGTGTATGATTATGTGCAGATAATCAGATTTGGTAACATGGTCATCATATTTACACACTATATTTCTTACCCAACTTTTCTCTATTAAACAAGCATCATTACAATAGTACCCTTATCTTTTAGCAACCAGGGTCTGAGAACAGTTGGATGATTCATTCAGCAACTGTTAACACTATCTGAAAAGAGAACAGCTACAAATTTCACATTCCTTGTGACTGAATTTCTAGCTTTGTGCCTTGTTTAGAAGTATCTGGTACAGTTAATTCTGAAGAAATTATTTTCTCAAAGAATTAATTGCATAAGTATCACAAATTAAAAAGTGATAACAAACTGGTATAAAGTTACATGACTGCTATTTAGCTAAGTGCTCTCTAAAAAGAAATACAAATGTATTTGAATTCCTAGTCAAGGTGTCACTCTGTGATAGAATAATTCGAAGGTCGCTGAAGTCAACTAGTCCTGTCCATGGACTTAGTAAGGTTTTACCTCTACCCTACTTCTTCTTACGTTCATCTGTAACCTGTTTTGTAAAATGTTGAATATTCCTTTTTCCCTCTGTGTTAGGTTGGGTTTTTTTCGTTTTACAGATTTCTCATTTCTTCACTACATTACTTTGACCTCATTGTAATAGCTAATTTCCTTATTTTGAAGCTTTTGTTACTAGGCTAGCTGTTTGTTATTAGTTTTGCCTGTTTTTCCTCTCCCAAGAGTATAGCAGGCCTTATCAGTTTCAATTTAATCCACTGGGTAGTAGCTCTTTCTCTGCATTTCCTGTGGCAAAAATACTCCTTAACTGCTTTTCCAGGCTTAGATAGGACTTATTTCTCACTCCTGCAGTACAATTTATTTGCTTTCATACTGAGACTTTGTATTGTTAAGGGCTTCTAGCAGTTACCCCCTTGTGGTAACCAATTTACACACAGTCAAACCAATTTAGACATCTTTCTTTCAAAATGATATAGAGCTTCCAATATTGTTAGTAATATTTCCTTCTTCATTTTTCAATTAACACAAATAGCTTGTCCAAATTTTATATTTCTATCTGTCCAGAATTTGATATAATAAACCCCACATTTTGTATGAGATCAAATCATTCATGAATAAAACCAAAAATTAACATGTTGCCTGCTATTCAAAGAGAGTTCTCTTACATTTACTTATATGTTTTGCATTTGTGTTGAATTTGTTTGCTTGTTCTCCTTATAGTTTGCATAGTTGAGATCCCATAGTATGTGTGGTTTTCTACTAGAATTGTAATCCATAATTAGAATTATACCTAGGGAAGTTAAGCCATGTATATTAATATCTTTTGTGAGTGATCAGCTGACAGTTTGTCATAGACTGTAGATTTTGCATCAGAGCGTGAAGTCTGAGAACCTGATTCTCACTGGTTGTATAACACAACCCTCCTGGCATGCTACACATGCTAGGTGGGATCTCATTTTTAAGTGCAGAATAACTTGTGGAAGATTAATGGAACACATATTCTGGAGGTGGTTCACAAAGCAGGGTATTACATCCCAGGTGTTTTAGATTTTCTATGTCTTTATGAGTATTTAATGGTCTCCTGTAGACATAATAAGAATAGTTATTAATGTTAGTTAAAAAAAAAAAAAGTCTGAAACTGATCCTTTATTCTGCTACAGTTTTAACCTATAGGTCTTGTGTCTAACTCTTATTCACTCATTTCTTTGTAATCAATCTCTAAATTTTAAGCATCTGAGACTGTAAATAGTTAATTGCTCATTTTTCTTTCCTTCAAAGGAAAATTAATTCATTCCGTGAACTCTGTCCTCGAGGCCTTTTTCACTCTTTATTTTAAACTGAACACAAACTAATAAGACAATGTAAGGAAGAAATCTTTGCAAATTGGCAGCTGAAATAAATCTACATTTAAATAAAATGATTGCTTTCCTACATTATTGAATCCAATGAATATTTCTACATCATTCTCTGAAAATGTTTCATAAGTGGGCAACAAGTAGAGGCAAAGTTAAGGGCTCTCGGTGTGCTGGTTTTGCCTGGGATAAAGTTAATTTTCTTCATAGTAGCTAGTATGGGGCTGTGCTTTGGATTTGTGCTGAAAACAGTGTTGATAACACAGAGATGTTTCCATTACTGCTGAGCAGTGCTTACACAGAGCCAAGGCCTTTTCGGCTTCTCACACCACCCCACCAGCGAGGAGGCTGGGGGTGCACAAGGAGCTGGGAGGGGACGCAGCTGGGACAGGTGATCCCAACTGACCAAAGGGATATGTCATACCACATGATGTCATGCTCAGCATATAAACTGGGGGGGAAGGTTGTCAGGGGTGGGGGGCAGCTGGTCAGGAAGTAGCTGGTGGTGAGTAATTGTTTTTTGTTTGCATCACTTGTCTTTTGGGGGGTTTATTTCTATCTCTTTTTGCTATTTTCCTTTTCATTTTTATTATTGTTATTGTTTATTTTGTTTTGTTTTAACTTTTTTTTTTATTACTAAACTGTTTTTATCTTATGAGTTTTCTCACTTTTACCCTTTCAAATACTCTCCCCCTTCCCCACCCTGCTGGAGGGGGAGTGAGTGGCTGCATGGTGTTTAATTGTTGACTAGGTTTAAAACACAACACTTGGAAAGAGAACTTCAGAACAATAATAAGATATCTCATTATTTACCATATTGGGAAATCAGTAACTAATTTCCTCACTTCTGTCTACTTTGTCATGTATAATTATGCTTCTAAGTCCGCTGCAGAATGTGGTCAGCTGGTATACAGAAGTAGACCCTGTCAGGGCAAAAAAGTAGATAAACTGAGGGACTATTTGTAGATGAGCCACCAACCAAAGAATCTCAGCCTGGGAGCTGATATTGTTTCTATGTCTGTGCTTCTTTTGAATTTGGACACTTCAAGGGCTCAAGCAGTGACTACCAGTCCTCCTCTTAATAAGTTGATTTACAAGATTCTGCGGTTATGCCATAGAATACATTCTTTTATGTTCATCAGTAGAAATCAAGGAGACTTTTCAAGAAAACAAATCTATCACAGGAAAAACAGAGTCCTTAAAGGTAAACATCTTCTTAGCACCAGCAGAACAAAGTCATGATTGAAGAACACATAAATTTTCATAACCTAGTTGTACCTAAGGAAAAATCTCTATCTGAGAGATATGTAAAGGTCATTCCTGTGATAAAAGATCCTGAAGCAAGCCAAAGCCTTCAAAGCTGTGTCTCATTGAGTGTGGAAGCAATTAAAACTAGGAAGTAGGTTAGGAGATTTTGTGGTATAGAAGTGAACTGGGACTGGTTCTAATGAGGGAATGTTTTTTGGTATTCCCAGACTGAGAAATGTGAATAATTATCCTGTTCACTATGTATGGTGTTTATATCTAGTCATTTCATTGAATATCTAGAAACACCAGTTTGTGAAACTGCAAATAAAGTTGTAACATGCTATATAAATCTTACTTTAACACATAACAATCTCCATGTCTCAGTCAAATTACATTATTTTATTCTTGCATCATTGTATTCCCGATTTTTTACTTTTTAAATGAAAGCATATTTGGTTAACACTTATCAATGAGGTTGATTTATAAAAGAAATTTCATTAGATCTAAATTAGATGTGTGTTATCCTGAAATTACTCAACATCCTCCATTGCCAAGAAAGATTGCAGTCTTCGCCAAGAGGCCAAATATATGTCCTACCAAAACTACCTCAATGCATAACATTTCTTCTTATGTGTATGGTTCACATAGAATAATGATCAAGTCATGTAAGTTCCATTAGTTCCAGAGCTGTGGAGCTGTGCTGCAAACTGCAAGATCCCAGACTGAGAAATATCATAGAAGCATAGAATCACACAACGGTTTGAGTTGGAAGGGACCTTAAAGATTATCTAGTTCCAACTAGGGAAACAAAGAATGATACCCGGTGAGACTGAAAATCTAACATTATTCTGGAGGTCATCTTTATCTCTTCACTTTTTTTTTTATTAAAAGTACATATTCTTCTGTTATATTGACTATCTATTGAGAATAAAAAGTCAAGTCTGTCTCAGTTGAATTCATCCCCCTTTTGTATGAGCATTATAATAAGTTTTCTGATCACTCACCTTCCTTCCTTCCTTGACTTCCTGCCTGCCTCCCTTTCGTCCTCCATTTCTTCTTCCTCTCCATCTCTTTCTCATCTTTTTGGAATATGAACAAATAGCACCTCAGCACAAAGAAGTACAGTACTTAGTTCCTCTATTAGTGAAAGTTTCTACCACTTCTATAACAAATAAATTAGTTCACATGAGTTGGCCAGCTGTGGCCACACTGTTTCTCCTAATGCTTTTTTTTTTTTCCCTTCTGCAAAGGGAAATACACTTTTAACCAATAATCTCTATCAATAATCACTATTGTCCAAAATAATTCAGCACCATGATTAGATACATTTGTAGGTCTGCTGCACAGCAAGACTTATGCTGAATATGTACCAAAACATGATCATAAATGTTCTGCTGGTAAGAGACATTTTCCTTAAGATCTCTAGGAGGATGTGTCAGAAAGAGGTTCTCTATTGCCCTGAAGGTATACTTCAGAGAATCAGGCAGTCTTTTTTAATGGTTAGGTGTAGCATCAGCAAAAAATTGTCTGGCATACTCAGATTTGTGGCATTCCCCTGCCTGCAGCTTCTTGGTGTTCAAAAAAATGCACATCTGTAAAAAGAAGACATGGTAGTTGCAGCAGTAAAGTAGCACTTCAGTACTTGCATTAGAATTGCTACGGGTAATTTCTAATAATTTTACATGTTTTTTAATACTTTTAAAATAAGTCAAAGTCATATACCTAAATTCTTTACAAGAATAATCCATTTATGATTAAATTAGCAAAGAACTGGTATATAATCTGGTTGGCTGAGAATTCCCATTTTTGATGCAACTGAGAAAGGCATTCTACTGTCTATGTACTAGTAACCTTTCATGAATCTAGACCTGAATAAACACTGTAGAATATAATTTTGGCAATTGCATTAGAATAGTAATCCTAGATCATCTTTGGTCTCTCTTGACTTTTCTGCAAAGAAAAATTGCTTTAAAATAAAAAATTTTAATTTCTAATTTGTGAAAATTAAGGGTTGAAACTATCTGTATAGTTATTTAGTTCTAAAAAATCATAAGAAATAGTGATCATCTGGCAAGTAGTTGTCAATTCCCTGTCTGAAACAGTAGTCTTGAGGTTTAGAATAAATGACTGAAATAATGATGACATGGAATGTCTGCATTTTGTTGTTTCTTCATTTGGAGGTGTGTGATGGGGGGTTGTTGTTTGGTTTGGGGTTTTTTTTTTTAAGTACTGAGAACTCTATATTCACATAGAAACAAGCATTGGATCCACAGTAAAAATTATTACAATTTCAGGAATTAAGAGGATTCTTTTATTTTTTAAATAGGTGTTAAAATTGACCCAATGACAGTATTTAAAGTAATAACTTGCTACGCAGAAAACCATGAATCCCACAGAGTTTAGTAGCTAAAAGCAACCCCTTTTGTTTTATTTGCTTTAGAGCATAGTTTTTAGAAATATTTTTCAGAAATCTTTCTTCTTCTCTGAAGTATCACATAGAAGATATGTCTTCTGTACTCTCTGTCCATTTTTACACTGTATCGTAGTTCAGATTTTTTTTTCCTTTGGAGGTTTAACCGCCCTCTTTCTCCTCAAGTAAGACAAGTATCCCAGAAGATTTCAGCCTTAGTCTGTAACCACCAGTCTCTAGTGAGTTCTAACCCATTTCTCTGTTTAAAATACCTCTTATAGCAATATATATAGGTTTCCCAATCCAGCTCCAAAAGAAAACATTACCTAAGCTCTTACCAGTTAGATGTAGGAACTAATTATTTTTTTATTCTATATACACATCATTTTGACTCCAATTATTTGGGGTTTCCAATTAATAAGAGAAAATAATACATGCAATATTGTCCTTTTTTCCAGAATTAATTGGCTTCCTGCATGATACTCCTTCACACAATTACTAAGAGAATAAGACTGAAGATTGTGTTAGTGAAGGCATGCTAAACAATCTGTAAGAAAGCACGGTACTTGCTATAGCAGCTCCTCCCTTTGCAGTCAATGGGAGAGTTGCAATAGATTGTGTAAACAATTCTTCTCTGAGGAAAACTTTCTTTAAATGATTTATTCATTATTTCATCATTTATTTTTATATGTGCTTTCTATATTTAATATACAGGAAGGTGCTGTCAGAGGAATAACAACAGCCGCTTTACTGATGTATATATAATTAGGACTGTCTGCTCTGATTGATAACAATAAATCTTTAACCAAACTTCCACACATTAGTTTCCTGTTAGGCTACTGCACTAATCTCAGTTTTCAGCTGGTATTTGTTTATCTGCTTGATGCAGCACTTTGCCTGCATTTGTTCCTTTGGTATTTACCCAGAGTCTTCAGAGGGCGAGAAGGGATTTTGCATTTCAGAGGAGCTTAACCCTTCTATGTTTACACCATTATTAAAACCAAGTGGCCTACACAGAGGTCAACAACTTCTTAAAGGAAACATGATACCTAGTATTTTGGTTTGCCATATCAGAGGTGTCAGAATTACTTTCCCAGAAGGGACCCAGGAGGAGCCAGGAAAGGTTTTTGTTTCTTTGCAAAGCAGGAGCGTTTTGCCCCTTTGAACCAGCTTGCTTAGTAGTGTTTTGCCTCTGTATAAATTTCAGTCCCTTTGACTCCAAACTGTTCATTTAAACAGTGCTACTTCGCTATAGAGGAGGTTTATTTTTTTAATTTTATTTCTGATGGAATTTGAGTTTAAATTTGATAAAGGCAAACATTCATAACGCTGTGGTTTGTGAGCAGGTTTTTCCAATGAGTTTAAAAAAAAAAAAATCAAACCTAAAAAACATATTCACAGAAAACGTTGTATGTATAAATGTGTTACTTTTTGTAGTGTGTTTATTATACACACAGGAAAAATTTACTATCATTGATATTCTGGGGAGACATTCAGTGAAAACACAGCTCTTATCTTGGAGTTCCATGGGAAGGGCTGGTTTGCATTGCATTTGTGACCAGCTGTACTGAAGAGTAATATCTTCATTTGTGGGTGGATGATGTAATTAAGTAATCAGTTCAAAAGTGCTGTTTTCTAGATTTGAAAAAGAACATATTTTCCCTGAATGTTAATGTGGTTTACAGGCTCTGGGCTAGACTATGAAGTCTGTTTTTCAGTTGCAAATGTCACAAAAAAATAACACGCAGAATCTGCAAACGCAATAGAACATTTTCAAGACAGTGTCTTTACATTTTATCTCAGTTGCTACAATCATTTCTCAACAGGGAGGCCTTAATAGGGGTTTTTAACAGCAAGATCAGTGAAAACAAGTCCCAGATATCCCAAGTCATAAATATGCCAATAAAGCTTTAGTGGAAATATGTATAAACATATCACAACTGAATTCAATAAATGCTGGCTTAAAAGAGTTTGAAAATGTGTTATTTGGCAGTAATGATACAATTGTAGCAGTTGTCTTACTAAAAACATTTAGTTTGCTCCTACTTAATATGGAGCAAGCCTAATGTAAATTAAGGTAAACAATAAATAACAGAAACTCAAAATGGCTATATTATGGCAGTATTTTAGGCTTTAAACAAAACTCAGTTTGTTGGTATCAGATGTATCCTATTCCATCTTTAAACAGATTTTCAACAGAAGACTGGAGACTTTGTAGGCTGGAAGAGTAATATCTGGCAATACCATGGTGATCAAAACATACAAGTTATATACCCATGACTGAAGTCTTAAAACAGTCTGACTAATTCCCAAATTAAGACCAGGATTTCAAGGGTTAGTTAGTGTCACATAAATAATCGCATGTGATTATTAATGTCAGACTCTCATGCGTCATCTCAACGCTTAGGTTTAAATAGCTTCAGATGAACTTTGGGCAAAACAGATGAATGCTAGATTCTGACTAAAGAACTCATCTATACTTATGATTTAGGATACTAAATCTAAGACCTCAGAAATGAAAAGCCAGTTGCATCATCTGTTCTTCTAACACAATCTGGTCACATTATGATTTACAGCTAATTGTTCTGCACAGTTTTTTTCATAGCATTTTTCACAAAAACACTCTGAAGGAACCAATTTTTTTCACTCTACTGTGTCTTCCATTCTTTGCAGAATGTGAACCCCCTTCTCTCTTTTAATAATGGAAATGCAAACCAGAAAAGATAGATTCAAATTACTTCTGATAAATACTCCTCTGTCTTAGGAGGTTTGTTGGTTTCCATTTTTGAAATTACATAGGACAGAGTGTATACCAAAGAAGTATCAGCATAAAGTAAGGATGTTACTAGCAGATTTAATATGCATTCTTGCTATTTGCATGTTGAATTTTTTGCATCTATGCCCTTCCATCCATTGCAAAGGAATGTATTTCCAAGAGCTGAATAATTCCCCAGGTATTCATCAAACTCTATGTTTCCACTTCTGAAGCTGTATAGGCAAAATATTAACAGCCAAATTGTGAAACTTTCTTGACTCACTCTGGATTCATAGAAGTTGCAATTTTTTTATCTGTGACTGAATTTCTTCAACATAGTGATAGATCTTTATAGAAAACCAGGACTTGTGGACAACAGCAAGGTTGTGTTTTCAATGGCTGGTTACTATTAGGCACAGAACACTAGACAGCAACTGTTGATTAATGTCCCTGACAGCATATACATAACTGAGAATCTGTTGTTTGTTGCAAATATGTTTATATTCATTCATAATGAATATTTTAGCTCCTTCCTTCAAAGTTTTTGACCTTCTGGGAATGTATTTTTCAAAAATTGTTTACCATTTGAATGTTTTCCCCTTTATGGTTTTATAGCTCAGCATTTAAGTCAATTCCTAGTTTTATACCTTTACCTTCAAAAAATCTTACTAATCTGTTGATTGGCTAAAGTTTTATTTCAGAAAGAGACCCCTGTGGGAAGGAAATGACCCTATTCATTGTAAGACTTTTGTCGTCTTGACTACATGAATCGTACATTGACTACTCTAAGACTTCATTTCTGTCTTCTGATTTTCCTCAAAACTACATTTTCTAGGCAGTCTTTGTTTCTGCTTCCTTCAATCATAAGTCTAATGATTCAGAGAGACTGTTTATTAATACCTTTGATGCCTATGTTTTTCTGGAACTGAAGCATATTAAGTTTCATTAATTTATCATTAATTTAACTTTCTGGGTTTTATCACTACATGTTTTGAAAGTTTCCAAAAGGCCAAATAAAATGCATTTTCTAACATAACACTTGAATGCAGAGATAAAGACAACAATATTCTGTATGACTCTTCTTCAAGGAAAAAAAATCATAGAATCACAGAATGGTTTGGGTTGGAAAGGACCTTAAAGTTCATCCAGTTCCAACACCCCTGCTGCGGGCAGGGACACCCTCCACTAGACCAGGTTGCCCAAAGCCCCATCCAACCTGGTCTTGAACACTTCCAGGGATGGGGCCTCCACAGCCTCTCTGGGCAACCTGTTCCACTGCCTCACCACCCTCACAGTGAAGAATTTCTTCAGTTTAAAGCCATTACCCCTTGTCCTGTCACTACAGGCCTTGGTAAAAAGGCCCCCTCCAGCTTTCCTGCAGGCCCCCTTAAGGTACTGGAAGGCTGCTATATGGTCTCCCCACAGCCTTCTCTTCTCCAGGCTGAACTATCCCAACTCTCTCAGCCTCTCTTGATAGGAGAGGTGCTCCAGCCCTCTGATGATCTTTGTGGCCCTTCTCTGGACTCACTCCAACAGCTCCATGTCCTTCTTATTTTGGGGGACCCAGAGCTGAATGATTGCAGTATTCCAGGTGGGGACTCACATGAGCGGAGTAGAGGGGCTAAATCACCTCCCTTGACCTACTGGTCACACTTGTTTTGATGCTGCCCAGGACACAGTTGGCTTTCTTGGCTGCAAATGCACATTGTTGGCTCATGCTGAGTTTTTCATCAATCAGCACTGCCAAGTCCTTCTGCTCAGGGCTGGTCTGAATCCATTCTTCACGCAGCCTATAGTTGTGCTTGGGATTGCACTGACCCATGTGCAGGACCTTGCACCTGGCCTTGTTGAACTTCATGCGGTTTGCATGGGCCCACCTCTCAAGTCTGTCCAGGTCCCTCTGGATGGCATCCCTTCCCTCCAGTGTGTCGACCACACCACACAGCTTGGTATTGTCAGAAAAATTCCTGAGGGTGCACTCGATCCCGCTGTCCATGTCGCCGACAAAGATATTAAACAGGGCTGGTCCCATTACTGACCCTTGAGAAACACCACTCATTGTAGATCTGCAGTTGGACATCAAGCTGTTGACCGCAACCCTTTGAGTGCAACCAACCAGCCAATTCCTTATCCAATAAGTGATCCATCCCTCTAATCCACGCCTCTCCAATTTAGAGATGAAGATGTGCAGGACAGTGTCCACTGTTTTGCACGAGTCCAGGTAGATATCAGTTGCCCTTCCCTTATCCACCAATGCTGTAACCCCATATGGAAGGCCACCAAATTTTTTAGGCACGATTTGCCCTTAGTGAAGCCGTGCTGGCTGTCACCAGTCACCTCCTTATTTTCCATGTGCCAGAGCATAGTTACCAGGAGGATCTGCGCCATGATCTTGCCAGGCACAGAGATGAGACTGTCGGGCCTGTAGTTCCCTGGGTCTTGCTTTTTTCCCCTTTTTAAAAATGGGGGTTCTGTTTCCCCTTTTCCAGTCAGGGGGAACTTCACCAGATTGCATTTGAGAAGTGAAAAATACTCTTGAATGAGTTTAACATCTTCTTGGTAAAAAATAAAGAAAAAAAAATTAACTGGAATTTTATATGCACATGTAAGCTATGTGATTTTATTTTCTTTCATTTGGTTGTAAATTCGTCTGGATAATACTTCAGAAATAACAGACTGATGTTAACCTATTAGTTTTATTCATTTATACTAATTTTAATTTGAAATACCAGAGATTTCTTAACTAGTAAGATTAGTAAATGTCAAGCAACAGAAAATTGTAACAACTCTCTCAGGAAATCAGGAAAAAATAGAGCACCTGTATTAGTCCATTATGTTCACAAAATTGGATCATTTGACCTCTGCCACACTGAATGAAACATTTGTATTGACTCACAGGTCAAGTATCTATTAAAATAGTGATAAATCAATCGCCACCCTCGCCCTCATCCACAGAAGTACAAGAGCTCAGAAGTAATGACTGCTGTTCAATGACAGCTTAGTGGGCTTTTCTGTCTCATATAATGAGACAGAAAACTTGGGTAGTTAATGAAGGCACTGTATATTTAAACACCTTGATAAAAAGTCAGTGAGTCAGTTGACACAAATCAAGGCGTGAATCCAAGAAACTGCAGGTGGGATGAAGTGCGCAGAGTCTATCAAAGCTCATCACATTTGAAAGTCAAAGACAAGAGTTTCTCAGTTAGAAAATTCAAAATTATGTCTGCTTCTCTTTTCCTCATCTTTATTACTTTTTTTCTGTACAGCAAATAAAAGCTATGTAGACTGCATTTTATACATTGAAGTGCAATCATATTTTTATATTTAGTTTACATGAACAGGTTCTAACACTATCCCACCACCTTTCTATTGCAATAACTCTCTATAATTCTTTTATTTAAATTTTCTTTGAGATGGTTCTTGCCAGAGTTGGCACATTTTGCCAACCCTTTTGCATTTCTTTGATAGACATAAAATGAACAATATTGTACTTCTTGTAAGGTTGGGGGGTGTCAGTGTAATTATTCCACATTTCAGAGGAGAGGAAGTATCCTCATAAGATGATCACTCTATTTAGTGAAGAAAAAGGCCCTGATGAGTTTATTTCCTCTATGCTTTCAGAGTGCAACTTTTAGCTATTTATATTACAGGCATTTCTTATCGTAAATTCAGTGGGAATAAATATTTGATCTCTGGTGTCTCATTCTCACTTTCCAAAAGTTACTCTGGCCATTTGAGATGGCCCCTTAAGGAAAGTCTTTTGACATCTGTCTGTGGGATAACAACAGACTTCACTAGAAGCCGTATATGGATTTGAGACTCTCCTAAATCATTTAAGGCTGTCACTCACTAAATCCTCCATTAGAGTTTGCTGTAAAAATCTGTGAAGGACCAGAGGAAGCACAAGCAGTTTCTCTTTTGAATGCAGCTCCTGAAATGGACAGCCATCTCTTTTCTGTCTCATACACTAAACCATGAGAGTGAGCTCTGTCATCTGCTCATGATGTACTGTTTCAGAGGCAGTCCAGAACAAATGCTGTCATGATAGTGCTGTTAGCTGAATATTTACTAGAGGGAATTAAGTTCCTCATGGCATAAGGAAATTCAGTCCTCTGATTGCTTTTATACCACTTAATCTGGCTGGTCTGTAGTGAATCTAAGGATTAGGAAACTGCAGAAAAGGAGTAGTAGTTTGACTTCTGTACATTACATGTTTCTGAAATTCCCAAACAGGGGAGAATTTTATAAGTATGAATCAAATATTCTGACTTTCTGCATTTGCATAGTTTTCATTTCCTAACAAAAAAATGCAATCCAGTTATCTTAATAATAGGCTGGTATTACTTAGCACTTAAAACTTTCTGTACCACTGTCCTTCTTCAGTCACCGCTGTGACCGCTACAGCCATGGTCTGCTGCTGTTGGCCAGCTTACTTAGCTTCTAAAAGAGCATTCAGTAGTATTCAGGATCATCTTTATGAAAGTTTTAATGTCTTAAGTTAGGGTTTTTTCTGTTCTTTAAATTAAATTTTGGTATCTGATTTTCTTCCCCATTTTGAAACACACAGTTACCTTTTTTGTACAAATTATCTTCTTCATTTTTGTGCTGTAAAGATTTCATCAGCTTTTGTCTAACATGGGACACGCACATGTTTTGGCAAACAGAGGTTCTTTGGAAAGACATAATTGCAAATATAAACATATTTTGGCATTTGACAGTAATTAGCATAGACTAAAGAAAATCTAGATATCTCACTCAGAAAAAAACAAGTGGAAAAAAAAACCCCAACCCCAAACCACAAAACCTCTTTCTGCCACTCTCCCACAGATGCATCTTGAGTGTATTAGTAGATAAGCTAGAAAATTCATCATGCATGACATATAGTGGAGACAGTCATCATACAATGCATTGTCCTTGCAATACTTGACACATTTTATAGTATGAAGCCTTTTTTTCACATTGGCATGATGTCATTGCAAGATGGCTGAAATAAATTGAAAACAGGACAGTCTTACATTAGCTACCGATTCTCAGGCTGATTATTTTCTCTGCATTTGCTTTATTTTAGCCTTTTGCTTTTTTTGCTACCATGTACCGAAAATGCGGGGTTGAATTTACTCCTTCCAAATTTCAAGAACATACTAAATCCAGAATGCAAATTCTGTACCATAAAAATAATGGTACCTTGCCACTTCATAGTCATTTAAATGTACTGGAATTGTGCAGTCCTGTTTTGGTTTTTTTGGTTTGGTTTGGGTTTTTTGTTTTTTGGTGAAACGTGTACTATAAATATAATGAAAATTACTACATTTAAATTATTTTCATAATGCACATGCAACTCTCTCTACAACACTTCAAACAAAAAGTAGTAGTGACAGTAGGAGTAATATGAAAATTAATATAGTGATGGAAAAATTTCTGATGTCACTCTGCCCAAAAAGAAGCAGACTGCAGTTACTGTCCTATCATTTCTGTATGACTGTGATTATCAGTATCGTCTGTCCGATTCTTGTGACCCTTCCATCTGGCTACCTATATCGCCTTTTGTGTTATAGTATTGTAATGGCTCTGGGGCAGAGCCAGTCTTTTCAGTCTTTATGTCTGCAGATCACCCAGTACAATAATTTACATGTGCAGGAATTATTTTCTAACACCTTCTTGAGAACAGATAAGAGTTTGTATATATCAGTTGTTAAACTGAAGTACATTGTAAGCTTTCACCCTTCTGGATAAAAAGCACCGTATATGCCAATGTCTGTTTTTGGTCCTTATTTATAGACAAGCAGAAACACTAGCCAAAAAAAAAAAAAAAAAGGTTGATTATTCAGCAGTCCTTCCAAAGCTGCAGCTGTGCCACATGATTGTTCCTTTAGTCTTGTGCCTTCAGTCAAGATGTATGGAATCATAAGGGGAAAGGGAAGGGAAGGGAAGGGAAGGGAAGGGGTTTACTTTTTAACTCTTAAAATAATGCATGATCAGTTCTGATGCAGGATCCTCCTCAGAGGTTCAAATGTTGTACTCAACTTTGCCGAAAGGATAATGACCAGAAAGACAGCCAAACAGTAACAGCAGAAAAATTGCCCCTTCACAAACATATATAAAACTAGTTTTACATTAGTGTGCAAAATAACATCCTTTCTGAAATTCAACAACTAGATGATTAGTTTATCTAAATGCTCAAAGTACCTTTTCGCTTAAAAACTAAAAATAAAAAGAAAGAAAAAAAAGGAGAGGGAGGAAGGGAGGGAGGGAGTTATAATCAGAAGCACATGCACACTTCACCATTATCTCCCTATCAGCAGGATTTCAGTATTACACAAAGTGCCTCAATAATCTCAGAGGCACACCACGTCACTAAGATATTATTAATGTTATAACACACTTTCTTAACATTGCAACTCTTAGTCAAAAGTAGTATCATACTACATAGAGTTGTGTGGTGGGTTGACCCTGGCTGGAGGCCAGGTGCCCACCAGAGCCGCTCTGTCATTCCCCCTCCATCACTAGACAGGGGAGAAAAGGTAAAACAAAAAGCTTATGGGTCGAGATAAGGACAGGGAGAGATCACTCACTAAATTATTGTCATGAGCAAAACAGACTGAACTTAGAGAGGGAATTCATCTAATTTATTACTAAGCAAAACAGAGTAGAGGAATGAGAAATAAAATCAAATCTTAAAACACCTCCCCCCACCCCTCCCATCTTCCCGGGCTCGACTTCACTCCCGGCTTCAACCTCCTCCCCGCTCAGCGGCACAGGGGGATGGGGAATGGGGGTTACCATCAGTTCATCACGTTGTTTCTGCCGCTTCTTCATCCTCAGGGGGAGGACTCCTCTCATTGTTCCCCTGCTCCAGCATGGAGTCCCTCTCATGGGGTGCAGACCTTCAGGAGCAAACTGCTCCAGCGTGGGTCCCCCCACGGGGTCACAAGTCCTGCCAGCAAACCTGCTCCAGCGTGGGCTCCTCTCTCCACAGCTCCACAGGTCCTGCCAGGAGCTTAATCCAGCATGGGCTTCCCATGGGGCCACAGCCTCCTTCAGGTGCCTCCACCTGCTCCGGCGTGGGGTCCTCCATGGGCTGCAGGTGGAATCGCTACACCCCCTCATCCTTCCTCCATGGGCTGCAGGGGGACAGCCTGCCTCACCATGGTCTTCACCATGGGCTGCAGGGGGATCTCTGCTCCGGCGCCTGGAGCACCTCCTGCCCCTCCTTCTGCACTGACCTTGGTGTCTGCAGAGTTTCTTACATCTTCTCACTCCTCTCTCCGGCTGAAAAAGCTCTCTCTAGCTTGGTTTTTTTTCCCTTCTTAAATATGTTATCACAGAGGCGCGGATTGGCTTGGCCTTGGCCAGCGGTGGGTCCGTCTTGGAGCTGGCTGGCATTGGCTCTGTCAGACACAGGGGAAGCTTCCAGCAGCTTCTCACAGAAGCCACCCCTTTAGCCCCCCCACTACCAAAGCCTTGCCATGTAAACTCAATACAAGTCGTAGTGAAAACACGACCTCAGCAAATTCAATGGTAAAATTCCCTTTTACTTCAATGGAGCTAAGATCGCACTCTTCAAGTTTGTTGTACAACAGTCAGCAATCTTGGCACGAGCTGTCACCTCCTGGAAGGGCAAAAGGATTTGTCTGCAATATTCTAATTTATCTCATAATTTTTAAAATAATCCTAAATATTTTAAAACCATCTTAAATTCCTCACTTTACCAAAATTTCTGGATTTTCTTTTGTTTATTTCAAAATTTCAATGCTCTAGTGCCTTTTCCTGAACTTCAAGCCATAAAACATCTGTAGTGAATGAGCCTGCTTTTAAGTATCCATAATTCATCTAGGCTTAACTAAAATATACTTCCTCTGAAATCTTCACCCTGCTTGCTATGGGTAATGAAAAACAAGAATGTGTCCACCCTGGTGTCATGACTTTGTAAGAAAATGATTAGCAAATGACAAATACAAAAAATTTTTTTTTTTTCCTCTTAGGATACTATCCAAATTCTTTTGAAGTTAATTAAAAACTTTGAGAGACACATTTTCTGATCTGATTATCTGTAATACTGTCAAACATGGGGCATCTTAAGTGGCAGTTTTTACATTTTCTTATTTGATCTGCACACAGAGTGTCTAGGAAAAATGCTTTGGCCTTGTCTGCTAGAGCGTATGCTATCACTTCAGTCTCTGAGCTGATTTATCCTTTCCAGTTGTAATTAAAAGTCTCAGTGTCAGGAGTGAGTGACGCAGGAATACTTGGACAAGATCATAAAATGCAAGTAGTTTCTGAATGTTTATGTGCTTAATCCAATGGACATTGAATTCACTGAAGAAAACTTCCCATTTATTTTAACGGCCATTGGATCAAGTGCTTAGTTATATCTTTTTCATTGGGTAATATTTTTATTATTGATGTGTGATTTTATGCCATACCAACACACACAAGGTAAAGACTGGAAAATATTTCTACAGGTTTTTTCTTCAATTCCAGACTAGATTTTAAGAACTTTAAAAACCTGTCTGGATTTACAAAGGGAGACAAGTCTTGCAGAATGTAGATCTTCACCAATTTTTCTTCAGTTACACATTTCTGTGATTCATTTGGAGCCCAATACTTAATCAAAATATGCAAAACTAGATACGTTTTTCTTGTATCTGTCCTTGATATCTATCATCAGTCTATAGGCAAATATTTAAAAAACATCTCTGTATTTGCAGGGTAAAAACAGAGCACTACATACTACTTACATAAGTCTTCAGAAATACAAGTTTCCAATTCTCCATTTATTTCTTTCTTAATATATCTTATTTCATTCCCAGCCAAAGAATATATTCCTGTATTCTTTGACTACACTTCTGTGCTTCCTCTCCTCTTTTCATTAATTCTATCTCTTTTGGAGTAGAGGGCATTGAGTTCATATGTTATACAAGTGTAAGAAGAAAAAAAATATTAATAAGTACTAAACAGTTTTTTAACTCTTACTATTATTTGCTGAAAAAATATGCTGGATTTTTTTTTTCTTTGTGCTTTGATAAGTCGTTCTTTAGCAGTAATATTTAAAATACCTTTCTAAAGGTATGACAACATATTACTACATAATAACCAGAGCTACGGCCAAAGTTGATCATCGTTTATATTCTACCCTGCATATCTAAAGAATGACTGTATGCAACTTTTTTGTAAGATCTCAGACTAAAAAATTTCTTAGTCCTTAAAGACATTAATAACCCAGATGTTTCAAAATGGTAAGCTGAATATATTGCACATCTTTTGAAACAAATGTTCATGGTTTTCAGGAATTTTCTGGTAAAATAATATTGTTAAGTACATCAGAGCCAAGATTTATTTTTCTGAAGGAAATGCATCTGTGATATTTCTAGCCTGAATTTTAATGACGCAACAGATTCAGCCAGAGAAAGTTTTACTCCTGAAATCCTGAAAATCATAAGAGAAAGTGAAAGTTGTTCTATGACAGTAATCTTCGTTATATTTCTCACATTAGAGTCACTTCTGTTATGAATTAGTTATGACACTGATTAAGATAAACTTCCCATGTTAATAGCTATCAAGGAAAAAGCACTCATTTTTCTTAAAATGAAGTCATTTCTCATACAAGTATGGAAAAAAGAAAGGAAAAAAACATTTTAAATACTTATTCCTGATAGATACCAGTATCATCCGGTAGTAGCACAGTCATCTTGTCATCCTTAGCAGTACTTCTGAGGATGATAGTGACTTTGAGTACTATGCATGAAACACACACCAGCTCAAAAAGAGGAGATATGATGTCCCTTGTGTCATGCAATGTGCTTGTTGTCATTCCTGCTGTTGTTTGTCTATATAGTAATTTCTTAATTGCTCAATTAAACTTCTAAAATTGTGTGTACTCATGTAAGCAAGAAAATCTGCATAGATGAAAAGGAAATGGGTTTTATGGAATAAAATTCTCAGCCCTTCCAACTTTATTTTACCCCTTTCAGAACAATTTTCAAGAATATCAAAATTATGACTAACAATAAGAGAATCCCAAATAAACATCTAGATGTGTTTAGGCTCAATGTTAAATTCTGATGTTGCTTTGCCATACCCACTTCTTCATTATCAATATGTGCATAAGCAGTATAAGTCACAATTCAAACTAATAAAATGAGGGGATGTGGAACTAATAGACATCCTGGAATGACGAAACTTTCAAGTTTTGGAATGATGTCCTTCTCTAGCTTAGATATTTGTTCACTCAGATGAATAAATCTAGGTCTCCCTGAAAACACATGTAAAATTATAGTCCCCTTTGTTGACCAGGACTTGAGGAACTGAATAACACTCTCAGAGTCAAAGCAAAAGTTTTCTATGCTGATTTCTAGTTCTGCAAAATGTTACACATTTTAATGGTAATTTAATGGTAATTTCTATGTAAAGGGGCAAGAAAAAAATAGCCAAAATATAAATTCATTTGTGCTTGAATAAAAAATATGGGCCTATAGTTTGCTATGAAAGTTTAGAAGTTCTAAGATGAAGTGTATGTTCAAAAATATGCACTGCTTAGTAAGGATGAAAGAGATATATAGAGATCTGACATACCATACTTATTATATGTCTATTACTTAAAATTAAGTGTTGCCTTTGCAGTTATCTTTACATTTTATGCAAAGTGTTGATTATGTCTTTACTTAACATGAGCATTACATTCACTTTAATTTTTAATCTATGGTTATGTAATAAAGCAATATAAAATGTTCATAAAAACCTGGTAGTGCACAAATTCCACCAGAAATAGTTTTTAAAAAGCATATTACATTAATATATTAAATAGAGCAAAATTACTCCTCTGCTCCGTAGTTAACTCAAATGACTACAGCTTGCTTCATGAACTACAAAACTTTTGAGTTCAAGTAAATTAAAGTGATAATGAATTCAACTTCTTGTATATCATGTATTATATTTAAATTAAAATTTATTTCTACTTAATAATTATATAGAATTAGACTTCTCATTAAATTATTATTTTCCTCACTTGCAGGTATATAAAAGCTTGTATTACTCAGAATTTATTAGACTTACTGTTTTTAAAGAAAGAAGCCAAAATATCAAAGGTGGTGGTTTTTCCTAGGTAAGATACAAAGCAACTTCTCTTTCTGTGAACAAATGAAGCCACTCTCTTTAGTACCTTGCCAAGGAAAATTAATGTAATTGTGCTTCTGTTGCAGAAGGCAACTAGGTTGTCTCAAGTCCATGTTTGGCAGACTTTTTTCATACTTATTTTTTAAAATTAATACTTTTTTTACTTTAATATTGAAAATCAAAATGAATATTTCAGTGACACTTCTAGATATTCTTACCATACTTCAAAGGGCCAGGTCATGATATCGAAGGTAATGAAACTTGGCTGACAGTAACTCTAGAAGTCCTCTTTCCACAAAAAGCAGCTTTGTTTGCCATTCCTCTAGACAGACTGAAGAAATCCTGTTGCTTTTAGGAGACTTGTGCCATAAAAAGTCATTAATCTCTACAATATCCAGCGAAGAATGTAACTCTGAATTTGTCATCTGCTATGCAGTCACTCATACATCTGAGTACCCTGTGGTACTGGCTTCTCACGTAGCTCAAAGAACTTTCCATGTGAGCCTTCGATATCTCTTAAAGATAGTATCATATGCAAAATTATCCATTCACACATTGCACTTCAGTCACTCATGGACAATGGGGAATAGTACAGATTTTTCAGCAAAACCTTCACTCAGAATTTCAGCTGTAAGCGGCATCCATCCATAATTCCATCCAGAATTTATACATGGCTAGCAAGCGTTAAATGACAAAGTAAATGTTGAGGAGGACTGGGGAAAGAGAATGCGCCTATTCTACTTTTTCTGACTTTTCTATACGATGCATACATATTTCAAGCTGTCTTTAGAATTCATTCATTGACATTTTCTTGCTTTCCTGTGCAAAAGCCAGTCTTACAGTCCATGCAACTAAAAAGTAATATATGATCTTTTGCTATTTTCTGTTTAATATATGTTTTTGTAACTGGGCAAGATACAAATGGATGCTTAATATAGGTCTCAGAACTTACTACAATGCATAAGCAAGATTCAAAACAGTTTTATATACTAGGTTTCTATCTTTCTGTGGAATGTGCTGGCTTTTCTAAATTACGATTTTACCCTCTTTAAGCAAGACCACTTAGTAAGCAACACCTTTGTATTAACCTTTTCTTTCCATCATGCACATGCAATAGGTGATAATTACTTTCACAAACCACAGAACATTTTTCTTTTTTTATATTTTCATTACATATACTGAGCCATATGAATCCCGTTAAGGGATACCAACATTATACTGTTAAAAAATTGAAGGAAATTAAGGTAAAATAGTAATATTTTATTTCTCCAATAATGCATATTTCAGATTTCTTTTCAGAGAAAGTTTCTTTTTGAACTTACTGTCACACTACGATAGCAAGGACATTTTTCTCTTTTTGATATTTTGCCTTCCCTTTCTTTGAGATATTCCAGTGTATCAGCTGTTGTTTCAGCTGTGTCCACTACCTGGCCATATGTGCACTACAAGCTTGTTTTGTGAGAAATAAACCATCATTGAAGGTAAATTCTGCTTACTATTGTAGACCCATATTCAGCTACATTCTGAAATTATAACAAAATATTGCATTGCAGTAACATAGGGTGAATGCAGAGGAAATTTTAATAGGAGGAGCAATAGCTTTCAGTAACAACCAATTCAGGCTAACTTAATCATTTAGTATTATTTATTTAAATCCTAAGTAAATGTAAACAAAATATAAAAGTAGGAAATCTGATCATTAGAATACTAATTCCAACTGATAAACAGGATTTTTTTTTTTTTTGAGATAGAGTCTTAAATCATGTCATATAACATCATAATTTTACTCTTTGTTTAAGAAGTATCAAACTATAATCTTTTCCTCTGTACCTCCTCTCTATTTTCCTATTGAAAGCTTTTTTAAGGCCTTTTCTAAGGCTTTTCTTCATAAATGTGTGTTGGCCTGATTTTGGATAACTAACTTTTACAAATGTAACTGACAACATCATATCTTCTTTATGGCAGTATGTGTAACAGCTATAATTCTGTATTATATATAAAAAAAAATCATATTAAACGCATCTGGAGTTATGACAAGCAGTTTTAATTTTTTTTTAAATAATTTTTTCTTAAAATAAAACTTTGTACTCTCTTTTGCAAAGATTTGATGCAAGCAATATCCAAGTGTCTGGAAAGATTCCTGTTTAAAAAAAAAAAAAAATTCAGATATCATCTCTCTGTGCTGTATTATGGGTTCATTTGGTGCTGAAGACAGTGAATAACATAAGCAGTAAATGTCTTCTAAAGTTTACTTTAACTTTATTTTAGGTTATTTACTTTCAATTATATTAACTTTAATTTGAATACAATGTATAGTTAGCTATTTATATATTTACACAGGAAAATAAATGGGTAGGTTAACTCCATGATGGGATTGCAATTTTAAAACAGCCTATATTTTCTGTTTTTCCTCATCTAAATTCCAGATATCTGTTCTGGCTATTCTAGATTTTCCATGCTCAGAAGGTCACACTTGCCAGAAGAAATTTATTACTGGCTCATTTATATCCAAGCTTTCATTAAAGTTCATGACCTTCAATGATTTCTCTATCTCCCTGCTTACCCTCCAGATGAATCTATACGGAGCTGTGGTATTTCCTTGTAGCTTTCCTTTTCTAGATTAAATGAGCAGGGTAATATCTTCATTTTTAGGCAGGCTGTGAGCTCTTCTGATTGTCTTAATAACACTTTTCAGTGCATACCTGTCTTTTATATAGCTTTAGCATCTTTTTAATACAGGTGATCACAGTTATCCTCTGTAGAGAGGTAAAGGTGTGAATTTTAGAAAGACACAGTGAATGAATGTTTGTCATAGCTTTTTTCTTTTCTATTCTCTTCTACTTCGCCATAGCATGAACAAAGTAGAATGTGTCAGTTAGAATTTTATAGAAGTTAACTTTGCTACAAACACCAAGAAAGAAAACATGGTCTGCTTAGAGCACTAGCTCCTTTTTGGTAAGAAAACCAAGTGTCTTTCTGATTCCTGATTCCACTTTGGCATTTCAGTTCCTGAGAGTTCCTTGCTCTTTTTCACTAATTGAACTGACTGAATTTTTAAACCCAGATCTTTTCTCTCTTGCAAGTTTGTCTTGAGATTTAAAACAGTTTCTAGAAACATAACTTGTTAAATTTTCATACCATTTTCAGCATTAAAAAACCACAACTGTGTAATTAAAACTCAGATAAAATGAACACTTTTACTAAATTTAGTAGAGAGACATAAATATCTAGAAAAAAATCAATTTTAAATGGCTTATTAATACATAAACATTATATTTTTCTACTGGACGTGTTCCTTTATGATTTTTTCCTTGTTTGTTTTTCTGCAGCAGAAATATACATACATATGGTAATCCAAAAATGTCTCAGAATAGCTCCTCTGGTAGCTAAAAGTTCAGTTTAAGGCTTTAGTACTAGTTAGAAGATAATAACCTTTTAAACAGGCAATGACCTAGATGTTATAATTCATATACTGGCTATTGTCCAAATGTAGAAGTTATTTATATCTGATATTTTACATGTTAAAACAGCAGGTTGATACTACAAAAAACATTGGGATTCTAGTTCACTTTTTTAGTCACTGATTTTAAAAGTCTCCCTTATCATAAAGACGTCAGACTGCACATGAAACCTTTTTAGTTAACCAAATGTTAGCCAAATTGAACTTTTCCAGTAATACTTACAGTTGAATCGAAAACACAAAAACAAACAAAGAAAAAACAACCACAAATTATTAATTTTAAATTAATTAACAATAGGGTGATTGTTCATTCCTTATGTTAAAGTTCTCAGCAATATTGCCTTTTTTTCAAACATTTATTTATGTTAATGGCGTTCACATGTGTATTTGTAAACAGGAGTAAAAATTAAGTAGAAAATGTAAAGCAATTTTTTTTTTTTCATGGTGAAGTTGGTTGTTTTGGGTTTTTGTTTTTGTTTTGTTTTAAAAAGCTATTTTATTCTAAAGAAGCATTACTTTCTTCAGAATCCCTAGTAGTAAGAAATATTACTGCTGTCTGTGATGCAGTGAACAAGCTCAGAAAATATCTATACTGGTCCCATGAACTCAGTAAGGCTAGACAAGAAAACTGGTATTGTGACCAAGAATAGTGATCTCTGTGGAGAAAATTATATTTATATGTGATAGGCTGACCAAGCATGACTATCAGCCACTTGAATCAAATAATACAATTCAGCTGGCGTACTACCCTAAGTATGAAGCTGTGATTGAAAGGGCCCATTGCAGGAAAGACCAACTAAAACCATGTAACATATAACATAGTTTATAACATGCTACATAGAATGTGTAACACATTTTTCTAGCACTATATTCTAAAATCTCCCAAGGTATTCCATGTCTTGTATTCCATTACCTCTTTAATGGCTCCCATCTGGATGAAAAAAACCCACGGTTTTAAACTCATTGCCTTATCATATTGATTTGCCTCAATGGATGAAGACGATGACAAAAATGTCTTGATTGTTTAACTCATCAAAAAAGAAAAAAAAAAGAATAAAATCTTACAATCTTCAAAGCAATCTATCCTCAGCTCACTGAAATGTATTTCTGAATAAATATGAAAAAGAAAGGAAAATTATGGAAAATATATTTAGGAATGAAAGAGTTGCACCAGCTGAGAAGAAATTGGAACAAAAGGTAACTGCAGTTACTTGTAGAACCTAATTGTCATTACATGAAGAGAAATAATGATGAAGTAATTATCCCAGTGAATTTATTTTGTGTGTAGAATGAATATGACTAAAGACATCCACTTATTGAAGCTTCACTGGAATCAGGATAACTAAGGGTCACAAGAATAGATATACTATGAAGGCATAAAATCAGGAAAGCAAACTGAGACTATAGACCTGAGGTCAAATATGAGTACAAGATGATAGTGCAGAACCAGTAGCCCAAAGGTTTTTATATCTCCTTAGTTAATCACAGAATTTACATTGTTCTATAATTCCAAACTCCACTAAACAGAGCAGATTGCTAGTTTTGCAATCCAAGTATTGAACTGAAGGCAGGCAGCATGGAAGATGAGATCATCCAAGGCCTCATTATCTAGAAACCTTAAAGCCCCATACAATTTCAAGCTTAAAAAAAAAATTAAAAAAATTTCCAGAATCTTAATCCAATCTCATAGGCAATGAAGCTCTGATAGTCAATATTCCAATAACAGAGCAAGTATTGTATTAAAATTGTTCCCAGAAAGGCTTGGAAAGGCAAGTTTTCTTCTGAAGTTATTTCACTAACTTAATGAACCAGAACAAAAGTTCTGTGAATAGCAGCACAATATTGGAGAAGTGATAGCCACTATATGTATAAGAAATTCAAAGAAACAAGCATTCACTTGAAATTAAGCCTTATTTCTGTACTTTTCTCTCTGTGATTTTCTGGCTAATCTGAGCAAGCATGAAGTAGGATTCGAGGGAAAAAAAAAAAAAAAAAAAAAGATGTAAAGCCTGGTCTGCATTAAGCTAAGTCAAGACTATCAAGACTAAAATATGTACTGAGGAGAGAAGGGAGGGAGGAAAGAACATGGACTTGTTGAGAAGAGTTTCTCTCACTCATGATAGCTTGATATGTTTACATAACAGGGTTAACTTCTGAATGTAGTACCTGATTTTTCAGTGACTGTAATTCTTGCTGTGTAACAATACACAGATAATGATCCTGCCTTCCTATGTTAAGTGTCACTGCCAAGAGCTCCCCAGCAATAACTTCCTCATTACAGGTCACCCTACCAAAGAGTGTAGTATTGACTTTAGTTTGGGGGGGTTTTTTTAGATTTTTTCCCCCTTATCAGCAATGTTTTTGGAACCCTGTCATTCTTCTGTGACACAGGGATTAGTTAGGTCAGGACTCAGGATGCTATCAAACAAGATGATCTCTTTCCTTCTTTGGTGGTAATTTCTCCTAAATTGTTTCTAACTCTGTTGTGTTATGATCCAGACTCCTCACTGAATGATAATTTGCACGACGTTCCTGCTATGTTCCATCAAATTAATTTTGCAATACTGACTCCCACTGGCTATGGATAAAAGATGAAAAAAAGCCCATAAACTGACATACTCTAAAGTCCGAAGTAACAACAAAAAAAATCTTACCAGCCACAAAACAATGAAGCTTGTAATTAGAATTTGAAACAGAACTGGTAGAGCACAGCAAAGAAAGTTATTCTGAAATTAGCAGTCTTATTCAGGATTTTACACTGGTTGTTTACCTTGCTATGCAAACATCCAGCCTACCTTCTGAGAGTCATGAGAAAGAAATGTTTTTCAAAATATGAGATTTATTTCTAGAAAAGTTAAGGAAATACATAAAAATCTTAAAGACCCAGTAAAATACTCTGGAGAGCTATTATTAGAGGGGGAAACATGATATCAGATCTAAACAACAATTTGAATAAAAGTGTAAGATTAAGTTAAAGATGACAAGATTGTTCAGGTTTCATCAAAAATATGAAATTCTAATTCCACAAAGTTGCTTTTTTCTTGAGCTTTTGAGAACGTTTCTGACATTATTGTACCTCTAGTCAGATTGAGTGAGAGGATACAAAGGAAGGGTTCTTTTTTTTTTTTATTGGTCTCCTGCAGAGGTGTTAGGAAAGAAGACAATTTTCATCTGATTTATTTAAATGTAAATATGAAGTGGCTTTCTGCAGAAGACTGAACCTTCTGAAGACTATTTCTGCAGGGCACTGTCTTACAGAAAATAAGATTATGACAATCTGTTGCAGATTGGAGTCTAAAATACAGATTTGAAGAAGTTGTCAAGTATAAGCTGTTGCTTGATGGTAAATTTTTTTAAAAAATAAATAAATAAATAAAATAACTGTAGTCCAGAAGACGCATTTTTTTCTTCTGCATAGAGATTTTATCTGGTCATCTTTTAACAGCTGCAGCCATCTATTAGGCAATTCCTTTTTCTTTATATTTTCTTTATATTCTAAATCCCTCTTAAAAAGTGTTCCAGTTGCTGAAGTTTTATAATCTGAAAATAAACATTACAAAAATAATTAAATCAACTCCTAATCTTTAGAAAACTAAAATGTCCCAGAGGAATGTAGGTTGGTGGAGAAACTAATTTAGAATGTTTTAAAGATGCAATTGGATATAGATATTCTGGTATTGGTAGTGTCTGAGACCATCAAAAAGGGGAAAAGAGTTTAAATCTTACTTTCCATGCACTTTTTTTGTTTTGTCCAGAACTTTCCATTGCATTAGAAGTTCTTCTCCTTCCTCTTCCGAGGCCGTGGCTAAAGATGAGAGAATAAGTGTCTTATGGAAAAAGTCAAGATTGTGATTTGCATGCTAACAGCTTAGGAAATTTACAAGAGCTAACCAAATTTAAATCCTTTTGGAAATCTCTTGAAATTGTTTGTGATTTGTAGTAAATAAATTTCAGCTCTATGCATATGTTCTTAAAAATTGTATTTTATAATTTCTCTTTCCTTACCTTTGCACCCTATTTTTCCAGACTCTTGACAGTGCTTGGAAAGTGTCTAATGTACAGTGACTGTAACAGAAACAGTAGGGTACAAAACAGTACCAGAACTTATAGCAAGTCAGCGCTGGAGATCAGGATGACTCACAAAAAGACTGTGAAATAAACTTAGAGAACTACATATTGACTCAAAAAGTTGATTAGTTTTATTGTTTAGTTGTTTTAAAGGCAAGCATAAAACTTCAGGCAACTGACTTTTTAGAAGTATGAACTCCAATTTTCATGTATATTTTTTTAATTTCTTTGTTCATCTGCAAATGGGATAACAGATTCTCCTAGCTCTCATTCCCACCTATGGGAATACCTCACTTCATGTGTTACAGTGTCATCAAAAATGTTTAATAAATTGCAATGACTTCTTACTGCTGGAGACTACATAAAAAAAAAATTATTTTCTGTTTATAAAAGGGGAACTTTTTAGTTGATGTAATTTGTCTTATGTTGTCTTGTAAGATGTTGACCTGTTTTCTGTGAAATATTTGCTAAGCAAAGTCAAATGTCTTCCTCTCTGCTTCCTTCTCTGAAAATCCTTTCCTTTCTCTCTTTTCTACCAGGAGTTGAAATTCACCAAGTTGAGGTAAGAAACTCATTTTATTACTGAGTAATTCTACTAGTTTACTCAAAGTCAAGAGTATTAAAGCTTGATAATGTGGTTCTTCTTATGATTTGTACCTAGCAGTTATTCACTATGGCAGTTTACAGTCAGAACAAAATCTCTTTTCCACAATATAGATAGCTATTGTGGCTTCTTCCTGTCAGTGGTGTGTTGGATAAAATGTTCATGTAAAATAATAAACTATGTTTCTAAGGTTGCAAGTAATTCTGAAGCGTAATGCCATATTCCAAGGTTTTCTTTCCATTAATGCTGAAGTTTTCCTGTAATTTATATTTGAGTCTGATCTGGGGCCTATGAAAACAGAAAGATTTTAGGGAGTTGTAACATCACTGGGGAGTAGAACACACTCTTTTGTCTTTCCAGAACTCTATAATTTCTTTAAGCCAAAGTAGAGGGAAGAAGGTGTTTCTGGCTAATGATAGTTCTGAACCTGCTTTATACACACAGATTTGTAATAAAGTTGAGTTTATCAGGATACACAAATAAAAATCAACATTTTCTATTTATGTATCATTTTCAGACCTGGAAACACCCATTAAATGCCATATTTTAGTGTCAATAGGATCAGTCGTTGCAGTGAAATTGTCTGGCCAAAAGAAAAAGAACACCTGTTTTAATATATACTTTCAAAATTAAATTTTTAATAATTTGCTATATTTGACTACAGTAAATCTTTATCAATAACTCATTTAATTAAAGGTAAATATACATAATATTTAACCTCAGTTGTGGAGCCTGAGGTCTTCAGGATGTGTGTATGTCTTTGTAGAAAAAATACAATCTATATTACGTTCTGTAACATGATAAATGTTTAGGACAGATAGTATACTGAAAAAAACTTCATTTTAGACGGAAGATAACTAGGGACATTCAGATAAGCTATAATTTCACATCCCTGACAACTACGGATTAGGTTTTAAATATTCTGTAAAAATTTTGTATTCATTTTAATTTGGTCTTATTTCTACCCTCAACCCCTAGTTCCTACTTTTTTCTTGTTGGAATATGAGACATGCGTACTTTACAATTTTACTATTTCATAGCCCAGGGATTTCTCTGTGCACTACCATAATTTCTTTTGTGAAAGACAAAATATATACTGTTGCTTCTCTTGACAGATACAATTTCCTCTGGCATGGGAGTGATCCCCTAAAACACTTTCTGTATCTATTTTAATAGAGGTGTATGCTTAACATTATTGAATATATAGAGAATCTTCAGTATTTTTTCTACAGCATAGTCTGTTATCCAGAAAAATAACTCTATATTATCCAGTAAACATGAATTCTGCATTTCATTCAAAAGGTCCCAAACAAGAGTAATTTTAAATCAAAGGTGATATCTTTACAAGGTACAACTAAATAATTAAAACCTTGTAACAGTGTTTGTCACTGGAAAGGAAAAAGAAGAAACCTATTTTTCATAGCATTCCACTTAGATTCCTTTCATACAGGGGTAATCATGCATAGAAGTTTACATGACTTTCCACTCAGAGTTCATTACAGAGTGGTGTGTCCAATGACAAGTGAACCTCTCAGAGGTCCTTTTAGAAGTTCCCCACTTTATTGATAGACTTTGGCATTAGATCTTATAGTTCCTCTGCTCCAGCAGCTGAAAAGAGGCTATACTGAGTCGTTGTGTGAGGAGCAACTAGCTGGAAAACATCAATTAAATTAATTCATGTCTGGAAATAAATGAAGTCATAAGAAATAGGAAGAAAAGGACAAATTAAATGTCTATAGGACCTCATATCTGAAAAAAAAACCTTCTGGTTAAGAATCACTGTTGTTCCCTCTCTTACTGGAAATTCAAAGTAAGAATAGGAAGCAAGCAGCAGTGCAGATAGCAGGATTTACCAGAGAACAAGCCCTTTGCTTCTGTATGCAGGGTGGTGATGGTGATCCAGCATTGGTCAGAGGTGAGTTAGTTAGACCTAGTTCAGGTTTCCTTTCCTTTTCCTGTCATGATATCAGTGGAAAGGGTACTCTACTGAAAAAAGAAAGTGATTAATGTTTTGTGATGTAAATGCAAGACTAATGGGAATTAAAGAAAATGGAGTTCAGGCTGGTCATACAGCCAGCAATCAACTTCAAGAAAGAAAAGACTTTACCACCAGGCAGAGACCTTTAGGTCCAGCAAACCAGATCTCCCTTCCATTTGCACAGCACAGTCCAAAGAGGACCAAGGGATTTTGATATTCTCTGACTGTGGGGATACTGTGGGAGCACTATAGGTTGGGCACAATTTATGCCTCTTCATAGAAATACCTATGTGTCCTAACAAAATTCTTTGCATGTCACTGTTTATCTGCGTGTTGGTGTCCTCTCTCCCGTATATCAACATCAGATGACCACATCTGAGATCTTCACATGTAACAATGGAAACTCTAGCAGAAACCAACCTGTATCTTAGTCTAGGTATTCCAGGCTAAGTAAAAATTGCCCCTAGTTATTATGAACAAAAGCTGCTTAGGTTTCTGATAGAAGTAAGGGATTTAATTGTTACTTAAGACCTTCAGGACAGGGCAGGGTTCGGTCATATAGTACATCATGAAAGTTAATGCTCCCATGTCTTATAGGATCAGGACCTGTGTTTGGGATAGAAATTAATCCATTAGAGCTAATGAAACATCAGCACACAAATTATATACATAATTACATATATGCATTTATTCTTATCTCATTAATTCCTTACCCTTAACCTTTTAAACATAATAAAAAGTCATTGATTGATTCAAATAGCCTTTTTTTTTTTTTTTTTTCTTAATCCTGCAGGTATCTTTATGTTATGATTCTCAAAAATACATTTACAGACAGTCTGGGCAGGTGTGGGACTGATAAAGGTCAAAGCAAAATACCAGCATACTTAACAAATATATTTTTGCACTCCATCACAAAAATCCTTTTGGTTGCATAGCAACTGTCTTTTTAATTACTACTTGCAATCTAGATTTTAATAATTTAATTAGTATTTTTCTTCATTAAATTGTTTCACCCAATAAATTTAATCAATTCAATTCATTGCTTGTTTTTAAATGATCCTATTTACCTCCCTTCTTTGCCCTTCCAGCATCTTTGGCTATGCAGTAGAGACTAAAAATCTAATTAATTGCATATCAAAAACCACAGTCAAAGGACTCAGCCATATCCAATACAAAAAGATACATAATTTTTGGTAGCCTTTGTAGCTGAAGTCATCGCAGTTCAGGTAAGCATTAGTGAAGTCAGTGGGGCTTCAAAAAACTGCCACATTACATCTACAAGAAGCCATTTGCAGGAGTGGAATTAAAACTAAGGTTTTCAGAGGCAAAATTCAGAGTCATGCGGGATGTTTCGAGTGGCCTAATTTTAGAGGTAGTGATTTCAGTGCTTTTGAAAAAATGTTTACCTCATACTACTTAATCTTAGATAACCAGAATTATAGTCCCTTATGAAAAATCCTCAGCTATTGTTCTGTATTAAGCTGCTGCTGAGAAGCTGAAGCCTAACAAGAACCACGTTATGCAAGAACAATTATTCGAGGGCAAAGGAGACCGTATCTAAACAGGTGCAGAACCGCAGCCATACTTACCACAAAGAGCTATAGATGCTTCACAGCGCAGGTGAAATCTGCCAAGTGATCTAAGGAGATATCAGTACTAGTAGGCAAGGTTTACATACTAAGCTAGTGAAAATACATGGTGGTAGACACCGAACAACTCCAGCTGTGTCTTCTGGATATGAGGGAAGGAGATAAAGGAAGCATTCCCTCTTAAATAGTCTGCTTAGCAGTACTGGTGTCTGTATTGGCATGTGATACCTGTTGGAAACTCTGTTTTCCTTCTGAGATATCATCTGTTAAAAACTTCAATTTTTAAAGCTCTTAAAAATTTTGTAAGACTTTATATTTTCAGTACCCATTTATGATTTGAAGTATTCTTTTTCTCTCTCATTTCCCCCCAAATTAAGCTTGAATAGAAATTCAAGACTTAAATATCTGAATATCTGAAACAGAAAAAAGTCATAAAGTGTTTATAAAAGTGTTCTGATACATTTAGAATTTAAAATACTATTTACTGAAACTGAAAAAGATATTGTGTGATGGGTAGGTTTGAAAACTGTTCCTATGTTAAAAAATAAATAGTTGTTCTTTAGTGAATTCTGAGAGGCTGAATTTGTACTGCAGTGCTTTCTGCCACTAGTTTGAGGTATTAATCTAACACACTTTTAATTATTTTTATGTGTAAAATCTTTACAATTTTCATGTGTTCGTGACATCACCCTTCACCTATACAGTCTTACACAAGCAGTTCCTGCTTTTCCACCTACACTGAATTTTCATGACAATTTTGAGATTATCAAGCATTATTTTAAGATATTTTACAGGCGGTTTGTTAAAACAAAACCACTAAACAAGACAACTTTAGCCTTGTGGGTAAAAACTTTCATACCTCACCTTAAAAAACCAAACTCCTTGGTTCATTATATCTCTCATTATAACATGTTTGTCTAAATAGAATTAATACAGTACCTACCACAGGTTTTCTGCACTGATTGCACATGAATTTGTGGATGTTAATATTCCAGGACATTAAAACAAAAATAAAAGAAATTAGATCCTTTCAAATAAGTGATACTTTAACGTTTGGTCCCATAAAATAAAATAAACATTATAAAAAATTAAGCCTATAAACATCAGGAAGATGGATAAGTTGACACACCATTTTGCATATCTCTGTTTAATAATATTATATTTCATTTCCCATGCTAAGAAAACAGCCATTACCCAAAGCAGCCATTCGTAAACAGCCATTGTGAACAGATTGCATCCTTGTTGGTGGTATGATAATTGAAATAAGTTTAGCAGTCTTTTATGAGGAAATACCAGATGTATAAAATACCTATTAATCAACTCACTCGCTTTTGCAAACATCAGTTTCAATACCAATGGCTATCAAAGAATAAATGGAATAAGAGGAAAAACATCAGAGAATTAGCAAAATTACTCAGCGGTGTGTGGTATCATTTGCAGCGAGGGAGGTAGAAGAGGAAGCAGTCTAGGGTAAAAGGATCGTATCTTTGGGGCTTTGCTTATGGCTATTGGTTCCACTGTTCATACCTGTCTGCTTTTGGATCTCTGTCATGTCTATCTTACAAGCCTGCTTAAAAGCAACTTCACAGACAGTAACAGGAAGAGTCAGCTGCCCATCAGTCTCTCGTAGATGTGTTTATTTCTCTACTACTAAACACACTTTTCAATAACTAGTTCTGTGTTTATGCAACAGGCTACAAAGGCATTACCTGTCCTACAATACACTGAGCTAATGTAACTATTTTTTCTCCTTTCTGGACAGATCTGGATTTTTCTATTATTATGTTGGGGGTGGGGTGGGTGGGTTTTTCTGTTTATTTATTTGTATATTTGTATTATTATATGCTTCATGAACTAGGACATTGGTACTATCACAGAAACGTGGAAGAACCAACGACAAGGATGAAACTGTGGTGAATTCCAGATTCAGCCCTGGATTTATCCGTGTTACTTCTGTTTAACTTTGGGTTTTACTCAGATGAGAGATAAAAATCTCATGGGAAGTTTCCCTGTCGTGATTGCAACAGACTCATCTCTTCTGAGTCGTGCACTGTTTCTATCTACAAACACTTCTGTCTATGCAGAAACTGACCTTAGCTGCTGAAAGAAGTCATAGAACAAGAGTGGATGCATCAGCTGCAGTTACTTAGATAGCAGTGGCAGCTGCAAGAGCTGTAAGATGACTCGCTGCTCTTAGGAGCTGCAGGAAACATGCACCGCATTGGCCTTTGGTCAGAGACTACACGTACAGGCCCTGTGCATTACTTGAACCACAAAAAGGAGTTTGGATCAGGCAGTTCAATGGAGCAGCCAAAATATACCTTTCTGAATGCAGTAGGCCAATTTAGTTTATGCCTTTTAACCCACTGGTGCAGGCCAATAGGACTGGTTTGGCAAAGGGAGACAGTGGATACTGAAGGCTCTGTAGGCACTTGAAGGGGGACAGACTTCAGAACACCTCTAGTCTGTTCTTGTGTTAGGTGCATTCTTAGAGTACATCTGGTTATTTCTAGTGAAAGGACTCTAATTCCACTACTTTTCTGAGTCAGACATGCCAAAGCATCACGCTGAGATATCAAACAATGGTAACTGTAGTTGAGAACTTACTTTTACTCATTACTTTCATTAGAAGCCAATGCATTATTAACATATAATTGCAGGCATGCAAGGATATGAAAACATCAGTTTATAGCTCAACTACTACCGCTACTTAGAAAAATATTTTGATTATGTCACGGGAAACTTTGAAAAGAGCACACAGACACGAGTGAGTTTGATTACAAATTGCCATCAATCTATGGCTGAATTTGAATATTTCTTTATTTTCACAATACTATGTGTGCAAAAGGCAAATTTGATTCAGTGATGAAAAAGAGGGCACATTTCTATGAATACTTTAGCAGGTGAACTCTGAGGACATGGAAGGACAAGGGAGTAACTTTTGATAAACTTGTCCAGTGGCAACAAAGACCAGGTCCGTAGACTCCTGGCATTAAAATCAGTACTAATCTGTTACTGAGGAATAGCTCAGCCAGTCAGAAATTACATGGAAAGCTAGTAGCCTATCTTTAAGCCATATCCAGAAAGTTTTTCCTCAGTCACTATACCTAGGTCAAACTGAGAGCTGTTGTATAGAAAAAAACACTGGATCCCAAATAGTGAAGTCAGACAGTTAGTTGAAGACTAACAGGAGACAAAACAGATGACATCGACTCTATTGAAGTCAATGCAAAATCAAAATCTATGTATCCTCAGAATGCTGATCTATGTGTGATCTCTAGTTTGACGCCCATTTAGTAACAACATTGAGATCTGTCAAGGACAACTGGCAAACGCCTTTTGCATTCACTAAAAAAGAAGAGAAAGTCTCCACCTCTTCTGAATGATAACAGGGATGCATGCCCTTCTTCGATCTCCATGCTATATGAGCAACATTCACGTGTCTAACAGATGTGGAGTACCCACCTGATATTTTCAATAATTTAGTGAAGATTATGACACAAGATGTAAATTATAAACCATAAACCTAGACAGTTTATTAGTGAACTGTGAATCTTTAAAGAACAGGCCTTGCTAAAATACGTAGTTTTGACTAGAAATTAAGAAACACAATCCTCTTTATTGTAGCTGCCAGTGAAGAAATTTTTCCAGAGTTTTTCTATCCAGGAGCCCTGATAGACTTCACAAAAAAACCCAACCGTCTCAGAAAAGCATTGTGGCAGCTGGCATATGTAAGTGCTGCTGAAATCAACAGGCAAAAATGACTAAATGTAGAAAATATAGTCTTTACTTTATAAAAGGAAAGCCTTGCCTCTAACTGCTGTTTTGTTTCTGCTGAGTCACACCACATGATTGCAACTTGCTGTTATTTAAAGCACCAGTATCTCCTTTTATCACATAAAATTAGGGATAGAGAAGAGAAATTATTGATTTACTTCTTGGGTTTTGGTACGTGGAGGACAACTGTTCAAATTAAAAACTTTTTACTGTAATGCAATACTTCAAAGATAGTAATATTTGCCTTATTAATTTTCCTGTCTCCTCCCAAAAAATGTGAAGAACTCAGGAAATTCCTTAACTGCTCTTTCTGATAGAAATTTGTTAAACTATTTACTTTATTATTTCTATAAGGTGTGAATCAGAAGTCCCAATGTAGTCCCTTTATGCTATTCTGCTCTACTAGAATATGCATAAAACTCTGCTAATTTTAAAGTCCCAGCATTTAAGGTTTAATGTCTACTGGTGTATTCTAGCAGCGAGTAGTTTTTTATAAATGTATAAAAAATAAATCAGCTCAATATCTAATTTAAACTTTTAAACATAAAAATAAAAGGAAATTGTAAACAATTTTATGTGATTCACACAAATGTTAGAAGTTATATATGTATGATCACATAAACACATGACATACAGTTGTTTGTAGAGCTAGAGAGTTGCATAACTTTGAAACATTGCAGTACTTCATGTAAATTTTCTTTGCCATGTAATTTTTGCAGTTTATGGCAAGAAAACCAGGGGACAATGCTACCAAATTCAGTGAGTTAGATGCTGCTGATTTCAGAAATTTCTGAATATTGCCCTTAAAGTAAGAAGATAATCTTTCTCAAATTTCTACATACATACTCAACATTACTCCCCGTGTAGGTTCACTGACTCCTTGGATGAGTGCAGTTAAGTATGTATATAGATGTTTACTGGGACATAATATTAATAATTATTCTTGTCACTGCAAGACTATATAGTTTACAGCTGTTTGCCCCGCCCTACTTGATATTACTCATGTTGTGGAACTACTCAGCAGAGAAGCAGAGCCCAGACCTGTGAGCGTCTGAGGCAATCACTGGTGATGTTTTGATCACAGGAAAGCCTCCTAGGTGGGACTGTGGTGCTGCCGTCCAGAAGGAAAACCCATGCTTTCACTTCCATCTAGGGTCCTTAACCAGATCCTTGGGACACACGAACTCGTTATTTGCCTTACATCTTAAGGTCTTAGTTTCTTCCTACTAATTCCAGTACAAAATAATAAGCAGTTTTATACCAGTAGGAATTTAAAAGCATAGAAATTTCAGAAGCATGTGTTGGCAAAACGTGTAACATTTGAAATAAAACATATATTGGCTAAGAAAACTTAGGAGAAGGTTTATTACCAGTATAACAAGTACTGTTTGGGTGTTATCAAGTCATTTACTGACCTCTGTGTGCTTTCCCCCTACAATTACATCACTTCTGTTCCCTAAGTGACATTACTTTGGCTCACAGATATTCTAGAGCCATTCTGCCGGATGGCATGTGTAGCCATTGAAAAATATAATCCTTGCAATGAATTAAATGAAAAACTAACCAGAAAAGCAGTACATATTACAAGCATAATAGCTGGTTTGAAAGTGTATCCTGGGGTTTCAGATGATGTCATAATCTGCTACAGCAAATTTAGTAGTATTGTTGCCTGGAAGCTAAGCCATTATACTATGTTTAATTTCACTAAGATGTAAATTACATGGTTCAGTGTTGTATAGTACTGGCTACTGCCATTGTAGATTCTTGTTCTTGCAGCTGTCAGGAATTCTAACGTTTATGGGGATTTTGTTTAGCTGGAAGTCTTAAGCTTTTGTAGACATTTAAAAAAACCCAATTATTTTATCCCTCTCTTATTTGCTATTACTCCATCTCATCTCTGCACTCATCTCATTTCCAGCAATATTAACAGAATAATAGGCTGACTCTTTCAAGTATATCAATAAATATTCAGTCCCTGAAGAAGAGAAGACCACTATGACTTGAGAGTGACTTCTTGCCTGTTATCACATTTGGTTTTAGTGAGCCTTTAAGCCAAAAAGAAAAATGTTCTTCTTAGAGAAAAATAGGCAGCGTGGGTGCTTATATTACATCTTTTATGGTAACTGCCAGCATGAAATTTGAGGGAACGTTCTGTATTACCACATAACTTTTACCAGAAAAATATAGATAAATTTGCCCCCAATAAGTACATCAACATTTCGAGTAACATCTGAAATTTCCAGCTGAATTGCATGGGAAAATAGCCTAATTGACCATGCATGAAAAATCATAGATGCACTTTAAAATAGTAGACCATATTTTTTATCATTAAAATCTGATACAGTAATTGACTGTTAGCATGTAGTCATGAGCTTTAATATCAATGATTTCTTAACAACATATTACAAGTACTGTGATACACGAAAATGAAAATGCTATGGGGAGCTTATTGTTTTTCCTTTCAAATATTTTTTTAGTTAATAAATATCTTACCCTTGCACATCTGTATATTTTTCTTCCTGCACTCATCTGTGGGTGGATCTTTTGCCTATATACGCTGCTTTCCAATTCCGTGCTTCTGACAACATAATTGATTCTAGGCAGGTTTATGCATATATGGGAAATCAGCAGAGACTTTAGATTAGCTTTTAAGAGCAAGTATTGCTAATAAAGAGATGATTCACAACAGAGATATGCTTGAGATGACATAAAATAAATCAACAATAGCTGGTGTCAGTTGTAAACCACACACAATTAAAAATAATTTTATCTTTATCTTGAAAACTTAAAAGCAAAGATGAATGTTCCAGTGACTCAAATTTACAAAAGTTTGTTAATGTTTGCTGCTGTCAGTTGGCTTTGTTCATGTAGCAAAGCCATTGCCTATATTTTGATTCTGGCTGTATTTATTTGCTTATATTTGTTGTGATCTACTGGCACAAATTCCCATCTTTATAGCACAGCTATGGTATAGCAGGCATTCATTGGCTGTGTGAGAGAAGGCATGCTTCTGTCAGTGCTCTGTAATATTTCCATGATTAACAGTCACCTAAAAGAAATAAAAGTGCTGTATACCAGAAAAATATTCTTTAAAAAGCCATAAGATCTCTGAAATCATCTGAATTAGTCTTTGAAATTGTCTATACAGGAACTTGAAATCATGTAATGGAAGAATTCAGCTGGGGTTTTGTCACATATTTGAAAAAAAAAAATAGAGGTTAGTTCTGCGTTTTGGGACCAGTGTTAAAGGATTTTTTTTTAGGCTATTTGCTTCTAGAAGAAGCTTTAGGTAGTATGAAAACTAAAGGCTGTATGACTTTAACTGAGGTTTCTCCAACAAAACTGTAACCAACCATAACCAAAACTTTCCTCTCACCTACACTTCTGACTTTTGTGAGTTTTAATCAACTTACAGAGAAAAGAGTTTCAAATGCCATCCTATCCTAGGTTTTAATTCCTTCTCTCTGAAGTAGCCTATATGTGCTTACTCAAGGGAGAGAAAAGTTGTGTGGAAGAAGTATCCTGGAAACTTTTTGCCGTTGTCTGCAGAGAAGCTACAGAAAGAAGCACAAGCCACTCTTAAATGAGATTTACTGTACATACACAGTCACTACTGAAGAAACCAATAAGGATTAAGAAATTATCTTAACTGAGATTCTCTGTGACAGACACCAGTTGGAAAAGCACAATGGTCAAATGCTTGGCACTCAGCTACACAACAGAGATGTCCAGAAGGGAACGTGAAGGCATGAGCTTCAGGATTCAGGGCATTATGAATATAACTCTACTCCTCTCTTGATGAGGGAGGAGAAAGGTGGGAACTGATATCTATATGGTGAATCACAGCATCACAGAATTACAAAGTGGCAGGGGTTGGAAGGGACCTCTGGAGATCATCTAGTCCAATGCTAAAGCAGCATCACCTACAACAGGTTGCACAGGATCACATCCAGGCAGGTTTTGAATACCTCCAGAGAAGGAGACTCTGCAGCCTCTCTGGGCAGCCTGTTCCAGTGCTCGGTCAATATCAAAGTAAAGAAGTTTTTTCTCATACTCAGGTGGAACTTCGTGTATTCCAGTTTGTGCCCATTGCCCCTTGTCCTGTCACTGGGCACCACTGAAGAGAGTCTGGCCTCATCCTCTAGACATCCATCCTTTATTTATAAGTATTGTTCAGATCCCCTCTCAGTTTCTCTTCTCCAGGCTAAACAGACGCAGCTCTCTCAGCCTTTCGTCATACGAGAGATGCTCCAGGCCCCTCATCATCCTTGTAGCCTTCTGCTGGACTCTCTCCAGGAGTTCCCTGTCTTTCTTGAACTGGGGAGCCCAGAATTGGACACAGAACTCCAGATGTGGCCTCCCCAGGGCAGAGTAGAGGGGGAGGAGAACCTCCCTCAACCTGTTGGCCATGCTCTTCTTAATGCAGCCCAGGATACCATTGGCCTTCTTGGCCACGAGGGCACATTGCTGGCTCATGGACAACTTGTCCACCAGGACTCCCAGATCCTTCTCTGCAGCGCTGCTTCCCAGCAGGTCAACCCCTAACCTGTACTGGTGCCTGGGGTTGTTCTTTCCTAGGCGCAGGATCCTGCACTTGCCCTTGTTGGACTTTGTTTGGTTCCTCTCCACCCAACTCACCAGCCTGTCCAGGTCTCACTGAAGGGCAGCACAGCCTTCTGATATATCAGCTTAGTGTCATCAGCAAACTTGCTGAAGGTACGCTCTGTCCTCTCATTCAGGTCACTGAATATGCTGAACAAGACCAGACCCAGTACTGGCCCCTGGGGCACACCACTAGCTACAGGCCTCCAACTAGGCTCTGCACCACTTACCACAACCCTCTGAGCCCTGCCATTCAGTCAGTTATCAATCTACCTCACTGTCCACTGATTATCTACAGCCCTTATAATGCATTTAACCTTAATATGGTAGTAACATCAAGAGACTACGGTTTGCTTTAGAGTGCTCTGGCTTAAATTGAGTGAGAAAAGTACCAGTCCCTGAAACAGAGGACTGTGAAACTTGCCGTGTTAAAGGAAGCACTCCTACATTACTGTGGTGGGTTGACCCTGGCTGGAGGCCAGATGCCCACCAGAGCCGCTCTGTCACTCCCCTCATTCACTAAACGGGAGAAAAGGTACAACGAAATGCTTGTAGGTCGAGATAAGGACAGGGAGAGATCACTCACTAATTATCGTCACGAGCAAAACAGACCAAACTTAGAGAGGGAATTCATCTGATTTATTACTAAGCAAAACAGAGTAGAGGAATGAGAAATGAAATCAACTCTTAAAACACCTCCCCCCACCCCTCCCATCTTCCCGGGCTCAACTTTACTCCCGGCTTCAACCTCCTCCCCTGCTTCTAGCAGCTTCTCACAGAAGCCACCCCTGTACCCCCCCCGCTACCAAAACCTTGCCACGCAAACCCAACACAATTACAAATGAATAGCAAATACTCCTTCAAAATCTTTCTGCTCTCCTGGAACTTTCATTTGGACGAAAAAACTTACAAATTATGAAGAAAAGTTCTGCAGACATAGAAGTAGTAGATTTTCCTTTCTCTTATTGCAGAGGGGTTTTATACATGGTTTTAAATGTAAATGAGGTGTCTTTGATATTCAGTTTATCAGAATTGTAGGAAATGTGATGACTTAGTGCTTCATGCTCAGAGAATATGCTATTCTAAAAATAAAATGGCAGTGGAAAGCAAGGAAGTGTCAGGCTAGCTGGAATTAGGCAAAAATCTCCAAATCTCCATTTTTTTTTTTTCCTGTCCTAGAAAACCATTTGCTAAATTAGGCCTTTTAAAGAAAAAAAAATACAGTGCAGTATTTAGTTCTCATTTAAAAAAAAAAAAAAAATCACTGATGCTTTTTTTACATGTAACAAAGAAAATATTGGAACTTGATAAATTCCTTGAAAGGCAGATCACTTATTGCACTTATTGTGAAATGCTCAGTTGTAGTTAGCTTTTTCTCTTTAAAGAATAAATTTGCAAAAAAATATCATTACACGGTGAGCATATATTTTTCCACTTCACTGATAATTGTATGGTACTTTGCTCAGTACTCATCTGTATCCTGTCTTCTGAAATCTGATCTCAGAACACAAATTTTAAAGGAATAAAAAGTGAGCAATCGTGACGGCATAAATCAGCAATCCACATCCATGTGCTGCAACCTTCTGCTCTGAAATGAGAATCATGTGGACTATGTCTAAATTCCAAACCCTTTAGGTTTCTGTTTCTCTGAGTTGCATGGTTGACAGGCAAAGTCCACAAAAAAATTATATGATATTTAACCCTACATTATTTCCCAGCTCAAAGCTGAATCGATGGGGTTTGTCGGAGAGATTCTCCCTTGTTTTTCACTAAAGGCAAGATCTCCAAACTGTAACCTGATCCTGTGTCAATGTTACATTCATACATATTGAAATATATTTAAACTCTTGACATCAAAATTATAGTTAAATAGTAGATGATAAAGATAAACCACTATGGATTAAATTAGTTGTTTACTTCACAGTTCCTATTTCAGTGGCACATGCAGAAATGCTGTTTGTCTTTCTGCTTTCAACACAGTTATATTTAACTATCATTAAGGGATATATGGAACTGTGGGCTTAACATTGCCTTTAGGTTTTTATTCCTAAAATGCCTCCTTTCACACTCATGATACTTTGCCTAGCTGGAGTGTTGGGGAATATGCTCAAATTTGTTATCATTTGGAAAATGAAATTCAAAGTGACTTCTTTATAAAAAGGATTTAAAAAAACTCCAACCTTTGCAAGCAGAAGCCCAATCACAAGCCCTATGTTTTGTGTTTGCATTGCTAATTTATCCTCATCTTATTGAAAATTGTGGAATTTTGCACATTCTTTTTATGCTATTTTAGTATCAAATTGCATTCTGTCAATGTCTCATTTGAGCCTAATGTTTTATTCAATATCACATGTATAGCACTATATAAATGTAATGATTCTAAAAGATGAGTGAAGCTAAAGCTCTTTAGAAATTTATTACAGATGTTATTTTATCTTTATTTCATAGCTTTCATAATACAATTTAGTAGACTAATTCTATTTTTACTCAGACCAGTTTTGCTTTCTTTTTTTTTGTAAGACAACTTTTCCTTCTGGAAAAATTTTCTGAAAGTATGCTAAATCAGTCAGAAAAATGTCTAACTTTGCTACTGCAGAAGAGCATCCAAATAAAAGTTGTTCTTCGTATCAAAAGTATTCATAAGTTTTCCACAGGAAATGATTAAAGAACTGCAAAATGAACAGGGCTTTTATATTATGTCTACCCTTGGCCCAAGAAAATTAAGAAAATTAACAATTGCCAAAATTTTGTTTGGTTGGTGGGTCTGGGGTTTTTTTGTAGTTGATGTAGATTCTCCTTATTTTTTTGCTCTTTATTAAAGTGTGATTTGTCTACTAAATGACAAAAAAGTATTTTATTAGACATGCTTTTTATCTCAGTCTGTTATTACTTCTTAGTTTACATACGAACATCAGGAATGCCCTACTCAGATAGAACTATACTCTGTCCAGCACAATACTTTTTCTCTAGTAGTCACAATAGAAGATGTTTCCATCCATTCATAGAATAATAGAATAATAGAACCACAGAATGATAGAATGGTTTGGGTTGGAAGGGATCTCTGAAGATCATCTAGTTCATCGCTCCCCTGCCATGTGCAGGGACATCTTTCACTAGACCAGGTTGCCCAAAGCCCCATCCAACCTGGCCTTGACCACTTCCAGGGGTGGGACATCCACAACTTCTCTGGGCAACTTGTTCTAGTGTCTGACCATGCTCATTGTAAAGAATTTCTTCCTTATGTCCAATGTAAACCTACCCTCTTTCAGTTTAAAATTGTTGCCCTTTGTGCTGTCTCTGCAGGTCTTGGTAAAGTTTATCTCTTTCTTATAAGCCCCCTTTATATATTGATAGGCCACAACAAGGCCTCTCCAGAGCCTTCTCTTCTCCAGGCTGAATAACCTCAGCTCTAACAGTCTTTCTTCATAACAGATGTGTTCCAGCCATCTGACCATTTCTGTGGCCCAGCTCTGGACCCACTCTGAACTGGATGCAGCACTATGCATTTGGCCTGTTCATCTTCAGGAAGTTCTCACGTGCCCACTTGTCAAGCCTGTCAAGGTCACCCTGGATGGTATCCCTTCCCTCCAGCAAATCAATTGCACCACTGGCTTGGTGTCATAGAATCATAGAATCATAGAATCATTAAGGTTGGAAAAGACCTATAAGATCATCAAGTCCAACCATCAGCCCAACACCACTATGCCTACTAAATGTCATCTGCAAGTTGCTGAGGTTGCATTCAATCCCACTATGTCATTTATGAAGACATTAAATAGCCCTGGTCCTCATATGGGCCCTTGAGGAACAGCACTGATTTCTGGTTTCCAACCTGGGACGCTGCTCAACATTTGGACATAGAAGAGTTGGCTGCAACTCATTCAACGTGTCCTTCCAACCAGTTCCTTATCCATCTGTCAAACCCATATCTCTCCAATGCAGTGGTCAGAATGTTGCGTGGGACTGTGTCAAAGGCCTTACAGAATCCAGGTACATATCAGTAGGTCTTCCCTTGTCTACTGGTGCTGCAGTTACTCCATTGTAGAAGGTCACCAGATTAAAGAGGCACGATTTGCCCTTTGTGAAGCCACGTTGACTGTCTCTAATCACCTTGCTATCTTCCATATGTTTTGACATGTCTTCCAAGAGGATCTACTCCATGATCTTACCGGACATGGAGATCAGGCTGACTAGTCAGTAGTTCCCAGGGTCCTCCTTTTTACCCTTCTTAAAAAATGGGCATGATGTTTCCCTTTTTCCAGTCACTGGGGACTTCACCTGACTGCCCCTAATTCTAGTATTTAGTAAATAACAGTGCTGTCTTTACCTTATGCTTCACCCTCTTGGGTCAATCATACCCTGTCTCTGCCTTTGCCTCTTCAATGGAAGAGCTGCAGCCTTTTTAGTTTCTCCTCATTAAGCTCTATTCTCTCCCTCGTTTTAATGGTCTGTACCTTTTTTAACTCCATTTTACCTTCATGGAGGTGCAGAGAAGACAGATGCATAAAGTATTCAAAATAGAGCATACCAAGATTTTATATAGCATCAAAATGACACCCTCCATCCTTTTCTTGCTACATCTTCTGATTGTGATGAGCATTTTCTTGGCTTTTGTGAATGCTGCTATACGCTAAATTATTGATTTCAGAGAGCTGTCAATGATAATTCCAAGATATTCCTGCTGAGTTACAACTGCCATTCCAAATTCAGCATCCTGTAACTCATTTTTGATTATTTTTTCCCTAGAAACTTTACATGTATCTATACTGAAGTCTGTCACCTTTTTGCTTTCTCACTCAATGTTGTGAGGTCCTTGAAGACTTTCTCACCAGCAATACAGCATTTGGCTGCCCAAAGGAGCTCAGTTCTAATGACCTTCAGAAACTTACAGATCTCTGAAAGACATTGAGCAAAACTATTTCCACTACAAACACTTGGAGAATGCCACATGGGACTTTTCTCTATCCTGAGCAGTGACCACTAAATTCTCCCCTTTGCGTCTTATCTCTTAATTTCTTTCAGTCTATAAAAGGGAAAATTCCTCCAATCTTGCAAAAAATCAATTTTTCTAAAAACATTTGGCTAGCAACAAAAAATCAAGGGTTTTAAAAATCCAAATGTGTTGTAATCACTGGGTTGTCTTTGTCCACATGTTGGTTAACAACTTTCCAGAGCTCCAGCAAGTCAGCGTGGCAGTCTTTCCCTTTTTAGAAATTGTGCTGTTTATCAGCAGACTGCATTCACCCATGCACTCAGTGACCTTTTTAATTACTGTAGATCCTTTGAAGGGCTGAATCCAGAGTGATTTGTATCTAGTTCCCAGGGTGATTTCTAGAGCTCTTCTGGTAGATGCAAGTGACGTCGACAACCCAGCATCCTGTGACCATGTGGCAAAAGCCAAGGTTGCAAACCTGAGGCAGGAACTTGACAATTTCATGTTTGAGATCCTTCTGATTTCTTAAGTGAATGTCATCTGTTCCCAGCATCCAACTCCTCTATTTGATCTAATCCATCTATAATTTGCCCCCCAGAAAGAGGGACAAATATAGAAATCTTTCCAAATTTTTCAGAAGTAAAGACTGGTAGGAAAAAACTCCTGAACTTCTTTTCTATTATAGTATCATTCTTGAGTACCCCTTTTACACAGATTTCATCTAGTGGTACTGATTGCTAGATGGCTGCCTTCTCTTATGTATTTAATAACTTTTTACTATCACCTCAGGAATAATTTTAACAGCATTATGCTGTTCATGGGTTAGTAGTATAAATCTACTACCACATTTTTGTTTAAGGAGCCTAGGTCCTGTTGAAGAAGAGAAAAAAAAAAAAAAAAGAGAGAGTCCAATAAATAATAAAAAATAAAGAGTCCAAAGTACCTTTCATTTAAGGCAATAGAAAGACTCTGACTGATGTTTGGGTGAGATCACTGAAGTACTAAACCTCTTGAGTAATTACCATATTATAATTAAAAGAACAATATGCATTTATTGATAGCTATACTAGTCAGTTGAAAAAAGGTGAAGTATAAGAAATAACAAACCCTTCACATAGCCAAATATTGTGCTAATTTTAGGAAGTAGTACTAAATTAACTTTTTTATTTTGACATACTAAAACATAGGTTCATTTTCTGAATAAATGTTATTCTTATAAGATTTTTTATTCATTTGCAAACATTTCAGAATTTTGAGTAAAACACTATATAAAATAATCCCTTTCGAGCTCTTTCTACAGCATTTTCTGGCATAGCTCACGCTTATTAAGGCCCTGTAAGTCATGAGATACAACTAAACAAAATCAGAAAACTAAAAATTGAGGAAAGAGGGGTGTGACAAGGAATGACAGCATGTTTCTAAAATAAATTAAAAAAAATCACAAGAGAAAGAAAAGGATAATTCAGAAGTACATAAGCTTACAAAAAGGCATAGACTTTATTTTTGCTTTATTGCATCACTTCAGTCAACATCACTAATGTATACTGCTGTGACTCTACATGGTGCTAAATATCTCTGACTGTAATGAAAATACTGTGATCATGATATGAGTATGTGTAATATTTTTTGAGATCCTTCATTTTGCATGATTGTTGCTTAAAGAATGATTGTTTCCCAACTGAAAAAAAAAAAAAAAAAAAAAAAAAAAGAGGAATCCAAACATGAGTATACCAGCACAGTGTTATGCAGGTTTGGCATACCGCTATCATCGACCGTGTCTGATATCATCCCTGTGTCTGATAAATCTGAGACAGATTGTAGATGTTTTAGGATAGGGACTTCTGTCTTTTCTTTTCTCTGCATCATGTTTTGAATAAATAGCAGATAATAACTGGAATCTTAATGTTAAGGATTTCAGAGTTCTAAATGAGCAGGGTATTCTTAGACATGACAGCATCCTATCTGTATATTTCAGATCTGTGTTATCTATGTCATGCTACAGAAATAGGGTTGAGAAATAGTCACCTGCATGCATGTCAGGATTTTCAAAAGCAAGGACTAAAATGCTTTTGAGGACTCAGCATCCATAAAAAAGTTCTAAATATGTGAATTACAGAAACCTCTGGCATCTCTATAGCCGTAGGCTTTTTATAAAGGTTTTCTTTTTATCAAATAATAGTAGGATTAGCATCCCTCCTTTGTCATAAACTATTTTATCTTTTTCCAGAACAGAAAAATAACAGTCTCAAATTCTGTCTCTTTTGTATCTCTTGCCTTGTGCAGTGCTCTGCACAGACAGCAACAGAACTGCATAAAGCATTCAATACTATTCTGTGAAACAAGGTCATTAAGCACCAAAAGCTGTTGTAGTAGTATAGACAATTCCCATTGACTTCAATGGGATTTGGGTCAAGTGAAGTCAGTTCGTGTTTACCAAAAAAAGACTAGGTACTTCAAAATTTGTGTAATACAAACCTTGCTTAACTGTGTAGTCCTTATACGAGACCATTTGACTAGATAATGATCTTGTATTTCTCAGATGTTTATATCTTTATTGCTAGCAATCTTTTAATGTTGCTGTTCTCCTGAAAATAAAATGGTTTCTATTTTGAGAATAATAGGATGTTTTCTGTCAACATATAAACAAGCATATTCTTATATTGTTCAAATTTCCATTTCTCTTCAACCTGTATTTCCTCTTGTAGCAGCCACTTGAGTCAACAATCATTATTTGCGTTAGTAATACTAATACACAGATATACATGATTTTTAAATCTATTACTTCATTTAAGGGGCTGGACTTCCTTGACTGCCTGGAAGCCTTTCAAAATGTAGAACAAATATTATCCAAAAGTTTGTATTTAAAAAAGAAGGGGGGGTGGGGGGGGTGGGGAGGGAGGAGAGGAAGGGAAGAAGAGACGAAAACATAGCTGCATTTTTTAAAGAATTCTATGTTCCTTCCATCCCATTAATTCCTTAAATTATTTTTCCATTCATTTTTCCCATGACACATTCATCACTTTCAAAAAGCCAGAGTCCAAATGAACCAGATGTGCTGAACGTGCAAATAACTGAAAAATGGGTTTCCCTGGAAACCAGATGAAAGCCGTCTGAAAGAGCTCCACCTCCTGCTCAGCTTGCCTTTCCCTTTTAGCAGTTCAGTAATAGCAAATCAAGACACTTATACACAGATTGTCCCCTCCACTTACATGAGCAGGGGGTAACCACTTCAGGCAGGATTCAGAAAGGAGAGACTTCCATTTCAGTGTTTTTCACTGGTTTATTCTCTGTAAATCTGTAACTCCTCTGTAATAGGAGCACATGGATTGGGTAGGACGGGCATTTTTGCAGATGGTATGAGATAACAGCTGCCTTTCACATTGTCCCTTGGCAATCCCATGGTTAACTGTGTAGAATATCTACTAGAAGGCCACTCCAATTAGCACTCATTTATCTGGGATCCTTTCCCCGGAACTTTACGTTGCTGTTGCAGAGTATTTTGAAATTCAGATGGCAACTAAATGACTACCCAGAAAACTCACCTACTATAATCTGCTAGCTCTTTTCCCACATATTCTGTACTGTTCTGCAGATGCCAGAGGTGTAGCAATGAGGGCAAACCTCCTTGCCCCTTGACTGCATCCTGCCTTTTCCCATGGTTCTCAGCAGTTCATGGGATTGAGTTGTCTTGGTCCCCGCCAAACACTTAAAACTTTAGTATAGTACCTCCGGTACAATTAAATTGCTGTAACACTTTAGCATAGCCTTGGCTTTTTGTCCTCCTTCATGTAGTGCCAATGTGAAAGGAAAAATACAGCCCCAGTGGATGTTCAACATTAAGTGACTCTGTAATCAAGATGCCATCCCCTTAATAGAACGACTTTTTCTGACCTTGCAAATCTTTCCTTTTACAGACCAAGAGCACTGCAGTGTAACTAGAGAAATGTTGCTATAACAATAAAGTTCAGTAGAAATTTTCATCACATCGTGAAGCAATCATGACTTACCCTGAGAATGAGGAGAGGAGACCCTTTGATGCATTGCTTCTGTTTGCATTCCTCATCTGGTCAGGGAGAGGTGGAATAAATCACAGTGCTTCCACCTAGACTACAATAAATTTCTGAAGGGAGAACTGAGTGAAGTGCACTTATTAAAAATTGTCAACTGAAATGAACGCCGGACAGCAAACAACAGAAGTATCTTGTCCTGTTAATGAGATGCTGCTATCTGGATTAGAATGTATTTGCTGTATTTCTAATTAGTTTTCATTGTGTTAACATGCTAATGTTAATATGATATATTACTTTCAGTCATGCAGGCATAAAGCCAATTTTTAGGAAACTGGACTTCTAGAGAACAAAAGTAAGGAATCAATGAATAAGTAATTTACAAAACTATTCAGCCTAACTCTACACAAGAGAGACAGAGTTTATAATCCCCCTTTTTTTTAGCATGGCACTATAATTAAACAATGTACATACGATTAGCATTAGCAGTGATCTCCTCTGGAAGCTGGCACCTAGTTTTTATTCTGATTTTCTTTCCAGTAGAAGCAAATATTATACCTGACTTTGTTTCAGTAGAGTTGCATCCTTTGAATAATAACACGACACAGAGTATCTGACACAGCAAAGTATGAATGAAGCATGGAGACCCACTCCTCCCTTCCCTTCAAAAAAAAAAACAAACAAAACCCAAACCAAAACCAAACAACAAACCTGCAAAAAAAGTCATTTCTGAGGAGTAAGTTCTGGTTCATCAGAATGTAGAGCACCTCGTTTAGTCGACAGCAGTAATATTGCTTGGACTTAGGGAACATTCTTATTGATTCATGAATATTCCAAGGGGATAGATTAATCTTTTGTGAACCATACAGCTCTGATGAAACTGCTGTTTAACATGCTAAAGTGCCAAATTCATCTTCTCCTTGTACAAAAGAACTTCCTATAATAAAGACTCTTTGTAATAGCAATAAGGCATCTCTATGGGGAATGTTTATCATGAAGTGTTTGCACTTTGAAATACTAGACATTTTGTCTTGTACTACACAGCTCCCTAAGGATATGAGTATGTGACAATATCCAATATCTTCCATTCAACTTTATAGCTTAATTATTATTTGGGACATTCTGTCTATACATTTGTCTAAGGTTAGATAAGCAATGCATTTATTAAACTTCATAATCTGTGACATGACCTTTATTGTGTTTCACATCTTCTGTCAGTGTATGCAAAAATCAGGCAGATGGCCCACTACACAGGTTAAGGTAGATAGGCAGGTAGGTGGGTAGAGAGGTTTCAGTACAGGTAGAGAAACTGAATTGCAGCTATCAGAACTTCTACAGAGAAATCTGTGCTTCATATGAGAGAGTAAGCCCAGATCTCTTACTGATAGCCCAGCGCTCTGAGGACTGGACAGCCTCATTAAGGTGCTCATGGTGCCCAGCCAATACGGCGTCCTACAGCACAGGACATCTGATCCGTCATGTCCCCAGTGATCTACTAGGTTCAAGTGACCCATTCCCTGCCTGAATATTACTGTTATGAAACATCACCTTCACTCTGGTCCTGTGACCTGGACACAGCAACTCTGTAATAACAGCTGTGCTTCTGCGAACAGACACTTTTTTCCATGGGTTAAAGAGATGTGTGAGACTCCAGGGCTGCAAGTTGCAGAGCACTTGCATATAGCTTGTTAAATACAGTTGAATAGTGAGCAGCCTGTTAATGTCATGACCTGTACAATCTGATACCATTTCCTATACATTCATGATGGCCATACTGCTATTCATCTGCATAGTTTTATTAGTGAAATATCCATGAAGGATGCAGGCATAAATTTGTATATTGGTCTGTGGAATTAATTGTGTATGCAGACTAAAAATAAAATCCTACAAATGTTTCTAGTTTTGTAGGTGGAAAAATATCTACCTGCTCTTTAAATTTTCATACTTTGAGAACTTCTTTCTGTCTTTCTTTTTCTTTCTTTCTTACTTTCTTTCTTTCTTTCTTTTCTTTCTGTATTTCATCATGGTTTATGTTAGAAATTAAGAGTTTTAGTATCTTATCTACTTGCCTTTGGCAGCACAACCTGAAATTGTGCATTCCATAAATACTTAATGTGATGTTTACATAGAATATTAAGGAAATAGAGAACAGATATCTGTAAATGTCACCAGCAAGAAAAGGACCAATTATATTTAAAAAATAAATAAATAAATGCTGAGTATTAACAAAAAAGCAGAAGGTCTCTGTGAAATATGTGTATTATGGAAAAATTAACTTGCTTCCTATTCAACAATACAGATAGCACTTTGTATCTACTGAATATTCCAGTACAAGAGTTGAAACAACTGTATCTATATTTTGGTTTATAAGCAAGCCTAATCTTTACATGCTCTGCAGATGTTGACATGGTTTTACTAGGTGGTGGGAGAGAGCATTTATGGGCCACAGACACCTAAATAGTCTCCTCCTCGTGTTGTACCCATTCATCCAACTTTCCTCCACGAACAAAAACAAAGAAATCACGGTATAAATTATTCTACTTCTGAAAGAGAAGTGCACTCTCATGCAATACAAAATAGAAAAGTTAATTCCAAAAATTATGAGACACTTTATGACTTTGCAGAAACTATAATAATTTCATTTGACAACTATCTACAAAGAATGTTTCAAGATCTGATTTGGTTTTGTCTTTTTCATAGCTGATAGGAAGTGAAAAGGAGAACTTTAATCATGTTCACCACACCTTTAATGAGAGAACCAAGTCTAGACTGGGAGAACAGATTACATAGAAGTTATAGTTTCTAGATATCTCAAAATCTGTGTCTGCAGTTCCCAATGGAAATGGTGTCCTTACCATGTTGAAGTAGGTAACAAAAAAAATTTACATCTTAACAAAATACAAGAGGGAAGGTCTAGGGAACTGTAAGTCAGCTTCACTTCAATCCACAGGAAGATCATGGAGCAAGTCCTCTGGGATTTGTTCAGCTTTAAGAAGAGAAGGCTCAGTCAGGGGAGACTTTATTGCTGTCTAACTACATAATGAGAGGATATAGAGAAGATAGAGACAAACTCTGAGAAACGTGCAAAGAGAAGAGAAGAGGTAGTAGACACAGAATATAGGAAATCTTAGTAAGTTTTTTTATTTGTTTTTGGTTTTTTGTTTTTTGTTTTGGTTTGGTTTTAACAAATACTGCTCAAACACTTGAACAGGTTAAACAAATATCGGAAGAAGTTAACTAGGGATTTTGTGAAATTTCCATCTCTATAGATATTCAAAACTTGACTTAACAAGCAAACTGGGCACCCTGCTCAGGTCCTGCATATTCTTCTATTCTTCAGCAGAAGTCCCTTCCAGTATCATTGACTGTATTATGATTATGTAATTCTATGATTTCCATAGGATATTGGAAAGTTCAGGCCTGGAAGGTTATTTGCACCTTTCTTGTCTAGAATGCAATGTAAAGCTTCTGAGACATGATTTATGAGATTTAAAAAAAAAAAAAAAAAAAAAGAACCAAACGCAACAAACCTTTGTTTGTCTTGTCAGAAATATTAAACCTGTAGAAATAATAAGAAATACTATTTCTTATATTAACTGTAATAATGAATACAAAATTATTTGAGAACATGGAAAAAACACCTAGGTAGCACTAATGTTCTCAAATTTCCCTTGCTAAATGTCTTATAAATTGCTGAAAAAAAGAATGAAAAATTGTTGAAGAATTAGTGGGATAAGATGGAATTGTAAGCAACTGTACTGAGAAAGGTAATGCAATGAAGTGTTTTCCACATTTATCACTGCTGTGCTCCCAGCCTCCCACACCAAGTCACTTTAGCTCAATAGTTTACTGTATTGCTAGAGACTTTATTGATCATATTTCACACTGTACTAACTTAGCACTCAATGTCTTGTCCTACTTTCACATGTTGTCTTACTGAATAGATTCATAACTGCTAAGGGTCGCACTGCAAAGCAGTGCAGAGGCACTCACGTTCTCTGCAAGAGTGACTTCCCAGAGAGGCAGTCCCTGGCACTGTCAGATGACTTGCTGGAGGTTTGGAGCAGTTTCTCTCACTACTCACTGTTCATTACTGTCCTGGCAGCCCAGCACCACGCGTGTTACAAGGCTGTGTCTGCAGGAGAAGAGAGGATGGGGAGGCATTGAGAGGGAGGAGGATATATCAGGGACTATGGTATTTGCTCGCATATGATTCTGGCATGTACAATTGCACCCAGTTTGAGACAGGTGCATATGAGGCCAGAGATAATATGTCTTAGTAAACTAGGGCAGAGGTATCTTAAAGCCTATTTTCAGAAAGTGTCAAAAAAGCACTATCTTACCTTTCCAGAAGACATACAACACTATTTATCTTAGTGTTCTCTGTTTTCTAAACTTTTTCCTTCCTTTTGCACTTGTACTGTCATCTATACTGCTGCCTTTTCCTGGACCCTTCTCCTCATAGCGCTTTGCAGTTGTGTATGTGGGTGATACTGTACTCTTAAAAAAAAAAAAATTAAAAAAAAAACCCCACCAAAAAAAAAAAACCAACCAAACCTCCAAACTTCTGAAAACCTCAAACACCCTTTTATCAAATGGGTGTTACCCTTAACTGAAACAGGTGTTCGAAACCTCAAAAGACATTTCTCTATTAGACTGATAGAAAGATTGACTTAAAGAAATAATGTTTCCAGGTTTTTATTTAACTGGTTAAATGACTGTTTTAGAAGAAAAAGTTATTCAATCCAATCAGTATAGGAGTAATGAGATTTGTAAACCACCAGTGAGTATTTTAAGAATATTAAAAAATGGACAGCAAAAAGAGAAGGAAGGATGCTCTTTGTAATAATGTTTAACTTATCTTAGTTGATTTTAAGGTAAGCAATTGTACACCAGAAAACTTGGAATATTTAGGAATGAGAAAATAATTTCTTTCTGCCTGATGGATGATGTCAATGTAGAGTTCATCAATTTTATTACTCAAAAATATATATGATGAAGATTGAAAACATTTCTTACTTCTGGGAGAGTAAGATTCTGAATTTCTTGACACAAACATGAATTAGAACTACTTCCAGAGAGTTTAGTGCATCACATACTAAGTCAGAGATAGTCATACAGTTACACTGCTTGTAAATAAATGTACTTGCACTGGTCTATGCAATATGATTTACAACCCATGAAAACTGTAACACTACAAAATGTAAGCATTGGGAAAAAAGGCATTTGAAGAAGCATTAAGCTTAATGTATATAGAATATATTCAGATTGAAGAGTTAGGAGAACCCTTGGGTTTTTCCTCAGTTTGTATCTATCTTCCCAGTAAGCATCATTTACTGTTTTCAGATATGACACGTGTAGCTTCTTCTATGTTTCTGCCACTGTTTTAATGGTTTGCATAGTTCTTAAATATCCTCTATACACCTAGATAACTACTTTCCTTGACATCAAGATTTCTTCATGACTTCCACCAAATTAGTACTTCAGAAATTGTTCTGAGCATCGTATGCTTATCTACAACTACATGACTAAATAATTGACTGTGCATTTCTGAAGCAGCAGGAAAAGAAACAAAATATTCCACATAACTGAAGAGGAAAATATAGGGATTGTTTTAACACATTCTTATCAATATTTTCCTTGCTACTGATGCAATCAGATCCAGACCACACACATTTCAAACTGAAGTTACAAAATGTGGCTCTTTGGATCTAATTCTTTTATTTTAGGCATTTTTATCAAGTTAAGTAGAATATTATGACACCATCTTCTTTAATATACAGCAACCTTTCCCTGAAATTGCTTTAACAACTGTAAGAAAAAACTGTTCCATTGTGATTCCTCCCAAGCCACTGTACTAGAACAAATTCAGCCCATTCTAATTGGGTGACATCAGGCAGCAGTGAAAATGCAATTTGTTGTGAAATTTGTTTTTGCATTTTGCTGTTAGAAGCCCAGTGTTCAGCTCTTTTGCAGCTCTCCGTTGGACCTTATCAAAGAACATGCTAGCTGGAGGGCATCAGCAGCACTGATCACTCAAAGGGAAACAGAACAGCTGTGTTCCTGACAGCTGGAGCAAGCATGACGTCCATCAGCAAATAACGGGGATATCTAAAACTGTTCTCCTTAGCAGGGTGCCCCCAAATCCTGTTATGTTGTAAATGGGAGTTCTCAGCAACTGCCAATTCCAACCATTTTTTTTCCAGTAGATGATAAACATTTCTTTTTACATCTGTGTATTAGTTTGTCATGCTGTCATTCATCATCCATAAAGTAGCTTTAGGTAAGAATTATAAGAAGATAAGCTGTTTCAGAGAAGCTCAAGCCCTAAGAATCCTCCTATGTAGATGCACTGCAAAAGCTCACATTGCAAACATACCCAGAAACTGCATACAATAAATACATTTTCAGTTCATACTTTTAAACCGAAAAGGACCTGCTAATAAGGTGAATGTCCTCTTTCTGAATCTTCTCTGAGTAATTCTTTTTCTATCCTGACACTGATATCTACAGTCCAAGAATTTTATCTTCATTGTCATCAATTCATAAAGATCAAGATACATCTGAATTTTATGTTCTGCCATCCAGAATACATTAACCCAGCGCTGTTTATCCTATAAAGTTACCCATATCAACGAATCTTATTTTAGACTGTTCACTAGATGCCTCCTGCAGAGAGACAAAATGAAGGAAAAAAGAGAGAAAGAGAGAGAGAAAGAGAGAGAGAGAAAGGAAAGGAAGGAAAGGAAGGAAAGGAAGGAGGAAAGGAAGGGAAGGAGGAAAGGAAGGAAAGGAAGGAAAGGAAGGAAGGAAGGAAGGAAGGAAGGAAGGAAGGAAGGAAGGAAGGAAGGAAGGAAGGAAGGAAGGAAGGAAGGAAGGAAGGAAGGAAGGAAGGGAGGGAGGGAGGAAGGGAGGAAGGGAGGAAGGGGAAGGGGGGGAAGGGGAGAAGAAAGAAAGGAAAGAAAGGAAAGAAAGGAAAGAAAGGAAGAAAGGAAGGAAGGAAGGAAGGAAGGAAGGAAGGAAGGAAGGAAGGAAGGAAGGAAGGAAGGAAGAAAAGAAAGAAAGAAAGAAAGAAAGAAAGAAAGAAAGAAAGAAAGAAAGAAAGAAAGAAAGAAAGAAAGAAAGAAAGAAAGAAAGAAAGAAAGAAAAGGAAAAGGAAAAGGAGGAAAAGGAGGAAAAGGAGGAAAAGGAGGAAAAGGAAGGAAGGAAGGAAGGAAGGAAGGAAGGAAGGAAGGAAGGAAGGAAGGAAGGAAGGAAGGAAGGAAGGAAGGGTAGTGCATGTTTGATGTTCTGGGTTCTGATCAGTGTCACTGTCACACTTCCTGTTTGCCTCTTTCCAGTTGTAATTAGTATTCACTTTAATGGCCTTTTATAATGTTTGTTCTTTATGTGAAAGTGGCTTGTTGGTTAGTTAACCTGTTTTTCTATCAAAGCAGATATGATTGGTCATATAAAAGAAACTGACAGCTTATTTAGGTTTACTTTTGTCTCTAATTTTCACATATTTCATCTCTAAAAAATCTGTAACCCATTCTTTAAGGCATTAGCATTACCTGAGGTGAATTACAGATGTAACTTCAACAAAATTAGTCCAAACTGTGAATTCAAACCGCTTTAGAATGTGGCCTTATAGTCAAAAAGCTACCGGCATGCTGGCCGCTGTTTTATTCATTCAGGCACATGTTGCTTGGGAATAAACAGATATTATATTTGGTATATTAAGTTTTAAACTGGACTGTGTCTCTCTATATGGACATGAGTAGCAAAGGCAGATCTCACAAGCTGCCTTCAGACTCCCAGTCTTCCACTGAGCACTTCACGTGTTTGTGCTTTCCATGGTTTAGACTCCCTGTTGTCAGTCTCCCAGAGCAGAGATGTACATAGTTTTTTTAAAAAATATCCCCCTAGAAGAAAAAAAAAAATCTTAAATTGTAACTATGTCATACCAATTTTTCAACGACCACATACTCCTATGTATATTTTGTGTGACTGATTTAGCAAAAAACAAAATGCTGCAATGTCGTGACTAAAATTTTGCCCAGAGAAAATAGCTATGCATTAATGAATATGACTCTTTCTTCAGTTACTAAATTTGCACCTGCAATCGAGGCATTAAAAAAGTGACAGTTAAACCATTAGTACTGAAGAATCTAAGGAATGCAAAAAAATTTTAATCAAAGGCTGTTATTCTGCAAATATCTAATATGTTTATGTTTTAAAGTGATAGTGAGAAAGTTCATGGGAACATTATCAAGGCTGCTGACTTGCTGCACAGATCAGTGAATTAAGGTCTAAGTATCATCTATACTAACCTGTCTAAATTTCCAATTTTTATAAAGTTACGCATTTGTTATTCAAAGTAAAAAATATGATGCCTGCAGGTGAAATCTAAGCATCAATTCTTTATCATACACACACACCTCTAATTTATGCAGGTGTCATGTATACCTTTATGCATATTAAGAATAATTTCTTTTGCTTATATAGGGGCAGACTGTGACCTTTCCTAATATCTTAACGAGGTGGGCAGAAGCAGTTCCCCTGGCCTCTCAGTGGGCTGCTACCACCCACTGACAGCAGCTTGATTTGAGGCTCTTACACGGGTTTTTTTTAACATAAAAAAGGGGGGGGGTATCAAAAGTATATAGGACTTTACAGTGCCTAGGGGAAGACTGTTTTTCCTGCTTCTGAGAGATACAGCACGTTGTCTTGTACAGATGCCTCCCAAAAATTGTCTAAATTGCCTCCTGAAGCAGTGCTGCACTGTGCTGGCCCTAGCTCAGGGCTATGACTAAATGCAGTAATCTAGCTTTTACAGCTGCATTTATGACAGACAGTGAAGTAAGATGCCTTAATTAACTGTGTTTACTTATGTACAACACACAAAAACAAAAATTGATTGAAATTCATTTGAAAACAAGACTTCTTCCTACCTGCTGTTTGTCAGCTAAGAGGTTTTCAGTAGAATTTGAGATTTCTTTTCCTTTTAAATAAGTGATTTATAATTTCAGTAGTTCTAATTTACTGTAAGCAAAACATCAGATTAGTAATGTGTTTAATATGAGTTATTAAATTCCCATTAGACTAAATTACCACCCTTAGAGATATAGAAAACTACTCCAAATTAATTTATGTCTTTCAATAACTATGTATTTCACCTATTTCTAAAAATATTGGTGATTTTAAGGTTTGTGCTACAGCAGTTTATTTGGTCTTTATGCCAAGACCAAGACTCTTAGGTCAAATTATATGCCCTGTTCTCTTGGGTGAAGCTTTGTTTCAGAAAAGAGTAATAAAATAAAATGCTCTATTAAGAGTCCGTTCCATACAGGAATTAGATGCAATTCATTTTGAGGGTTCTTTGGCTGAGTTTGAGTATGAAATAACCTTTATACTTCACGCTTATCTGTCTAGACCTTACTGGGCCAGGTGACAGTCTAGCATCCTCCAGGACTGTTTTTCTAATGACGTCCCAATTATTTATCAGCTTGCCTGGAAAGGAAGCACTGTTTCCAGCCATTTTTAAAAGCCTTTTTCCAAATCCTTAACACTGTGAAGAAAATACACACCTTTTGTTCTTGCTGCCATTCTAAATCTCAGATGAGTAAGCTGAAAAGCTTATCATAGTAAATATTGCCATTTCTTAAACCTGAATGGATTTGACTCCCTTTTACTGGGTTATGAAGCTACCTCCCTTGAAGTTCCTCTTAGAAACAAGAAGAACCTGTGGAACAATGACAGAACATTTCCATCTGTGAAGTGAGCGGACTGAAACCTGCGGTATGACTTCACAGACCAATAGCTGTTCTACAGTAACTGTTCTCCAACATTTTAAAAATGTAGGGATACACCATGTACTAGAGATTAATATCCACAGGGAGCAATGAAACACAGAGTTTCTACAGTGCAACTAACATGAGGAATTATAAATTGACTTACTGCTGGCTATATATATACATGTATAAGTATATGCATGTGTATGCATGTGCTGAAAATTATATGCAGTTAGCTCACTAGCACCTTATTTAGACAAGTCATTGTCAATTGAGTATTTCTGATTTATGGTACAATGTATTTCTTAAAAAGCTATCGCTGTAAGTTGTTGGAGACATATGTTGAAGTCTATTTTTGCATTTAAACCACACAAACTTTAAAATACTTGCATGCAATGTGTGATGTACCTTTTATAGTGCCTTGCATATATATATATCTTTATGTACCTTTGTTAAATTTAAAGCAAAATAATAGGTTAAAAATTTGGTTCTGTCAAAGTTGGCAACATAATGCTAACAATGAAGATCTTACAAGTAATATGTTTTTTGTTTAAAGGAAGGAGTAAAGACCACACCTTTGTTTAGTTCTATTTTATTCTTATTTCTCAACAAGTGCTGAAATGTCTTTAAGATGTCTTGGTGGACAAGAGAAAGATTAGCATGAAAACATAACTCTCCATAGTTTGAATAATCCTATAGAATGTAGTGCCAAATTATCTTAACTGTCTAATTGCATTGGTTAATTTGAACCTAAGGAGTACAACAGTATTAATCTCTTAAATGGTACTGGTTTTCTATAGATTATCACCATCATTTTGTAGAACGCTAATTAAATTTGAAGGCCTTCTTAAGAAGAACTTTGCTGAAGATAAATCATAAGCCAAAACAAGTGAAGAAAAAAAGGCACTGCAAATCCACCAGTTACCTAGTGCCCTTAGTCTCTGTGCTCTACTTATCTGTACTAATCCTTCCATTTTCATGTATCTAAATGTATGTATATGTCATAATTAATATGTTCTGCAGGTTGCATTTGCTGACTTAAGAAACACTACCTTAAACATTTTGCTGAATCAGAATCTTTGTGTAGCTTAGGTAGCAAAGGACACATATGTCCAAGGCAATTTTTCTCTTGAGTTCTGGTTTTGTAAATGACAACTCAGTCTGCCACCTTCCCATCTGTGCTCCCCTTTCTACTCTCAGAACACATTCTTTTACTTCTCACATAATTTTTAATGGGCATACAAAACTTCTGTTAACACTCCTTTATCTTGGTATTATCAAGAAGCCCTTAGTTAAAAAATAGATTTTTTTTCTGGGTCCAGTCTAAGGCATTTCAAAATAAAAACAATCTTAGACACAGCCACCATGCTTTTTATAATCTTACTCCTATTTCCTGTCTCTCTTGGTCACATTTGGTCTTTGCTATTCGCCTATTTTCTGCAATAGTCAGAAAGGCTCCATCTTTTGTTTACTGCTATATGCACGAAAGAGTGATGGGAAGGCATATTCCCTCACAGCAATGATCTTTTAATGCTATCAGTGATCTTTCTAGGATAAAGTATTTCAATGATAAGATCATCCTCTGTTCATTATGTTTTTTCCCTCCCTTTCTCTAATAAGCTGCTTCTATTTCTAAAACTTTTAACTTTCCAAATATCTGACATCAGTTTGCATATGGTATAAGAACTAGGATACATGGCACTCCGTACTGAAAAATAGGGTGCTATTGAACTATAGCACTTTTTAATCACTGTGTAATCTGTTTAGCTACCGTGTATGAATGAGATAAATTGAGGGTTGAACTTCTTCCAGTCTGCAAAACCATAACAATTTATCTCTTGCAGAGATACAAGCACTAAAAATGAAAGATGAGCAGATATAAAAATCTCGATTCTCCATATGTACATGCCCATGGCCACCCGGAGGAATTTGCATCGCAGTGGAGAATGGAGTGGGAAGGTCTCTGTGAAGAGACCCCTCCTCTACTCTGAGTATCAACATTCCATGAAAGACTTCTTCGCGCAGTACTTTATGAAATGACAACACAAAAGCAGACCATGAACGTGGACGTATCAGTGCTGCTTTGGGAAACGCTGCTTTCAGTATGTTTTTTTCTGACACAGCCACAATGAGCAAAGGAAACCCATATGTACCCTATAAATTCAAATTTAAAGTATCGATTAATATATTTGTTATTATTTGTTTTCCTTTAGCACTGACAGCCACAATCAAAAATTAACAAACATATTTATATATATGAATATATTAATTTAGATTTAAACTGATTTTAAACCTGAACAAAACAGGATTTGCACATCTAGGTCTAAATCTATTTCTTAAAAACCCATATTCAATCTTGTCATGGTGTATGTATCTTTCACATTGCAACAGTCTCTGTGAAACTGGTGATGGGCCTGATTTTCCCCTTAGCCACTAAATATGCAATGAATTATAAGCAGCTACCACAAAATACAGCAGACTCAGGAAGAATTAGATTGGGAATTGTAAAGATGTTAGACCAAAAGGCTGGGAGACGTTATAGAGAAGACTTGCAGTTAGGCATTAAATCAGGTGGAGCACTGGCTATCTGGGACATCACTGAGAGGCACCAAACTCCATTTGGACTGCATGAGAGGACTATACCCACCCACAGATACTGGATTTCATTCTTGTGCTTGGGTATCTGAAATTTAACAACAGAAAGCACAGTGTTACAGTATTTATCTTTCCTCCCAGATTTAACTCCTAAGCCATTTTAACATTATATCTGTTAAGGTGCTTGACTTCTGTGCTTTGACTGTGCCTAAAATGGCAGCATGTTGAAAATGCATTAGATATTTATTTGGTTGTTTAGGTACCTAAATACCTTTTGTAAATATGACCTCAGGAACTGTACCACTTTTAGGCTGGGGCTATCTACTAATACTACTCCCAAATGATGTGAAAGAGAGGATATATTAATACCTATCATAGGAATTCCTACAGGAATGCTAAAAACCTTGAGTCAGGTTATTAAATGCATGTATAGTAACTGTTCACTGTTCCTGGCTCTCATTTGGGAAAAGCTTTTGTTATTATCTTTGTCACCTAGCAGCTGGGACCTCACAGCCTTGAAAATGTCCTCAGATTTGGAAAAAACAGTCAACCATGTTGTAGCTTAAAAGACTAAATACTGACATTGAGCATGTTTAATCAGATTTTATACACATCTGGGCTCTGCAATAATGCCTGTGTGAGGAAAGTATGCATTCTGTCACTTCCTATTGATAAGGAGATAAATAGAAACAGGGCAAATCCACTAGATATCCGTGCTCAAGCATTAGGCTAAAGAAAAAATAAATCCCAGCAGCATTAAATTTGCAGATTTTTTTCTATTGATAATACAATCTCAACTAGAAAGCTCATAACCAAATATTGCTGTTTTCAGTTAGATGATTATTGGACATGTTATCCTGAAAAAAAAATACATCTTTGAGGCTGTAAAAGTACTCTCCTATTTTAACTATTGAAGTTTCAACTTCAGTTAAAGAAATTTTACTAGTTGTCATAGCTTGATCTTTTCAGATCTTAGCATAATTCAGGGTACAAGAGACTCAGGTCTCTAGTCCAACCCCTTGCTCAGAGAAGAGCCAGTTCTGGACTCAGACCAGGCTGCTCAGGGCTTCACCCAGCTGGGGCATGAAACCCCCCCAGAGCCAGAGAGACCCCAACCTCCTTGGGCCCTTGCCCCATTGCTTGGGCAAAAGGCTTCTCCTTATCTCCAGCCTGAGCCTCTTGTGTTCTAGCTTGTGTCACTTTCTCTCACGCCCCTGCCACGCACCACTGCGAAGAACCCAGATACATCTCCTCCATCCCCTGTCGTCGATGCTGGGGATGCTGTTTAGTGCCCCCAAAACCATCCCTTCTCCCAGTGGAATCAGGCTCAGCATTGCAGCCTCTCCTTGTAGGGCAAGGCCTTTAGGCCCCTCTTGGTGGCTTCTGCTGATTTCGTTCCAGCATATCTATATTTTTCTTGCATTGGAAGCACAAAACTGGACACTGTATCTAGATGTGATACAGCAAACACTGAATAAAGGGTGATCCCTTGATGCTATACCCCAGCTCACGCTGTCTTGGCTGCGGCTGTCCCTATCGGCTGTGGAGCAGCTGGCTCCTGCGGCTCAACTGCCCAGCAATGCCCAGGGCCGTCTCCACAGAACTGCTCCCCAGCCCCACCATTTCCAAAGTGCCATTGCTGCAGGACTCTGGTTTTAGGGCTCAGTCTCTGTGTTAGCAGAATTTTGCAGGGCCGCTTGCAGCCCCTTCCTTCCACCTATCCAGGTCCCCAGAAACGTGTTGCCTGTTTCCTCTTTCATGTCCTCAGCAAACTTAATGAGCGTGCTCTCCATCCTCTCCTCCAGGGCACTGATAGAGATGTTGAAGAGGACAAGTCCCAGAATAGATGCTGCACTACAGCACTTGTTGCCAGCCTCCAGGCAGAGAATAACTCAGTTAACCATGGCCCTCTTACCCTGATCATTCAAGCGGTTTACTGGTTGTCTCCACATCCAGACGGTGATGTCCTAACTTGGATACAAGAACATTGCAGAATACAGGTTCAAAAGCCTTGCTATAGTCAAGGTAAATGTCATTTGTGTCCATAGATCCAGTCATTTTATCACCAGGGGCAGTCAGGTTAAAAGTCAGAAAAATCCATGTTGATTGTTTCCAATCACCTTCTCCTTCCTGAGGCCAGAAATGTGTTCCCAAAGAAATCACTTTGTGATTTTCTTTGGCACCAAAGCGAAGGCAACCCCACTCTGTAGTTTCTGCATTTGTTTCTTTTGAACTTCATAGAAGATGCATGTAACATTTGCCTTCCTGCAGTGGTTGGCAATCTCCCCCAGTCTCCTGGACTTTTAAAAAATGGCAGAGAATGGCCTTACCAAAGACACCACTGCAGATGCAGCTCAACAGATTGAACAGAGTTGTCAAATTGTCTCAAGTAATCCCCACTCAACCTCATCCATTGCTGGCCATTCTCCTCCTTGGACACTTCTAATTAAGTATGGCAGCTTGGGAGACCTTACTGGTGAAGATGGTGCAAAAGAAGGAAGGAAGGCACAGAGCACCCCAGCCTCATCTGTGTCTCTTGACACTAAATCACCTACCCCATTCAGCATTTCCTTGTTCAGTCCTTTATTACTAATGTAGAAGCTCTTATCGCCCTTGATGTTTCCCATGTCATTTCTGAACCTAGCTGGACTTTTGTTTTCCTTGCAGCAATCCTGCATGACAGTGTAGTGTTTCTAAACTTCTCCTGTCTAGCCTGTCCATGCTTCCAGCTCCTGCATGCTGTGTTTTTGCACTGGAGCTCTGTCATGAGTTCCCTGCTCAGCCAAGCTAACTTCGAGTACATCTGCTTGTCTCCCTGGGTACCATGGTGGACTGTTCTCACACTCAGATGTGCTGTTCTTAGACATCTGCCAGCTTTCCTGAGCAACTTTGCCTTTCTGTGCTGTGAATGTCCATCTACCAAATCTCTGAATAAGCCAAAATCTGCTCCTCTGAAGCCCTGCACTCTTCTACTCTCTTTCCTCACTCTGCTCAAGATCTTGAACTCTCTGAGTGCTACAGCCAAGATAACATTGATTGTCACATCTCCAGCCTGTTCCTTCCTTTGAGGGAATAGCAGATCCAACTGCTCATCACCTCCGGTTGATGCATGCAACGTCTGTTCACAAGGTTATGCCCAATACCCTCCAGAAATCTTGGCTGCTTGTGTCCTGTTATTTGCCCTTTGAGCAGATGTCAGAGAGGGTAAAGGCCCCATGAGAACAAGAGTTTATGACGCTATTTCAAGGAGGCTTTGTCCACTTTGCCACCCAAATGAGTGGTCTGTAGCACATTCCTTCCACAGTGTCACGCTTAGAGGCTTATCCTCCAGCCCTGACTCACAAGCTCTCAGCCAGCCTTCTGACTGTCCCATAGATGAGCTGCACACATCTGAGCTGCCCCTTCACATCATGGGCAGCTCCCACTCTTGTCTTCACTGCCTGTCTTTCCTAAAGAGCTTGTATCCAACCATTGCTCACACTGGTTGTGCAAGATCACCCACAGCATCTGCTATTGCCATTATTTTCTGGCTGCACTTGCAGCCCTAGTCCCTCCTGCTTTGCTTCCCAGGCTGAGGGCATTTGTGTACATGCAGTTGAGTTAGATGTCCCTTTGTCCTGTTTCATCACTCCTGAGGTCTCCCTTGTTCCCACCATCCTGCACTATTCACCATCCAACCCATCTGCTCTCTTCTCATTTGAATTTGAATCATGATCTCCCTCTCTTGTCTCACCAGTTTAAATCTTTCCTCACCACATTGGCCAGTCTTTCAATAAAGGTGTTCTTGTTCCATTTCAGCAGGTGGATCCCATCTCCCTTCTGCAGTCCTTTATCCTCAGAGCTGATCCCACGGTCATGCCCTGGGGCACATCCCCACTGCTACTTAGCATGGGCCTGCTAGATCTGGAGGTCAGCAGCCCCTTCTTCACACCCAGCAGCACAAACTGATCTCTGCTTGTGACACCAGACCTTGCCAATGTCAAAAGCCATTGGGTTCCTCCCTTGGCAGGACCTGGCTGCAGACTAAACCTTCAACAGACTTTTTCTGGGAAACGGCAGACAGGACTCAGAAATGAGTGCTAGAGTTTGCCCAGAGCGAAAGCCTCCTGTGGTGACCCTTTCCAGGCATCCCAAGGTGCCTAGAGAAGTTCCTAGGACACCCCAGAAGCAGAGTCCAGAGATTGCTGCACAAACACTTCTCTACTTGCTGAGCTCTTTGGATGTTACTTTTAAGTAATGCTGAACCACCATTAATGTTACCATGTTGCTCCCAGGTTCTGGGGCTTGGAGTATATGGCAGCTGAAAAGAAAACCAGAGCATCCAGAGTATCTGTTACTAGGACGTGAAAAAATGTATGGGACTTCCTTATGAAAATGAAAAAAATAGATGTAATTCCAATGTGCAAAGCTTAGTTGACTCAGTTGCACATGGCTATACAGCCATGTGGAACACAAACGTTTGATTTTCTTCCTTTTTAAATAGCAGAAGCAAAAATGGGCAAAGATGTCATTGTTTCCTGTTCATGCAGGGCAACTTTTGAAGCAGAATGCACAGAATGAAGGAGCTGTGATTTTTTTCCCTGCCCATTGTGTTCCTGAGAGTAGACATGCAGGTAAAGGGAAGAAAAGCTCTTTGTCTTGAGCCACACCTGAACTTTTTAAGGCAGATGTAGATAAAGGAACTTTTATTTAAGACAAGTGCAGTAGAACTTGGATAGAGTGCTGCAAAACTCCCGAAGAGCAGCCCTGAGATTGGTCAAAGCACTGGGAGAATCCAAGCTGGAAAGTATTTGTTTTGTTCTCTTTGTGTTTAAATACAGACCACAAGGACAGGACTCACCCCTGTAATGTGATTTTCAGTTAGGTAAAAAAGCCTTCTATCCACACAGTATCTTCTTTTCCCTGATATTACACTTCCTCCTTTACTGGAAAATTGATGTAATTGAACACAGCACAGACACAGTGTGAAGCCAGCAAGGTCTGAATGTATTCAGGACACTAAAAATGAGGTGTCCAACTTCCGTTTTGAATACACCTTTCACTGTAATACAGGAAAAAAGTACCTGAACTTCTGTCTCCTGTGCTTGCTAGCATTCCTTGGATGTGCTGTCATCCTGGGTGATCCTTTCTAACGAAGGCTTAAGTCCAGATCTGCCTGTTTGGTCCTTGGCTTTTTTTGCCTTGAAATCTAACTGGGTACATTGTGTTGAGGGGCTATCTTGCAGTGAGAATGGACGCTGCTTCACTTAGCTTCCCTTGCTATATTAAGGCTCACCATATTCTATATATATGTTTGAGAAATGTGCCCAAAGGCAGAATTAAAACATTCCTGACCATGAGGGTAGGAAGTCTTAATGTTTTATAAATGGAGTGATAATACAATGTCTTTATATTCCTGAAATTAAATTCACTTGAAGAACCCTTTAGTATTGGTGTCTTCTGGAATAATTACCATAATGACTTCCCTATTCAATTAACCTCTTTTAAAGTATTATATTAGTGATTGTGGGTCATCTCAATGGGAATGAAATTGTCACACACAGAGCAGAGTAGAAACATGAAGTCACAGTGGCATAAGTTGCAAATTCAATCAGAAAATCACCATTAAACATACTTCAAAGTCCCTGTGCCAGGAAAGAAAATCGCCATTAGCATAATTATGAATTTTGTTTCAAGAAGTGAAACTTGCAGACTAATAATAATAGATATAAGGTAGGGACTGGTAATGTTTCAGAGTTTTGTGGAATTTAAATAAAACATCAAGTAGCTGATTCTACAGTTGCTCTGCTGTTTCACACAAATCTGCAAAACTGTTGGTGATCACTACCAGATGCTGGCTAGAAATTTTTGAAATTCAGCATCTGCTCTTGCATAACACTTTTCATTGGCACAGTCATCTCTGGAACAGCTATACATTAACTTTCAAAAATATTTAGCATTAGTCATACTCACATACAGTCTTTTTAAAAATTAAATGCCACATTTCTGTAATTATGGTTAAGTATTATTAAAATTCACTGACATGCTAAATAGTTCTTGTACTTGTCACTCTCTGAAAAGCTTTTTTGGTTTAGGAAAGGACTTTTCATTTTTCTGAGGACTGTCCTTATAGCACTCTAGAGTCAGTGTCAGTGAATGAAAACTGTCAGCTGTAAAAACTGACACAAATCTGACTACAAAAAGGCTGCTATTTTTTATTTTAGGTAACTTTATTTGTCAGACTGTATAAGGAGAAGTAGATGTTGTATAAGTACTTAATAAATATGTTACTCTTTTCTATGAGATTGTTATTATTCACCCTAATATTACTGCTCATGTCAGGACTAATTTTTGTGTTATCCAGAAAGTTGCTTTGCAAGTCTGGTCAGTCCAGCTGTCTAACTTCAGTAAGCAAAAGAATTTAGGCTCTGTATTTCATTATTTATTGTTATATGAATGAATCATATTTGAAAAAAACAAGTGTCCTCAAGCTCATTGTGATACAGATTCATGAGTCACTAGCTTCTTATTCTAACGCGTGTTGGCCAATGTAGTTTTCTATGTAGGTTGTGGTCTTCTCTTGGCTCAAGCGAAAGGAAACCAACATATTCTTTTTTTCTCCCAGATTCTGTCAAGTGTAAATTGTACTTTCTCCTTACAGATCTCTAAAGTCAAATGCTGCCCATGTTGATTAGGGTAGGAAAATCCTAGGTGCAGTGGGAGTAGGGCAGAGTTTGGGTGGTATGGGCCAGCAGAGGAGCCCTCCCGCAGCTGCCTGGGGCACCAGCACTGGTGGAAGAGGGAGGTGCAAGGATGTGAGTGCCAGGCAGGCAGGGCGGGGAGTGGGTCGCGCACTGTGCCCAGAACTCCTTGGAGAAAGACAGCACTGCTGATACAGTATCCTTACTACTACATCACTAATAAAGGTAGAGGATTTCTTCTTTGGAAAATTCTTATGTAAAGCCTATCCACGAGGACGAAGAGTTTGGTCTTTTGTAAGACTGTTTCTTTGGGATTTCCAGCTTTCCATGGAAAGTATGTTGTTATTTCTGACTTGTGTGGTAGGAAAAAGTGAATCCTCCTGTCCTTCAGTTACTGATTTATAGACACTTTCAGAAGAAAAAATCCAACCCCCCTTTGCTTCTGTCATCTCTATCTGTTGCTTGCTTAAAATATCACAAGAAGCAGGGGCATCAGGGCATCATGAGTCCTGAAGGAAGATCATTAAAATATTGTCAAGATATTAACATTTCACAAACCTTTACACTCATAATCAGACTCCAGTTCCAAGCTTCCCTACTTAATAAAAGGGAAATTTGAATGCTAATCTATTGGTAATGAAAACTGGATGCCCAATTAATCCTTTACTGTCTATCCTTTACATTTGTTCTTCCCTGCCTCCAATCAGACTCTGTGCACATACTACTACACCAACCCTACTTAGAGAACTGCAAAACATACCTGGGATATTTATCATCATTTCAAATCTAGACTTCAAATGACATGATTATAATTTTCATATGTTGCCTTCCACTGTGGGTGTTATTTTTGTGGGGTATCTCATCTGACCTTGATGAGAATACTGTACATAAGTGTTATCCATTATTGGAAAAAAATCCACATTTAATAGACTCTTTGGGTTTAAATTTACAGTAATTTGAAGTAGGACAAAGGTAAAGCAATATTTCTGGCTATGAATTATTATTTATTTACATCTCACTAAAGTTTTCCCCCTACCATGCTGTGGTTGGGTCATACGCCTTTAAGTATGCAGGCGAAACACATGAATTGAAAATACTGTTGACAGGTAAATGTGAATCATCTTTTTTCATTCAAAGGAAAATAATCAAGCTCTTTTCAACTAATATAAAATGTAAAATGATTGCCTTTTGGGGAGGACGCAGGCTTATCAGCATCTCTTCTATAGAAAATGATTTCCATTTTGTAGCTGGAGGAACATATGCTGCAGCTTATCTTGTCACTTGACTGCAGTTTCTGATATTTATTAACAGTTGATTTCCTGTAGATGCTGTTCTTTCCTGTTTCTCTTCTCCCATCCCACCAATCAATTATTTTCCTGAAAACTACATCTGCCCTTCTTTTTCATTCTCATTTCCTTAAAGAAGATTATTTTATTACTGGTTTTCAAGAAGCATTTGTAATGAGTGGTACAGTCCTGGTTCCGTATATGAATTATAACAGTCTGTATTTGAGGCTCCACTTCCTCCCCCACTCAACCTTCCCTTGGTCATTATTGTCAAAGCCCACGAGACTGAGATTTTGTAGTTATTGCAGTAAAATACAGAAATGATTAATTCTATCTTCAAGAGAAAATGTAGTATTCATTAGAGATTTACATGGAACAGAGGCAGGGCTGGCTGTAAGATACACAATTGTATACAGCATCTTCAGGAAGTCTACTATAAAACTAGAGGCCAGCTGCACATTAGCTTGGTGTCCTAGGAACATGAATGCTCTCATCTACGACTGGCTACATCAAGAGTCCTGTAATCTATTGCTCCACAGCGAGGCTTTCAATAATTATAAAAAATCATCTTTCCCCCTTCTTGCTTCAGATGTATCTGCTTGCAATTTTCATAGTCTCATATCTTTCACTACTTTGCTTTAGCCTTTGAAGTGTGTTGGGTTTTCATTATTCTTTTTTTCTGTGACTCATCTTGCAGGAATTGGAAAATGTCATTCATAATGTACCCCATTTTTAATTAGGATAATAAGACATATTAGAAAAGGTATCTTCTTTGATCAGAAATTGTTAAAATATACAAAGCCTTGGCTAGCTACTTAAAATGTCATTGTCCACTCAGAAAAGACGAGAGATGTATTATTAAAAAAAAAAAAAAAAAATTGTTCCTGGTAGCACTAAATCTCAGATCATTTGCTGACATGAGAACTGATTACATTAAATATTCTTACTTTCCTGTTTTACTGTATTGCTTACTTCTTCAAGCTGCTATTCTAAAGTTCCTGCTATATGGTTGCCTAAGATTGTTCTTGTCAAAATCTTGCTTGTACTAGTTTATCTGTGAAACAAGTCTGTGAGAAAAGTGAGTGACCCAAAAAGAAAAATATTTGTTCAGTTTTTGTAAGGTTATAAAAAGCCATTGCTCACTTGTAAATTATACCTATATTGTCACAAAAACATGTGATGATAGGTAGAATAAAATGTTACATGGCTGCTATTAACGTAGAAACAAACAGGTATGAGAAATCTTCCACTGTGAAGAAAAAAGGAAAAAAATAATAATCCTGATGTTGCCATTTGGAAAACTAAAACCAAAGCTTGAGCATTCCTGAGCTGACTGAAGTCCTGGAAACAGAAACCTTCCAGCTGCACTAAGATGGAAAACCCCTGTGACAGTAAATGTTCACAGAGTAGAAGAGAGCATGAGGAGACCATTCCCTCTCCAGCGTCAGTAACACAGGGGTAATGCAGGCAGAAATTCAGTCAGGTTTCCAGACTTTTAATCCTCACTCAGTGCAAGCATTGCAGACACAGATTCACTTATATGAATGTGCCTTCGGACCTGGTACCTATAGAAGACTCCTACTGAAACACTGATTTTCCTGGTAAAGAAAGAGACATCCAGCTGTGCCTTCCAGATAGTTAAGTAATAATTTGTACTAGATTCTCTGGCCTGTCTGAGCAGTGACAGGTGCAGAACTAGAGCGAAGGAAGCAGGTAAATGGTGTAGCAGGCTGAATGGCTGTGGTAAATTAGAAGTTTAGATTGTATAAGCATGAGAATTCTTGCTAGTACAAAGCTAAGAAATAGGTGAAGTCACATGTTTGTTTATAATCAGTTCAAATGCTGAAGTCTAATAAAGCAAAAAAAAAGCAATATCTTGCAGTGCATCATACTAACTTCTCACTAGTATAATAGTAACCAGGCTGACATCAACTGTGTGATGAATCATGTCAATTAAACATGTACTATTTCAGCTCTTTGGTCTTATGAACTTGTAAAAAATCACAGTTCTTTAATTAAGATTTTGGTCTTATATTGTGCATCATAAATACCTAGTAGTTTATAAATGTTTTCTTAAATAAGTCATTTAATTGTTAACCTGTTATTACAAAAGAGTGTACATTGCCTTGGTATAATTTGACTTTCTAAAGTAGCTATTGCAAGAACTTTCAAAACAAATTAGCAATTGCGAGCATCCTTTTGCCCTAAGATATTTTAAGGAGGATGCATATGAAAAGTAAGGTAGTCCGTACAAGTCTAACCCCAGTTATTGCTGCAATTTTCTAAAATGTGACAGTTCCTAAAAGGATTACATGTTTAGTACTATTCACTTCCTTACATTTTCATTTTTCTAAATTGTTTTCTATCTTTAGTGTATTTATGATCAGTTAGCAAATACTGGCATCAGAAAAACAAGGAATCTGATATAGCTGAGTAGTCTATTTAAACAAATTAGAGTGCTAGCTAAAAAAACCCAACTTACTAATGCCTTAAGAAAATGGTGCAAAAGTGGAGTACAAACTATGCAAATTTCAATATACAAAATCCCACCTGTTCTAGACATGAGTCCTTATGAGGACTCTCAAATGCCTAATTTTCCTTACAATAATTTCATATATTTTAATCTTAATGTCTCCTGAAGTGTTTACTGGTTAAGGGATTAAAAAAATCCTGTCTTAACAGAAAACTTCACAAAAAGGAACAAGTGAGTAACACTCCTGTTCCATGGAAATATTAGAGAAGAGATAGTCAAAGAAAATGGTCTTTAGTTGCACTAGTTGGAAAAAAAATGGGGAAAAGAGGTTAGCAAGACAAAAATGTCTGAATGTACTGGATAAAAGACTAACATGACATTTTTTATACATTACAAAGAAAAGTATTACATTTTATGAGCATTTTCTCTGTTACTACACTTAATCATTTTAGCATACCACAACTAAAATATATGGGATGAAGAATTAAGCATTAAAAATGGGTTTGCTCATTGTAAGTGACAAAAAATGTTAAATTAAGTTTTCTCAGGTTTTCATTCAGTCTTCATCATCTAACTCCTAGGAAAAGTAACATATCTTGTGGTTTAGTTTTCTAATCAATCAAAACTAACATTTCATGGATTTTTTTCTCACTAGATGCATGTAATTACTTAATTACTGTACATGGTATGACGAACAAATGAACTTTTCTTTTTGGCCAGTTATACACTGGAAAAATATTTATGCTCTGTAACATTTCAGTTTTCTCAAACCACAACTGTTGTGTTGACTCTTGGCAGAAAATGTGGACCTGCAATAATCTATCCCACAAAATCCTCTTCTCTCTTATTTGTTTCATTACATTACCCACATGTGGCCTGAGCCATTTATTGGCATGGGACTTCTTGGCAATGAGCATTTCCATGAATCTAGCTTTCCTCCTCTCTGGTTTTAAGGATTTATTGCCCATTTTGTAAGATCATCAAAAATACATTTGTGCAAAGGCTTTCTTTAAATAACCCTCTAGGAACTGGATGCATTGGTCTTCTTTAGTATAACTAAACTATGGAGAGCTAGTGAAGTTTTAGAAAACCCTAGATTTAATCCCCCTAAGCTGGGGCCTGTGTTAAACCCATTTCTTGACAAAGTGCTTGTGCCATTTCCCTCTTACGTAGAGCCGGGCATTATAAGCTGCTTCATAAGGGAAGAGTGAGACAAAAGATGTGCACAGGAAGATATTGTAAGCACATTAGCTAAGGAGGAAGTTTCTGGCTCTGAACATATGTCTCTAGTGTGTGCCTTTGTTTAGGGAAGAGGTATTTTAAATCTAGCTTTCTCGTCATTATCTTTTATTGGCTGGCTTGCATATCCTCCATCCCACCCAGTCCGTCTCAATTTGTTGAATGCCACAATTTTAAATCTGTTAAATGCTTGTCACTCTTCATATAGAAAATAAAAGTACTTGGACTTATATTCTTCTCTCTGATGCAAACATATATTTCCTTACTGCAAATAAGAAATTAAAAATAGAAATAAACCAGAGTTAAACAGACATCTCAAAGATTTAGGCAAACTGAAAGCAATGAGAACTAAAGAGTTAAAGCTTTTCAGAGAAGCAGCAGATGCCTATAGATCTCAAGGTTGATTGAATTTAGTTGTTGCTTTTATGAAATTCATTAGCCCTGGGCAGTAGTCTCAACTACATCCTTTATTTTAGTGCTTTTAGAACAACAACGCTGTTGTTAATGAGTGAAATAAAGCAAGTAAAGAAATCCCCACATAGATTAAAGGTATTTGCAAGTGTTCTAAATTCTGTTAACCTACAGTAACTGAATTATAGAAAGCATTAGTTGCATCTTTGCATTCTGACCTGAATAATAAATTGTCATATGGTCCTGGTTGAACACTCTGTCCCTCCCCTTTCTCCGTAAGCAAGGTACTCTCCAGGCTGATGTACCAGCATGGCACGACTTGTGCTATTAAACCTCCTTTGTGCTCTACGGGTATAAACTTTGTTTCCTCAGTTTGCCTAGTAAGCTGCAGGTATATATTAGGCAGGAATCAGTTCCCTATGGTAGGCACCTAATGCCATTTCCAATGCACTAAAATGTGTAAACATTCATGCATGACTGGCAGGTATGACATAATGACTACAGGGGACCATCCTCCTTCTGAGTGTCAGCTGGAGGGTAGGTAAGACAGTCAAACAGCCAGCTATGTTTAGGCAAATCATTCTTGCCCATCTGTTTTTCCATCATATAGAAACCCTGATTGCTCTGGTGGCCTGATATGATCTGTGGGACTCCCAGCTCTGGTTGTTGCAGTGCTTTGGGAACCCTGTCCTTGTAGCTCCCTTCTCCTAGCACATGAGATGGTGAAAATAGGCAGATAAAAACCATCATAATTCTAAATATTATTAAGTCATTCTTAGTCAGCACTATGTTAAATTGTATCCAAGCCTGCTTCCATCACTTCTGTTTCCTCGGAAATAGGAGAAAAAGGGCCCTATACAATATCCTAGCACTGTGGAGGAAGTGGACAAAGGAGAGGCATATCCCAAGGCAGCAAACTGTTATCTTGTTCTTAATCTGTAAGACTGATGTTATAGATGGTGTCCAGTAATGTTGATTTCATTAAAAATAGTGTTGGTATTTTTCTTGCTGCTGTTTACTAAACCTTAGTACTAACTGTTAACAATGATCATGATTTAAATCTAAAATTGGATAATTTGTCTGCACTGAATTAGAATTTAGTTATGTCCAAGATAGCTGGCTTTAGGGTTGAGTTCTTCAATTTCTCTAAATTTCTGCACATAAAGAAGTCCAAGGTTGTAAATATTTAGTATTTTGGACAATAATATCACTACAGGTAATTTTTTATGTTTTGGGGTTGGGTTTTTGTTGTTGTTGTTGGTTGGTTTTTTATTTATTTGTGGCATAGAATCATAGAATGGTTTGGGTTGGAAGGGACCTCAAAGATCATCTAGTTCCCACCCCCTGCCATGGTCAGGGACACCCTCCACTACACCAGGTTGCCCAAAGCCTCATCCAACCCGGCCTTGAACACTTCCAGGGAGGGGGGCATCCACAGCCTCTCTGGGCAACCTCACAGTAAAGAATTTCGTCCTAATATCTAATCTAAATCGACTCTCCTTCAGTTTAAACCCATTACCCCTTGTCCTATTCACTCCATGCCCTGATAAACAGTCCCTCACCATTTTTCCTGTAGGCCCCTTCTGGTACTGGAAGTCCGCAATTAGGTCTCCCCAGAGCCTTCTCTTCTCCAGGCTGAACAACCCCAACTCTCTCAGCCCGTCTTCACAGCGAAAGTGCTCCAGCCTCGCTCCTGCCCTACTAAGTCTTTGTGGGTTTGAAGGATTTCCTTTGAATGAGAACTTTTCATGACTTTTCTGTGAAGTTAAATCTCAGCAAAGCAACATTACTGGTTTGTGGAGTCAACAGGAAAAGATACCAGTTCCCATTATTTTTATCAGACCTGGATTAAGAACAAACAAATGACAAAAAAATAAAACTATTATTTACTCTTCCTACATTTTGTTTTTAATTGAGAAAAAAAAATATGTTCAGGTATGTGTCAAACCAAATAAGAATAGATAAATATATTACCTATAACACACAAATGTTTCCCTGTTGTGGGAAAAAGAAAGAGAAACTTTTCTTCAAACCTTTTCTCTTATAAGTTATGGAAGATGTGGAGATGAAATGGTGACTATCTCAATTAGCTTACATTCTTATTAAACCAAAAAGTTGAACAACACTTCAACTTTTCTCTCTCTTCTATCTACGTTAATTTTGAGAATGCCTAATGCTCTTGAAAATTAGGCATTCACAAGATAGACAGATGTTGTGCAAACTTCTCCAGGCAGCAGTGTCAATAATAACACTTGAGTCATGACCTGCATTTCCTTTACCAATTTTCACTTTAGTTTGAAACACAAACCTGATCGTATTAATTTCTTAAAGTAGTTTCACCCAGTGACTATTTTATTTCTCTTCCCCATCCTATCCTTCCATCATACAGACTCAAAGTTCAGCAGCTGTAGTATTGTTTCCAGGCTGTACAAGTCTGGAGACAAAAGGAGCCTGTTTCTTGCTTCAGCAGCTGGAATTAGGCTATCACCAACTATGTATTAATTATATCTCACATATTCTTTTTTATCAGATAATCATTCAAAAAGTTTTAGTTTCCCAATCACTCACTTAACCACAGCAGTGAAACTGTGGAGCTGTTTGTTGTCTTTCACAAGAGATTAAGCTTTGGCCGCCAGCCAGCCAGTCTGAGCCAGCACTAATATAATTCACAACTGGAAGAAGACAATCAATTAATCAATACTATAATTTGGAACTGACCACAGCACTAACACTCATAGCTATTAGACTTACTGACTGACACCTTTTAGGATTAATGAGGTAGCAAGAGCAGACAAACTAAAGATTCATTTAAAGACTTTTTTTGTTCTCAGATCAAGCTGCCCACTCTATTTTGTCATTTTTTAACTTAGATATGTCAGTGTGAAATACTAATGTAAATACAGAGTATTGAAAAGTGCAAATTACTTTATCACTGATGGATTAGGAGCATCTCCTTCATAGATCTGCTTGTTGGTTTGAAGTAAGCTAATTCAATGCCAGACTCCATACTGTCTCATAAGAAAATATAAAACTGCATTTTAGAGAAAGATGGTGTTTCCTGTTTCCTTGCATATTGGTTTTGCTTTTTTTTCAAAAGTCCAGGTCAAACCTCATGGTTTCAGGACTTCCTTCCCAAAAAAGTTAAATACGATTTATCATAGGGCTGTTAACAAAAAGCTTTTTTGAATAAACAGAACTATCTCTCAAGTTAACCTTTGAAACAGCATATGTAGGTTTTTTGTTAGTTTCTCAGTAGACCAAATACTGCCCCACTGACAACACTGTAATTAGGTAAAGCAAAGACAAGACTGGATCAAAATTTAAGTCTCATGTATCAATCTTGCAAGATTCTATCATTTTATTACCAAGGCTCTTCTACGCTTCTATCCTTGGTCTGTCTTCATGGGTGTGGTGGGTTGACCCTGGCTGGAGGCCAGGTGCCCACCAGAGCCGCTCTCTCACTCCCCTCATTCAATTAAATGGGAGAAAAGGTATAACAAAACGCTTGTGGGTCGAGATAAGGACAGGGAGAGGTCACTCACTAATTATCATCACGAGCAAAACAGACCAAACTTAGAGAGGGAATTCATCTAATTTATTACTAGGCAAAACAGAGTAGAGGAATGAGAAAATAAAATCAACTCTTAAAACACCTCCCCCCACCCCTCCCATCTTCCCGGGCTCAACTTCACTCCCAGCTTCAACCTTCCCCCACCTCAGCGGCACAGGGGGACGGGGAATGGGGGTTACGGTCAGTTCATCACATGTTGTTTCTGCCGCTTCTTCATCCTCAGGGGGAGGACTCCTCTCATTGTTCCCCTGCTCCAGCATGGAGTCCCTCTCACGGGGTGCAGACCTTCAGGAGCAAACTGCTCCAGCGTGGGGTCCCCCACGGGGTCACAAGTCCTGCCAGCAAACCTGCCCTGGCGTGGGCTCCCCTCTTCACGGGTCCACTGGTCCGGCCTGGATCTTGCTCCAGCGTGGGCTTCCCACGGGCCACAGCCTCCTTCAGGTGTCTCCACCTGCTCCGGCGTGGGGTCCTCCACGGGCTGCAGGTGGAATCTCTACACCCCCTCATCCTTCCTCCATGGGGCTGCAGGGGGACAGCCTGCTTCACCATGGCCTTCACCATGGGCTGCAGGGGGATCTCTGCTCCGGCACCTGGAGCTCCTCCTCCCCCTCCATCTGCACTGACCTTGGTGTCTGCAGAGTTTCTCACATCTTCTCACTCCTCTCTCCGGCTGCAAAAGCTCTAACTGTTTTTTTTCCCTTCTTAAATATGTTATCACAGAGGCGCTGATTGGCTTGGCCTTGGCCAGCGGCGGGCCCGTCTTAGAGCCGGCTGGCATTGGCTCTGTCAGACACAGGGGGAGCTTCTAGCAGCTGCTCACAGAAGCCCCCCCTGTAGCCCCCCCGCTACCAAAACTTTGCCACACAAACCCAGCACAATGGGGACGACAAGGTAAGCAATGTGTTCACAAGATATAGATTTGGGAATAGTTGCTAAATAGTTTTGATATTGCAGCCTCTTTCATCTGTATGTTTTGAGCTGCTCAAGGGTACACTCTATATGTATGCTCTGATATGTCTCTGATTAAATGCTTCTTTAGAGTAAACAAAAGGATTGCAATATAATGCATGCAGATTATACTTGTAGTGTTTTCTAGAATTATTTGGAACTTTTTGGTTCAGATACTTCTTTATCGAAGAAGAAGTAAACAAATACATTTACATAATCAAGGTCTTAATCTTATCTTGAGAATTTTTACAGGTTTAATCTTGTCTCTTTGTAAGATAAGAACACAGGATCTGTAGTATTTTGCATGTGAAAGTGGAGTAAAGCCATCTTAGTCATTAGTGGCAGGGTAATTAAGTCCACATAAACTCCAACCTGCAAAAAAATGGCTGTCTGAATCCCACTGGCTGGTTATCATACTTTCTTTTTACACAGAAACTGGTTACCTTATCAGTACCTTTCATGGTGCTGCGTGTGTAGTTTGCTGTTCACGTCTGGGCTCTAAGCTTAGAAGCAGGAGTCAACACCTTCTCAGAAGAGCCAGACAATGGCCTGGAAAACTCTGCCCCAGTTAAAAGCAGTTCCTTTCTGGTAAACCAAAATGTAATTGCAAAATATTTGAGTTTAAGAATAGTACCTGATGAAAACACTGTGCAGCAACAATGGTATCACAGGCGTAGTCTACAAAAAGCTTCCTTTTTTCAATGCATAACACATTTCAGAATGCTACCATAATGAAGCAAGAAAATTATCAGAGTCTCTGTCTTAAAACACAGTAAATGAGTTTTCTAAAGATCTGCATTCCCATATCAGTAAAACCAAACTTTAAAAGAACAGTTTACTATAGGAAAACCAATCTTAATTTTTTTAAACTTTTGTGCAGTCTCCAGGAGGGGAAGAATTATCTTGGTGACCTCCCTGTTAAAGACGTTACACGACTTCTGTCTATTCTTTGATACCTAATAACATTTTTAAAAATAGACGTTAAATTTTACATGAAACACTGACAATGTTGTAGATTAAACAAACAGATTACCTTCCAGTTTACATTGATTCATTCACGTGTATAGTGCCTGGTTCACTGGTTTCTGATGTATATAGAGTAGCATAGACGGTTTTTTAGGATATGGGTGAACTATTGTCAATTTTTAGAATAAAAACCCCCTAGTTTATTCTCTGATTCCCTTTAAAAAAGTTTATTTTAAAAGCAATGAAAAAAATATTAGATGTTTTGGGTTTGGATTTTTTTCTTAGTAACTTTCCAGCTCCAACTGCTGGTCAACAATGTTTAACATTTTTTTTAACTAACTGCAATGAGTGGGGTTAGTTTGGTTTGGTTTTTATTGACAGTTCAAATTTTATTGGAATTACTAGTTTGTAAGAGCTAGGTCATGAAGAAATAGGTGATATAGCTTGGGACTTATGACTCAATTCAATACAGGAGTGACAGTTGTAAAGGAAAAAGCTTATCTTTCATTTTGCAAGGCTATGCTCTGCATTGCATGATTCTTTGGCTTCTGGATATTATTTTTTTAATTAAATTTCTAACTAAACCAATTGTTTGCATCCAAGTTACAGAACACAAACTCAGTTTTGGGTTACAAAAACCTAAAATAGGAGCAGGGATGGGGAAAAAAGAGAAATGTCCACCAAAACACAAATTTTAACTAAGACTTACTAGTTAATGCATACACTGTTAGTTTAAATATAGTTTAGCTAGACTGATAGATATATCGAGTAATCAATTGATCAATCACACAGTTCTAACATATGCACCTCTTGCCTTTCACTCTGTATATATGAGTGCATATATGTATGTATATATTTACCTATGTATACACATGAATCACAGTCACATACTAATTGCCAGTATTGCACATACTAATTGCCAGTACTGCATCTACATTCTTTCCTCCTGCCTGTGATAGCTGATCCAGAGCAACATCAGAATAGAGAGTATGTATATAGAGTAACAGCATCGGTATTTCCCCAACATAGATTCATTTATCAATTACTTCACTTGGTGAGCGCCAGTACTGCCTTGGGGCTGGTGGGGGAACCCTACCTAGGGAACCAATTCAGGTTGCAGTTGACCCAAATCAGTTATTTTGTTTCTGGTCATCCAGACCCATGCTATGCTTCTTCATTGGTCCCCCACTGTCCTTTTCATACACCAAAAAACAGCCCTGCTCCCAGGGTTGCTCTCCTTTGACAGCCAGCAATGGTCCACTGGTGAGTTGTTTGTAGGCCAGGGCCTCTGGTATCACACTGTTCCTGGCCTGTCAAGGTCTCATCCCATGCCTGAACTTCTCTAGGCTGCATTTTTATTCTAAGGTCATAGATAGTTCCTTCTACACAGAATAACTACTTGCTGTTACCGTCTTTTAGTCCCTATGTATGTATGTATTCCAGAAGTGTTTTAGCAGTTTATATTACACTACACAGATGCATAGAGCTAAAACTCAGACAAATTTACCCTGTTACGTTTGTGTTGTGAAAGTATCAGGCACAAGATTGTTTAGGTGTTAATATGAGAAGGCTACCAGAGCTAATTTTTCTTAAGCTTCAGTAATTTAAGCTTTTTTGCCACTGAAGGGAGTTGTTTTGACTTTGCATAACCCAATGTGTATTTACAAAGAAAAACAGTAGCTAATTTTAGTAAAACTTATTGATGTAGTGGCTAAACCATTTGGTCTACAGACAGAAGCATTTCATATGCATATCCTGTATACTGCCACACATCCTGAACAGATTTTTTGTTGAGATTTATAGTCTGATTAAAAAAATGGTTAAAGGTTTATGTTTTAGTTTCTGCTTTAATGCAGCTGATGATTCACTTTGGCAGGGAAAAAGTGGTATTGTAATAAATGGCTGTAATTGCTCTGACTACTATTAGTCGGTAGAACAGTGGTATAGTATTCTTTAATTTATCATCATACTGTAAGCAGTCAGTATGAAGACCCTGTTGTTACCGGTAAAAAGAAACTTTGGAGTGGAAAAAGCTGCTGCTCTGTATGACGACCATTGACCAGTTCCCTGGATACACTTAGGTACACCTGACTAAAGCTTTCATTGGAAAATGGATTGCTTCAAGTAACTCAGAAAGCCTAATATATAGTCTACCTCATTTATTTTTTCAAAGATAGTGGAGCCAGTCATCCCAGCAAAGTGGCAACATTTTTCTCTCTACACACAGGGAGAAGAAAAAACCTTCTTATATGGCTCTGCTGGTACTGTACTGAATATAATCAGCCTGTTTTATCCTTTCTCCAGAAAGCAGAGTAGGGAAACCCTGTGGCCCAGTTTATTTTATCTATTCTGTTGTCTTATCACCTTTTTCCTCCAAAATGTGTTCTCTCTCTGAAGAGGAAGATACATCTATTACCTCAAAGCTTGAGAAACTCAAAAGAACAGGAGAAGTGGGACAAAGACAAGTGTACCACAGAAAAAGGTCTTTATACAATAATCAAGTTAGCATCCATTATAGCTGTATGAATGTTAGGAATAGATTGACTGGGAACATGTATGCTGTCTGGTTTAATTTTTATTATTATTGTTGTTGTTGTTATTATTATTATAATTTATTTTAAGAAAAGGTCCTCTTCACTTCTTATTTTCTTCTTAATCCTGAAAACAGTCATCCAGAAGACCTCACTCTATTCCGAAATAACTGTACTCAGCTTTCACACCATTATATCCTTTCAGTGCAATTCCCATTTAAAGATTAACTCAGAAAAATGTGGAATTCCATTTACTGTGCCTTAATGACTTATTAGATAGGTATAGTATATGATTAAAATGAATTTGACTGGGTTTGGGGTTCTTTTCTCAATCAAAAACTTATTTTGGATTCTTTCATTAGAATTGCAGTAATGTGTAGGGAAGGATTTGCAGGACATATATGATATTAGTGTTGCAATTCTGTCTTCAGCTTCAGCTCTGATGACCCCTCTCATTTCCTCCTGGGGGGAGAAAAGCAGAAGGAATTACACACCAGAACCAACTGACATTATAATTGGAATTCAATAAACAATTATGTTGGCAATACACAGACAGGAATAGACTCCAGCTCACTCACTTTTAACAGTGCTCATGTTCTGCAGGGCTAATCGGAGTTACTTTTTAGAAAAGACCAGCTCAGAATATAAACCCAAGGATACAGTTCTGTCAAATATGAAGTTACTGTTAGCAAAGACACTCTCCAATATACAAATATGCTTTAAAATTACACTAACAGACTTTAGCTCCTGTTGAGTCCTGGGACTAGTTCCACCAAATCATGGATTTTACTGTATACATATTTTTGAATATGTTTTGTTCAAATTATGACTGTATGGTTAAGCTTCTGTGAAGAGCTTGGAGAAAATAGTGCTATGTTGCAGCTGGCCCAACAGCTGCTGTAGATGCTTATCTCAAGTGTCTATATTTTCAAGTACATATTTTCAATGGTATTTTGTAATAAATCATTCTCTCAGTAGTTTTAATACCTTATTAAAAGTGCTAAAATACATTAGCACTTTCAAATCCATTATTATGCAGTGTGTTTTTCAAAAAATATAAAGAATACTTGAAATGTAAAATAAATGGTGTTCTTACTACAAATGTCCTTAGACATTCATCTTGTGACATACTCAATATTACAAGGCAAATAATATGAGACAGATGGTTTTCATTGCTGAACAAGAAGCTGAATCTTCTAGGCACCTTTTTTTTTAATCAATTTTATAGTTTAATGTCTTTCTACTGTGGCTTTGCTTTTTAAACCCTTTTGTCCTGTTAGCAGTGAAAAGTCTAAACCACACACTCTCATTTGCACATTGAAAAAAATAAGAAATGTAAATCCCAATGGAAATAACTATCAAGAAATATAACAAGTTGTCCTCTGTCTCCTGTAAAGAAAATCAACAATGTGGATTAAAGCCATATTTATGAAGTCAAATGATTACTTATTTCTAAGAAAACATTTAACACTAGAAAATTTTTTCTACTTCTTATTTCAATTTTCATTAGTATTTTGAAAATACACAAGAGTACAAATAAAGTATATCTTTCAGGAATTTGGTTTCCTAATCCATCATTTACATTTTGTTTTCTTTTTATCAATGGCATTCATAAAACTGACTTAGGAATCAAACTATTAAAGTCATTATTGAATGGGGAATTAACAACTATCCTTTTCTACTGATAAAAAATTTGAGGTTTCAATCTTAAAACCAGAGTAAAGAACAGATCAGTTGAGGTGGGTCTCCTTTATGATTTGATTGGTACTTAAAGCATGTGCCTGCGTAGTACTTCTGAGGATGTCAGTAATGATGTTTTAACATGCATTAAAAAAAAAAAGAAAATTCTTTGGATTTTTTTCTCACTAAAAGACAAAGGTGATTAAATGGAATGAGGATAGAGGACAGATAACTTGACCAGAAGAAGAAGAGAAAGAAATATTTAGATACAATAAGCAGCAAAAGAAGGGGAGAAATCATAACTTGTGCTTTTGTACTTGTATTTCCTCAATCAAAAAAACTGCAGATGGTAAATCAGAAATCTTTCTCAGTTAACATTGTACCATTAGGTAGACATGACTGTACCAATACTATTACATTCAATGTTACACCAAGTGACCCCTTTCTACAGAATTGAAAGAAAAATATTAAAAGAATTGTATTAGAATTTGGTAGTGTTTTGGAGGAGGGAAGCTGGAGGCACTTGGATTTTTTTTTATTTTGGAAAAAATCAGAGGAAAGTATAGTGAAATGGTATATATTAAATGACTTACTTTTTTTTCCTCGGTCTTTGTTCCAATTTTGGAGTGATAGGAAATCTTGAGAAAGTATTTGCATGATATTTTAAAACTAAAGTTATTTCAGCAAATATTCTAATGTTGATTTATATTTACACATACAATTGGGCATCTATTACAAATAGTGTGCTTGTGTACCCCGATAGTACTTCCACTTCAAATACATTGCCATAAATTCTTCAGAATTATAGAAAAGGGTAGTAATGAGTAATGAGTAATTCTTGATACTTTTTGCAAATTCTGAAGGTTAAATCCTGTTAATCGAATGCCTCTGGCTGCCTAACCTGAATCTCTGTGCCTACGGAATTCCTAAGCTCTACTTGCAAGAAGATTCAGTCCTGCTGAGTTCTTAATCCTTGCAGTCCTGGTGCTGAATTATTCCCACCCTTCACTTGACTGTTGAAGACCTTTGACATCGTGCATGGCTGGATCTCCGATGCACACAAACCCTTGTTTTATGAAAACCTTGCGTGCCCTGGAACCAACCAGCTACGTGGGAAGTATAAAACTAATTAAAGCCAAACAAACAAATAAACAAAAAAACCCCGAACCCACAAACATACTAATTAGTTCTTCCTTTCCACAGTTGCATATTCAAGCACTACTTTCAAGCTGCAAAACTACCAATCTGCTGAATTTTCATCATTGCTAATCAGCTAAATTCTGATCAAATCTATGTCTAGTGAAAGGCTCAAGTCTTACACATAATTTTTTTCTGTATATTTCTATATATTTATATAGACATAAAATAACATATGCATGCATACACTTCAGCGAATGATAATACAATAGCCAAGGCATGCTGGGTTTACTGTAATTACTAAGGATGCCTTCAGTGTTTTAATATAAAGAACCTTAAACTACCCTATCTGTAGTTCAGTGTACTTCTTTTCAGAATTTTTTTCTTTTAAATAACTATAGTAATAAAATTCTATGATGTTTTAATGGGCATGTAATAGTAGAGCACACACACTGAACAGGATTAATGGTGTCCTTACCAAAATGAGTCTCCCTCCTGCAGCTTCTTCCTTGTTCTTTCTCTGTTCCCTTTAAACTAACAACAGAATGAAACCACCATCATGGAACATGACATTGTAACACAAGCCTGTCCAAAGGCTGTGTCATTCATTATTAGGGAGCATAAAAATGCCAGGGAGTCAGCTCATCTCAATAAAATTTTATTTTGGGGTGGCAGAACTTGTCTTGCACTCTATAAGCTGAGCTTAGTCATCTAGTAATGTTTTTAGATCACAAATATCACTTCTATAGTGCTTTCTTTTTATCTTGAAGGATCACAGTGTAATTACATACAAAGTATCATCTCCACATGAAATACAATCATGTTAAAACCACAGACATTTTGGCAAAGGGAATAGAAAATATACCAATTGAAATCACAGGATGAACTCAAGGAAGCAAGATTCAATTTCCTTATTTTTATGAAAACACCTTTATGTCCTTTTAATGATACTTAACAAATGACAAGGATATCAGGTTTTACCTATCTGGAAGAGTTCAGGTGAGTGAAAGAACCTCTATCATCATGCAGAGGCATTGATCAGTATTGAAAGGAACAGAGAAATAGGATAAATTTCCCCCAAAAGGTGGGATGCTTATGAAACTAATAGCATTTTACATATGCTAATCTCTAGAAGTACTAATGGAAATAATAAAAATATCTTTCTAGATCTCTGAAAAAATATCTTCTCAAAAATTCAAACATATTAACTCCAAAGCTTGTTTTGCTTGATTCTCTTTAAAATACTCCTGCTGAGTAACCATCTGCATTATCTGAACTCTCGCTTTTGGCCAACACAATTTAGCAAGTAATACTTTATCAGAGTTACTAATATATCTTTGAAGCACTCATAATAAGAGGAATAATGGCATAGTATGAGACATTAACCTGCCACAGGTCTGAAGTTGATTCACTATTTGGACTTCAGATGTTAAAGCAACAAACAACTGCAAAATCCACAGGATGAACTCCTGCAAAAATGTTGAGAAATTAAAAAAACAAAAAAGCAAAACCACCAAACAAACAAAAAAAACCCACAAAGAAAACCCAACCTTCATAAGCTTTCTAAAACATAGTATTTGTGGTGGAAACATGAAGCATGTTAGAGAATATTAGTATTCTGTATCCATTCCGTGATATCCAAGTAGAAAAAAAAATTAAATGGTGGTAGTTTTAGGGTGCCATTTTCTAACAAAGTCTAAAAGTGCACACATAGGAAACATTTTATAGGGAGTAAACCTGCTGTAGTCTACAGCTAGCTTTTCCACATCCAGAAAAGAGGAAGTTTTCTCACAAACATTCTCTGCTTTTATTTAAACAGCAGCCAAGGAAATACTGCTTTTAAGTCTCAAATCTCAAAACATAAACCTTAAAGTTTAAACTAATTTGAAGATCCACAATTTTCCTCACATCATGGATCACAGTAATATTCTCTCTATTTTTTGTCAAAATAAGTACTCAATACTATGATGGTCAAATTTGAAGAAATGCTTGAAGGCATTGTTTTCAAAATGGGAAGGTCCATATTGGTGGCTAAGCTTGGGCTGCCAAGACCCAAGCAAAGTGAGACTGAAAATGGCATGGGGAAGTTCCTCCTCCTCAACAGGAAAGTTTGTCATTGCCTAGATCTGAAGTCCCATAGAGTCCTTAGATGCACTTTTTGGAGTCTGCTCACATAAGAACTTCAGTATATTTTGCTTGCAATATTGTGTCACGTTACTGGTGGGTGGGGGATGAAAAGAAAAAAGGAAGCACGTTTTGGAGGATAGTGGTAAGAGATACATCTTGAGTCTGCGTGCTCCAGAAGGTGGCCTAGAAATTTAGTTTATTTTTACAGTATGGATTCTGCATAGTGAAGAAATAAAAATCAGGACCTGCTGTACTGTGAGAATATTAAAATATGTTAAATCATATACAGTAGAAAAGCAATTCTCAATTTTCTATGGAAAGTTCAAAGGACAAAGGTTTATAAATGGAATCTTTGACATTAAAGGTTGTCATGGTTTAACCCCAGATGGTAACTAAGCACCACATAGTCCCTCATTTACCCCTCCCCTGCCAAGGGTATGGGGAGGCGAATGAAAAAAACCAACCTCGTGGGTTGAGATAAAGACAGTTTAATAGGACAGCAAATGAAGAGCATAACAATAATAACAACAATAACAATAGTGACAATAATAACAATAACAACAATAACAATAATACAAGTGATGCACAAATGCAATTGCTCACCACATGCAAAAAGAAAAAAAACCAACAGCTTCCTGGTTCTTTTTATTATCATCAAAAATTAGTCAACTAAGCTCTGGCTCTGATTAGATGAATCTAAACACTTTTTGATTCACATAAGGCTTGACAAAAGTGCAAAGTGTGATCACAAACACCTTTGCTCAAATTCATTGCAGGCCATTTATTCCTGTAAAGACAAAATCTTGCACAGGTCCAAACCATTCTCATAGTTACATTACCGAAAACTGAATAGCTCTCAGTTTTAAAGGAGCCACTTCATATCTTTAAAAATTAGCATTGTTTTAAAAAGAATCCCATTTTATTTATAATATCCTGATGCTTCTAAAGCAGGTTCTTTCATTGAAAAGAGATTCTAATATCACTTTTTAGTGTACACAATAAAATATCGCATTGTATTTATGTGCATCAGTCACCAGTTTCTAGGCAATACAGGAATAAACAAATGTAAGAAACATTCACAAAAGAGCCATCTAGCCTGCTGAACAGGATGTTCTTACTTAGAGGAGATGTGAAAATAACATGTATGTGCCTACGTAACATTTTTCTCCCATGAAAACTGCCTGGTTGTCTTGTTACTACTGAAAAGATAGTTCAGTACCTCTTTGTGCTTGCGTATATACTGTAGCTAACAAAATGGTGAATTTTTATCAACTGAAAAATGGCTAAAAATAATTCTAATAATACTAACATTTGCAGCATTTTCTGAGGGCGGAAAAGGGTATTTTTAATATGGGGAAAATATTTTATCCAAAAGGTTTTAAATATATTGAATTATATTAATTTTATAATAAAATTATTAGAACCGCTTTTCAACTTTAACACCAACTTCAAGAGCTAATTCCTTTTCGTTGCATTGCAATGAGCCTGTGAGTGACAACTTCAAAATTTATTCAGTTTTTATGAGTATGTGACTTTGTGTGCTGAAAGCATTCTTTTAATGCTTTCAGAAACTTGTTGGTTATTGTAGTCTATTCCACTCAGTAACATTACATTTGTAAACAACCCAGATCCACAAGACTTTCCCATACTGTTGGATGTGCAGTATAAATACCAGTATGGCTGTAGGTATGTGTGAGCATGTGCACTTACACATATGTTCTTCCTGTACTTATGATATAAGGACAATCTGTAACCTGAATGTGCTCAAAAAAAAAAAAAAAAAAAAAAAGTTAAATGGAAAATATCCTCATCAGCTGGAAACATGTATGTGAATTGACTACAAAACTGTACATCCAATGCAAAAGAGAAGAAGCACCAGTTTTTGTAAAGAGTGTATTATTTTAGCTTTAAGACAGCATATTGATATGAGCTACTAATTTTTTGGTGCAACAAGAAATTTTTGCGTAAATTACTAATGGATCAGTAACATCACTACTGTTTAAAGGCAAGATATTTTGCTTTAGAAGTAGTTGCACTTTTTTTTTTTTTTTACAAAAGCGATCATTAGTTGCTATTTCTGAAATATAATTTTCTTTGAGATGTACATTTTAAGCACTATTAATATATATATGTAATATCTGTCCTTTTCAGTTTATTGTTCACCAATTTTTATGTTGACAGAAGTTCTTTACTCTACTGCAATTTTATTTTTAAAGTGATAGATTTCACTAGCAGTGCTATTACAACCACAGAATGATATGAATAATTTTAAGATATGATGAAACGATTTTCTTATCTTGCTTAATGACAATGCTGCCTATGCAGTGTGCCAAATTACCATTAAGGGATATTTTAAATCACTTCAATAAATCTTAAAATGATTTTCAGATATCACTTAATGCCTTCCAGTTGACATAACAAACGAACCATTTCAGATTTCATTGAAAGCTCTTTAGTATATGTCACCAGCCTATTTTGGAATAGTTTCAAAATGTGACAAATTGCAGTAAATCATTCTGAGACACCCCAGCACCATTTCTACAATTATAAAGTATTATGAGATGCTTTGTAAATCATTGTAGATTGCATATCAACTTGTGTTTTTGTCACATAACAGAAGCAACAGAAATAAAAATGTGTCTTGGTGAAACTTTCCCTTTTCCATCATATCACATTGTTTAACATTTTCTCGTGTTGACACATTACGAGTCTGTAATGAGGAGAAGAGTTAGTTTCTAAATTAATTTGTCAGAAATTTATATTGAATGATGTGATACCAGAGTTCTTATGGAAGAGCTGACCACATTATTGTTGCCTGTTGTCTTCAGACATAGAAAAGCTGTGGCTAAGTAGAAAATACTTTTCTAAATTATGTAGATGGTGAAAGCCTGTTAAAAACCATTTATAATCATTAAATGTAATATAAAAATCACTTGAATTTCTATTTTTTTTTTCCATCTGGAACACATATGCAATACAGACTAAGAAATAATTTTATCACTTTGAAAAATTTTTAAGCTAGATAGTATCATGTAAGAGCTTTCCACTGGATTCTGAGTATGACTTGTCACTATTCAGTGCAAAAGATACAAAGATTACGTGCAAAGATGCATTCAAAATATCATGAAGTGCAATCTTATTATTTGTAGTGTGCCTGAAAAATAAAAATACAATAAAGTATAATAAATTACAATCCTGGATTACCACTCAAATTATGATACATGACATTCACTAATAATACCCACTTTAAAAAAAAAATGTTTTCTGGGTCTATTTTTATTTCGTCATCTGCCCACAATTTAATATCCATGTTTGTCTTTTCTTGAACTAAAAGTCTGATTCAAAGGTCATACCAACTGAATTTTACGCATGTCACTTCACTGATGACAATGTTACTAAAGAATTGTGAAAATTTCTTTTTGAAAACTTTATGGCTGTATCACGAAGCAAGTACTGCTTCTTCCAGACTCCAGAGAATCTCTTCAGATAGAGAACACTCATATTGAAAGCCATTAGCAGAGACATAATATCAGAACATAGACAACACAAATAAATGCACATATGCATATAACTGTTTCCTGGACAGAAAAGCCTGAGGGGATAGCAATACTACAATTTACATTCAATACTAAAATAATCACAGAGCTGAAATGGCAGGTACAATACCATGCGTGCTAGACAAGCTTTCTTGCACAGCTCTAACAGTGTATTTCATTTCTGGCCTTTGAACCCTTGCTTTTTCAGTCCTAAGACTCTCATGAGCACAGATGATCAGTCATACAGAAATATATTCTAGTTTTGTGATATAGACAAATGTTCACTGAAGATTAAATTAAGAACCAAACTCACTGCAAGTGTGACCCAGTACAAATGTCAACACAAATTGCTAGTGGAGAAAGGCTGGAGCACTGAACCTCCATGACATCTAGTTTCTTAAATTTAATGTCTGGGGTTTTGTTTTTGACTGCATTTTCTCTTCTGCTACTCTCTGTTAGCAAAATCAGGGAAGTCATCTCTGCCAGTGTTTTTGACAGGACTTACCAGAGGTAAGAATGAGCACAGACAGGAAAAAGGCTCACCGTTTTTGTTCTATGCTTAGGAGAGCCACTCTCACCTCTCAGAGAGTAAAGAGGCTTTCCAGGTTACTCTGTCACCACAGACACCTTACTAGCCTGTATGAATGGAACATTTTCTGAAATTTGTGACTTAGGAAAAGAGTAATATGTATTGAATTCAACTTCCATCCAAAGTGTTTCATTAGGCTAGAGGAAGAGTAATATGCTTGCTCTCTACACGATACATCATGTTCTTTCCTACAGAAATCATTTGTATTGTGAAAAACTACTACAAGAGAAGGGTAGCCATCAGACCAACAGATGCTTTTAAGTATCTTCTGTATCTCAAGTATAATTGGGAGGGAGTCCCAAAAATGGGACTTTTTGCCAGGATTCCCTATTTAAGCTTAACTGAATTCACAAAATATTCCATTCATTTCACAGGCCAGACAAAGACCAAGGACTATAATATTACAGTGATCATACACTGAAATAATATAATTTTTCAAGTATTGGAAGAATGGGAAAATCTGGTTTCAACATTAGCTCTGTTTAAAATCTTAAATTATTTTTGTGCAGAAGTAAACAGACACTGGTAAAATTTACAGAAAATATTAGTTTGGAATGAGTTGTGAATGCAAGTCAGGACAGAAAACAGACGTAAGTGATAGATTAGCAAAGTGGGTAAAAAAAACCCACAAGATGAAATTGCATCCTGAGAAAATGAATTGTCTAAAGACACTCCCATTCTGTGTGGAAAATATTGGGAAATCATGCTAAGAGAAAATTCAGAGCATATAGTGAAAAATATTGTGGAAAGCATGATAGGTCTAATTATCAGAAATACACTTCCTAAGATTTTTATCTAAAGAGCAGGATAATTGTTTGATGTGAAGTATCAAGGTTTTGCCTAGTTTGTGCTCTTCATGTACAGTTACAAAGGTTGCATACCTGCAGTTTCCTGGTTTTGTGGATTTTTGCTAAGCACATGCCATTCATTGAAAAACTTAAAATGAAATGTAGTCTTTGCCCAGTGGTATATTTGCTTAGCTCAGAAATGTTTGCACAAACTGCAGAACATTATTGTGTGAGAAGTTAAATCTCTGTTACTCTTTTGATTCTTTTTAATAGACTACTTTTTCTTTAGAGTCCATAAAGTGCATGGGACATTCCAAAAGATGTCAAGACTTATGGTTTGAGTCTATTTCCTATGCCATATTAATTTTAAGAGGACATGATAGATTAAACCAAGTTGAATTAGTTAGGCATAACTGACAATACCTCCTATATTAACATCTTAGTCTTCATTGTTCTGTTAACTCTTAACATATTAACTGTTCTGAATATTTCATTATTATCTTCTGCCTCACATCAAATTAAAAACAAACTACTTTTAATCAAACAAACAAAAAGGACTATACCTCTTTTAAAAGCAAGTCTAAGAGGAAAAGTTGAATTTCTCAATGTGTTTAAAAAGTGCAACAATTCCTTTGAGAATTTTTGGCACCTCTGAGGTTTGAAATAGAAACCTGATATGTGGAAGGAGGATATGAAGGAATCATAACTGATTTTTCTGCTTCCTCTGTTTTACAGATCTCCCCCAGATTCTGAAAATCTTCATTTTCCACTTGTTTTGTAGAACCAAAGATACTTGCTAATAAAACTTCCATGTGCCTTGTCTGAATTGAGTATGCTTTAGGATACTGACAGAACCCCAACATCCAAAGAGCACACATGCTTCTGGGCTTGGTTCAGTCTTAGAGAATTACCAATATTTTGAAGAATATATTTTTTCTCCTCATCCCTCAGCATTGGTCAGACCCAGAGGAAGCTGTGTTGGTCTGGGAGTCTCAACACAGCCTTGCCAATAGTTAATGTCCACTCTTCAGCCCTTATTCTTATAATCCTTAACTCATATACTTGCAGTTGCTCACTGCAATTCTTCGACTAACACCATCCAGTCAGTTCCTTATCCATCTAACAGTCCATCCATCAAACCCATATCTCTCCAAATTAATGGCAAGAATGTTGTCAGGGACCATGTCAAAGGCCTTACAGAAGTCCAAGTAGATGACATCAGTTGCTCTTCCCTTCCTCACTGATGCAGTCACTCCACCAGAGAAGATGACTAGATTAGTCAGGCACAATTTGTCATTGGTGAAGCCATTGTTGGCTGCCTCTAATCACCTTCCTATCTTTCATATGTTTCAACATGTTTTCCAGGATTCTTGCTCTATGATCTTACTAGGCATGGAGATAAGGCTGACTGGTTGGTAACTCCCAGAGTCGTCCTTTTTACAAATGCAATATTCCCTTTTCTGAAGTCACTGGGCACTTTGCCCAACAGCCTTCACTTTCAAATATGATGGTCAGTGGCTTGGCAACTATGTCTGCCAGTACCCTCAGGACCGTGGGATGCATCTTGTTGGGTCACATGGACTTGTGTATGGTCAGGTTCCTCAGGTGGTCTCGAACCTGATGTTCTTCTACAATGGGAGGGACTTCATTTCCCCAGTCCCTGGCTTGAGGTTCAGAGGCTTGAGAGAGATGGGAAGAGTGATTGTACCAGTAAAAACTGAGGCAAAACCCCCTGATGAGTAAGTACCTCAGCCTACTCCGTGTTGGTTCTCACTAGTTCTGCCTTATTTATCAGGGGGGTAAATTTTCTTTAATCTTCCTTTTCTGCTTAACGAACCTCTTGAACCCCTTGTTATTATTGTTCACATTCTTTGCCAAATTCATCTCCAACTGTGCCTTTGCTTTCCTGATCCCATCCCTACACATCTGGGCAGCATCCCTATATTCTTCGCCGGATACATGTTCCTGGTTCCTCTGCTTATGCATTTCCTTCTTATGTTTCAGTTTGACAAGGAGGACTTTACTCAGCCATGCTCATCTCTTGCCTTCCTTGCCTGAGTTCTTGTGCTCTAAGAAAAAAAGTCCTTAAAGAGCTTCCAGCTCTGTTCTGCTCCTTTGTCCCTGGGGGGTAGTTTCCCAGAGGATCCAATCTTCTAATTACCTAAACAACTAAAGTTCACTTTCCTAAAATTCAAGGTCTTGACTTTACTCTTCACCTGCCCCATATCCCTTGAGACTGTGAATTCCACCAGAGCATGATCACTGCAGGCTAGGCTGCTGCCAATCTTGGCACCTCAAATTATTCCATCCACATTGGTAACCTTCTCCTCTGGTTGGGCTGTCTATCACCTGGATTAAGAAAGTATCCTCAGTGCACTCCAGGAATCTCCTGGACTGCCTACAGCTTGCTGTGCCGCTTTTCCAGCAGATATCAGGATGATTGAAGTCACGCAGCAGGACTGGAGCCTGCGAGTTTGGTGCTTCCTGTAGTTGCATTAAGAACACTTCACCAACAGGCTCCTGTTGATTGGGCAGCCTGTATTAAACGCCAACGATGAGGTTTCCTTTGGTGGCTTGGCCCCTAATTTTTACCCGTAAGCTCTCAACCCATTCATCACTGTTTTTCAAAGACAGATCTGTGCAGTCAGTCCATTCTTTTACATAGAGGGCAACCCCCCTCACCCTTCCTTTCTTGTCTATCCTTTCTGAACAGTTTCTAGCCATTGATTGTAGTGCTCCAGTCATGTGATTAATGCCACCAGGTGTCAGTGATAGCATTTTGATCATAGTTTTCTAGCTGCAGAGTGGCTTCCAAATCCTGCTTGTTACCCATGCTGCAACCACTGCTATAGAGGCACTTCAGTTGGCCTGTCAACCATGTCACCTTTTAAGAGGAACAAGCCCTAATTCCTTTGAGGCATTTCACAGGTGTTTCCCTGTTGGTTCCTAATATATCAGCAGCCCCTGACTCTTTATTACTGAAAACTCCATCCAGTTCCCTTGCAAAATCTAGTTTAAAGCTTTCCTTATAAGCCTAGCAAGCCTGTTGGTGAAAACCCACCAGTTCCACTTGGTGAGGTGAATCACATCAGCTCCCAAGAGACCCAGCTTCTCAAAAGTAAATCCATGATCATGGAAGACAAAACCTTAGGTATGGCAGCAGCCATGCAGCCACACAGCCAGGTATTCACATGCTCAATTTGTCTCCTCCTTCCTGAACCCCTTCCTCTGTCTGGGGGGAAATAGAGCAGAACACCATCTCTGCTCCTGGTCATTTTAACATTGCTCCAAGGGACATATAGTCTTATTTGATAGTTTGAAATTGTCTCGTCACAGTATCATTGCACGCTACATGGAATAGTAGGACCAGACGATAATCTGTAGGGTTCACCAGGCTTGACAGCCTGTCAGTGATATCATGAATGCAAGCTTCTGGTAGGCAGCAAATTTCTCTAGAGAAATTTTCTGGACAGCAAATGGGTGCTTCAGTGCCTCTTAGTAAGGAATCTCCAATTACTAATACTTTACATGCTTTTCTGGTGGCACTGGTTCTGATGTGGGTGGGTGGTTGGGCTGACTTTGTATTGTCCACTTTTCCTGGATCTTCTTGTCTGTTATTCACATGCTCTTCATTCTCCAAGTGCTGTATCTTATATAGGGGCACTTTAGGGGAAGGAGGCAGGTTCTTCCTTCTGCCCCAAGCAGAGAGAAGGGCCCAATCTCCACTGACTTGTGGGCTACTTTGAGTTAGTCAGCTTGAGGTTGAATTCCAGCTTACCTTCCCCTTGCACAGCCTTAAGGCAGGGCTGTTGCTCAGACTGGGGCAGTGCACAATACCACGTATTGACCTCAAGCTCACATAATAAATGGGTGGAAAATGTTTTGGCTTCCTATATGTAATTTTCTGACCGTAACTATTACAATAAAAAAGCTATTTTTCCATATTTTTTCTCATTACAATATTATTTTAATCAAATATTAAAAATTAATCTGAAAAGCAAAGCACTTGCAACAGTGATGCCATTGTCTCTTTCTGCAACATGAGCATTGACTTCTTGCCACAGTCAATTACTTACAATACAACACTAGATGAAGTAGTGAAAGCTGAAAATATGCCTCCAGGCGTCAAAACACCAGGGGATTAACACTAATGTTTCATTTACATGCAAGAAACGAAATGTTATGTTGCTCAACTTCACAGAGGAGCGGAGAAGGAGGGAGAAAGAAATCTATTTTCCTTGCATACATTAAGAAAAAAGAAAATAATTTTTCAAACCTGAAAATATTACCCACAGCAATTAGCATTCACGTCAAAAAATATTCCCACATCAAACTCAGGTCTCAGATTAAAATACTAAGGACCTCATCATGCATTTTTGTGGTGGGAACCCCACCACCACTGTATTCTTTCTGTTTGAGTAGTGCTGTATCCTTTGTCTCCCTTCCCAAGCTTTATAAAACACACTGTAATGTTACCAGTCACAATATATCCTTTTTAATCCCTCATGTAACAGAAGAAATGTGAGCAAGATAAGATGAATGCTTAGTTTTAGGGAGTCTTAAATAGGTTAAAACACAGAAAAGCTCTTTTGTCCCATGCCTATAAAAACTCTTCCCTAGCTTATTCCTGAAGGAACTGGAAAGCAGACTGTCTGACTTTTTTTAGCTAATGCTCTTTACTCTAGCAATGGCTTTTTCTGATATGACAGACAGATTATGATCTCTAATACAACATTATGACAATTCTGAGTTCTCATTTTAGCCACTAGATCCAGAAAATGCACAGCTAATCATACTTTTCTGCCTTTAGTAAGATCTAGGTTTGTGGGTTTATTCTGCCCAAAGATCGCCAACAGACAATGAGAATGTAATGTTCCTTTTCTTTGGAAAACAGTAATAAGTTAAACATAGGATGTACATCTTAATTTCTGATTTTGTTTTTTGGTGTTCTAGTTTGACCAAAATAATACAAAGTACTGACGTGGAATAAACATGATTACTGTAATCTCAGTTATCAGACAGATCTAGTTCTATATCATGAGGCTTTTAAAGGCCTCTTGCCTCAAAAGGAAGCTGTAAAGCATTTTCTGAAGGTTTTAATTCTTGTTTATTCACTGTTGCTTGTGCTACCCTCTCAAAAGCTTGAAGAAAGCATCCCCCACCTCATCCAAGCCTGCCAATTTCACTTTTCTATTTGGCAAGCATTGATCTTTCTTTGCCTTTTTGAATAGTCCTAAAATTGACACTGCTGTTTTATTTGACAACAATGCACATTTCTATTTCCTGGTGCTCAGAAAGCCTTATTATATGAAAATATCTCTGATCAACAGCTTGACAGATAGTTACAGAATGGGCTACATGAACCAAAAGATATCTTTTGTTTATTTGTCAGCTGCAGCTCAGAAAAGCCAAAAGAGGGAGCAAACCACATTGGTTTTGTGATCTCATAAAAACCTAGTAACTTTTCAAAATATTTTCATCTTGAATTATTTTTAAAATACTATAGCTAGAAAAGTAGTTGAGAAAAATAGTTTCCTGTGCTAAATGCAATTAGTTTGCTATAGCTCTGACTTTAGTTCTGAAAATAACCACAAATACTTGCAGACTTTTAAGTGACGAAGTTTATTGTTGTAGCCTACACACACATAAGAACAAAGTATGTGGTAGGCATCTGTAAAATTGATCCTTCAATCAGAAAACTAACAAATGGTTTGCTGCTTCAATATTTTTTCTAATGGTATGCTAAGGTGAAAACAAATACCTAGGGATGGTGACACCAATCCTGATTTTAAAGTATCATCTTTCTCCCTCAGGGGAAAAAAAGAAGTAGAATTTAAATTCTGCAGTACATGAAGCGGTAATCTTACATTTGGTTAAGTACAAAGAAAAGGCACTGAGGCATTCAAAATCAAACATTTCAGTAATTAAACTAGAGAATCAGGGCTCTGTTTCCTTTCTGATATTGTTTGTTTTTTATTAATACAGGGAGGATTTAACACATCATGAGGATTAACTTTATATGAGAAACTGATGAAAAATCAATGGTTTTTTAAGGTTTAAAAATATCTTAGTCAGTCTGCAATAAAACATCAAACAGATTTTTAACAGTACATAATGGAAAACTGTATTCTTAAACTAAGCTGAGATTTTCAAAATTATCTAAATCAGTTAGGTCTGAAAAGGCCAATTTTCTTTATAAAATTACTTTCCTATTTTCACAGCCATTTACCATACACTTTCAGTAGAAAGGTCATCTTTTATTCCTGCCACAAGTTCTGCAAAGATATATGATACCTCAAAGCTTAAACACTTTATTTTCAAAGATTTATGTACACAATTTCCAGTCATACAATTGGGAAGGGTTTTGTTAAATATTCTGAGCATTTTGTACAAGATGCTAAACTCTAGAAACCCCCCCAAATTCACTGTAGATTAATATATTAATTTTATAAAAGGTTATAGTGGTTTTCTGATTTTCAGGTCTTTTTCCATCTTAATGTTTGACAGACAAATATTTTAGCAATCTATCCAAAGAAAATTATTTTGTTTTGCCTTAAATGTTTTTACTTCTGTACAAAGGCAGATGCACAAATCACTGAGAAATATCCAGTAAAATCACTTGCTTAGCACACATGCAAAAGAAACTTAATGTAGATACTTTTTTGAGAGTTATTAAGTATGCCAACAGGAAAAAAGTCAGATGGCCAACAATATAATTCATAAATGGAAGACCAGGATGCAGATCCTTTTAGCCCATGTTCCACATAATCAGAATATTCATTAGTATTCTCACTACTGCCCTGAATCTATTCACTGTCATCAGTCACTGATTATTTTGAAAGAGATCATCCTGTGAAGTCAAGGGGGAAAGACTTCTTGAAAAGATGCTGTAGCCCCATCATTTTCTTCACAACTGAAAGAACTCACAAGTGAACAGACTGCAGAATGGTAATCCTGGTTTGTTTTTGAATGTTTGTTTTCTGCTTTGGAATTAAAATTAATATTCTGGAAGTTTTCAACTGAAAAAAAAAAAAAGAATTGGGCTCTGTGAGGGCACTCTGCACTTTCCCTAGCCTGATGGTATTTGATATGACAGCTACATTAAGCTCCTTTTCTGTTCATTGTCCTAGGGAATGTTTTCTTGTGCCAGGCCACTCCCACCTGGATGGCCATTACCTGAACTACCTGCCTCATCGTTAGACAGAGCTTTTACAATAGGATCCTGAGAAGGCCAAATAATACTAGTAGTAGTTATCACTTCACACATAAAATATAGCCAGTAGTCTTCATTCTGTGAGGGTGTGTTCACATCCATACACAGGCATTTTCCTAATTGTACAGCTCCTCTGAAATGAACTGTCTCTCTTCTGTCTTTGATTTCCTTATCAAGAGACATAATGCCAGGACTTGTCTTCACGGCATTAAGAAAATGTTTCACTTCAGTATTTAGAAGAATGGAGGAACACAAAACTTAAGACTGTAAGTGAAAGCTTGTGCTAAAGACTTTAATTTGTTCCTGGGGTTCATCAGGTTATTGCTGTGTCCATTCTCTGCATAATGAACAATGATGCCAGGAGTAGATGCTAAGAAGCAGCAAGGCTTAACAAAATGCAGCTTTTTTTTTTTTGTTTCCCCCTCAACCTGTTTTGTCTTTCTGTTTTCTGTCCTGCTAAACCAGTGGGTTCCCATCTAAGTGCAGGTTCTGAGTCACAGACCAGTCAAATCATGGGCCACACAGAAAGCTCTTTGACAAGGCTAGGTCAGTGACATCAACTTCTACAGAATACAACACATTTGTTAAAATAGGACTGATTATGAAAGATGATTGCAAGGTCACATTTAAACATAGAGAATAAATTAATAGCCGGAAATAGAGCAGCTGCTGTGACTATATCAGACTCATAAGGAGAGCTGTATTCTCACGATCTCCATTCACCACTAGCAGGAATTGAAGAACTGCAGCATTTTTCCTTTCTTTAGTATTCTGCCACAAGCAAAGCTTTCCCTAGTCTAATGTCACATGATAAAAGTCCAACCTGGTAATTTTGTTGCCACCTTGAACCTTCACCAAAGGAAGTTAGTTCTGGAAAGTTCATGATGAACTATTGTCAACCTACCTCTTGCCCCACAACGTCAACAGAGACCTATGTTCCCGATTGTCTCTTCCCATGCAAGGGCAAAAATGACACAAGTTCGCAACCACAGGACTAAGTAATATTTTATTTTCTACTAAAATTGTGATTAGCACATGGTGATTAATGAACTTGTTATCCTCTGGGACAACTGAAAAGAATTTTAAAAATAAGTGCAAATCTGCATGAGGTAAAAGAGCACATTTTGCACAGAGAAAGAGAAATTAAAAACATCTATAGTGTTTGATTTCTTTTTTCAGAGCACCATTAATTGATGGGAAGTCTGTTAAAATGCTCTGAATAGTTCTACTGGAGTGCCCAATTTAAAAAGTGACTGAAAGGAGACTTGGATTCAAGTGCAGTCAATGTCTCATGCCATACGTATTTTGTTCCATTCAAAAACATCCTTGGAACATTCTTATACAACATTTAAATTCAAGTAGAGGTAGAAAGGACCTGAGTTGTAAGCTATGAAGAGCAAAATATCCTAGTTATAGGTAAAACTTCACATAGTCCTTTTCACACTGCAGATCTTTGGTATCTTGAACCTCTAAAAAGGTGCCAGTAAATGTCCACATGGGCCTTTATTTTACTGTATATTTTTACACATTAATCTTTCCTAAAAAATAAATAGAATATAGCAAAATGCAACATTTCTTCACCAAGGTAATTCTTAAAATACTTATAATCTATCCAATTTAACTGAAATTTTCAGCATTTCCAAAGGAAAAATTGATTGTATAGGGCAAGTACCTGTCTCAGTAGCTTTCCTTCTGTAAATTAACCAACAGCACTCAAAGAAACAGAGCTTCTGCTCAGTCTGCTTTAGTTTAATTAGTCTACTTAACACTCAATCTAAGCTAGTTTTTGCCTAATTATACCTGACTTTCACAATTATTTTGAGTGTATATATCTTAATTCATTGAATAAAATATGATTGACAGGGTACCTTTTTACAGAAAATTGAAATGGATGTACAAAATCTCAAACCATGACACCTGAAATTTTCACAGCTGAAAGTGAAATCTTAGCAATTATTATGAACTGTTTTTCATATAGAAAAGATGTACCATCTTGCACAGTAGTGGGCTAAGAAGCAGCACATGGCAATCTCTAGAAGCTCATATATTTGATACTTGAATATTCTTAAGTAGCAACAAAGATAATGTTGCAGATAATGATCTGTGTTTTATGTAGTTGACTGTGCCTTTGAGTGTGCAAGCTCATGAACATAGCATCAAGTCATTTGTTCCTCATCACCATCCTAGAAACATGAATCTAGACAAATTCAAAGCATGAATTAAAAGCACTTCTAGCATTCTCACTTCTGCAATTTCTGTTAAATTTACAAACTAATGCTTTCAAATATCATTTCCCTCAAGTCAGGATCCTATTGAATCTCTGTATATTAGCATTCAAGTTTCTGTTGTTGAATTAATTGTATGAAGAATCTGGCCAAGTAGCTTAAATAGCACATACAGAATTAAAAAAATAAGAGACAACAGTATTAGTCTTCTGACAAAGACCACCGTCACCTGAAAATATGTATTATCAGTGAAGAAAAAAATAATTACTCTAAGCATTTTTAGGAAAGAAACACATATTTTAATTTATATGGGCAAATAACAAATATTATACTTGTATGGAAAGTTTTCTTTATGTATGATCAAGCTGTCTTATGTCCAAGGTAAGGAATAGCAACTAGGAAGATTAGTAAAAAAGATTTTTCTCTTTTCTTTTTTCCTTTTCTTTTCTTTTCTTTTCTTTTCTTTTCTTTTCTTTTCTTTTCTTTTCTTTTCTTTTCTTTTCTTTTCTTTTCTTTTCTTTTCTTTTCTTTTCTTTTCTTTTCTTTTCTTTTCTTTTCTTTTCTTTTCTTTTCTTTTTTCTTTTCCTTTCTTTTCTTTTCTCTTTTCTTTTTTCTTTTATTTTCTTTTTCTTTTTCTTTTCGTTTTCTCTTTCTCTTCTCTTCTCTTCTCTTCTCTTCTCTTCTCTTCTCTTCTCTTCTCTTGTCTTCTCTTCCTCTTCTCTTCCTCTTCTCTTCTCTTCTCTTCTCTTCTCTCTCTTCTCTTCTCTCTTCTCTTTTCTCTTCTCTTCTCTTCTCTTCTCTTCTCTTCTCTTCTCTTCTCTTCTCTTCTCTTCTCTTCTCTTCTCTTCTCTTCTCTTCTCTTCTCTCTCTTCTCTTTTCTCTTCTCTTCTCTTCTCTTCTCTTCTCTTCCCTTTTCTCTTCTTCCCTTTTCTCTTCTTCCCTTTTCTCTTCTTCCCTTCCCTTCCCTTTTCTCTCTTCTGCTCTCTTCTCTTCTCTGTTCAAATTTTGGGCAGTTTCATTTGGTTTTTGTAATTTTGGCTTTGCATTTACTGTTTTTGAAATGACAAGACCCAGACAGAATGATACTATAGAAAAATCTCTAAGAAAAAGAAAGTTAAAAATTAAAATATACTTATAACAGCCATGGTGATCAGGCATATGAGAGCTATGAACCATATAAATTACTGGGAATACTAGGAGAGAAACAGAAACACTGATTATTTTTCATTTACATAACCATAAAAATAATTTTTTAAAAAATCAATATTAAAAATGAGCAAATAAAGATTCTAGATGAGGCTGGGTTTTGAGAGGAAGTTCTTGCATGTTTATACTGCTAATGGCTAGATACAGATTTCAATGTTGCTTAGGTGCCCTAGGCATTCTGTGCTAAATTGGGGTGTTTGATCTTAAATATTTCCTCCATGGAATAATACAGATGAACCATGACAGACTAATACATACAAAGAAGGATGTATTTAATAATGCATCCTCCAGACTTCTAAGGCCAGCTCTTCAAGGAATCCTTGGAATACTTAGTCTAACACTGTGTAAAACACTAATACTAATTTAACACTAATGTGTTAAATCTGAAGACTACCACTTGCATACACACACACACACACACGTAGTGCTTATTTTGAACAAAAAACTTTTTTGTTTGACACTTCCAAACAATGTTTGGTACATCTGTCTCTGTAACACTTAAGCTAAGATGCACAAGAACTTCACAAGCAAAACTGTCCACCACAGACCTGTTAAAGTTTTATTCTTCATATGCCTTTCCCATTTACAGGAGAGCTATCCACATTAAAAGACCAGTCCCACTAGACTTGCTAATTAAGCCTTGTCTGCAGCCAGACCGGTAAATCTCTTTATACTAAAATGCCAATTAAAAGACCTGATATACTAAAAATGTTGTGTCAAATTTGTAAAGGATTTCATTAGTTTTGTGTCTTGGTCTGCCTAAGAAACCATTATCAATACTCCTCTGTAGCTCTTCAGTCAGCAGGGAATCTTTATGTTAACAGAGCAAGACTGCATCTTTACACAGTTCAGGACTCTTGTCAATAAAAATGGAATGGGGAATAACAAAAACTTGAGAGTGTCTTACCAAAAGTGCAGGCTATTTGCAGGGTTAATTCCAAATAATGATAATGGGGAAATAGCTACTTAAATTCTTTATGCATGGGTACTATTAAAAGACCCCCTGCACTGTTAATACCTGGCTAAGAAAGAAATGAAAGGTAACAGAAGACTATTTCGGTGTGCATTAAGTACAAAATTGTGTGCTTTTCCACCTTCCTTATCTTCTGTAAGAAACAGTTAAATTGGAACTCAAAAAGAGTAATTCTTAGCATATATGTTTCAGAGACAGCATGATCTTGCATGTATAGGAATTAAATCAATGTATGCATTTCAGCAAAATAATAACAGTAATAGTTCTGAGATGCTGTACTTTATTTCTAACAGACAAAATTTGTCTACATTTTGGTTATGTTAGGCAGTCTTTCATCACCAAAGATTTTTCTGTCCTTGTCTGCATTTGTTTTGTCCATTAAGTAGGAATTAAGTGACCGCATTGAGGTCTGTAGAAAATCATTAATTAGGACTTGGAAAGCTTTGCCTTCCCGTCTTGCAGCCAGTGAAAAACCAAAGGCAGCAAATGGTGTTCCAGCACAAATTTTGTTATGAGTGTGACTAACAATAAGTCAAATTGTTTTTTCCTGCTTTGGGCATTTTACTATACAATGAAAAGAATGCCTCTGTGCTTATATTTATGCACATCTATTTTATGGTACACACTGGATATTTAAGATCTTCTCTATACGTTAACGAATACCCTTATTGGCCACAGTTTTCTCTTCCACTAGAATAATATTTGTGGTGGAACATAAAATTGACTGGGAAGAATGGCAGAACCAGTGCACTGAGACAGGGGAATGAGGAGGCACCTGTGTGGATGAGCTGGTGGTGTGGGTTAATCCTGCCAGGCAGCTGGGCACAAGGCAGCCACTCACTCACGCCCCACACCCCGGGGGCAGAGGAAAGGAAGAATAAAAGCAAGTAAACTTGGGGGTCATTATTATTATTATTATTATTATTACTACTATTATTATTGTTGTTGTTGTTTTGTTGTTGTTGTTGTATTATTGCTATTATTATTTAATAAGTGAAGAATAAGCGGATGAAGAGAGAACAAAACAAGTAATGTAAAGGCAATCACTACTACCTCCCGCGAGTAGACCAATGCCCAACCAGTTCCAGAGCAAAAGATGGCTAACCCTCCTAAACCCCTCCCTTTTCTCTTTTATCACTGACCATGACATTATATGGTTTGGAATATATCTTTGGTTAGTTTGGGTCATCTGCTTAGTTGTGTCTGTTCCCAAACTATTGTGCACCCCCAATCTATTCACTATGGGGGCAGAGTGAGAAACAGAGAAGTCCCTGAGGCTGTGCAAATGCTGTTCAGCAAAAGCTAGAATATTAGTGTGTTGTCAGTACTGTTTAGGTGTTAAAATTCTAACACATGTGAGCTGCTTTGAAGAAAATTAATTCTATCCTAACCAGACCCAGAACACAGGCCTGTCAGAAATTTGCTCCTTTTCTGAAAGCCCCAGATACTAAAATCACAGAGTTGTGTGGGAACCAGGCCTTTTTTCTTCCCCCCACCCCCCACCCCCCCACCGACTATATGTCTAACCTTCATGGGTATCACAAAACAACAACAACAAAAAATAATGATGGCATTCACTGAAATATGGAATTCACTAAAATACAAGAAGTAGTAATAGTGGAATACATGCACGCATCAACATCAGAAGCCAGTAGAAAAGAAACTAAGATGACACATTTCAAAAAGTCTTGTGAGCATTTTTTTAAGTTAAGTTCATGAAATTTTGAAACACATCTCACGATCTTCAGAAGTTCTGAACTTAAATTGCAGAGTTTTGCTCTCACAGAAACAACTGATTTGAGTTCACCCTAAACTGTGTCTAGTTAAATAACCACACTAGAATACAAGAAGGTTGCTTGGGAATATTTTGAAATGTGTCTTATGGCACTGCCTTCCAGGACAATACAGCAAATTCATATCAGAAAATCTGAAATTTAGACCTTTTCATACTACGGTATTTTGGAATTATAACAATCAGTCAGATGTAGCTTGCAGAAACTGAAATGAAAACTGCTCAATCTGCATTAGATGTTTTAGAAGCATACTGCATTACAAGCCTGAAGAAAATCAGCAGTATGATCAGACTTACTACTGTCACCATTGTATAACCAAAGTTTATTTTTATTTACATATACTAACATATAGACATGCAACTTTAGTAAAGCGGTGTATGCCATGTAGGTAAAGATCTAGAAAAAGGTCAGAAATCAAATATTTTTTATATTAATGTTGACTCTTTTTTAATTTTAATTTCTAAAGCTGTGTGGTGGTTTAACCTCAGGCGGATGCCAGGTGCCCACCAAGGCGCTCTGTTGCTGCCTGGCTCAGCACGGCAGGAAGGGGAGAAAAACAAGATGGGAAAAAACCAACCCCAAATTCGTGGGTCAATATAAAGGCAGTTTAATGTAGCAAAAGCAAAAGGCTGTGTGTGGAAGCAAAGCAAAAAACAAAAGATTATCCTCTACTTCCCATCAGCAGGCGATGTCTGGCCACTTCCTGGGAAGCAGGGCTTCAGTACGCGTAGCAGTTGCTCCGGGAGAGAAAAGTTGTAAAAAAAAAGAATGCCCCACACCACACACATGCACTCACACACACCCCCCCGCCTCCCTCCCCCTATCTCTCATCTTCTCGTGGCTGAGCAGAAGCCATACCTTGGCCAGGGTGGGCCAGCTGTCCCGGCTGTGTCCCCTCCCAAGGTCTTGCCCACCCCCAGCCTGCTGCTGAGGGGGGCAGAAATGTTGGAGGGACAGCCTTGATGTGTGCCGGCACTGCTCAGCAGCAGCCAAACCCTGGTGTGTCACCAGCACCTTGCTGGCTACCAACGCACAGCACAGCGCTGCGAGGGCTGCTCTGGGGAAAATTAACTCCATCGCAGCCAGAACTAATACAAGCTGACAGTGACACAAAGACAAATTTTAATTTGCTTTAAAATATATTTTTTTTCAGGAATGTGTAATATTAGTTACACCTATACCAGTGTACTCTAGGAAAAAAAAATAAAGAGGGGAAACATATTACTTGAATATCCATGTGTCTCAGTGATTTAAAAGGCCTTTTGATCTCAGGTGCACCTCATCTGTGCATATTGTTATTTAGAGGTCCTGGGTCATTTTTCAGATATATCACTGAACTAATAAAAGAAGCAGCTCTTTGTTCCAAGGAAAGCAGGAGATCTTTAAATCTGATTATTATTATTAATAGTGTTAGTAGTAGTGAGACAGAATCTACATGCTTCCATGATATGTTGACTCTCCACAAGCTTTTATGAGGCTTAGGGCTTCATATTATTTTTCAGAACCAGGTAATCATCATAATTTAACCATACTTTGCACAATACATTCACATAAAGTCTGCATAGGATTTAATAGTCTAAATGGTTTACTAACTCACATTTCCAGCTGAGACACATTTATGTTTTAGACAAATAATGATAATTTTTTCTTAGTCTATTTTCCTCTATTTTTCTGAGGTACTGTGGAAAGAAATACTGCCTACAATACACAAAACTAAACCCCAGCCTTTAGAAATTGCACTTTACCTACCTAGGGAGCAATGACTGACTTATTCACCTTTCTTGTGAGTACTATATCATTGGGGTGTTTTTTAAAAGCGTTCCACAGTTAGCATGTTAGAGATACAGTTCTGTATACATCTATTTAAAATATGTTTCCAGGGTAGTTCAAGTCACGAAAATTGTTACTCATCATCTTTTCAGATTTAAACCAAACTAGATGTAGTGGTTAAGGAAGGACATCCCAGCTCATGAACCTTTTACACTTCTTGTATCCGCAGAAGAGATGTCAAACAAACAAATTCTATATATTAATATCCTAGGGCACTCATCCCACTTGCAAGAAAGAATGACTAGATTAACGCTCTATGTAAAAGTTCATGTAATGCTGTCTTTTAGCACAAAAATTTCAAAATCAGGAGCTTCATATTTTCATATTTTACTGATATCTGATTTTGCCACAAGAAATTCACACTTCTAGTCCTCCAAGAACTTCTCCAATGAGAGTCCTTCCCACAGGCTGCAGTTCTTCGTGAACTGCTCCGGCGTGGTTCCCTTCCACAGGGTGCAGACCTTTGGGACCAGACTGCTCCAGCGTGGGTCCCCCACGGGGTCACAAGTCCTGCCAGCAAACCTGCTCCAGCGTGGGCTCCTCTCTTCATGGGGCCCACAGGTCCTGCCAGGAGCCTGCTCCAGCACAGGTTTCCCACACTCTCTCGCAACCTTCTTCAGGTGCATCCACCTGCTGCAGCATGGGGTCCTGGATGGGCTGCAGGTGGATATCTGCTCCACCATGGACCTCCATGGGCTGCAGGGCAACAGCCTGCCTCACCATGGTCTTCTCCACAGGAACCTGTGCTCCAGTGCCTGGAGCACTTAGTACCTCTCTTTCTTCACTGACCTTGCTGTCTGCAGGATTGTTTGTCTCACATATTCTCACTCCTCTCTCCAGCTGTAGTTGCTGTGGTGTAGCAACTTTTTTCCCCTTCTTAAATATGCTAACACAGAGGTGCTACTACTGTCGCGATGGGCTCAGCCTTGGAGCCGGCTGGCATTGGCTCTATCAGACACAGCGGAAGTTTCTACCAGCTTCTCACAGAAGCCACCCCTAGCCCCCCCTGCTATCAAAACCTTGCCAGCCAAACCCAATACATAATGTTTAAAAGACATAGAGTACACATGCAATATAATTTGATTTCACATAAAAACTTCCTGACGTCTCTAAGTGAACACTCAACCTTTTCTTCCACTGATCTCCCAGTTTAGTGTCTGAAATCATTATGTGTGACATGATTCAGCTGTGGCATATCACTTAAAAATGTACAGATATTAATGTTCTATCATTTCTATCTACAGTGTAACAAACTTAAACTAGGATCTATCTAGTGCCCTTAATTTCAGTGAAATTCAGTGAGGGCTAAAATATTCCACACTTCACAAGATTTTTCCTGTGTAAATATTCATCATACTCTAGGTGTCTGGAATTTAAGCAAGATGATTTTCTGTACTTCTTAGAGTACTATCCTGCTGATCTTTCCAATTGGTCATCACACTTCTCAGTGTAAGTAAGCTTTGTTGATTTCAACATGGCTCTTCACGATACTAAATGCTTACAAAATTGAGCCTTTAGTTTATATTTTCACTTGCTGTATCCTGAACAGTGAAGACATGCCACAGAAAATCTAGTTAGGTGACAGCAGCAACACATGTAATATCAAATATCAGGCAGACTGCTTAAAGTAAGTAAATGCAAGGAAAAAAGTGGCAAATTTCCAAGAATAGCCACCTAAAGCTGCTATGACAGGGAAGCTAGCAGTCTAAACAGTACTTGCAGCTAAACTGAAGATTTGTAAGAGTATGTTAGCTGAAGGAAGGAAAGTCATAAAGATCAACGTAAGCAACTCTCTAGCAGGTACAACATTAACTATATCTCATGCCAAGAATGATCGATGCCACGTATGTGAGATGTGACTGATACCAGTGTTGCCTTTGCAGGAAGGTAGTCAGGAGGAATCTGAATTTCACCTGAAGTTAGAGGCAGCAGGAAACAGAACAGGGCAGGTGGGGATGGGGTGGGGCGTGAGGGAATTCAGAGCAAAACAGGACGCAGGATTTAAGCCACGGGACTGTAATCTGTTACAAGGATGCTACAAGGATTATCCTTATTCCATATTTCTTGCCCCTAAGGGAGGGATAATATTCTTAACATCTTTTCTTATTTCACATCAGCTATATGTATTGTTTAGTAGCAGGAGAAAAAGATGTATTTTTTTCACTCTTCCCTTTGCATATTTATTTCTGATACTAAACAAATACTGCTATTTATAATAAAACAAACAGACTGAACTATGGAAAAGATAAGTCAAAAGTATTCATTGCAAACCTATCATGACTTTTAATGTTAGAATTCAGCGGTGTACACAGGTCAAGAGCAGGGCATAGACCTCTTGGCAGCATTGTTAACAATATTACCTCTATGTTGAGCTTGCTTGTCGGTACCAGAACAACAGTCTGAGCGTGGCAGTACCTAAATCTGGCAGGTACATATTTGTATCCGTAATAATTTTTATTGTTTTAAATTTAATATGTGATATACCTTGTTTCATAAAATTATAGCAAAATATTTGTATTCCCATACAAGAATATTAACAACTAGGCTCCATTTAGTGTGGTTTAAACATAAGCACACTGTTAGCTATGTTAAGTATGGGTTTGGAGGCAAGTATGAAAGTTCAGTATTAAGAAGAGTATTCTCCAATGGCTTTGTTCTCACCCAGGATAGAACATTTTGTAAACGTTACTAAGCCTCTTCCCTTGTGTAAGTATATTGATTGCATATGTGTAGCTCTTTATCTCTTTTGCAAATAAATCTCATGTACTGCAGAAGTAGGAAATGCAAAAGACCATCTGGGCATCATTGACCCACTCTTCTCAAATCTGGCAGACAGTAGTACAGCATGCAGTTTATTTGTTTCAGTGTATATATTCCACTAGCATGATACCTCAGAAAAAGTACTCAGGGGTACTCTGTATTTTTATATGTCAGTACAGAATTTTCATTAGAATTGTACTCCTGAATAAGCTGTTGTGTCCAACTATGAGTTTTTCACTACTGTATTTTCAAAACCTCATCAACAACCCTCACCAATAAAGGCATTGGGTGTTAGAAGTTTGAGACTGGAGACAGCTAAAAAATGAATACTTAATACCCTGTCTAATCAGTCATTTGTTCTGGGAGGAAATGCAATTAAATTAGTATTAGAAGACTGTATTTGTATTTAGCTTAAATGCATACCAACTTCTCCATTTCCTGGAGGACCAGAGAGAATCAGAAAGATATTTTTGCTTTATTCACATTTCCCCATTGTTTAACCAGTTGCTTTAGTTCCCTAGGTTAGAAGCATATTTATACAAAATTACTGATACTAACTTCATATTCAACACCAGATAAAATTTTGACAATATTAAAAAAAAACCCTAAATTAAAGTATATTCTACTGAGTTTGTTCACTTGGAGGGAAGTTAAAAATTGTCCCAAGCACCAAAATATTTCAAACTGTCTGAATATTCTTTTTGTTTATAAGAAACCAAAAGGAAACTCTGAAAATACACTAAATCATTTTAAAATAGTACAACTTGAGAAAAAAGTACTATGCATAAAATGACTACAAGAAATAAAACATGATTACCTCTACACCAAGACAACTATTATTTGCTTGCTATGCTTATCACCATTGTTAGTTTGCTGTCAGAAATATTGCCAAGCAAACATGCCATAAGACTCTGGGACATATTTTCATTTGTGATCTGTTTTAAACATTCTACTTTTGGAAAGGAAATCAGTTCTGGCCATAACAGTGTGCAGAAAATTCCACTGAATTTTCAGGGAAGCTGGGGCAGATGAATCTGGTTTCTGCACAGTGCAATGAGATATGGTGGGCCTCTGCTCAATACTAAATCCAGTTGGTTTTAATTCATATTGTTACTGGTGTTATTCAAGTTCTGTCTGGTATAACTCTTTTTTTGCTGAATAAGTTGGCCTAAATGCTGAAACATTGTGATAATATCTTTGTACCAGAAGATAGAACAGAGTAATTCTAGGACTTCCTTGTCCAGTGTGGAACAAAGAGCTTATCCTAGATTGTCAGTACTGCTGCTTTCACAAAAATTTTTACCAGGAGAACTAGTTCATTGTCTGCAAGGAGCAATGAATTAGGTCTTAAGATTTCCTGGAAATATGGACCATTTGCATATAATTAATTTATTAACTTTAAGAATCAGTTGTGATGAAAAAGCATAACTCAATGATCAGAAGCACAATTGGTACAGACATGTTAGCTCTGGGTAGCATGAATTTCACTTCTCTGAGCTGACTTGAAAAGTTAAACTGGTACTCCGCTGAATACTTTCTGTATATATCTGTTTCCTTCTATGTATTTAATCCTCTCTCCCTGATCATCATGCAATATGTCTTGTTCTGTGTAAAGGGAAATTCTGATTTGGCCTGATATTCTTTTATGAAGTTGTGAGAGCCACAGAAGACTATAGCTATAACTGACATATTGACCAGAAAACGAAATTCAATAAGCTAGGAATGAAATCTCACATAGTTGTATTTTTACTGTTAGAAATTATTAAGAACAACAATCTCACTCACATTTTATCTACTGTAATCTAAAGGGTTATAAACAGAGAGTGTTTTCACTTTGCTAGCAGTAGTTATTCTCACATAGGATTCTTACTAAAAGGAGTAATGTATTGGGTTTGCCTGGCAAGGTTTTCATAGTGGGGGGGCTACAGGGGTGGCTTCTGTGAGAAGCTGCTAGAAGCTCCCCCTGTGTCTGATAGAGCCAATGCCAGCCGGCTCTAAGACAGGCCCGCCGCTGGCCAAGGCTAAGCCCATCAGCGACAGTGGTGGCACCTCTGGGATAACATAGTTAAGAAGGGGAAAAAAACTGCTGGGGGAACAGCAGCAGGAGAGAGTAGTGAGAATATATGAGAGAAACAACTCTGCAGACATCAAGGTCAGTGAAGAAAGAGGGAGAAGAGGTGCTGCAGGCACCGGAGCAGAGATTCCCTTGCAGCCAGTGGAGAAGACCATGGTGAGGCAGGCTGTCCCCCTGAAGTCCATGGAGGTCCATGGTGGAGCAGACATCTTCCTGCAGCCCATGGAGGACCCCACGCTGAAGCAGGTGGGTGCTCAAAGGAAGCTGTAACCCTGTGGGAAGCTCACACTGGAGCAAGCTCCTGGCAGAACCTGTGGTCCCATGGAGAGAGGAGCCTACACTGGACCAGGTTTGCCAGCAGGATTTGTGACCCTATGGGGGACCCACACTGGAGCAGTCTGTTCCTGAAGGGCTGCACCCCATGGAAGAGACCTCATCCTGGAGCAGGGGAAGAGTGTGAGGAGTCGTCCTCCTGACGAGGAAGTAGCAGCTGAGACACGTGATGAACAGACGGCAATAAAGCCCTAGGGGTGCAAGTGAAAAATATCGGTGTCCATGTTACCTTTTTGTCCATTTTACCAGTTGGAGGAAAGGGAGAAGCCAGAAATAGACATGCAATGCATATCAACTTCTGGCTACATGGCTGATGCCATCATGAGGGTTTTGACTTTTATGACAAGAGGACATTCTTTGATGACTATAACATGTTAGAGAGGGATGGAATCCACCTATCTAGAGGAGGTAAGGGAATCTTTGGCAGCAGGCTGGCCATCTTGGTGAGATGGGCTTTAAACTCAAAGACTTGGCAGATGGGATCCAAAATGGCAATGCTTATGCCATCACATCCAACTGGGGAATAAGGCAGGCCAACCAGAGCAGCAACATATGTTCCTTAGCTGCCTCCCAAGATGAGAACCAGAAGGCCAACCACTTCAAGGGTGTGTCTGGCTATGGTGAATCATCTTGCACCCCTCCAGGGAAACCTGCATGCTCGATTACCTCTCTGGAATGCCTGTACACCATTGCATGCAGCATGGGGAATAAACAGGAAGAAGTAGAGATCTGTGTGCAGTCACAGGGTCATGATCTCATTGCAATTACAGAGACATGGCAGGATAGCTTACATGACTGGAATGCTGTCATGGATGGCTACATACTTTTTAGGAAAGACAGGCCAGCAATGCGAGGTGGTAGACTTGCTCTTATGTGAGAGAGAAACTGGAATGTGTCAAGTCCTGCCTAAGGGTAGATGAAGAATGAGTTGAGACCTTATGGGTAAGAATTAAGGGACAGGCTAATATGCGTGACCATCCTGATATTTGCTGGGAAGGCAACACAGCCAGGCACGCAGTCCAGGAGTTTTCTGCAGAGCACTGATGATAACTTTTTGATGCAGGTGGTGAAGGAGCCCACAACAAGAGGGGTGCTGCTGGACCTTTTATTAACAAACAAAGAAGGATTGGTTGGGGATGTGAATTTTTGGGGCAGCCTTGGCTGCAGTGACCATGAGACAGTGGAGTTCAGGAACCTTGCATGGAAGGAGCAGGGCAATAAGTAGGATTACAACCCTGTACTTCAGGAGACCTTACTTTGGCCTCTTCAAAGACCTAATTGGAAGAATGCCATGGGTTAGAGCACTAGAAGGTAAGGGGTTCCAAGAGAGCTGGTCAATATTCAAGTACCACTTCCTCCAAGCTCAAGATCGGTGCATCCTGACGAATACGAAGACAAGCAAAGGAGGAAGGAGACATGCATGGATGAGCAAGGAGCTTCTGGAAAAACTCAAAAGGAGAAAGTATTTATAGAGTGTGGAAAAAGGGACTGGCCATCTGAGAGGAATATAGAAACATTGTCAGGGATGAAATGAGGAAGGCTAAGGCCCACTTGGAATTAAATCTGGCAAAGGATGCCAAGGACAGCAAGAAGGACTTCTTCAAGTACGTCAGCAGCAAAAAGAAGACTAGGGAAAATGTGGTCCCGGTACGGACTGAGGTGGGTGCCCTGGTGACGGAGGATACAGAGAAGGCAGAGTTACTGAATGCCTTCTTTGCTTCAGTCTTTACTGCTAAGGCTGGTCCTCAGGAATCCCAGACCCTGGAGGTAAGAGAGAAAGTCTGGAGAAAGGAAGACTTTCCCTTGATCAAGGAGGATCAGGTTAGAGGTCATTTAGGTAAATTAAACTCCCACAAATCCATGGGGCCCACTGGGATGTACCCACCAGTGCTCAGGGAGATGGCAGATGTTATTGCTATGCCATTCTCTATCATCTTTGAAAGGTCGTGGAGAACAGGAGAGGTGCCTGAGGACCGGAGGAAAGCCAGTGTCACTCTGGTCTTCAAAAAGGGCAAGAAGGAGGACCCAGGAAACTACAGGCCAGTCAGCCTCACCTCCATCCCTGGAAAGGTGATGGAACAGCTCATTCTGGATGTCATCTCTAAGCATGTGAGCAAAAGAAGGTTATCAGGAGTGGTCAGCATGGATTCACCAAGGGGAAATCATGCCTGACCAATTTGATAGCCTTCTATGACAGCATGACTGTCTGCGTATATGAGGTACGAGCAGTGGATGTCGTCTACCTACCTTGACTTCAGCAAAGCTTTTGACACCATCCCCATAACATCCTTATAGGCAAGCTTAGGAAATGTGGGTTAGATGAGTGGACAGTGAGGTGATGGTACTACAGTATTAATGTTAAATGCATTTTAAGGGCTGTAGATAATCAGTGGACAGTGAGGTGGATTGAGAACTGGTTGAATAGCAGGGCTCGGATGGTTGTGATAAGTCTAGTTGGAGTCGTGTAGCTAGTGGTGTGCGACAGGGGTCAGTACTGGCTCCAGTCTCATTTAACATATTCAGTGACCTGGATAAAGGGACAGAGTGTACCCTCAGCCAGTTTGGTGATGATACAAAACTGGGAGGAGTGGCTGATACACCAGAAGGCTGCGCTGACATTCAGTGAGACCTGGACAGGCTGGAGAGTTGGGCGGAGAGGAACCTGAGTTCAACAAAGACAAGTGTATGGTCCTGCACCTGCAGAGGAATAATCTCATGCACCAGTACAGGTTAGAGGTTGACCTGCTGGGAAACAGCACTGCAGAGAAGGATCTGGGAGTCCTGGTGGACAAGTTGTCCATGAGCCAGCAATGTGCCCTCGTGGCCAAGAAGGCCAATGGTATCCTAGGGTGCATTGAGAAGAGCATGGCCAGCAGGTTGAGGGAGGTTCTCCTCCCCCTCTACTCTGCCCTGGGGAGGCCACATCTGGAGTTCTGTGTCCAATTCTGGGCTCCCCAGTTCAGCAAAGACAGGGAATTCCTGGAGATAGTCCAGTGGAGGGCTACAAGGATGATTAGGGGCCTGGAGTATCTCTTGTATGAGGAAAGGCTGAGACAGCTGGGTCTGTTTAGCCTGGAGAAGAGAAGACTGAGAGGCGATCTCATTGCCACTTATCAATATCTAAGGGTGGGTGCCAAGAAGAAGGGGTCAGTGGCAGGACAAGGGGCAATGGACACAAACTGGACCACAGGAAGTTCCACCTGAATATGAGAAAAAACTTCTTCACTCTGAGGGTGACCGAGCACTGGAACAGGCTGCCCAGTGAGGCTGTGGAGTCTCCTTCTCTGGAGATATTCAAAACCTGCCTGGGCACGATTCTGTACAATTTGCTCTAGGTGAACCTGCTTTAGCAGGGGAGCGGACTAGATGGTCTCCAGAGATTCTGCTATTCTGTGCATTCCCCATTCCCATCCCCCTGTGCTGCTTGGGAGGAGGAGGTAGAGAAAACTGGGAGTGAAGTTAAGCCTGCTAAGAAGGAAGGGGTGGAGGGAAGGTGTTTTAAATCTGGTTTTATTTTCTCATTATCCTACTCTGATTTGATTGGTAATAAATTAATTTTCCCTAAGTTGACTCTGTATTGCCTGTGATGGTAATTCTTGAATGATCTCTCCTTATCTCAACCCATGAGCCTTTTGTTACATTTTTTTTATCCCTTGTCCCGCTGAGGAGAGGAGTGATACAGTGGCTTGGTGGGCACCTGGTGTCCAGCCAGCGTCAGCCCACATCAAGTAAAGTAGCGTGAAACCATCCACAAGGAAGTTGTAAAATATTAGAATAAAATTCTTTCTTGTATGTTTTTGTATTACTAGCTCTATTGGTTTTACAGTAATGAAACATGAATACATGATTTTTTTTATCATATGCAAAATTAATAGCATAAGGGCGCTAATACTCCCAGAGCACAGGTTTCAGAGCACTAATACTTCAGCTGGTTTTCATTCTTATTTGACAATAGTTACTTATAAAACACATCTTTCTGAGGACCACCTGAGGAAAAATGCTCTCTATAGTCATTGTCAAAATGCAACTCGTGTCAGGATTGTAAATCCTGATAGTCTCACATTTTTGATCATTAAATCATAGCTGTCTTTTGTAACTTGTGGCAAGCCTGGAAATCCTGGAGTCTTATTCTCCATTGCTTTGCACACAGCACAGTTGCAGCATCCTGTGTAGAAGAGGTAGAATAATGTCCTTTACAGTCACAGTGCTTGAATGTGTTCTGACTTGGCTTAAACTTTGGCAAGGAGACTCTCCTGCAACATGCGGAACAATAAATGTTGGCCTTTCAGATGTTTCTGTTACACAGTTAAAAATAAGTTATATATAAAGTAGAAGAAAAGTAAAAATTTATTCTCTATCCCTCATCCAAGACAAAACCACTCCTGAGTACCTCTATCAAGACAAAAGAGAAAAGAGCACTTTTAATGCAAGATATCATTTAACTGAAGCCATGAATCCAAGAGGAGAGAGCTCATTACCTTATATATGCATATCTTGAACAACAGGTGAATTTAAAAGAGATGTGTTCATACTGGACACAAAGTTTAGAATTTCAGAATAGACCTTGGTGGAAGGTGAGACAGAGGATATTGCATATTCTCTTGAGGATACGCATCCAGTGGGTGATTTTAAGTATGAATTCATACAAGAAAAAGAATGTTTTATTCCCATAGTTAGCTATCTCAGCGTCAGAGGACTCACAAGGGACAATGATGACACTGATCCTGCTTATCCGCCTAAGAGAGAAATTGAGCACTGGAAAAGAATTCACCATTCCAAAACAGGAAATCTGCAGAAGAATGTCACATGTATGCTCCTCTGTGAAAGGTTTAAATAGCTGCTCTCATAACCTCCAAAAAAAAAACCAAACCCAAAAAAACCCAAAAAACCAAAACCACACACAAAAATAAAAAAAACAACACCTTTAGGACAGCCTCCTAATGCCTTCTTGAGAAAACATGGCATATGGGCATTCTGAGATCTGGCCACAGACCACACTCCCTTGAAAGATCTAGGTAGCGTTTCAACCTCCAGGGCAGCCCACCGAGCTGGCAGAGAGTTCTGCACTGAAATTCTTAGACAGACCTTGCAGAATGCCTCCTTTTCAAAAATCTGTTCTCTGTTTCATTTGAGATCCAACATGGTAACAAGTGGCTTACTCATTATTTCAGGGGAATTTAGCCAGGAAGTTTAATTAATCCGATTACTTTAGGGAACAATAGTGGAATGTTTCTTATCCCTTGAAACATTGTATTAAATATATAGCCTATGCAAGCTAATAAAATGAGCTAGCCAGCCGGGAATAACTTGTTAAACTGGAAAGGTACACAGTCCTTAAAAAGCTAAAGAATAAATATTATTTTTAAAAAGTGATAAAATGAAACAAAATGCATGAGTTAAAATGTATGAAATCAGACCATACAATATTCTAGATCCTTAACCATTTTCTAATTGAATGTGATGCTCCATTTTCTCATTGGTGTATTTTCCTAAAAGGGGAAGGGCATAGTATTATAGAGCTTAGAGTATTACATGCTCCCAGCTCCTCTCTTGCATTTGCCTTCTGTACACACTGAAAAATTGGAGTCCAGACTGAATTTCTGTTCTGCTGGTGACAACGAAAACTACTTCCACCACTTGATCTCCCTGTTTCTTTACTAACATCAATTCTAATGTTCTCTTTTGCTGCCTCTGATGTTTTCTGTTCTCCTTAGCAACTTTGTTCATTTCTTGCCTTATGGTGTCATGAATGTCTAGAATCTTCATTTCAATTCCCCTTCCTGGATTTCATGGAAAGTAACACAGTTAATCGCACCTTTCCAGGTGTGTTTCCACATAGCTGCTAACAAAAACTTTCTGCTTTCTAGAATATCAAATTCCTTTCATTATTTCTTCCTAAGCCATCTTCAAAGGGCAACACTTCAGGCATCGTAGCACTTTTAGTCTTACCCATATTATTTCCAGGGAGCAGCAAGGGTCGGCACAGCACTGCAAAAGAAGGTGAGATGAGAGGTGGGGTGGGCAGCAGAGATCCCCTCTGCCTGCCCAGGGCCAGCCCAGCAGGTCTCTGACAGTGGTCAGAGTTACCAGGAGCCCAGCAACTACCAGGCACATCAGCAGTGATGAGGCAGGTCCAAGCGCGAGCTGAGAGGTCAAGTCGCTGGGTCAGCATCCACGTCCTGGCAGTCATTACTGAGGATCCTATTTGAACAGGATTTTCCTCTGGATTTTGTTATTTCAGTACATTTTGCCAGGAACTGATTCTGCATTATGAGTCAGATGGAAAAAAAGATGAAGAAAATTTTCTTTGGTATGGGATTTGGATGGTGGGGCTGTTATTCTTTGTCTCATGCTGTCTGGCTCAATTCCTGTATATGTATGTGTGTTAAATGAATGAAAATATTCTTTGTTTAAAAGACTTTTATTCAAAAATTAACAAATATATATGTTGACTTAGTTACAGGTGGTCCTTAAAGGAATATTAGAAAGCAAAATCAAAAAGTTTCCAAAGTAAATAAAATAGACACAAAATGAGGCTGAGATGGAGAGGTTAAAGACAAAGTTTGCTGAGGTCATTGAGATATTCAGTGTTCCTCTGTGGTTTCACTCAGAGCAGTATTAGAGGCCACAGAAAAAATTTTTGGAGTGGGTTAGCATGACTTCTTGCTTTCATTCTGTGTATTCCATTTCTTCCATTTTCTCCATTTCCTCAGCTTTCATACCACTGAGTAAGCCCAAATTTAGTAACTGAATTTCCTTTCCCTATTTCTCATTTTAGTTATGGAAGGCAGTAACAAAATCATCTGAGCTGTAAACATTGTCCTCTCACATTCTAGTTTTTTCTAGTCAGCTATCTAGTTTTCTGGTCTTTCTTGCTTAATCCCTTTCAACATATTTCTGAACTTTTCTGAAGGTGTTGGGTCTCAACTGTATTTGTGATTTAAGAGTAAGCTATTGGCCTCTTCCAGCAATGAAATCTGGCCGTCTTAAAATAAAAGAATTTGGACTAATAGAAAAATGAAATAACTTGTGCTTTGGTTTCCTCTGTCTCAAAGGGAATATATGTTTTCCTTTTTTTATTTTTTTAATTCCTCTGAGAAAATGGAGATATTTTTGTTCTCTGATGGTGGCAGCAATCAGTAAAAAAAAAAAAAAACAAACTAGGACTGACTACAGTTATGTCTTTACACACAGTTGTCGGGTTCAGAGTTTCTAAAATATGTATTCCTGAGGTTAAGCTCTCCGGGCAACTATCTAGAATTTCTAAGTTTCATTCACATTTAGGAAATCTGGGCCAAGATGTTTCAAATTTATTCTCTAGAGAAGAATTAAACATATTATGTGAGAAACTGGAAGAAAAATAGAAAGAAGTTTCCCAAATAGGCCACATGGCGTGTTTCCGATCACTAGGGCCGGAGCACTTTCAGCCACCTGAGGAGACGCAAAACCTAAGAGAAGAGAACAAACAGCTGAAGTCAGTTCTCATAACATGTCTTTACTTTCCCGCCTTTATTAAGCAGACTTGGTTGCTTCCTTGTAACATTAGGCATTATTTTTCTTATTTTGTGAAATGGCTTATAAAGTCATCTCTAAGAATACTACTCTGCTCCATTTTCAAAGGGCAGGAGAGTGCCTGCTAGAAGGCCAGGAAAGCAAAAGAGTTCTCCAGGATGGTTCTTGAAGGAAGGAAGAGGGAGCAATGGTTGACCATTACATCGCTTTTGTATGACTGCTTCATAGATAGTGGCCTCTATCCACTTTTTTGCAAAATCGCTTGTAAAAGGTTCTTGATTAACTAAATGAATGGAGGAGGGGTCGTAGCTGAGCCTTGTATTGTCTTAGTCCATTGCTAGAAGGGAGCAGGGAATGAAAATTTGACTCTTACACAATTCTTTCCATGATATGCGGCATCACACAGTGGGGTGTATTTATTTTGCATTAAGCAGAGTATTTCTGTTACCTTTTGGTATAGAGTACACAGTGTATGAACAGTAGTTTCTACAGAAAGCAATACTAACCAGAAGTGACAACCTTCTGCTGTCCCACGCCAACACAAATTGTGCACTTTCATAGCACTGTGGAAATGAATGCATATCACTGTTACAACAACACATGTTACCAAGGGTAAATTTCCAAGGCACCTGTCTGAACCCAGTGTTTCTTAGTACCCCTTGCTCTTTCTCATGAATTCTAGTGCCAAAATTGAGGAACTGCAGAGTTGTAGTCATATTTGGGAGCAGATGGTCAAACCCACTGCTGTGTCCAAATAGGCTGGTGGGCATAGTTATCTGATGTGTTTAGAGATATGATAGCAAGCCAAGCATCTCTCTTTACTCACCACCTAGGGATACACTCTCAAGTAAAGACAGATCCCCCTCTGAGTAGACTAGTTGCCAGATTTAAAAACATTTGCTGAATGTTTGCTGAATAGTATTTGTCCCTAGAAATAATACTGTTTAATACCTTCATTTTCACAGCTGCTTTTTAAAGTGCATTCCTAAAAAGATGCTAAGTGTAAATATGTAAGCTTCACATCAGCACCATGCTGTATTTTGAATATTTAACAAGTTCTGCCTAAGAAGAGACACTGCGACCCCTGGTCCATGACATAATTGGACATCTGCTTGCTAGGCCAGCTGACTCAATTAATTCTAAAGGTGGTTCCTGGTAGGGAAGAGGAAACCACCATTGGCGATTTCCTGGTGAACTTATCCAAGTGGGTATTCCCAATTTCTGTCTAACATAAGGCCAAAATAAAATTTCATTTTCTAAAACATGGTTCATTATTTTTTGCAATGCTTTCTAGACTCACAAATGTTACCTTCTCCAGATCTAATTAATTCAGACCAGAAAAGTAGTGTGTTTGATCTCAATTTGTGGATGACATTGACTGGTCCAGTCAATAAGGTGATAATTCGTGCTTACCTAATTGTATCCATAGAAACTGTGCACCACAAAATAATAAACTTTGCCTCCATTACACTACATACAATTCTAGGAGCACTTCTGCTGTTCTTCAAAACTGGATACTCTTATTCTGGAGGACATAATTCAGTACTATAGAAGTGAGTCTTGATGTGCAAATATCACTCTGTAAATGCTCCCTGAAAATATACTGCCTTTGAGGAACAGGTGATAGCAATTAATCAGCCATTTTGCTGTTCAGAAGGAACTTAGCTACAAAAAAGTTTCTCAAGACTTTATAATCAAACCTGAGTATGAGTATTTTCAGATAGCTTAGGACTGAAATGTTTTATTTGAAAAATAGCTTTATCTAAGACTGTTTGTTTAAGGTAAGATCAGGCCACAGTTGGAAGTGATAGAATCAGTTAAATGGATTTCAGCTACTGTTTCGAGGTTCATCCACAAAGCATAGAAAAAACTATCAATTAACTGTGAAATTAGAATTGGACCAGAAATTATGATTAACCTAAGAAGCCAGGTAAGTATACCTCCCCCGCCCCTCCCCTTGCAGGACAGCAAGGAGCACTTGCAGGAAGCACTTGAGAGAAGTCTGATTACTTAGCACAGGACGATCTGTTGATCCTTGCAACTTCTAGTGATACCCTTATAACACAGACCACTGAAAATTAGTTTTAGTTCCAGAAATAAGCAGGTGATTGTGAAAGTTACATTCTAGGTGCAGCTTTCCTGAAACAAAAATCACTGTGAATATGCAAGACCTCGCTTTGGCTTTCAGTCTAAGGTCACCACACATGACCAAACTCTGTGGAAAAGTGTATAGTACAGTCTTGAGTACCGAATAACACACTTTGGATTTGTTTTTATTGTGATCTACCAGAGCAAAGTTTGTAAAGCTCCAGAGAAAAATGAAAGGAAAATTCACATTTTCATGGGTTTCATTGCTTATCTTTTTTTATAAATAAAAGCACCAGTAACATTCAATACTCTGTCATTATCTGACATAGTATTTGGCACATAAATATGAGAGAGCAGTCTGAATCACTGCTAGCTGGCTAACTATAGGAAATGGTGTTTTGTTAATTATCTTTAAACATATTAACATAGGTAATAATTATCATTAAAGTAGGAATATTATTTATGTATATATAAATGCGTGTAGTCTTAGGGACTTTTGGTAATTTAGGAGTATCAGCAGTATTATCATCACACAGCACAAAGTTATTTGAGCCTTAAACAAGCTGAAGTGTAATGTGTAATATTCAACTATAAGCTAAATATTAATCACTTCCATGCATTCTACAGAAGGGCTAGGAAAGGAATATGCAGATCCAAGCAAGATTGAGATCAGGTTTTGCTGTAAAATCTTGGTGCTGAGAAGTCTACGGCTAGGGAGACACCATTTAGTGGAAAAACCTCTAACAATTTCGCCTTGATGCTCATTCTTTTTCACAAATATGTAGAGCGCAAGCACATGGATTTCATAACATGACAAAATTTGTTAAAAAAGTTGTGTTTTAGAAGAACAAAGGAAAACCAAGTACCAGGTTGAAACCTTACTTGAGTCTCTGGCTGTGTACACAGGGTAGAGTGTGAAACAGTTTTACTGAAACAGATGGGTTCAGGCTTCATTCAGCATTACCAGCTACATGCAACATAAGTAGCCTAGTGACATGTTTCCTACAACAGCTAAATCTAGTCCTCCAGCAGAGGGTTTCTAAGCTGTTTAAAGAGACATTAACTATTTCTCTTACAGCTGGGAATTGTTGTGTCAGTGGTTCTGTCCAAGGGCATACAGCATGGGTAGCACCAATAGGTGCAGTTGTAGGATTATTAGGGATAGGTAATTGTGGCTTGTGTTGTCAAAACCTGCATCATTTTGCTTGCAAATAGTGATTCAGTGGAAGCCAGAGCATTTTGTATATTAGCATCAGAGCTTTATTTCTGGATTTCAATTTGTTTCTTGTAGTCAAAATTCTTGTATGCCAGGGCCATGGGACAGAGCATAATCAAGGTGTCACACATGCATTGCATATTTAACTGGATTTCTCAAGGAGGAGCAGGAACTCCACAATGGAATGTAAGTTATTCGTTATCAGAAAAAGGGGAATTTGCTGTTTGGCTTGTTTGGTTGTTTTTCTTTCAGTTCAAATAGCAAGAGGAAAATTCATGCTTCAGCTTGTTTATATTATTTTATTTCTTTCCAGAAGTATAATGTTTTTAAACTATACATTTATTGTCTTTTGAATAGTTTTCATTATCAAGACATCTTGAAAGTCTGTCCTTATTTATTAGAAGGGCAAAATCTAGTTCATGAAGTTCCCAGTTGCCTAAAACACAGTACCATTTTTTGGAAAACGAGCAGCATGTCGGCTGAATCTGGAGATTCAGAGATGAGGAATATTGTTATGGGTAACTTTGCCCTGCGCAGTAGATACTTTTACATTTAGGGGGAAAAAAAGTAAGAATTTCAATGTACAGTAAAAAGAACTGGCCTTCTATGTCTACATATACTGAAAAATGTGTGCAGCTTTCTCAAAAGGAAAAAAAGGCTGTGGTTGCAAAAGCCTTGGTGCATTTGTGAGACAAACGGGCAATTATAGAGAAAAAACATTGGGACTGAACATCAAATGTTGGTGATCTCATTCAATTGCAGCATTTTTAGTAAATGGCTTTGGTTCATATTAAAGTGCAATTTATAAAGAGGACATTCTTAATTAATAGATAAAATTAAGGACTCCAAGATTTACAAATGGATTTATTTTGTGATTAAGAAAAAAAAAATCATTCTGCAACAAAGAGTTGTGCCTCCAGGTAGCTAAGAAATCATTTTTACTCTCCGGGCTGTTTTTTGAATCAAGCAGCTACATCTTAAAGTGAGAATTACTGCAGTAGATCTTCGTGTTTCTGAAAAATATTTAAAATGATTGCTGCCATAAAATATTCAATTCCACTTTCACCCCTCACCAAATGCTATCTTATCAGACAGGTTTTGATAAAAGACTGTGCCATTTCTTCTTTGAACACTAGGGATATTAATACTTATATTACCTGCCTCTGGGAATGCTGTGAGAGATGATTATTAATGCTTACAAAATAAAGCACTACAGCAATAGAAAGCATTATAGTATTGAAATGTGAATACATAGACAGTGTACACATTTTTTTATTATGAAAATGTCAATGCCATTCTTAAAACTGAGTTGAAATTTGCATATCATAATAATGTATGTCAGTAAACGTTGATCAGTAAAGAAAACTGATTCAGATTTATTCATGTGGGTTTTCTGGTTCCTATAAATAACTATTTGTAAGAAGGTATGTATATGAAAGATAGATTTAGCAATAAATTCAAAAGCTAATTTATGAAATTTGAATTTCTAAAGTCATTAATTTATTCAGGTCATTTCAAGCAAGTAACCAATTAATTTTTCCAAATTATTAAAACAAGATTACTGTGTTTCTCAGATGTGATGTGGCAATGTAATACTGTTCTTGAGGCAGAAAAAGCCTCCAGTCTTCTTCATTCCTTTTTTTCTTCACTCTCTCACTTGACTGAATGGAGCATTGAAAGGTTTTCATATAGTCTTTCAACATCTCCCATTATATCACCTGGGATCCTGAGGAACAAGATGGTGATGGGGACGGAAAGAGCAGTGGAGTAACTCTATAGAAAATGACTGGTTTTCAAGCATGCCGTACCTCAATCATTTGAAATAAAAGCGTGATACAGAGGGAAATAGGAAAGCTACTGTGAGAATATAAACTTGAAACACTGCAAAATTCAAAATAGAAAAGTAGTTTCAAAGACTCCCTTTACTTTCAAACCAAGGTGCATACTCTTTACCCTAAGTAACAGGAACCGTGTAGCCTAACTTCAGCTGAATAGGGTGTTATTTCCACATGAATTTGGGAAGAATTCCAATAGTGCAGGAATCCCCACTGTACTTTACAACGTCCTGTTTGCTAAGCCCATAAGACAGTTTCAGCTCAAAAAGTCTTTTTGTATTTCCAAGGTTTGGGCTTTGAATTTCACAAAGATAGCTTTTGCAAGATAAACATTGTGAAATTATAGGTACACCCTTCAGAGGTAAATATTAGGAACATAGTAGTTTACAAGGCAGTTCACCCATGTTGTTCAGGTCATGGTTGGTATCAGAATTTTGTAGAGACAATGGAGAAAGTATTTGTCCTAGTTTCAGCTAGGATAGAGTTAATTTTCTTCGAAGTAGCTGGTATAATGCTGTGTTTAGGATTTAGGACGAGAATGGTACTAATAATACACTGATGCTTTGGTTGTTGCCAAGCAATGTTTACCAAGTCAAGGACTTTTCAGCTTCTCATACTGCCCCACCAGTGAGGAGACTGGGGTTGCACAAGAAGTTGGGAGGGGACATGGCCAGGACAACTGGCCCAAAATGGCCAAAGGGATATTCCCAACCATATGATGTCATGCTCAGTATACAAGCATGGGGGAAGGTTTGTTCTGGTTTAACCCCAGACAGCAACTAAGCACCATACAGCAGCTCGCTCACTCCTCTGTGCCCCCCCCAGTGGGATGGGGAGGAGAACCAAAAAAAGGTAAAACTCATGAGTTGAGATAGAGACTGCTTAATAGGACAGCAAAGGAAGATAAAATTATTAATAATAACAACAGTAACAATACCATTTACAAAAAAAGTGATGCACAAAGCAATTGCTCACCACCTGTTATGCAATGCCTAGTCCGCCCCTGAGCAGTGATCACACCCCTGGCCAGCTTCCTCGAAGTTTATATACTGAGCATGAGTGTATGAAAAGCATACACTCAGGCTGTACTTTTACTAAGTCAGCGGGAATTTTATTATCACAGTCAGTGACAGCAGAATAACAGCAGACAGTGGACAACAAGCTCTCCATGAGCCAGCAATGTGTCCTCATGGCCAAGAAGGCCAATGGTATCCTGGGCTGCATTAAGAAGAGCGTGACCAGCAGGTCGAGGGAAATTCTTCTCCCCCTCAACTCTGCCCTGGTGAGGCCACGTCTGGAGAACTGCATCCAGTTCTGGGCTCCACACTTCAGGAAAGACAGGGAACTCCTGGAGAGAGTCCAGTGGAGGGCTACAAGGATGATTAGGGGCCTGGAGCATCTCTCATATGAGGAAAGGCTGAGAGAGCTCGGTCTGTTTAGTCTGGAGAAGAGAAGACTGAGAAGGATCTGATCAATGCTTATAAAAATGTAAAGGATGGATGTCTACAGGATGGGACCAGACTCTTCTCAATGGTGCCCAGTGACAGGATAAGGGGCAATGGGCACAAACTGGAAGACTGGAGCACAGGAAGTTCCATCTGAACAGGAGGAAAAACTTCTTCACTGTGAGGGTGACCGAGCACTGGAACAGGCTGCCCAGAGAGGTTGTGGAGTCTCCTTCTCTGGAGATATTCAAAACCCACCTGGACACCATCCTGTGCAACTTGTTCTAGGTGATCCTGCTCTAGCAGGGGGGTTGGACTAGATGGTCTCGAGAGGTCCCTTCCAACCCCTACCGTTCTGTGAATCTGTGAAACCAGCATGGGTACTCCTGTATTTTTACCCTTAATTTAAACCATAAACTTCTCAAGTCAGAATTCTGTTATTAAGTACGAGCTACTGTGTGCAGCAATCCAATTGTGTAAATAACATTGCCACTCAATTTTTACTATTATTATATGAAACAGAAATAGTGAAGATTAACAATATGGGGAATAGATACTTTTTAAGGTCTCAAACTATTGTACCAAATTCCCCAAGAAGTTCTAGAAAATCTGTTCTTTCATAATATATTTCACTGACTCAACTATTGTGAAAATTAACAAAGTGAAGTTAAACAATTGTTTTCAGTAATCCAATACTCTCTATTCTTTGGCAGTATATAACTAGACTGAATTTCAATGTCAAGAGAAAACCTTCACTTATATTTTCATTCATGGATCTTCCTATGATTGTAGCAATATACATGCATCAGTCTCTGACTGTTTAACCAGTAGTAGATGGGTACTCATGGAAGTAATTTTACACACTTATTTCAGTATCTTCTGGAAAACTGCTTAGTTTTCTTTAAAATGAACACAGTAACCAAATAAGGATAAGGATGTTTACAAAGGTATTAATTTAAAGGTAAAATCATGCTTTCACAGAAGGCACTGGGAGTTTTAGGTGTTAAGTATTTTATGATTCATTTGAAAAGAGATTTCAGTCCTCTAGGCACAATTGTTGATTTCAGGGATTGATGACAGAATGAAAGTTTTTAGGCTATCATTTCTGTATGTATGTGAAAGACAAGGTTTTATTTCAATCAACTGACCATCCAATATTAGATCTAGTATTAAAGACTTCTCAAAAGTGTCACATAGAACACATATTATGGACTTTTACACTGCAGATTAATAATTTCTTAATCTTTAGCTTTAAAGGAGGAGAGACATCTGTAATACACTACCAAAAATGATGCTGCTGCTACTTAATTATTATGGGATTATATTTTAAATTTGCTTCTTGGTCCTTCTGAATTTGGATACATTATTAATGAAATAATCATAGGAATTAATGTGAACCTCCTTTAAATCTCCTGGTTTCACAGTGAGACCTGAGAGATTATTTATTTTTAAAAAGAGAAAACATGGAAGGAGGGAAAAATAATAAAACTTGGATTAAGAACAGAAGAAGAAAGGCATTCTGTCAGTTAAACAAGTTTCTATTACCATATCTCTGGGGAGAAGTGGAGAGCAAATAAAGAGCATGCCATCCTTGTATTCACAGAAGACTTCCTGATGCACAATGAGCTTTAAAAGAAACACCTTGGTTTTGGTTCTGACAAGCTGGCATCTCTGACTTACAAAAACTGCTTTTTCAACTCTGGTATAAATCTGACTAATCAACTGAAGCAAAGGGATAACTCAGCTAATTCAGGCAAAGATTTCATTTTGAATAAATAAAATATTGAAAGCTACACTGAACAGCTGAAATTTCTGAATGGACTGATGTGAAATATATTGCTAACTTGTAAAGGCCTTTACTGAGGGATCATTACTTTATAAAACTCTTCCAAATGAGGATTCTGGTTATAATATAAAAACACCTACATCAAAATTTTATGAAGGAAAAATTGTGATACAGGCTATGAACCATAAAACAATTACTTTAGAGAAAAGAAAAGAGATACTAGGATCCAGCATCTTAAGCAGAGTATCCACATTTTTCAATATTGTATATTAGCTTTTAACATTTTCCTTATGTGTATGTGTCATAGTTCAGCCCCAGCCAGTAGCTGAGCACCAGGTGCCGCTCACTCACCCCCCACACACACACGCCCCCCCACACACACACCCCCCACCCCACCTCCCGGCAGGACAGGGAGGAGAATGGGAGAACAGAGGCAAACCCCGTGGGTTGGGATAAGGGCAGGTTACTGGGACAGCAAAGGGAGAGGGAAACAACAACAGCAGTACTGATAACAGAATATACACAACTGGTGATAACGCAAGGCAATTTACCGGCCCAGCGACTGACTGGGCACTCAGCCCACACTCAGACTATCCCAGAGCTGCGCTGAGCTGCCCTTCCACGACTAGCCCCCTTTTATAACATCACATGGTATGGAATAGATCCTTGGGCAGCTTGGCTCACCTGTCCTGGCTCCTTGTGAAAATTAACTCTATCCTAGCCAAAACCAGGGCAGTATGTCATTAATCCCAGTAGTGTACACTGGTCCCCCCAGTTTGGTGTCATCTGCAGACTTGATGCATGTGCCCTCCATCCCCTTCTCCAAGTTACTGACAGAGATGCTGAGCAGGACAAGTGCCAGACCTTGCAGTACCCCACTTGCTACCTCCAGGCAGAGTATGACCCATTTACCATGATATTCTGAGCTTGACCAGCAAGCCAGTTTTTTATCCAGTTGGTGTCCCCACACCTGGACTGTATCTTCCTAACTTGGATGCTCCAAGAATATTGTTGCAGACAATATTGATAGGCTTGCTGCAGTCTGGGAAAATTGTTCTCCACTTGTCCAGAAATCCAGTCTTTTTGTCACAGAATGCAATCAGGTTGGTTGTTTACCCTTGGTAAGTCCATGCTGATTGTTTCCACTCATCTTCTCCTTCATGTGCCCATAAATACTATTTAAGAATACTTGTTCCATGACTTTACCCAGGACCAAAGTGAGACTGACCAACCGATAACTTTCTGCTTTGTTCTTTTGGACTTCTTGGAAGATGGCTGCAACATTTGCCTTTCTCCAGTTGTTGGAGATATGGCATTACAAATAACCAATTACCATTGTAAAGAATTAATGAAAAATACATGAAATTTATACTCGATAGATTGAATCATTCATGCCATTTTCTAATATTGTCTGGAATCCAGTTCCAGAAGTTGAATTTTATTTCCACAAGAATATGTTATTTTTGACTTTTCCATTCCAGAAACCGAAGAACTTTGTAAAATAGTAATTCCATGGAATTTTTGAAGGATTAAAAAAAGGCTTTGGAAAACAAACAGTATTTGATATGAGGGGCAATCTCTGTTAGAGGCTAGTAGTAGAGACTAGTAGTAAGGACAGGAAATATTTTGTGTTTGCAATCCAGGCAACTTTTTGACTCCTGAGATGCAGCACTGAGCACAAGTTCTTATTTCATAGGTGCATTGTGCTGCATGAGACACAGGTTGATAAATAACTCTGTTAGCTTTAAGAAGTATTAGTGATTTGATTGCATTTGGATTTGCATTTTGTTTCATTGGAAACAATTATCTCCATTTCCAGAATCAAAAAATGCACAGATGTATTGTAATATTTTGTCATTCAATTTCATCTTCAGCTGAATTTTAGTTTTCTCTGTTTCTTTTCTTTCACTTGAAAGTGTTCTTTCTCATTCTTATCTTTCTCTTGATCTTTTCCCCTGTTCCATGATTTTCCACTGTATTTGTAAAGGAGCTTCACACTTTAAAGAAAGTTTGATCACTTTTTGCTTTCTTCAGTTCCCTCCATTCTTCTAGATACTTTTGTTCTTTCTCTCACTTTTCTCTTTTTCCTTTGTCTTTCCTAGTCTCTCCGTTGTTTATTCAGTTCCTCTCTCTAAATATCTTTTCCTTCTTCCCCTTTTCGTACTTCTTTTCACACACCTTCAGTTTCATTCTCACTTCTATTCTTTCTCCCTTGTTACCAATTCCCTACCCTTATGTACATGTAATCTCTGTTCTCTTCCTTCATTCAAAATTTATTTTCTGGAATTCCATCATCTCTGAAGATTTGTGTAAAACCCTGAAGAAGTCATGCAAGGGTCGTCATTTCCAATTGTAGGTTTGGATAAGGCCTTATGTCTTTCAGAAAATTCTTGCCTATGAAGGCCTTGATTATTTGTTTAGAGCAGAGAGCAGAGAGCATTCAGTCTGGAATTTAAGCAGCCTGGCATACCTGTGCCTTTCATTCCTCTTATTCCTGTGCTTTCTTGTGTTCAACAGTTGTCTTGACAGCTGGTCTTAGAACAGTCTTGTAGAATAAAAATTTTAGAAATATAAATTGCATAGATTTGAACTTGCACATAAGACATTTCATTACTATTTCAGCCTCAATAGGCCTATAGTACCATTCAAGCCATGAAAACAGCAACTGAGGTATAACAAGTCTGATATTAGAATAATTTGCTGTTCTCACATGAGGCTTTGGGCAACGTGGTCTAGTGGAGGGTGTCCCTGCCCGCAGCAGGGGGGTTGGAACTAGATCATCTTTAAGGTCCCTTCCAACCCAAACCATTCTATGATTCTATGATTCTATGATTTTTCTCTGGACAGTTGCTCTACGCTAGACAAAATCCACATCATTTAGCCAGGAAAGCATCTTAAAAGGAATTGTGGAATAAAAATTATATGAGAAATCCATGGGGTCCCAAAATCTGTTTGGTGAGGTGTGTCTTATGCCATTGGTGTTGATTTTCAAAGTGATGAGGCCATCACAAGAAAAGCCAGACTACCAACCTGAATATCAAATTTTCACTATATCCAGAAGTAGAGCAGAAATGTTTTGTCCAAGCAATGAGTTTGGACAGCAATCCTCTCTAACAGTGAAACCTTCCTTGATGTTATGTTTGTGTCTTCTCTTGAAACTATGAACAAAAATGTCAGTTGTGAAACTATAATATAAGAAACTCTGCAGAAGAAGCTATAGCAAGATCGTTAAGTCATTTTATGGTGAAAAAAAAAATGAAATAGATGTGAGGCAGCAGTTGCTTTTAGTCACTCTGATCAGTGTTTGAAATTGGCTACCTGTCACCTGTCCCATATTTTATCGTTATTCCCAGTACATCCCATCCTTTCCTCTCTTCCCCAGAGAGAACAATTCAAGAAAAAAATGATTTGGTTTGTTATCAGGATGACACACAGACCCCAGCTACAGTTTTTACTGCCATGTTGAGGAGTTAATCAAGCTTTTGTTTGCAATATATTCCCCTTATTATATAATTGCTATGTGACTGTTGATTTGAGTTTTAATTGCCTGATAAATTGAGTGTAAAATGCTATGGTAGGAGAGGAAAGAAGAGGAAAAAGAGGATGGTAGTCTGGCAATTCAATGTAAAAGAATTTTTCTCCATACAAGGAGGAAACATTTACATAAATTAGAGCACAGGGCCCCTGCAGTTCTAGATGGCACTAGGTTAGAAAGCCAAAAGGGGGAAAATCTGCTCTTTTGAATTACTCTCTTGTGACTTTTCATTGGGCTAGTTGTTTTGGCTACTATTATGGAAATTATTAGAAAACAATAGTTTCTGGTTATGTCATCACTGTGACTGTGTCAGTTTTATGAATATCCTGCTGTAAAAAAACATGTTTTTTTCTGTTTTCATTAAGGATCTGTTCAGTAATTTAAAGTAAAATACAATTTTGGGTTTTTTTATATACATAGATCCTGCCTGTACAAAGATTTGCTTGGAAAGCCAACCAATTTTCAGTCATGGCTTTTGAGATAAAAAATTATATCCAATACTCCAAAATCCCCAGGATCTGCCAAATGCTGTAATTTTATGTAACTAACTCTTCTGTTTGTATATTATAAATCTGTATATTTTATTATTTTATTATGGTTGTTATTTATTTCTTAAAACCAGAAGATTCTTCATTTTATGTTGTTTGGAATTTCTTGCTTGCTTGCTTTTTTTTCCCTTGGAACTGGGGAAGTTGCTTTTGGGTTCTTTTATTTTGGTTATGATAAGATCTCTCTGAACTCTCTCTCTGTCAGTTAAGGAAAATACATCATTCCATACATCTGATGATTTTTTTTTTATGATATATACATTTTTTTTTAGGTATATTGAAATGCAGTTGCTATGCATATGTTTGAAAACTATGTAGAAGTCTTGTCAGAACTGAATGATTTACTCTGTGCTGTAAGAATGAAGAGACCTATATGTGTACTATCATAGTATTTTCAGAAAAGAATACAAAAGAGTATCTCCAGCCTTCTCTCCATGATATCTCCTTGCTATCTTTCTAGAGCATATCAGAACTCCTCCACCATTATCTTGAAAGCGGAAAGGATAGATAAAGGGAGAGAGGAGATTCATATTTTGTATTTTGAAGATGAATGACAGAGCTGGAAGACTATTTTCTGTGATGATGAATCTTCTTTCCCTTAAGATCTGTCACATAAACATCATGATTCCAACCTGTTTCCTTACTTTGGACAGAAGATTTGAAAGAATGGATCAATTTCTCTGAATCTTCATTGTGAACACGAAAGCCCTACGTGGTTCTTTATCAGGTAGTTGTGAGGAATAAAAGGTGAAGAGCTTAGGATTTGCCTGATAAAGACATGACACATGATGTTTTTCCTTCTTAATAGGGTGATATGTATGATCCAGTCATCTCAAAATATGCTAACACTTCAGTATGTTATTTGGTGCAGTACTGACCTATCAAGTTTATGAGTAGACCTCTTTAAGGTTTGCTTTGATGACTACTTTCAAGGACACTCAAGAATAAAGCAAGAAACTTGAAAAACAACTGTGCAGAGCAGCAATAAAAGGAAGTTTCCATATTTCCACATGCATGGACGATGCAAATAAGGTTCACAGTTCCAGAAACCATGGAAAACCAGACTGGTCTGTCTAGAAGATCTGGTTTAATTCTTATAACGAAGCCTGAGGTTTCCTAATTAGCTCAGTACTTGTGGCAGTACATATTGATTTTGACTACCTGGATGAAGCCTCTTAGCCTTTCTCAGAGGCCAAAGGTTCAATGAATGTTTAGGCTTTACTATCTTTTTGTATCACATCACCCAAGCCTTGCTAGTAAGCAAACAAAACAGATGTAAAAGGTGTTTGGTTAATTAGTGGCTCTCCTTCTTGCCAAGATTTTCACTGAATAGTTTCTGCCTCTAATCAGCAAATTCTCAAATTATACTAAAAATTGCTTATGAATAATAATATATATCCACAATAGTAAATACTTTATTTTTTCCACACAAATACTAAAATTATTCATAATATAAGATTATTCCAGGTGTTTTATCATTGTACTCTATTGGTTTGGATCTCTGGTACTTTTCTTCAACAGACTTCTGAATTCATTGTAATATTGTTATTCAGAGCTGTTATATTACAATGTTACTGTTAGTGCAATAAACAACCACACAAATTAGTCACTGCAGTACATTTCATTTGAATTAGCCCTCCTGTTCTTTTACATATCACAAAGGCATAATGTATCATGGCACACACATTAAAGACAGAGGAATACAACAGGAATGCTATATTTGAGTTTTCTTATTTTCTGATGGTAAGCTATAGCAATTTTGAATTTAAACCAGCATTTCTCCCTTACCTATTAGTAGTCCATTAATCTCTACAAGCCAGCACAAAAGGGCTATGTTATTCTTCCCAACTGTTTTTCCCTTGGGGAACATAATTTCTGAAAGCAAGAGAAATAGGTAGGCGGTTACCATTGAACACTGTGGATTGGAAAATAAAATAACAATCACATGTCTCCAGACTCCAGAGGTTACAAGAATTTCAAGATGTTACCTGGAGCGGTCCAGTAACCAACTGTGGAACTGTTGGCACGTGGCACTGTAAAAGTGACTTTTCTGTTTGGACATGTGCGACTATAGAAGTCTTCAAAAGAAGTACACATATCTTCCTAGCAATTCAAAAGTCCTTCTGGATTCTTTGCTCAGACATCAGCTGTTTCCAAGAAAACTAGTGAGGAAAAAGTGGATCTGTCTTCTCAAGAATAAGGCTACTCTTTAAGCCCTAGTAAATCTGCTACGTGTCTCTCATCTTGATAAATAGCGACAGGTCAAGTGGAAACACTGACAGGGATGAACGCTGGGGTTTTCACATCCTATGATTATAAAAGGCGAACATGTTTTCTTCACTCCAGTCACCAGATAGCAGGGGCTGGACAGCACATGGTGAGGTGAGGTATAGACCACTCTTACCCACTTTGGAGTTGTTACTTGGGAATACCAAGCAGTGTTGAATGCGAAAGATGACACCTTTTGTACAACGGAGGACTGTCAGCAATATTGTTTCTTGCCCAAACAGGTACATGGTAGACTCTCTAAGAGAGCTACCATTTTTGATACTTCCTTAACCTATACAAAACCTTAATCAAGAATTTTGACAGGAGATACCATTGCTACTGTGTATGTAAGTGAGAATTGCTGTGTCTCTTACTGCCAGGAAGCGATAAGGAATATATGCCTCATGAGCAAGACAGGACTTTCATCCACTGCTACCCAGTAGTGTCATTCCCTTCCGTATCATAGGTGTTCATATAACTTCAAGTTCTGCAGCAGGGACCGCAGATCCATGTGAAGGTGAACCACCCTCTCAGTGCATCTCTAAAAAACAGCTTCTCTGCCACTCTGTGGAGGCACTGCCTTCTGTAATTCATACAAATAGTTACTCACTGTTAATCATATATGCACATATTAATGGGTTTCTGCTAAAATATTTTAAATACTTCCATTCTGAGTTTTGAAAATGCAAACACGTTTTCATAACTTGTAAAAATATGAAGAGGGCATGCATGGGGTGTCACATGTTTCCCGTTAAAAATGAGGACGTTTTTGACGGATGCAATATGGCAGAATATATTAAGATAATTAATTTATGTTCATTTCAGGTTTTTTCATCTCTCAGCATGACCTCTGTTTCATGCATAACAGAACAGTCAAAAATTGATTAGTTTATAGACCAAAAACACTCAGTTTTATCTTTCCATGGAAAACTTATCTAGTCTAAGTTGGTTTGTAAGTTGATTGATGGAAACCATAATAATTTCTTTTATTTGAGTCAAACACTCTGACTCAAATATTTCAGCACAGTTACAAGGTTTTCATTGTTTTCACAGCTTTCTGATCAACTACTTTTTTCTCCCCCCCCCCCCCCCTTTTTTCTTCACATAAATGAAATTGTTTCCAGGACCCAACAGCTGCACTTACTGGCTGAAGGAATGAACAGGAAGACTGTGTGTTCATAGGATTACAGAACAAGCTGAGAAGGAAAATTTATGCAGAGTTTTGTAAGCTTACTGAGGCAGAAAATAGATTGGGGTACACAGAAGAAATAATGTGTCAATCAAAGCTAAGCATACAGACATAAGCTTCCACAACACAAGAAGAGTCATGTGCTTCCTTAGCTTTTGTGACTTCAACAGTTTCTTCTGAGTCTGGGTAGAACAACAGACAGATGTTTCCTAGAGGGCATACTCTTAAGTGACTCTTTACAAGTCTCTCTTAAAGCCGGGCAAGAACAAAGCAAGAACAAAGCCGCCTTGGAAGGCATAAGAGATGGTAGAATAGCTTCAAGAAAGGGTCCTAAGGAGGGGAAAACCTTTGCAGCTGAGCACTGTAACTTGGCCATTCCATTCCCTTGTGTAAACTAATTTTCTTCAAATTTATAATTTCATGTCAATATAATCGATTTTGCTGTAGCATAGTGTAGGTCAATGCTTTGTACTCAATACTGACAAATGAAAGCAAGAATTATATGCTGGCTATTGTAATAGTCTTTATCAAGTCAGGATACTGCAACTGTTTTTCAAACACTCTTGTGTGGATATTTTTGTCTAATGGCTTCTACTGGTCTCCTTTCTCTATCTGATTTATAAGCAAGGAGCTGCTCCCTGAAATGACTCAGAATGACAAGATTTTGCAACCAAGATTGTACTACAAAGTAGTATTGGCAATACTATGTAAATTGCCTGAAAGGCATTAGAATGCAATTTAACAAGCACCTAAGAAAGAATGTTACATATATGACACACAGCAATTAAAGAACCTCTTCATCTGCATTTGAAATATGTATTTCATTATTTTACTTGAAGCATATTCTTAGTTGCTTTTGAGTTAATGGTACTCAAATTTCATAACCTTAAAGAACAGCCTGAAAGAATCCATTTTAAAGGTAAAAGAGCAATGGCCATCTATCTTTGCTAGTCTGAACTACACACAGGGCTATCAGCTGACTTCAGTTATATTCCCTGAGTAACAGTTTGATAGGTACTATTGAATATCTGATTAAGATTTATATTCTATAGAACACAATGTTCATTTAATAGTACCATAGTTACTGAGTCAGGTACTTTGTTGCTACTTTTATGGGTTAGAGTTCATATACGCAAATAGTAAGTAAAATCACTTCCCTGCTATATGGTGGATCTGAAATAATAGATCATCCAATTTTCCAAGACATGTTTCTCCTATCTCTTAACAGCACACTTCTATCAACATATTCAGATATTCGTGGCAGGGTAATATGGGCCATTTTCACCTGGCAACAGCATCAGCCCTTAGCAACAGTGTGTGTGTATTCAGGCCACTAGTAACACTGAGCCAAAATAGGAGATCAGACTATAGAAACCTTTGGACAATGTATGTCAGGAATTTTCAGGTATTATTTTGCCTTAGCAACAGTCTCATTTAATTCCCTAGAAAATCTGAATATAAACTCAGTTTTGTTTTCCTGTTCAAAATTACCTCTTGGGAACAACTATGAGGATTCCCTTGTTAGGTTTAATGAAATTCAGTGTTTCACACTGTTTCCTAGTTTAAGATAAATGGTAGAATTCAATATTGTACAGTAGTGCTCTAGATCTATGGCTTGAGAGTTATGAAAAGTAAGATGGTAGAGCTGTACTTTAGTGTTATTCTTCTACTTCCTTATACATACTTGCATAGAGCCGCTATTTCACAAATTTTTCTGAGTGTTATACATGTACAAAAATCATTGATTTCAGCAATCAAGCTTCTTGCATCCTGCCTGAGCAAGCTTTCATATCGTTTGATAACAAAGACCTACATATTCTTCTACTGTAATCTTTGAGGAGAAAATACCTTCTCCCTGAAGGAAGTAGTAAGTCTGCACTGCTATTTTATTGCCATTCATATGTATCCCATCTACTTATCCATTGGTACAGAAGTATCAGCTAAAATCATGCAGTAAGTCTCTTATGACAAACACCCCCTTTGATTATAGCTAGTTTTCAGCAATTTTTTTGAAGTGCGGCAGATACTTATCTTGTGGTGAATATTCATCTAGCAGTGGTTCTTCAGTGCGTTAGCATATTAAATAATTTTCAATTTCTACCACTATCTCACTATATTGAAACTATCATCACATTTCTCTTTTTCTGTTTAAAGAGCCTTCTGGATTCTCTATTTGAATATTTAAAGAAATATGATTCCACATTACATTCTTAAGAGAGAGTAATTGACATCATGTTAAAACGTATTAGTGTATACCACAGAATTCAAACAAGAAAAGGAAAGAGGGAAATTAAAAGCAATGTGAATGATCCCAGAGCTTGTTATTCCGTTTGTCTCCTGGTTGTTATCTGTTTCTTTATTCCATTGCAATAAGAAACCATATGTGTGTGTGTGCAGGTGTGTGGTTGCGTATGTATATATGTATAAAGGGATACAGTTAATGGTCTGCATTGCATATGAACTCTGTCCTTTTTTCAATTTTCAGTGATGAATTTTGCTTGCACAGCCTTGATAGTGTTAATATGTTTTTTTTTAAACAACAAAATAATTTTACACACTCAGTGTATGAGTGCTTGTAAGAAACCAAAATACTGTGTCACTGCTAAGTGACTTGAAAGAAGAAAAGTAATCTTACCTACAAGCACAGTAACTTTTCAGCGTGTTTTGTAATCCAGTCTTTAATTCTGTGATTTTGGACTTGCCCACACACTAAGTAATATTACTCCTCTTACCTCACCATGCAGCACTAATCTGTTTCCAAATTCTATCTACAAATGATCTTCTTTTATACACTATACACATTGAAAAGGTATGCAATCCTTTTCTGCATATGCAGTCATTTCTACATATCCTTTCTGCATCATCAACCAGACACAGAGGGCATTGCTTATTGTTATCATGGGCGCGCTTTGAAATGTCTCCATTTCCCACAGTCATTTCCACTTAACTAGACTCAATTTCAGCTTATTAAAAACAAGGTCCTCCTGATCATAAAATAGCCTCATAGCAACAATAAGCTACAGCACTTAAAAAACCCCACAAATTCTTTCTTAATTAAAAGTAGCACATTTGTTTGAATAAGAAAATATATGACAAAATGTGGTGAAATAAATTATTTATTATCAATATTATTATCCTTCAGTGACTCATGTTGTCTTTGTGTGCTATTCTTTTTGAGATACAGCAATTCTGTTAGTGTGTCAGACAAGAAAGCAATTTCTTGTATGACAGTCTTGTATATGTAAACAGTGTTAATATATCTGGTTATGTCCTATGTTCGTGCTATCACACGAAGTCACTTTTTCAGATGAAACGACCTTGCATATCAACCCATACAATTATACAGAAATATGAATATATTCTCAGATACACACAACTTTTAGATAATCAGGAGAACCAGTCAGTACATTGTGAAATCCGACCTCAGGAATTGCTCATGAAGAAGTAGAAGTCAGAGTTTAATGATATCTTATCACCATATAACCTGCTATTTCCTCTATTCTCCCTGTAAGCACTTCCATTTCAGAATACCAAAAGTACAAATTTTGCATATCAAATTTTAATGAGAATAAAGGAAAGAATATCATGTAATCCATTCTCTGGATATAAAGGCAGGTTAAGACACAATTAAATGGTATTTTATCAAAAGAAATAGGTAAATCTGCAAGTGCTGCAAAATGGCAGAGGTGTTCTGGCACCACTTAGAGAAATAAGTGAGATGCCACATTAAAAATTTGTTCTGATAAATTTATCTTTGAAGAAAATATTAGAGAGAAATTATATTGAACGAGTAATTAGTTTATCACTTTGGGAAAAACAGGTACAATGGGTTTAGGCTTTAATAATGGAAGTATTGGAAAACTACTATTTGGACAGAGATTTCTGGCATGGCTGTGAAATAGAAAAGTGTTTTAAAATTAATTTCTGGTGTTAATTAAAGGTCTGATACAAACTCTCTGTTGAGGCCTAGGGAAATTTATCCATTGCATTCAGTAAATTTTGGAACCAATCCTGTGACATCTCTACCACAACAGAAAAATGCTGAGTATTGTAACTCAGATTTTAAAAAGCAGTTACTGAGTTTGAAAAGGAAAATTAAAGATTAAAATGCTGATATGATTAATATGGTGATGTCAAGATAGAATATTAAATCAGGTAACAGAGGTTTATTTATGTATGTATCTGCAGTTACGAATAATTTCCCAAATTAGGAGTATTCAAAAATATTTCTGCTATTTCTCTTGATTATAGCCAAATTTGAGGAGGATCATCACACTGTAAATTAGTTAGCCAAAATATCACAATAAGAAGGTGCAGAAGTATACAAAACTTTAGGATGACTGGAAACATATTTTAAATGGGAAACATGGGCAATACATTTTTAGGGGAAATGAACCAAAATAGTAACCTTTTATTAAGAGGAAAGTCTTGCCACATTCTACACAGGTCATAAAAACAACTGGTTGCTGTAAAATGCTTACAGACATTGTTCTATAATGCAATACACCCCAAAAGATTTAATTTTTTGCATGTCACTAATCAGACTGCCGCTAACATGAGTTCAACTAATTTTCCTGGAGTGGATATGGTTTGCCGCAGTGTGTGTTGCTGTCGTTAATCATTTTATTAACTGAAGTTCATCCCTGTGCAGAGGACCTGTCCAATACCCATGGACAGAAATTAAAACTTGTTCCTGCAAACATTTAAGCATCTGCTTATTTTTGCATGAGTAAGGAGCTCTTTTCAATTTTAGCAGGCTTGCTGATGTATATAGACTTCAGTGTTCATGAATGTTTTATAACATTTCTGAACATAACTGTCGAGAAAGGCTGTGTTCTAAATGTGTGGTGCATTTATCTCATACTGTCCCTCAGTGTAATGGTGAATTTGCATTAAGTAAACTTTGTTACGCAGAAATATAAAAAAGACAGTTGCTTGACTCCATAATTAATATGTTTTTATGAAATACATATGATCCTACAGTCCTTACTTTTAACTCAGAGGAACTATTTTACTGACAATAAGTGGGCCAACATGTCAAGTGCAATATCATTGAAATTAGTGGAGTTGTAGCTGGTACTAGTTGTAATTAGTACTAGACTACAACAGCAGAATTTGGTTCAGTGCTTTTGAGTAAATTATTGCTTGAAGAGAAACTGCATCTTTAGGCTTTTCCAATAATAAATATAATAAAAATAATAAAGATTATCAGAAAATTTTGGAGTATCAGCTTTTATTGAAAGCCTGAAAGAGAAAAGTGGGTTACAGGCCCTAGTAAAGAGGACAGATACCTTGATGCTGAAGACAGAATCTGTTTTTTTTTTCTTTTTTAAAAAAGAAAGAAACTGAAAGGAAAGAGTACTTTACTGAGAGTGGGAGAAAAGAAAAAGAACAGAAAGACTGAGCTGTTCCAAAGCCAATTAATATTTTTAAAATGGTAGTTGCCATGACTAGACAGAGGGAGAGAACTGTTGAAATATGAGATGAAGAGAGAGAGCAAAGACTGATGAATGAAAAAGAGAACACATTACATCATTTTTACTGGAAGAACTTCATATGAAGTAAACATCCAAAGGGCAAATTCTGAGTGAACTTCTTCAGCAGTGGAGGTCTCCAAGAAGAGTTGAGCTGGTGCTTTGAAACTATTCTGACAACCAGAAAAAAAAATTCTCTGGGAGAAGAGAGAGAATTCTTCTTTTATCGTAATTACATTTTGGCTCCCGAGTACAATAAAGGCTGTACCCACTGTTTGCCCATTAGATATTTTATTTATGCAATGGCAACATATTTAATTTACTTTTCTAAAAATATGCCTTTACACTGAACTATTTTTTAAATATGCTTGTATTATTTATTTTTATGTTTTTGGAAATACATATCCTAAATTGCCTTAGAGCTCAGTGGCATTCCTTTGCTCAATATATTTAACACTCAGCTGGTCACTTGTATTGCATGCTTACTGAACGAGCTAAACAATGTATAATTTATATCTCTTACCCTGTCAGTAGAGCTTCACTTTGACTATTCACATGTGACAAATTACTCATTCATCTAAGTATTTTCAAAATCTTCCCTTTAGGCTAGGGGGTGGGAGTTATTTTAGGGGTCGACTTTTTTCTCTCTTTTATTTAACTTACTGATGGAAGGAACAGCTAGAGTAGGAAAAAGCACCTTTTTAGTCTTTAAATGGGACCTACTATTTATTACACATTTTGCTAAAACATCTGGAAGCATGTGGCGAGAGGGCTGAAACTGCAATAAAGTCAAGAGCCATGTTAATATGCTTCCTGAACAGATAATATGTAAAAAAAATTACTGAGATGTGGTGTTAACTTTTTGACTGTTCTCTTTTGTATGAATTCACCATTCCTTAAAAAAGTTTTTTTCTCTGGCAAGTATCAATGCAATATTTATATGAAGAGCAACTTTTACATGCTCTCTCTTTAAGGATTTCATGCACCTCTTAATGCCGTTTCATCAAAAAAACAAGTATAAGAGAACTGGCAAAATAAATCATAATAAATTGTTAAAACCAGTTTAGAATATTGTTCCCCTAGATGTCTTCAATAATACAGTAAAAGTCTACTGTGAAGACATAAAATCAGATTCTCTTCAGGATCTATGAACCAGAACTAGATCCAGGGCCAGATTAAAATGAACGAGCAGTGAAGCTATTTTGTTGAGCTTGGCCTGGCACAGAAGCTTCCATCAAGAATGAAACTATGAACTAAACAGAAACAAACAAACAAACAAAAGATATGTTTATGGTTGCAGTGTCCCCTCTCGGGCCCTGGGGCAACTGCTGCACAGAGAGCAGATGCTTGGATTTGCTCCTCTTGAGTACCTTGTTCCATTTCTGTGTTTGCTGCTGCGGTTCCATAAACTGAATGAAAATTGGCTTTAGCCATGTCTCTTCTGTTCATTCTTCTTCTTTGGCCAGAAACGTGGGCAGAATATGGGAGAAGGCAGCATGGTGCACATAGGATATATCCTCTCTTTCCCAGCTATGGGCGAGTTTCCAGTCCGAGGTCCAGCAGGATGAGGTGTATCTAAGGCAGTCCATCCTCCACTCCTGTACAATGGGAGAGTGAAAACAGTCAAGGAAGGCAGGAGGACCTGATTGCCCTCTGTTGGATATAAACCTACAAGTATCTGAGGCCTTCTGCAAGAATAAAAGCAAGAGAAGTTCCACTTCTCTGCCCAGGCTTTTAAGATTCACTGACCAGGTTTCCATAACATGACTTTAATTTTTAGAATTTAAAATATATTGGTGTTTACTAAGGAAAACTGTAACTGTCTGCTTGTTTCTTTGCAAATGTATGAAGTAGAGGAGATGTTCAACCAAAGGTGATTGACCCATAACTACGTCCAGCTACAGTAGAACATTAAAGTAACAGCTCTGTTCCCTACCCTTTTTTTAAGTTTGACTAGGAAAACACTAAAAACTGTAGTAGAAAATTGAGGCTAAGTAAATCTTCAGCTGTGAAAAATATAATCAAGGAAAGATTTCTAACCAGCATAAGTCCTTGTCTGTGCTATTTACAAAACCACCCAAAAGTCCCTTCTCTCTTTCTCTATGAAAAATTATGGAAAAATAGTTCTGTAATTGTCTTTCAATTAAATAAACAAAAGGGTACTCATTTTAAAACTTTCAACTACAGTTCAGAAGACAAATTTAAACTGAAGACATTCTGCCTCTATGTCTTGAACCTGATAAATCCTCTGTCATTGTAAGATCCTTTGGAAACAAATATATCTACTTAACAGAAAGGTGCAGCACCTTTTAAGAGTAACCCACCCTTCTTCAGAGCTGCCTCCAGAGCTCATTAGAGGGAGTCTCTGTAAGATTTTTCTCTACCTTAGCTGAGTGTGGGATCAAGTTCTCTATTCTACATCTACGTTTATAATTGCATTTTCTCAATTTGAAATTGAAAATATTTATTGATTGTATGCAAAGAACAAGTGTAGTACATGATGTGTTCTAAGCATCAAGTGTATAAAAAGTATTTCTCTTCCAACAATGATACTGAATATCCATTTCTACACACTGAAAAAGATTGAGTTTATGTTTTTATAAGTCTTAACTTGAAGGATAATTTTTTTTTTGTCATTTGTATTATATGGATTTACTGTTGCATATATTGAAACCAGAGAAAGTATTTGTCCTGTTAAATTCTATTATCACAATTGTATTATTACAATTTATTGTATAAATTGTAATTGTCTCTTTGTAATTAGAGATTGAATACTCAATACACAGGACATTTCCTTCACTTGGATTCAAAATTAAAAAGTAAAAATGAATTTTGCTTGTGAAGCTTTTTGACTTAAATTCTCTAATGGAATAATATATTATGCATTTCACAAAGTTTGATTTTGCCTCTTTCTTTTTTCTTAGGTGAGAAATTCAGTGGACAGCAGCAAAATCTACAAAGATTCAAAGTAAGATTTCACATGCACTCACTTTCTGTGTTCATTGTTACAGATTTTTGCAATGTTAGGTTTTTGGGGGGTGGGGGTTTGGGGGTTTTTTTGTTTGTGTTTTTGTTTGTTTGTTTTTCTAAAAGGTGTATGACTTCTTTTGGTTTGGGTTTTCTGTGATAAACTACAAACTTCTTCCTACTTGACAATATTTAGTACGTCTTAGAAAGTGTATTCCTTTTGAAATTCCAAGAGGTTCTTTTGGTCAGGAAGCAGAGCACAATGCTTGGATCAGTAGATTGTGTAATAAACTCTTGCATATATCTCCTAAGGTGCAGGAGTGAGATTATAGTTGAGATTTTGCAGTGTTGGAATAAAAGAAAGTCTTACTCCTATGGTGTGATTCATAGGCATGCTATAAATTAAATGGAAATTTAGGGAATGCATTGAATGAGTAACAGGAGTAACAATGAAGGCTACTGAACACTTGTAACTATAGCTGTAAGAAAAAGATGCATCAAACCTTTAATATTCTTTCTACCTACTTTGTATAAGGTAATATGACAGTTAGGCGCATATGATCTGACCTATCTCTTTTTGATGAATAAGGCAGGGTATTCATTGACCTGGCTATGAAGTAGATCAGTCCCTAGTGAGAAAAGACTTTATGGCTAGTAAAGCATCACAGCAAAATTTGTAATTATTTTATATGTGTACAGACAGTTTGAAATTTGTAATACACTCTATATACATGATATAATATATGTATGATAATGTATAAGAAATTTGGGATTATTGGTCATGTTATGAAACAGCTAAATTATTTCTGTATTCTAAGGGAGTATTCAAGTTTCATATATTAAATCATTATGTTTAACACATTGATAGAAAAGCTGAAAAAGGTGGTGAGAAATAATATCACATATTTTTCTGACGTTATTAAGCTATTTAGAGAAGTAAAACTGCTGACTTTGTTGTAGAGAAAGACAGAAGAATCCTAAGATGATTGAGTGAATGGACAATAAATTGCCAGACAAAATTCAGTATGCAGTAAATGTGAAGTGATGGTCCCTGAGAAAAACAGTCGTAATATCACAAGCACTCACAATTTAAGGGTGGTTAATTTCCATTCAGAGTTAGACAGTTCATCTCAAAAGTAAATACAGCAATGTTGGGCAAGATGGGGAGCAGGACGAAAAGGGTGATCAAAATAATAAGACAATTTTTGTATGAGTAATGAGAATATACCTAGTATTCTTCAATCTGGAACAGAGATAAACTGAGGAAACACTATACAGAGGTTTATAAAATCATGTCTGGTGTGTAGAAAATAAAAGAAGGGATCATCATTCTTTTTTTCTTCCGGTACAAAAACTATATTCTGAACACTGAAAGTAACAAGTACAAGGTTCAGAATAAATACTGCTTAATGGGGAAGATGTGAAACTCCTTGTAAAAAAGTTATTGGGGATTCAATATTTTCCACAGACTCAAGGGAAATCCAGAAGAAAATACAGAATAAATATCCCATAAAGCTGTAAATACACTGATACTCCCTCTGGCTTCAGAAAGTCCCTAAGGTGCAATTGTGTGGATACATGCCCAGGGGTAGTATCACTATATATATTTTTGCAGTTCTTACATTTCCCAAAATTTCCATTATTAGCCACTCAATACCCCAGGGGAGCTATTATGTTACAAAGATCTTTGGCCATTCTTGCTTTTATAGTACAGCTTATAGAATCAACTGGAAAGTAACACATAGAAATATATCTAGTGAGTTAAACAAGTTACCAGACACATACTTCAGTCTCTTTCTACCTTCCCTGTTTTGACGTAATTTTATACTTTAAGTCACTCTCATCCTTGTGTAAAATGGTAGTGGCAGCACCAGATCAGAAAAGGCCTGACGTTAAGTATCAAGTTCCAGCAGAATTCATCCTTGCCTAGTTAAATTGTGTTGGGTATTCACAGCAAACGCAATGTTTTGTACAGGCCTCAATGGAGGGAGCGATCCTAAGCCGTAAGGAACTTAATGAAATGTCAGTATTTTCTTCTCAGACATTCCTCACTGAGATGTCTACATACAATAACACAGTGGGGAAACTCTTACAGATAAGAAGGAAAACTGACCCCACCAAGTAAGAAAGGTTGTTGTGACTCTAGGAATAAAATGGGGCTTATGAACATGAGAGAAAGAAAATTAAAATGATAGCTTAAAAGGAATGACCTATCTAACTAAGACATCCCTCTGTGATCAAAATTCAAGTAATATTTAACTTTGGAATAGAAAAATCATTCTTTGGAGACTTCTTTTTAAATAGTATGTCACAACTGGGTTTATTTTATGGGGATATTATTTTTATTTGTTTTTCTGTGGAAAGAATTATTAAAAATCGTAGTATGAAAACACTGGACAAAATGGGAGAAGCTATTCTTCTCACAACCACCAATACCTTTCTTGCTTTTTATTTTTAATTTCCATATTGGCAGTAGCTAGGTAAGTTTCTGTCTCTCTGGCTTATATGTTGATAAGGGGTTGATGAGCACACACATCACCGACTCTTGGACAGGGGCTGTCCGAGGGCTCTGTTCATCTGCACGAGGTGCTACTTATTAGCATCAAACTTGATCAGTACAAGGCATTATTTTAAAATTTCCTCTGTCTCTCTCTGTCTCTTTATCTTTAAAGTCAGAAAGAAACAATAGAGACAAACACTGGAAGATGGTGTCTAGAGCTAATTGACTAGCATATTTAAAGTGGGTTGTGGTTGCTTAGAAACATTTATAGCCTTTAACAGAAGCCTGATTATTAAATAGTCTGCAGGGCAGTGTAGGACAACATGTTTTTACAACAGCAAGAATTACAGTGAAAGATGGTTTGTGGCTTAATATTAAAAGGAAACATATTTACAAATAACACTTTATTTTTTAAGCCCAATCAAACAACATTACTGAACAAATTCTGAACAATGCTTCTGCCAGTGCAGCAAACTGAAGCTCAGTGTGGTGACGACTGTGGACCGACTTTCTGTTTATTCTGTAAGGCCCTCTTTTAACTCCAGCAGTAGTTATTTCTTCTCTGTGGCTGATCTCGAGAGCTTGCAATTTACTTATTATAGTAAAGCGCACATTATGTAGGAAGAAGCTGATTATAGAGATCAAAGGACAGTGAGATGTCTAAAGTGCAGCAGGCTTTGATTATATAACAGCCTTATGATAAAAATTTTTACAGTGAGGGAATACTCAAAGTCTGATTTCTATGGAGGATAGGGAAAGCAATATGTCCTACAACAGTACTGATATTTCCAATACAGATGACTTAGCAAATGTATCTAAAATAAACATAATCTATATTCAGCTATATTTATCTACTGAAATCTCATTGTCTAATTACCTATTTAAAAAAAAAAATTAAATAACCCCTACGATATCATTTGTTTTGTGATCCTCCATGACAAAAATATTCAGTCTGTCTAAAGCACGTCTCAAATTTCTTCACAAAGAATTATTGAAATCTCAGGGAACTTTGATTCTCTAAGTAATGTGTTTCTATTTCCCTGATACACATGAAACTGTTCATACTTCTGTTGCAGCAATGAGGTCACTTAAAACATTGAATCTTCATGAAAGACATGGATATTGAAAAAATTGACAGATTTATAGTACTTTTTTTTTCTTTCCTCTAGCCTAGTACAAAGCATTATGCAAAGGGTAGGATGAGAAGAACTCTCTCCTGTCTGGTTGAGATTTAGATTTAGACACTTAAGTGCCCAAGTTTTCTCAAGAAAAAAATATAAGTCATAGGAACATCATAGGAAGTCTGGCCTGTACCTGAATTAGCAAACAAGGACAGTGATTTTAACATGGACTTTTTTGCTAGGCAAATTATTCTACTATTTTTAATTGCAAAAATTCTAACTGTTCCAGAGCAAGTTAATAGCTGTTAATATCCATTATGAAAAAATAAGGCAAAAGGAGTGAGGGAAAGACAAGCAGCTTAAATAATTAATAAATCAGAAGCTTCAGTGTTAATCAAAACATAAACTATCAGGGTTTCAAAGTAAATGTAATCATAAAAATATGATTCTTCTAGCCTTCTTAGTTATTTGTCTTGAGAAGACATTATAAATGACGAAAAATATTCAGTAGCTTACTGATCAAGACCAAATTTCTTTGATTATTTCTTGAGTTAAGGTTCTGTAGAAATAGCCAGCTTTCTGAGCAAAACTTTTAATGCAAACTTCCCTCTACCACTACTAACTGGGACTAAGTCTGCAATGAAAAGAAGAAGAATATTTAACCATAAAACGACTGATAATAACTTCAAACAAAACTGCCACATGCATAAAATACTGTCACATACATAAAGTAAACCACTGAAAAACTGGAATTGAAAACACATCCAAACTCCCTATTAATCTAAATCATTATTTGTTGCCATAGAGTATCAACAATATTCAGTAGAAAACTATTATTCAGTACTGTAGTATGTCTAACAAACAACAAATATTAATAGAATAAACAACAAAGTAATGTTGATCTTATTTCCTGTAGATTAAATCCTTTTTATTTTATAATTTAATGGAAGGCTATTAAATGAAACTATTATTGGAAAAGATATACTCAGGAACTGTATTTAGGAGAATTGCAGTTAAAAGCATATTACACCTCTGGACAGCAATAAAGGAAATGAGCATGACTTCTTCAACCTTGATGAGTCATATGCCCTTTTTGGCTTTAAAATATGATCATTTTTTGGAAAAGGTTAGAGGTTGTCCTAAGATAAGTCACTGGGACATAAACTTGTCATAAGATATTTCAGAAAATAGAATCAGTCTTATCATTTGATACTATTTACTTAGTATTTTCACATCAAGAACTTCATTAACCAAGTTCATAGATGTAATTGTTATTTTCTATTAGAGAAGTTATTAGGCTGCCAGAATTACAGCACTGAGTTGCCTGGCAGTTATCAAAGGGGAAAAACTCTTCACATAGTTTCTGTAATTTTATATAATGCACTCCTGGAATTGCAAGAGTTCAGTGTGGGATTTTTTTGCTTTATAGGGACAGTTTTCAAAGATGACTTAAAAATTTGTGGGATGATAAGTAATGACTATGTCCCACTCAGAAATTTTTAATTTTTTTTTAATTTTAATTCTACTAGAGCAGAACAAATAACTTATTTTTGATGTTGTAAAAAAACAAAAACAAACAAAAACCACCACCAGGTGGGAAAGCCAAGGAAAAGTATCTTTCCAGTCCAGATAAAAAGATTTGCAGGAGTGTGCTTAAATTTCATGAATGCATTAATCTTTTTCTACCTATATGAAATTTTCTCAGTGAATTACTTTTACATATAAAACCACTACAAACACCTTTTTATAAAATAAGTTGGAATTATGAGCCTTAGTCTTTTGGAGATATTCTTACATCATTGTTTTCCATAATTTGAAGTACTTTGACTACCCTAGAATGAACAGATAAAACATTTCATCAATGACTACTATAATAATAAGATTCTAGTTATCATTATTATTTTGAAATAATACAGTAAAATTTTATAAACCTTAAATGTACAGTATTTTATTCCCTCTGTCTTCAGCTAAACAGTTAATGGAAATCCAGTATTGAAAAAAACTCTGTAAACTGTACCATCATCCTACAGTAGGGATGTTAGCTGTCTTTTCCCTTGAAATTCACAGAGGGAGATTGTTTTATCAATTGGAAATTGAGAAGGAAAACACTTCAGATTAATTTATTAAAAAGGCATGGCTTGTGACTTATCATGTTAAAAATCGGTTGGAAAAGACCATTAAGTCAATTAAAATAGGAATAAGTACACAAGAATGAAAACAAATAACAAGGTGTGCCCTTTCTCATGTTATTGATAAGCTCATTACACTATATTGCCTGTAGTGCATGACCATTTACATAATTAAAACCTCTTCATGTCTAAGTTTGCATAAAGCACCAAGAATCTGTTTCTTCAGCCATTTTAACTGTCATTACTGAGTTCTGAATATATGATCATACAGCCAAGGGAAAGATTGCACTCCTTACGCACCTTTAAGCTCACTGCGAACTCTTTCCATATGCGTGGAAGTAGAATTGAATTCCTAGTGGGATAGGAATTTTTCTAATTTTCCTTCATGTATGAATGTATAACTTTTATTACAGTGAATATCTAGATTTGAGTTCTACAATTTTTTAACTGGATAAAAGTACTAAAGTAGATCTGGAGATGCCTTAAATGGGTACCAGCTGAACATTTGCTCCATTTAAGGACTCTATCAGCGCTGACTGCATAATTGCAAGACATTATCCATGGGTTCCAGTGGTTCTGAATTAAACTGACATGTTACCTTTGTGTTTACAAGACAGGAAATTAGCTGAAGCTGTGAATCTAAACATGGTTGGGACTGATTCCATGCGAGTTTGATTAAACCTGTCATTAATATGCTATTTTCTTTTTTGGATGGATTAAACTTGTGGGGACTAAAAAACAAATTATGGTCTACACACCAGCAATTAATGTTGTGAGTCCTGTTCTCTTGCTGTGGGCACTGTGTATCTTAATAACATGTTTAAAGTTTTAGCTTATTGTTTCCCTTGGTTGGATGCTGCTATTGGATTATTTTTTTTTATCCTACTGTAATCACAGGCAGTAGTTCATCTGACTTCTTCTCAGCGATCAAACTGATTATTATTAGACTGCCTAATAATATATTTTAATGTTGATTTTACTATTTGTTCATGGAGAGAGCTATTCTTCTTTCTTCCTTAACCACTTTGTCCCAGTTTTGTGTAAAACAAAATGTTCACTGAAGCAAGCTATCTGTGATTCAAGAGCAGTACATTACTAAATATTTCTTTATGACCATTAAACAGCATCTGATTTAAGAGAGCAGAGTTGTCAGACCTATAATATGAGACCTAGTAAAAAGAGAAGAAGAATTATTCACTCTTTTTAAGGTCTTGTGTGTGTTCTGGACATGTGCTCATTTTGGCTGGGATAAAGCTAATTTTCTTCATTGTAGCTAGTATGAGGCTATCTGTTGGATTTGTGCTGAAAACAGTGTTGATAACACAGAGATGTTTCCGTTACTGCTGAGCAGTGCTCACACAGAGCCAAGGTCTCTTCTGCCTCTCACCCCACCCCACCAGCAGCAGGCTGGGGGTGCACAAGGAGTTGGGAGGGGACACAGCCGGGACAGCTGACCCCAATTGGCCAAAGGGGTATTCCATACTGCATTCTGTCATGCTCCATATATAATTGGGGAAGCTAGCCAGGAGGTGGGATCGCTGCTTGGAAACAGGCTGGGCATCGGATTGGTTTTTTCTCTTTCCTTTGCATGTGGTGAGTAATTCCATTTGTGCATCATTTGTTTTTTATATATATACTAGTTATTATTATTTTTATATTTATACATATATATATATTAATTTATTCTTTTGCTATCCTATTAAGCTGTCTTTATCTCAACCCACAAGGGTTTTTTTCCATTTTTCTCCCCATCCCACTGCGGGAGTGGAGGATAGTGAGCAAGCGGCTGCATGGTGCATAGTTACCAGCTGGGCTTAAACCACAACAGTCCTGGCATCTAATTAATTGAAGAGGGCAGGAATTTATGTTTGATCATAAACAGAGTGTACTCTGAAGCACTGTAACATGAAAAGGCTAATGAGTTGCTAGTATGGATCAGGTGACATTTTTAGAAGAAGCAAAGAAGTATTTAAACCATTAAGAGTGCCTTGCAGAAACTCCAAGTGGAGTGCTGCACAACTCTGAATGTGAGAAAAATTGTGTGAAGGGCTCCTATGGGACAATCTCAACTGAAAAAGTTTCACTACTAGAATCCCCTATTTGGCAATCCAATGCCCCATTTCTTCTCATCAATCTCTACCCCTACACTCCATCCCTAAACATGTTTTGGAGTATTTTACCACAAGGTAGCTCAAACATGCCCCTTTATTTGGATTAAGACTAGTTATCCTACAGAGATGACATAACTCAGACAAAACAGCATTTATCTCAAACTGCAATTTTCTGCCAATATTTTATATCCATTATGACACAGATATGTGGATTAAAGAAAGTAAATAGATGCAGGTGTTAAAAAGTCTCTAACACAATTAGGAAAATTGAGACCCTTTCTCTCTTCAGTACAGCCTAAAAGGTACTGACTTGTTAAACTTAGTAAATAAGAGCCGAGAGGCTAAATAAATGCAGTATAAATACACTGAATAAATGTACTTCTTATAAATGTATCTAGGAGATTGATGCCAACTAGGAAAAACTAATTTACAAGCTATAATCCTGATATAAAATGAAGTGGAGATTAACAGATCGAATTAGAATAAAGAACAAAAGTTAGTAGGTGTTTGGTTTAGTGTTTGTGTTTTTCTTTTTAACTGTCAGATGTGTGAAGTCTGGAACAGCCACCCAAATAGTGACAGGAAAGAACCAACACAGTTTCAAGACAGATTTCAGTAAATCTTTGACTGACTGACTGACTGACTGACTGACTGACTGACTGACAGGAGTAGGAACATTCAGGTTGATGGTGTGAAACTTCAGAAATTGGGTTTGTTAGGCTCCTCAGGAGGGAAAAGGGAGGACAATTGATTGTCTCACATCTTGCATTACTTCAGAAATAATTAAGAAGAATTTTGACGTGCTGTGCTGTATTAATCTCATGCTCCTTAGTTTCACTGCTTGAGAGGAGGGGTGAGAAAGACGCTGGCTTCTGCGTGCCTCGTGTTGCACAGCTTGGCTTTGAGGCTCGAGGGTATTAGCCTTTTAGTGAACTGAAGAATTAGAATCAAAGCAGCAGCAATTTCATGATGTCAGGATGATTGTTCTCCTGATGCCACTCAGAACCACGACCTGTTTGGCATTACTGTTGGGAAAGCTGGCTGAAACTGAATTATGAACCAGAGCAAAAAGTGTGGACTAGGTTTGAGATACATTTACAGACAGCTTTTTCTGTCATTGCCTATGCCTTCCCTTTCTTTTCAGCTACATTCTTATTACTTGCATAGACACTATTTCATTACACACACACATCATTATCACTGAAAACCTACATTGCTTTCTCTAAAGGCAGTAACACTAATATTTTGTTTCTGATGCACATAGGATTTTTGTTTACTTGTTTTCTGTTAGTCATTTTAAAATCTAGGTTAAGTATTGGTCTCTGTAGGAAAGTGGCTAGGCATTCAGTTCAGTATATATGACTCAAGTTATTTTTTTGCAGGCTCAAAATTAGCAAGATGGTATCACTGCCAAGTCTTATCTCTGGCTCTCATTATGATTTTACATTTGAGCTAAAGGCTTTCTACTTGCATGGAAAACAAAGGAGCAATTCACAGTTGTGATTAGAAGAAAGACAATTACTCATTTGTGAATATAAACATAACATAAAATTCCTAAATAATTGCAATATTAATATTAGCAATAAGAGGGCCATACAGGCATAACATGGTTATCATCCACACGGAATTTGGAGGAGTGTATACCTGATCTATGGTAGTGTTGTATTACAGATTATTCATGTCTTCCTGTCAAATGGAATACTTCCTGTGCTCTGACCTTCTACAATTACTGATGTTAGCATGTCAGAAAGACTTTCTTGAAGTTAAAAAAATTCTGTATTGTTTTAATCATTCATTAAAAGACTGATTAAAGTATGTCTGAAAGCAATGTGTATCTAATTTATAATTACACACATAAGTGATAAACTCAGTGGATCAGGCTTTTTCTTTTTTTTTATTCTCAAGGGATACAGTTTGAATCCAGCCTGGATCTTAAGTAGATTTTCTGTAAAATATCTTCCACAAAAGAATTGTTCAATACTTCAAGGTGGGGTTTTTTTTTCCCATATCTTGCATTACTTTAAAAACATTTAGCAATAAGAAGTTTATATAATAGTTAAGTGGAACCTCCCCATTTCTCAGCAAACATAACTTTGGTGCAAGGGTTTGAGAAAACAAGACCTTAATTTTAAGAATTTTTTTATGTCAAATGTCTCGCCTTCATCACGGGTATTCCACCTGGCGTGCACACGTTGTTTTAGAAGAGAGGATATAAGATGATGGTAAAAATAGTCCTTCGAACTTAGTTATAATAGCTGAACAGTAGATATCTGCCAGTGTCAGTATATACGAATAAAAGCCTTGAATGTCAGTGTTTCTGATTATAAACCACACCTCTTTCTTGAAAGAGGTAAAGTCAGCCATCTTCAAATAAACAGGCAAGCATTTAATAGTGAAACCAAAAAACAGAGGTAGGCATGTTTACAGTGCCCGGTGGGTCACAGTGCCAGAGATGCCTGCACTGGCAGAAACATTCACCGGGACGTCCGTGGGGCATGGTGCAGAGATGTACGGGTGAACTTGCTTGCCTCTAGAAGCAGAATAGCGTGTTCATGCAGCGTTGCCCCTGAGCAATTGAGCTCTGAAAAGTGCCAGGGCTTGTTAGCTTACAGGCTGTGCCTTGCTAGCTCCTTCTAGATGAGAGTTGGCTTCTGTGCAGCTCCCATGCTCCCTGGTGCTGCTATCATCACATTAGGATGGGTGAAGTGGATGCAGGTGTCTTGATTGCTACAGTGTGGGCAGTCACGTTCTTACAGGAGAAAAGGCTCCTTGTGCTAGTGCTTAATAAATGCTATACCACAGCAGAAATGATATCTCAACATTGCATTAAAATTATCATTGGCACTTGGTACAGACACCAAATTAAATAAGCACTGAATTTGGCATAGCCTTAAATGATGTATAAGTGATTTTTGGCCTGTGAGTTTTTTGCCATGTCCAACCAGTTAAATAGTTTGTAGAACTAGATGGAAATTTAAAATTGCATAACCTTTGCTTATTCATATATATGTGGTTGATATTCCCTGCCTAAAAATATTTTTAAATTATAATTTCATTAAAAAATCAAAAATTCTTTTCAGAATTACTATATTTATATGCTTTTTAAAAAATCTAGTAGTTCATATCAGCACTGTGCCTCATAACTGACCTGCAGAAAGCAATTTCACCTTCTAAAGAAATTGTTTCTTTGAGTATTCAGCAGAAGCTACTGTTAATTTTAAGATATGTATATTCCAGTTCAAAATACATCAATGTATCCTTTATTCCTAGGAGTACATAACATGTTATTATTCCTACTAGTATTTTAAAAATGTTTGATGAAATAAAAGAATTAAGCACATTTTAAAGATTACATGTAAAAAATCTGCCAGAATATTTTTCCTAAACTAATATTTGACAGAAAACCTGCTTCAAAGAACATTTTTAAAATAGTTATTCTTACAAAAACAGTATATTGGGAAATGTCTGTATCTCTTTTATCTGAAAGCAGAAAGCCAAGTTGTGACTGGAGTCTGTTGAGCTCCAGAAGGGAAACTATCATCTGTCTTCCTCAAAAACATGCTTGTGTTTTTCTAATAATATATTAACTAACAAATATCTATGTTTGTTAGAGTATACAGAAAGTTTATCTTTTTTGTTTAGAAATTGGGATTGACATATTTCTAAAATTGCTTTTGCTTGAAAGACTATAGCTTGTTATGGCGGATCTGTCTTGAGATGGGTGGCAAGAGGAGGAGAAAAATATCGTTTTCTATGTTCTCCATGAAAATTCCTTAGACAGCTGGTGGGAACTACCAGCTAGCTTTTCAATACTGTTATTTATCTGCAGGCCATTTTGGTACTTACTCTTCTAATTACCTTTGTGGGATTCAGGATGTAGTTAGAAGTTTGGACTCTACATCTACTGCCTATCAAATATGTGTGCATGTGCACATGTGTACATACTGTGAGCTCTTTTTTTCCTTTAGTGGGAATAGTTACAGGTGGGTTTTTGTTGATGTTACTTCCTAATCTTTTCTGGTTCAAAATCAATGCTAAGGGAAAACTGTGGTTTGTATTGGATACTTAGATTTCATTTTAGGAATGAACTTTAGTTCCACTTACTAGCTGGCCTTTAAAGGGCAAGATAAATACCCATAAGTGAAAAATGATGCATTTGTATTCTTTTTAAACAAACAGAATTACGTGTTCTTAAAATCAAAGGTCATCTCTCTTTCTAGCAGCCTTTCAGCTTTTCTACTTTTGGTTCTATCAAGAATCAAGGACTTATATTCTATTACTTACTCTTTCATTAGATCCAGTAATTTTCTGAGCCTTTAAGTAGTATATATGTCATTAAAACCATATGAATCGTGTTATTTAATTTTTCTGGAATCACCAAAGTGAAAAACTTGCAGCAGAAATCATTTTGTGTCAACTTAGAACCAAATTAATGGATTAGAAACAGTGGGAGAGGATGTATTGTTTAAATCAATAAATTTTTCAAATGGATAACATTTTCTTCTCACATTTTTCTTCAAAGTTCCTTTTCAGGAGACAAAAGGAGAAGATGAAGATTAAAAAAAAAAAAAAAAAAACCAAACCCACACACCCCCCCAACAACAAATCTTTGGCCTTGTATAAATACACCAAATTCAAAAGAATCAGCACTTATTACAAGTATGGGCTTATTCCTAGTACTCAGCCCCATAAGTACTAAACACTACCGTGTCTTTCCTGCACTGTTCACACATGCCCAGTGCACCCAGTAAGGCTGTAGCATGCTTCACTGAAACAAAATGCAGGGTTTATGTCCCAGACTTTGAAAGCCTTTCATTGTCTAAATAAATAGACAGAATAAAAATGACTGTTTTGTAGTCATCAGTTTCAGCTGAAGCTGCACTTACAGGTCATGGCAGAAGCTGTCTTTAAAAAGTAATAACAGTCATCACCTTGAATCCTTTAATACTGGTATTCTTTTTCTTATGTAGACAGCTATGTCTGTACAAAGTCTCACTGTCCCCTGGTGCAGAGGTTTTCATTAGTTCTGAGTTCTCTCCCTCTCTTTTCCACTGGTTGCATACCTAGAGGGAGTTTATTCGAACACTTCCAATCCAGAAATCTTTGTGTTAGAAACACAATCTTTGAAAGGGGTACATTCTGGTTCTTATTTTAGCTAGCTAAATTGGTAGATTTCTACCTTTAATACAGGGATTTTAGGTGGTTTAGATCCAATTGTTCCTATTCATGCTTGTTAAGCACAGAGGCTTTGATTTATGTGTTCAAAAGTCCTGTCAAACTACGTTCCCATCTATAGCATAGCTATTCTGGTCCAGGGTCTGCTGTTCCAAACTTTGATAAAGTGGATATTCCCTAGAGAAGGGGAAAGCAGAGAGAACAGAAGGTTTTATTACTGATGTAGTCAAAGGAAAACTTCAATGATTGGTTCCTTTTTGCTAACCTTTGGAAAGCAAGTGAGGATGTGCAACACAAAATTTGTATATTTTGCTCCTTATCCCACTCCCCTAAATACTGACACAGATAATAATGGCTAAAATACTTTTTCAGCAGAAGGGTTGTCTAATAGTAACTTTGGTCCTGTTTTGTATCTGTCAATAGGTACACTATACACAAATGATGGTATTGTGTAAAATTTTTCAGAAGGTAGAGCACAAGACAAAAAATGATTACACACCATATTTCTCTCAGTAACTATCAGCATTTATATTAATACTGAGGTATATAGAAAACATTTCCATTGTAGTCATGTTAATCCCAAATTACCTTTTTAATGAGGGAAGAAAGAAAGGGCATGAATTACCTCCAGTGTGTTTGTTTAGCTTCTTGAATTTGCTGTTTACAGACATATTACAGTATGAGAATATGGAGAGGTTAATGATTCTTTCTTCCTCCTAGTAAATACCATTAAAATAGATCTGAGGATAAACTATGCAGATTTAAGAGTGGAAGAAAAATATATGCTACTTCCTGATGCTAATAATACTGTTATGAGACTTATGCTACTTCCTGATGCTAATAATACTGTTATGAGACTTTTTGCTCCACAAGATTCCATTTAATTAAAATAGAAAAAATACTGGAATAAACTGTGAATCAGAGGTATACATTTTCAACAACACTTTGAAGTTTAGACATCATACGTGCTCTTTTTGTTTATTCTTATGCCAGACAGATAAATATGTAAAAGATGTGCAAAACCAAAATATTGCTTGCTATGAAATTTCTTGTCATGCACTACTGTAAAAATAATAGTTTGTTTACTTTTAAAATTTTTATTAATATATGAAAATCACATATAGAATAATATTTCTGCCTGAGTTGTTGGTTGTTGTCATTAGTTATACTCAGTAATTCTGAATTGTATTGCCATATTGGCAGGCAACTGGAGAAACCGAAACAGGGATTTGGTGGCCAAAGTCTGAGCAGGTTTCTGTCCTCATGCTGATCTTCATAGGCATCTGGGTGAGACCCATTTCAAGGTCTTGTCCTTCTCAAGCTATACTGTTACAGAAGCTATATTGTTACAGGTTTGGGGCATTCCCTGAATGAAAATCTCAGGGACTTAGCACTACAATGCCTTCGTGTCAATTGTGCTGTCATACTAAATGCAAGTGACCAGGCAGTACAAAAGCACTGCTACAATAAACAGTGTAAAAGATGGATTTGAATTAAGATCAGAAGACAAAATTGCACTCTGGTGAATAAAGCTCATGTATTAGATGAACTCTTAAAACCCATTTTGGATACAGTACATTCTCTGTCCTGAAATTCTGTATTGCTGGGGTTTTGTTCACAAGTTCCGTAGTTGCTAGTCGGGCATTCTGTTATGCAGAAGGGCAAAGAAGGCAGAGCAGTGCTCCCCTCACACACTAATGGTTTATGTAGGTGGACGCAGTGGCTTGTATATAAACACACTTTCTGGCAAGTAGGGTTCGTATTTGCCAGCAATATTATTTTTGTTTCTTCGTGTTTCCTCAGGAACCTGCAGCCATCTAATAATCCTCTGTAAATTACTTCATCTCCGTTAGAGCTTTTTGTTGCAGCTTTGATCTGTCAAGACAATTAGCAATCTGGGACCTGCTTCAAATCTTTGCTATATGTTTTTACCATGTGATGTGCTGCTGTTTGCCACAGAAACATCTAACTAGCACTCCTTCTAGTGTTCAAGCATGCTGCATAATTGTCCCATTTTACCCTCCACAAAGTAGAATTTAACCTGAAGCAAGGTGTCTTCAGTTCTGGTTGTGCACAAAATACTAATACCCATAAAATTACCATGAAGGAATTCTGTGACGCAATGTTAATGAATAGTGATGTGAATTCATTTAACACACTTTATTTAGTCAACTCCTCATTAAAGACCAAAGAACTGCACAACAATGCACAGTTTCACATTAGATCTTTTTTCTTGGTGGTGGTGGTTTTAGATGAATGAATAGTTAAACTTTTGGTCTTTGCAGACTTTACAAAATATCAGTTTCTGACACATTTAAGTTCTCTCTTTCCAGGGCATGAATTAACTACTTGTACACAGAAATTAAGATTTAAGGAACGTAAGTGGTGCTAGAGAAAGTTGGTTTGATTTCTTTAAAGCAATTATTTTAAATAACTGGATAAATTAATATTGTAAATACAAATGCAAAATTAGCATGTTTTTATGTAGGGATTGGAGGGGGTTTACATTTTTATAAAAATTCATTTCTAAGCAAAATACTTGACGGACGTAACATTTTTCTCCTGATGCTTCCATAAACATTTGAAATAAATCCTAAATGAAATTTCCCAGAAAACTCAGGAATTCTCCCCGCTTTAAGCAATGATTCCTTCATCTCTCATGCATACTTTTTTAGGCTAGAAAAGAAACGTTTGTTTAATTCTTTAGGGAGAGGGGGATTCTAGTGAGTAGACGAGCTTTTTAGTAAAAATTACTATAGGTTTGTCATGAGCAAGCTGACAGCTTTGTCAAGGAGTCTTCATAGACTGCTCTGTACATAACAAAAATGTTTCGTTTGAGAAAGGACTATCAGATAAGAAACTGTCAAGAGTCAAATATATCAATAAGTGAACTTTACTACAGTAAGATTTTCTTATTTACAAAGAGGGTAACACAGGTCTTTATTGTCTCTCATTTTTTTTTTCCAAATATCAAATATATCTTAAACAATTATAAATAATGGCTTTAAGCTGAGGGAGAGTAGATATAGACTAGATATTAGGAAGAAATTCTTTACTGTGAGGGTGGTGAGGCCCTGGAACAGGTTGGCCAGAGAAGCTGTGGATGCCCCCTCCCTGGCAGTGTTCAAGGCCGGGTTGGATGGGGCTTTGGGCAGCCTGGTCTAGTGGAGGGTGTCCCTGCCCGCAGCAAGGGGGTTGGAACTAGATGGTCTTTTGAGGTCCCTTCCAACCCAAACCATTCTATGATTCTACGATTCTAAAATTCCATGTCAGGTTAAAGGCCTGTGAACCGGATGCTTCATGTAGTGAAAAAGAGTGCTTCACTGACATCATCTCCTTGATGAGGTAGCCTTTAGTAAACATCCACCATAAGGCTTCCTTTGTTGGTTTGGCCTCTAATTTTCAGCCATAAGCTCTAGCTATGTGCATCATTGTTTTTCAATTACAGCTTTTTTCTTACATAAAGGGCATTCAATACCTTCTTTTACATAGAGGGCAACCCCAACACCTTTCCTTCCTTGTTCCTCCTCAACATGGAGGGCAACCCCTCCCACTTGTCCATCCTGAACACTTTACAGCCATCAACTGCAGCATTCCAATCATGTGATTCGTCCCAAAGAGTTTCATTCATAGCCATCAGATAATAGCTTTCTAACTGCAATGGTGGCTTCCAGCTCTTCCTGTTTGTTACCCATGCTGTACACATTGGTGTAGAAATGCTTCTGTTAGAACGTCAACTGTCTTGCCTTTTTGTCAGAACCTTTTTGAAGACTTGGGATGCATTCCTCTCTACCTCAGTAGGCGCATTTATTCACCCTGATGCTTGTGAGTGCATAGTTCTCACAGCTTTGGACCCTATTCCCTAAGTTTATTAAAGTACGATTCAGTAAGTCAACCAATCTGCCATAATAAATAAATAATGTTCATTTAATACTGCATATCCTGTATATATTTAAAAAGAATAAAAGTTAAGTTATTAATGACAATTATCTGAAATTTTTAGCAGTCTATTACTGGTATCACCCATTAAATTACACACATGATTTTTCTTTCATATTTCTTGTAATTGAAAAGCATATGTTATTGTGTACATACATACATACATGCCTATGGAATGATATTTTTTTAAAATTAGATTTCTCTATCTTTAGTATACAATGATGCTTCTAAGTTAAATGAACCAGCGTATAAAGTAAACATTAAAAATGAAGGAGCAAGCTGTGGTTAGGTGTCAGCTGAGCAATGCTTTTGCATGTCAAATAAGACACCTCGACACTTTTACCCAAATCTTCAAGGGACAGTGGTATTTCACTTTAGGTATCAATTTGATTCTGAAAATCCCTGTTTATTCCCTAATTCTACTTCAACCCCTATGTCCATAGAAAAGCAAGATGATATAAATAGTGAAACAGACTGAAAACTGTCAACATAAAAATATTAAAGATTAAGCAGAAATTACCTTTGACAGTTCAAATCTGAACATGCCAACAGTCTGATCTGGAGATTTGTGGCTGTTCAAGATTTGTGTCATTTGTTCCAAGGACACCCTGCAACACCATAGCATCACCATAGCAGATGACTGTCTCACAAGCTGCAGTTCTCCTTCACTCTTTCTCTCTCCATCATTCCAGATTCAGGGCTTCCCACACGTTTAATTGCCAGTTGGTTTATTGACAGCCTGAGGCTTGAGTCTTGTTCTAATCTACTTTATTAGAACAAGTGTTGGGTAATCTTTCATTAATTTCTCTAAACCTGCCCCAGGAGTCTGCTTTGCTTTCAACCCCCTGACCATTTACACATTTGTTTGACTGGGCCACCTCTTGACTTTTTCTTAAACATGTCTCTAAGCCTAGGATTCCCTGTCTTCACCAGAGGATGTATTCATGTGATCTTGTGAAATGCCTTGCAGGTCATTTCAAAGAAGGTTAAAGGACAACAAACCTGTTCCAAAAATAAGGCAAACCCATTTCCAGCAGTTGTATTATATTCTTGGCATCATCAGTGGCACCTGTTCAAAAAGAACTTGGGTACCCCTTTCATCTGAAATCATTTAACACTTCTTTTTCAACAGCAACAGTGAAGTAGTGGATGTAGACAAGGCAAACCTAGAAGAGTCAGGTCACAGGATTACTCACAGGATTTCAGAAATACTTGTTATCCTCTGCATTTCTGCACTGGAGTTTACTTTCCTATGTGAATTGCCCAGAACAATCTTTTTGCCACTTTCAGGAAAGAAGCTGGTAAGGGATTATGCCTGACTCAAACATTTGGCAGAAAGTCACATTGTTGATGAGTTTTCTTGATTCTTTCCTTCTTCAAAAATCTTCAATCAAAAGCCGTAGAGACAATGGGATGGAGCAGACACCATGTCAGTGGTGACTCTTCTAACACCAGCAAAATTCTTCCTTTACCTGTCAGCAAACCTATCTGAAAAGAAACAATTTCTCCCTTTCCAGTCCTTTCCTCCTACTGAAGCAATTTCTTTCTTCTTCAACACATCCTTGATCACTATGCAGAAAAGTGCAATGCAGTCCATTTTTCTTCCTGGACAGCATAGCCATAAGCTTAAGAAAGTATGTACAGACACAGATGCATAGTTCTTCTATAAAAGAACAGTGAAACAATAACCAGGTGTGGAAATTTTGTCAGCAGATTAATGAAACAAAATGGCTCATTCTTTTACTACAGTTCTCACAAAACACTTTAATAGGTAACAAGTGCAAATAGTAATTTATGATGATATTATAGGTAGACAAAGAATAAAAGTATTAAAGTCGTAGGTTTTATTTTAAAATTGTAAGTATCTGCCCTTAGATCTCAACCCCAGATGACAGGATCAAGGAAGAGTACTCAGAAAAAATGTGGACTGTCTTGAACAGGAAAAAAAAGTAGAGAAAGATACGTCAAAATCAAATAAGTCAATAAAGCAATTTCTGAGATGCCAGGTCCTTGTTCTCAGACAGAACAAAAAGGAGCACTGCTTTGGACTCATCTGTGCAGTCTGACACAAGTGCAAAGAGTAACCCAGCATTATGGCACAGACCTCACTATAACTGCCATTTTGATTGCCCTTTTCTTCATATCCACTGCCTCACCAGGACCTGCTTAATGTTTCTTCCTACAGAAAACCTTTCATCCTTGTAGATGTAAATACAGACAGGCATGGAGATGATCCTTCCAATACGCAGATAAGTCTGGGTTTCCACTTTTTAGGTAATACACAGTATCCAATTGGTAAACATCAACCTGGTCAGGAAATGCAGTTCTCACGGCAAGAACTGTCAACAACCAGAAGCACAGTCAACACCTGCCCTGCAGCTGCTGTGGAAGTTGCTGAAGGACACCTGGCATTAGTCAAGGCTTTGTGAGCCAGAGTGTCATGCTCCATGCTCCGATTCGTCAGCCAGGCCATCAAGGAGTAGGAGAGATTGCCAGCCATTGCAACATGGTTGTGCTACTGGCTTTACACAGCAATGATATATGAAAAATGCTAGGATCATGCTCTCTGGCAGACCACTTGGACCAGATGGCAACAGTGATAAAATTCCTGTGGTACTCCACACTGGCTTACAGGACATGAGGGAGAAGCTCCTTCCTCTCGGTGCAGAACCCATATATGTTGGCAAGATGTGGGATATGCAACGAACAAGCATATATGTCCTTTGAGCAATTCTGTTGCATGAGGCAACCTCTCGAGAGCTAAGCATCTGTATCTATGACCCACAGATGGCATGGACCACACAGAATAGCTTAGGCTGGGCATCCCTCCCAGATCGTGATATCTGCTGTCAATTTGGCTTTACTGAACTGTGAGATGAGGTAGTGGGCATTTGACGGTTGTTGACTTTTGTATTTTTACTGCCACTTTATTCTCCATACTCAGTAGATTAATACTGGTTGTCTGTCTAATCAGAAATATGGGTAAGTTCACGAACCCAGATTCATATCTAATGCTGAATGGGAGCCAGTGGTTCAATAGCTATAGCTATGACTCTGCTAAACAGTAGAACTGTCAATTTAGTCATCTGTGTGTTGGCTTTCTACAGGAAAAGACTGAATAATAGCAACCATTCTGCAATTTGAAATTGGTAGGATAAATATATTAAAAATAAAGTCTCTCAGACTGTGTAATAATAGAGGCCAGTCAAGAAAATGAACTATTACAAACTATCCCTTTTCTCTGTAAGAGTTATTTGGCTGATTCTTAAATTATCCAGGAATCACTTATTACCATGCTTATAAATGGAAATGAAACATGGAGAGTGGAACTACAATTTTAAAAAGGAGGAGGCTGAGACAAAGTGACTTTTATGGAACTGTGGCTGCAGTGATACTCAAGAAAACCGAGACCTGTGGTACAGGAATTTCTAGCTCTAAGATTTTGTGTTCTCTTTTCTTCTACAACTTAGTGTCATGGACTAATGTTAATTTTAAATGTATGGTTAGGTTAAAACCATTCCCCCTCTCCCTAAATTGAACTTTGTCCTCTGTTGGCACAGTGAATTAAGTTTCTGGTTTGAATTAATGATTCTGTCTTTCAAATATTATTGAACAGAGAGCATGCCGAACTCTTTGGGTTTTGAGACATTTTCTATGGCTTTTTTCCTATCTCAGTTAAGGTGAGTGATCTAAACTGAAATCTACAGTGGAGCATTTTCAGATCTCTGAAGAGTTTACTGCTATGTTCCAATTGAACATTTTCTTCACTTCTTTCTTCCCTGTCCTGAAGGCAAACCACCTAGCCTAAACAGCTTGAACTTTCTCTGTGCTCCTAATTGGCATTGTAAGGGATTGTTAAATATGGGTCTGGTCGATCTTTTTCCTTTCCCTAGCAATGGAGCTTGTCATATGTACCACCTTCTAGCATAGTTCCAACTTACTACATTGTAGTAGCGTGACCATTTCCACCATTTGATTCAGACAACAGAATTATGTATTTGAGGGATGTGCATTTTGAAATACCACATCAATTTAATGCCCCAGAAAACTCAGATTTCACAGTACCATGCCCTCAAAACAGAGTAAAGCCAACATTTGCAGAGGTAAAAGCTTGACAATGCTTCAGCTGTTACAGAAAACTGCTGAGCATGTGGGAATTGAGTCCATATATAAATATTACATACCCCAAAACTCTGTGTAAACATCAGAAAGAATGTGACTTAAATTAGCAAAATCAAGGAGTTTCATGTTAAGGAAGGCACGCCCTAGCTCACATTGCTATGAACTGGAGAGTTAGTTAAGGACAATCCTAACTATGTGTTTTCAAGGGTTTGAGCTTTTTTTTTTTTTTTCCAGTCTGTCAGATCCTTCATGGTACTTAAACATAGTTTAAAGTATTTAATTTCCTTGGTGGTTTCCTTAAAGTAAATCTTTCATGGAAGACTCTACAAGTATTGTATTATTTATCTGAAGCTAGTCTCTCAAACTGGTCTTTTGGATGCATATGCAACTAGGCATACTTTTTAAACCTGACTTTTATTAAATCATAATTTATTTGAATTCTCCTTTGCTCACTTCTTGAGCAAATCATCATGTATATTAAAAAACCAAGATCTGTACTATTGATAAAAAGGCATGTATCACTTACTTTCATGAAATATATAATTAGATTTTTGAAGAAAAACACTGGGGTTTAGCCTTAAAGAGTACAGTGGCTTAGATTATAATTAATAGTTGTTTATTGAGACTATATATTTAAAATCCATTGTCTTTAAATATGTCAGGATGATTTTCCCAACATATTATTGGAATCAGATCTAATTATGGCATGTATTGCTGCTTAGGTAGATTTCATTTATGAAACCAAAGGGTCATTTTTGCACAAAAGTGCTGCCTGTTTTCTGATAACCAAAAAAACCATACTAACTAAAGACACAGTAAATATGTCTTCAAACACACACATACAGATAGTATTTCACAGCTGATTAAAGTATCCATTTATTGGACCTTTTTCTGTTAGAGCTATAGCAGTCTGCCTGCCCTAGTTCTCTGAATACACACTTTCTCTTGGCTTCTTTTCTTTATACATAATTACATTTGACATTAAAAGTATAACTTCCCATGGGAAAATGAGCTTCACATTTCAGCAGTCTGAGGAGACAGTATAAAATAAAAATTATTAACACTTTAGGGAAAAATACAAACATATAAAACATTAGATGATCCTGAAAAGATTCTAATTAGCTTTGGTTTTTTCCTGTTGGACTGAGGGTTCATTCCTGATTACATGGTGTCACAATTTTTTTTCTAGATTCAGTATTTTCATTAAGAATTAACTCCAGAAATCGCAGAGCTTGATATTTAGTTGCCTTAGTATATATTTAGATATGAAAACTTGTTTCTGGGGTTTTTTTGGTTTGGTTTTGTTTTGGGGTGGGGGTGGGCAGCCACTCTTAGCTGTTCTCCTTCCTTTTTATGTGTTTTCTCTTCTTCAAACATCTAAAGACTGCCTCTTGTAATCTATTCCTAAAAGCCAGGCAAGAAGGAATGAGGAAAGTTATTACTCTTACTATTATTAAAGGTTATCACTCTCAAAAAAAAAAAATGTAAAGAGGAGAAACTGAGGTTGAAACTTTAATTGCAGCAATTTTCCTACTTTTTGTAATTCTGTTTGAAGGTCAAGGTAGTATGGGAGTATTATTATTTAAAAATAAATATTTAAAACTGAATGCCAGGTGGAATCATATTTGCAAGACTGGAATTTTGAAGATCTTTATCACAGATCTTTCCCAGCTGATGTTTACAGCTGAGAAACTGATGATAGTGTGATGTTGATGACATCCCTTTATTTCCTACTGGACAGCCTATTATGGCTGGCTGTGCAAGTCCTGCACAGGTACAGCAAAATTCTGAGATAAGCAAGACAGAGGTTTCAGAGAGGCTTCCTTAGAAAAAGGAAAGCTGAGACTCATTAATTTTGAATTACTCACAACTGTGGAAAAGCTTGGGACATAGTAATAATAGATATTTCTGTTCTTCAACACTCTTTGTCCTTTGTTCTTCAACATTCTCTTTGTCCTTATTCTTTTCAGTCTGTCCTTTTCTTAGTTACCTGGTTCCTCTCTCTACTGCTTCTTATTCCGTTCCTATTCTCTGTTCTCCTCTCACATTCAAATCTCTCCACCACAGACACTCATCCCAGTATCTCCCTTCTTTCCTACGAACTTTCAGTCCTAATTATACCTTTCCGTTTTTTCCCACCACTATCTCACCCCTCTCAAGTCTACCTCTCATTTCTCTACTTTGTCTCCCATGCAGCCTGGGTGTCAGCAAAGGGACATTGAGCACTTTAATGAGGCAACTTTTCTGTTCTTCATACTGATACCCAGGACCAAGTCATCCACAGCAGAGAGCAGCTCAACACCTACAGGCTTACACTGCAGATGGCATATTTGGAGAATTTGATTGCCAAGTTCTTAAACTCAGTCCTGATGATGGGTGAACATAGATTTTTCAGATCCTTATAATTTAGCCAACTTGCTTCATTTTCCATAAGACCAGAGATGTCCTTAACACCAAGAGGTTCTCTTGTCAATCTCTGGCTTGCTCTGAAACACAAGCAAGATACAAGAGAACAGCAGCAGGGGTTTTTTGGGGGGTTTTTTTTGTTTGTTTGTTTTTTGGGGTTTTTTGGTTTTTTTCTTCTTCTTCTTATTTAAAACAAAGTAGAAAGCATGTGCTTTACAAAATTTTGCATCAAAGACAGGGAATTCTCAGTTCCAAATAGTTAAAAGTTTGCCTAAGTTTATTAAAGCTCTGGTAAAACAATCCAGCAGTAGGATATCTTACACTTACATAGTTGTAGGCTAAATCTGTTAAGATTCAGACTGCTTCTTAGCCTGGGACAGTGTATAAAGATGAAAGCAGATACTTACAACCTTTCCATCTTTTGCAGGCAGATCCAACACTGTGATAAGGAAGGGTATAAATCAAACTGAGAACTCCCACTACAAATAATTTCTCCAAAGCTGAAAAGACCATGGTTGTTTTCAGGATAGGAATCAGACAAAGTCACATTGGAACTTCTTTTCTTCAGGACACTAATGTCTGTTACCATAAAAGTGTATGCCATGGATATAGTCTAACCTGAAACACTGTGTCTTGACCAATCTGACACTCAAGAATATGAGATAAGGTCCTTTTCTCCTGAAGAGGTACCATACTTCACCAATTTCACCTTGCTTTGGGCATACTGCTTGGTCTTGCTCAAGAGGACATTATAGAAAGTAAACAGAAATCTTCAGAGCCATGGCAGGATTTCACAAGCTTATATTCTGCAGGCTTGTTTAACCTTATGAGTTTTTCACCCTTGTCTACCTCTTCCTGAGGGTGGTTGGTAAACTTATGTTAGAATTCCCTACATAGTTTTTAAACTACTGCTAAAGAAAAAACTATTGTATAAAACCTTGTATAAAAGCTTCTTAATGCCATTTTAGAAAAGGACTGGAACATGATGCATCACCTTTACTAAAGGGGATGGATAAGAGATTAAATAAAGATGAGATTCACCAGAAAATAGCTTTTCTGACCTTATCTGGCTTCTTTCTTTCCCTGCAGAGCTGTATTTCCATGTTTCCCAGGATCACTGTTATAGCAAATACGCTAACTAGAGAAATCTTAAATATAAAAAATACTGAGGGACTCTTCTGCTCTTTATGTGTGGGATGCACATAATTTGTTTTCCTTACTCTACAATATAAATATTTTAAAGTAAGGTTGTGGAGATAGATGCATAACTACATGGGACACAATATACTTTAAATTCTCAATTTTCTTACACCATTCTCTAGGTAAAAGCATGATGCTGCAGTGATTTATAGCCTTAACAAGTATGTGTAGTCCTGTTTTAACAGCAGCAGAGTTAAACAGGCAAGTAAATGTTTGCAAGCTTTGGGCTCAAGCAAATGCAAGCCATTCTTATAGTTTTTTTATTTTTAATGGAAATATATTGGTATATATTTTACAAAGTGGGTAAAGAAAAATGAGAACAACACAATGAAAATGGGGAAAAAACCAGAATATTCTCCCCTTCATTTGACACATAACAACTGTGATTTTGCCCATTTTCAATGTGCTATAACAAGTGATCTTTTCTGTTGGTTATTTATGTCATTAACAGGCATGGAAGAAGAATTTTTAATGATTTTTCTTCTATCTGTATCATTAATGTTTCATGATATAGTGAACTTTTAAAGCTGGGAAACGAGAATGTTTTGATCATATGCTACCAAAAGGAGATGCTTGAATCCTGTCCTTATCTACAGGATCATTATGATCTTATTTTCAACAAGGGCAACCTACGTTTATCATCTGGTATTTGATTTAATTAATTACTGTTTGCCTCATCTTTTTTAACTCCCTGCAGAAATGCTAGTTGTGATGCAGCATATCAGCATTGCCCAGCCCTTCTCGTTAGGTACTCTACCTAGCTCTTTTCATTAGGGAAGGACATATGCTCCAGCCTTCCTCTTCCTCAACAACATACCTATTGTGCCTAATCAGCAAGGTTGTTCTGCATGTGTGCTGAAGGCTTCCGAAAGCATGGGGTTTATTGTGCATGTACACAGATGTCTCCTGATTTGTTCCTCGTAACAAAAGAGTGCAGTTTGGCAGCTAGCTTGCACAGAGAGAAAAACTCATGCAACCTGTTCTTAGCTGCCTTTTTTTTTTTTAGACACACTCAAGAGAAGCAAGGGAATAGATGAATTGCTGTGGTGGTGGCATCTGACAGCCAAATACAAATTTCCTGGGGAGTGGAAAAGGATTTAGCAGTGCACCTCTGCTGTATAATGCATGATCAGTAAGTCCGGTATGACAAGAGATGAGCTGAAATGCCCCTGGAGTAAGCAGTGACCAGAAGCAATTCACCTACTTCTCATTAGTCCTTAATCCCTTCAGGATCTTTGGGGGTAAAGAATCTTCAGGCACGGGAAACCAGCTGGATAAATTGCATCTGCAAGCTGCAGATCACCCAGGATGACATGTGAAGAATCCTTTAATACCCTATGGCACTAAACTTCCTTGAGAGGTGTGCTACACAGCCTCTTATGGAGGATTTTGAAGGTCATGTACTGCCAGTATTCTCAGTCACATACCCATCTCATGACAACCAATGTTGTGGTCTCTGTCGTGTGACAGGAGTAGCAGCAAAATGCTCTGCCATCAGAATGCTTTGGTCAAATATCACAAATTTGTCCCTGTCTCATCAGCACATTGCAGACACACCCACCACCTGAGCAGTCATTCATGCATAACTTGCCTGAGCACACACTTGCCATGTTACTGGGCAGGGGTGACTGTGTTTGAACAAACTGCTGTGGAATCACCACAAACGTAAGCAGCAAAAAATGGGCTGCAAAAATAATTTGCTGTGCCTGCTGCGGTACAAATGTGAACTAATATAAGTAAAGGAAGGTGCTAACTTCCACAGCTATGTCTTTTTCTCCCTGCAATTTAAAAGAGATTTCTTAATTCTAGCTAATCCTCTAAAACTGTAAATGCCAATAGATTATAGATTACACGATGCCAAAAAAAAAAAAAAAAAAAAAAAAGTTTATCTACTCTAACAAAACTGGAAGGAAGACTTCTACTTTTAGGTTGCTAATTCAACACAATTGTTCTTCAAAAGTGGAGTGACATCTCCACTAGTTAACATATAGGACAGTTAATTTTCATGGTCTGTAGATTCAATGACACAGAGTTTATATTAATAACCCTTAGGCACAGCAACAGGGCCACCAGATTACCCCTGCAAGGATTTTGAGACACCTGACAGAGAAAGGACAAAAGGTGGGTTGGCAGTGGAAGTAGAGAGATACATCCTAGATCTGTTTCACTTTTTGATTTAAAACTTTGAAAAATGCAAGTAATTTTCAGTTTTTATAACCTCATTTTTTAGCAACTATGAAATATACTGAAATCTCATCCACCAATGATCTTACAGGTTTGTGTAACTATGTCAGTAATCTTATCAGAATATGCTTAAATAACTTCAATATAGTTGTCTTTCTGTGTGTGTAGAGCATATGATAATATAGAGGCATATAGTACATAATGTTTAAAAGTATGGGCTAAAAGACTTTTTTTGTGGTATAAAAACGTGATGTTTTTATGAGACAATGTTTCAGGACTTCATGGAGGTAGAAATATATGTATTTTAATATAATTTGTGATGCCTCCTATGTTCTCTCAGTATCCTTGCCAAATTTACTCTGACGTATTAATAACCTAAATATTCTTCTTTTTTATATGCCAGGGTATCCTATCATTGCTGTTTAATTGCCCGTTTGTTCTGAGGTGTTTTATAAGGACATTTCACATATCTTCGAATAAAAAATTAGTGCTGCTACTGGCAATTCTGCTTATCTTGTGTCCATGGAGAACATGGAAATGTGGCACTGCATGAAAACAAAGGTTGAATTAGGTCACAAAAGTTGTTTTCTTAAGAATCCCATCATTTTCAGTTTCTTCTCAGGCTCTGAAGGCCACAGAAAATGACTCCTGAGCAAATAATGTTTAAAACATAAAATCATCAAATGGCTTTCTTCATATAACTGAAAGAGAAAAGGAATACATGCTAAAAAATGAATAGACTTTATTTAATGTATCATTCCTGAAACTACCTATTCATGTAAAATACATGAGTCCCAGAAGCAAATTCTATTCCGGGATCCAAAGTAAAGTGCTCCTCTGGGCAAACCTCCCATTCGGAACAAGTTTCTGTGTTTCTGCAGAGTTGTTTTGACATGTACGCATAGTGGATGATTCTATATTCATCGGCATGACAACATCTTAAAACCCCAAACCTATAAAAAGAAATGGTCTGGTTACAGGTTGTTGATCATTGATAAGAATGAGAGCCTTAAGTACCAGTTCACCAGGTATATTTGGCAGGTTAGTTCTTAATATGTCACATGGAATGAAACAGAGATTGTAATCTCATATGTTTCCTTCTCTTATTTTACTTGATTTATTACTAAGATAGTACTTTACTTTTAAGCAGAGATTCCTACCAATAAGGTCTTACAGTCAGAAGAAGATTAGAAATAGGAACTTGAAAAAAATAGCATTGAAAATATATCCCAAAATATTTTACTATTGTAAGCACACTGATATATACTAATACTGTATGTACTAGACATGAGAGTTCTTAAAAAATTATGTGCTTAGTTTAATAACTATTTAAATATTACAGACAAATCCATCTGCTTTTTTTTTTTTTTTCTTATTTCACAGACATAAGGCTGGGGAGGTAGTTGCAACTTGACTGTCACTGTAAAAAAATATAATATTATTAAAATGCAGTTACAATATAGTGCAAATACGCTGTTGTACGAACACAGATTGTAATCATTGATATGGTCTGAAGCGTTCCTCACTACACTGTAGGTTAAAGCCCAACATGTTTTGACAGGTTAAAAGTTTGAGTGATCCCTCACTAACCATATCACTGAAACTACTCAGGTTTACAGTAAGTAAGTAAGTAAGTAAATAAATAAATAAATAAATAAATGTAAAACTGGGTGGTAGGAGGAGACCCAGTCTGCTTTATAGCACAGACATGTAACCTCTTGATGACATGAAGAAGAGACAAGAATATATTGAGCAGGAGGATAGGGAGTAGAAACTTCTTATATTGGCTTTGCTTTTAGTGAAATTACACAACAACTTCCAAGGTGATTTAGGCATAAACTAATACTACATATATAAATACTAGGGTCATTGATTGTCATCTTTAAGTTTTTGTTGACCTCATCTAGTTTCAAGTGCAAACAAGTTTAATTTCTGCCAACAGTATGGATGTAGCATCATGCAATTCAGTTCTGGTGAGCCACCTCCTCACATTGCTTTTTGGATGTGCTGTGCTGTGCTGTGCTGTGTTCTCTTCTGGCTGTGCTTCCACCACCCAGAAGAGTTATGCTGCATTTACCTATGCTATTTCTCATAATTTAGTATGGCATTCTGTCACCTGAAATGGTTCTCTGGCCTACATTTAACTTTTGCTGTCATGGCAAGGTTGTTCCTGGTACTAAAGGTAGGATATTTGAAATTGTCTGTGATATCTCTCTCTAAGTTCTATGCTGCAGTCTGCAGTGTAGACCAATATGCTCTCAAATAACACCAAAATACTCCTAAGTGCTTTTTGAAAATGAAAGATCTTTAACCCACTTAGCTATAAGAAAGCAGGCCAAATGAGTGTGTGCTTCCTTTCTTTTGCTTCTTATCAATGCATTTCTCTGATGCTGTATCACTTTGGATAGAGCTACATCATCTTTGTAAGTAGTGCTGACCCACCAGTCTTCTAGTAAAACATGTCAGGGCTGATGTAGTTTATGCAACAATGGGGCTGAAAATGCAGAGATGATCACTGCCATCAGCTGCACTTGAAATATCCAATTTTATTTCTCCATAGTTGGGGATTTTATCATATTCAAAAGAGAGCATCTGATAGAATTAGCTTAACATTTTATGATAAGGGAAACAGCAAAACTGAGAGAAACCAACTGCCTACAAAACAATACCTACACTGGAAGAAGAGCACACCACTTTCACTGTAGCGGTACTGTTTCAGAGTGTTGAGGGATTTTGGATATTGACTGTGGTCAGAGAATCACTAATTAGAGTACAACAGCAGTAGGATGTCTGAAAAGTTTAGACTGTCTAAAAAAAATAACATAATACAGATTCATCCACTTCCCAGAAGCTTAACTGATAGTTATCTTAAATAAGAAATGTCAGGGCTGTACACCGTTGCCTTCAAAACTACATTTGCCTACCTATATTCTGGCATTCTTATTGCAGTCTGATTAGGAGCCAGAAAACATAATGCATGCATTTTACAATTTACATGTGAATAGGGGCTATCTGAAGACAATGCAGCTGTGAATTTGAGAACAGACCATAGCCATGGACATTGCTGAAATTGCCAAAAGGGGAAAAAAAGGTGGCTAGGGGATTTACTATGTGATCAGAATAGATTATTGAACTGAGCAAATAACAAGTAAGAAAAACAAGTAGAAAAAAATGAGGAAGACTGGGAGGTTAAGCAAAGTATAAAGATAGGCTAGAAATGCAGTAGCTCTATTTGACCTAACAGTATACACAAGACATAATTTCTGAGAGAATGTCTTTTATGAAAAAATGACAATGTTGGCGGGAGGAACATACTTGCAGCACACATATTTTGAGGGAGACGTGTGCACCTGAGTCCCCAAAAGTTTGCTATTTCAGTTACCACTGAAACAGCCTGTTAAGACTATTAACAGCTAGACAATTGAACATCTTACATCTTCCTAGAAGCCCAGTTTTACCAAGGTGAATTACCGAAGGCATTCTGACAAAGGATACTTTACTACATTCACAGGAAATGCTAGGATGATGTTGTACAACAGAAGGAATTTGGGTAATACTTTTATCCAACAGTGTAAAAAGAAGGTATAAAGCACTCTAAACTACAGGTCTGTCTGTCCTCTTCTCCCATTTTAACTTTTTTTTTTTTTAATCTTTGTTCCCTTTAAAGCGAAATTTAAGTCTTAAATTTCTCTGTGCAAAACAAAATCAGTCAGCTTAGTAAGAACTCGAAGTCAGATGCTTTATCAATTGATGTAGGGCACTGTCAGAAATATGTATTATGATTAAAAATGGTCCTAGAGTGCTCTTTGGCTCCAAAGGTTTAAAGACACTGGACTCTGGCTAAATTCCATCACTATAATACTTCTAGGAAAGTTCACACAAATCAAATTATAACAGAAGTCCCCCATTAATAAATCTGTATTTCCTTTCTTCTTAAAAGAGCTGAGGTTTGCTAGTTAGTTAAGATCTCAACATGAGAATTCAGAGTAAAAGACGGTACATAAATGAGTGTTAGTGTATCAATTCCAACAGTTTCTTAATAAAATTTTAAATAAGATTTCAGTTTGAACTCCAGAATCTCACTTCATTATAACTTATGTTTAATATGATGTTTCCCTCCCACAAGGTCCTCAACTGACAATTCTGTTATTGAATGTAAAAGATATAAACTATGGGCTTTGGGGAAAAACAAAAAAAAAACCACAAAAAAAGTGAAGAATGGATGAACAGTAGTAATTTCAAGCACTTTCTAACATTAACATTTCTCCTTTTATTGAAAAAAGTATTCATAAAAGATCTGCTTGTGGAGAGTTTTCTTTAATACAGTTACTCTTATCACCTGCATCTGTTGCAGCTTCCTATATATTTTACATTTCTTTTCAAATGCAAGGACTGTGAAAAATGCTAAGAAAGTTTGAAGTGAAGTGAAGCTTGGTGTTCATCCTGCATGCCCCTGTGATGGCTTTCTCGCACAGTAGCTTGCTCCAGCACCTCTGAAGTCAACTGGAGTCTTGACAGTGACTAATTCTCGACTGCATCCCTGCAGTGCATGCATACACAGTTGCAGTTTCTCAGAAGGAGATACATCAATTCCATCCAGAATACAGGTTCACATAGTTTCATCTATTATAGTCATGGTTTGGTCTATTATAATATTTGTTTTGTTTATTATAATTAACTTTACTCATGCTTGTTTGCTTCTCCTCTTCCTAGTGAGGTGAACAAGGTTTTTAATTTTGATTATGTGTGCATTTATTTATAAAAATGTAATGTGCTATGTCCTTTTTAGAGAAGTTACATCAGAGAAATTTTATTGCAACTGACTTGGAAGACAGCAGTGCATATTGCCTTTACCACTTAGGAGACCTCGTTTTTCCCATTGTTCAAATGCAAGAATAGAGGGCAATGGGAAGACTACTGCTGTTAGCTTGTGGTATTTGTCCAAACATGCACATTAGAAAATAGAGCTCCCTGATCAGATGCTTTATCTTTTGTCATCAAGATGCTGGAAACTGTTCTATCTCTGCAGTCCTCGATAGTCACATTGAGTCACTTTCTCAGCGCACTTTGCACCTCTTTATGCAATCTGTTGAAAAAATAATGGGGTGATAAAGCTGGGAAGTACCTAACTGGCCAGCTGGCCAAATACTGGCAGGTTTTAATTAATTAAATTGCATTTATCTTTGTTATAGATTTAATTGAATGATACTGCACTAAGCCTCGGATAAGTATTTTTACACAGGAAAATTGAAATGCCTATGTTTATAACACTTTTACCACATTTCTATACATTAAACATATGAGAGAGATACCACTAGATTAATAATAAATAAATAAATAAATAAATAATCCTAACTATTTTCTATTTGCCCACTATTTTACCAGACAGTGTTCTGATACTGAGTTAGTTGCTGCTGTTCCAAGTAGCAGGTCATACTGTTATTTCTTGCAAGATGGTAGTTTTCCAAGTAAAGCTTCAATATCCTGTTTCATACGGTAGGAGCCATATGAAATTATATTTCCTGAAAATTCATCATTAGAACTGCGATTTTTGTGAAGCCAAATGAGATTTATTGTCTGACATATTAAGGATGAAACAATATAGACAAAAATTCACTGTTTATATTTTATCATGTACCTTTTTCATAATGAAGCAGCTATTCACCCGATGTCAGTTTTCAGCTAAGTTGAGCTTTGTTTAATTGTCAGGGCTTGCTGACTTTGCACATGCTGTTTCAATTGCCAAAGAGGAAGCTTATTATAAATAACAAATAACTATATATTTGTATGTATGTGTTTACAAGACACAGATTCCTAGTCAATTGTGAAAGCTTGGGTTCCTAGAAGTGAACCTTCCACACTAATTAAAATCTTTTTAACAAAAAATGAAGTTAGTTATTTTCAGCAAAAGAGTTGCAGGTACCATGAAATCAAAGCCGTGATATTTTACCACGTGTAAACATTGGCAGAAGAGTCAGTAACACATACTTTGTATCATTAGCTTACTTCTTTTTTATATCTTTCTAGTCTATTCAATTTTCTCCTTACTCTGTGAACACAGTACAAAAGTGAAAAATACAAAAAAACCACAGACAGTAAGTATTGTTTAAAATGCAATTTATTTTCCATGGAAATTCCAGCAATTCTAGGAGTTGTTGAAATTTCAAGTCTTTGTCCCAGTCTGAAGAAATTCCTGTGTCTATGCAATTGAATATACCAAACAGTATTTGCACGTACACATACACTTACATAAACACACAATAGTATCATCAAAGAATTCAAAGTAAACTAGAACTAAAAAGTTAAAATATTTTCAGACACTTGGGAAACCATACAAGTAGTCCAGGAGAGATACTGTTTTTAAAGTTAATATAAATATGTAAATGCTTCAGTCATAGTAGAGGTAGTTAAGACGATCTCCGCAAAGAAACCTGCCAGGTGTGATATGTGTATAGGCGATCTAGCCATGGAGTGAAGGGGGGTGGTGCATACAAGCTGATGCCCATCTTAATAAGATGCACCTCCAGATGGCAATTTGGGCGTCCCTCTTTCTCAGCTAACTCTGGGAGACTTCTGTTCTTAACTCATACCATTGTATTTGCATTCTTTATGAAACAACTTCAAAACTACTTTTATGTCTTACATACCTCAGTAAAGTACCAAGTATCAGGTGAAATGAGTATGAGCCTTTATTCAGATGCAAAATGGGAATTTTCTACAATTGCCTCTTCTCTTCATCCCTGTTACCTTGTCCCTGGCAGTAATTTTTACATAATCTGTAGCCTGTTTAATTTCCTGTGAGGATCTTCATTCTGCCTAACCCGAGTGGCAATCCATATCTCCTATAGCTTCTTCCATCAAAAACAGCTGTGAGCATACTGTTTATCTTCAAGGATTTCCTGCATAGTGCAGACATTAAGTTTTTATGCCAGATATGGGGAATTTAGCTGTTTAAAATGTCATTGTAGCTGGTTCTGCTTAATTCAATAGCTGAGCTTTGTATTGCTGTAATGAAAAATTCTTCTTTTGGTTAGTAAAATATAATTTCAAAGTTATCCTCAGGGAATTCTTTACCATGTGTTTTAATATTTTCCAATGTAACACTGAAAATTCTAGAATCCTTATATTACCTTCAGATATACTTCAGAAATATTATTATCCGTTACATTACTTTAAAAATCCTTTAAGAATACAAAAAAACAAAACAAAACCAAACAAACCCCCCCCCAAACACCAAAGGGGAAAACAAACAAACAAACAAACAAACAAACAAACACCGAAACCTCAACGTTGAACTATTGCAAAATAATTTCTTTTGTCTGGCAAGATTTCAATAGTAATACAAACCAAATGGATTCTAGGGAATAATACCAGGAACTTTAAAGGTTTTTAAGATTGTCTGGAGTGTTTGGTAGACAATTTTTTAAACCAGTTTTAATATTTTACCAAATGTTCATGATGACAAGTTCACTATATTTTCTGTTCTGCTGCTACAAGATTTGCTTTTTGCATTTGGTTGTTTTTTCCCCTCTTCTAAGTCTTATATATTTTCTTCTAAGCCCATGAGCAATATTAATCAGATGGAATTCTTGCAGAGTTTAAAACTTAATATGTAATCAGTGAAATTTATTTTACTTTAATCAGATTTGCTGTATATGAATAAAACATGTTCTGTAGTTACTCCTGTGCTACTATATTTCTATTTGAGAAATTTCATGCAAGCTGTCTTGGAGAACTGACATCTTATATCAGGTTTTTACTCCCTTAAACATGTTTGTGTCATACACAGTACAAGAAAATTCTCTGTAAAAAGAAATGTCCTACTCTGTGGTGAGAAAAGCATACCTACGTACATATACATGAACTCATACAGTACTAGTAAACAGTCTTTCAGAACATAAATTTTGATGCATTGCTTATGCAGTGTATTTCCAGTCAGCTCTCTATGCTCTTTTGCCTTTTCTTTTCACAGTTTATCTCAACAAACATTTTTTAATATTGCTGCGTATTTGACACTGCCAATAAGGAAACTACAACTGCAAATCTATTTTCTACATTTCAAATGTTTCCAGAGGCCAGCTAGTTATGTATAGATGTCATACATCATACAAATTATACCCGCATTTGGGGTTCTGATTTTGTGACTGTCTTTACTTGGAAAGGTTATGTTCAACAGATACTGGAAATTGTGATGTTCTGTTCATCCAGAGGGGGAAATGATACAAGTGACTTACAAGTAGCCTTCCCATTCCACTGCTATGGCAAATATCCTTAACTCTGAGTTGACCAAATCTTCTGGAGGGGCAAAAAATTAATTTCTGACTCTTCAAGCTATCACCAAAAGTAAACAAATCTTGCAGCTGACAGGAAAATTGGAGTATTTTACAATAAATAGCAATTTTAAAAAAAATAATATTTTTTTAAATTATTTTTTCTGTCAGCAGGACTATTTCAAAGTTTAATAGGAGTAGGTTTAACAATAAACAGACCAAAACCCCACTGCTGAGTAATCTAGTCTTTTTACCTACAGCTGGACTGGTAAGTGAAAAAAAGGTTTTGATTCTGCTAGTGCCTAGACACATACTTGTCTTTACTTGCATACACTGATGTGGAGGCTTTGCATTCACAAGGATTATTAGAAAAATCAAGGTCCATATTTAAGCATTAACATTTCATTAAGATTTCTAATACTCTTAAAAATGGACTGGGTAGAGAAAAAGAAATATGTCCTCCCAGTGGTCAGGGTGGCTTAGGATGGGTTTTCCACAGGTAAAACTCTATGATTTCCTGTGTCTGGAAAGGATTATCCAGATTTAAGAGGGAACACAGATAAGGCACTCAGAATCCAGGTTCTGTTCCCAGGGCCTGTGCAAACACACTTTGTCACTTTCTCTTTTCCTCCCCACATGCTCCATCTTGACAAATTAGAATGTAAACCACTTAAAGCCATCCCTCATGTACCCCAGGGAACTCTTCATGTTGCCATAGTATGATAAAAAAACATTTATGCAAAGGGAAATTGCACTTTATTATGGAGTGAAAATTATGGGCTCAGGGGAGAAAAAAATTCCTTAAACAGTGAACTTTGCCACACAAGACTTACAGCATTTCACACTTACTTTCAGTAGGCTGGCCAGACAGGAGAGGACAAAGACTATCAATGAAACCTTTTCAAAATATCTTGTTAACTAAATAATGCCTTTACACATCTTATCTTAAGGTGTGTTTTACTAAAAAGTCATAGTAATTTTGTAGTGCTGTGTGAGCATCTGTGTGAGCTTGAGTCCCTCTCAGGGCTGACCTACAGCCTGTGCAAGCTGCCCAGTGCCCACCACTGCAGACCCAGGTCACATTCAACTTCGAGAGACCCCTACTTCTGTCTGTGATGTGCAGCCATAAAGATACGTTGCTATTTTTTTATCTACTTCCAGAGTCCACTCTGCATGCTTTAATGAACAGAACAATGCTCTATTCCTATTTGTATTTATATTTGTAGACAAATTCAATGGTGTAGATGGTTGTCCATTTTTCGTCAGTTATTCAGTTGATTTGTTAACATTTGTCAGTGATCTGGATCTAGGAGTTGAATGCAACATTAATAAGTTTGTTCATGATACCAAACTGGGAGGTGCTGTTGACTCTCTTGTGGGACAAGATGCCTTGCAGGGTGATCTAGATAGACTGGAGCATTGGGCTACAATTAATGGGATGAAATTTAACAAGTCCAAATTACAGACTCTATACTTATGATGGAATAACTCTGGGCACGAATCTAAATTGGGAGAGGAGTGGCTGGAGAGCAGCCCTGCAGAAAGGGACCTGGGGGTGCTGGTTGACAGCAGGCACAACATGAGCCAGCAGTGAGCCCTGGCAGCCAAGAAGGCAAACCCCATCCTGGGGGCATCAAACTGTAACCAGATGGTCAAGAGAGGTGATTATCCTCCTGTACTCAGCATTGGTGTGGCCTCATATGGAGTACTGTCTGCAGTGCTGGGCCACAGCATTTACAATGGACGTGAAGGTCCTTGAATGCGTCTGGAGAAGGACATGTCCTGTGAAGAGCAGATAAGGACTTTGGGCTTGTCTAGTTTGGAGAAAAGGAGGCTGAAGGGTGACCTCGTGGCCCTCTGCAGCTTCCTAAGGAGGGGACATGGAGAGGGAGGTGCTGAGCTCATCTCCCTCTTATCCAATGATAGGACAGTCAGAATTGTTCAAAGCTGTGCCAGGGGAGGTTTAGATTGGACATTAGGAAGAATTTCTTTAATGAGAGGGTTGTCAAACACTGGATCAAGCTTCCTACAGAGGTGGTTGATGCCCCAAGCCTGTCAGTGTTTAAGATGCATTTGGACCATAGCCTTAATAATTTCCTTTAACTTTTAGTCAGCCCTGAAGTGGTCAGGCAGTTGGACTAGAGGATCATTGTAGGTCCCTTCCAGCTGAGCTATGCTATGCTATGCTATGCTATGCTATGCTATGCTATGCTATGCTATGCTATGCTATTCTACTCTACTCTACTCTACTCTACTCTACTCTACTCCACAGTCATGCACAGTATTTGAATATCGTCCATTATTACTTCTAGAATATTTTATCCCTTTCTATTCCTTCTCTTCAATAAATGAGGAAATTTGTGGTTATCAGCTTTGCATTAAAGTCTTCCATGAGATGTACACACGTGCGAAGATGTGCATGTAAAGGGAGAATTCTTTGTCCAGGAAACTTGAGTACAAGGAATATTTTCTTTATGTTCTGTTAGTGCTTAACCTGTGTACCTTTCTTGTAGAGAAAAAGTACACACCTTTTATTTCAAGGAGAAAACTATCAAAAGGGAAGCCTTTTGAAAATTTTGGGGAAATTATCTCTACTTTTCCTTGCCTTTGAATTCAAACAATATTCTATAGCTTCAATTTAAACTTGTAATGTTATATTTCACATTCTCCTTGCTCATCTGCCTACTACAATCCCCTACGTTCTTGGCAAATCAATTCAACCAGCTCTAGACAGCTCTAGAAATGGTCCTGGAGAGAGTCATCATCTGAGACTAAAGATCATTTTAAATTAGTTTATTTTCCTGCTTTATTTATTTATGTGAAGACAATGTGTGTTCTGAGCACATATGTACTTGTTTTCTAGATTTTTTGTGGAATTTTTTTTTTTTTAGATATTTTTTTTTTAGACGTCTATAGTGTGAAGGATATTCTGATTCTACCTCCACATTTGCAGCTACGCCACATAAGTTATATTTATTTCAATATGCATCATATAAAATTATTCATATTATTCATCTTCAGTCACTCACATGAAGTGAATATAATGTGCTGTTTAGAAATACATTCTGTGTCATTCCTGGAAACAACAAAATTTTCAGTATAGCTGAAGCTGTCACTATGCCATACTATAGGTACACACTGTCAAACACTGTAAATTCCCAAACTACAAATCTCTTTAAAATTCATAATAGTTCTTTCTAAACAAGGCTTTTTGGTTTGTTGGCTGGTTGATTTAGAGCAAACTGTTGAAAATTACACTTCTAATAAATATTGAATATTTGTAAGTCCTATCACTCAGTTGTAGGTTTTATTTCTTTATTTTCTTTATTTTCTGGTTTGGAATTATTTGCATAGACCAAGTTTGCTCTGTATGTAGGAACACCAGCAGTTACTGATAATAGTTTGTCCACATACTTGTTTATCTTACAGGGTGAAACATCTCTAATCAACATATTTCTCCTGAGAAGCTTTTCCCTTCCCCCGCCCCCCCCCCCCATGTTCAGAGGTCACTGCATGTTCTTGACACCACTATTTATCATTGTGTGAATGTCTGAGTATTTGTTCAGATGGGCCATTCTGATTTAACATCATTGAAGAGTAACAGTGACAAAAAGACTGGGTGTATCTAAAAGATCAATTTCACTACAGCTAGACCACTACAGAGACCAGGAAAACTTGAACACAGTCAAGGATAAATGCAGATAAAGAGAATTTGTCTGTTCCTTCCTACATGAGTCTACCTATTTCTTATCTATCCCACACAAGCAATGTTTCCCACATCGTAATTTATCACAGTTCCTCCATGGAAAACCATGCACATATTATATTGCAAAACCATGAAAAAAAACGTAAAAAGAACAAAAGGAAATATCATTATTTTCTGCTTTGGTGGAAAAGCTCATAATTCTGAAATAATATCTTCAGTATATCTTGGGAATGTACAAAGAACAAATCTTGACTCCCAAGAGCAGAGCTTCCGCTCAACCATTTCCTGGAACAGTATTTATTGACATTATACTCTTAACAACATCAGATTTAGAGATAATTTTGAAATTCTTAAAACTGAATTTATCCTTTGCAGCTTTTTAGACAGTAGGTAAACTACTGAAAGTTCTCACAAAGGCATCCAAATCCTTTAATTGCCTTCTTTCCAAATGCATTTGGCTTAACAAACTCTTTAGGATTTCTTAACACACCTTACAAAGATGAAGCATGCAGTCTTTGCATATTAAATAATAAATTATTATTAATATCATAGCAAATTAGTGAACCAGACTGCCTGGATTTAAATCTCTATTAATTAGCATAGTGTGATAAGTATGTAAAACACTGTAAATATTGAGCTTTTTCCCAGTATTAGTCTAATGCATTTTTAAGTGAATAAACTCTTCTGCCGTCATGGGCATATAAAACCCTCAAATAATATGCTAAGCTTTATTAATAAAGGAACCAAGAAAATATTATTGACTTACAAACATTAACTGTGTTTGAGCCTTACTATCTAGGTTAAAAATTATGGAGAAAGAAAAAAAAATCCAGAAAAAAAGACAGAAATAATAGCAGGAATACAAAGATATCTATACCAAAAGGACACAGAAGTTTATCTGTACTCAGTGAATTTCAGAGGAAGATATGCTGAGAAATTGCTTAGGTATTTTTAGAAATCCTGCCTATGAGATCAAGAGGGAAAAAAATTGCAATATCATTGCTCACAATGATAATACATTTATATACATTTACACAAAATAGAATACAAAGAATAGCCAATGAAATTCAAAAGAAAAAGAATTTAAACTGTGGAAATATCTGTGCCTATGTACGTGTCATATCTATATATATTAGTATCTATCTAGTTTGATAAATATCAATACTTAATGTATCTATCATGTACAGTGTAATTTTAAACCTCCTATCTGTATTTTTTTTTTAATAAGGCAAAGGTATTATTTAAATCTGTTTCTAAGACTAGATATTTTTATGAATAATAAGATTTTCTTCAATTTAGTGGCTCATACATGAATTCCTATCCAAAACTTATCTTTATTCTCAGAGATATAAGCCAACCATTAACTTCATAGTTTTAGAAAAAAATTTTAATCTAAAGATAATTTTTCTCAATTAGCCCAATCAGATTTTATATATCTCTCTTGAAATATGTTGTTCTAGTAACTATACATGAGTTTCAGAATACAGGACTTCATGGATAATTGTTCTGCTTTGCTTAGGTCATTTATATCTTCTTAAGTCCCAATTCTCATTCCTCATAGGTCTTACAAAAAATGTTGTATTATTGTCTCATGCATCAGTATTTTACAGCAAAAATATGAAGAACATAAGAAGTAGTTAAAAGTGAAACAAAATACAATAATAACAAACACACAAGAAAGACATAGTATGTTGAGATTCATTGGTGCTGCAATGAAGTTTTCATTCATATACACAAGAGACAATTGAAGGGGCAAGTTGACTATCTTTTTGTACACACAAATGAGCAAAACATTGAATAATGCAGTATCTAGATGGTAATGTCCATCTGTATTTTGCCAAACCCTTTGAATCGTCAGATATCTTAATGTGCTAACTTTTTCCAAAATAGTGAAACAGCTGTAGGATCTCAAAATTGGGGACAGATTCACAGCAAATGCTGAACAATTGTCTGAAATGAGTCTTAAAAAAATACCTCTGTTCAGTGTGTGCTCAGTGTAGTTCTCAGCAGTTACCACTGAGCTCCTGAAAGATGATATAAAGAATCCACTTGAATTCCACCAGATGTTAGTGATTTAAACATTCCTCTAGCGCATCCTGTAGCGCTGCTGAAAATTACCCCTGTTGCTTCTCTACTGGGAACAAGTAGGCAGCATGCTATGAAAAGTATATGGCTTTCAAATCAACCTGAGTGTGACAAGGTTTCGAATGTTTCTTGTCACTGCAGTCTGCTGGCAAGTGTCAGAACCCTGAAAAAGTCCGTGAGATAATTGCTGCTTCCTCCATGGCGTGGGAATGTGTCATTAAAGTCCATCCCAATTTGGAGCAAGGCAAGAAATCCCTGTCTCAGAAACATTTACTCCAGATATTGGGTAATTGGAGTCTAAACGGAGGTGAATTAGGGAAAAGATTTAGGTTAGGATTCCTGACGCACATTCATTTTGTTTATCAGTACAATTTCACTTACTGAATGTATGCAAATTATGCTGTTTCTGAGGATTTGCAATCTTAAGTGGGTACGCCAGTTGTTGTAACAGTAGCTCTAGGATCAAGTTTTGTACCCAATGGAACATTAGCCATGGATAACAATTTTCATCAGGACTGTATCTCCTCTGACAAAAAATACACATTTGAAAAAATCAAAATGTTTTGCCATTAGAATGTTTGACAAAATAGTTCATGCAAAAAAAAAAAAAAAGTAAAAGCTGAGGATTTTTTTAATTAAATACTTGAATTAACAGTTTATCTTTACATTTCCTTTATCTTTTTAAACCTTTATAAATGATCATGTTTGAAATTAAATACTCATTTTGCAGCAAATATTTCCTATCATCCCAAATAATTCCTTTTCAATTTGTTGTTTGAGCTGGAGAATGAATTAAAATTCACCTTGCACTAGCTGAATTCCTCTTTTCTGAATTGCCAATGAACCAAGAAATCAGTTATTTGTTCAACTCTGTAATTGTGCTATATATAATAATTTTCCTAAAATGTCTTGCACCCTACAAAGATCTCCCTGCTGAGTTTGCTTAATTCTAAAAATGAAAATGCTTGTAAAAATCCTGAAAGACAAAGCTTTCACGAAGCTGAAGAAAAAAGAAAAAAAAAGAAAGAAAAAAAAATCAAGATACATCTTATGTTATTCTGATAGATGGAAAAGATGATCGACTCTAAATTTTTATTCACTCCGGATCCCTGACAGGATGTGCAGGCTCACTGGTAATTATAGACCTTCTCTGCCTCTATTAGCATTGAAGAAAACAACTACCTAAATTTAGTCCATCACAATTCTCTTTTGCGCATGTGACTGGTGTTCCCATTGTTAATCTAGATTTATTGTGGTTCACTTAGTGAAGTATGGAATATATTTTTTTCTGATGGCTATGGGGAATACATACCAGAGAGATACATCTTAGTTTAGACAGGCAATTAATACAAGAATATTATAATAATTTATTGATATCTAGTTCAAATTTTATTTTATTTATACTTTAATAAATATGTGTAATCTATACTGGTATTTTCAGTAGTTAGTTTTTTCAGATGTAAGAGCACTCATCAACATGTGTAATATGGCAGAGTTAGTGTAGTGGCCAAATAACTGCTTCATTTTTAAAATGCATTGTTACAGTCTTTCAGTTCTTACATTTCTATACATAACATCTCGCAATATATATAAAGCTTCAGTGTGCTCTGAATATTAATACATTAGCTTGAGTGACTTCATTACTCATGCAAAGTAAAACTAATATAAAATATCAAAGCCCAGCATATGCACACTTACAATACTTACAGAAAACTCTGTTACATTCATTTTATTGATAGCTTGTAAAGTGAGGTCTTTGTGCTATGAGGATAAACTAAGAAGAATGCTAGAAAAAATAGTGTTTTCAAAACCTCTAAGTGAGCTAAAATAAATTTGACATTTAAATAGCAAGGCTTAGCATCTTCTTCTATTTGTCCCTAATGAAAAGGAAATCAGAGTTTCCCAGTTTTCCACTTAGATAATGCCGGTGTTCCTACCCCAGCTGGTTTGTGACATACTGGACTACCAGTCTGTCATGTATATACCACTCAGCACAGAACCTTTTACTAGACTGCGTGCCAGTGGTACTCATTTTAATCTGACTCACGATCACGTTTGTCAAATATAAGGATGGAAAATTTGGGGATAAAGGGCAACATTTTACAGGTATATTATTTTTAGATAACCCAGAAAATGTTAAGTGCATTACAGCTATTCATAATACAGGAGCCTTAGCACTGATGCCAGTTCAGATTAGTAAAGCAAAATAGAAGGGAAGGAAGACATCAGATTTAAAATATAAGACGAAAAATATTTAAAATAAAAAATAATAAAAAAAAAAGTGTAGCTATTCATTAAATGGAGAAAAAGAGAGCAACCAAATAATTCTTCACTATTCCAGATCTTCAATTCTTCATCTATTTCCAGAAATATTTCAGTATATCTCACACAAAAACCCACTGACTTCTAGGCATTTTCTCTGCCTTTCTAATAAAATAAAGCGACTTCAAAAATGCAAAATGAAATGCCAAACACTCCCTCAGAGATTTCCTCACACACGTTTCTTTTTTTTTCTTAGTTATTTAAGATATAGCGTTGGATAAGAGTAGAAAAATTGGGTGGTTCGCCCACTTCATCAGTGCTAAAGGACTTTTAAAGACTACGTTTAAAAAGCTAGCTACTTACTTTGGTTAGCATGGCTGGGAAGCTACAGAACCTTGAGACAGCTTTGTGATACAGCTTTTGAACTCATCTCCTGTTTTTAACTCGGACTGTTCAGGATGAGGTTCATTTTCTCAGCCCTCCACTTCTCTTCCCACCTGTGGATCTTCCAGGTATGTCTTCATGCCCCATGGCGTTATGCATAAGTGCTCAGGAGCTATCTGCAGGTAAGGTACTTTACCTGAGCTCTGCTCTCCATATAAGATGCTCTTCAAATGAAGTTTGGTGGGGAATGAGGGAGAAAATTGGGAAGGGGAGGTAAGAACAAGCAAAATATAGCTTAATGCTAATTCCTCCCACCTACAATTTCTTTAGTACTTCTGCTCAGAGGGGTTTGTTTGTTTGCTTGTTTTTTGCCAAAGGGTGTATCTAAGTTAAATATCACTGCAAATACCACAACACAGAAATAACCACAGTGTTATCTGTTCTCTCTGTGTACTGGGCAGAGGTTTTTTAATTTCATACATCATTTACACCTTGCTGCAGTGATTCTGCACAGTCAGTACATCTCCTTATCACAAGGAAAAAGAGACTCGTAGCATTTTACCTCTGATCCCAGATTCCCTAGTTTTGGACTTCTTATGAGCACTTGGGTTGCAATCCAGTGATGACACTTCAGAAGGGTACTTAGTCATCCAAATAAGATATCAAAAGAAGCAGCCTTTAGCTCACCCCCAGTTATTGCCAGAAAAGTGGACATCAGCCAGATTGTATTATCTTCTGAGAAAGTGAAATATATTTGTCTCCAGCTCTCAAAACCACGTGTTCTTTGTCTATAACTGTATATTTTTATGTATATATTATATATTTACAAGCTAAAAGTATATGGTTTTATTAACCCAATGCTAAATCTAGTCAAGTGCCTTTCTAAAACACAACCTGATATGTCATCTATCTGCTAAAAGCAGACAATCTTAAAACAGTTGACTATACAGGTATGTTTGGATAGAGGTATGTGCCACAGAGATAAGTAATATAGAATAATAAATATAAATTATTTTTGGTCACCGACAAAATTTACCAAGGAGTACATGCTTGTATATGAGCTCTGCTGTACGTGGTCAATACATCGGCAAAAAGGTTTTCACATTTGTTTTTTATACTATACGCCATATTTGTGATTTGTAATTGCCCAGTGAGTCTGTTTGGAACATTTCATTCCCAAGACACGTAGCAACTGCAGAACTAGCTTTAGGAGAAATCATGCGAGTGCAGTCTGGGAGGGAGTACAGGAGAATGGGAATAAGATTGTGGGAGTTACTTCAAGACATAACCTTAAGGAACAGTAGAGGAGGGAAGATATATGAAGGTTATGATGCTGACCTTGCAAGTAAGGAGCATAGAAACCAAGTAAGGTTATTTTCTCTGATCCATTAATGAAAGAAGAGATTTTCCAGTGCACTAGAAAAGGTGTGCTGCAGCCCATCATAAAAAGAAAGGAGGGACAGACAACTTACAATGGAGAGGGTTTATTTCATTTTTTTTTTCATTTGTTTGTTTATTTCTGTCTTAGACTTTCATTTACTTGAAGCAGAATATTGGCAGAAGGCAAAACTTACAAGAGAAAGGAGGCACAGGTTTTATGAGATCAAATAAGATTTTTAGGTATTGTTAGTTATACTTGTGATTTTACTTTTGGTTTAGGAGGAATAGTTAGAACTGGTATTGTAGTTATGTTCTGGTAACATCTACCAGTCACATGAGAATACACAAGATTTTAAAAGTATTAAAAATCAAACACTAGAGCTTCTGCAGATAAAGTAGTTGTCTGAGATGAGTGACAGTGCATGAAATAGGATTGCCAAAATGTGAATCATCTGTCTGTGTTGTCTTAGAATAACAACATTGCGGGGTAGAACTATGGATAGATGACGTCGTGTAAAATGTTTTCCAGCAAACCATACAGTGACAACAGTTGATCGCATTACTGTCTTTCTTAAAAAAGACTAAACCTTGGGTTTATGCTGAAGAGAAAAATGAAGACTCTGGAGCAAATTCTAGTGTTCCTAAAGGTATTGGCCATAAAACACGAAATCACTCACCTTTGCTGAACCTTACAAGGTCCTCCAGCAAGTTGAAGCCTCTATAAATAGTAGCACTGACCTCCAATGTACTGACCTTTCCCTCTCAGTTTGATGACATCATAGAATCATAGAATGGATCAGGTTGGAAGGGACCTCAAAGATCATCTTTTTCCAACTCCCCTGCCATGAGTAGGGACACCCTCCACTAGATCCTGTTGCCCAAAGCCCCATCCAACCTGGCCTTGAACACTTCCAGGGAGGGGGCAGCCACAACTTCTCTGGGAAACCTGTTCTAGTGCCTCACCACCCTCATCATAAAAAAAATCTTCCTAATATCTAATCTAAATCTACCCTCCTTCAGCTTAAAACTATTGCTCTTTCTCCTATCATTACATGCCCTTGTAAAAAGTCCCTCTCCAGCTTTCTTGTAGTCCCCCTTCAGGGACTGGAAGGCTGCTAATAAGGTCTCCCTGGAGCCTTCTCCAGAATGAACAACCCCAACTCTCTCAGCCTCTCTTCATAGGAGAGGTGTTCCATCCCTCTCATCATCTTCATGGCCTTCCTCTGGACTCGTCCTTCTTATGTCGGGTGCCCCACAGCTGCATGCAGTACTCCAGGTAGGGTATCACCAGAACAGAGCAGAGGGGGACAGTCTCTTCCCTCAACCTGCTGATCACACTGCTGGTGATGCAGTGCAGGATATGTCTGGCTTTCTGGGCTACAAGCACACATTGCTGGTTCATGTTGAGCTTTTCTTTCACCAATACAACCAAGTCCTTCTCCACAGGACTGCTCTCAATCCATTCTCCACCCCACTTGTAGTTGTGCTTAGGATTGCCCCGACCCATGTGCAGGACCTTGCACTTGGCCTTATTGAACTCCAATAGGTTTGCACGGGCCCATCTCTCAAGCCTGTCAAGGTCCCTCTGGATGGCATCCCTCACTGCCCTGAGGATCTTGAATTCCACCATTTCATGTTAACTGCAGCCAAGGCTGCCCTTGAGCTTTACTTTCCCAACCAATCCCTCCATGTTGCTAAGAACAAGGTCCAGTATGGCACCTCTCCTCCTTGGCTCACCTATCGCTTGGAGGAGGAAGTTATCATCAGCGCATTCCAGGAACTTTCTGGATTGCTTGTGCCCTGCTGTGTTGTCCCTCCAACAAATATCGGGGTGACTGAAGTCCACCATGAGGAACAGGGCTTGTGAACATGAGGCTACTCCTATCTGTCTATAGAGGGCCATCTTCCTGGTCGCGTGGCTTGTAGCAGACCCCCACTATAGAGTGACCTGTCCCTGCTCTCCCTTTAATTCTGACCCATAAGCTCTCAGTCGGCTCCTCATCCATCCCCAGGTGGAGTTCCATGCACTCCAGATGGTCATAGATGTAGAGGGTGACACTGTCTCCTTGTGTCCCCTGCCTGTCCTTCCTAAAGAGCCTGTATCCTTCCATTCCCACACTCCAGTCATAGGAGCCATCCCACAACATCTCCGTGATGCCAACGAGATCATAGCCCTGTAGGCATGTGCATGTCTCCAACTCCCCTTGTTTATTTCCCATGCTATGTGCATTCGCATAGAGGCATTTAAGCTGGGCACCCAGTGAAGCTGACTGACTGACCCGAGTGGCTGGAATTCCCTTGCGCTGCACTTCGGGTGCTCTTCTGCTGACTTGCGATTCTTGTCCAGGCTCTGGGCATCTGTTGCTGGCACTGGCATTGAACTGGTAGGAGTGGGGTGGCGTGAGGTTCCCCTCCCTGGCAACTTTAGTTTAAAGCCTCTTCACCAGGTTGGCAGGCCTATGGTTGAAGATCCTCTTCGCCTTCTTGGACAGATGGACCCCATCAACCCCCAGCAGACCAGGTTTCTCAGGGTGAGTCCCATGGCTGTGGCACCAGTCCTGTAATCATTTGTTGACTCACCAGATTCGACTGGCCCTTTCAAACCCCTTCCCTTTGACTGGGAGGACTGATGAAAAAACTGCGTGCACTCCAGAGTCCCTTATCGCTGCTCCCAGGGTGCTGTAATCCCTCTTGATACTCCTCAGACTGCTCCTGGCCGTATCACTGGTGGCCACATGAAACAACAGCAGTGGAGAATAGTCAGCAGACTGTATGAGGCTTGGTAGTCTCTCTGTGACATCCCGGATCTGAGCCCCCAGTAAGCAGCACGCCTCTCTAGAGAGTGCATCAGGTCAGCAAATGGGTGCCTCAGTACCGCTCAGAAGGGTGGCCTACTACCATCACCTGTCACCTTTCCTTAGCTGTGCTGGTTGTTAAACAAGGAGCAGATCGAGCTTCCTTACTCAGCTCCAGCGTCTCTCCAGATGTGCTGGGTATTTCCTCTTCGGTCTGCAGAGTTGTGAAGCAGTTCTGCAAGAGCACCTCAGGCTCTGGAGAAAGTGTCTTGTTCCTGCTGCTCACAGGATTCCATTCTTTTACATTACTGGGCCCCCTCCCTCCTGCGTGTGCCAGTGTGGGAGTTTTGGGCTGTTTGGCTGTGGGCTGTGGGTTCATTGCAGACTTGAGCATTGGCCCCACATTTTCCTCAGCCTTTCATCTCCCTCAGTAGTGTCATCATTGTCCTTCATCTCCCTCACTAGTGTCAACAACTGAGCTTTGACTTTTTTAAGTCCATCTGTGAATGTTGACTACTATGCCAAATAGTATGTCTGCACATCATTGCAATATCTATGTGTTTATAAAGAAAAATTGCCTCTTATTTGGCAGCATCATTTGATCATAGTAACAACGCTGAAACACTAAAGAATGCTGCATACAAGCAGAGAAATTGGCAGGTTTGCTCTATGTACATCATCTGATGATATAAGAGATTACATTTTGTTTACATATTCTGGTGTTGACTTACCATGTGCCAGAACATGTGGCTAGAATATGTTCTGGTAATTTACAATGCTTCCAAAGAATGGCAAAGTTAAAATGTTCAAAAGAGTTGTGATAATACTTGTTTTCATATCTTAGCATTTCTCTCCAAATCTCTAATCTGAATTACAAAATGCAATTAAATCTTTATTTTATTTCCACTGCATACAGTATCTTTTAAGTTGCTGCATTGTTCTGTGACCCTTTGTTGAATGAGAAATCCAAGATATCATAGGTACATACCATGCAAGAACGCATACCTTAGGAACATCAGGGAACCAAAGTAGTAACGAGCATATTGACCTCAGCTAGATCAGCAGTGACAGCAATGACCTGGTAATATGCTTGCTTTGTTTCTCATAAATAGTAGAAAAATATTTTGTAAGCTGTGTGTTGTATTAGTTCTGTCTGGGCAAGCTCAATAAGCTTTATTACTGGTAAAAAGGTGCCTCTATGATGAAATAACTGCAGGTATAACAGAGGTCTTGATTCAAGGAGCTATGATATGGTTATTGGCTGTTGCAAATATGACTATTTTTACCTCAGCTGTCTACCATCAAAAACGTTCTCAGAGGATATCTTCAGGGCTGCTGGCAGTGCTGGAGAAAGAAGGATTTTGCTTAATGCAGCCAGTGTGAGTGTCTCACTTATTAACAGATGAATTGACAAAATGTCCCAAATGTTATCCATCTGCTCCTGTCTTTCTGACCTGTTCTAAAACAAAGAATATACATTTGGAATTGAAACTCACCTCTTCTCTAGGGCTTACCTTTATTGACAGAAACCAAAACTAAACAAACTAAAACTAAAACAAACACAGGAAGGAACAGAAAATGCTTTAACCACCAGTTTACTCAAATCCAGCCCAAGACAGTGCCCCAGGACAGTTTTTCAGCAATTCAGATTTCATCTGAACAATGACAATAATTTTCTTCCCACACATGCAGTTTCTTCAGTAACTATTTGTCTACTAAGCCACTACTTGTCTTAAAAATCTGAAGAACCTGTGCAAAAATTATGAGGAAGGGTGATCTAGCCTACACAGTGTATCGGGGCAGGATATGTGCAGCATTCCTAGCAGATGTTTATATCATCTATTCCCAGAGACTTTGGTGACAACCTTGCTAAGAAAATGCATCATTTTTTTAATTATTATTTCTACCTTTTTTTCCTGTTACCTGCCTTGAAACTTGTTTGTTGCAATGTACATGCAAATCTATTTGTCCAATCAGGAACGGATGTAGAAAATGTGAAACAGGTTATTTCTAGAAGGTGTTCCTGCCCCCCTCCCCTGCCCCTCCTTATTTACAAACCAGGCTGTTTCAGGAAAAAGAAAATATTGTTGCATCCTCTTCTATGATAATAAAGTTTTGAAAGGTATAAAATATTGAACTTTGTATCAGTTAGAGATTTTTTCTTTTCTAAGAAAAAAAATATTTGTTCTATTCACTGCATGCATGCGTGTGAAGGAAAGATTGTGTGTGTTATTGAATGCTTTGCAATTGTTTACATTTCTCTTACTAATATGATGTGTATTGATCTTTTCATGTAGAAGCAGTCAATCTTATATGAACTATCAAGAGAAAACTCTGCTAACTTATTTTAATTTCTGATTCGCTCCTCTTTTCTGGGGACATGAGACACTGCCAGTACAGAGCAGATCCATAGTCAGATTTGTACCATTCTCTTTTCCTGTGAATCATAGAAACATAGAATGGTTTGGGTTGGAAGGGACCTTAAAGATCATCTAGTTCCAAGCCCCCTGCTGTGGGCAGGGACACCCTCCACTACACCAGGTTGCCCAAAGCCTCATCCAACCTTGCCTTGAACACTTCCAGGGATGGGGCATCCACAACCTCTCCGGGCAACCTGTTCCAGTACCTCAACACTCTCACAGTAAAGAATTTCTTTCTAACATCTAATCTAAATCGACCCTCCTTCAGCTTAAACCCATTACCCCTTGTCCTGTCACTACACTCCCTCATAAACAGTCCCTCACCATCTTTCCTGTAGGCCCCCTTCAGGTACTGGTAAGCCACAATTAGATCTCCCCGGAGCCACCTTCTCTCCAGGCTGAACAATCCCAACTCCCTCAGCCTGTCCTCATAGGAGAGGTGCTCCAGCCCTCTGATCAGCTTCGTGGCCCTCCTCTGGACTCTCTCCAACAGCTCAATGTCTCTCCTCTACTGGGGCCCCCAGAGCTGGACACAGTACTCCAGGTGGGGTCTCACAAGAGCGGAGTAGAGGGGCAGGATCACCTCCCTTGACCTGCTGGTCACACTGCTTTTGATGCAGCCCAGGACACGGTTGGCTTTCTGGGCTGCAAGCGCACACTGCCGGCTCATGTTGAGCTTCTCATCAATCAATACCCCCAAGTCCTTCTCCTCGGGGCTGCTTTCAATCCGTTCCTCACCCGGCCTGTAGTCGTGCTTGGGATTGCGCCGACCCATGTGCAGGACCTTGCACTTGGCCTTCTTGAACTTCATGCAGTTCGCACGGACCCACCTCTCCAGCCTGTCAAGGTCCCTCTGGATGGCATCCCTTCCCTCCAGCGTGTAGACCACACCACTCAGCTTGGTGTTGTCGACAAACTTGCCGACGGTGAAATTTCCTGTCTAAGTACAGAGCCCACAGTTATTAAAATCAATACTAAATAATAATTGGTGTAAGTGGGTACTAGACTGAGCCCTACATTTTTGTATGTAATGTGTGTACAAACTGATACCAAATAAGTAAACTATACAGTCCTTCTTTATGGTTTTTTTGTTATGGCAGAATTATTGATCCAAAGGAAAAGACGAACTACAAAGTTAACATGACATTCAGCACCTCAGTCTTTCATGTGCTTTCTTGTCTTTGGAAAACATAACAAAGTACAACTTAATTTAATGTTTTTGTAAGAAGGCAACGTAGATTCCTTTGGTGACAACACAGCAAGACGTAGCTGCTCCTGGACCAAACTTTTCTTTATATAGCTCAGAATTCTGTAGTTCGTAATTTTCAGAAGCCTTTTAAAGCTGGTAGAAAGCAAAATTTGTTGAGTAATGCAGGTTGTGAACACTTTCTGTGTTAAACTGCAAAGATTGTACATGTCATATGCGGGTGTATTGGGTTTGCATGGAAAGGTTTTGATACTGGGGGGGGTGTTACAGGAGTGGCTTCTGTGAGAAGCTGCTAGAAACTTCCCCCATATCCCACAGAGCCAATGCCAGCCGGCTCCATGACAGACCCGTCGCTGGTCAAGGCCAAGCGGATCTGTGATGGCAGTAGCACCTCTGGAATAACATATTTAAAAGGGGGGGGGGGAAAACAACAGACAAAGCTAGGAGCAGTTTTTGGAGCCAGAGAGAGGAGTGAGAAGATATGAGAGGAACAACTCTGCAGACACCAAGGTCAGTGAAGAAGGAGTGAGAGGAGGTGCTCCAGGCACCGGAGCAGAGATCCCCCTGCAGCCCGTGGAAAAGACCATGGTGAGGCAGGCTGTCCCTCTGCAGCCCATGGAGGATCCCACACTGATGCAGGTGGATGCCTGAAGGAGGCTGTGACCCCATGGGAAGCCTGTGCTGGAGCAGGCTCCTGGCAGGACCTGTGGACTCATGGAGAGAGGAGCCCACGCCAGGGCAGGTTTGCTGGCAGGACTTGTGACCCCGTGGGGGACCCACGCTGGAGCAGTTTGTTCCTGAAGGACTGCACGCCATGGGAGAGACCCACGCTGCAGCAGTTCGTGAAGGACTGTAGCCCATGGGAAGGACTCACACTGGAGCAGTTGGTGGAGGACTGTCTCCTGTGGGAGGGACCCCATGCTGGAGCAGGGGCAGAGTGTGAGGAGTCCTCCCCCTGAGGAGGAAGGAGCAGCAGAGACAACATGTGATGAACTGAGCACAACCCCTGCTCCCTGTCCCCCTTTGCCGCTGCAGGGGAGTAGGTAGAGAAATCAGGAGTGAAGTTGAGCCTGGGAAGAAAGGAGGGATGGGGGGAGGTGTTTTTAAGATTTGGGTTTATTTCTCATTACTCTACTCTGTTTTGCTTGGTAATAAATTAAATTAATTTTCCCAAGCTGAGTCTGTTTCACCCATGATGGTAGTTGGTGAGTGATCTCCCTGTCCTTATCTTGACCTTTCGTTATATTTTCTCTCCCCTGTCCAGCTGAGGAGGGGAGTGATGGAGCAACTCTGGTGGGCACCTGGCATGCACCCAAGGTTAACCCACCACAATGGGAAACCAAGAATCCCAGCTGAGAAAGCACAGCCAGGATCTCACCAGTACTTCATGTAGAGAGGAAGTCCAACATTCAGCTTAAAAAGAGAGAACCCAGACCAGTTACATTTTGTAGTGAATGAGAAAAATGAGGTAGAAGTAAAAACTGCTTCACAGAACACAGGAACACATGAGCATTGTTAAAGTATAAAAATGAACATTTGTCATGAGAGATGGGAGACCCTCTCAGCATGAGGCACACTCATCCTGGTATGTGGTGCTGCCTTTGGAGGAGGCTCAAAGCGAGGGCTCTGGAAGGCTGCAGACTCAAACTCACATTAAAGGTCTAGTACCAGGGTCTGCACTGCACCATTTCACTAAGAATAGCCACAGTGCTGGCAGTGCTTGTTCCATTGTGTAGTATGGCATTTTCTGCTACCGCTTATTTCTGCCTCTGCTTTGATGTCCCTCTGTTGCTCAGCTTATAGAAGAACATTGAGTTGTACTTGATATCGGACATAGTGTGTGTTGGGAGAATGAGAGGAAGCAAGATTAACAGACAACAGATTTAAAATACTAGATCTAGATGCCTGCTAAAACAGGTGATGTTTAGGTGGACTCGTTATGGCATTTAATGGGGTTTTTTTTGCTGCATTAGAATATATATTGCAGTTAGGCAAAACTAATTGCCCTAAATTGCAGTTCTTGTTCTTGTCATAATGAATGACCTCTAACATCAGTGTCTTATAAGGTTCATTCCCAGTATTTATTTTAAAACTACAATTTCTCAAATCAACATACATAAAGAAGTTATCAGAAACAGTGTCCAAAAATGACTGAAAAATAAACAAACAATGTTAGTACCTTAGCTAATTTACAAATTGTATATTTTACTGCTGAGCTGTCTATCCACAGGAAAAAAGCTTCATCTGGAAATATATGCCAATGCTGCTCCTTGGAAATATATAAACTCCTATTCCTTTCTACAAATCTAGACAATATGTGATTTGGACTCAATGTACAAGAAATTCTGGCATCAGAATCATTGTAACTATGGATTTATTTCTCTGGCTTTCTCTCTTCTGCTGTTTCCAGAGATTTTCTTTTTCCTTCTAAGCTTCTGTAAATTTTTGGGTGGGGGACAAAAAAAGCAGTTAATTCTAATGAGTGTAGATTTTTCTTTAGTGGCTGGGTAGTCCTTAGCAACTAATCAGAACTTCAGCTCAGTCACAACCAACATTGATTAATAGATGCCTTGCAGAAGTACTTAATTATTATTCCATCATAAAAAGAGAGAAGCATTTCAGGAAATTACAAAATTTTGCAGATCGTATTAGATGTCTTAATTTTTGGTGTATTATTTAAGATACTGAAATTATTTTTATCCTCACTCTCTTTTTAAATCAAGAATTAAAGCAAAAACCCCTCACTATTATTTCTAATAATTGTTTCTCTTACAACAAAGATTAAAAAAATATGACAGAGAAATGATTCATTTAGAAGAAAACTAACTGGTGTTTCAGGTAATACGCAGCTAAAATGTTTTTATGTGGAAGTATTTTCCTGATACTAAAAGAAATTACAAACAGAAGTAATATTTTGCTATCGGAAAAAAATCAAATGAAATATCTAAGTGGGAAATTATCTGTGCACTGGTGATTCAATTGATAGGCAATAATTCCATGGAGTCTTCCAGTGAGAGAAACTGAACATGCGGAACAAATGAATCAGATAAAAGAAGAAAATATTTTAAAAATAGCAAATACAAGATTTCTATATGGAAGTGCTACTTAATAAGCAGTTAAGGTCTGACACTTCAGATTTTATAGTCATGACATTTTTTTTTACTGTATTACATAACGCAATCATCAAACAATAAAATAGGAAGCCTTTTAAATATATTGATTAAGATTTCTGTAATCCTGTGAGTATGCACACCCTTCTTAAATGTACTCCTAACGATGACAGCAGCAATGTGTCAAACTGGACCAGTAAACTTTTCCCTCCACTTCCCACTCATTTTAAGACTATGATCCCCAGGAGAAATGTAAATCTCAGTTCAACCTTCACAATACTGAGATCTCATCAAAGAGGACACAATATATTTTGCTTTTAAGCTTTAGTGCAAATTCCCAGAAGAAAATAGAAAATCTGTTAAGTCTCATTTATTTTGAATGAGAGTTGTTTATTTTCGCTGAGTTTCAATCTGTTTCTTTGGGTTTTTTTTAATAAATAAATTTAAAAAATCAGTGATGATTATTCCCAAAAGGTGTTTCAGTACCTAAAGGCATGGAAATCATGTCAGCTTTAGCTTTCAGCCAACAATCAGACAACTTTGCTATTGGACTTTTAAGGGTTTTATCTTTTAGTTTTTGTTCTTTACCTTATTTGTGTGATAATACCGCTACTCTCCCATCTTCACTTCCCCACGCCTCTAAAAAGTAATATGCAACACCATCATGCAACAGTTGTCATCCTGTGTATCTTTCCATGCTTATCCTGACAACCAGGTTGGGTTAATATCTCACTCTTAAAAATACGGTATATCATCTCCTACGAAAGGCCTTTCTTGTTATGCTGCAACTAACAACCTTGTTCAGACAACCCTTTTGCTAGTGAAAGACAGTTCTTCTTGCTTATTCCTTGAAGGCTTACCCTCAGTGGAAGGGCAGAGGATTTCTATTTAGAAAGGGGTTTCTGGGAACCGGAGGCTCTGGTTTTGAATAATCACAGGCTGATGATGCTCTGGAACTCAGATCTTTTTGACTCCCTTTCAGATCTTTCCTCCAAATATGAAATATGCATCTGGGCACCATCAACTCTTTTAAAAGAGTAAGTGCTGCTCAATTTTTTTGGTACCAGCACTGCATAATGTGCAGTCTACTGCCTAACCTCGAGACAGCATAGTAGCTCATATTTCTCAACGTTCATCATCTCATAGGATGTGACTGCACTGTATCTTCTCGTCTGTTTACTGGAAGTACAAAGAAGCACATTGCAAACAGCTGGCCATAAGCAAGCCAAAAGGTTCAAGCACAGTACCTCGTATTATGTGAGACTGCTTATGGATCTGAGTTGCTAAGTCAGTTGTGAGTGAACAGAACTTCCTGATCTTGGAAATGTACTCCCTCAGGGTTTTCTGCCAAGCGCTTCTTGCAATCACCCAACTCTTTACATTGACTATAAAGGTCTAACAACAGCTCTGTAATGTCAGTGAACTTATGCAATATTTTTTAGATTTAGTGAAGCCAGATATGGATGCTCCTAAGCAGTCACCATGGCTCAAGCTCTTTCAGTGCAGCAGAAAAGATCAGAGAAACTTAGCTGAGTGGAAAATGTATGAAGGATATTCATACACTTAAATCTAATAACAGCATACTGTAAGATTCTGCAATATTGTCAGAAAACTTCATAAAGATGAAGTTTGACATGAGATGGATTTCTTTTGTAATAGGCTTATACAATCCACATATATCTATGAATAGTGAGTAGAAAAATTTCTGCATGTTCTGTCTGCCTCTCGCATTACACTGTAAAAACTCTTCAGTGACATTCAAAGATGTGATTACTGCATTGCTGTCAAGGTCAGTGAAACCTGAGGTAATGGTTACGTAAGTGATAATCATTTAATATAATGTGGCCTACAGGGTTATGGAGAATGGTCATTCAGGGGTATTTCTGAGATCTCACATATGTTAGAGAGATTTTGCTTTATTTATCTCCTGTCAGCTATTTTTTTCTGACTAATACTGATGTTTTTTTTCTTGTAGTAACTATACTTTTGAGAGGGCTTAATAATGGTCCTGTTGTGCATCTGCTCTTACTGTGTCCACTACCTTTCATCTGTGCTTCTCTTTGCTCCTGACACAGGAAAAGGAATAGAGGAGAGAGGAGTGTTTTTTCTTTTAAGGGTCTCAGTGTACGTTGCTGCACTGTAATCACGAAATGAGGACACTACTTAAAATGACCCATCACTTCCTTCATCTCCTGAGCAATGAGAAACTACATCGTGGCAAAAAGAAACAATAAAACAAAATCAGTGATGCTAACAGTGAAAAGAAAAGGGAAGTATGCGGCTTGCATGGTCCCAATTTGCTACAGAAGCTGAAAACAAAGTAGACATTTGCTTTGCAACCTATTGATTTGAGGAAACCAGAGCATAACAGGGAGGTGGTTGCATCTTTCTGTGTCTCTAAAAAATCTTTACCTTCAGAGAAAGAAAAAGAGCTGAATGCCAAATATGTTTCAAAGGAAAACAAAACTTTAATTTTTTGAGAGCATCTTTAAAGAAAAAAAAAAGAGCAATTAAAACAAGATATCCACATTTTGCCACATTCTCTCTGAAACTAAAGATTGAAAGTATGGCAGACGTATCCGAGTGCTTAGTGTGTTACTGACACTTTTTTTCTTGATTACTGAGACTGGCAAAACAGTAACTGAGGTGTTGTAAAGAGTAATTTTGGCACAGCATATTCCTGACAATACAAAGGGGATTTGAGTCAATAGTATGTTTAAGAGTCTTGCATTTTAAACATTGCTGTACTATTAAAGAAAGAGAAATTGGCATAAGACTGAATTTTTCATTTAATTGGGCAACAACAGACATGGCCTCTCTTAGGTATATACTAAGTAATCCTAAATAATAAAAGACAAAAAATAAATTAAAATAAAAATCAAGAAATTCATGTGGTGGCAGGGGCCCCTTTCCAGGATAAGTGAGATCTGTATCTTAAGCCACTAATCGTACTCACACATTTGATTCTAGGGAACTAAAGTAAATATTATTCTTTGATTACATTGAAGTGTATCTTCCCTGCTCAGTCCTTACCTAAACTTCATTTACACTGTCAGCTGTATCCAAAGATGATTATATGGATTTAGTCAAGTGAAATTAGCAATATTAAAGCCTGTTCCATGCTGCACCATGCAAATGTGAAGTCCAGTAATGCTTTGTGTTGACTGGCAGTACTGCTTTACTCATTTTAACTCAGCTTTAGTTTCAGTGCTTGAAATGTTGGTTCAGTGGATGGAGACCAGGGTGAAAATGAGATATTGCTGTGATTGCCTGTCTCAGGTCTGTGCCCTGAGTCTCATGCTGTCATTAAGCTATTATACTGCTGGTGCTGAGTGGAGAAAGTCAGGATAGCTCACACTGATTTTTGTTGAATGGCATTTCAGAAACGTTAAAAAAAGAAGTCTGACAGATTTGGCTACACTCCAGAGCTTCCTCTCAGGATGTAGGTTTTGCAGTCTGTTGGATATCTTTAGACATATAAAATAAGCAGTAGTAGCCTATAGCACCTGACAAAGCTTTGTTGGAGGATTTAACCTCCTTAACATTGCCACTCAAGAATAGAATGTAAAGGGTTGCTGGTATAATTTTAGCTGGTATAATTATAGTTGGTGTTTTACTGTAAGCAGAGAGCAACAGGAAACTGACTGTGATGTCTAGTGCAATAGTTGTTCAAAATAAGAGTAGGGAAAGATCCTACTTCTTCCTAACTTTGTGTTAGCAAGATAGGCAATGACTTCGCAGAATCACTGCAGCAGGTTGCAAATGATGTATGAAATGAGAAACCCTGCCCACGGCACAGAGGAAAATCTATAGCTAGTATTGTGCAGTGGCTGTAGCACTGTGTGTTGCTTGCTGCAGCATTAAAGTTGGTCAGACTGATCACAGCTGTACAGAATTTTAAGGAACAAACAAAGTAAAACATATAAATGAGTTTTTCAATTTCCTGTTTTCCCTCTGCTTTATCATGAAGCAATTGTCATTCTGAGGTGGTTCATGTTACATCACCATCAAACATTCTACCTGTCTATACAAAAGCAAAATCTATTTGGATAACACTGGCTTTCTCTTAAAATAAGTAACAGCAATATTCCACTTCTTTTAAGAATAACAAGGAACCAACATTACATTAAAAATATATGAGAAATTACAAAACATCCATTAAGGTTACCTAAATGTCTTGAAGAAATTATGCTTACTAGAGAGGGGAAGGGAATTTTTAAATTTTCACACCTCAGTAAGTTTGCAGATGACACCAATTTGGGTGGGAGTGTTGATCTGCTTGAGGGTGGGAAGGCTCTACAGAGGGATCTGGACAGGCTGGATCAATGGGCTGAGGCCAGCTGTATGAGGTTCAACAAGGCTCAGCGCTGGGTCTTGCACTTGGGTCACAACAACCCCAGGCAGCGCTACAGGCTTGGGGAAGAGTGGCTGGAAAGCTGCCTGGTGGAAAAGGACCTGGGGGTGCTGGTCAACAGCCAGCTGAACATGAGCCAGCAGTGTGCCCAGATGGCCAAGAAGGCCAACAGCATCCTGGCTTGTATCAGAAATAGTGTGGCCAGCAGGACTAGGGAAGGGATGGTACCATTGTACTCAGCACTGTTGAGGTCGCACCTTGAGCACTGTGTTCTATTTTGGGTCCCTCACTACAAGAAAGACATTGAGGTGCTGGACCGTGTCCAAAGAAGGGCAACAAAGCTTGTAAGTATCCAAAGGGTGGATGTCTAGAGGAAGGGGCCAGACTCTTCTCAATGGTGCCCAGTGACAGGACAAGGGGCAATGGGCACAAACTGGAACACAGGAAGTTCCATCTCAATATGAGGAAAAACTCAAACCCCACCTGGATGCAATCGTGTGCAACATGGACTAAGTGATCCTGCTCTAGCAGGGGGGTTGGACTAGATGGTCTCCAGAGGTCCTTTCCAACCCTTACCAATCTGTGAATCTGTGAATATGTGAAGGTGGTGAAGGGTCTAGAGCAGAAGTCTTATGAGGAGTGGCTGAGGGAACTGGGGGTGTTCGGCCTGGAGAAAAGGAGGCTGAGGGGTGACCTTATGGCTCTCTACAACTACCTGAAAGGAGGTTGTAGCCAGGTGGGTGTCGGTCTCCTCACCCAAGTAACAAGTGATGGGATGAGAGGAAATGGCCTCAAGTTGTACAAGGGGAGGTTTAGATTAGATGTTAGGAAAATTTCTTCACCAAAAGGGTTGTCAATCATTGGAATAGGCTGCCCAGGGAAGTGGTTGAGTCACCATCCCTGGAGGTATTTAAAAGACGTGTAGATGTGGTGCTTAGGGAAATAGTTTAGTGGTCAGACTTGGCAGTGCTAGGTTAATGGTTGGACTTGATGATCTTCAGTGTCTTTTCCAACCTAAATGATTCTATGAGTCTATGTTAGAAATACAAGCATGTACTATCTAAAGGGTATTTTTTCTCTTTCTCTCTCTTAATTATGAAATAGTTAAAATATTTTGTGAAAAATCTTTTTACATTAGGGCTCTAGAATTTAAAGATGTGCTGTTAGACAGTATTACTATGTGTCACAAAATCTAATGTAGATAACAATGGACACTAAAGGATACACCTCAACTGTACTACTACAGAGAAATGTCTAAACTGTATATGCTGGGTAAAAAGCTCCTAAAATTCCTAGAGCTAGCTGCCAAAGTGTTCCTGTAATGCAAGAGATGAAGATAAGTAAGGCTATTATCAAAGATTAATCAAGCCCCTCCCCCTCCAAACAATAAGATTGTTTTAAAAAATCATTAAATTTATTAAAGTAGAAGATTCTGAATTTCTTTAATTGCCTCCTGACATGCATTTAGTTCACATTTATAAGTTTCTTCAGCCAGAAACCTTTCTTAAATAGAAGTGTAGATATTTTGTAAATGGCTTCATTATGTGACATAGGTCTTTCAAGAAATTACAAATACTTTGTGTTTTAGAAAAAAATATAGAGCTGGTAGTTGAAGGACTTTTTTACCAGGAACACTTAGAAAAGTGAAGACAATTCCACTAAAAGTGCAAAGGCTAAGATGCTTAATTAAAACTCATTAGACCTCTGGTTTGATGTTCTCACTCGTCCTTGAACAAGAATTAAGCTATAGCCATCTAAAATTGCTTTACTTCTGAATGAGAGTATTTGCACAGGATCTAACACAATTTAATTATCCTTATTTATCCTCACAACTTTACCTGATTTTTCTGAGTGTTCCCAGATAGATAGGGTTTGAAGACACCTATGCTATGCATCAAGGCATGTAGCCATTAGGAAATGTAGATTTCTGAAATATGCATAACTTCTAAATTATCACCTCTGGTTTTGACCTGCAGGAGTGTTTCTTTACTTCCTTGGATGTCTGTGTTGTCCTTTTAAGGATCTAAGTTAAAATTTTGTTATATTATAAACAAACACAGGGAGAAGGATAAACAAAAAAATGGTGTGAATGGACAAGTATTTCTAGGTGAGCTCTTTTCCTCTAGAACAGCTGTGAACATATTTTAATGAGACCTTCCTTCTAATATGACTGCACAACTCCAACATCTTCCCTTTTCTGTTCCCAGATATACCCTCCACTCCACTTTCAGATATAGCCTCTTTCCCTTTCCCATATCATCCCCACTACACAAAATTTGCCAAATGAAGGCAATATTACCTATTTAGCAATTACCATGTCTTGCTTAAATTTTTTTTTCTTATTCTGAGAAGATGAACTGAAAAGCACAAACCTATTCTTCCAGGTACTTAGTCTGTGTAATTGTAACTGAAAGGTAAAAATCATTGTAAATAATGAAAAGCACAATGAAAAATGCTATTTTAAAAAAATGCCCGTTAATAGAATTTTAAATCTAACACTAATTATAGTATATTACTGCTATTGTTATTACATTTTGTAACAATTGTAATTTTATTACTATTCTTTGATATATCTGAGAGAGATAGGAGGGAAGGGTCAAGTTCTTGCAGGGTATGCTTATTACATTTTCTCATCAGCTCTATACTGTAAATTAAGACTGCTCGGTGTCACTCCCATTTCCAAACCTGTATCAGAAAACTGTTATGAGAACTGCTGATCTATGCTCTAGAAGAATCTTGAGGAAAAGGTGGCCAACACTGTTAAAGAAAATTAGATATTTGCTCACTACTGTTAGCACTGAATCTTCCAAAATGGTCACTACACCTATTTATTAGGGTTAAGGTCTGGGGTTTTTTTAATAAAATATTAATCAATTATGACATTTTCTGAAGGTGCATCCATTGACAGATTATATTGTGATAAATAAAACATTTATTTTCTATATTTGGCTTTTTCTTTTACTTAAAAACATACTTAGTCAGGGACCATACTTAGTCAGGGACCAAAACATATGCAAAAAATAATTCCTCAAGTCAGTGACTGTCTTTCCTTTGTAAAAATACACAGACACTGCACTCTATAAATAAGCCCTTAGCAGCTAACCACCATTTGTTTCCCAGTATTTCTGTGACAGGAATCTTCTTGAGTGACTTATTTATTGACTTATTTGCTTCTTGCATGGTAATATTCTCTCCCTTTGAAGATTAATGTTGTAAAACCTAAATATTTTTTTTAAAAAATTGAAAAATATTTATCTAATACTGTCATGTTACACCTCCTCCCTTTCTCAAGTACTGTGGAACTTATACTTCACTGAAGAAGTAAATCATGTCACAGTTTGGTAGTATTGTTATTTTGAAAGGAAACTTCATCCCAGATGTCTCAGGCCTTCATTCCATCAGTAAAAGTAAGCATCAATTTCCTAAAATATATTTGGAGCACTATGATTTATTTTCTTTTAGATGAAAGTTAATTCAAATGTGTTTTCAGGTAATTTTTAAATACCTTCTAAATCTTTCTAGGATCCACTTGATTCTGGTCTTCCGGTCTTCAGTTTCATTTGTTAACCTATCCCTCTTCGACAGCTAAGCATTCCTAAATACAAATACCTTCTTATATTTTTATGAACATGCATTTAGTAATAATAATACAAAATTCTCCTTCATAATAAACAAATCTTTCATGATAAGTAAATTATGCCATAGCACAGACATACCTTCATGGGGATTATTTGAGAAGCACCCTGAGCATGAAAGATGATCTTCTCTTCTTGCGAGAAATCTTTTAGTTGGTGCAATGTGAGAGTGAGTGACTGGATCATGTCCGCCTTTTGCATGACAGATAAGGGAAATCCAAGTTTAGTTTCCCAAGAGTCTCCAAAGAATTAACCAGGATAGACTACCAAATAGGACAAAATTGCCAACATACATGCATTCAAACATTTAATTTTCTGTTTATCCTTATTTAATTCGAGGGACAGTTAGCTCATTATCTTAGTTGTAGTATTTTCCTACGCAAAAGTGAAATGCACAGCTAAAAATATTTACTCTCTGAATGATCAAATATGATTATGATGTGCATAATTTTTATGGGTTCCCAAAGCATTGTTCCAATCATTCTAAACCACTGTCCAATTGTGCAGTACATATCACTGTTAGGAATGTGTTGTATATTATCTTGACAATGGCAGTATTTCTCTGCCTTCTCTGCTTTGGCCCATTAATCCCTCAGGTCCTAAACTACTCTCAGAGAACTTCCAAAAGCCTTTTTTTTTTTTTTTTCATTTTAAACAACTTCTTGGAAACGTTATATAAAAAATTAATTCTTTAAACCTGAAGCTTCTCTTTTCCCCCTATCTAAGCCAAATAAAGTCCATTCTTATCAAATTCTGCAGATAGACAGTATTTCTTATAGTCAGTCTTAAGCATCTTAACAGCTTTCAAAGAAACGGTGCAGAAAAATAAATTTTCACTACTAAAACAGTCACAGCACTCCAGTGGACCAGCTAGCATTTTTTTCTAGGAAAGCATTATGATAACAGCCCTAAATGAATACCATTGTGTTATATTAAGAAAGCTACTTTTACACATGATAATTGTTTCCAACACACAAATTGAGTTTAGAATTCACTGACACTTCTGTAACTCACAACAAGGCTTTGAGGAAAGCATAGGTTATGATAGAGGAATGTTGTAGGTAAGAATACATGCAGAATGCTAGAAACAAAACCTGTTATGAAACAGATAGCATATGCACAATGTAAATAGGCATGGTATTTTTAAAATATTTATTCGAAAAATCACAAGACTTGAGGAGGCTTGTTTTATTGTCAAGGATTAAAGAGTTCAATCTATGTAGTTTACACAGAGGAAACTAAAACCTGATTTCTTTGTAGTTCTTAAGTATGTAAGTGAAGATTTTTGATAGTGACAAGTGTCAAACTCTAGTGTCTCAAAGCCACCAAAAAGACAATTTGAGATGAGAAATAACAGACCCATTTTAAGGAGCAAAACTACTCAGAAACTAAAATGACTTCTCTAAGAATATTGTGGATTCCCCATACAGCAGGTTTTTAAATAAAAATCAGATGATTTTCCAAAAGACATGTTTTTGCTAAGGCAGTGCAATGACATGAGGCAGGACCAGGGAAGAGGAATTCTGTATCCGCTGTTACACAGTAGATGAGAACAAATTATCAAAATGACCTTTTGCTGAAGTTCAGCTTTATAGATTGATAAATTGGTTATGCATAAGCAATATGACTCAGTAACAGTTCTGCTATTTTAAAGAAGTGTCATCTTTAACTTTGTAAGTCCTGTCCACTGTATATCTAAAATTTGTTTTTCAAACAATTTTTAATATATCATGGACATATTAAACCATGAACTGGCAATAGCATTTTCAGGTAGGCATGCAGAGGAAGTGAAGGGAGCATGTTTCACTAAAATTTGTACTAACCTTTAAGTTCCTGAAATACTATTTGAAAATCAGACTTTTACATGGTATTTTCCCTCTTTTTGCTTTCCATCAACTCTTCCTTCCTTCTACTTTGTTTATTTAATTTGCTTTTGAAGACAAATTTCTACCTTAGGTACATATGCTAACAAGTGTACACTTGTGTAAATCGAATGCTCACATTTAAGTTTGTGCCATCATCTGTTAAAGCAAAAAACTCCCCATGCATTGCTCTGTCTTGGAGCTGTTCAGGCCTAGCATTTGAGATTGATGAACTCTGTGAGCACAGACCAATTTTCAATTGCATAGGTCATTCCTCACCTGCTGATTTTGCCTTAAGCATGGCATGACCATCTTTGCTGAAGGTCAAGTACAGCTTCAAGGTAATTCTATCTGTACCACGATTTTCCTAAACTAGATTACTTTTGCTATTGTGTCCTGATCTGTGGTAGAGACTGAAACCTCTGGCCCTTGTAAAAGTGTGATTTGTAAATGAGAAAAACTCATGTTGACTTGTGGGGAGGTTTTGAGTGTGAACTCATTGAATGCAGTTTTTGAATTCAGATGTAATTTTTGGTGGCTGTTACCTATAAATACTTGTTTTACAAGACTGGATAGTCTGCAGTCAGCAGGACAATATGCTGCAAAACTCTCTAGGTTCTAGTTTTCCAGAATTCAGAGTTTTCTTCTAAATTAAAATAAAAATAAGTACAGACATCCCTTGTTTAGTTGTCTCATAAACCCTCCAGAAAGTCATAGCACCTTCATGAAGTTCATAGAATCATAGAATGGTTTGGGTTGGAAGGGACCTCAAAGGCCATCTAGTTCCAAGCCCCCTGCCATGGGCAGGACACCCTCCACTAGACCACGTTGCCCAAAGCCCCATCCAACCTGGCCTTGAACACTTCCAAGGAGGGGGGAACCACAACTTCTCTGGGCAACCTGTTCCAGTGCCTCACCACCCTCATCATAAAAAAAACCTTCCTAATATCTCATCTAAATCTAAACTTCTTCGGCTTAAAGCCATTACTCCTTGTCCTATCACTACATGCCCTTGTAAACAGTCCCTCTCCAGATTTTTTTGTAGGCCTCCTTAAGGTACTGAAAGGCTGCTGTAAGGTCTCCCCACACCCTTCTCTTCTCCAGAATGAACAACCCCAACTCTCCCAGCCTCTCTTCATAGGAGAGGTGCTCCAGCCCTCTCATCGTCTTTGTGGTCCTCCTCTGGACTTGCTCCAACAGATCCATGTCCTTCTTATGCTGAGACCCACAGCTGGATGCAGTACGTCAGGTGGGGACTTACAATTGTGGATTACAGGGGGAGAATCACTTCCCTTGAACTGATGGTCACACTGCTGGTGATGCAGTGCAGGGTATGTCTGGCTTTCTGGGCTGCAAGCAGACATTGCCGGCTCATGTTGAGTTTCTTGTTCACCAACACCCCCAAGTCCTTCTCCTCAGGGCTGCTCTCAATCCATTCTCCACCCCGCCTGTAGTTGTGCTTGGGATTGCCCCAACCCATGTGCAGGACCTTGCACTTGGCCGTGTTGAACTCCATGCAGTTTGCACGGGCCCACCTCTCCAGCCTGTCAAGGTCCCTCTGGATGGCATCCCTTCCCTCCAGCGTGTCGACCACACCACACAGCTTGGTGTCGTCGGCAAACTTGCTGAGGGTGCACTTGATCCCACTGTCCATGTTGCCAACAAAGATGTTAAACAGCACCGGTCCCAATACCAACCCCTGAGGAACGCCACTCGTCACTGATCTCCACTTGAACATAGAGCCATTGACCACAACTCTTTGATTGCGACCATCCAGCCAATTCCTTATCCATCCGAGTGGTCCATCTGTCAAATCCATGCCTCTCCAATTTAGAGACAAGGATGTTGTGCAAGACAGAGTGAAATGCTTTGCTCAAGTCCAAGTAAATGATGTCAGCTGCACTTCCTTATCCACCAATGCTGTGACCCCACCATAGAAGGCCACCAAATAGGTCAGACATGATTTGCCCTTAGTGAAGCCATGTTGGCTGTCATCAATCACCTTCTTATCTTCCATGTACCTTAGAATAGTTTCCAGGAGGATCTCTGCCATGATCTTGCTGGGCACAGAGGCAAGAATGACTGGTCTATAGTTCTATGGGTCTTCCTTTTTTCCCTTTCTAAAAACGGGGGTTCTGTTTCCCCTTTTCTAGTCAGCGGGAACTTCATCAGACTGCCACAACATCTCAAATATGATGGAGAGTGGCTTAGTAACCTGATCCACCAGTTCCCTCAGGACCCATGGATGCCTCTTACCAGGTCCCATGGACTTGTTCACCTTCAGGTTCCTTAGATGGTCTTGAACCTCATCTTCTCCTACAGTGGGTGGTTCTTCATTCTCCCAGTCCTTGCCTTTGCCTTCTGCGAATTGGGCAGTGTGACTAGAGTACTTGCCAGTGAAGATTGAGGCAAAAAAGTCCCTGACTTCCCTCCAGGGCTTTGTCCCATCACACTCTACCAAGCAGGTCCCTGAAGAGGCCAGAGTCCACTCTCTTGAAGTCAAGGGCAGTGAGCTTGCTGTGCACCCGCCTTGCTGCCCTGAGGATCTTGAATTCCACAATTTCATCATCACTGTGGCCAAGGCTGCCCTTGAGCTTCACATTCCCCACCAGCCCCTCCTTGTTGCTAAGAACAAGGTCCAGCATGGCATTTCTCCTCCTTGGCTTCTCTGTCATTTGGAGAAGGAAGTTATCCTCAACGCATTCCAGGAACCCTCTGGATTACTTATGCCCTGCTGTCCCTTCAACAGATATCGGGGTGACTGAAGTCCGCCATGAGGACCAGGGCTTGTGAATGTGAGGCTACTCCTATCTGTCTATAGAGGGCCTCATCTGCTCAGTCTTCCCAGTCAGATGAGCTGTAGTAGACGCCCACTATTAGTGTCCCTGACCTCCCTTTAATTCTGATCCATAAGCTCTCAGTCAGCTCCTCATCAATCCCACGGTGGAGTTCCATGCACTCCAGATGGCCCACAGAGGGCCACACACCTGGCTTGTGTCTTCTGCCTGTCCTTCCTAAAAAGCCTGTATCCTTCTATTCCCACACTCCAGTCATAGGAGCCATCCCAATACCTCTCTGTGATGCCAACGAGATCATAGCCCTGTAGGCATGCGCACGTCTCCAACTCCTCTCGTTTACTCCCCATGCTATGTGCATTTGCATAGAGGCATTTAAGTTGGGCCCCCGATGAAGTTGATCATCATGAGCTGGTTCTTGCACTATGAGTTAAAAAACCTGAGCTATACCTCACAGCACTCCTCTCTTCTCATGTAACCTATTACAAGGCTGTTTTAACTCCTTCTCTTTCAACACTTGGAAGATGTTGATAACTGTGCAGTACGGTTATTAAATTCTGGGATGCAGTGTGGTATCTCAGTAGTCAGTGACAAGGCTATTGTAAACTCAGCAAGAATCTTAGATGCCTGCTAGAGTTCCAAACTACCACTTTTCATCATTTCGCCCAAAAATAGACTTCAAGGAAACATAAGGAATATGTTGATGTTTATACGCTGTAACTATTTACAAAGCAGTTTATTAAGTTTTTACCTATTTAAATGAAATTATATTTCTTTTAGAAGAGTCATGTCTAAAATATGATCCCTGTACTTTAAAATATCTGTTCATTTTAATCTATCAAGTAACATTTGAACAAAAACTTATTGAGAATCATCCCAATTCTCAGTACGACAGTTCAGACAGAATGACAGAAATAAGGAGGAACTAAAGGATAATCAGGAGAAAAGATTAGGATGCTTGGTTTATATTTTGAGTTTCTAAATTTTAAAGTCACCTCAGATGATTTTACAGAAACTATGTCAGAGTAAACTACAGGGGGCAGCAAATATTAACCAGATATCGCACAAAAGCCAATACACAGCATTAACTCCCTTAGGAGTGCTTTGGTGTATTGTATCTTGTAAATTTTGGAAATTATTTGTCAAGATTTCTTACTAAATAACTGATTATATATAGAAACTAATCAAATGAAGATATTTTAGATGTGTCTTTAGGCAATAAAAAAGGGCACTGGTCAGTACTTTGTTTTCAAAGCACTTTTTTCTCTCTAACACCTGGGCACTGTCACCAAATTGTTTCCATTATTCTGTTAAAGACTGCTATAAAAAAATCCTTTTTCCTTTATTTCATTAGCTCTGCATCCCTAAAATTTTAAATAATGTGCCATTTTTTGCCAGTATGTACATTTATATAGTGAAATAGCGAGTCAAATCCAGACTGACTCTTATCCTCACAATACACTTTGTCTTCTTTACATGTTCTTTTCCAGAGAGACTTGTTCACCTGACATGGATTATAAATTTACTATGAGCTTTCTGGTTCATCAACAAATGTAAGACTGAAATTCAGACTATTGTGACTGTATCGCAAAAACAATTTGAACCTAATAAATGTAGCAAGAGACAGCTAGGTTATTTTGATACATTTTTGGCTCTACCATGTGTGCACTCACTGATCCTTATAAATACCAAAAGACATGACACGATGTTGTTTGAGGGTTTTTGTGACAATTCTTATATTCAGAAAACTCTAATCTGCAAAACTTCCTTCTCCAAAACAAAAAAGTTAGTAAAATGTAGTGGTTAAATTTGTTAAAATTGTGCTTCCATACAGCTGCTTCATGGTTACAACTACACTTACATTTTTATTTTGTTTTTATAGAACAGATTTCTCAAATGCTGGAGTGTCTTACACATTTATGTTGTATATGCCTTAGCATTAAGGATCCTATAAAAATTATTTAACTGATTCTGTAAATCAAAGAGGCTTTGACTTTTTTTTCTTAATTTAATCTTTTAAATTATTAAGTACACCCATCAAACTACACTCTGGTGCCCTCTGTTCCCATCACAGAATTATTTTTACAAGTATCTATAGGAAGTAATGATAATCACTGCTTAGAGACACCCTACAATTCAGAGGGACCTAAAAATATTCTCAAACATAGATCTCGTGTTGCATTTCTCATTAACACAAGCAGACTCATTACAAACACATTTGCAGTTTGAAAATATTGCAAACCACATCTGCATGTAACTCATCAGTTGACTACATAGTTGTCAACTGAAATGCATGTCAATGTGCCTATTTCCAGAGTTGTTCAGAGATAAAAAAAAAAAAAAAGTATCATCTTGTAAATGTAATGATTCATCATGGAATTCTGATGAGACCATACATCTAGCATATACTCACACGCAGACATATATATGCTAGATGTAAACATATAGAAAATATATTTACAAAATATAAATATACAAAACAAAATACACACACGCATACACACACATATATGGAAGTAGTTAGGATGATCCTAACATGTAATTTTCCTTTGAGCACTACTGGAATTGCCTCTCTAGCAGTAAGTAAGTGATAGAAAAGTAGTGTCAGAGATGACCTGTCCTTGGACAAAGACACTGTCAAATGACAATATGGAAGAATAAGAAAAGATTGTCTTTGTTAGCCTGAGCTCATCAAGGCTTCATGTCAAGGAAGAAATTTCCCCCCACCAGGAAGAAAAACTGTTCCACTTGGGAGAAATGAACAGAGTCAAGTGAAACTTGAACAGATCTGACAAACGGGAATACGCTCTGACTTAGGAAGTCCAATTGTGCTGTATTTTTAGAAACTCACAGTTCTCCACTATTTTTTCACTGTTTTCAGGCTTAACTTTTGCCCATAATACCTTGGGCATATGTCATGAGTCTACAGAGCACAGACAACAAATTGGACATGACCTTTCAGTTCTGAAATTAATTTTATTGGTATTTTCACAAGTGGAAGCAGTGCTGTATCTGAAACATAAAGTCCCTGCAGATATATGGGCACAGTATCTATTAACAGTACGTCAAGGTTTTTTCTCAGAAGATATCACAAGAGGTTAGAAAACACAGGGCACTTTTAAAAGTGTATCTTGTTGATATAGTCTTTCTCTTGTAAGGGTTTGATGGAGGGGGTTGGTTTTGCTTGTTTGATTGTTTTTTGATTTTTTCTTTTTCCCTGAATTAATGTATTGACAACCAGTTTATTGAAGAGGCAACATGCTGGGTCATATTCTTGCCATTCTATAAGGCAATAAGCCCTACTATTTACGGGAAATATGTAAGGCAGTCTTCCCAGGTAAATTCATTTTTTTAAAAAGTGAATGCATCTTTTTATTTATTTAAGATTATTTTAACACTACACATATAAAAGTTTCCTTAAAAAGCATTACTTCACTTTAGAGATTTGAAGAAGTTTTCATGAAGAGAAGATGTATTATAATTTTTAAAATGTTTTCTTAATATTCCTAAAGCTCTAAAACTTTTTTGTTATTCTTGAACCTGAACTTTTTATTATAATAACATGATACAAATACAGGAAAGATTTATTTCAGTACATATATCAGTACATACAGCTAGCAGTCAGTAATGTAATAAAGAAATCCATAGTAGATGAATTCTTCTTACCAAAACAGAAAGTGTTTTACCTTTCATTTCAATTTAAAAATGACAAGCCTTAGTAACTGGATATTTTTTTTTCTGGAAAAAAGGGGAAGTTCCACTAACTTAAAATAAACAGCTAACAGTGATTTATAAATAAAGTTTTATATAACATGGCAAGGTTTGGACCAGATTGTACCTAACAATACACCATTGAAAACTGGAAGGAAAAGTTGGAGTCATAGCTTTCTTTTACAACCAAAATTTTGTCAGACATGTGACCCCTCTGGATGTGGAAGACCTGAAAAAAGCATCAGCAACTTTTAATTTGCTTTACTGTACAAAAATCACAGGGGGAAAAAAAAAAAAAAAAAGGCTTTTTAAACCCCAATCCATTCCAATTCTTGGAGAACAGGTGGTGGACCATGCTGGTTTTAAGACCTTAAATTCTTAGTGCTTCTTTTGACTGCAGCTGGATTTATGGAGAAACAAACTCTGAGTGAGTGCAGAGTCTTGCTATGACTTTAAAGAGCAGAAAGGAAAAACTGACTTACACCTAAGAAACATACTGCAGAAGAACTTTATATCGCTTTATTTTATGACCATTCATAATTGCAATTTAGAACATTTAAAACTGGTAAATTAAAAAGCTACTGTAGTATACAGATCACTTATTTAACAAAAATGCAAATAATATAGCTCCAAATATGTGTGACAGGAAGTGATGGCTACAAAGTAAATAAAAAAATTATACACTGTGTATTGTGATACAAGCTTACCTTTAAATTATTGCCATGAATTTCCAAATAGTTGTGTAAAGAGAAAAATTAGAAAAAACTTTTCCTGTGTATCTTAAACAACCCCAACTTTGGCAAATGGGTGGATGCAGAAGAACTGATTTTCCCAACATAATAAACTGACCTTCACTTTGCACTTACAATTTGCTTTTTGCCTTTTGCACCTTCTTTCCATGCATTTGCATTACCATTTCATTAATTCCAGTCTACATTTAAACCATTGTAAAATTTGCTTATTTTTAATATTGATATGGTCATAAATTCTATTGCTGTCTCATTTTGGCTGTTGTGTCTTCTCTATGAGCTCTTTCAATGCAGACTTCCTATTACTCTGTGTTAACAGTGCCTATCAGGTTACCTCCATTTGCAACTAGAGCTGTCTTCAAGGTGTAGAACCTTGCTGCAATCAAGTGTTCAGACCATGCAGTTGTGATTTCATTGCTGCTATACTGTTAGGATAAGCCATCACATGCAAGAATTATGCTTCATTTTATTTTGTAGGACTATCTTTTAACTGTCAAAATTATAGAAGAACTGGAAGTCATATCTCTACTGGAACACCAATTAGCTATATCAAACCTAACAACACAAAAGTTGCAAGATATTTCCTGTCCACAGGCTATACAGCCCACCAAGAAAGTAGATTCTGACCTCGGGTTTCCACATCTACCTCTCTCTTTTTTCCTAATTAAGTTCTGTCAAGCTGCTCGTGCCACATAGAAATCTGGATGTCCTTAAACTGACTGTTCTGGTCTTTGTTACTAATATTTATGTCAGCTTGAAAGATAATTCTTGATACCAATGACCCAATTAGCAGTTGCTGCTGGTTGCCAGAAAAATGTTATGATATTGACTACTGTACATGAATATGAAGGAATTTCACTAAATTTCTTCTAGGATGACAGTGGTCCAGTGGTGAAGAAAAAAACAGAAAGGAACATTCCTGAGTTGGTTAATCCAAACAAATTAGTATCTCCCATAACCAAATTCGTGATTGGATATCATAATGGTCAACATACTTTTCCAGGATGACTGGAGTTGCTGATTAGGTCCATTACACAGACCTCCATTCCTTGAACAAATAGAGTAAATGACAACAACAGTAAGTTGTCATCCTCCAGAATGATCAACAATAGATGTACACACATTTATTCCTGTATTTCTCAGAGCCTTGTTGGCAACAGAAGAATAGAAAGACTAAATAATTCTGGCTTCTGTTCAAGATTGTGAAGGATAGTATACTCATGTTTTTGAGATCTTTTTCCTCCTTTTTCCTACAATCTGTGACTCAGGAATATGTCTTTTTCTTATACTCCATTCTTTCCTCTCACCCGTTTTCTTTGATTACACAGACAGAGCCCAAATATTTCCAAATTCCTTCCCCCAATTCATCCACATGGAATTTTTCTATCATAAAGTTATAGTTTGAAAATTACAAGCAACCAAATTGTTTCCCTTCCTTATAATTAAGGACAAAAGAGAGTTACCTATTGAGGCATATAATTTTGAGATGACCGTATTAATTATACCTTTGGAAATAACAGAATTGCACAAAATCAAATTCCTTGTTCACGAAGAGCTGAACAAAAAATAACCCTGTAAGTGTCACTAGCACCAATTTCAACAGTGAACAAATTAATGGCAGAGTTTAGACTTTTGTCAGAGCAACTTCTATTATTGCAGTTGTCTTCTTCTGACCTCAGTGGCTCTCTGCTACCAGAAGGCATCAATGCTTTCTGTGAGCACAAGATATCACTGAAGAAAAGTCATCCACACACTATAGAACTACAGTCATCCTGGCACACCACATCTCTACTTTTCCACACAACAGTTTTGCAGGATCTGACCAAAAAAAAAACCCAAACAAAAAAACAAACCAAACAAAACCACAAAAGAACCCCCCATCATTTCTATGATTTACCTAGAGCAAACTTTGAATATGTTTATGGATTTTATTTGTAGAATAGTTATGATAAATGACAAGTGAGCTGTGCATCTAGAAAAGCCATTTTAGATAAGGAGATCATTTAGCAACTGAGCAGTGTCAGTAAAGACATGAGGACAGTAGTTTTTCATTGAGTAGCTCTTTAGAATATGAATTACTTCTTTCTAGCATTTACATGGGTTTGGAGAAAGGGCTGATGTTGAAGGAGTGCTGTCCTCTTGCTAGATGGACACTATTGGCAGCAGAGGTTTCTTTACAGAATAAATCCTAACTCAACAGTAAGTATGTAGTGTAAGCAAATGCCTCCCTCATCCCCCAGTCACATTAAAAAAACCTGCCTCTCCTGTACTGTGAAAACTGATTACCTATAGATAGACTATTGTTAAAGGTAACAGAAGTTGGTAGTTCAGAGTATTCTGAGTTTGTGGTTCTTCAGACTGGGTTGCAGAAGTATTTAGAAGGTTCAGAATTCATTTGTTTCAGAATTTCTTAATGGTATTGTCCAATGTTGACTTCAAATGTATGGTCTGCAGGTAAAATTGCTTCTTGTATTTACAAAACGTCACCATAAAAGAGGCACAACTACATACAAAAAAACCATGGTCAAAATTTGAATATTTTTTTTTCCTGGCATGCAGCAGTCTGTAGTGGTTAAATAGGAACTTTGACTCACTGTTGTTAAACTATCTTCAGGAAACTTGGTTATCACAGAATCACAGAATGGTTGAGGTTGGAAGGTACCTCTGAAGGCGAAATTGTCCACCCTTCCCCACTCAAGCAGGGTCTTCTATTGCTCAAGCAGAGTCACTTAGGTTATAATCTCCCCTAGAAAACCTCTGTGTCAAGGGAGAACTTGCACTGAAATTTCTGGGTGCCCCTAAGTTTCTGAGAAGAACTGAAAAGCAGTTCTGCTTCTGGAAGACAGACATTAGAATGTCTGACTTTCCCTGATCCACTTCAGCGAGATTATTATACAAACTGCATTATTGTTTCTTTTCATGCTTATCAATTACTTATAGTAGATCTATTCCAACTAATAGGAAAATGCAAGGTGCCATGAAATGCCATTCTTTGGATTAGTCAGTAGTACTACTACTTTGGACATTTACACACAACTGAAACAGTTATTTTTGTACAGGTAAGATTTTGCTCAATCGGAATAACAGCATTAAAAGTATTAATTGGAATTTGATCACATGTATTATATCATTACATCATAAGAAAATCCTGATTACCTCACGTAGGCAGGAAAATGAAACTGTGTAAAGAGGACTGGCTCTGTAGAAACTTCTGATCTGTGTTTTATTTCTGAAGCATTTTGCACTAGTTACTTGGTTTGAATAATCGCTGTAAATATTACTGCTAACTCTCATCAAGATAGGCTGAAAGGCAGACTAAATCACAGATTACTCTGTAATATGGATTTCTTATCACTTAAGAAATTGTATAGCTGTGAGGGCTGGAGATCTCCCTTTAATTCAGGGTGCCTCCCACATCCTTACTTCACCTACACCACCTCATCGCTAATATAGTTTATAACATGAAAGCAAAAATAGCTTCTATTCTAAAAAACTGAAAACTCGGTAGATTTTAGGCTGTGCTCTTCAAAGAGGTTTGTTTGAAAACATAGTCATAATCTTTCCTCTAATGGAAATCTTCATTTTTTTGTTCATTGTTAACCATTTTGTCTGCTTTAGAGATATTTGGGGTAACTAAGAGAGTTAAGGTGAGTTAATGCCATTCAGATATTCCATCTCACTCCAGTTCAAGTGCTTGTTAGAGGTCTGGTTAGATGAAACAGAGGCCTGTGCTCAGTTTCAAAACTATCTGATAGGGTAAGAACATCTAAAAAGCTTTGAGAACAGACTGGCGATATTAAGTAGTGAAGGTACTTCCTTATGTGACGTCCTATAATGCTTTCTTTTGTAATGATATTATGGCATGATTCAACAAAAGAACAATGTTGCTTATGAATTTCATCACTGTTAACCTTCAAGTTTATATATTGGATGATTATATCATGAAGTACATAAAAGTATACATTAACATACAGTATTATCACATTTCATGTATGTAATATTGTGATTCATATTTAATGCATTTAAATACAGAACAATGCACTTTTGGAAAAAAAAAACACAACACCCTGAGCACTCTGATCAAAAATAGTTTTCCTAACTATCTCGGAAGTTATTAAAAATAGATGAATTGACTCATAAAATACATAGGATAATTTGCTGTGGTCACAAATCAATTTTCATAAGGGATTAGTCTAACAGCTCCATTTTTTTTTTTCAAATGTTTTAGCAAAGTGTGAAAACAAAGAGTCCTGGAGCGCCTTGTGGGTTGGAGATTAGGAGTTTCTAAAGATATTCTAATGAACTGTCTATATCGCGAATGGATTTACCTATGTTAATCATGGGTTGGATCTTTGAAATAGAGACAAAATTTGCATTATTCATTTTCATTTTGACTATGGTAATTACAAAGAGCTTTTATATATACCCAGGAAAACAGATTTTCAGAAACACAGTTTTGAACTGGTTTATGTCAAGAAGGTATTTACAAACCTGTTTTGATCTGATATTAACCTCTGGAAAAGAACAGTTATTTATCCCTGGCCATTTGCTGTAAATTTTTTTCCAATCAATAAGCAGCACACAATGTACCAAGTTATTTTTGCAAGTGAGTTTCCCACATTTAAATAAATACCGTATATTAACTTAGAATGATAAACTAATGAATGCTTCATGGCTGTGTGCTCTGCCAATAGTAAATAATGAAACCTTTAACCAGGACAACTGACAGAGCTCCAAATTCTTGAGAAGATATTGCAGTGTTATTACTATGCCTGAACATTCACTGCAAAAGGAGATTAAAAATAGGATTTGCCAATGCAAAACCTGTTCCCTATTTAAAGGTTTTCCTCTGAAAAAAAAATTAACCTTTTTACTTTCCTTAAAATACACAGGGATTTTTTTAGCTACTGCATGTAGTCCCAGTTATGGTGACTCGCCAGACCCTGTGAATTTCTCAGAGCATTCAGATTTCCACTTGGGTTTTGTAAGGACAGTTGAATCACCCCACTGTATCAGACTCAGAAGAAAGCAATTTATACAGAGGAAAAGGGAGTGGATCCTGTGTAAATAAAAAGGAGATGGAAATCGCTAAGGTTTCAGCAGTGAGCTCTGGGAATATCATCTCTTAGTATTTCTTTAAATGCTTTCCACCTGGTGACAGTATTTTGGATGTATTTGGAATATACTCAATTCCTGTACTCATAAAAATATACTTTTCATAGCTCCCTTTAAAAGTTTCAGCAGACCAATTCAGGCTTTAGAGGGAAATATAACAACATTTTTTATGTCTCTGCTCCTGCAAATGCTTATCCAAGTGCGTCACTTTAAATAGAAGACTCACCTCATTTAGTGTAGTGTGAATGCTAAGAGTATGCTCAGAATTATGCTGTGCATTGGCATTGGCATGAGCCTTTGTGTATATAACCTATTTGATACTTATTGTATAGATAATCAATATTATATCTAATACAAAAAATGCAGATAGAGGTACGGAAGTGTATGCTCAGATACATATTTAAAGTGAATACTTTCACTATCTATGCACAAGAATTGTATTATATCTTAGGATACAAGTGAGTAAAAAAATTCTCTGTTATGCATTCTTTGAATTCCTTTTACTTCTGTTTTCTTCAGTTTGGGATACTAGCATGAAATGGTGTGCTAAATACACAGGTTGCGATGTACAGGTTTTCAAAACCACACTGGGGAAGGACATTCTGATACAAGACACAAGACACTTTCTTCTTATACTTCAGTTACTAAAGCACCAGAAACAATTTTAAGTCCTGGTGCTTTTTTATGCATAGAACTACGATTATCATCACTGCTGATAGTGCTAGGTAACTTTCCACGTCTGTACTGCCAGACAAGCTCAAAATAACACCATATGAAAGGAAGTATATGCTAGCTCTGGGAAGCCCTTTCTCTAAATTAGTGGAAGCTTTCTGTCTTCCAGATCCCTTTGGAAGCAGATTTCTCCAGGCGCTGCTTCTGTAGGTTGGGAGAACAGTAAATAATGAAAAGCACAGATCATTAATGTAGACCAACCTGAATCATTAGGTAAAGTGAGCACAGACAAATGTTTGTTTTAAGCCAAACCAAATAAAGGGTAAAAACAAGAAATGTAGGCCATCCTCACATGATAGAAAACTTTGTTTTGGGAAACAGGTCTGAAAAATACTTAGGGGGGTCATAAACAGGCTTACTTGCTCAGTGGCTTACTGTATCATATGATCCTAGTGAATGCAAACAATCTTTGAAACTGTCTTTTGTGCTCAGAATTCTTCCTTTTGCTTTCTTCTTTTTTTAAAATGAAACATTTATAAACATATGTCACTTGTTACGGTTTGTTATATCTGTGGTCTTCACATCACCTAGATCCATCAGTGTAGGAAGAGGAGGCATGTCTCCTTTAGCTGGAGGCATGTGTGTCTTTTTTCTGCTTAGTAACATCAGAATAAAGAAGCCAAAATATTTGTTAGGCTATGATGGACAGCATCCTGGTAGCACTGAACAAAGGACCAACTGCAGTGATGTTTACATGCCCTGGCAACTGACACGGGGTTGATGAGCCAGTAGAACCTCTGATGCTTGAAAGCATTGGTCTGGTAGAAATATCTACAAACATTTTTTCTTTTTTTTTTTCTTCATGAATGTTGTTCCAAACACATAAGAACACTCTTGCTGTTCTTCCTGTCTGCTGTATTATAAAGTAAAATAATCATCCTTGCTGCTGAACAAAAAACATGTAAGTTGCAGCTTTATTTTTTCCTGTAACTAAAATACCCATTTTCTCTTGATTGCTTCTTAGTGAAATCATACACAAAATAATTTTCATAAGTCTAGCACTTTCCTGTGTCCAGAAAACAAGTACAAGCCCACTCCCTCTTTGTGTTTAGATGCTACTATGTGGCACAGAAAATGTCCCAACTGAAAGTACTTCACTGCATCCCAAGGTTGTCTTCTTGTTTTTTATAAACCTCTTTAGAAAAGGGGACCTCTGTGTGTGTGTGTGTGTGTGTGTGTGTGTGTGTGTGTGTACATGTAGAATGAAAGACAATTTGTGTGATGGAATGAGATAATGATTTATCTCTTGGTAGCAAACTTTATTGTTTCAGGTCATACTGATGGTGCTCAGTATATTGTTGAATGTGCTGAGAGCATAATTACAGGAAGACACCTCCATCATCACTATCATCACCGCATTTTGCTACCTTGGGAGTCAGCAGGCAAAGAAAAAAAGATTACAGCATTCTTTCAAGCTGCACCTTTTAAACAGTCTCTGCTCATGTGAGTCCACAAAACCAGCTGCTGCTCACTACAGAGTCTGCAGGAGCAAACTGTTATAAATGCCCTGAGATTTGGCATGCTATTTACAGTTAATTATGCAAATCCTAGGATTTTTACCTCCTTTATTATGTGAAAAGAGGGGTCAATCATACCAGTGATATTTGAATTAACATCCTTCTGATCTCAAGACCATTGCGGTTCTTGATGGGACACCTTATGCCTTCTACTACTGTTCCTGAAGGCCCCCAATATGACTTTATATTTGTCACCTATTTCTTAGTCAGAAACAGGTAAGACAGTGACTTACTCTTTCATTTCCTTTGATGTTCCATGTCCTCAAAATCTTGAAGACAGCTTCCAAATATTAGCTGTATGCCACATCCTTCTGAGATCAGTCTTATGCCTTGCAGCATAATTGGATCTAGGCACGGAGATGTGTAACAATGCATAGCCAACCAAGCATTTTCAAGATGCCATGTCAAGAAGAAATATTCAGTGTGATACCCTGTATTCAGAACTGCTCCCTGCCTCAGTGCCTCCAGCTTCTGAAGGATGCCCTGTAGAACAGTGTAGGTACAATAAAGCCATGTATATTGTTGAATGGTATTTTGCTACAGCTTCCTTCTCAATGTGTTGAGCAAAACTGTGCTGAACTGTTTGGGATCTCAAAAACATGCAGCTTAGGTAATGTTGTCTCCTTCCCCTTTCTGCCATCAGATATAGAAGCAAAAGTGTACTTCTGGAATGAAAGGTGGAAGGATATGGGAGATGGTAAGGCTGGTAACAGAGGTGTTTGGGGGGAGAGACAATGAGGTAAATCTGGAACAGAGGAAATGAAGGAATCAAAGAGGAAATAACTGAAAAAGTAAATCTCAATCTTGTAATAGAACAGAGATGTTGGAATTTGAGAAAGGAAGGATTTAAGAAGAAAGCATAGTCATTTGACAGAGAGAAAGGAGGCATTAGATGTAAGAAGTAAATGATTCTGGAAAGACACTGTATATGGGTGGTTTTAAGAGAATGAAGAGACTGGTAGCTTCACTGGGATGAAAGAAACCTATTTGAACATTGTTGCAAAACCAAACAAGAGTTCACAAAGCCAAATCAAGAGGATGGAAGCAAAAATAACTCTGGAGAAGGAAGAGTCTCTATTTCTTTCTTCTATTTTTTTTTTTTTTTTTAATCATAACTGCATCCTGAATATGCAGAACCTACTTGAGATTAAAAACATGAATCATGTTGCTATCATTCCATAAACACTGGAGTTGAAATTTATTGCCCCTGTTGTGTCCTTTGTGCCTTCTCAGTAAAGGAACCAAATGAGAGAACACCAGCAAATTCTTAGGCTGTGGGTTTGATTTGCACCAGTTCACGTTTGTGCTAGCTCAGGCCTATACAAAAACATTATATGGAGGTCATTGAACTATATTTGCATCCTAAAAGGATGTCTAGTGAAGTTCTTAATAAATGGGTTGTCATTTTTATAACAGAATTTTGAAAAGGTTTTTTTCCCTTGTTGAAAAATAAATCCTCTGATTGGAAAACTGTGACTAATATGCGATTTCTCTCATAGGGCTAGTTTAATGTGGAAAAGTGCTTTTCAACATTGAAAAACAAAGGACTTGGCACCCGAGCTTGCTAATAATCTGGATTCAATACAACAGATTTAATCTTTCCATTCCTTTTTCATGAATAACTTCTTTGGCTAAAATATAGATTTTTCTCGTGGTCCTAATTTCTGTTTTAATTGAATTGCTGAGAATGAAAATGATTAGAGAATGTTGTGTGGTGAGCAGATTTGTTTGGGTAATGTGGTTTTAACACCTCTTGTTCTGCCCAAAATACACACTCTTCCTTAAAAGGATGTGATAGTGCATAGCTTATATACTACATTCTGTAACAGAGTAAATGTTCAGTGGGCTTGCATTCAGTGATTAATGGATGGGATGAAAGGAAACATAAACTGCAACAATGGAAAGGTAATATAAACAGAGTGGTTACAAGTAAAACATTTTTTCTGTTTCAGTGAAATTCAGTAATCTGTTTACACAGGTCAGTCAGGGTCATACTGTAGAAATGTTCTTTCTGATATCAGAATTCACGGAATTTGCCATATTTTATATTTTAAATTGAAAACAAGGTGAACACAATGCTCATGAAAAGTGCTAGATTAATAGCACTCTATACTACAGATGTCAGGAGTTTTTATCTAGATTGGTCTGCCATTAAACTTGCAGCTACCTCTGGAGCAACCCTGTTTAGAAATGAGAGAATAATTTGATTTTCCATAAAGTCCTTGACTTGAACATAATTATCAAATAGGATACCATTTTTGTAATGTGGACACTTGCCCACTAAAAGTTGAGCTGAAACTCTTCCCTGCCATACACTCATAGTCAGGAATACTTTTCTATATTTTTAATTAGGAAACATATTCTCTGAAGCTAATAGGAGTTATGTGGTGGAAAAAATGACATGAATTGAGTCTGTACAAATTGATCAGATTCAGCATAAGAGGTTTAAACTTGGCTATCCTGAGATAGACTTAAAGCTGAGACAGACCATGGTAGGGTCCACTTCAGAAAAAAGTAGTCCTTCTTTTGGTGCTGTACTTATCAATACTGTTGCTGAAATATTTACAGGCCCATGGCAATAATGACTTTAAAATATTAACTGTAAGGAGAGAGATACTGAGAAGAATTTTCTTTTATATTTTTCTTTTCCCTTTTCCCATTCTATCTTGCAAGGTTTCATAACGCAGCACCTCTGCTAGGAGAGTCCATAGCTTGCCTCCCAGTGCTTGTCTATGCCTCTCGATTTACTAGAAGAAAGGAGGCAACACGAGAGGAATGGAGAAACACTCCTTCCCTCAGATGACTGAGCAGCTTATTCCTTAACACTCCTATATTCAAGAAGCAAAAGGTTCAAGGTTAGGAAATAAACTAAGACGACTCCTCCCTCTCCCTCCTGCTCAGCCGCCAGACAGTATAGCACTGCCGTATACGATGTTGTGATCCGAACCTCCTTGAGGTTTGGCAGGAGGGAGCAAACGTTCAGATTTATGAAGCTTCACTTGGACCAGTTGTTGTTAGCTTGTGAGATCCTCTGTTTTCTATAAAGTGTTTCGAAAACTTTTATATAAAAGAAGCTATGTAAACTAAACAGCAGTATCTCCTTAGGAACTAGAAGTTAGTGTTCAAATAAAAAAGTAAGTCTTCCAGTTCTATGAATCAGTTGCGGCATTAGTATCTTCCTCTTGTTCCTGAGTTTTAAAATACGTGAACTCAGTTACTTGCTGTCAGGACTTACATCAAGTAGTATGATACAGAATGTGATCTCTGACCTATGGATACAAAATGGTACCTTTAAATCTCCCTGGTTCGTGTTGAGCAACCAGGAAATAATCACATACTGAGTAACGCATGGTATCTCTTTCCGTTTGATGGTTGTAAAAGGTGTGAACTAGCAAGCTGTCATTTGCTATTGATTTTTCTTTATTGGAATGTATTTTCCTCCGCTGATATTAGAAAATATTCTTGATATTTTAGTCATAGCTCTCTGCTGCTGTCATTAAAATTTAGGGGTACCTTCTTCCCATGAAGGCTACATTTTGAAACCAGAAGAAAACAAAGAACAAAAAACCCCTCACCTACTGTATTCTGTTCAAATTGAAAGCAAATCTTGACACAGACCTCCTGTACCTGTGTGGTACACACATTATATACATATGCACGATTTTTTAAGAAAAACACAACCAGATTGTGTTCTGTGTTCTAAGTATATTCTTTCTAAATTGTTAGCAGAGTTCTCACCACATCTGAGACACTCCAAATACTCTAGAAGTAGAAGACAAAGCTGTCTCCTCTATCTACAAATTTTATTTACAGCTTTCCCTACATATGCTGCTGTTTATTTCCAGTTTGTGGCACACACTCTAGTGCACTCTGATAAAGCTGATCCTGCTTTGTCATCTCCAATTCCCTGCAGATTTTCATGTACTGTGTGATAAATTACTAGTTTTCTAGGTCTCTTGCTCTTTTCAGTTAAAAAAAAAAACCCGAATGTAGAAAGAGCTAGTCAACAAGTTATTCCCCAAGAAGTACAAACAACCAAGCCCGATTTTCTTTGTATTTGAGTGCTGCATCACCTGACTTCACCACCCCTTCCCCATCAGCTATCTTGAGCCTGTGGTAGGGCATGCAGCGTGACTGGCTCAGCGCAATGAATGGGCTGGGAGGAGCGTGCAGACCAGCCTGCTCGTCTCCTCCTTCTACCAAACCTCTATTTGCACAGAAAGAAAAATTAGAACAGAGTTTGAAATTGTAGGATGCAAGACCTGAGTCCTTCTCCAAAATGGATTTAAAATGTGCTGGCACATGCAGAAGTTGGTTGGAATGCCAGGCAGATCATGGAAGTGTATAAAGTCTCATTTCTTTCAGAGAGCAGGGAAAAAAATAGTGAACGTGGCAAAAATGATCATAAAAACCCTACACTTAAAGTCACTTTCTTCTCCATACCTCTGCCTCTAACTACCTGTTTCATCACTTAAAAGATTTATATGAATCACAACTGTTTACAAGATAAAGACAAGTATTGAGAATGTCTGCTCAGGTACTAAATCAGCATTTAAAAGATGTGTACTCAAACTGTGTTGGCTGAATACATTTTTGCATATAGACAACACATGTTTACTTGTCTAGTAGTGTTTTATTATCTTTAATAATACGAGCTCACAGTGTCTGTGGCTTATAAATGAGAATTTTCAAATATCAGTACAGCAACTCAGGAACGTTTCTCATAATCATTTCGTAAGCCAATGCCTAACATACGCATTAATGCAGTTTTGTGACAAATCATCTGTTAAGCTGTCGGCTGAAATCTGTCATGTGTTAATCATAAATAACTGTAATATGCAGCTATTGTAAAGTATGCAACAAAAAAAAAAAAAGGAGAGGCAACTACAGAGTAACCTTTCTGGTCATCCCCTCTTACCTTCCTGATCTTGCTGTGTACTCTCTCCATGTCCACTGATTCCAGCTCTTAATGGAATGTCCTACTGTGCTAAAAAGCTTAGTGGGATGCCATTTATCGGGGACGCAAGCAACAATCCAAGGAAGAACTGCTGAAAGGAAAATAATACTGCACACTATTAACAGACCACTATTTAATATATGCAGTTTGTGAGACTGAGACATGAAGAAGCATGGCTGGTCCTTTACTTGAAGAGTTATAGCATGTCACTCACAGTATGGCCACAGGTAGATATTCAGATAAACAGAAGGAAAGCCGACCCGTTTCTCTTCCGCCTTTGCTCTGTCTTTTGAGTTTTAAACCTGCACTCACGTCCTGCGCTTCACATCAAACTTGCACTGCTGGTACGTAGCCTCAATGAGGACACCAAAAGTAGCTGCACAAGCAGGAAAACAGGATTTAAACAGTTAACTTTGAAAGACGAGAGAAAGATGTCTGTTTTTATGAAAACTCTCAGGAAATACATGATACTTAATTGCAAATGACATAAAAGACCCTTCTTCCTGCCACCTTAAAAAAAAAATAATAGAAGATTCATATCTTCCCAACCTAATTTAATTACAATCTTAGAGATTGTTCAGTGTTTTACAGGAAACATTTCAAAGTTAATAAAATGTGTAAATGTTTTTCTAATTCAGTGCTGTACTAACCTTAGAGTAACGTACTGCTGCAATCTTGGCAAAAATAGAACACCAGTGTAGAATGTTGCATTTGAATTTTTTATGTATTTTGGAGAAAAAAAATCCACTTTAATGAGTAGTTTGTAACAGATGAATTTTGCTTCTTGATGTGCTGTCTCCTCTTAACAGGGAAGGAATGTTAAAGGTGTATTACCAAACCACATATATACATTTATGCATGTATATGTGTACACTACTACCTTACGTATAAAATTCATGCTACTGATAACAAGTGATAATATGCACTAGAGCAGCAGTAAGTATACAGTGTTTAAATGCTGCTTCATGAACTTAGGTTAATTTCTTCTCTTTTTTTTTGCTTTAGCATCACTACAAAACCTGGAAATCTTATAAATAATATTCACGAGATCTGGTTTTAATACTACTATAGACAGAAACTCATTTATTCCTAATGCATACTGTGATGCTGACGGAACAGAAGGAAGAGCTACACAACCTGCTTATGACTCTAAGATAATGGAAAGCTAAATGTAGTCCCAAAACTCACATCCACATTGTGATACCACATGAAAAATATAAAATGCATGGGTTTATTGCTCAATTCTTCAATGTCATGCAAGGATCACAGCATGAAGAGCACTAAACCAGCTACGTATACTGATAAAAACTGCTGAGACATAACATTAAAACCTGAAATACCTATTTAGTACTGCCATTTCAAAGCAAATACAGCCCTGCAGTCATTTGAGTCAAGGGTGCAAAGGTGAGGATTTAATTCTTGCTTTCTTTAACATTTATTCCGATAAAGTAGTGTTTTGCCCAGCTTTTGATACTTGTTTTACTTTGAAGCCACAGTTGCGTGTTGAAAAGTTAGTCTTTATTGAATAGTTCTTTTTGAAAAGATAAAAAGTAGTCATCCATGCTACATTTCATCTATTTACCTTTTCATACAAATTAATTTTTTTACAAAGTCATTTGGTATTTCAAAACATACTATTTGGAAAGGACTAGTGCTCCTTTAAGTGTAAGATTACTTGGGGGACATTTTTCATTGTCTAACTAGCAGCATCAAAAGACAGCAATTTATAGGACTTGGGGAGAACAAAGTTTATCTTCACTTCTGTCAGCCTTCATGTTGGCAGCACTACCTTCCAGGGGACGACAAAAATATGATTATGGCATAGAAAACACCCAAATCCCTCCCTTCCACAGAAAAGGAGCAATGATCTGCAATGAACTTTGCATGGACTACCATGACTGATTTCAGAATCAGGGGCTACACAGCCTGAACTGGTTGCAGCAAGTCAGCACTACACTCTAGACAAGCACCAGTCTGGCCAGTACTGCACCTGCAGCTCCATACACACGGAAGCCAACTTTTGGGGCATCAATCGTAATGGGCTCCCGTCACCATAATCACTGACTACTGTTTATCTTAACACTTTAGTCTTGTTTTACACAGGAGGAACCGTGGCATGGAGGGCACATGCTCCAGGCTGATGGAGATGGTTAGACACCAACAGTGAGGTTTTCCAAAGCACTGTTCACCTAAATCCTATTGTTTTCACCTATGTCCTCTGTGCTGTTCCTTCTTTGCAGAGGATTAGGCAGGACAGGGTAAGAAAAGCAGGGACCTTTTTTTAGCCCCACAGCATGCCACTGATTGCGCCAAGCAACATGTGGTGTCACTCAGTATGAAATCTGACCATTCTTCAGGAATTAGGGACTTGCCACATAGAAGCGGGACCGAATAAGTAAATATCACTTTATAACACCCCTCGTAAGCGCCCTCTTGGTCTGGCAGATCCGGTCGCCCCTGCTGATACAACCAGCTGGGTGCAAACCCGGACAAGAAGTTCCGCATTTAAACTCGGGTGAATTTCACTTGTCCAGGGAAGTTGAGGGAAGTGTGTGTGTGTGTGTGTGTGTGTGTATATCATGTGGAGACAACGGGCAGCGTTACTCGCCACAGACCGGCGCCCGCAGCCCTGCCGCCCGCCCTCCGCCCCACTCGTGTGCTGCCCCCACCGGGTTGGTGTGGCCGTGGGCGCCCCCCGCGCGCGGCCGGGCGGGAGGCGCCCCCCCCGCCCCCCGCCGGCACGGAGTGACGTCACCCTCCCCTCCCCCACCACCCGGCTGCGCACGGGTGTGCGTGTGCGGGTGTCCCCGCGCGGTGCGTGGCTCCCGTCGTCGGTCAGCCCGCGGTCCGGGCTGGGGCAGGCGCTGCCCGGCTCGCCTCCCCATCGTTCCTCGGCTCGCTCCTCTCCCCCCGGCGCGTACCGGCACACAGCTCGGCAACGAGCTTTCCCTAATACTTGGGGCCATACAGAGCCTGTGATCCACACAGAATAAGAGGATTAAAACCCAACAACAACAACAACAACAAAAACCCACCCCAAAACCAAAGCCCAAAACCCCCCATAAACAAACCAACAACCAACAAACCCAAACCCCACAACAAACCCACGAAACGAGAGAGCGTCCTCTCCACCAGCGTACCCACGGCGTCCCCGTTCTCGCTCGGAGGAGCGAGGCTGGGTGGGGGAAGGGTTGCTCGTGTTTCGGCTCTCGGGGACGGTTTCTGGGGATTTTTCCCGTGTCTCTGCCCTCCCCGCTCCGCCCGCCCCGTGCCCTCTTCCCTCGCTTTTGTTTGCACTGCACTTTTTCTGGAGGGGGGAGGGGGCGGGAGGGGGGGGAGCGGGAGAGTGTGTGGGGGGGCCGGGTGGGCGACCTCGCTGCTATTTGTAGCGAAAGAATCGGCTAAAAGAGTCGAAGGAAGAAAAGGAGAAAAAAAAATCGAAGGGGGAAGGAAGAAGGAGAGAGAGGGAGGAGGAGGAGGAGGAGGAGGAGGAGGGGAAAGGGAGCAGCAGCTCAGGAACAGAGAGCGCGCCCGGGAGCAGCAGCAGCAGCAGCAGCAGCCGCCGCAGGAAGGAGAAGAAGAAGAAGAAGAAAAGAAGAGCAGAACAGAGCAGAGTGGAGGAGAGGTGGCGCTGGCAGGAGGAGGCAGGCAGGGACCTGGCTCTTCTGGATGCTGGATTTTCGGACTCTCGCTGACTCTCTCCCGCTCCCCGGCGCCGGACTGTGAGAGACACGCACCAGCGCCAGGCAGCAGCGGCGGGGGGGCTCCGCTCGTAACTGCTGCTGCCGCTGCTGCTGCGGGGCTTGGATTAAATTGACCGCCCCGGAGACGAACAGCGGGAGGAGGAGGAGGTGGTGGTGGCGGCGGCGGGCGGGCAGGCGGCGGCGGCGGCTGCTGCTGCTGGGACCGGGGGAGCCAGCATGACCAGGTAACTGCCCCGCTCCTGACCCATTTTTCCTCCCGCCGCCGCTCCGTCTTTGCCGCCTCTTTCGGCGCGTTGCTACGTGCGAGCGCGCATAAAAATGTGTGTGCGCGGGTGTGTGTGTGTGTGTGTGTGCGTGTGTGCAGCCCGGCACACATGTGTCTCACACACCACTCTCCCCCCTGGATGCCCCGGGCCCCCCCCCCCGGCCGTTGCCAGCCCGCTCCCCTCTCCTCTCCAGCGGGTCTCAGCTTGGCGGCGAGGCCTGTAGGGGAGCGAGGGGAGCTGCGGTGCGGGGACGGGGGATGGGGCAGGGTGAGGGCGAGTGATGGATCGGAGTCGACGTTTCCACTGAATGCCACTGTACGCGGGCGGGAAGGGGCGGGGGGCTACACTAATTACATGTTGGCCGTTTGCTTTGGCGAGCGAATTATTAATATTAATTATTTTGTGTACTCTAAAAGGTGGGTAGCAGGGGGAAGGTAGCGGGGGGAGAGGCGAGGTGCCTGCCGCTGGAGAGAGGGGGTGTGGGGGCGAACGGCCGGTAGGGACCTCCGGCGCCGGTCCGAGGAGGGCTCTCTCCTCCTCCTTCTTCTCCTCCTCCTTCTCCTCCTCCTCCTCCTCTTCCTCCTCCTCCTCGTTCTCCTCCTCTCTCTCGGCGGAGCGGGGAGGCACGGAGATGCGAAGCTTTTCACAGGTTAGGCTTTTAATTTCTTTGTTTACTCTCTCGAAACCACTTGAAAGGAAGCACATCGGGCTGGAAACTCAGTTTTCCAAGCGCTTACAAAGGCGCTCTTGAATTTGTTCAGCAAACTTAGCAGCTCCCTCTGCGCCGTCTGCCCGTGCGAGCAGACACTCCTCACTGCTGCAACCGGGCTCTCCCAGGCTGGCAAATAAAACAGTTGTTTTCTCCCACCAAATTCCGTATTTTGCCTGGTTTCTATCCCCTCCCTCGCCGATAGAACTATATTATTTCCTTTTTAAGCGATTACCACTCACCCTTGCATGTATGGCTTTTGAATGTCTGCTCCTCCTTGTTACTTCTCCAGGCTGCTCTCATGCGTGTTTTATTCTTTTGCCTGGCCTTTGTACAGTTACTGCCTTGTGGAAGGATGGCAGCTTCTTTACTATGCTTACCATGTCCATATTCTCAATTTTGACTTACATAGACGGGTCTTTTTATTTACGCAGAATAGTTAGGGGTTTATGTGTTCCTTCACTTGTCGACCGAGACGGTGTTGCATTGGAGATGAGTCTAGATGCTGATTTGCTTTGGAGTTTCCTGTTTGCAGACAGGAGTATTTTTGGTGAAGACTATATTCTTTTAAACTTAGGATTAATGTGGGAAGTTACGATTGTCTTCTCAGCCTTTCAGAGATCGCTTCCAACACACCTTTTGTTCAACTTCTGTAATATCAGGACATTTATCGGGAGTTTTGATGCACAGATGGAAAAATATTTATGTACCATATTCTTCCTTCCTCTGGTATCTGCTAGTAATTTATAATGTTACAATGGTCAGTACTTTATTTTCTTGCTGTAAAAGTGTATAGTAAATGACATCATTTTCTCCTGGGCAGGGAGCACACAAAGCTCCTACAATTCTTGTTATTGAACGGAGCAACTCTGAGGGAAAAAAAAGATTCACCCCTCTGCTAAATACAATCATATGTACTCGTATCTTACTTTAGATGGCAATTTTTTGATAAGTTCTTTAAATTCCATCTCATGAGATCCACTATTACTGCTTTTTTTATGTGTGAAATTGACAAACTGGTCAGTTCAATAAATTCAGCTGTCAAATTTTGCCCAGTTAAAATTGCTAAAAGCTGTAAATGTACTGGCATGGGATTTTCAAGCCACTGAGTGTTACACAGAAAGGAAGAAGGATTTAATGAGAGACTTTTTACAGGAGTAGCTTTCCAATTTTAGTTTTGTCACTTGTGGAAATATGGTGGAGTATATTTAGATTTTTTTCAATGCAGAAATGATGTATAGCTTTTCTGTATCCACTTAAAGCACTGAAAGCTTTGCCTAAGTAGACGACTTCTACTCTAAGAAATTTCATTATGGTTTGTGTGTGCTATGGCAAGCTCTCAGGAATGGTGTGTAGAAAGGAAAACGGTATCTCGGTATTTCCAGATTTCAGGAATGGGTCTTACAACCTCCTTTTAGACCCATCAATCATACTTACTTTTAAAATGAGCGCTAAAGAACAATATGAATTAAGTGTTCTGCTGTGACGGTTATGTAACTCAAACACCAGCACTGTCAGCAAACTCAACGGCTGATAGTAAATTGGTGCTTAATCTTAGGAGAGGGTTTGCAAGAACAGACTTGGGGGTGTGCGAAAGAATGAAATAACTGGTGATTTACGTCTAGTCAGGGATTCACTTTTCTTTTTTAAGATTGTCCTTCGTTCTTACGTTGGAATAATGCGGGGACCAAAACTACACAAGCTGAAGAGTAGGAATCCCCCTTCATCTGCTGCTGTGTGTGCTGAGCCACTAGGGGCCTGTATAAACTGCTCTCATACAGCAAATACCAGTGCATGGCATACGCACACTCTTTCACCAGGCGCTTTGTACACAGGTGCCTAATGTCAAAAGCAACATTGCCCGTTACTTTTTCCTTCCTAATAAATGAGACTGCAGTTAACTTTGGAGATGCATACAAATTGTGTATTATTTTGGGGTTTTTTTACCCTACTTCATCCATTTCCCCCCGTCTTGTGTGGTGTCCAACGCAGTTCTTTCCTCCCTGCTCTCCTGACTGCTATGGCAGTTGGGGATGAACGTCGACTCGGGAGGTGCAGATTTTAGGCAAAGTTGGATCTGAGTGTCTCCCCGCATTTCATATTTTCTGTGAGCTGAGAAAATCAGATTTGTTGCCTGTGTGTTTCTTCTATTAGATTAGTAATGGTACTGTTCCATGCAAGTGTAGGGTTAAAAGATAAACTAAACAGGATTACTTCAAGGCAGGAACAGACATAGATTGATGGTGTGTTTAAACTAGCTTTGTACGTGTGTTATGTAAGTTTGAGAGTGTGGCAGCTCCAAGCTTTTGGCTGGACCGTAGTCAGCATTTACAGGACCTGGGCTGAAGATGCACTATACATTTCTGACTGTCAGTTTCAGAAATTTAAAATCCACCAGCCGTAGCCTTCTTGATAGACATTAAGCAATAAGGTCAAGTATACTTACACTGTTCCATTGTTGATTTTCAGTTTTTCAAACTGACAAGGCAGACAATTTGTAAAAGAGCACAGCTGAAATATTTGCATATTGGATTTCCTTCAAAATGAACTTCCGTTACTAAGCTCTTTGAAAATTCTCATTTAAAAGGATTTTCAAGCTGAATCACACTAAGGTCATACAATTGAAATGCAGTTTCCCTAAGCTATGTTAATTTTTTAATAAGCTTTTTTAAAACAGCAGAATTTTATATATCATGTGGTGTTGGGCCAGGTACAGCAAGAGGCTTTTTGTCATATTACTGACAACAGTTGTGCAAATATTGACTGAGTTTAATTTTCTGACATATGCGTGTGCGCACTTAGGTAAAGTCACAATGAAATGTAATGAAATCCACTTTAAAAGTCTTCTCAAATGATAGATGTCTGTTCGAAAATGTAAGTCTTTCCAACTGTTAGTAAACCAAGACGGTGTCTCCGAAATGCAGAGGATAGGCACTTCATTTGCAGTTTGAGTATCAAGAAGAGTGATATAGTACAGGTCTACAAATCATTGTGTTTCTTTTTTGTATAAGATCATGGTGATTTTTAACCTTTTGTTCTTTAACAAGTTGAGAAAAAGGTATACATATTTGCTGTTTTAAGTTCAGCATCAAAGAGTCACATACAGCCTTCTATGGAAACAGGAGCTTGCTTACATTGTAATTCTATTTTAAAACAGTTGGCATAACACAGTCAGCATACAATATTTTGATGAAAACTCCTGATTTCACATACCCTGTGAGTTGTTTACTTTATTTGCTTAATCCTTGTTTTCTTTGGAAAAGTCCTAAAATGAAGCTAATTAATGAATGTACGCTGGCAACTTGGCAGCCTACAGAAAGAATCCGTATTTAAAAATACTCCTTTGTATACTATCAGTGATTTACCAAGTAGGAGCAGAGAGAAAGCATTACTTCTCCTGGTGATCTATTATGCTGAATGTTGCTGTACAACTGGAGAAATCTGATGATGTAGAAAAAGATTGCATGATAGTGCTTTGCCTGTAAATTCCTTTCCAACAAGCTTCACTTCCCTTGTTGTTTAAGCCGCCGTGCGTTGATAGAACCATATGTCTACTACTGCACAATTTTAACTTACATTTCATAAGCTCAGATGGTTTTTGGTTGGTGATTGGTAATATTTATTAAAACGTTGCATGTTTGTGACTTCCTATAGGAAGTGGATAGCTAAAAGGCAGGGAAAACAGATACAAAATAATAAAATTTTTTTGCAAAAAATTAGGTTAAATTGAATAAATTATTATATAAATACTGAAAGCATTGCTTTTTTAAAACATGATTATTATTCAGGTTCTTTCGATTCATTCATAAAAGTGACAATTCCAACTAAATACTCTGTTTATCAGCTTATTTTTAACTACATCAGCAGGTATACATAGTCTGTACTTCGCTAAGATAAAAAGACTTACAGCTTTAAGTGTCTTATGCTTACATGCCATGACAGCCTTCTCCATAAGCTTAGTAGCACTGTAACCAAAAAAAAAAAAGGAAAAAAAAAGGGGGTGATTGATCTTGCAGTAGAGTTCCAAAACAGATAGAGATTTTTGCAAATTTCAGTTCTCCTGTTTATACTAGTGTGTCTGGTATCTGCCGGGGATTCTGTGTGTTCTTTCAAATACAAAGAATGTGCAGAAAACATCCTCCTTCTCAGCCAACTGAAAATGATGGAATTTTAGGCAGTTTGATTTATTATACCAGGGGACATGCCCCAATATACTATCATGCCCTGTGCTGTGCTTCTTCGTAGTTAAGCATAGTGGAGTTATTTGAGTTTTTCAGTAATCTTCCAATTATTGGAGTCGCTTCACTGGTACACAAATTAATTTTTTGTTTGCAGACAATCAAAATGGATGTCCTGGTTAGTGCCAGCCGAACTGCTCACATATTGTTGCAGTCAGATAATGCGTACCTTTTCCCCAAGCAGTATATCAAATGTGGTATATGGAGTAACACAAGCAAGTGTATTGCTCTTTCTGTTACAGTTTTTAGTGTTCTGGAAATTATATATCTGTTAAGTCAGAGTTCAGTAAGTGGTGTGTAAAATCTGGCTTTTTAGCAGTCAGAATCAGCTGATTCTCATGAACAATATATAGTCGGTGTCAACCTGACTGAAACAAATGCGGCTTAGGTCCTAAATTTGCAAGTAGGTATACATTTCTCTTGCAAATTTGCCCAATTCCATTTTGATTTCAGTGTCTCATCTTGGCTTATTCACTGGTTTTACCCAAAAGTCTGGCTTTTTGTTACTTGTTTTGACCCACTGAGAGTAAATTCAAATACATTCTGGTAACAATGTCATAGGCTTTCTGACCTTTCAAAAATAATTGTTTGCTATGTTTGAACTCAGTAATTCTGCTTGCTTTACAATACTGATTGAATTTAAAAATTTTTGACTGTGTTTTTGAACTGTCTGTAGGCTGTATTCTTTATAAAGCTTTCCCAAAGAAAGCTGAAATTTGTGTATGAGGAATAAAGGGACTGCCTTTTCTCCTTTTCTTTTCTCTTTTCTCTTTTCTCTTTTCTCTTTTCTCTTTTCTCTTTTCTTTTCTTTTCTTTTCTTTTCTTTTCTTTTCTTTTCTTTTCTTTTCTTTTCTTTTCTTTTCTTTTCTTTTCTTTTCTTTTCTTTTCTTTTCTTTTCTTTTCTTTTCTTTTCTTTTCTCTCTTCTCTTCTCTTCTCTTCTCTTCTCTTCTCTTCTCTTCTCTTCTCTTCTCTTCTCCTCTCCTCTCCTCTCCTCTCCTCTCCTCTCCTCTCCTCTCCTCTCCTCTCCTCTCCTCTCCTCTCCTCTCTTCTCTCTTCTCTCTTCTCTCTTCTCTCTTCTCTCTTCTCTCTTCTCTCTTCTCTCTTCTCTCTTCTCTCTTCTCTCTTCTCTTTTCTCTCTTCTCTTTTCTCTTTTCTCACATTTATGCATGCTTTTGTAAAAGTGAAACAAATATTCTATATTAAAGTTAAGGAACAATGCTTTCTACTTTATTTTTCTGAAAAAAACCCCCACAAATAAAATTGATCTTATTAAAGTTCATAAATATATGTAGGGATATTCTGTACTCTATACCTTTCTTTCATCTCCTTTATGCCACAGAAAGAAGGGGTTTAGGAGACAGACGTATGTCATGATTTCTAGCATAGAGACATGATTAATTTCTCTGTGTTCACCTGTGTAATTAAACTTCTGTGAATCACACCTTTAATTTTCTTATCTTTTTATTTTCTTAAAGCAAAGGGCTTTCTCCCTCTGTGGAATTTACTGTAGGCAGGGAGGTCTTTTTTTTAAAAGGCAGTTTATAAACATAGTGCTAGAGGTTTTCTCTGAGGTTTTCAGTGCTGTGAACGTCAGGTGCATCATTTCTTGATCTCTTATGCTACGTTTTATTAAAATCCTCTTTACAGGTGTACTGTATATTAATACTTGCAGGAACATGGCAATTTTTTATTAATAAGCAAATAGCTATATTTTGCATGTAAGAAGCAGCAAATTTAAAAAAAAAATGTTATCTGCTTACTAGATTAGAATTTTGTCTGCCTACGTGTAGATAAAAGTCATTAATTTGGTGTGAAGTACATGCAATGAGAGATTTCTAAAACACTGATCAGAAAGTAGGACAGAAAGTTTTATTTATTTATTTATGTTTGTTTGGAATGATAGTGTATCTTAGAAAGCTGCTTAACTGCTGCCCAGTGCAGCTGTCCTTCCCTGAAAGATTAGGTTTCAGGAGCAATGATGGATGTTGAATGCCTGTAGCCAGTTGTGGGGTTTGCTCTGAGGTCAGTGGTACTGATGGAGGATAGGAATTTACAGCCTTATGTCTCTACGCCAACGTAACCAGTAGCATTTCTCAAGGAAAAAAAAAAAACAAACCCAAAAAAACCCAACAAACCAAACCAAAAAAACAAAACCAAAACAACTAGGTACATTTAATGCTGAGCTTGTATTGCAGCATAGTTCAGAAAGCTGTTCATACTAGTGAGAAAGAGTGAGTAGATTTGTGAATAATAAGGACAAATTTAGTCACGAGTATGCCCTTTTGTTTCACAGAAACACTCAGAATTAGCTATAAAAATAAATACGATGATGTGACTTTATTTAGAACTTCTTACATACTATTTTAAAGTACGTTAACATTTGGAATTTACACTGTTGACTTGTTATTTCGATTGCTTCAGATAAGCTTAAAAGTTTTTAACAGCTTACTGACGATGAACATACTCTCCTTTTTCACTTAAAAACAGGGTGTGGGTTTTTCTCATGAGAAAAATATATGTTAGTGTTTTTCAGCAAGCTTAACCAAGGCACAGTGATATTCATCAGTGATGAAAGGGTGGATATTCATCAGGTAGGAAGGGTAAATGATATTTAGTGTTACATTGTTTAGTTTGAGTATCACAATACGTATTGATGATAAAGATGAATACTTTGGATAGCTTTGACGAGTGCTTTCAGGCGTGTTAAGATCAGAGACATTCAGACTTTATTTATGGACCATCTACCTTCCCTGAGTTTGTTCCTGATATACGGTGATGCGATGATCTTTTAAAAAGTGAATCTTGGTAGAGAAAGGTGCACAGCAAAACATGCTGTTTTATTGTTACGCTTGCAAACCTCTTTTGAGTGGTTTGTATTAATTTGGACCTTAACGGTATAGGTGGATTTTTCTGTCAAGCCTTAGAAGAGCTGTCCTAATAGACTCAAAGCCCTCAGTGGTCGCTGAGAAAGATTTCCTTTGACAGCAGCATTGTTTGGATCAGATCCATACTGCCGTTGTGTCTTTGCGTAAATGATAGCAGTTACCTGGGGTAGTCCTAGCAGTGGTTAAATTCAAATGTAGAGAAGAAAGCTCAATAAAACATCTGATGAATTGATTTATAGTATCTCATAAATTAGGGAGTAAGAAGCATTTTGATAAAGAGAAATACACATCCAGCAAGAATCGCTTTAGAACAGTTTTGCATCAAGGAAATAGCATTTTGCCAAATGCCTATGTAGTCTACTTATTGGCAGCGTGCCATCAACTTTATTTGGAAAACTGTCTTTGCTTAAGTAATAAATATTCACTATTTACCAATTCATTTTACTATAAATAACAGATGGCTTCTGTGATTAGGTTTTTTTATTTCATTTTTAACCTATTTCATGAAGAATGGAGTTTTGCAAATTATGATTAAGAGCATCAATGACCTGTTCTTCATTAACAGAATTTTCCAAATGGCAAAATTGTTTTGCTTCCCTTGTTTGATGATTTGGATGTTTTTGGATATTAGTTTTGCTTGACGTGAGAAGCCTTGAATTTTCTATTGTACATGGCATGTGAGAGTAAAAGTATAACATTAACTTAAATAAATATTTGTCTTAGTTGATATTAATGATACTGCAATTTCTTCTTAAAGAGAAGTGGATACTCGGTGTAATTTTTTTTTTTTTGTCACTAAGTAAAATATGTAGAATTTACACCTGTTTCCCATGTAACATTTTCAAAAGCTGCCTTAAATGGTCATGCGAAGTTTCAGCATACTGACTATATGAAAATTTTAAATATATCAAGGGCAGTAGATAATGAAGAGAACATTGTACTTGCTAATGCTAACAGGTGGCAGTGAATGCCTGCATGAGCAATCATACCTCTGTAAGAATCCTAGCATTCCTCGGGGTTAATTTTGCATGATTACAGTCACTCTGGAAAAAAACCCAACAGAGTGCTAAGACTTTACCAGCAGTATTTCGGTTAGCTTGGAAATTTCTAGATGGTTTTGGGCTGAACAGTGTAAATACTGTATATACGTAAAAAGGAAATGTTTATTCTCCAGCCATTTGGCTGTGTTTGATGGAACAGATATGTGTCCTTCTAGTCAATGTAATCCCTAAAAGGACACTTACTAGGACTGTATCCCTGGCTGATTTATTCATAGGATTGCTTTATTAATCTAGTGCACAAGGGTAATCTTATTCCAAAGGTATTAGAAAGCATGAAAATAACTACTAGACTTCTTAGAGATGTGGATTTCTCTATCTTCGAACAATTCTAATTTATAATCTCAATCAGTCTTTCTGCTTTTCAGTGGAGACTACAGAACCTGTGAGAGGTGCAGTGGCCTTAAAACTGTTGTTTCATCTTTGCTGATCTCTGCAGTAGTCCAGGTTAGAGAGGGAAAGATTAAGAAAAAAATGAAAATAGATTGTGAGTTATATGTAGAAGAAAGGTGTGATGGGATTTTTCTACCATGATGATGAATGAGTTGCCAGAAATGCTTATATCGTAACCAGCGCTTAACAGATGTATTCTCTTAATAGATAAATTCTTAAACTGTGTTACTGGTAGGCAAGTTGTATTTTCAGCTTTTTTGTTGTTATTGTTGAAAGGAGGTGAAATTTTTGCTCTCCTGAGTTAACTTCATATTGCAGATGCCAGTCAGAAAATTAGGCAGAGATATTTTCTGCAATTTGTACCTGTTGCTCAGATAATGGTGTTAATATCTATTTCATATTTAATGAGAAAGAACATTTGAGAACACTGAAGAGCTTTGGGGTGGGAGGAAACCTGAATTCACCCCCTCGAAAGAGTAAAGAGTGACATTTTTGCAACCTCAGGATTTTACCACTAAACCAAAACTGCCACAGGATCAATGCCTATTTGACTGCTGAGACTTGGGATGCCCCTTTCCTGCCTCTTCTTTCTCCAAGTTGTTCTCCATCCTGATTTTGCACTCCTGGGAACATTTCAGCTGGTCCTCTGTATGAAAAATGGCAGTTAGTAAATCAAGGAGAAATGTGTGTTCCTGAAGAAATACACCTACTTCATTCCAGCTCTTCCGTACTGTACATAAGTCTGCCTTGAATGAGTCTTTAGGTGTCTTTTAAAGGTAACTCTCTGTAGCAGTTTTTGCTTTTCATTGTTAGATCATATTTGATGTTGTAAAGTCTCAAAAACTCTGGGAATGGCTTCCTAGGCTTTCCTTATTTCAGAATGTCACCTAAATTATGAATATTGGATGCTCTATTTGTTATGTTCTAGAAATCCTCTCTGAAACCTATTGTCATTAGGAACTCAAAGGCTTCATGTATGTTTTTTACATCTTCTGCTAAGTGTCATGGGTTTTTCCTTTTTGTATTGATCTCCAGCTTCTTTGGCTACATATACATACCTAGAAAGCAGTCTTTCAATATAGACTTTTCTATCCATTGGTGTACTTAAGACACTGCGTGTATACTTGTACACCTGCTGCCTTCATTGAGGTATTTGAATAACTCTGGGCTATCTATTCTGTAAAAAGTTCTGTGCTTTCTTTTATGTCTTGTATAGAATACAACCTTGTCTTTTGGTTCTCTGTGAAATCTTTGCTTTCTCAACCTCTTTTCATTTTTCACATCTGGAGACTTTCCACGTTAAAAGAAGGAACGCAGTAAGAGAAATAGACCTGCTTGACAGCTTCTACTGGCTTGTTGTGTCTGGAGAACTGAATGAGCATAACAACAAAGAAATGTATCTTTCTGGTGCCATTTTGGTGTTTGCATCTAGATGCAGAGGTAGCAGATTTAGATTTAACTGTGGGTGCCACCTCTCTCCTCTCCAGGTACAGCCTTCTATTTAAGTCTTTGTGTTACTCAGTTGAATTCAGTTTCTTAACTTTCTTCTGTGTCAGAGGGAGTCAGTTTTTATTGACACAGAATCCTGATCATTTGTTCTCAGAGATGACCTACCTGGTAAAAGAGTTGCAAGTTCATATTCTGGTGAGAAACTTCAGAAATATAGGTTCCCAAGCTTTCAAGCTCACTTCGATGCCGGGTTCTCCAAGTAGAATCAGAGCTAGGTATTTTTTGGAAGAACACAAAACTGCTGTGTTAATGTTTTGAAGCATTAAATTTCACTAATAGACACCATTTGTCAGACATTATCACATTCACTGTACATTTCTTAGTATGCTGTGTTACTGTGCTGTGTTTAACGTGTTTGAGAATTTTAAGGCAGTTTCTCACTGTGCTTTTTTCACTAATGTAGTTATTATTCCACCTACTGAGTTTCTGAGGTGTTATTAGTGGTTAACAATGGCTGCTTTTCTTGACTTATGCATTTATGTACACATATACAACAATAAGCAGGAGTTTCCCCAGCTTTTGTATTAGTAAGTTTTTTTCTCTGTTAGTGTAGGGTAGATGACTGCTCCAGACAGAGACATAGCTGTATTACTAGATTTCTGGTGTTGCCTGGAATTGCATGCATTTAATAATTTAGAAACTGCTGAGGAGAGCTAGGGGTGTAAAATTCCACTACTGGGAATGAAGTCGTAGAAGCTGAGAATTTGTGTTTTGCTGAGAGTGCAGGTAACACACCCTTGACATAGATGTTTAATTGTGGTTTTGTTTGCCCTTTGTTATGGTTTGAAACTAATACTGAAGTCATGTAGCTTGTCTGAACCTATGCAGAGTCTGCAGCTTCTTTCAGATTTAGGTTTTTGGCTATTTGGACATGGCTTTCAGTACTTGCACATTTTCAGAGTCCTTTGCTTACAAAGATGAGTTTTCAGAAATTCCTCTCACTGAGACCTTCGACATCAGAATATGTTGCAGATCTTGTCGATGTTTTGTCTGCTTTCTGTTTGCAAATAGCTCAGATATTTGGCGGATTAACATTTTGATTTATCAGTTATGTTTCCTGATAAACCATTTCTGTTTTTTTTTCTTCAAACTTGCTGAAAGAGAAAACCTATTCAGATTTTCTAGTCTGTAATTTTCCTCTATGTTTTGCTATAATGCTGATGATTTTTCTGTTTTTCTTATTGGTGTGTAGACTGGGAGAAAGACAGGAGGTCCTTCTCAAATAATTCTTCCTTACAGTGTTCCTGTGAAGATACTAGAGTACACCTTAGAAAATTCAAAGTCTTCCTTTGGAGGACTGTGAAAATATCTTTTATGTTCAGCAATTCCCTTTCAGATTTTGACTGTGAAAAGAATAAGACAATTTTCTGATGTTTCTTTACCCAAAGTATAGGTGAAGCTTATCCTTCAAAAATCTTGTGGCTTGCCTTTATTTGAACTATATTTTTTGTTGGTATTTTACTAATTGTATGGCCTGCCTACATTAAAAATTACAGCTTGTGTTAGTGTGTGACTGGAAATCAAATAACTGATAATTGAACTAGCATCTGTGGAGTGAGCCGATGTTTGATTGCTTAGGTGACAATCAGGAATTCCTTCATACTCTCAGATGGGCAGAATCTTAGATCTCAGTTGGAATAAATAATTTTAAATCAGACACAATTTTAGATAGCTGTATGGTCCTTTATTGGGTGTTTATATATGGGATTGATGGTGTACGTAGTATATTCTTTTGCATTGTTAGTTTTTACTTGAACTATCAAAAATAGTTTTAGAGCTGCATTTTTAGGATGACTCAGAGGTATGAAGGAATTGTACACTTGTGCATCACAAATACACTGCCCAGACAGAGATGTTACAGAGATCTGAAGAACGATAAAAACTAGTCCAGTCAGCTGTAGTTTGCAAAAATCTCCTTACTGTTTGCGCCGTTATACATATGAGAATCCTTGTAGGCATCTTTTGCAGTTTACAGTCTAGAATTCAGTCCCTGGTTTGTGTCATTGCCTAATACAGTATAAATAATGCAGAAAAAAAAAATGGTGGTAAACCACTCTAATTTTCACTCTTCCCTCTTATCCCTTACTAATGATCTGGAATTCTAAGGGTAACTTTGAAGAAAAAAAGTTCTTTATAGATGTATAGCTAAAGATGACTATAGGTGCCAAGAGTCATGTAATCAGATCCCCTGAAATGACTTTAAAAATACAGAACATTCATGGCTGCTGCTAACGTTAAACACACCAAATCAGAGAGGAAATGTAAGTGGGTTTTTTAAGTGTTAGGAAGAAATTTTCTGTTGTAGATTAATGAAGGACTATTTTGAAATTAGCTTCATTGTGGAAGGACAATCCTTGTGTGTAAGCACTCCTTGGTAATAAGAACTGTGTGCTACACGTCTCGCGTTATTCATGCACATACTCCTGCAGTGTGAAACGGATTTAATCGCACATCAGGTTAGCAGGAGCTGGTTCTTTGTCCTGTCATCCTATATAGTAAAAGTGTATAGTAAAAATATGAAAACATATGTATGAAAATGTAAGCGAGGACAGAAAGGATAAAGAAAAATGCTTCATTTAAGATAGAATTCAGTAGAGAAGCTAGGCTCACCATACCCATAACTGTATATCTAGGTAACTTCACCACTATGTAACATGATTGAAATCTATGAGAGTATATGTGGGTTTAAAAATAAGCATGTGTGTGGTTTAAAAACAAGTATGCATGCTAAAGTGATCTTTTAAAATCTGGACATTTAACTCCATGGAGGGGAAGGAAGTAAAACCAGCTAGTTTCTACTTTATTTTTTGCCTTTTTCTTCAGAATGTTAAAATCAGTATTATTAACACAGCTGACAAGAGATAGAAGAGTTTACTGTTTTCCTTGGTTTATGGAAAGAATGGAAGTAACAGACTACTATTTCTATTTGATATTGTTTGTTTTTCTTTTCAGTTTGCATACAGAGCAAACAAAGCATCTCCAAACTACTGAAATGTGAAACAGACACAGGCTGGATTTCCATTTTTGTGCATTACGGAATGGCGTCATTTGACTACAGGAAAAAATATTAATAAATAAGAGGTCCATAACAAGGCGCAATCTGTTCTATAAGTATGATCACTTCAGTTCATGAACATACTTTATTTAATCTTATGTGATATAGGAACACTATTACAGGCATCACTCTGTTAGGAGTTTTCGTCTTTAACTAAAGTACAATGTAGGGCTGAGACGCTGAACCCAGTCAAGCCAAGAGATTCTTTGCATTGATTCATACTCTCTAATATTTTAGTGAAGATCTGTTTCAGTATTTATCCAAATATCAGCTGAGATCTGTGCAAAGATTCAGAGGTACGATGTACGCTAAACAATTTTTTGTTGCCTCTGTTCTAATCAGGTTTTTATTTGCATTTCATTGTCCTACCTACTCGTTTTCAAGGTGAGTATAACAAAATACGGCACTAGATTGTTACAGGTGAAGCTCTTAAAGACTTATGAGGGAAATATGAAAGTTCTAAAGAGAAAGTAATCTTTATTACTGGTAGTGATTTCTCCTGTGGAGGAACTGCAGAACAGAAATTCTAACATGTTGTGTGGAAAATGAAGGGATTGGTAATAACAGTTCCTAATCCTGGAACTGAAGAAATTAGCAGAAATAAGTTATATATTACAAGATAAATAAGCCTTTTCTTTTTTTTTTTTCTTTTTTTTTCTTTTTTTTTTTTTCCCACTGGGTTTGTGCTGGTTTGTATCATTTTAGAGTTTGTGCCTTGTGGTTATTCACAGTTATGTTAAATTGTTGATAGAGAAATAATTTAGATAAAACATTTCAGGAACTTTTGTTTGCACTGCAAAAATGATTTTGCAGATATTGAAAACACTGAACACGATGTGCAGTGTAAGTCTGTGGAACTGAATGTGGATAGTAGTTGGCATTTCATTGTAAATCATAATGTATAAGTAATTTACTTTCTGTGGATTTCTATGTGACATTGTTATGTATCAGTACTATACTCTGTTTAAAAAAGGGCTTTAGGCCCATCATTCTTTAGCTTTACTCAGCTTCTCTCAGAGATTCCAACCTTTTTCCTAAAACCCCTTTTATTCTTCTTACAATGCTGCTCTTCTGTGTTCTCCTCCTTTTCTTTGAGTGCCTTTCATACATTTTTATTAAGCTAGATGAGCCGAAGACCAAAAGACTTTGGAAGTTGTATCTGTTCTTGGGAAAAGATCTAAGAGTATTAAGGTGTGTTTTCTCTAGGTAGTTAGAAGAGTCATTTTAAATCAGTATGATATTAACAGCTAGATTTGCTGACATGGACTGACGTGTATAGCATAGGCTTGCTTTGGTTTTAAAACAGAAATTTATTAAATTACATGAACCACTTGGGGGTTAAGTCTTCCAGTTTCCTCTGTCCCTTTACTTCAATGCAGTCTTCCATCCCTTACACAGTTTTGTAGAATTCAGTGCACAGGAATTTACCAGTAGAGGAATAAACATTCTAATACAGAGCAATCAGATTACTTTCTGTACATGTGATAAAACCTAATACTAATAAATCACAGATAGGGTGATATGAATCATATTAGTCAAATAAAGGTAGAGCCAGGACAGTATTTCTTGGAATTGTGACACTGAGACCCAGATTTCTCCTGCTATGTGAGAGTGAAAGCTGTCTTGGAATTAGCATTTTTGCCTTATTTTATAGGACTGAGAACCTGTTACGTATGGAACCTATTATTTGTTGGGTTTTGGTGGGGGGTTTTTTACATATTAGATTTTTTTTAAATCAGTAGTTTTTGTAGCTAGTCCGTATCAATATTTTTGACCACTAGTAGAACTGAAGTCACGGTTTTGATATCCTTTTGGTATGTGTGGTTGTAACACACAAGATTAGAAGGTCATCTTCAACCTGGGAAGAAAGTACTGAATTGGAACCATAATCATGGTTAGCATTCCATTTTGCTTAAAAAGTAAAATTGAAATGCAAACATAAACTAAAATCTTGAAGGCCTAATTTTGTGTTCTGTTGACTTCAGTGGGAATTAGAATACAGTAGTATACAGAACATTACATTTAAAACAATATAGACGCTTTATGGTCTTCTAATTTGACCATAAACTTCAGCAAGAACAGCCTTCTAGTAAAATACAGGTATATGGGATGCAAATGTTTGTGTTAATTTTCTGTTTTATACACTCTTTAGCCCTTAGATTGTACAGGCTGCTATTCCTAAAAATATTTTACTATCACTCACTATCAACTTTCTTTTCATCTTTTACTTCATAGCCCGTTTTACCAATGATTTTCACACTGTTGGTTGTTATTTGTGTAAAAAACATGATAGCTTCAGCTGCCATTGGCCTTGTGTTTGATATCTTTTTTGTTGTTCTGCTTTTATGACTATAAAAATATGCTGTTCCCTGCAGTCAGATTTTGGCAAGGTCTAGAAGGATTTTTCTCAAAGCAGTTCAGTGTTCAGGTAAATTAAAGTCACTCTAAGAGCTTTGGGGATTACTGGATCAATGCACATCATTTTACGTAACATTTGCATTGCTGGATACTGAAATATATTTAGGAATTGTCTTACAAGGTACCAGCAGGACTTTATTAAGTATGTGTATGTTTGTTTTTTAATTTTTATTCCCTAACTGCTGTTTGTATTCAGTGCACATTATAGCTCTCTGAAGATGGAAAATGCTTTTCATTATTGCCTTTTATCTGTCATGCTGTTTGAATGATTTTACTGGACACTAGTAAAGTAGGAAATTGATACAAGTAAATTACAACTTGTATCTATTTCTGCTGTCAGAAAAGCACTAAAGGAAAAATAGAATATGGCTTCTATAAAACGTAGTTATTTAGAAAGCAATTTTTGCCAAATTAGTATATGTAAATTGTCTTTTCTGTGTAACTTCCTCTGTAGGATTGAAATGTTTACAACTGCAGTTGACTCATAAAAATAATGTAGAACTAAGCCACATAGATTCATATTTTTAAATTGATAAATATTTTTCCATAGGTAGTGAAAAGCATCATGGTTACTACAAAACAGATGGGTTTCTTTTCTTTCTTTTTAGTCCTGAGGTCCCATGCATTCATACACATGTCCACACAGACAAATGCACACACACATAAATCACGAGAATTTTATGGTGACTTGGGAGATTGCATGCATTAGGTTATGACGCTGTTTCTGAACACCAGAAATTTTTGATATTTTGAGGTTTTGTTGATTTTATTAATTAATGGGATTTAGAAAATACTGACATTTCTTGAAGTACTTTTCAAATGCGTCCTTATCTAGATTTACAAGGGTCTGCTGCAGGCTACCTACCGATTATTCTACTTTTATCACCATTAGGTGATGAAAGATGCTTTTTATTGTTGTTCTTACACCTTACCTCTTTCTATCCCAGCTTTCCTTACAGTTTTTAATACCAGCAACGTAGCTGGTGTTTTTTCTGGTAGCATTAGGTCTGGTCGACACAACATGTTGGTAACGGTACGTGTGGTCTTGTATAAGGAGATATGACAAAGGAAGTGTTTGGCTGGTGCTTCTGTAACCCTTTGCGTGCATGCAGGCTCACTGATGAACTGCCCATTGTACTATGCGTGAGATAGATTAATGGTTTCTGTGTAGGTACCTAGATTTGAGTTGTTTAACTGATACGATTTCTGTATTTAGATAGACCAACCAAAGGGATTTTAGACCCTCCACTTGCACAGGGTAAGAAACCTGACAATTCTTTTCCTCCAGGAAGAGGCAATTGAGACTTGATTCTCAAAATTTCTTAACAGTTTCCATATACATGAACTAGTTCTGGGGAAGTTTGCTGGGAAAACATGCCAGTTTTTATCTTTAGTTTCTTTAGTGATGCAGTGTTACTGTAGGGGGTAGTTGTTACTGACTGTGACTTAAATATTTTTTGTTCTGAATTTAGACTGAACATTTTTTATGCTTAAATTACTTGTTTGAAGTTACAGGAATTAAAACTAGAATTTGTAATGAAGCACTAATATTTTTAAACAGAAATATTCCCTGAATTATGTGACACTTCTAATTTCTCAGTAAAGATTTTCCCATCTCTGAATTACATTACTAGTGGGATAGAAATTTGGCAGCTCTGTGTTATCTTTGTTCTTTATTTTTCTTTCACTTACTGTCTTTTTATTTTTGACTAATATTTTAAAAGAGCATTTGAGTGTTTCCATCATAAATATTAAATCATTATATCTCTATATTTAGCTATAAGACAGATTTGTCTCAAGTGATACTGCTTTGTATTTGTAACAAAATAAAGTATAAATTTCCTTGCATTTTATACTGTAGTCATGCAAAAAATTTGAAATACTTCTGGAGCAAGCTGCTCCTGACCAGTTTGGTTTTTTCCACTATTTTTTTTTTTTTCCTTTCTCGTTTTGAATAAAGCAAAATCTTATCTTGCAGAATACATGATGCATGGATAAAGTACTATGATGCCAGTTCAAGCTTAGTTATTTTAATGTTGTCCTAGTTCTGTTTGGTTGAGGAATGAACATAGAAAGTAGGAAAACATCCTGAAAAGATGAGTACTTTTAAGATTCTTTGCAAATTGCCTGTGACCAATCTAAAACTTAGTTTCTCACCTCTGCTCCTGCTTAAGTAGTTATAAACCAGTGTAAGGATGTGCTGCTTTGCTGTTACTGTCAGCCTTCAGTCTTATATGGGTGTTAAAACCAGGATTCATTTGGATGTAATAAATCTATATGAGTGGCTCGTAGATCTGACATGACCCAGTTATTGCACAGGTATAGTTGGTGTTGCACAGAATTCACAGTACTTTGCCTTGTAAACCTCACCAGCTGTGTGCCTTCAGCTCTCCTGACAGAATTCCAGTAACATGCCAGACTGAACATAGATTGACTAATGCAGAAATGTTTTCACGGAGAGCTACTGGACGATGAGATAAGCAAATGCACACTAATATTCAGGTTTAAAATCATGTTTACCAAAATTGAATTCTTGCATTTGTGTTGAGCTTTACAGCCTTTTTTTGGAATTTATAAGCTTTTTCATTTTTCTAATGGACAATAGGACTGGTTTTTTTAGGAATATATTTGTACCTGTAATAGTTTGTTAACAACCTGTTCATGTGGCACTATTTGAATACATTAGATCGTAATTCAGATGATACTCAGGACCTCAAATCTTTGAATAAATGTTGTTTTCACCTACAAAGTAGCATTAAATAGTAGTAGGAAACTTGACGTTACTATGTAAACTATTTTCAGTATCTGGCTTTCTGTCCTCCCATTGCTGATCTAGGACAATAGGTTCTATATATTTTAAATCTTGCATATTAATTAATCTCTTGACTGTTTTTCTAAATTTTTTAGTGGTAGAATAAATGTAACTTCTCATACAAGGGATTTTGTGACAGTCCCAAACCATATTTAATTAGAGCTCAATGTGCAGTTTAAGATGGCATCTGTTTTCATGAAGCATGATTATTGCTGTTTGTGCTCTTTTTTTTCTTCTATTCCTTTAATGAGCATTAAATTCATTAAAATAAGTGAATAAGATTGCTCTAAATAAACAAAAAAGGTAAATACAGCAAAGATGAGTAACCTTTTAAACAAAATCAAATATGCTTTGCAATTTTTGCATGCTTTCACATGCAATCTGATAAAATGCAAGGATATTTAGTGGTGGTTAATCTAAAATCTAGGTATTGATTAATGCAATGCCATTGTGTAAAATGTAAGATTTACTGCAGATTCTGTAGATGACCAGTGTTCTTGCATATTGATGGGCCAGGGTAGTTTTATTAACATCTGAAAGAGTAACATCTACTTGGTTTGGAAGCTTTATTACCCATACCCGTTCTATGACTGACTTCTCTGCTGCCAGTGCCAAACAGGTATCATACTGTTTTCTGTAAAGTTATGATGTGTCTATCTCACCATATGAAGTCTGATGGAGACCATCAGTGTATCTTCCATAGTTCACCACCAAATCTTCAGCGGCCTATGCTGCTTACAGGTGACTTTGATCTGGAGGCCTACATGTTAAAGCCCCCATATCTCATTAACATTCTTAAAACATCTTATTCTTATACAAAATTGGCTATAAATTAGGGAGAAAATTACAGTTTAAATGTGATTTAAAGAAAGTTAAGTAGGTGACTGAGGAGAGCCGTAGCAGCGAAAGGGCTGTATGTCAGCCATAAATCACAACCTTGGGAAAAAGAAACCTACAATTGTATGAAGGGTGAGAAAAAGTAGATGAAAGGATCACCTAGGGAGGCTATTGTAGTAGGGAAGGAAGAGCTGGTCCATGAAAAGCCTGAAAAGAAAGAGACATTTTAAAATGAACGCTGATCTAAAGTAGAAGGGATATTTGGTGTGTTTACAGGTTCTACTTGAGATAAAAATCTCCTGTATGCTATGCTAGAAAGTAAAAAGACTGCTTGGGTTGTAAATGTAAAGGCTGAGAAGTTAAGGTTTTGCAGCAGGCCACACAGTCTTATTTCTGTCCTTTGTGCATTTGGTTTATGGACTAACTGAAGCAAGTCCTCTGGGAAAATATCTGATCCTGCATTTGATGTCTGTATCATGATTCTACCCTTAATTTTCAGTTGCTTGATGCTGAAACAGAATATAGCTTTAATGCAATTTTATCTGAGATACGTGATTTGATTTGGTTTCTTCAGGAAAAATGGCATCATCAGCATGGTTGACTTCAGAATTGCTGTGGGCCACTCTTATACAGGCTTCTGCTGTTACAATTGTTGGACTATATTTAGTAGCTAGCAGTGAGGAGTGCTTGCCATCCAACGGTGAGATTGGGTTCGTATATTCCGTAAGGGAGATGCAGAATTGTTTGAGAGGAGCTTATCCTGGTTTATTGTCCAGCAAGGCATTAGGAATCTTCTTGCCTGGGTAAAACTTTGAGGAAAAAGACAAAAACCGCCCCCAAAAAACCCCCACTGCTAAAAACCAGCAGGTAGTGTATAGTACTGTTCTTCAGGGAAAGTTTGAAGGAAATAGCTTTCTTCTTGCCTTCATTTCTCTTGCCAAGGAATTTCCATGATAACTTATGTTGCTTCTACCCTTGCTCAGTAGGCCTGAAACACAGACTGCTTGGGCTTCTTTGGCCAGGTGCCCTAATGTTGCTAAGCTGTGTATGAGTGTTACGGCAGTTGAAAACTTTGGACAGTTTGGAGCCCTGCTGCACTGAAGAGAAACCTCATGAAGCAAGTACGAGCTGTTCTCTTCTCACAGTTTCAGTGGAGCTTGCTGCTTTTGCCCAGACAAGTTGCATGTGTCTCTCATGATGGGAAGTTTTAGATATTTTGTAGTTGGTGCCATTTGATAGTAAATGCAAGCATTGATTTTTTTCTTAGATACTATCCTGAATTGAGTTGATGAAAAAAAAGTCACATTGAAGTATTATTGTAGTGGTTTGTATTGTGTATTGTAATTTTGTCTTATTTCTTTAACTATATTGACCTTTCTCAACCAAACTAATTTCAGAAATTATATTTATATAACTAAGTTTCACCACAAGTTTATGACATGGGCCAGTCTATAAAAATCATAAACCTTTATATAACTCTCAACAAATGAAAGAATGCCATGTTTGCATCCTGGTGATCCTTCTACTATACTATACCTAGCTAACTTGCCAGTTCTATAATCATTTTATTGCAAATATTGTACTCGCGTATTTACCTGCTGTATCCAACGTACTGTGCTTTTTCTGTTCTGGCCTTAGAATCTAAAATAACAGTGACAGCCAAACCTTTTCAAAGTTGGGTTAGTGGGTAGGGGCCGGGCAACGTGAGCCTGTTCTGCTTCAAAAAGAAGTCAGGGACATTGCCAGTGAAACAAATTGTAACAGAAGTGCTGTGAAGCACAGTCTAGTAGAATTTGAAATCAGACAGTAAATCATGCCAGCGTTTTGATATTGGCCGTACCCTCTGGGGGAGGGAAACCTCTGTCTGTAGTGTCGTCACTGCAGCATACAGACGGAAGATACGGGCATTTCTTAGAGCTATGGGGACACTATGGGGATGGACATATTTTCTGCTAGACACGCTAAAAAGTTGAGAATTCAGTCTAGCTTTATGAACTGTTAGAGTTGGTGCTCTTGAAAACATAGTGTCTTTTTTAGTTTTTAAGAACAAAAACTTTTACTTTCAACAGTCTATGACTTTTCTGAATATACCTTTGATAAAAAATATAAGTATTATCCAGAATGAAGCAAACTCCCAACGAACATGTGGTATTTAAGAATTTTTTGGACACATTTTGAATCCTTGTAATTATTTTTTTTTCTGTTTATTATATTGAAATGTAAAAGAGAGAGCTAAAAATCCTTTTAATTTTCTTTCCAGTAACACTCTTCCAGGAGTTTAGCTTAACTATTTTCATATTATACTGCTGTTTTTCAGCTCGGCCTTAATTCTAAATGAGATTTATTCTTGGTTGTGGTGACCAGGCTGTACAAGAGAAAACTTTCCATTTCCTTTAGGGGACCTGATACCTTTACAGTGCACTGTGCCTCTGTCACAGGGCAGATTCACCATTGAACAATCCATCATTTTGTTTTGCTCTTTTGTGGTAATGTAACTGCTGTCTAAACTTACCAAGAGCACAAAATGGATTTAATGTACTGTTATTATTGCTGTTATTATTAACATTGTAAGTGCTGATTAAACATGCCTAAGGATATTGTACTAGACATTACAGGAATATATAAATTTGCAAAAAGCTTCTTTTCTGTGCAATTTTAGGCCTATTATTTTAAGTGTATCTCATTCAAATTCAGTTTGCTATGCCCTAATTGGACTAGTTTAACACAGTGTTCTCAATAAAATATATTGAGTGGATACTTCTAAAAATGAATATAGCGATAAGAAATGTATCATAGGTACCTAAATATATTGCCTGTTAATTGTTTGGGCTATTGAAATTTAAATCATAATAATTTCTTCAGTGTTATTTGTGAAGAGAATCCTGTAGGTGAAGATGCTTAAATTCTTAAAAGCTAAAGTAATAAATATTGTTAACCTTTAGGTTGTAATACTTCATAATTCTAAAGCCTATGTAGGAAAACAAGCTAAGTAATTCTAATTTCTTTTGTGCTGTATGCACACATCATGCAAGGCTTTTGTTGCTGGTTCTTTTCAATGGGTCTTAAGTTCTCCTTATTAGAAGCGACCTCAGACTACGGCTTGTAGAGGGAATGCAGCTATTCAGAATTACCTAGGAGAAATTCCAAACACTCGTGAATACAGGGCTCTACACAGAATAAAAGTTAATCTCAGTAGTAATCAAAATATCTGGTTGTATTGTGAAGTTCTTTACAAAATGGTATCTATACTTTCTTTTTCACTCTACTTTTGCACATGCTGTGACTGCTTTTTACTAGTACATCCAATACAGCTGTTATGCATGGATATATATCCCAAATACAGCTAAAGACAGGATATTCTTAAGTCATGCGAGAAGCTTTCAGATCTTTACCAATGTTATCCGTATTTTGTTTATCACAAAAAAAGAAACCATGAAGAATCACAGTCGCTTTGTCTTACTTGCAGAGGCAAATAAGAAAATGCTTACCGAATCAAAAACCGATCTGAAAAGTTGCATTGATTTTTGCAGTTGCTGAAGCAGCAGCATTGTGGTCGGTGAGGCTTTTCTGAGGATTCTTGTGGTTTACACCTTTTGATTTTTGCTGGAGGGTTAAATTTTACCTCAGAAATCCCAATCCTGCAAAGCATCGTTGCTTTATTTTTAATGCTGCTGCTTAAAGTTACTTGGGTGTGCAAGCATTCTTAGATTTTGCGTCTTTACTGTTGTTCAAATCTCTTTCCAACACTCATGTAATTATTATTTCATCTGTGTAACTGCCTATGAACCTAGATTTGTAAAGGTTTCCTTTACATTGACTTAGTCCCCATTTTCAAAAGATTTAGTGAGAATCAGACCTAGTATTTGAGAGTACTGCTTCTGTGTTTTTCTTAATATAGCGCAGTATTTTAAAAATACTAAATCCTTTTTTTGTTAGTCTCTATGACCATGATATTGCAATAGCTGAAGCGTTTTTATTGAAAAAAAAAGGTGTTAAACTAATATTCACGTAGGTGTGAAAGAAGCTGCTTTCTGTGTATCAAAGATTGGCTGGCCAGGTATGAATAAACCAGTGTTTTTATGTGACATAATTGGGATCTTCTGATAGTCGCAGATGTGGGAAACAGACCTGTTGACAAATTCTGGACCATTTTCTTCTTTCAATGTTTCAGCTTTCTCATCTGTAAAGTGGGGATACAATTCAAATGGGGAGTGTCTTTGAAGTAGATGAGACCTGCAGATTTAAGCTGTTGCTTGAAAACAGTACAATGTAAAATAAATTCTTTTAACAGTTGTTGCAGGAGTTCTAGCAAGTGTTGGAGCTTTTGCCTTCTAAGATGCAAGAGTGCTGCCAGAAAAGTTCTTACAGTATATCCCATCCATGCTTAAATATAATAAAAATAACTAGATATTATTTTATATGCAAAAGGAAATTTAAAAAAAACAAGAAAAGAGGAGGATGCAAGGTCATTCCTAGCTCAATTTCTAGATGCTTTTGTTACTTTACATTTCAGTCTTGCTTTAGAGTTAATAGCATTTTTCTCCTGTCCAGGACCGTGTTAGTTAATTGTTGTAATGTTTGAAGGTTCCACAGAAAAAGTCAACTAAGCGTATGCAAAACCTGCCTGCATCAATCTAATGAAAATAATTTCCTAAAATTTGTGTAAATATATTGAAGTACTTTTAAAGTGCATTTTAGGAAGTTTTAGAACAACCTGGTTGGGAATATATTCTTGGTCCAATATGCAAGTTAGGTTCCCAATATAATATTAGCATACAGGAAACTCTGTAATATGGTTGTTTGAGGCTAGTATGGGTGAGGCATGGGTGATGTCTATGTTTTTTCAAAGCTGGGAAATTACCTGTGTTCTTTTTTCTAGCAATACATTTGACTTTGCGTGCAAGATATACTTGTTAATAACAAAATTCTCATCTGTTCCCTATCTGAAGTATCAAGGAACTGTAATTTTAGTAAGTTCCACATTTTGGTAGGCAGTAGTTTGAGGTCAGTGACAAAGAAGGTTGTGCATTTCCTTGCTTAAATGTTCAGTACTTAAAACTGTTCTTGGCCTTGCAACATTAGAGTACATGCCATGAGAGATACTTGTGGAGAAGGGGCACGTGGGCAGCAAATGCCATCTACAAAAACATGTATATGTGGTATCCATGTAGCAGAAGATTGTAGAACCATGTGCTAAGTTAAATTTACTGTGGGCCTTTGACCAGATGCCCTTACAATTAGTCTTTGCCTCCAAGAAGTGACTCTAGCAATCATCCATGCCACTGAGCAGCCACAAACAACTGACATTTCAGCTAGTACTAGGCATGTTTATGATCATTATAGATTATTTGAATTGTTTGCCAGACATATGTAAATATTTTTGATTGTCATTGGAATGTGTTGCTGAGCAGAAAGAGACAAGATTCAGGGAGATAACTCCATTCTGTCTGTAATTAGGTATGTAGAGAATATTCAGCCTTCATATATTATTATATCATTTGATAGCAGAAGACTGTTTGGTTTCGTTTGTGTAATTCTTTATTTCGTAAGAAGTCCTGTTTTCTATTCCCTGGCATTCTGAGGCACTTCAATGGTAATTTCTGTTGGAGATATAGGAGGATTTATGGTGACATTTTAGACTTTTCAAGGTGATACCATATCCCTGACATCCGCTGTTGCTAGCAGAATTTCAATAAAATTGCATATGTTTTACCTTTCTTTACTGCCTCCCCTGCATATGTAAATATGTATATATAAGTATATGAAGGTTCTCATTCACTCTTTGTATTGGTTCTGGCTGCGATGGAGTTAATTTTCCCCAGAGCAGCCCTCGCAGCGCTGTGCTGTGCGTTGGTAGCCAGCAAGGTGCTGGTGACACACCAGGGTTTGGCTGCTGCTGAGCAGTGCCGGCACACATCAAGGCTGTCCCTCCAACATTTCTGCCCCCCTCAGCAGCAGGCTGGGGGTGGGCAAGACCTTGGGAGGGGACACAGCCGGGACAGCTGGCCCATCCTGGCCAAAGGGACGTTCCGTTCCGTATGGCCTCTGCTCAGCGATAAAAGCTAAGAGATAAGGGGAGGAAGGGGGGGCATTCATTATTTATGACATTTGTCTTCTGGAGCAACTGCTACGCGTACTGAAGCCCTGCTTCCCGGGAAGTGGCCGGACATCGCCTGCTGATGGGAAGTAGAGAATAATTTGTTTTCCTTTGCTTCCGTCCGCAGCCTTTTGCTTTTGCTGTATTAAACTGCCTTTATCTTGACCCATGAGCTTTTTTTCCATCTTATTTTCTCCCCCCTCCCTGCCCTGCTGAAGAAGGGAGTGCCAGAGCAGCTTGGTGGGCACCTGGCATCCAGCTAAGGTCAGCCCATCACACTCTTCTAATTACTGTTTAAGATATTGTAATTATACAACAGAGTACATGGACAGAAATGAATAAATGCCCCTGTACCCTTCTAGCGGGGGGAAATATTTTATTTATACAACACGATATTTAGTTTTGGTGTAATTTTTTAAACTTCTTATGCTAGTTAAGGTTACGGAAACTAAATGCTAATGAGTAACTTCTTGAAATCTAAAATAGAGGCGAAAGAAACAGAGGGATGGGAGCTTTCTTGGTGTCCTGTCATTGACATTTGTGACCAGCTGTGGACTTACAAATCCAGTGATACAGCCATCTTCTGGGTTATTTTTTCCTCCATGGTGTTATTTTAAAAATATAATGTCATAAGATCTCCTTCTCTATTAGATTTTGAGAATGACTGTGTGACTCTGAATGTTTTAAATAGTCCTAGGTTTCTGAGCATGGCCTGAAGAAGTTGCTTAAGACTTCATAATGTGGTTACACACACAAGCAGTCTCTTTTTATTTATAATGAATTGTACTTTCATCACAGTAATTATATTTTGTTTGCCTTATACATTAATTATGGTTTCATATAATGGACAAGACACAGAATTTAAAAGGTACATTTATTTCCTGGATAATACACATGCATGAGAAAATGACCAAATACACTAAGAAAGCATAGATGTCTTATAGCAGAGAACATAAAAATGAGTGGGTTTTGCTATGACAGTGTAGTGATAACAACGCGATTATTCTCAGGAATGAGATTTTGATCTCTTACATTATTACTCAAGAGGCTAAATATGGAGCAGTGCCACCTCAGTTCTCTCTTGTGCTGTTTATCAGAGACTTGGTGAACATCTTCATTTTTCATATTCATCAAGATTCAGGTTATACATTAACTGCACTCTTCTGAAGTGCTGTCTGAAAAGGTCTAGCTCATAATCTTTTCTATTAAAGTTTTACTCAATTTAAGGGCTGCAACCGTAGTATACACTGCAAAGTGTGATAGATCACAATGCTGAATTATTGCGGTAAAGACATCCTTTATACAAGAGCACTTTGGGGTTTCTTTTGAATCAACAGTGTTATACTAAACCTTACAGTGATCAAAGTATTGTAAGTTATTTAAGAAGTGTATACTCGTTTTCTAGAGCTAATACATGTTTTCACTAAGTTCAGTTTGAAAATTTGTTTTTGTGAAAAGGAACTGAATTGAAAGATTGCACAAGATTAATGACATTTGATATATAATAAAGGAATCGATCATCATTGAAATAATTTTCAAAAGTGTTTTTTATGTTGTTTCATGGTTTTGAAAAATAAATGGCCTTGTAATTCTGGTGAAAGATGTCAAATGTTGTTAGCAATTACTTATACAAATACTGCACAAGATTCCACAGAATAATGAAATGAGAGGCATAGAAATGAGTGATGGGAATACTTTCCTTTTTTTGGTGAGTAAACGGATAATTTTAACTCAAAGTGAGAGATTACAGTTTGGAATTTTCAGACTTCCTCATGTTTGTATAGTTTGTTCTCAGAATGATATTAATACAGAGTGTAAGTTACATTTCCTCATATTATAATACAGAATAAATTTTAATATTTCTTATCCTAATACTTAAGTATTAGGGTAGTTTCTTTTTAAAATAGTGAATTTTTTTCAAAAATTAGATAATAGTCTTAAAAATAAATGACTGCTATTGTTCATCAAAATTTTTAATTAAAAAGAAGTAAGTAAGTTCTTGGCAATTTCCTGTGCCAGTATGCGTACAGTCTCTGTTTAAAATATGAATCTAGGCCCCTTTTTAGATGTGGTATTTTCTGTTCTGCAAGGATTGTTTCTGAAGCCTTAAAAAGAATGATTTGTAACAACTCAGTTGACCAGAAATTGAAGATAAAAATTCAGACTGTAGTCACTAAGGCAAAGTTCCATGTGATTATATTGAGATAAAAACATGCTCACAATCCTGCAGTATTTTTGTAATACAGTAGATCTAAAATAAGTATAAACATGATTGTTGTTCAAGTAGAAAAAAATAGATTAGTTTTTCCTTCATCCTATAAGTAAATGAATAGAAAGGTTCAGGAACTAGGCAGTATTTCAGTATTTGTTTTACCAGCTAGGTAAAACTAGATTAAAATTTACACATAGAACATAGATATGTCAGACTATTCAGTAGAAGATCTGGTAAACATTGAAAGACTCATGCCTACTTACATTTCCATTTATCTAAATTGCGTTATGCTACGAACAACAAGTATTTCTGTAAAGCTCCTATACAAACAGCAGGTGCTTTGGTGATGTAAAACAGTGCTGTATCAGTTAAACGTATATAACTAATGTGGAAGTTTTTAGCAGTAACTGAGAAGAAATTTTACCCTATGTTACCTTTACTGCTGACAGCTTTCACTGATTGTGCTAATACGCTATAAAGTAAGCCATTATCCATCTTGTAACCAAGATCACATCTTACCTTTTTTTCCATAACTTAGTATAAAATAAGTAAAATTAACTTATGTTGGTGGCAAACTGATCAGCTTCCCAAGTCAAGCTTTAGAAACTTAAAAATGTAAATGTGAAAGTCAGGAAGAAAATGCCCTATGAACATATGCTAGCTAGATGAAAAAAATCCAACAAAACAGAACACCATCTTTTTATCAAGAAGACAAATGCATTTTAACATGACATGTAGTAGATAGGTGTTTGAAGCTTCATGAACTGGTGATAAAATGTTGTTTGTGCTATCTTTCCTGAAGAAGAGGAGGATGCGTTTGAAAAATGTCAAGTGCAATGTTTACCCGCATTGTTTTAGAAGTTCATTAGCAACAAACAATGTAGCAAAACCATTCATGAAAGATTCATATAAATATTTTATGGTCAAAATTCTGAAACTGATCTCAGTTATGAGATCAGGTGAGCCTGCATGGATGAACAAGGAGATTCTGGCAAAACTTGAGCATAAGCAGGAAGTATACAGAAGGTGGAACCAAGGACATGCATCTAGGGAGGAACAGAGACACGGTCTAAGCATGCAGAGACACAGTTAGGAAAGTCAAAACCCAGCTGGAACTGGATATGGTGAGGGATGTCAAGAGCAACAAGAAGGACTCCTGTAAGTACAGATGGGACAAAAGAAAGACTAGGGGAAATGTGGGCCTGCTGCTGAGTGGATGAACATGGACAAGCTACTGATCAAACTCAAACTGGACAAACATATAGAAGGAAGCCTACAGAGGGTGGAAGCAAGCACAGGTAGCCTGGGAGGAACACAGAGAAACTGTCCGAGCAGCCAGGGATCAGGTTAGGAAAGCCAAAGCCCTGATAGAATTAAATCTGGCCGGGAACATCAAGGGCAACAAGAAAAGCTTCTATAGGTACGTCAGGGGTAAAAGGAAGACTAGGAATAATGTGGGCTATCTCCAGAAAGAAATGGAAGACCTGGTTACCTGGGATATGGAGAAGGCTGAGGTAGTCAATGACTTTTTTGCCTCAGTCTTCACTGGCAAGTGCTCTAGTCACACTGCCCAGGTCACAGAAGGCAAAGGCAGGGACTGGGAGAATGAAGAACCACCCACTGTAGGAGAAGATGAGGTTCAAGACCATCTAAGGAACCTGAAGGTGAACAAGTCCATGGGACCTGGTAAGAGGCATCCGTGAGTCCTGAGGGAACTGGTGGATCAGGTTACTAAGCCACTCTCCATCATATTTGAGATGTTGTGGCAGTCTGATGAAGTTCCCGCTGACTAGAAAAGGGGAAACAGAACCCCCGTTTTTAGAAAGGGAAAAAAGGAAGACCCATAGAACTATAGACCAGTCATTCTTGCCTCTGTGCCCAGCAAGATCATGGCAGAGATCCTCCTGGAAACTATTCTAAGGTACATGGAAGATAAGAAGGTGATTGATGACAGCCAACATGGCTTCACTAAGGGCAAATCATGTCTGACCTATTTGGTGGCCTTCTATGGTGGGGTCACAGCATTGGTGGATAAGGAAGTGCAGCTGACATCATTTACTTGGACTTGAGCAAAGCATTTGACTCTGTCCTGCACAACATCCTTGTCTCTAAATTGGAGAGGCATGGATTTGACAGATGGACCACTCGGATGGATAAGGAATTGGCTGGATGGTCGCAATCAAAGAGTTGTGGTCAATGGCTCTATGTTCAAGTGGAGATCAGTGACGAGTGGCGTTCCTCAGGGGTTGGTATTGGGACCGGTGCTGTTTAACATCTTTGTTGGCAACATGGACAGTGGGATCGAGTGCACCCTCAGCAAGTTTGCCGATGACACCAAGCTGTGTGGTGTGGTCGACACGCTGGAGGGAAGGGATGCCATCCAGAGGGACCTTGACAGGCTGGAGAGGTGGGCCCGTGCAAACTGCATGGAGTTCAACACGGCCAAGTGCAAGGTCCTGCACATGGGTTGGGGCAATCCCAAGCACAACTACAGGCGGGGTGGAGAATGGATTGAGAGCAGCCCTGAGGAGAAGGACTTGGGGGTGTTGGTGAACAAGAAACTCAACATGAGCCGGCAATGTCTGCTTGCAGCCCAGAAAGCCAGACATACCCTGCACTGCATCACCAGCAGTGTGACCATCAGTTCAAGGGAAGTGATTCTCCCCCTGTAATCCACAATTGTAAGTCCCCACCTGACGTACTGCATCCAGCTGTGGGTCTCAGCATAAGAAGGACATGGATCTGTTGGAGGAAGTCCAGAGGAGGACCACAAAGACGATGAGAGGGCTGGAGCACCTCTCCTATGAAGAGAGGCTGGGAGAGTTGGGGTTGTTCATCCTGCAGAAGAGAAGGGTGTGGGGAGACCTTAAGGACCTCCTTAAGGAGGCCTACAAAAAAATCTGGAGAGGGACTGTTTACAAGGGCATGTAGTGATAGGACAAGGAGTAATGGCTTTAAGCCGAAGAAGTTTAGATTTAGATGAGATATTAGGAAGGTTTTTTTTATGATGAGGGTGGTGAGGCACTGGAACAGGTTGCCCAGAGAAGTTGTGGTTCCCCCCTCCTTGGAAGTGTTCAAGGCCAGGTTGGATGGGGCTTTGGGCAACGTGGTCTAGTGGAGGGTGTCCTGCCCATGGCAGGGGGCTTGGAACTAGATGGCCTTTAAGGTCCCTTCCAACCCAAACCATTCTATGATTCTATGGATGGGGAAGGGGCCCTGGTGACACAGAGCATAGAAAAGGCTAAGGTACTGAATGCCTTCTCCAATAGTAAGACCATTCTTCAGGAATTCTAGGCCCCAGAGATCAGGTGGAAAGTCTGGAGTAAGAAAGACTTATTCTTGCTGGAAAAAGTTCAGGGTAGAGAATAGTTAAACAAACTGTACATACTTAAGACCATGGTTTCTGTTGTACTCAGAAGTGCTGAGGGAGATGGTTGATGTCATTGATAAGCTATTCCTTATAGTTTCTGAATGATAATGGTGTTTGAGAAAGGTGCCCAAAGACTGGAGGAATGCAAGTGTCACTCCTATCCTCAGAAAGGGTAGGGAGGAAGATGCAGGAAACTACAGGCCACTCAGATGTCACCTCAGTCTCTGGGAAGGTGATAGAGCAACTAATCCAGGGAACAAAAAGGTGACCAGAGGTGGCCAGCATGGGTTCACCAAGGAAGTCATGCTTTACCAAGCTGGTATCTTTCTGCCATTAAATGAGAGGCTTGGTAGATGAGGGGAGAGCAGTGTATATTGTCTGCCTTGACTGCAGGAAGACTTTTGACACTGTCTTCCAAAAGGTCCTCATAGAGATGTTAAAAAAGTATGGGCTGTGTGAGCAGACAGTGAGGTGGACTAAAACTCTCCAAATGGCCAGGGCCAGATGGTAATAATTCATGGCACAAAGTCTAGTTGGAGGCTGGTGAATAGCAGTGTACCCCGGGCTCAATACATGGTCCAGTCCTGTTTAGCATTTTTATTAAAAATCTGGATGTTGGGCAGTGTGTGCATTCAGCAAGTTTTTTTGATGACACAAAACTTGGAGGAGTGACTGATATGCCAGAGGGTTGTGCTGACATTCAGAGGGACTTCAACAGGTGGGAGAAAAGGGTCAACATGAGCCTCAGGTAGTTGAAAGCAGGGAATTGCAAAGTGGTACCTGGGGAAGAGTAACCCCACGTACTATTACGTGCTGGAGGCTGACTGGCTGGAAAGCAGCTTTGCTGAGAAGGCCCTGAGGGACCCAGTGAACACCAAGCTGAGCATGAGCCAGCAATGTGCCCTTGCTGCAAAGAAGGCTAACAGTATCCTGGGCTGCATTAGGAGGATTACTGTCAGCAGGTCAGAGGAGTTGATCCTTTCCATCTATTCAGCAACAGAGCACTCCAGAGACCAGGAGTGCTCTATCCATTTCTGGGCTTTCCAGTACAAGAGAGACATGGACCTGCTGGAGAGAGTCCATCAAAGGGCCGCTAAGATGTTGAAGGCACTGGAGCATCTCTCATTTGAGAAAAGGTTGGGAGAGCTGCGACTGTTCAGCCTGGAGAAGGGAAGGCTCGGGAGAATTCTACTGATGTATAAATACCTGAAGGGAGTGTGGCAAAGATGACGGAGCCAGGCTTTTTTCAGTGGTGCCCAGGAACAGGACCAGAAGCAATGGGCACAACTTGAAACACGTTTGTTAGCCATTAGTTCGTGACATATTTCTTTCCACTTTTGAAATTGCAGATGAATAAGAAAGCCAATGTTTTCATTTTAAATAATATGTTTCTTAGTTTCTTTGGAAATCTGATTGCATTCAGTTGCATTAATTCTGAAGGAGCAGCTTTACACTGTGTTCTTTTTCATTAAAAACCAACTGTTTCATCTCAGCTGTTTAAAGAGTTTTCATTTTTACAAGAAGCTTTAGAAATCACATTAAAGTATTTTGTTGTTTTATAGTAATTTGATTTTTTCCTTATGTTCCTTTTCATTGCTATTTATCGCATATTTTCTGTTGGTTCGTTAAAATATTCACACCTCTACACAGTTCATGACAAGCATGTATATGGTATTTTCTATCAGCTTTTCACAATCAGCTTGAATAATTATCTATTGCTTCAGCATATATTAAATAAATTTCCTTGTTCTTTGTTCTGTGGTCCAGCATCCAAGAAATTGGGAGAGATTATCTCTGAATAAAATGGTTGTTTTTTGGTTTTTGTTTTGTTTTGTTTTGTTTTTTTCCCCCAAATACTTACACTGTTCTTTCAAGTGTTTTAGTTACTTGAGAGTCTGGTTTCTAGTTTGCAACCGCTATTGTTTTGGACCGCATCTTTGTTTTGGGGTTAACTTGAGAACCAATATATTTGTAATCTAACTGGGATTTGAAAGTAATTTGTAGCCTCTGTGTCCTGCCATACACTTCATTCTGTAGTATACATGGCATTGATTTCAAGCATGTTGGTTGATATGATGTCTTGGGTCATGGAAATACACAAGAAAAGCATTAGGTACTCAAAAGCACTAGCTGTTGGCATAAAGTCTTCACTCAGAGAAGAGTTTACAGAAATGGAGTTACATTTTTCATTTGGTTTGGAAAGGAGTATAACTGTTCCTGAAAGTTGATTTGTGATGTGAACAAATGATAATAGCTTGGGGAGTAGAAATAATATATATGTTATAATCAGGGTAGTTTCTTAACTTCCTCAGCTCCTTTTGCAACACAACTCACAGAAGATGCTTAATGCTTCCACATCACATATAATATCACTTTCAATTTTGATTAAATCTTTGCTTTCATTTGCTTTTTGTAGAAGCCCTTTGTATGTACAAAGACCTTATGAACAGAATTTTTCTTTTTGTTCCCTTGAATCAGCAGTGCTTTTGCTGAAGTGTCCATCCTCACAATGCACTCACACAGTCTCGCTGTCAGTAACAAAGTCCCATTGTGCTGATAAAATGCATCATTATAGATAATTTAGCTGCAAGTTTTTTATTTTCTCTCATGGAAGAAAGGAGAAGATGTAAGCAGTATTTGCATTACAATGCAGTTCTATACTTATATTGATGTGATCTTGTGTGATACTAGAAAGCAGACTCCATAAGAGTCTAGCAAAGCTAACTTACTGTACGCTGATCATGTACGTTCTGATATCTGCCTTGTCATATTTAGCTAAATGGGATCTAGAGCCTGTCATTTCAAAAATTTTAGTTCACTTATTTTACATTTTTGTGTAAGATAATATTCACCTCTACCTCGAGTTATTTCTTTGAACTTTCATGGAAAAACTCTTAACTTCAATAAACACTGATTCAAAAATTACATTTTACAGTGGTAGATTTTTTTTAATTTCTGAAGAGTGCACAGTTTTGTTTTTTTGGTTTGTTTGGTTTTTGTTTGTTTGTGGTGTTTTTTCCCCCCTGTGAAATTTTATTGGACTTTACAATGGAAGTGGGTTGACAGTTGACCCTGGCCAGCAGCTAAGCATCAAACAGCCACTCTCTCACTCTTCTAGGTCACCAGTGGTCGGGGGGAGAGAACAGGAAGAGTGAAAGTGAGAAGACTTGTGTGTCAAGGTAAAGACAGCTAAATAAGTGAAGGGAATAGGAAGAAAAAAACAAAACAAGTGATACAAAGGCAATCACATGCCGCCTTCCACAAGTATACTGATGCCCAACCAGTCTTTGAGCAATGGTTACCTCCCCCCAAAGAACCCTCCCCTCAATTTTTATTGCTGAGCATGATGTTATACAGCATGGAGTATCCCTTTAGTCAGTTGGGGTCAGCGGTCCCTGCCATGTTCACTCCTGGCTTCTTGGCCATCCTGGCTACTTGCTGCAGGGCAGAGTGGGGAAAAGAGACAGTCTTGACACTCTGCAAGTATGGCTTGGCAACAGTCAAACCACAAGTGTGTTATCAACACTGTTTTAGTCACAGATCCAAATCATAGCACTATATGGTCTGCTGTGAAGAAAATTATCTCTCTACTATCTCTCTACCTACTACAGTAATGAATGAACCTTACCTTGAAATAAGACATTATTTTTGTAGAGCAGGAGATCTCAAATTAGAACAACAGTCCAAGGGGAGCTGACAAAAGTTTTGCTGTGATTCAGGCAAATATTCTTAATCCTAGTATGACTTCTGCCTTGCATTGGTATATCTCCGAGCTTGTTTGACTTAAAGGCTGAACTTCCATCTTTACTGCTGCTTGTTAATGTCCCTTCAGAAACAGAAGGAGGAAATGCTGGCTGAATTCTCCTCCAACTACACAATTGGTTTTCACAGATAGATCATTATTCTCATGATTGTCCCTGCAGTCAGCAGGTCAAGGGAATAAAGATGTTCTTGTGGGAGAGGGAGAGACAAAATAGGCCAATCTGGCCATCCAAGCAATAGCTATTTTATCATTGACATATTTTGGGGTAAATTTTACTCTTAACTGCAAAAACATAACATGGTTCTTCTGCTTTGTTAATGATTTAAAAAAAAAAGAAAAAAGAACTTGCCAGAACATTGGAAGATAGTTTCATAAAAGAAACATACATTCTCACATATTTTGGTAAAAGAAACATTGCCTCTGAGATTCAGGACACTCATTTAAAACTTGTGTTAGTTGATAACTCAGAGGGTACCTAGGAGCAAAGGATCAGAAAGGAGACAATTTGTGTATGTGACAATATTTTATCAGTGTACTGTTTTGCAAATGTTTTCTGTTGGTGTCTGAGGCATGTAGACTTGTATGTACGCATGTAGAGCTGACAGTCCTGAAGATGGGGAAACATCTAGGAGGAAAAGAATTCAGCCCTACGCTTTGTTTTTTCAGTCCAACCTTTGCCTCCCATATAACAGAATTTTAGCATGGTGCTTCCAGATGGATTTTTGCCCGAAAAGGACAAACAAACAAAAAAAAGTGTTAACAACTGTAGTGAACCAACTTTACACTGGTATTACCGACAAAGAAATGACTGAGCAAATAAGCCACATGCTGCTTTATCCATGTAAATGTCAACTGTGGTTTTGATAAATGAGAAGAGATTACAAAATGCATAGGCTAAACAAGTATCTGAAATGTTAGCTGCTATATCCAGACCTGTTATAGAAGTCTTTATTGTAAAAGAAGACTTGAGGTTTTGGAAAAATTTCACATTAAAATAAAAAAAAAAAAAAGATTCAGACAGTCGCCTAGCAGGTTTTGCATCTTCTGACAAAAATTATCTAATCTAATCCATAAAGGCCCCAAAAGAAAAGCTTCTCTGATTTTTGTGTCAGAGAAGACATAAAAAGAAGACATGTCAAAAGACATAAAAACTCTGAAAAGGTTTCACTGACAACATTCATAAGCATATTTTATCTCAGTACTGTAAATAATGAAATAAAATACTCCATATTATGTGGAGGCTTTCACAAGAATAACAGGTTATTCCAAAGCTGTTGCTTTTTTACGTCATCATTAGGGATAATTTTTGCAAAAATACTATATCCGGTCAGTTTAGGTTTTAGGCATTATCGTATGACTAAAGGCAAATAGAATACTTGACTGGAATATTTCTGCCATATCAAAATAAATGTTTTAATTGTTACGAGTAAGTTTTTGTCAAACTTGTTTCCAAAGCACATAATTTTAAAAAGGAACAAAATGAAAGCTAGATTAGAGAGATAATGTTCCATATGCTTTTGTTGTGCACAGAAGGAAGTGAAGAGTAATGTAACTGATCAATTCTGGTTCTGTGGGTCATACAGGGATCAGACCCAGTCCTCAGATTTCTTGGAGGATTTTACTGCAAGTGATCAAGGAACACAGAACTAAACCTCTAGAGAGAGCACAGTCCTCAGAGGTTTTAGATTAATTAAGCTCATTAGAACAGAGTTATTGGGACAGTGTTTTCCAACAAAGTGTAGCTGCTGGTTTAGCTGCTGAAGCAGATGACCATTAAGAACACAATTTAAATGGTTGTTGTGCTGACAAATCAAACCCTGTGCAATATGAAAAGAATTAAAATTCCAAACTATAAATAATTGCTGTCTACACAGACTTGAAAGCCAAAAGAGCTGATGCTCTTCCTGTCTGCCACTTGTGTATACAGACTCATCAGATGAGATTGCTTTTTCATGAAGATATTCCTTGCATTAAAAGGTCTTCCTCTTTGCATAGTTATGCTTATTTGAAATATTTAAACATAATACATATTGAAAGTTATTCTCAGTATTTTTTAAATTATTGATGACATTTGCAAATATTGGCTGATAATCTAGAGAACACTCTCACCCTACTATTCCAAACAACCACCAGATTATTCCCGGGTTTCAGAGACCATTAGATGTTCTCTTATTCACAAATGGTGATCTGCAGGTAGTCTTCTTTCCTCTCTCCAGTCTCATATGTGTCTTTTATGCTGTTGTGAGGGTATTTTTACGTGTATCTTTGATTCTGTGTGATTCTTAAATGCCTCTTCTGAAAATCAAATGTAAGCTGTTTCAAATGTCCTCTCTCTATATATATATATTAATTTAATGGCAAACTATTCTTAAGTAGCAATATATAAGTTTCGATGGACAAAGCTTTTCTCAACTTTCTTCTTCTCTTCTATTTTGTGAGAGGAACAGGAAATTGGTAGAAAGGCATGAAGGAAAAGCTAGGTATTTGTAATATCACTGAGTGCAGTCCAGGGCTAGGTGAATTTATTTTAATTTTTAAAACAATTTCTGTTCCATCCAAAGTACAAACATAATCAAAATCAGCACGTATTTCTGCATATTTCTTTGCAACAGAATGGTTGACTGAATTTAAAACAGCAAAAGAAATGCTTGTGAGTGCTGGCCGGTTTAGAATTTGAAAGATGTTGGTATGTGAAAGATCACCATGAAGCAAGGAAAGGCAAAATGGGAAAGAGAATAATTACAAGGAAACCGTTATTTGTGTAAAGGAAAGAGGCCTGCTTGTTTTCCAAGAGAAACCTAGACCCGTAGTAGGAATGATGGAAAAAAAGCTGTTGTGGGAATATTGACTAGGGGACTGGGGAGTGCCCTGAGTAATTAAGCTATTGGTAGACTTTATTTGGTGATCAGAGTTATCTTGAATGTAGGATGTTGGATAATTACATTTTTTTTTTCATTCTTAAAAATAGTAAAGGGTATCATAGTATGAACTCTAATTTACCCATAATCGTAAACTTTTGGGCAAAGGACCCTACCTCTATTCCTTTTACACCATTTGTAAATTACCATGTTATTTATAAAACTAGATAAACACATTTTAAGTTGTAAAAATATAGTTGAATTCAAAGCCTCATCTTTTTACTCCTAGACTGTCCTGGAGTGGGTAAGCAAAGTGCTCTGAACTGTGGGGGGTCACTGAGACTCAAGCTGTCAGTTTCTGATGTAGAGCTGAGGCTTTAGCATAAACTGTGAAATCTGAGCTCCATCTTGCCAACAGGAAAAGGAGACATGACCACAGGATTGCTTTCTTGGGGTTTGGGGGGTTCTGGAGCTATAATAACATAGAACATGTTTGGAATTCCAGATGTTCTGCACAGCATCTTTAGCAGTAGAATTAATAGGTTCATCCTCCTTACAATTTTAACAGCACATTTGATAACCTGTTTCAAAGTCAGAAACAGCTAACTGTAATTTATAGATTTCATGTACAAACATGGAAATCACTGCAGACCATCAACAGATTACAAAGTCTGTTGACTTTTGCTTGAATTGAGTCTTTGTGGAGAAGAGCAACACATTATCAAACCTACTTTTAAATTGCCTTATAACTGATAAGCGTCAGTTTTCTGGTGTTCCCTGAAAAAAAAAAATAGTAAAAAAAATTCTGAAACAAAGTAACCCTCAGAGTTTTACACATTTTAAATGATCCAGGACATTCCTTGCATTTATAAACATTGCTGAAGAATGGGAATATTTTCATTGTAGTGGTGTTTTGGTTTTGGGTTTGTTTGGGGTTTTTTGACATTCCAGAAATGAAAGGCAAAGACTAAATTAGTAATTTTAGAAGTTTTTCAGAAAACATCCCAGTGTGAAGAACCTTAACCTATTGGGAGCAACGGCACTGATTTGGTGTGTGGGAGAATCCACTTTGGGTTCATGCTTCGTTTGAATCAGAACAGGAGCATGAAACTAAATCTTTTATATATCAAAATAAATGAAATTAAGTTAATTTCAAAGAATTAATTTTTTGTTGTTGTTAAAAACCAGCAAAGAATTTAAGATGTGCCTAAAGTCTCTCTATTTTGGTATGCTACTCGTGGTGATAACTTGTTAACTCCAGATTCTGCCACCCATAATACCTTTTGTACACTAGGTGGGGAGTTATGGGAAATTTGCCATATTTTAATTTGGATATCCATTTTCATTAAGTGCCCTTTTACTTACGTAGCCATAGTAGTTGCTGTGAGCTTTTTTGCAGAATCAATACTTTAAAGATATGATAGGGTAGATGTAAACTTCCTCAGTAAGTTTATTTTTTTAGCTGAAGTCTTTTTATGTAAGATGTATTCTGAAGGAATGACGTTTACAGAGATGAAGAGATGTGACACAACCTTGCTTTAATGGTTGGGAGGAGGGAACAGGAGAGAAAATGGATAGCTTGTGACCCAGTGAATTTGGGGACAACACTCTATATAAATTACACCCTCTCAGATTACATGAAAATATAAGACAGTGAACTATAGCAGTGGGCATTAAACCATTGGAATAAGCTGATTTACACCTTAAAAGCTGTGCATTTAGGAGGGAAGATGTGATACACTTGTCTGTAAATGATTTCTTTCTTTTACCTGTCTTAATAGCTTAATGACTATCATGTTAATTTAGTTTGAGTTCTACTTTTTATATGAGTTTGCTAACAGAAGTTGACATAAAAGCCTTTGCGAACAGGCTTGATTAGTTCTGTTTCTATAGCAACATGGCTGAACAGGAGAATGATTTCCTTTAGGAACCTTTCCTAAAAGCTGTTTTGTACCTTATAACGATATCTCTAGATTGCCATCCCTTGTCAGAGGTGAACAGAGATCACATCGAGGGTCAACTTTGTTCCCTGTGTTTATAGATTATCCTCTACAATCAAAAGACTGCATTGCCCTTCTTTTTCTTTGTGGTGCTGAACCAGTTCCATTCTCCACTATACGCTGCTGATAGGAAACTCAGCAAGACCTTTATTTTTTGAAATATAACAAATAAACTAGGACTAGACAAACTATTGTACTGTACCAAAAGTGTCTCCAGCAGCTACTTTGGATTTCTGATTTTTCTCTTCAGTTATATATCCATTTGTAAATAATTTACTTTATGCATGTTATTGTCTGGGAAAGCCTGAAATATTAAGCAGCAAGTTGAGCAGTTCAGTTCAGTGCTCTGATTAAGAGAGAGACAGATCTTGTTTAGTACTCTTGATCTTGGTAAATCCTGAGGCTTAGTATACAAATATCCTTTGTTAAAGGGTGAATGTCAGCTCCATTAATAGCACAGTTTTGAACAGAAAAGATATATCAAATTATCTAAGTACCATGTGTAGGAAGTTACTAGTCAAAGGCAAATAGTTCTTTACATGTTATTATATAAAAATGCAATACTAAAACTTGCTAATTGTAATTAATAATGATGAATATGTATTTAATTTCTCATGCTGCCTATCCATGTAGGTTTTAAATCAAGCTAATGAAAGAGTTGTTTTTATACTCTGACTTACATGAAGGATAATGCCTGTTAATAAATGGTATGTGTTTATGAAACAAAGTACCTTTCTATCTTTCTCAAACCCTAATTTTAATAAATCTTTTCTTAGAATTTTATTCTCATAGTAAAAGTGGTTTAAAAGTTTCCCTCCTCTGTATAATGATTGGAATGCCTTTGTAATTATCAGTCAGGTTTCTTAAATGAAGCTAGCAAAATTGCTCTTTTTATCTGTATTCTCCTCTCCTCCACAGTGGTAGCTTCTGGTCCTGTTAGCCATTTTTATTCTTAGTGGTCCAAGTCTTAGAGATATTAAGGTTCTGTGTCAGTAGAGGAGAGAGACCAATGTATGCGTCCTGCAGAGGAAAAGGCAGCTATTCTGTTACAGACATCAGACAATCCACAAGGAAGGAAACTTTTTACTAATGAAAGGCATGGGAATTTTGGCTTTATAATTTCTCTTCCTTTCAGAACTACTGGCTTATTTGCTTGGGGAGAGTACAGGTCTGGTTGTTTTGACTAACTGTGTCTATTTTTACTGTTTAAGTAACTTCTATTTGAAAACTGATATACTTAACCAAGAGATTTCTGATTGTTTATTTGAGAAGTTCATTTGAGAAATTTAACACTTTCAAAAGCTATTAAGAGATTATTTTTAAAAGTCTCTTTTAGGGATATTTTCTCAAAATAATAATGGTAAACAGTGGGAGTTCTTGATACTTCAAGGAATGGAAGACCTGAAAGATATTTTATGCTAGCTGTGCATCAGGGATTTCACGGGGAAATTCCTTTGTTCAAAAATAGGTCTAGGGCAAGCTGTGAAGCATATTATAAAGGCTAATAAATGATGACCGTAGTCCTTGTGGTAGTATCATGATCTCTGTACAGGTAATTGGAAGAAAATCTAGAACGAACCAAAAATAATTTTAGTGGAACAAATTGTTACCAAGATAGTCAAGGAGATCTAGAACCTGTCAAAAAGAAATACAGGTGAGAGGTAGTAGTCAACACATATGAAAGAAATATCCAATTAAACAGGGAGTCAGACTTGACTAAATTATTCTGCATAATCTTAAATATAGATAATTCTTCCTCCTTGCCTTCCTCCCTCCCTCCCTTCTGCCCTCACAGAACCTTTTACATTTGGGAAGAAATCATTGAAGACTTTTATCTGCCTGCATCTAGGCTTTGTTTTTTTCCCTTGTATTTTCTCAGGATATCTTCTTTTGCATGTCGTCCTTGCACCTGTGTTATCTTAAGCAGCATGAATATATTTTAATGTAGTTACAAATAATGTGATTTTTTAATAGTGCGATACTGTACCAGATAGTGGAAAAATCTGAATAGGTTTGCAATGCCTGTTTATTTCAAAAAACAGTTGTCATAAAGAAAAATATTTATTGTAGATGTCCTAAAACCATAGAAAATTTGTGTTAGTAAATATTTCCATATTACTCACCATAGGACAAGGGAATGTTATTTCATTGTAGAGCATTCCCATCTTTTCTCCTGTCACGTCTATAGCATCAATTAAAAATGTATACTTTCACTGGAAAATTTTATGGTACTGTGCTTAAGTGGAATATGGATCTACCTATGCATAAAAAAAGAGAATCTGCATACTTATTACTCAGATCATTATAGAAATAACGTTACAGCAATAAACACCTACTGCGTGGCAGAAAGACATCTTTTTATCATATTCAACTGAGCAATACTTGGAGCACAGAGCATGGTTAAATTCGTTCACATTGTCCCACCATAAAGCTGTCATTGCAGCACTCATTGCAGGTGATAGTTGTACAAGTGCATGTCAACTCTGTGCTTATCTGTCTTGACATCTGTTGATGGAAGCTCTCTTCTTCTGTTTGAGCTGGACAATAACCTTGATGCTCCTCGTGAACAGTAAAGGCCCACAACTGTTGTTTTAAGAAGGAAGTCTTAACTCGTGACTTAAACCTGTCATAACAAATTAGCAGATAACAACTGATAATAAACCAAACATTGGCACATTTGAAATAGATCCTCTTACAATATTAAATCTTTAGTTGTTCTGCTCGTTGGTTACACCTTTCTATCTGGTTGAATTTCATGAACGTAAAAGAACAATCTACCTGAATTTATTTGATGATAATTATGTTATTCCGTTCTAACCCACCTTCTTGCCTATGTCTGCCATCTCCCTCCCCAAAATAATCTTTCAGTAAAAGCACTTTTCCATTAAGTAGAGTGAGCTTATAAAGTAGTTGTGGGAAAAGAATATTTTGAAACACAACAGGCTTCCTTTCTTTTCTTTAAACCAGACAAACTCCTTTAGGACCAAAGTGTGGCACCAGCCTGAGGTATAAACCAGATATATTTCCTTTTGTTCCAGTATCCATTCTTGACAATATTACATAAATTGCTAATAGCAAAAGTACATTTAGAAGAAAATTAATATGACAATATCTAATATTTCAGTTGAAATAACTTCAAATTCTTAAGCCCAAACTGTGCACCTACAGCAAGTTGTTACTTTGGTTTTATGCCAGTATTACATTGTGCATCTATTGTAATGTCATAATGAAAAAGTCAATATAAATGAATGCATGTATATGATAATTCTTTGATGATTTGGGCTAAGTGACTATAGGTTTGTCTTTTTTTTTTTTTTTTTTCCTCTGATATCAGTTGGCAAGCTATTCCTTTGAAATAAATTAGTGTATAGAAAAAAATAGGACTGGAGCATTAGTGAAAATCAGATTCTTCCTTTTCCTTTTAGCAATGAGATGGACCACATGAAGTAGGCTGTGGATTGAATACAATTGGTAAAATTAAGGCCTGTGGTGAATGGAAAACTATTTCTGTAGCATCCATAAGACCAAATAGTGATTTTTCCAAGCACCATAATCCAAAATAATTGTCCTTTCAGGGCAACCTCAAGTTCATTTACAATCTCCAAATATAATTACTCATTTAGAACATAGTAGTACTTTCTAAATTGTAGTGTAATTCTTTCCTAATTTGTGGTTGCTTTGTTTGTTTGATTGTAGTGATTATGATGTTCATTAGTAGCAACTGGTTAGGTGCTGTGGTTCATATCATCAAACAAACTGCAGTGTAAATGTGCAGAGACAAAATTTTAATGTTGAAAAATCTCTTTAGTGTCAGCAGGTATTCTTAGAAGGAAAACATTTTTGTCATTTTAGTTGCTGCTTGATTTTATGACAGAATTATGGTTGTATTTCTATTCCATACAGAGTCTCTATTAAAGTACACTTACTTTGCAGTTGTAGAGAAATGCGGTATAAATTAAATAGTGACATGGTTAGCACTATTTAATTTTAACAAAGTCATTTATACCATGTTTTCCAGTAGTATTCCAAATGCCTGTTTACAAGATGCCTGTTATCAAATGACTTAACACTCTGAAAAAGAAATGTGAAGTTAATGATTGTGGAAGAATAGTTTTTCTATCTGTTCAATAATTTATAATTCTTAAAATTTAATATGTGATCCTATAAAATTAAAATTTTAAAAGCTTTTTTCTCAAAAATTCTGGGTTCATTGGCCATATCAAATGAAATTTAAGATTTTCAGGTGTGTGTCAAAATAATAAATTTAAAGTACTCAATGTTGGGATGGGGACTAACTCTAATTTAAACTGCTAGTAACATCCCAATGCTAGATGTGCTATATAACTTTGTTTTAACTCTTTATGAAATATTTACTTGGATAAATTTATTTTTTCTTGATTTAAGCCCATTCATTTGATGGTATTTTTAAATTGTAACCATTACATGAGTTGTATTTGCATTGTAGAAATACAAATTCATATTTCGTACTAAAATTTATTGTTAGTGGTGCTTTCCAACTACTGTGGTCTAAACAGTAGTAGCTCTAAATGTTCCTAAAGAAAGAGGCATAGATAAGAATGTATCTATAAATAGCTGATATAGTATCGATGGAAACCTGATATAGGTTATTGTGGAAGAAAAAAAAAAGTTTTATGACTTCAGAAACACTGAAAAGCTGAGGATTTCTTGTGCTTCCATAATCCATGTTTACACAACATGTAATATATTTCTTATATTCTCCACTATTTTGCTTTCTTGCAAGACTTTCAGTACATTGAGAACCTGTTTTTGAACTAATTTCAATTTAATTGGAAGAACTGTTAGCTTTCACATTCCGTGATGTCAGTACAAAACTTTCTACTAATTCAAACAGGCTTTAAATTGGTCCAAATGAAAAAAACTGCTTGTCGACAATTTCTGACACAATAGGTGTGGTGAAGTAGGAAGGAGAAAAATCATGAGTAATTGCTAACAAGAACTGTGAAGAGAAGTGAATATAGAGAAATCTTTCTTTAAAAACATTTGAATTTTATTTTATCAAACAGTGAAATAAGTGTATGATTTTTATGATCGCCTTCTCCTATTGGGTATCAAAGCATAAGAGCTAAATGGCTTCTTTGAGTAGTATATTTTGATTTTTAGATATATCAGGAAAACAACTGTTGCAAATGAAATGCCCACAACAATAAAAATTAAAAAAATACTGAAAGGATAACTAAATGAAGAAGCTTTGGTTCTGCAGAGACCTTGCAGAATAAATGAGAGGGACAGATTTTCTCTTCCAACTTGCCCTTATCCCATGCTACAAGGCTTTGCAGAATAAATGAAGAGACTGAACTAGTTTACCCCCTGTTCCAATACCAACCTTAATTTCCACATTTTATTCATCAGCAAGTACACCTGTTCAGGCCCTGATCTTTCAGAACTTGATCCGGACCCAACTGCTTTTCTCTGTTCCTGTTGTGTGAAATAAAATAATATGATTGCCTATGACATAGGTGTATGACATATAATACATTCTTGCTTGTGAATTGGTACCACGTTACAGTATTGAGTACTCATGAGGAAATTAGTAATTCAGGTACTCAGGAAAGAGTTTGAGTGGTGTGTAGTAAATAAAGCACAAGTTCTTGACATAAATACAGGGGTAACATGAAATCTCAAATACCTTCTCATTCCATGAATATAAACACTGCTCTGTATAGATTGAATTAGGCATCATGAAGGTCATAGTTAATATAATTTGGGAATGTATATTCATGCATATGCCTCAGAACTGAATGAAGAGCCCATTATGGTAGGCCTTAATTTTCCCTTTTGTGATCTTTTAAGAGATGATTTCGCCACTTTATGTTTTCTTTAAAGTCTGAGTTTAGCTCCTGTGTTATATCTTACAGCTAGTATTGCTCTAGATAAATAGAGGTAAATTAATTAAAGGAATTTTGAGAATTACAGATTTTAAATTAAAATTTTAAAAGACCATTTTTTTTTCTCTTGGAAAAAATTAATGAAGATGTAAAATTGAAAGGAAGTCTTTATTAAGATACATAACAGTCTGAAAAAATATAGCTATAATGTTAATTGAGCTGCGCTCAAGGAAAATGAGCTTATGTTGAGAAAGGTCTGGGCACAAAATACTGTATTCTGAATTAGATGAAGTCCAGTCAATATGAAGAGAAACTCTACATTGTCTTATATTGTGGTCTGAAATATAGTGAGACTTTCACTTTACTTGGGCAGAAGATAAAAGAGGAAGCAGAAGTACCTGCATTCAGCTCTGTCGAATGCTTGCTGCACTGCAGTGCAGTGCCTTTGAAAGTCCTAACAGTATCAACCTGTTAAAAATGCACTTAATGTTATCCAGATATAAAGAGAATTAGGTGGACTAGATTTTTAGCTTTACATTTCTGAAAGCAAATCCTGTCAAATTTTCAGACTAATGAAAAGCTAATATTAACATTGGGATCATATAGTGTAAGAAAGAAAATACCATGGGCTTTTTTGGTTTTGATTTGGTTGGGGTTTTTTTGGGGGGTGGGAGGGTGGGTGTTCTTTTTCATTTGGAACTACTTTGATTTCTGCTGCTTGGGATTTTTCACTCCTTTAATCTTCAAAGAATTGCTCTTGTTGACATTGAAGAGCCACAACACTACAATGGTTTGCTACTGACAAACATGATCTACTACAAATTCTCCATAACAATAGAAGAACTGTACAAATTTGAGCTGGTTGCTTTTAAAACATAAGTATAAATTTGTAATTAAGAGATTGGTCTACTGAGGTGGTACCACTGCTGACCCCTTCATTTGTACAAAACCAAGGATAAATACTTGGTCATTATTAAAGCTGTCAGAAGAACGAAGTCTGGATTTCTAAAGAAGACAGGAATAAGGTCAGAAGATTGCTTGAGCGTTCCTCCACCTAATACCCTGAATTTAGAGCTGCAGTCATCTGATGATGTCTGTTAAGCACAATCATAATATTGTTGCTTGCATTATATTTTTCTAGTCTTTTTCCATTCTTGTGTCAGGTATCATAAATTATGTGACTTACACCTTTTCCTTTGAGGAGACAATATCAACCTATTGGATCACAGGATTAGAGGCTTTTACTTACTGGTTTGCCTAGACATAATTTGCTAATGGTTTTATGAAAAATTATTTGCTGTCATTATTTCCTTGTATATCTAATTAATAAGGAATGATTTTGTCACCACTTCTGATGTAATTTCTTAACTAAGTTAGGTAGTCAATGACTGGAATGTATTCAGGCCAATTGATTGCCTGCAGGGGTGTAACCACACAGATGCCAAATTTCATTTCTTAACAAGGATTTTCACTGTTAGATCTTCATAGGTTCAGATCTCTGAACTGGTTTTCCTGCTCTCAGTCTGACTGTTATGCTACTAATCATTAATTTTCTGTGGCCAGTGGCTCAGGAAGAATGATTCCTGAGAGTATTCTGGACCTGGGTTTTAATGTCATTTATTGAATTCTTCATTCTACATTATTTTTGTTTATCCTCTTTTATCTGCCCTCTTGCTCTATCTGTCATGGTGGGAGAGTTGTCCTGTGATTTTTACTAAGTAGAAGGAAGGGAAGAAGAATGGTTCATGCAAAGGGGAAATCGCTGCCTTTATTAAGTAAGAATTATTGATAATCGAAGGGTTAAACCGGGGCAAGAATAAAAAGTGTCTTATCAAGAGAGTACTGCCTTTTGATAGCTTTGTTCATCATCTTTGACTTCTGTTCTCCTGTGCCTGTTCAGAGGATCTTGATAAGCTTTTCTGCCCCTTTCTTTGTGTCTCTTTAGTGATTTAGATCAGCTTCAGCTGTGTTTTTGGGGAAAAGCATGGTTGCTGCGAACAGCATGTATTTTTCTATTACTTTAATATATTGCTATGGAGGATAACATTTATATGCGTGACAGCTTCCAAGTGCATTGCGGAATAACATATTTAGCAATATTTAGAATATTTTAGTATGCAGCATGTGCTTTCTCCCATCTAGAAGTCATGAAAAGGATTATCTGCATTGAATCACCATGATTATATACATTGCTGTTTGTGTAGTTTCAGAACACCTCAGTATAGTGCAGAGGTTTTCAGAAACATTTAATTGTGACAATTTAATTTTTATGGCTTTTGGTATTGTTGCAGGTTTATTTATGGCTTTGTTTTCTTTGACACGTGTAACATAGAGTGCTTGGATTACATGGTTTGGGATGACATTGCACACCCACGGTGATGAATGTGTATTTGAAATGCCCGTACATTTTGGTGAATCATGTTTTCTACTTTGTTTTGCTTTTGACTATCAAATTAAGAAAGTGGGGAAAAAATCTCAGTAGTAGTTTCTCTGTTTCACCTGAGCTGTGTGTTAGAGGGAGAGTCTTATCACATTTTTTCTAGAACTATCCAAGATAAATGCTATTTGATAGTTTCAATCTCTGCATGGAAGTCTCCCATGTGGAGTGAGAAGAGGAGAGGGCAGGCAATCCACTACATGGCACAGGAAAGCAGCAAGGGATTAGGACAATTGGCAGTAAGTTACTTTGCATGTAAAGGTGTTCTGCCTGAATTTATGCAGGCTCCGTGAATCATCCTTAACTTTAACTGGTAGCTGTGTGACACATCTGGCACTGAATGAATGAAAAGCCAGTTCTTCAGGACATTGGTAGATGAATGGAAATGCAAGAAATGGAAGGCAGCTCATCTGTCACAGAGATGTTTCCTTTTTTTAGACAAAGTGGGGTTAACAGGAGAGCACGAATGTCACATATGGGGCACTTCCTACTTGCTTGTCAAATGAAAACATCTGTAGCACTCAGTCACTGTTCTTAGTTAAAGAAAACCAAAGTGAAACAGAAACATGTCACTTGTCACTACAAAATTGTAAATTTGGTAATTTTTAGCTACATAGATCAGCTCTTGTGTCATTAGCAATACTACTATCGGAAAATAATAGTACATCCAGACTCCTAATCCAGATGTGCATCTGACTTGAGACTGTGTTGCACATCTAGCTTAGAGGACCTGCTGGTTTCTCTCTACAGTGGACACCTGGGTTTGCAAGCTGAATGACCTTTCCTCTGTTCTTCACTCAGTCTTTAGGACCCTGCTGCTATGAAATTAAGTTTATGCTGTTTATTCCTAGTTTGGAACTGTATACTCAGATGATTTTTGATGATACAGCTATTAGGAAAATTTGTGCCCAGTGTGCACTCTACAGTTTGCCATCAGAGATGCTTTCTACAGATTTTGAGCTTTGATGAGTTGTTGGTGTGTTAGCTTTTGGGTTTGTTTACCCTCTTCAAAAAGAGGGAGAACTATATGTGCTTAGAGAGGAATAGTGGAAGTTTTGCCATGTTAAAAAAAGCATCAGCTGAAATAAATATTGCTGTAATCAGAGAACCTCTTTGGTTTTTACCCGGGTTTGTTTTCTCATTCTTGTCATCAGGTTGTGAATTATCTACACTTTTCTTCTCTACTCCTATATTACCTGTCTCCATGATTTTTCATGGCAGCACACATACTAGTAAAAGATCTCATGTGAATACCTCTCTCTTTTCCTAACTCAGCAACTTCCTGTTTAGCAGGTTGCATTGCTCTTAATTTTTGTGTATTTTTGGGTGTGATTTTTGGATCTTCTGCCATCTTCTGTACACCCAGAAGATGGTGTCTGTTTTTTTGAGCTTCACTATTTGGGGTACTGGGGAAGAATTTTTAAGATGAGCTGCTTTGAGATTTTCAGGGCTGTAGCTGAGTCAGGGACTGAAGGACCTCTATTCTGGTACCTAAAAGTGTACCCTTTAAAACACTTTTGGAGGAATACGTGCATTTTACCAGGAGAAATAAAGCCAAATACTAGTAATTCAGTTGATGTAGAAAAAATATGTGGTGTTGATATGTGTGGTCATGACTACTGTCACGTTAAAGCCAATATGGTTTAGTCACCAGAATATTTCCATTTCTCTCCACTTTTTTTTTTCTGTCGAGTTTTCCATTATCTTAGGTGATCATTAGCAGCTAATTCACAAAAGGCAAAGGCTGAAAATGGTAAAGAAACACAAAATCATGGTAGACAAAGTGGAGGTTGTTGTTAAGGCCTCTTCCAGGAGGCCTTCTGCTTGCTCACTTTTCACCTTTTCAATACAGGTCCGATGGTGTAAAACACAGAAGCGGTTTAAAGCACTTGTTCCCTGGGACTGCTTGTGTGCTTAGGCTGCATCAGGTGCATAAGCATCTTCTGGATTTCATCTTTTTTCTATCACTCCAGTTTCACCACTGTCTTGGCTTGGCTTTTGTTGACCCTTCCATCAATTTCGCCCCCTTCCAAAAGAAAGAGATCTCTGAGTTCCTCAGAGGAACTCCAGTTCCTTACTTCTAAGCATACGAGGCCATAGCCCTGCACTTGACTCTCATGAATCTCTTCCTGTGCTTTCATTGAACTCTTGAACTTTTATGCATATATGAGATGGAGTTTTTCTTGTTTTGGTTATTCACTTCCCCAAAGGAGTTGCACTACGTATTAATTTTAGAGTCAGTGATATATACTATTGGAACAATACAGAGTTGGAACTGAGTTGTATTTTTAAAGGCACGAAATGTATTTTCATGGTAAAATTAGCTGACATGCTAAAAACCAGCGCTGTAAGACTGATATGCTGTTTCAAAGAAGGAGGTAAGTCTAACAATGGCAACTTTTATTATAGTCTGCTTTATCTGGGGGGGGGAAAGAAACAAAGTATTAACTATGCTGGTCTTCATCCTCATTGTCTTGTGATTGTTTTCTGTGCTACCTTTTGTTTGTCTAGAATATTTTCAAATACCCAAATGTGAGTGGTTTCCTGAATATTGTTCAGAAGGCCTCTTCCCTTGATGATACGCTTTATTTCCAGAATGTTCTCCTGATAATCACTCAATTTCTTCTTTTATTTCTTGCATCTCAGTTTCCTTATGCTCTTCAAATATTTGCAGACTGTTACATCTTCTTTTAATTGTCACTTAGCCAGTGTATAAGCAGCATGCCAATATTTAGCTCTGTGATCTTCCTCCATGAATTTGTCCTTACAAAAGCTGCTCATGATGCTTTTGCCTTTATTTTACTGACTGCTAATTTGCCTGCTTATATTTATATTGAGCCTAAAGGTGTATTTCTTGTGAAATTTTACTAGGTTCTTATCAAGTGTATGTATCTTTTCATATATGGTTTTATGCTACTTCTTTCTTTGCCTATGCAAAGCAAAATTGTATTGTTTTAATTTATTGGCATAATGTCTATTAAACTATATGTACACCTGTCATGATTTAACCCCAGCCGGCAGGTAAGCACCATGCAGCCACTTGCTCACCCCTCCCCTCCCAAGGGGATGGGAAGGAGAATGGAAAAAAACTTGTAGATTGAGATAGAGAGAGTTTAATAGGACAAAAAAGGAAGAGAATAATAATAGTTAACAACAATAATATCAATAATAACAATAACAGTAACACGATGCACAAATGCAATTGCTCACCGCATGCGAAAGAAAAATAAAAATCTTCAATGCCCAGTCTGTTTCTGAGCAGCAATCCCACTTCCCGGCTCGCTTCCCCAGTTATGTATGGATCGTGATGATATATGACGGAGTATCCCTCTGGCCAGTTTGGGTCAGCTCTCTTGGCTGTGCTTTCCCAGCTTCTTGTGCACCTGGCAGGGTGTGAGAAGCTGAAAACTCTTTGACTTAGTGTAGACACTACAACTACCCAGCAACAACTAAAAACATCAGTGTGTTATCAAATTATTCTTATAATAAATCCAAAACGCAGCACTATACCAGAGACTGGAAAGAAAAATGAATTCTATCATCTCAGCTGAAACCAGGACAACACTCTCTAAACAGCGTGTGATCTCTCTCTATACATTCAGCAATAACATTATTAGGGTCTTCTGGCTTGGATTGATTTCATAAAATTTTTTCCTTCATGCATTTGGATTCAATTGTGTGAATAAATCTATTTGCTACTTTTTATCTGTTGTATTGGGGTTTCTAAAAAAAATATTTCTTATGTTATTTTTTCTGCCATTCTGGTGAACTGTTGTGAATTTTCACACACACATAAGCACCTTATATTTTGAAATCTCTCAATATAAGACATGCAGCTAGTATGGAAGGACTGCTTAGCCATCTCTCAATTTAAATTTTCTTGTATTTTCATAGAATCATAGAATCATTAAGGTTGGAAAAGACTTCTAAGATCATCAAGTCCAACCATCAACCCAACACCACCATGCCTACTAAACCATGTCCCAAAGTGCCATGTCTACACATTTTTTGACCACCTCCAGGGATGGTGACTCCACCACCTCTCTGGGCAGCCTGTTCCAATGCTTGACCACTCTTTTGGTAAAGAAATTTTTCCTACTATCCAATCTATTGTTTCAAACCAATATACTTTATTAGTAGCAGTTTATAGTAAAGTATGTGAACATAAAGGGATTTTACAGATAAGTAGAACTCAATGACTCAGTATCTAGTTTGTTTTTAATATGTCTACTTAGCAATTACATACCAGATAGCTTCTATTAATTTAATTTTATTAAAGGAATCATGAATATAAGTTAAATAAAGAATACCCAGGGAAAAAAATCAGTTATAACAGGCATTGGAATCACTTGCCATTAAACAAAATGACCCTGTATTTTTGCATACTTCAAATACATTTGCAATAAGTATAACCTGATTCAAGGTAGTTAATGTGATTTGTTAGGCAGCAATTTTTAAGAGGGAATGGCATTTAAAAAAAAAAAAAAAGTATGCTGCTAATTTCCTAATCTCATTTTGGGAAACTGTCCTCAGTTTTGGGTCATTCATTCTATTTCAGTAAAATATCAACAAAATTTTATAGCTATCCAGTTGGAATTTTGTAAATAATAATGTATTTGTCACATTCTTTTGGAACGACATTTGATTAGTCCTTTTTGTTGACAATGAAAACTGTGTGCCCTCTTTTCAAATTTTGTCTTGTAAGCAAGTGAATGCCCTTTACAATTTTTGTAAATAAAATAATAATGTCCTACACATCTATTTAAAGCAATAATGCTTACAAAAGAGAAAGACCTTTAGTAGTTTATTTGCTGCTAAGAAACATTTTTCAGTAGGGAAATAACACAAATAAGTTTCAGTTAATCTCAGTTATTAAAAACAGAGATTGGTTGAATAGAAAGATAAAGGTTCTGCCAATCTTTCGCTTTTAAGCACCTGTGAGAAAGCTCTCAAGGGTATACTTATAAATTTGGGTTCTGTCACAAGCATGATTTTAAATACTTCATGAGTTCTGCTTCAAATGCTTCTACACTGGAAACAACTTCAATGTTTATATTAAGTAGACTTCAAGCTAATTTTTATAAACGTTACAATTTATCACTTTGCCTTTATTTAAAAAAGCAAAATTGTTCTCAAAATGCAGAAAATTTTAAAACAAATGTATCTTAGTGATTCATTTGTAAATGATGCTTGCTGTTGTTTCTAATGACCTTTACAGAGCTTTGAACTGGAATGTTTCTCTTCGTGACGCTAAAATGATTCCTCTTTTCTTTCAGAACTTGATAGTGTGGAAAGGTGGTTTTGAGCTCTGAACACCAGACGTAACAGTACATAGAGGACAGGTTTTCAGACTCTAAGGCAGTTTAGTGCTTGTGAGTGTTCCCGTACTGAAGCTGGCAGCACGGCATGGTACTCTGTGACTACCAGGACTGGTGGGGGCCACACCTGGAGTACCGCGTTCATGTCTGAGTTCCCCAGTACAAAAGAGACATAGACCTGCTGGAAAGAGTTCAGAGAAGGGTCACCTCTCCTACAAGGAGAGCTGGGAATGTTTAGCCTGGTGAAGAGAAGGCTTGGGGGATCTTCTCTATGTGTACAAATGTCTGATAGGAGGGTGTAAAGAAAATGGAGCCAGGCTCTTTTCAGTGGTGTGCAGCTACAGAACAATAGGTAACTGTCACCATTGCTCCACTTACACCCATTGTTTATTGTCCTGTCACTGGACATCAAGTGAAACAGTGGAGGTTCCATCTGAAGATCAGGAAACACTTTTTTACTGTGAGGGCGGCTAGCACAGGCGCAGGTTGGCCAGAAAGGTTGGGACGTCCCCGTGTTTTGAGATATTAAAAAGCCATCTGGACACGGTCCTGGGCAGTCAGCTCCAGGTGGCCCTGCTTGAGCAGGAGTGTTAGACCAAATGACTTCCAGACGTCCCTTCAAACATCAACCATTTTGTGATTCTGTGGTTAATGACACAGAATTAAAATGTACAATTGAAAACACCAATATATGATTTGACTACCTTTTCTCAGTCTCTTACAACCAACAAAACCAGTAGGGATAGACAAAGATTATTAGTAAAATCAGGCTTTTTTCTAAAAGTCTGGGTAAGTTCAGTCATTCAAGTAGTACCTAACATGTTCTTGCCATTCCTAGATTCATCTTGCGAAAGAGTAGTCAAGGTATTTAGGTGGTCTCAGATGTACTTCAGATCAGCATCAGTAAAGACTGAGGAAGCTTATGCTGCAGGGTAACAAACTAGGAAATAGTGTCATAGCAATGTCGTGTTCTCATTAAACCATAGCCGGGTGGCTGTTTTCAAAACTGACCATTACGATACTCTGTAACAGTTAAAATTATATTTGTTCTGCTTTGTTTGGGCTTGGGTATTTTAACTTTTCAAATTTTATACATTCTTTCTGTAAAAAAAAAAAAAATACATATTTAAAGTGAGAACTGAAGCTTATTCACTCGACTCCAGGAGCTGGACATTCTAAAGAGAAACCGAACATTGCAAAACTTAAAAATAAATGTCTGAGAAGTTAACGTGATGCCAGAAACAAGTATTCCTAAAGTCATAGGACATACAATCTCTGATATGTGAGAAGTACAGTATTTCCTACAAAAAACAAGCATATAAATGAATTTGTGTCTTCCACTCTCAGAAGACAGACAGGTATAAAATCTGTGGCTGAGCAGACAGGAAGAATCAGCTCCCTTGCTGGCAGTATTGAAGACAGGAGGAATAATCTCTGTCGACTCTCCTAATGCAGCCCAGGGTACTGTCAGCCACCTTTGTGGCAAGGGTTAAGGATAAGGGTTGTTAATATCAGACTTAACTGTTGCAGCGATAGATTTGAGACTTCAGTAGTCTGTTGAGAAGTTTTCTGGTTGTTCCTGGTTTTGAATGACTTGATACTTTTATTAAAAAAAATATATATATATATAAGCAAGAAATAAGATAATTTACCTCATAAATATAGCTATTTGCATTTTTCTAGCTTAATGTTAAGTAATTTCAGGCACCATTTCAAAATTCTTACTCCTTCACCAGTAATGTTGATAAAGTACAGACCACGCCACATTACTTACCAGAATAACAGTGTTCCTTCTTTCAATCTTGTGGTTTCCTGTTCGACTGTTTGGTTTTTTTTTTCTTTTCTTTTTCTTTTTTTTTTCTTTTCTTTTACTCTCTGAAACTCATAATTTTGGTGAGTGATCATTATTCTGCTCCTTTTGTTTGCAGTATGCATTCTAACAGTTCTTTAGCAAACTGCTCCGCAAGGAGCCTGGCTGTTTGCAGTCAAGGATTGTCTCTTTTATTAGCGCTCAGAAGACGAACCTGGCAGGGTGCAGCATGTTTGTACAAGATTCCAGCTGTTAGAAAGGTTCTCTCATGGTCTCCAGTCATTTGAAACTTTATGTAGATCTGACCTGAAACTGATGGTTAGTCTGTGCGTGTGGGCTGCAGAAAATACATAGTGTTATTAGCAGAACAGAGGTAGCTTGAAAAAGGCATTTCATTAAAATGATCTCACTAGGATTTACTAACTGAATGACCATTATGAAGAACTTGAAAAATGTGTAGAAAATGTAGCCTTTCTGGAAGGTCAAATTAGACCTTTAATCCTTTATTTTCCATACCTCTGTAATGGCAGTGTAGTCAAAATTACTGTAAGATTAAAAGGGGAGAGATACTAAAACATCAAGTAATGTGTCTACAAGCAATAGTCCTCAAATTCGTTACATATTAAGGCAATTTTAATGTAACTTTGTCAAAGAAATAGACAAAAAATGTTAAAATTGGGGGAAAAAAAAACATGTGAGGACACAACCTCCTTGTATATGTTTTGCACCTTGCTAGGTCACTCCACTGAGGTATTCTCACTAGGCATTGTTTAACAAGTTTACTGAACTATTGAATAAGAAAATCAAACAACACAGACCTGAAAATACTTGCCATAGCCATGTCCAGAGAGTGCAACAGAGAAGAAAACTGGTGTTAGGACATAATTACATTTAAGAAATTTGTCTTAGCAGTATTCAGGAATCTAGTGAGAGAGGCTTGGTTTGAATTGAGTCATTACCCAGTTAAAAATAACCTTTCCAGGTCATGTCATTTTGTTTGCCGCAGTGAAATAAGTTTATTTCAGCAGAATGAAGCCGTTATTAGCTTGGCAGAGTCCACTTGTCAGAATTTTATGGAGCAGAACACCGTTTGGCTTGGAAATTCAATAAATACTGTAATGTGAGAGGAGTTAAACTCCAAGGGCTGAAGGGGCACAGTGTGGGGAATTTGTCACTAATGCATTGTTTGACACTTCCGTTGAGAAAATAGAAGGATATGTGAAGAATGGTCATTAAAAATCAGGCAGACATCTCTGTCACGATACATGGTGATGTTAAATTTATGTATTGAATATAATTTTTCAATATTGAAGCAGAATAGCAGTATTTTTAAAAGTAAATAAATGCTTTGCACTTACTTCTGTTTTTATCTACTTCATTTGTCCTATATGCATTTCTTCTAACGTTGAGATTAGTAGGGGGATGGTTTAGCATGGTTGGAGGAAATCTACAGTTAAATGTAATCCAACTATTATTGTTTAAATCAGCATGGGAAAATTTGCTCTGTGCTGTGTATTTGTCTGAAATGTGGGAGGCTGGTGTTCTATCTCCAGTGGGAGAGAAGTAGGCAAACTAATTGCTCTCCCTGCAAGGTGAAACTATGCAATTCAGGTATGTGATATTTTTAAATGCAGAGATGAGGTAGTCAGCAAAATCTGGTTGGGGTGCCCTCCAGCTATCCAGATTTTCTGCTGGTACTTGGAACAGTATCATTTGAAATAACTCTTTTAAACTATTGCCTGTTAGAACAAAAAGATTATCTCTGGGAATAAGTGATGGAGTAATTTTTGGTTTCCAGTCCTTTACGGTAATATTTACAAACAATGAGACAATTAACTGTTGCATATATGGTGCAATATTGATTATATGAAGTCATTCTGTCAAGACTGGACTTTTTATTAAAAAACGTACATCTGAAATAGGAGTTACTGTCTTGATACTTAAATACTAGTTGAAATACCATGTTTTGTACTATGTAGAAATCAGGTGATGCTATTTTAATAATTCTGCCAAGTGTGAAAATCTAGTAATTTCTAGAAGGTGAAGGATTCCTGCCAGGGAGTCAAATGGTGCACCACAGCAGGAAAAGGTTATTAACATATTCTAAATGATATTAACTATCTTTTCCTGATTTCATTATTTCTGAGCTGTTCAGTCTGTTTTCCTTTGTCATCTAAAAATCATACTGTTCATGTATTCATTTCCAGCCACAGTCATGCTAACGTGAGGGTGCAGAGCAAGCCCTGAACCCTTTACAGACAGTGGGAAATGTTTGCTTGTGTGCAGGAAAGTGCCAAAGATGTCTATATACCTTTAGAAAGTCTTAAAACTGATGTGCCAAAGATGTCTATATGCTTTTAGAGAGGGTTAAAATTGGTGTTACCTGTGTCATCAGTTCATTACCATTCTTCCCAGTGTAATATGGCAAAATCCAAAGAATATACTGTGGTTCATTTGATCGAAGCACCACCTTCAATATTATACTTGGATAATGTTAGCATGCTTCTTTGTATTACTTGAGAAAGAAAATGGGAATGGCATTTGAAAAAAATAGTGCTTTCATATTTGTTGCCTAATTTTTTATTATATATTCTTTTTTTCTTTAGTATGCTTGTATTCAGGTTTTTTGGGTTTTTTTCCCAAAATAGTTGTGCTCTGCATCTTTTTTCAGTCTCAATAGAATTACTTGTCTTCACTACTCTTACTTGTGTGATTCAGAAATCAGTGCTTTGCAGTTGATACATCTGTATGTACTATTCGGACAACTAGCCTGAAGATGACGGTAACTGAGTGCGCAAATCTAGTCCCAGACAAGTGTTAGAACATAGCCTCTGAACTTCATTTCACTTAGGATAGGATACTTTTCTCTCATTTGGAAGTAAGCATTCTCACATTTGCCTTAGAAATAAAGAGTGTGCCTTGAAGTAACTTCTTTTAATTGTACCAGAGAACTCCACTTGTCTTAAAACGTGTCTAAATGTTGAGACTGGTGATTCGCACTTTCTAATTACAGCCCTTTATTTGAATAAAATAGTTTAGCAAAAGGCTTTCCATATACTCAAAACCTCTAAAAACTTTATGAAATTATTTTTGTAAAAGAAAAAGCAAGCACGTTAATGTCCAAGTTTATTGCATTTGGTTAGTAGCTATAACTGTAGCTGGTCACAGAAGAGATCATTCACAAATTAGTAATTCCCAGAAGGCTTTTTAGCTGGGCAAGATGTGTACACTTATAGTATATGGACATAGTTTACCAAAATAATCTGTTCTGTGATATCCTGAAGCAGCAATAAACAAACATACCAGAATAATTGACACAGTTTACTGGCATTTCACGGTTTATACGCTGTCACATCTATATTAGTTTCTGGCAGCTGTGCATACTGGTGACTAAAGATACTTCATTTTTATTTTTTGTTCATTCACTTAGTGCACTTAGTGTTATCTTGAAGTATTGTGGTTTTTTGATTAATACTAAAATCAGAATTTTTGAATTGTGATTTTTAAAGTTATATTACCTCAGGAAATTTTAACTAATAAAGTTAACCAGACAGAGGTTTTATAAGGAAAGCAAGAATTATATACACCATGGTGTTGAGAAATTATGCTGTTTTATGGGGCTGGTTTTTATCGATCTTTACAGAATACTTTTGCTTGGATTTATAATGAATTTTTCTTTGATTATGTTACTCTTCCCAGCTTCTTCAGCACTAGCAGATATTGTACTTAGATCCAGAGGGCAGCCAAAGGTTTACATTTTGAATGACTTGATCCCTTGGCTTCACATACTACAGTTTTTAAAAGAAATAAAAGGGTATTTCAGCTCTCAAGGGGAAAAAAAAAAAAATTCTTGTTAACCTAATCACCCGGGCCAATTATGTGCTGAGATGATCTGGATATTTCCCAGGCAATATCAGAACTTTTACTCGTTATCAGTATTATAGTAGATTTAGGCTTTTAGAAAGAAAATAATATTAAAATTTGATCAAATACAGGTGTTCCCAGTTGTGGTTTGCAATGTTCTCACCAAGCATTCTAGTTTGAGATTTTTGGCTACCTCTAGATGGAGGACGATGTTGTGGGTCCTCTTTACGTTTATGTCTGCAAGAGCCACTTGCTTGATCTTTTTGTAACTATCAGAGAACTGTTTGGCATGGGGTCATCTGGGTCACCTGTTTTGCCTGGAAGTGAAACAAAGTGTAACCGGGGTTTGCATATACCCACCACTAAGTTGGACAAGTTATTTTCCCAGATTTCTATGTTACATTAAAAGCATGCCCAGAATTATTATGTCTCAGACCCGTTTTTAAAAATCAGTAGTTAAATCTGAAATTCAAAGGAGGAGGAGTGGATGCAGAAGAGTGTGACTATGAGAGTATCCAGGGCAGTCAAACTGATGCAGTCCAACAGAGGGTGAGCCTGGGTATGTCAGAGTGGTGGTTTTTTCTCAACTTGGTTAATTATAGACTAAGAAATACAGAGTAAAGTCCTAGACCCATCCATGAGGCATACACGTAATAGTGCGTGGAGGTACTTCTGCACGAGGAAATTTAAACGAATGTGTGTCGTGGGCAACAAAATAGTTTTGAGTCATGGAATTTAATAGAATTTAGTTAATTGCCAATTGACGTACCATTGAGTCTAGTACTGAGAAACAAAGATAAGCAATAAAACAGGCAAATGCACCTCAGTTCCTCTCCAGACACCTCCCTCGCACCCCCTTTTTTTGTCTGCCAGTGCCCTGCACGTTAAAGCCTGTGCTTTTGGTGAGGTGACAGATGGCACAGGAGGTCGGGGTCACTGCCTAGCAATTTCTTTTATTGTTTTGTCCCTCCGTATTTTTTGCTCAGCAGCTCCAACCTGGGCTCCTCCACGGGCTGCTGTGCCCTTGAAGGTGTACCTTCCTCCTGTGTCTGTCCCAACTTGGGCATATCTTAGCTGCAGCCCTGGTCAGGCATCTCCTTGCTCCAGTCCTGCTTGGGCATCTCTTTGTTGTAGTCAGCTCAGGGGTCTCCTCTTGTGCCTCTTTTCTCTGCAGCAACCCTCCCGCCGTGGTGCCTCTCTCCTCTGCTCCGGTGTCATGTCTGCCCCACCTCAGCCTCTCCTCTTTTCTTCAGTGTCTCTTTCCCCTGGCAGCTACTGCCCTTTCTTAAATATGCTTTTGCAGAGGCACCACAAGCACCTCTGGTTGGTTTGGTTTTGGCACAGGCTGGGTGGGTTTTGTGTGTGGTGGAGCCAGCTGGAACCAGCTGTGACTGGCCCATAGCGGTGGCTGCTCTCCTGCGGCAGGGGTGGCCCTGCGCAACGTTCCCAGTTAGGGATGTTAGGACACCTTGTCGTCCATCGAGGTGGGTGTTTGGTGAGTGCGGATGGTAGGACACCTTGTCGTCCATCGAGGTCGGTGTTTGGTGAGTGTGGATGTTAGGACACCTTGTCATCCATCGAGGTCAGTGTTTGGTGAGTGTGGATGGTAGGACATCCTGTCATCCATCAAGGTCGGTATGTGGTGAGTGTTACACGCTCTTCAGCAGAGAGCTAATTTCATGTTGCTGAAAAGTAAGAGACATAAACTAGAAACATGCTGTCGTGAATGGTGTGTGCTTATAATAACACTGGCTCAGGAGTTGTGGTTTTCATTGCGTGGGGGTGAAAAGCAGCGCCTTGCTTGCTCCTTAAGAGCCCAAAGGAAAGGCTACAATAACAGCTTCTGTAAGTTGCTTTTCTGAAGGTTAGGAAGGGCTCATCTTCCTTTGGAAATCACTGCCGTAGGTGTTTTGTTCCCCAAACAGCAGGCAGTATTTCCAGTATTACTGCAGAGGATGAGATCTTACAGTTTAATTTCTTCAGCCCTCAGTAGCTTTTCTTTTTCTCAGATGGTTGCCAGGTGTAGAAGTGGGTCCCACTGTAGCAGTAGTTAAAAGGAATACAGAGAATATGGATGTTAACATTTAACTTCATTTGAAGGCAGCACGCTAATAAATGCAGTACTCTGGATGTACGCTGCTGACTGGTGAGGATGCTGAAATGTTTACGTGTGGCTCATTGTTTGTGGCAACCTGCTTTGTACGGGCTGAAGCAGAGGTATGCTTGACAAACTAGCCTCTATTGCTGGGGCTGTGGGATATTAAGGGAACAATTGCAAATATGATAGAGAGCCCTGATGTATTCTAGAATGGCTTAGGCTGACCCATGCCAACGTTGTATCAGGTAATGAGCAACCAGGGATTTAGACGTTTTTATGCTTAAACACTCATTATAAGCCCCATACAACGGTAAAAATTGTGACATTAATGATAATGAAATATTTCGGGTATTTTAACAACTGCTGCTTAAATTTATATTCCTGAACATTTTTGCTGTTCTGTTGTGTGAACTGACACCGTTATTGCTTCATGCATTCATCACTGTGCACTAACTTACTGTCTTGTTCTAAGTAGATGTCTAACTGAAAGAAGCACAGTTCACATTTTTCAGCCTAGTAACTAACTTAAATAATTAGGATAAAAAACTGTGCCTCTGAATAAGTTGATTTGTGGTGGGTTGGGGGTTTTGGGGGTTTGGTTTAGTTTTTTTTTTTTAAATTAATTATTTTGGGATCTATTTTCTGGGGCCTCTTTTCCTACAGTTTTTCAGCCGTAGTTGAGGAGGAACTCTTACTTAAAACACGCAAACTCAACCATCTACTGTCACTGAAGTTTCCGATGAACACTGTTCTTAGTCATTGAAACATAACATAAACTGTAGAAACAAACCTTTATGAATCAGTTTACATACTTTTATTTTACAAGGATTGTAGATATATGTGTCCATATATATATATCTAGAAACATATATATATATTTATAGATGCCAGTTGTTTGAACCTGTAACATAGTTGATTGTCTGTGGTAATGCTTTTTTTCCAAACTGCCTTCAGAAGATTCAACAAAAGGAATTGCAGATTCCAAAGGGTCTTGGAGCCACCAGGCATTGCTATAGTGGTTTGGAAATGCTCTCCCTAGCCGGAAGAAGGATTGTTTGAAGTTAAAAGAAAAGCAAGTAAAAGTGAATCCTTCTATTTAGACGGAAGTTGCTCTTTTTTACTGACACTAAATAATAAGTCGTTCTTACAGTTCATCATGTAAATCTCACCTTAAAGTGCATCCTATGAGTTAGCAACAATTAACCACCTTGCTGTCAGGAACTTACTGCTTATCACTGCAAACCTACTATGCAAAGTTTTGCTTTACATCTCTGAAGAGGCAATATTTTTATGTGTCCCTCACATTTAGCTACTGCTAGAATCAATGTGCGTGTAAGGAAGGCATATTCTGAATGCAGAATTATAGGATTTTACATGGATCGTGAAGACTAATTACATCATTGCATTGGTTAGGGCAAGCACCTTTGAGCTTTTTATTGTGTCAGTGCATACTTAGATATAAATGCCAAAAAGACTTCTAAACATGATCACAACAGAAATGGGGATGAGAAATGAAAACTTTGGGGGATGAAACATGCAGACTAAAAGCATACATGAAAAATACACATGCATTTCAAACATCACAGCATACAGAAGAAAATGTGATTTTAGAAACCTGTCAGATGGTACTAGCATTAGATCATATTAAAATAAAGAAGCATATTTTGTTTTGAAAAGGAAGACCAAGTTCCATGTTTGAAAATCTACTCAAAAGTTTTTCTTGTGTTTTGTTCTCTGCAAGATTTATTAGCTCTGCAAAGTAAGCAATGCTGTGTTGAAGAACCAAGCCTGATATTTGTAAAAAATAGGCCTGTTTGTATGTGTTTGTAGGTTGCAATTTTAAACCATTAATGCATATACAAAAGATTCCTTTGGTTGCACAGTGGTTAGACTGTTAGAGTGCTGCTAAGGGAACAAAACATTTTGACACCTGTTTAACTTTATGGCACAAATACTTTTGCTTAAATGAACGGGAATACTCTTGCTTTTAAATTTCAGTAGGTGATCTGTTAGATTGTGGCTGAAATAATTCAGCTGTTTGCCAGTCAAAAGGAAGATTTCATTGACTTTGAATGATACTCAGTTTGTACCTGCAAATCCAGGCTACATGTGTGTTTGTGTGTGTGTTCTCATATATACAGGATGAGAGGGACAAAGGATACTTGAGAGCATTTAAAAAATTGTTTATGACATAAAATACTGGAATGGTATATGTAGGTTGACTGAAGTTGTAATTAACAGTAGGATCATTATTGAAGGATTTTGATTCTGCTCTTTCAACATTAGGTCATGGTGACTTGCAGCCTTTCATGCATTATGTTTCTTGGCCTTCTAGTCTAGATATTAATTTGGCTTGTTCTGCTAAGTTTGAATGAGGGTTATGTGAGCATTCAGGGAGGGGATTGTATGGTTGCCAAAACCATAAAATGTAATAACTTAGACTATTTTCAATGAGGAAAAATGGCTGCACATCTGAACACTAATGAGGAAAAGTTTTCTTTGTATAGTAAAAGGGAAAACGTAATAAAATCAGGAGGGCTGTAAATGAAATGTAACAATCTTAATACTATGATGCAGCTGTTCTTAAACAGATATTCAAGGTCTGTAGATCATTATTCTTCTTCCTTTATTAATTATGTCAACTACATTGTAGAAGATTAAGAAAATACTGGTTTGGAAATAATAGGTTTTGAATTACTGTGCAAAGTTTTGGAATGCAACTAAAAAGGGAGAAATGCCAGCCACCTGCGGTAGTAACTTTTAGAAGTCTAGGTACCTCATGTCTTCTTGAGTACCCTCAACTTTTTATTGCCTAATTAAGAATTGAATGATACAGGTGTTTGTGAGTGGGTGTGGTGTTTGTTTGTTGGGGGGGTGTGTGTGTGGTGTGTGGTTTTTTTCTTTTTGTTATTTATTTAAAGACTTTTTTTCAGAAGATAATATTAGAGCTACTACCATTATTTCTGTACGGGATCCTGGAACTGCTTGGCCGACCTTGTATATAACCTCATGATTTGGAACTAGTGAGGTGATTCAGAAACACCTGTTTTGACTCAATCTTCCATTTGCTATAATTCTGAGAAACTTGCAGTGGTCAGAGGAGAAATTCTTTTGACCTATGTATAGTTTTCTCATGGAAAAGCCCAAGATTTTAACTAATTTTCTAGCTCACTCTACTAGCAGGAAAAAACCCTTTCATTGACTTGAACTTGGACTTCTTGTTATGCATAGCTACAAAGTTTAGTTGCATAATTTCCTTTAAAAAATCAAACTAAATTTCAAAATTATTGCCAAATCATAGTGGTAGCTGTTCACATGCAGTTTGCCTGGGTTTAGATGAGTATGAAAATTAAAACAATATCGAGTCTCTGTTACAAATAGTTACACATAATTAATTACCTGCTAGGTCTTCTTCCAAGTAAAATAGAATCAAGATGTCTTAGTGGTATTTGTCAGAGGAATGAATCAACAATTTCTATCAATTACCAAACAATGCTGTACATAGAATAGAAGATAGGGTAAGAAATTGCTAGAACAAGTCAAGGAATGCACATATCAGCTTTAAGCAATTTTTCTTCAAGAAAAATAAGAGGTGACATGCTTGTTTTGTGTTGACTTCTTTGTACAAGTGCAAATGGGACACCTGTAATGTCCTGATCATTTCTTTTAGGATTCACATAATTGTTTTGTAGCTGTCAGAAAGCAAGAAAGTTCGAGTGTTTTAGTCACACAGATTGGTGATGGTAATGTACTTTTAATTTAAGAACACTGTGCTTGGACTTTACACACCATACATCTCACACAGCATTAAGGGGAAATATTTTAAAGGTCTGTGAACATATGATGTGTTCCACCATTCCTTGGAGAAAGGGCTAAAGTCGTTACTGTTGCTTTCCGGTCCCTAGAAAATTAATCTCTAGCACCACTTACTTCTGTTCCAGATCTTTATAATACCTGTCTGTTTAAAAAGTAATGAAGATCTAGTCTGCTAGGTTTCTTTGGTAAATAGCTTTTTTGACTTGGTAGCTGACCATGATGCAGGTTCTGACAGGAGAAAAGAAAGGAAATTTTTTTTGCTTAACAACCTTGTGAGTGTGCCTGTTCCAGGTTTTCCCACAGGGGGAACTGTGATGTATAAGACACAATTCTGTATCTATGGTTAGGATTATGGCATGAAAATGGTTGGTAATAAGAAAGATCTGTTGCACAGTGAAGCAAGAGATTTTTAATTTTAAGTATCAAAAGTTGGATGGAATGAAGGCAAAACCAAACAGGAGATTAAAGATCTTTTCATGCTATACTAAAGTGATGTGTAGTTTGTCTGAAATTTTACTTCACTGTAGGAAAATCTCTATCCCTCTTAAAAAAAAGAAACACTATCTAGTAGTAGCCAAGCCAAAAAATCATACTTACAGAAATCTCATATATCCTTCTTAAAAAATCAGCCTTCTCTGTCAAAGATAAATTTTACATTTCCATGTGAATATTATAAATTTCCTGTTGAAAGTTATTCTTACCAGAAATGTTGAAATAAGTAAGGTAAGATATGACAGGACTGAAAGACAAACATCCTACTTGGAGGCTACCGATGAAGATTATTTTCATGCTCCTAAAAGGTAGGACTTTCGTTGCCTTCTTGTGTTGGGCAAGTATTTCGTTTTCATTAGGAAATGCAACAATTCAATGTTGAATTTCACAACTCATATTTGATTTTTTTTTTTTTTAAGTGTGCTATTCTGCTTGTCCAGCTATATTAAAGGTTTATTTATGCCTTCCTTCATCCTTTTCCCCAGTAATCTCAATGTTTGTGGTCAACTGTGCCATAACTATGTGTCAGTAGTAGATCTTTTAGTTCATTAGCACTTCTGAAGCAGTTTTATTTCTGCCAAACTGGTAAGTTGAAGCCATTGACACTTCAGGTGAGAAGAAACATCATTTGACACCAGATGGACTATTTCCGTTTGATTTTGATTATTACTTTAGCTTTCTAATATTAAATAAATTTTTGGACATGTTAAATAAAAACTGAGAAAACTTTAATAAAGAAGAAGTCAAGATAAAACTTTCATTTTTAAAAAAGGTATTATTATTGTGTTATCCTAATCTAAGACTAGCAGTGGCATTAAATTGTGAACTGTTCTGAACTTCTGAATCTACTTGGAGGGTTGGGGTTTTTTTGGGAGAGGGGATCAATCTAACTATTTTTCTTTACTATAAACTAAATAAAGCCTTTTAAGTTTGCAAGGATAGTACTATTCCTTTCTATTTTACCGGGGGAGGAGACAGTCAGAGAAACTAGCTATTTATTAATAATACTAAAGTTTTATCGCTTAACATTAAATTAATTTATTTATCAATAAAACTAGTTTTATCACTTAAAACTAAATTAAACAGAGCTCATTTTTAACTTTTAGCTTTTATAAATGATGGGGTATTATAGTAAAATTATATATATGAAAGACCTCACTGTGTCCTCTGAGATGATTACATGAACTGTCTCACAGAATGGAATCACAGAATGGTTTGGGTTGGAAGGGACCTCAAAGATCATCTAGTTCCAACCCCCTGCCTCAAAAGGCTGTCTTGTGATTATGTGGCAAAATACAACAACACTTAGGACATTTTACTCTCAGCTTTGTTTTTCCGAGTGATAGATAACAGCCGTCTGTCTCAGAGCACTTCCTTCTTAGTTTTCTGACAAAGTCAGACTTGGTTTTGACTTTTAATTCTGTTTGAGTAGAATACAGTTGAGATTGTTCTGGTCTTGAGATGTTTGGTCTGAGATTTTTTAAGGAACTCTGTAGTGTTTACTAAGTGGTTAGCAATACTTCAGTGCTGACATTATTAAAATCATTTGGGGCATACCATTCTACTCATCTAATTCACCTTTTGTCTTTTTAGTATGCTCAGATTTCTACTTTTATGGAAGAGTTTCATTTTGTGGTTAGTGCTTGCTGCTATGAGCAAAAGCATTCTTTCCTATGTTTCTCCCAAGTGTTTACTCTTAAGGATGTGCTTTCTTTTCATTTTCATAGGAAAAGGCAAAACTGACATCAGGTATAGCAAGCGGAGAGATTTATTTCAGAAATATAGAAAGTCATTAGATAATCTTCAATGCTTTGTCTAAGCTTGAAGATCAGCAAATTTGTGAAACTTGAGTGTCTTACTAGCTCGTTTTTGTAAGAAAGTCCTCCTTCAGTAACTCCTCTGTGTTCACCTATTTGTGCTTACTGCTAATCCAGGTTTTGACACTAGCGTATATGTTAACTACTTCTTTTCTGAGATTAGGAAAAACTCTCATAGTAAATTATGGCATATGACTAAGTGATTCATTAAAATAAATAGAAAACAAAGCCTATAAGAATCTACCTTCTGCTTGTGAAGGAAGTCGACAACAGTGCATAGAGAATCAAATATGTAATGTGCACAAACAAACAGCGTGAATTGCAAATTCTATTCAGTAACGGTGCAATTTTTATAATTTACTGTCAAGTTAATATGAAAACATGATTTTTAAAAATGGTTATTATTGAAATTTAATTTGTTTTCTGACACCCATTATATTGTGAAATTCTGTTTAAACATCTGTTCTAAAATAGTGTGGGTTTTAAAGTATCAAAGAGGAGTGGAAGTATATATGATTTAATATGGGCTAAAAGACTGCATTATATTGGAGTTTTGGAGGACCAGGTTTTTTCTGTCCCTGCAAAACAAAGAACAGAAGTTGGCTAGTCAGCTTAATTTCATGCTTTAATTTTAAAGCATAGCCTTATTCACTGGATTTTGCATTCAGAATTTTCTTATCTATATTATTCAGAGTAAGAGATAAACTGAAGCCACTGTGTAATAAACACTGAAAGCCTCCATGATTTAACTAATCCTGGAGATTATGTTTTGTGATAAACCAAGTGTTCTAGCATCGACAATTGGCAGAACACAGTCTTTCAACCAATTTCATTTTATTCTTTATGAATTGTGGATTGCTAGTTCTGTTTGCTACAAAAAGATGAGCTTGTATGTATTCGCCAGTGTTTGGTTTTTTTTTTTTCCTAATTTTTCTGAATTCTGTGCAGGCTATTATTTTAAAAAAATTATGAACAAACCATATGTTTAAAATAAGTTCCATGAGTAGCCATTGAGTTTTAAAAACAACGATACTCAGTGCTTCACATTCTATACTTCACATTCTTTTTAATTATATCATGTATTTTCCTTGCTAGTTCGTTTATGTTACCATCAGAATACTGAAAAAAATGCAGTATAATTTCAAGTTTTCCGTCCTTGTCATTACAGTATGAGTTTGTATTTGGTGGAGCAAAGATAATGGTTTACTGTTTTGGCCTTTAATGCTAAACTAGTCAAAGTAAGATTAAAACAAACTCTTAAATTAAGAGACCATCTTTCTGGGTTCTATGATTTATGATTGTTAGAGTGAACATGTGTTCTTCACAGCCTACTTTATTTCCAAGGCATTGATATATACTGCAGATTATTCCTGCTGCAATCTTACAGCTTTAGCAAATAATAAAATCAGGAAAATGCTGAAATGTATTATAATTTATCTGTCATAAAGATATACTGAGATCCTTTACCAATTTTAGTACTATTTTAATATTTTCAGTACAAATTCTTATAATTAGTAATGAGTATTACTAATTTAATATCAATATTTTAGAAGAAATCGATAAAACAGAATTTTGTAAAGTTGAATGAGCAGCCTTTTGGATTTTACAGATAATGATATTGTTTCATTGTCTCTATATTCAATGTGTCCTTTTTGAATTTAGAAATATTTTGCAATTTTATCTTTGATTCTTATAAAGGACTAGGTTGTTTTGTATTTATGCCAGTTTGGATGTAAGAATGAATTTCTACATCTTACAGACCTACATTATCCAAGATCAGATATCTGAATAATGACCTATGCAGAATGAGAGAGAAGTGTAGATCATTCGCTACCATTCCAGACATTTCAAATGAGACTTATCTTTTTTTTTTAAAAGTGGTAGTAATACTTACTTCTTACAATATGTCCCACTGATAAAGTTAAAATTAAGCAAGTTTTTTCTCTTCCCAATTAGAAAGAGTTTACATGATCTTAAGTCACTTGCATGGTTTTAGATGCTTTTCATGGTTTAATTGCAAAGGAAATAGGCATTAAGAAAGGGAATGTGTCTAAGCATTTTTTTTTTTTCACAGGCTAGGGAACCTATGTGCTTTTACATTCACCGTATAGGAAGACGCATACAAAAAATAGGAAGGATCATAAGCATTAAATGGGCTGGGATTAGAGTCTTTGTCAAATGGAAGTCTCTCAGGATTCCCACACAACATATATAATAATTATCCTAAAAATGTTAATGTGAAACTATAAGATGCATATGTATTTAGTTCTTTTATATGTAATAAATATATATGATAAATAATAAATTTAGTTATTTTAAGCTATATAATATATGTGTATGTAATAATTTTTATCTTATATGTATTTGTTATATGAAAATAAATAACTACATATATATACTTTATAGTTTTACAGTAGCATTTTTAAGATAATCCTTAAATATAATGTAAATAAACATATATATTATTTATATAGACATCACTTCCATTTCTTGCATATCCTTGCGTGTCACAGTCTGCTGATAAAAACTGAACAGACCATTTAGGTTCTTTGGAACAAGAACATAGTAGAAGCAGTCTGGAGAATCCTCCAGAAAGAACTGCTAACAAAAGCAGATGCAATGGGTAAGAGGTAATATTTACCAGATTCAGTCCACTGCAGTTTTCCTTGTTTGAAAGACATGTAATATATCTTTTAAATTTAGCTTTATGTCTGCCTTTTTCATCATGTCAGGCTTGGGCAGTGAATATTGTAAAATGCAGATAATTTCTCTGAGACAGAGTGAGCTCTGCCAGCACGGCAATCTGCATCCTAGTCTGTCATTCACACTTCAAGTAAGTTGAATAATAAAACAATAATTCTACTATGACAAAGTGATCTAACAGGTTTTGACCTTGAAACAAATGCACTTACTGTAGTTGTTCTTTAATTTTATTCTGATGATTTAAGAATGTATAAGTAAATATATCTACATATCTATACAAATATATCTATATAAGTAAATATCTGTAAAAATAAAGCCTCAGCACATACATACCCTAGGCATCAACAAAAATTATGATTTAGTGTCTGACTCAAAAGACATGCTCAAATCACCTTAAGGAAAAGATAAAGTTGCCTTTTCCGTTCCCAGTCCATTAGAAGAGCTGACTGCATCTGCGCACCTGCATGATGACAGGAGAAAGTCTTGCTAATAGATCTATTGTTTTCATATTAAAAGATCTGCAATAATTTCAGGAAAAAAAAGCATGAGTCAGTCAAATAGGTTCTGTTGTCAAAAATCTGACTGATAATTAGTCAGTCTGATAATTCCTGCTTCTTGCGGTATGGATGTGTGTATAAGTGTGGTGAAGACTGACATCCCATTGCAGAGTGGACGTGCAAGTGTTTTCAGGTGTGGAAGATAAGAATTCTCTTACAGATCCATTTTCAAAGGAAGTGACTGTAGTGTTTGAGTACTTAGTGGAATGTCCCCATGTCTCTGAATGCTTAAAGGTGGAGGGTTTTTTAATGTGAAGAGCTGCAAACATCATTCAGGATCTAGAGAACTTGCCTCCTGTGAGGCAGTGGAGGTTTATTTTTATTTTGTACAGTTTATTTTGATGTTTTCTGGCCTTTCTGTGACTAAGTGGAATACTGGGTATCTTAGAGTCAGTTAGGATCAGGGTCCAATATATCTATGATATTGAGGTAGGAAAGAATCCCTCTTCAGGAGAGTATTTATGTGCATAGTGTTTGCTCATGATTTGTTCAATTGCAAATCCATTAATAAGCCTTAATTCACATCACTTCCACTAATTAACTGCAAAGTGATGGCACAGTAGACACCATTGCATGTGTGTGGAGTTGGATATTGCTACAGGAAAGTAGCATACCTGTTCTGTATGCTGGTATTTTACTCTCTAATGTAGACATTACTTCCAATATAATTTCACACTACTCTATTCCCTCTTTTCTGTAATATGTTTTTAAATGTGCCTAATTTCCAAGAGATTTCAGTGTTTAAGGCTTCTTGGGTATCACTGTGAGGAAAAGGTAGGAACCACTGAGGGTAACAGCAATGATTATGTAGTTAAAAGACTACTTAAAAGAAAATAAAATATGAAGCAGGACAGTGTGTCAGCAGATTATTTTTTAATTGTACCTCTGCAATAAAACAGTTGTGGGACACTGAAACTATGATAGAATTGTTGAAGTAATTTAAATAATATTTAAAGAACTGGGAATGTGAGTAATAATACCATATACCAACAATTTCTATGTGAGAGTCAAAATTGTAGTAATTATTGCAATCAGTTTGATCATGATGTGTTGCTTTAAAATTTAATGAGCATGTGAATGAAATTTCACATTTGTAAATTTATTCCAGTGGCAATTCTGTGCAGTGGTCTGAATTACCATTATACAAATTGATTTTAAGTATGAGGACTGGGTATCAGTATAAAAATTTTATTTTTTTTTTCTCGAGGAACTTCAGGAAATTGTCTTTCCACCTATTCGGAGAGGTTTAGAAAAAAGCGGATAGCAGAACATTTGTTTGAACTCATTTGAGAAAGGCTTGCATTTCAGTTAGCATTCGTCTGTTACTAGATACTAAATTCAATTCCAAATCAGATGGCTGTTTGGACTATCAAATAGATGTGCTTATTTGAGATATTGGCCTGGTTTTGGCTGGCATAAAGTTAATTTTCTCTCTAGTAGCCAGTATAGTGCTGTGTTTTGGATTTATTATGAGAATAATGTTGGTAACACATTCCTGTTTTCAGTTGTTGTGTGGTAGTTGTAGTGTCTACACTAAGTCAAGGACTTTTCAGCTTCTCACGCCCTGCCAGGTGCACAAGAAGCTGGGAGAGCACAGCCAGGACAGCTGAGCCAGGCTGGCCCAAGGGACATTCCCTGCCATAGAACGTCAGGCTCCGTATAGAACTGGGGGAGCTAGCCGGGATCCAGATTTGCTGCTTGGAAACAGACTGGGCATTGGGGTGTTTTTTTTCCCTTTTGCGTGTGGTGAGCAATTGCATTTGTGCATCACTATTATTATTATTGTTACTACTACTGCTACTGCTACTACTATTATCTTCCTTTGTTGTCCTGTAAACTGTATCTCAACTTACGCGTTTTTTTCCATTCTCCTTCCCATCCTACTGGGAGGGGAGGGGTGAGCAAGTGGCTGCGTGGTGCTTAATTACTGGCTGGGGTTAAATCACGTAGAGTGGACTCTGTATAGATAAATTCAAGCCAGCAGTGTGCCCAGGTGACCAAGAAGGCCCCTCACTACAAGAAGGACATTGAGGTGCTGGAGCATGTCCAAAGAAGGACAACGAAGCTGGTGAAGGGTCTAGAGCACAAGTCTTATGAGGAGCGGTTGAGGGAACTGGGGTTGTTCAGCCTGGAGAAGAGGAGGCTGAGGGGAGACCTTATCACTCTCTACAACTACCTGAAAGGAGGTTGTAGCCAGCTGGGTGTTGGGCTCTTCTCCCAAATAACAAGTGATAGAACAAGAGGAAATGGCCTCAAGTTCCGTCAGGGGAGGTTTAGATTGGATATTAGGAAAAATTTCTTCACTGAAAGGGTTGTCAAGCATTGGAACAGGCAGCCCAGGGAAGTGGTTGAGTCACCATCCCTGGAGGTATTTAAAAGTTATGTAGATGTGGTGTTTAGGGACATGGTTTAGTGGTTGGACTTGGCAGTGCTAGGTTAATGGTTGGACTTGATGATCTTAAAGGGCTTTTCCAACCTAAATGATTCTATGATTCTATTATTCTAAGCCATCCTCCAAAATTCATTGTAAGTTTTGATACTTTGATAAATGAGTATATATCTTTGTCTTAGAGCCCAAACAGTCTCTGGCACAAAGATTCGTGGAAGTTTGGCGTAGAAGTTTGGGGCTTCCATTACACCATTTCAAATAAAATTGTTTGCTGTGGAAGTGTCATTGTGGTAGTACAATAGTTGTTACATAACTAAATTAATGTATGTGGATTTCTTATATTATTTAGATATGCTAAAGAAACCCCAAATGCATGAAACAAAAGTGAATTAGCTAAAATATAAAAACAGTGACTAGGATTTATTTGATAATTAAAGGAGCTGACTTGCAAAAAATAGAAGTAATGCTGGAAACAATTTTTTTTATTTTTGGTTCCAGAGTCTTTAAAAAGTTAAGAGGCGATAGTCTGGAGGCAATAGTGTGGAGATAGTCCTCGGTTCCAATGATAATAACTAGAAAATGACTTGTGTGATGGAAAGTTTCTAATGTCGTGTAAGTTAAAAGTATGCACACTGTGGACATCAAAAAGCATGATAGACTCATCTACAGCTACCTGAACAAGATCACCTTTTTGTATTTTATATTCTGTTTAAGACACAAAGCATATCTACTTTTTTCTTCCCCTTGTCTTTTAACCTGTGACCTGCATCCATCTGTTTGTACAAGCATCTTTAACCTTCTGCTGGCAGCAGAGATGGATCTATTATGTAACAGAGATGAGGGCTGAGGAATTCTGGTTCTGGATATCAAGGGGTTTGAGATTGCTTAGAATACATCCTTACATTTTTTTCACTTAATCCAATTGTTTCTGTTATTCTAATGTAAAAATAAATAAATAATTGAATATTTCTCCTGTCAATCTTCTAGCACCTGAGATGAGGAAGCAATACAAACCAACACATCATCTCAACAGCTGAACGAGTTTCTTCAGTAGAAAACCTCTTTTAAAATTGATAGCGTGCTGCATCATGCAGAGTACCAAGGAAAGGAAATATTTATAGTTTTTTCTCCTGACTTCTGACCCTTGAAATTAAAAGCTCTTTCCCCACCCCCTCATTTGCTGTTAACCCTCAGGAAAAATGAGTTGCTTTTCTTGGCAGAAATCGGTTTTAGCAAGATTAGGATGATGCAGCTGTCTTTAAAATACAATAATACAGATAAGAGAGTCTGAAACATTAGCCCAAACTTAGACTTGCCCCCCCCCCCAAATCTGTTTGCCCTTTTTACATATGCTGCTAAAATTATGCAGAAAACCTATATTGTGTAGCTTGCTTTGCACTTTTTTTTTTTCTTTTACACCAAAGAAGTACGGTTGGAAAGTGTTTTGAAAAAGTTTTCTCTTGACTAATGACGAGGTCCCTAAGTCATTCGCAACTGTATACTTCAAATGAGGCTTTTCAAAATATTGAAAAATTGGTTACAGCTGGCTGCACATCCTGACAGTTGAAAGTAAAACTCCCATACCAGTCATAACTAGAAATTCAATTTAGATTATGCACAGTGAGAGCAACAAAACATAGTTTCTTTCCAAAGAGGTGACAGTGCAGTCAGAACTTCTACAGCTGCCTTTCATGCACTGATAATTAAAAAAAATCAAAACAAAATCCCTAACTGGAAAATACATACTCCCTTTATAATTACCTATTTCAAAGCTGTAATTGAGCATTTCATTATAAAGATGCTAATCAATCCAGAACAATACTCCTGGGACAGCACACACGTCCAGAGACATAATGGTTATAATAGAAATGCTGCAGAAACTTTACCGGGTTATGATTAGTTGCTCAAGCATTTCTATTATGAAAGATGAAACTCCCACAAGGTGTATTGCAGTGGTCCATGTAGAACTTCAGGCTTATCTTCTAGGCTTTAGATATATTGAAAAAATAAATACTTTGTCATCAGTATAAATAAGCAGAATGCATTTATTTAAAAATAAATAAATAAGCTTTCCTGTATCCAGGCAGATTCTTAGGTAAAACAGATGACTGTGAGTAAAGGAAGCCAAAAGAGGAATTGTCTTTCCAGATTGTTTTTTAAAAAAAATAATTTCTAAAGTATCATTATTTGCAGCTCCCTCTAAAAGTTTCTATGGAGATTTTATCTCTGTGGGACAGTGCTAACACGCGGGCAGGAATGGTTCGAGTCCTGAGTAACCACTGCCATTTACAGCCCTCTTTCATAGTGCAATGTGCACAGCTTTGGGTTTCCCCAAAAGACTGGCAGCCACAACACTGTGGCTGTTGAGACAGTGCTTTGTGTGGAAGTTGGGTCTCTCTGTCACGTGGGTGGCATCTTTCTGGAGAGGGAGCGCAGTAACTTTTGTCTGCCTGTGTTTGGGAACCAGTCTTGTGGTAACATGGAAGCTGATGGTGCTAATACAGAAAATTTCATAAAATTACACAGCATGTTTCCTCCAACTATTATAAATAGTTTTATTTCATGTTCTAATGAGAGACTTTACGTAAGCCAAGTCTTTGAAAGTTTTGAAATATTTTAATGGGACTGTCTGAAGGCTTAAAGTTACTGTCTACTTTCTTACAGTGGCTTTTGTGATCACAGCATAGGGTATTTTGTACTTTGTTATCTGGTAAAAAGCACTAGGGTAAAATTCTGAAATGTTTTTTGATAGCCACCTACATGAACTCTTAATATTTCATTAGCTCTGGCTAAATAAGTGTGTAGTTGAAGGTTAGGCTCTTTCCAGTCTGAATGTCATCGTAGTATGTTTACAGACTACGACTTTCCAGCTAGAAATGAAAAAGCAGAAAACAGAGGGAAAATGAAGAAGTCCTGGAAGTCTTTGTGTGTGAGGCATGCGTCTTAAAGGCAAACAGGTTGTCTCTTCTACCTTTTGGTACAAATTTGAACTCTGCCAGTCTGTCCTTTTTGTGATTGTGTGTGTGCATGCATGCATGTATGTTCTTAAACCTTGCTGTGCAGATGTTGTGCTTTGCTTGTCATTAAATGCATTGCTTTGTCTTGTATCTGTAATTTTTATTCCTTCTGATGCTCAGATTATCAAAGACTGAAACTCTGAATGACAAAGAGCACTACTCTACACCACCATCTTTTGTGTTTTCTCGGCTATGTATTTCTTATAAAAGGTGACAAACATAATTAGGACAATACCCTCCCTTTTGTGTCCTATCTTCAGTACGGGGGGTGGGGTGGGGGGTGTTTATGTTTTCTGACTGTTCATTTAGAAGACAGACTATCAATGGTGCCTGCGGTTTGTTTATTTCACCATTTTTGCTACATATGGCATCACCTGTATAATAGTGTTGCATACCCTGTCCATATCACAATTCGTATCTATGTTACAGTAATACTTCCATAGCTGTATACAATACAGTTCAAATTTCTTCTTTCCATACCCTTTTTAAGAAAATAGCATTCATTTTGGTGGGTAACACAATTTCTCAGTTTCTTACTGAGAATTGACCAAAAGAGGCTACAAAAGAAGATGAATATTACAATGTCAATATGCAATTGACAATTGTGTTAGAAATTATCACCTTGTTCCTAAGGCCAGCATGTTTGGAAGAGAGTAAAGTCACAGTTAGTTTTTCTTTAGTATCAGCCCCAAAAGACGAGTACTTGGAAGTTGTCACGGGACTTAGATGTGAAAAGTACTTGCTGAAATGTTTCCTGAGAAGAACATAAAACAAGTGAAGAATACATGGAATATACATTTTAGTCTATTCTAGCAGTCTGTAACAGAATTGTAAGAGGATGAACCACAGGTCTAGCAGGGATTTATTTTTCTTGTCACATTCTCGTAGCCAAGACATTTGAGTGCCAAGTTGCCTGGACAAAACAATGTGAATGAAAGCTCCGGGTATAGAAGCAGCGCCACTTCAAAGCACAGAGAAAATCTTAACCTCAAAAATGAGAAGTGACTGCATATGTACTGATTAATGCTTTGTACAATCTCAGATTGTTAGATTGGTAAAAAAGTAATAGGTTTGCTTTCACCAAATCAAAAGAGGTCTGTGGAGATATAACCTTTCTGCTTCTCACTTTCCATTTGAAGAGGGTTGAGGTATAGGTTCTATGAAGTACCTGAAGTGGCCATTTTAAGCCACTCACTTCTACTAATTACAGATAAAACTATAGTTTTTAATGTGATTCATAAAAAAACCCTAAACATTTTGAACCATGCTGTGTGGCCCTGTTGATGATTTTATGATTTTATTTGTTATCAAAACTGGCTTATCAACATAAGGACATTAGTTTGGTATCTAGAAGTACCAAATGGTACTTTCCTTAATAAGGAAGCTTCTACAATAAAATATCACTAGGCTTTTGTTGACTTTTAAGTCTTATTCAGAGTTCATAGCATTACTTTTACCTTTTATTTGTGATAAAAAGTATTGTATGTTACAAAGATATTTTGTAGTTATGATCATCATTTTTCCAAAAGAGGAACTGTGGACAACTGTGTGCCATTATGTCATATCTTACTATGGGAAATGCATAGTGCTTTTATTGCTTCAGGAAGTTTTTGTACTTTATTATCAAATCATTTTATAATGCCAACTACTTTTGAAAAATAACCATTTCGGCTCTCCATCTCTTCCTCTAATATGATTGTATTGCCATCAGCAATGTTATAATAAAGTGCAGTCAGGCTAAACTAGCTGCAGCTGGATTACTGTCCTGCGTGTACTGCAAATTCACTGTCTCAGTCAGTCATGCTTCAATCTGATTAGGCAACAAGTATATTGGATAGTACTGAAACAAAACTATAAAGTAAAAATGAAAAAGAAAAGCCATAAAGGAAGAAATTGCAGAGTAATATAATAGAGGGAAGATGCCTTGCAACGTTGAAGTCAGATTTGACCTGTTAGCTCCAGACTTGCAAATGTATTTCTAGCTTTATTTCAGTATCTGCAGTACCCAGTATGCTTCAGCCACGCCTGATCCTAAAGGCGAGGCCCAACCTCAATGTTTCGCAATTTCTATGCTGAAAAGACACAGAAGAGGCAAAATTCTTCTGAAACAGAGGTGGCAATGTTAGCAAGCCTATGTCATGTGTACAGCAGTGGAGATGTAGGATCATTGTCATCGCTAGGTCGTCCACATACACAGCTCTAGGAGGAAGCAAGCCACTAAGAGATTCTGCCTCTGACCGTAACTGTGGTCCCAGAATTCAGCTGCTCATCGTGCAATCTAGCTGTTCTCCCTAGGAGTGGTGCTTCTCTGTAGGACTGCTGGGAGTATTTGCTTGAAAGCTGGTTTTGGAGCTCCTTTTCCTGGGAACGTCTGATGAGTATGTGGTACATGGCCCAATGGCTTTATGAACATTTTGATATGTGGCTGATGTGTTCATAGGTTTAGCCTAAAAGGTGGTAGATGTATGGCTCCAATGTTCAAGGAATGCAATAGAGAGCCAAAGAAGACTTTAACAGTCTATGTCAAATAACTAGTACAAGTGGTTTATTCTTTCATTATTTGTTCTTTTGAGACAAAAGACAAAGGCAAAAATCAATCTGTAAATGCTTTTGCATAAAAATACTCACTGTATTTGTTCTTAAACAAGACTTTGGAGGTAAATGATTCCAGTCAGCCTGCTGATGAAAGTCAGATTTGCTGTTTTCTAGGCTAGTGTTTACCTTTTCTAAACGCAGAAAAACAGATTTTCTACAATCCTTATTGTGGATTTCACTCTGTTTCTCTTCAGTGGCTGGAGAAAGCTGCTGCTTTTTCCTTCCTTCCTTCCTTCCTTCCTTCCTTCCTTCCTTCCTTCCTTCCTTCCTTCCTTCCTTCCTTCCTTCCTTCCTTCCTTTCCTCTTTGGTTTTTTTTTTTTTTTTGACCAACAGTCAGAATAAAGTCTGCTTTCTTTACTTTCTCATATGAGCAAAGTCAGAGCTGGACTATTTCAGGGTAACTATAGCTAAAAGTAATTTACAGGGTTCTTGGGTGACAGGAATCAAGACAGAGTATGTTTTTCAGGCAAGAATTCAGTCTTAGTAGAAGACGTTTCATTTGTCCACTTAACCTGTTACCTGTGGCTTTGTAATATGGTTTAAATTCTTAGTACAGATTCTCAACAGCTTTAATATTCATTGGCAGATAACATTGTATGGTTTTCTCCTCTAGAGAAAGACTATTTTCTTTCTTCTCAGCAATTCAGCCATTACCAGAACAATACTTTCTGCTTGATCCATTATTTGGGAGGCATAGAGTTAAGAACGCAGAATGCTCTAGTGAATTATTTGTGCGCCATGAATAAGAAAAGTTCTTATAATCTATACACGTGACTAAGATGGCAGAATTTTGTAAGCATAGAGATATGTGACACCTTACAAATTGGCATTTTATAATTGATAGTTCATGATTTAGAATGAAGCTATATAAAGATCAGGCTCGGCAGGGTTTTCTGTGTATGGTTTATGATTACATATGAACATCAGTATTTCTGTAAGTAAAAAAAGATTAACTTTTTAACAACTTTCTACATGAGAAAAACAACCCTGTGATGTGATTTTTAGTGTACTTTGCTGTCATTGAATTAATTTAATCACTACATTAATTTCATGTATGTATTATTTCCTTTATTTCTTCGGTTATTGAAAATCCATTTATTTTTTGCATGGTAACAGAAGAATCCTTGCTGAAGTCCAAAATAGAATTACAATGTAGAATCAGATTGAGTATATTAAGTTGTTTAATATATGCAAAATTCTACCTATCACTGCAACTCTGTGGTGCATTTATAGTGATGTAGTTCAAAGGTCTGCTTGAGCTCAGAAGCTTGCTGTTCCACGGTGGGTGCTCACTCTTGTTTGAATACTGTAATAGAGAAATTCAGGAATGATGGAGGAACATTAAGGTGGACTGTTATCTGGGGACTGATAAGACTAAGCCTCACTCAACACAGCTGTCTTAAATTTCCTTGATCATGTGTTTGCGTTTTGGCTTTTTTAAGAATAAAACCAGAATGAAGGATGGAACTTCTCCCGCAGGTCAACTATGAAAACTTTTATCATATTTAATCAATAAAAGAGCAAGCTAAATGTAGAACTTCTGAGAGTTTCCCTGATTGCTGTGGAAAGTATATTTAATTCCGTTTAAAAGACATTGTTTTATCCAGAGATATTTCTGAATTGATTTTCGTTAAATAGCTTATAAGTATTAATTTTATGCATTTTCCCTATTCTTTCTGGTAATGCTTCAGCTGTCAGTCAGGTTTTTGCAGCCAAGATTTGTCTGTGTAATCTGTTTATTTTCTCCTTTAAGGAGGGATCTTGGTTGATATGCAAAGATGTGAAGTATTGGCACTTCTTCCGTGACTTAGTTCTAGTAATGTTTCAAATTTCTTTTTTGTATCTCTTCACTTGCATATGTATGGTATTAGAAAACTATGTCTAGGGAATGGATGTAATCTAGGATTGTGGGTGTGATGAATGAAGTGTAGAAACAGAATGTCAACACAGTGTTCTATTTCAATTTTTGACTGCCACTTCTTAGAAAAACACTGGCTTTTTACAAATGTAAGATGTATCCAGTTGTTTACCCATAAGTCCTTGTGGCAAACCAGAGATGGCCGTGAACTAAAATCCTATCTCTGAACAATTTCAAACTTTTCTAAAGTTGAACTAGAAACCCTGTTTATGTAATAGCACAAATGAGCTCTTACATCTTCACATTTCTGTATTCCAGAATTTTGTAACTTACTGGGTTTTTTCCATGTGGCTCCCTACATCTGCTATGACATCTCTTTTGTCTGTGTGCACGTTTCTTCTGAGAGCTCTTCCCTGCTGTGCTAAATGTCTCTGGTTTGAGTTATCAAGCATTTACATGCACATGCAGGCATGGAAAAGCAAGCAGATAAATAAAATTAGTATTTAGTTTCTGGTTTGGGTTCTAAGAGTTGCCTCCAGGTAAGCATTTTCTGTAACTTTAACCATCTCAGAGCGGGGACCATCTCCTGAGTACTGTATTAGCACCTAAAAGATTATTTTTGGTACTGAAGTAAACAGACTGCAGGGAGGTAGTTCAGTATTGCGATGTTTCATTCACCCCATTGATCCTTTTGAGGGCTGTTGATACATGTGCCTGTGCCCAGGTGCCATCAGCTGCCATGCCCCACCTGAGCAGAATCGTTTTGTGTATCTGCATTGAAGAGTCTGGGGGGCTGGACATCTCCACTTGTACTGATCTTATTGTTAGATACCACTAATCATGAAAAATCTATCCTCTTACATATGTGCTAATCATAGATCTATTACCTAGTTCCATTCTTTGGTTTTCACCCTTGTATTAACAATTTGTTTGTCTGGGGAAAGAGACAAAAATAGCTGTAGTAGAAGAAATTATTCATAAGTAGTTCTTTTAGATATGTTGTAAGAGTCAGTTTTGATGATTTAATACAGCCATTATGCAGTACTTATGCTAAAATAAAAACAGCTTTTATTAAAGCTTCACAAAAAGAGTTTTTTTGAATAACTGCTGATCTCCCTGTAACTATTTTGATCGTTTTCTACCAAGGAAAAGCCTCATCTTTCTGCACTGACACAGTGTGAATGTTGTAACTGCTAAGAGAGTACCTCACTCTGGCTTCATTCTGCGAGGCAAATTTTGGCCCTCTGGGGAAGAGGCTAGTATATCCTGGTGCTGCAAATGCTGTTTGTGTTTTCACTGTCTCTGATATCACACTCTGGATATAACAAAACATTGTCAGGAGGAAATAGAAAAGGGAGAAGACTACTTCATTTAAGATTAATAATGCATTAGATGAATTTTACTTTGAAATTATGAAGGTGGCTTGATTTGGAAGTTAATACTTGTTTGATAATTGCATTTAGTCCTTGTAAGGAATTGCATCTCTATGTTAATTTTCACAAATAAGCCAAGTATAGCTCTACATACAAGATGATTATCAATCTCAAGGTTGGTACAGTTGTCAGTAGCAGGGTCCTTGTCTAAAGCTTTGGGGTTTTATAGGTAAAGCTGAGGCAGACTTGTGGGGAGAACCTTGATAGCACCTGATTGTCTCTTGGCTTGCTACTCTCTAGTGTTATCAGCCCATCATCTGCATGCCTTCACTAACAGTAGGTTTTAAACTCACTTGAAAGAAAAAGGACCCACCTGTCATCTTTTTTCAAGTGCTTCTGTTTATTTGACCTAAAATACTGTAAGTTAGCTATGGAGGCATAAGCAGGTGAAGAGAGAAAACAATAGGCAGAGGGTCTCCTGGAAACATTAGTGTGTTTATCAGGTTAGCTAGTGCCATGAAACTTGGAAGCAGCAAAGGAAGGAAGTACTGAGCTCTTTGGTTTTTATGATCTGAGTGATAATGAGATCACCTTCAAAGCAGAGACAATGAGTGCAGTATTCTTAAGTGCTTGTATGTGCATTTAGAGTGAGAGAATGGAATAGGGGTCTTAATTTTAAAAGAAAAAAAAGCTCCTTTTTCTTAATTTTTTCTTTGCCAGGTCTTGTGATCCATCCCTTCATTTGTAGACAACGGTAGAGGTGAAATGCATATTCACGTATCAGGATCGTGAGATTTTTAAAATTCCCCTTTTTTTTCCCCAAATAGATAATAATATTTTTTTCTGTTAAATACCACATTTAGTATTTTGGTGAGAGTGTTTGGAATGTGTGAAAATAGCCTCCAGTGCCCTCTTAAAAAACAGTGTAAAGCAAGGACCTTTGTGGTCACTTTCTTTTTCCCTTCTCTGCTCCCCTTATTAATTATCAGTATTGTTTCCTCTCCACTTCCCCCCCCCCCCCCCCCCCCGCTAAAGGGAGCAGTTTATGGTTCAGACACAAATCTTAGTACCCATCACTTTTCTGCCGTTCACCTTCACACATCAGCTAGTATGTTTGCATGCCAATAAAAACAAAGTTCTGTCCACAACTGAGCTGCCTTTGGAGATAGTTCAAGACTCCTTTGTAACTCCTGCAGTCTAGAAGCAGCAAAATCAAAATCATCTCTTCCTTTAAAGTACTTTTCATACATCTCCATCTTTGTGATAGCATTGGAATCATTCTGTAGCAGTTGGCTCTGATACGCTTGCACAGGCACAAATTGAGTCCGACAGGACTGATGTCTCATGGACTTTGCTGTCATTTGAAATGCTGGCATGAAGATGGTCGCAATGAAAGGAGGGAGCTGGTGCCTTCAGCACTTTGCCTATGAAGATTTCTTAGGTTTGTAGTTTTTGATGGCAGTAACTGATTCAAAAGATAGTTTTACAAAAGAGATTCACAACAACCATAGATTTCTAACAGCTGCCCATGTCTTTTCTTCTTCCTTGAGTAGATTCTTTGAGCATTGCACTATACTGTAAAATGGGCTCTTTATACCACCCATCGATCTGTAAGATCTATCTAGTCGAAGTGTAATTATTATAATTTTTTCTCTGTCATTTTGGTTTTTATCTTCACTGCATGGAAAAAACTTGTGTATTAACGAAAAAGGTACTATCAAGCTTGCCAAAGTTTGTATGTTGCAGACCCTTCAAAAGTAAAATTACATTTAAGTGGTATTTCAGTGACAACATCAGGCTATTTGGGGATGTCTCTAGTATTTCCTGTGAGAGGGAAAAATATTTTTATATTCCTTAATTTCGGTTATTGCTCAAGTGTGGTAAATTTGGACAAGAATGAGACACTGCTTTTTTAAGTCAGCTATGTGAGCAGTAGTGATTCCAGTGTATTATATTCAATTATGCATCATAATAAATGAGATGGATTGAATTGGAATCTCAGTGCTTTATTCAGTGCTGGATTTCTGTTTTTCTGTTAGACATAATTCAGATATGTAGCAGAAATCACAACAGGGATTTTAACCTTTGAGAATTGTTGAACTATGCAGTATGCTAGCATTTGATGCCTAGCTTTAAGAACACCTCAGAAGCAGATTTTACTGTGTTATTCTTACCAGACGCCAGGGCATCAGCTCACAGTATGCTGCTTGCAAGTGGACTTTTTATTCTGGATATTGAATCCACTTTGAATCCCTTCTTGCAACATGAGTATTCCAGTGATGTATTATACTTCATTAACAACGATAGTTCTTGTAATTCAGAAGGTGCTGTTGAACATAACAAAAGATCCAGGGTGTCACAAATGCTTGATTATGGTAGAAAAAGTGCACTGAGAAATATGTTGGAAGAGGGCTAACATATAATGTACCTTGCATCTTCTGGTATATGCCAGTAGCCTGAAATGGATCACGTTTCCTTTTCTTTCTCCCTTACCCTTTTGTCTTTTAAAATTGTTTTGCCTCAAATTGTGAATGCTTAGGGAAAAAATCAGAAAATCTCTGCCCTATTCTTGCTAGCTAATTTTTCTCTTTTTCTTTTCTGTTCCACAGGCTCTGAAAATACTTCATCTGAAATTTCAGACTGGACAGACTCACAGTGGCTTCTAAGCCAGTGAGAACAAAGCTGCCAAAGCATGCTGGTGCCAAGCTGTCAGATGATGCACGTAGTCAGGCCAATGGTGGTGCTCCTGTGCTTGCTACTCAATGCTGATGCTGAAAGTAAGCTTATTATTCATTTCTGCTTAAGTCTTGGCCATGATGAACAATTTTGTTTTCAGCTGGTGGTTACTAAGGGTCTCGGAATGAGTCTCCTTTTGAGTAATTCTTAAAACACTGTGAGGTCCTCTCTAGATCACAGCCAGTATTTGAAAAGGATTATTTATGCAACTTCCTTACTATTTTTCTTCTTAATGCTCCTTTTCTTAAGCAACTAATGGTTCCCGCTCAGATGGTGGAGACCATTGCCACAAAGTTACGTAGTCAAAAGAAAGACCAACCTTGCTTACCAGACTTTGGTCAAATCCCTTAAAGACATCTGTCATTATTTGAATATTTCTTTCTTAATTTCAATTTTTTAAAAAATAAAATAAAATAAGACACCACTCCCCAATTAATATCCAGTCCAATTAAAATTCCAGGCCCTTAGTAACTGCCACAACAGCTGTTCTAATGTATTATTTCCGACAGCTGTCGCAGAGTACAGTATCCAAACAAATCAAGCAGAACTGATGACTTAGTGGCTAGCCTAAATGTGTGACAATTCAGTGAGGAGCGGCACCTATGTTTACTTGTACTTAGGGGAAACTGTTGGATTTTGGTCAATTAATTTACCTATTAATGGGAAGATAATATCTTCTTTTTAATTAGGAAACCATTAGGTCTGCCTTGTTTACACGTGTTCCTTTTCCCAGCTGTCCTGTGGCTTCTTGCAGAAGTAATGTGCAAATGAGAAAAACCATTTGCTTTCCACCTGTTGACCCGCAGGTTTACTACAAGCTGACTGTTATGTTTGCTACAAGCTGGCTGTTAACATTCACGATTCACAGACATTTTCCTTTTGAATCTTCCTGACTCTGGGCAGATACATCGCCAATCAATAACTTTGTTCCAGCTCTGACTTTTGAAGACTTCTCTGTTTTTTCACAAGCCTGTGTAAAACAAAGGAGCAGTTGAATTAAGTAGGAACACACAAGAATAAAAACAGTGTCAGTAAGGTTGGAGAAATCAGTTCTCAATAAAGGCACATTGAAGATTTCCTTATTACTCCGCTTATCACCTGCAATCCAGGTATACTAAATTACAACAATAAAATAGATACAATATCTTCGCATGTCCATGTGTAATATGCCTTCCTTCTTTTACCTGTAGCTCTATGAAAGTGAAGTAAATTTAAAAAAAAAAAAAAAAAAAAAAAAAGGACAGAACATACATGTTTGTTGAGTACTGACAGCTGAGATTCTTTGGCCCATTTCCAGGTAGATAATGACCAGCTGGGATGATCGTGTCTAAGGTGAAGCCAAGGACATTTTAACACTTTAGCCAGCAAATAATTAATTGGTAAATGCGCCCATATGTTGAATATTTCTGCAGTTGTAGTATACCATCTATTTTAAAAGTAAATTCTCTGCTTGGCAAACATAGATTTTTAGAATCTGGTATACCTTTTCTGCTTCAGGTGATGGAATGCCCAACCTCCTGTAGGCGAGTTGTAGAATGATTTTTTGGTTTTAGTAACCCCAGTCAGCTATCAGTTTGCAAAAAGACAGTCAAACCCCAGAAACTCCTTTGTTAGACCTGTACTTGTGAGAGAAGGGTGTAGTTTCTGTAAACGTGTAGCGTTAAACAGAGGGTTTCCTCTTTCATCATTCTTCTCTGTGGGAAGTAGGGTGGTTTTTTTCAGGGTACCATGGAGTTTACTTTAAAATTGGCTGGTCACCCAGAATCTATGGAGTGTGATGTGCAGAATAAAGGTTGTAAGATGCACAAAGATCATCTTTTTGTGGGAGTTACTCTCAATGTATGAGATGGACAAAAAGGTGCAGTCTTAAAAGAAACTAAGAGTAAAAATGATGTATTAATGGATAGGTAGTATTTTTAAAGACAGATGATTAATGAACATATTCTCTACAGGGCTAATGTACTATCTTGACTGGAGAACAAAGCAAAGGTCTCTTCAAGATAACAGATTATTTACTTGTTTTTTTCTATTCCTTTTAGACACCAGTTTATACCATACTGTCATATTACATGATCATTAATACTTTCATGTGGTTATGTTAATAAATAATATATCAGGAATGCCGTTACTGTAAGATGGAAACACCCCACCCTAAATACCATTGATCGTCTTTCAGAAATGCACAAATCTGCTGAGTTTTGTGCTGGAGGAACTCATATAAACTAATTGTTTATCAATTTGTATATTTGTCTTTGTAGTTAGTAGGTATTACTATACAGAGTTAAAAGAATACAGGGTAGCCAAACAAAGATACGTTAGGTTATCTTCTTGGAGGAATTTATAATGCTACAATATCATCTATGGTTATTACTTACTATCTATTGCCTCTTGTTGTTATTAGCCAATAGGAGAAAGAAAATGACAATTTAAAAAATACTTACAAATAAAAAAATAGGAAGATTAAAAGAAGTTAAAAGATAAGAAAGATTCAACTAAGAAAAAGTTGAGAAATAGTGCTGAAATTTTGGAGCTAAGGTGTAATGGAATAATAATTTAATTAACCATTTTCTTCTTTAAAAGAAATAGAAATACTTTAAGACAAACGCATTTGTGCTATGTAGCAGCCAAGATTTTAGATCAGAGTCTCTGTTAAGACATTCCAGAATAGCGAAAAAGCAGATAATTATGCTAAGAAGTGATGGGCTAGGTATCTCTGGTTTTACTGTTTCTATATTAAGGAGAAAATTGTGCTGGAGAATATAACATTCTAAAACAGAGTTGCAGTTTCTCACTTGATAGTTTAAGTATACTGTTGATTTGTTTAGAATTCTGAAACCTCTATTTCTGTTGGACTTTCCTGGTTTTTTTTTTGTTGTTGAGTTTTTTTCATGTGGGTAGTGGTACTGTGAAATGCAGAAAGTAAGTGAACTCTTACATGTAGCAGGTGAATATGAAATGGTCACTTGAAATAGCTGGGCTTTTATCTAATCTGGCTAGCTCTTATTTTATGGGAAAAGGCTTCTCTTTTGACGTTACCTTTATTTTCTGCTTACTACTAATAAAAGATGTGACTGAGACATTGTGCAAATGCCCACAATTTGTATAAATTGACATAATACTTTTTTACAAGGTGAACTTTACAGTTGAAACTGATTTTTCAGCTTCATAGATCCTTTCCTGCATTCCCTTTCTTTCCAAGGAATTGTAGAAATAACTGGGGAGAGAAAGGGGAGAGAAAAATGTAATGCAAGATTTTGTTCACTTGCACTGACTTGCTTTAAATTTCAACTAAAAGGTTGTGATATACCTAACACAAATCAGAGGGCTGTGATTGTTAGATGTCAATGCGATGTCTCCCATATTCCAGTCAGATTCGATGGTTTCATTCCCTTTACAATAAACTGCTGAGTAGCATACTGCATATTCTGTCTCTTAACCTACGAGGCTAAAGAAAGAGACTATGATTGTCAAGTAATTAATATGCACAGGCTTTTAAGTTGCCTAAATATTTATGTATGTATATACAACTTGCATATGTTATACAGTATGAATTACATTGTGTGCCATATATGTGTTTATATGGCTCCACATAATATTGCATTAATGCTGTGAGTTGTACATGATTTTTTTTCTGTTTTACCAATCTAAAAGAGGAGCTCTTTGAGAGTCAGAGAAACATTTTACTGTTACACACTGTGTTTATTTGGAAGATATGCTGAATTTCCACAAGACAGTTATTTTTATGGGCTGGGTGAGAGATAGCACAGGATCAGTGAGCCTTCTATGTGCAGACACACAGAAAGATGTGTCTTCTACTTGCGTGATTAGCTCTTCCCCTGCATTTCCTGAGGACTTGAAGAAAAGTTCCTGCTGTGCTGGAGTTGGTCTGCTCTCCACTCTTGCAGACACTGCTCCTGTTTATATAGCTCTTTATAAAAGGGTCCCAGACCCTACTGTTGTCCAGGGCTCTTCATGAACTTCACAAACAGTTGGCAGGACTATGTTATTTCCTTTTAGTGGGGACAGGACACAGAAAGTGAGACGAAGGGGACAAAAGATTTGTCTGTTTTTCTCTGTCACCACAGAAAGGCCATGTCTTCCTTTTTTTCATCACTTTTCTGTTGCTAGCACCGAGGCACTACAGAAGAGAAGATATATCCGGACATTGATACTGCATTGTTTTCTTTCCAGAGTAACTGGAAATTGATAAGGAGCTCATGCTCTTCTGATCTCGCTGTGAAAGCACTATGAGTGGGATCCAAATAGCAAGCCCGCTTGATGCTTTCGAAGAGATTCCCAACAGTAGTCCTCAGTATTTCTCTTTACATACTACCCTCACAGCTGAGGGAGTGAATGAGACATCTTTGTTTCTCGCCATCATTGCGAAAGACCCCAAACTCTGACATGTGTTGACATGGGCTGATAAACTCTCCTGTGGCCACCTCTCAAAGGCATACAGGGCCACCTCTCAAAGGGATGGAAATGCCAGAAAACCCTTCCCTGGTGGGCTGTAGGAGTGCACTATGCCCCTTATGTGTGCGACCAAGATTTGATTCTTTAGTGTTAATCCACAAACTAAGCTTACACTTGACTGAGCAAAGTAAGCAAAATTAAAACGTGGCAAAATTACCTTTCCTCTTTTACCTTTTATCGTTAGTAAAATGAAATGTTACTTGTAAGCATAAAAAGTGAAAAATCTTGAGGAATATGGGGTTTTTTTAGTTGCCTCCATTTGTGTTTGGTGTTTGTAGTTTCTATGCACGCTGTGACAGGATGTTACCGAATTCGCCGAGGAAAGAAAATGTTTGTTTAGCCTTCTTGTTTGTAGAAGGACAGTCTGCTAGTTCATGGTGTTTATTATTGATTGCCTTGTTCTCCATGGTGTACACGATAGCTGTGTTAAGGCAATACTTCTCTACATCTACAGAGAAATTAGTAATATCACATTGTTTGTCACAAGAAGAGTACTGGGTTTTTTCATGTTTTCTAAATGGGCAGGCAGAATAGTAACTACCTAGAATTTTTCTGCAGGTTCATCTGTTTGGTAACAAGAAGGATCTATGTTTCAGAGACCCTTATGTAACAGATTTCTTTTCAAACCATAGAATATAGTATACTACTGTCTCTTTCTTACCTCTGTAATGATGAGGTGTCAAGTTAATTACTGCGCTCAAAGAAATGTGTAAAACATAAAATGCTTTAAAATGGTTATTCCTGCTCTTTCCTAGTATCCTAGTTTTTGAAATTCAAGACTTTAATTTGTATTAATAGAATCAAATAAATTTCCACAGATATGCTGCGTTCTGCTTTTTAGTAATTAAATCGCTTCTCAAAGCACACATCCTGTTCCTTCTCCACCCCGAGGAAGGCCTGGTCACTAGCACTTCCACATTCCCTGCTGTATTCCAGTAATTTTGACTGTTTAATTATTTTTCTTCATTCTTGGTTACATAGCTTCTGCTCCGATATTTTTCTTTTGCTGCTTCTTTTGAGATGTTTTTTTAGAAGACAAGCCACAATTCTTTCTTCATTCAGTAGAAGTGGTTGCAGCTGACTGTAAAAAGGCAAACAGAAATACTAACTATAAACAATACAGTTGTTATATATTGCTTCCATTCCCAGTTGTTTGAAATGTGAATAGCTTAGTTTGCTCTCTGGCTCCTGATACATACGTGTTGGTTAGCATCATGCTGTCTAACAGAAAAATTTTCACGATGTTCTCTATACCGGGATCAGGAAGGGCTAAAACTTAGTGCTGACAGGAAAGTGATTAGTTTTAACAAATTTTACAGTGACTGAGAGGCATTCTTGTTTAAATAGGATCTAAAGATGGTAGTTTAGGATTTGTGAAATCAAACCTAAGACAGCTATTTTTCCTCTGTTGTGTTTTTGGTTTTTTTTTTTCCTTGTTCTATTTGGATCCTTCATTTTTTTGTTTTAAAGAACACCTGGTTTTTTCCCTGCTAAAACCATTCTTCTCCATTAAAAATATTTGATGTTCTTTGACAAGCTGAAATACATTCATGCAGTCCACACTGAAGTTTTTTGTTTCTAAGCATTTGTCTACAACACTAACCTAAATAGATCTTCTGAAGTAATTATCATACAGAAAGTAATTATCTTATAGTAAGTCTTGCATCTGGATATACATGGTTTACACTAAAAAAACCCCTCTATTCCAGAATATCTTCATAAACAGTATATGCAGGCAAGCCCAACATGGAAATAATTTACTTTTTTGTGTGTGTACCTAATTTTCTGTCATATTAGATTTAGATTTAAACTCTGATGTCTTTAAAGAGATTATTTCAATTATTTCAATTATTGCTTTCAATTATGGGCAGTAGCAAGAACTGTAAAATCCAAAGATAAAATCTTTCCATTCTTTATTGGTAATTTTTTCAGTATCATCTATCTTTATATCTTAGGGCTGACAGCATCCATTTTGTGTAAGATATAGCCCTTTGTTTGCTTTGCTATTTCTTTTAATAATGGTGAAGTATGCAAGAGAGTTTAAATGTGGACTGCCTTTTCTAAGGGGGGGAAAAAAAGCTTTCAATTTGATTTTATATTCTTTTCTCAGGAATTTTTATATGCTCTCTGCAGTTCAACCCTAGGACACTTTCCAGCTGACTTTATGAAAAATGGTATATAGTATTGCGAGAGTAATTTTATATTGCACTTGTTAAATATGATATTAAAATATGTCAAGTAAATCACCCATCACTTCTCAAAAGTTTAAGCCTTAGAGAAAAGTGGGACAGCTAGTTATACGAAACCATTCTAGTTGTATTTATTTTGCTCTGCAGCAAAGGGAAGGCTTTGGAATATATATGATAGTTGACTTAGAGAATCAGGAGAAGTGAAAACTTTATGCAGTCATTCCAAATATATAGACTTAGTCACAGAAACTACAGATAATATGGATGTTTGCATAAACCAGGATTTATCCAAACCTTATTTTTCAAGTCCTTACATTAAAGCAGATTTGAATAATCTAATTCCAAGAGAAGCCATGATTATGACCATATTTGTTTAACTTGCTTTAAATTATCAAGTATTAACAGCAAAACTGAGAGCTGCTTGAGCAACATGGTTTTCCAGTTCACATAATTTTTAAGAAGGTGTTTGGGTTATCTCTAAATCTGTACATAACAAATATTTCAAAATTTAATCTGAACAAAAGATTTGTGTGTGTTTTATAATGTGTAGATTCGGAATTAAATATAGTTTACCAGGGCTTTGAACTACAGAATAAACTGAAGAACAACTGCAAAATGGTTTTCCTGAACATTGTAAATTTATCTCTGCAACTTTAAGGATGGCTTCCATGTCTGTTTCACAGCTGCTGTTAATTTAGGTAGTTGCAGGCTCCTAGCTCCCAAAAGCAGAGCACTGAACAGAGCTGAGTTGCGAGCTCCGGAGTTCTGAGAAGCCTTTAAGCCCTGGCAGTGTTGCCTGTGGCTGACCTTGGAGGCAGTGAAGTCTCCCCAGGTATGAAAGCACTACGTCTTTTGGATTTTCTGGAGCATATATAAAACCAGAGTCAGGAACTCCAGGGTCTCCAGTCTTTCCAGATACCAAGAAATGTAGATAAGGGAGCTGTATTTTAATGAACGAAGAGATGGACAAACCCACATTATTTAGATTAATGTCAACTGTTAACAGAAATTGTTTCTGGAGAAACTTCAGTATGGGTAACTATCTCACTGTGTGCAATTCCCCGCAGCATCAGCAATGACCACTGGCAGATGAAGGAATGTGGGTCATTAATATTCCCTTGTCAGAACTGGCAAGGAATTCCAATGTATCTGTGTTTGCTAGATTGCTTAAGAACATGTCTACATTCATTAAATGTTTACTAAAAGTACGTATCATAGTCTTAATATAGGAGCAATTCTTAGGGAAGATGAAAATGGAAATTTTAGAAATTTTTTTTTTTGTTATATTCACACAGCACAACAGCTGCTGTGGTGGTTTACAGTTATCTTCACTCCTTATCTGAGGTTTAAACCTCAGTGTCTGTGTCCTGGGTTTTGGCTGGGATAAAGTTAATTTTCACAAGAAACAGAGAAACTAGCCAGATGGGATATTCAGTACCATATGATGTCATGCTCAGTATATGAGGAAGGGGTAGCTGGCTAGGGAGGAGTCGCTGCTCAGGGACAGGTTCTAGGCAGTGAGCAAGTTTCATTGTGTATCATCAGTTGTGTGTAAGTGCTGCTGCTGTCGTTATGTCCCTCGCCCTTTGCTGTCCGAGTGACCTGCCCTTATCCCAACCCACGGGGTTTGCCTCTGTCCTCCCATTCTCCTCCCCATCCCGCGGGGGGGTGGGGCGGGGGGTGAGCGAGTGGCGCCTGGTGCTCAGCTGCCAGCTGGGGCTGAACCACACCAGGCTGAAATGGAGATAAAATCTTGAGGAGCAGCATCTTTCTGAGCAGTGAGTTTCTGACAACGGCTTTAGCAAATCATAAAAATCTGGAAGTATATAGGAAGATCACCATTCGCTTTTTTTTCCACCCTATCTTTCAGGACAACACCTCCCCCAAAAATTACTGATGCGTAGGATCTTTCTGTCTTAAATAGTGTCTGCTTGAAGCTATATTCAAAATAGTTGGACAAATATTTAATCCTTTTGAAGTTTTAGGAATATGCACAATTTTTTATGAATTTTTGGTGGTGCAAACTAAATTAATTTGACTACTTCCTTCTTCTAAAGGCAGCAATGTGAAGAATAAAGTTACATCTTGACTTTATATTGCTATGACAGTGGTTTAAATATAAAGTTGTGTATAAATTGCTACTGTGGCTTTCAGTGAATTATACAAGACTGTAACGTACATGTTATGAGAAAAGTAAATGCAGAATTATAATATTAGTTGATGAGTAAAGAGCTGTATAACTGAAGAGAATATATTGATAAAAGACAATTCGAACTTGAAATTACTCATACAAGGTGAATGCAAATATGTGGCAAATGATCATTTGAGTTTACAAGAAATTCTAGGGCATGACTTTAAACAGCAATTTGGACATGGTCTTGCTGTACAAAGTAATAGCAAATAACAGAATTTTACAATGCATACCACATTCTTGAGTTCCTTGCTAAAAAGAAATTTTAAGAGCCTTTTCCCAGCAAGGCTGTTGTTCAGGAAGAGAGTTCAATAGAAGTTCAAAATTTATTCTTCTGGGATACAAATTTTTCAACTAAATGTGTCTATGAAACTTAACTGGATAGAGTTTTTGTTCTAGTTTGTGCTTTAAGAAGCTAGTTTTTAAATTACTGTGTATTTTCAAGCTCTCTGTGCTTTCCACTACAGTAGCAGCATATGGATGGTAGGGAAGCTCCACTGCTGTTGGGGGTTTTTTTGGCACGTGCAAATGTGAAGGAGGAGGAAGAAACAACAAGGGAAAGTAATACTAAATTTATTTTGGCAGTGAGGGTTAATTATATACGGACATTTCCAGGAGAGTTCCACCTGGGTCATTTTTTTCCTCCAAGAATTTCACAGATGCTTTGGAAAAATCTATAAAATAACTGATGAGAACATTGACAGGTGATGTCTGTATTGCAGAGAGAAATAGGCATTTGATCTCCTCTTCTAGTGAAACAGCACACATTTTAACCACAACCAATGCAAGGCCAAACAGCTAAAAGTGAAAAATATGGTCCAGAATAGAGAGTAGTATCTTTAAATATAATGATTTTGAAAATAAACTGAAAGGGGTTTTTTTGTGAAAACGTTCTTTGTGTTAAGATGAGGCAGTAGGGTCTAACATCTTTTGATTGAAAAGCAAGGGTAGAATGAATGGGAGTAGAGGGGCAAATTAACCCTACATATATGGGCCTAGTGAGCTAATAATGCAGTGCAAATCTAGTCCTGGTTTCTCATTCTAATAAGTTTGTTAACAAACTGGAGAAAGTGCAGGGAAAAGAAAAGTATAGATTCAGAGCTGGGAAAATGCTTTATCATCTTTGGCAATAAATTTGTTTATAAAAAAAAGATTACTGAAGGCTTATTTCAGCTGAAGTATATATATTTTCTTGTAGAGAAGATAGAGATTGCAAATGAGAATTTTGCTTAACAAGTTTGAGGAGAATTTTACAATAATCTAGTGGCTAATTCTGGACAATTACATTGGAACTTCCATTCCAACTATTGGAACAGATGACTTAAATGGCAGTTTGCTACTATATATCTGAATATTCCCAGGTTAAGATTTGATGCATTTTATAAGCACTAAACAAGGTGTTAGACTCAGTACAAAAGTGACAAGGAGAATCCATTTGTCTTTTTTTAATGTAAAAGACAGAACTAGTTTTAATTCTGTGAATAATTCTACCTGAGGACAAAAAGAAAAGGAGGAGATTATGGGGTGTGGTATAAACCTTAGTGCACCCATATCCTGTGTACTAGAATACACTCTGATACACGTATCTCAAGAAGACTCAACTGAATTAGCTAAGGTGCAGAGAACGGCAGCTGAAATGGACCAGGCACATGAGAAGAGACTGAAAAAGCTGAGACTCCTCCATTTTCAAGAAGAGATGGTAGAGGCGGGTGTGGGGCTTGTGGGTGGCTGAGGTCTGCAAAATAATGGAGGTAGAGGATAAAGTGAAAGCAGAACAGATATCCACCTACCCTGTAATAATAGAGCTATGGTGTTTGAGGAAGTTAGTAGAAGATTGATTAAAAGCAGGTAAAAGATGAATTTTGCTGCAGGTTTTTGTGGAAGCAGACAGTATCTGTAGTTTCAAAGAACTTCAGAACTTCAGGTACAGAATGTCCATAAATTAGTACTAAAAGAACAAGCAGGAATGCCAGCTTTAATGTCCTTAGGAATATGAAGTGAGTAGATCACAAAAAGTGCCCATGCTAATGTGCCCAGATAGCACCTTCTCTTGACACTGCTGGAGACATGCTAGCAGGCTACACAGCCTTAGTGTGACCCGATAAGGAATTTGCTATGGCTTTGCATTCAGAAATACATATATTTTCAACAAGCATTGTTTATCACTGTTTATTTACCACTTTAGCTTTTCCAGAAAAGCTGATTTTGAGATTCTTGCATCACACTGTTGATATAATTCAAACCTGGAAAGTAAAATGAAAAGCAATGTCAAGCATTTAAGCAAATTTATTTTATAATTTTTTAAAATTATAATATTACTGTTACAGATGGTAGAGCTCACATCTGCCAGCTGTGTGGCAATGTGTGTATATGTTGCGGTGGGGCAGGAGACACGAGGATTAGAGTTACTTTACAGGGTGCCTTCTGATACTTTATAGTTCACAAGTGAAGTACATTAGTGGAAAATCCTAGTCACTTTTTTTTTTTTTTTAATAATCCTTTGTCTTCAGACATACTGTTCATATGAAGAAGCGTAGCATGTCCACTGACCTTTTTCAATATCTGTGGTCTGATGAAAGTGACTTAAAGGTTATAGTATCTGAATATGTATGCATTATAAAAAAAAAAATAGAGGTAAATTGCAACTCGGAAAGATCCTACAACATCTTAGGAAGATTACATTCCGTCTACTCCTAAGTCCAGCTTTTCAGATCAATTGGATAAGGATTTCCTTAAAAATATGAAAGGTTTATAGTTCCTCTTTAAATTAAATGTCTCATAAGGAATTAATTTAGATTCCCTTAAAATAATTTGGCAATGCACTAATTAAAGATCAATTTGTTATTAAAGACATTTATTAAAATATTAAGTACTGTATGAAATGAAAAGGTAATTATACTATACCTTTTACAAACCTCAATAAATGCTTTTAGTCAATGGTTACTTAATTAACATACACTAGCTTCTTGAAACAACTGCCTTTTTATGATCGACTTTGGTGATAAATGTTTATCATTTGGCTGTTGACTCTTTATATTGCATTGCGACATTTATGAAGTAAGATTTTTATCAGTTTCCCATATCACGAACTGCAGCAATGTATACTATTTCATAAAATCACAGAAAGGTTTGGGTTGGAAGGGACCTCAAAGCCCATCTAGTTCCAACCCCCCTGCCATGGGCAGGGTCACCCTCCACTAGACCAGGTTGCCCAAAGCCCCATCCAACCTGGCCTTGAACACTTCCAGGGAGGGGGCATCCACAGCTTCTCTGGGCAACCTGTTCCAGTGCCTCACCACCCTCACAGTAAAGAATTTCTTCTTTATATCTAATCTAAGTCTACTCTCTTTTAGTTTAAAGCCATTATTATTATACACATATTTTATTAATGGAGATCTAAAATCTCAAATTCCATTGTTGCAATCTTGTAAAAGTTGGTCATATCATGAACGCATGCCTGCTTGCTTCTAATGTCTGAAGTTTTGTTGACCCTTGTAAGTTATAAGAAATTATTTTAGAATTTTTATTTCTACTTATTCCCCCTTTGTTAGCTGAACATGATTCTCTTAGATTGATGATTTGCATTCTACTTAGCAGCTCAGTGTTGGTTTTTACTCATGAATTATAGAATTCTAAAAATAGTACAGTGAAATGGAGTGCTTTGGAGATTCATAAGTATAATGGTGTGGATAACATGAAAATGTTAAAAATAGCTTTTAGATCTACATGAAAAATGTGTGGGATTTTTCCATGGCAGAAAGTCTTTAGAAAAATTTTCTCACTATTTGACTATAGCCCAGTACCTACACAGAACAGGAACTCATTTGGTGTCTTAAGAAAAGCAGCTGAGTATCTGTGACAATTCATGATTGATCTCAATTTAGATAACTGATAGGTTATGTATAGACAATTGAATGACAACTAAAGTCTGCATAAACCTGCTCCTTGAATGGAATTTTTTGTGTATCAAGTGTAGGATGGAAAAAAAAATAATAAAAAAAGAAGCATTTCTTCTTGTAGCTATATAACTTACATGTATTACTAATAAATGCATTTCCAGTGCTATTTCAATTTTCTGCTTGTTTTTTTCTTCTGAATAAATGTGAATATGTGAATGGAGGCTAGAGAGGGTTTTTACTAAACTTGGCCATTAATTTGTTTATCTGATTTTGAAATACAGAAGTTGGAATATGTCGATAAAATTTGTAGGTTTTATTTATATGAAAATGTTGGATCTTCCTAGCCAAATTGCTTCCATATCCCCAACTGCAGCAAGATGCCTTGATCTGTTTACCTTTTCAATAGCCAGTAGAATCCACCTTTTGTGTGGAATGCACCAAACCTTCTTTTCCCTTCAGATGTATAGACCAGTAATTCTGTGTGGGTTCCTCTCTAATATCTGCACTTGTTTGAGAGTTTATAGGTGCCTTTTTAAATAAATGTTCCTTCCTGCTGTTCAGCAGATCTGCCAAATCTTTAGCATCTGATGGGTTTTTGTGGGGGTTTTGTGGGGTTTTTTTTCTTTTTTTTCTTTTTTTTCCCCCTTATCTATGAGTGTGTGGCTCAGTGTCTTATTCTTTCCTGAAAAATACTCTAACATTGGGGGAAAGTTGCACTACTCTTGGAGCCTGAAGATCAAGAGTTTGGATCTCTTTCATCTTAATAGATCTGTCATGTCTTTCCATTCTACAAATAAAGCATTTTGAAGGATCAGTGAGAATAAAAAAAAAGGTCTCAACTATAAGAGGACCACATCTAAACCTCTCAGGTTTTAGATTTTGTGTCAAATCTGTGGCCCTCACGGTCTTCCTCATGTTAACAAGACAATGTTTATAATTACATATTACTATTTTCTTATGAGGTGTATTACTTATTATTACTTGTTAGGTGTATTTCTTATTAGGTGTATTACTAGGTGTATTAGGTGTATTTACTTCTTCGGTGATGAACAGAATGTAAAACTGCAGCTGCAAATCATCAGAACTGTTATGTTTGTGGTATACGTATTTTAAAACAGGAAGAACTGCTATCTCTTGTGCATAGATCGACTTAAAAAATGACTGTAGGCAAGAGAAGGGTCTACACTGAGACTGTCAGATTCAAAGGAAGATGGTTTCTTGTATTAATTGTTTTTACAAGTGTCACCCCAGTACCCTATCCAAAGCTAACTTTTAAGATTAATAAGCCTTATTTGTAGTTCTTTACCTTAACCAGTATATTCAGACATTACAGGTAAATTTTAATAGCTTTCAGATTTTGGATTGAGGAAAAAGAAGTTATTAGGTAGGCAAGCACTCCTTGCCTTCTATTTGGGAGAATGCTGCTAGGAAAATGCAGGACAGGTAATGCAGAGTTTCAGGGAAAGCTGGTGTCTTTGACTGTACAGTGGTAATATAGGCACTGAGATCCCAATAGTATCCAAAAAACTGATCATTTTAGAAGGCTACCCCAATTTTTTTTTTCAAGAACTGATTCAGAAAAATAAAAAGGTAGTACTTCATACCATATGCTGAGTCATTTATACTCAAATGCTTTGCGTTTGAAGTTTTATAAAAGATCTTAAAAGATCTGTGAAAGTATTTCAGTGATGTTAATTTCTGATTACAACACTGCTGTTTTATTGAAGATATATACATTACGCTATTATTTTTATTCTGGAGGGGAAGTTATGTTCTTTTAATATATTTCGTCTCTCTTTAGAATGCACAGATGGTCCAGAAAACACAATTAACGTAGTAATGATATAAAGGTGAATAAAAAAAGGAATCACAAATACCATTTAACTGTAAATAGTATTTTAGGATAATTTAAATCTCACCACTGTAGTATTTATCTCTAAATGCTCCTAATATAAAAGTTTTTAATAGAGTGTGCAAGATTTCTCTGATAATGAATGTGTTTTCCTTTTACTGCCAAAATACCCTAAGTTACACAAAGACAGCAGAGTTTATGGTCTAAAAAATAGCATTGATGCTCCGGTCTTCTTTTTTTGTCACAATCTGAATACTCAGCTCCAAGTTCTGCCTGTCCTATAGGGCGATGGATGTACTGTCCCTACTGCACCTGTACCACTGGGTGGTTATAGCCCTCACAGCCTGTGGCCCGGTTTCCTTCAGGCCAAGCTGGGGTACGTTCTGACTGGAGATGGAAGCCAGCAGGGGATGTCTTCTGCTTTGAGAAGGTGTGCTTTTTTGCTCTGAGGAAGCGTTCTTCTGCTGGCCTGGGTGGAATGCAGAAGGATTGCTGTGCACCTGCACAGCCCAGCAACAGGCCGTGCCTGAACTTCACCACCCCCTGCTTACTCTGTGCTCTTTGCTACCAGAGACTGACCCCGCTTTTCTGCTGTGCCATGAGTCTCCTGTGGGCTTCACCCAGCTCGCTCAGCAGTTCGGGTTTCCTGTATCATTCTTTTACCCTTTCTACTTCTTCCTATGCATCCCTCTCCCCTTCAGCTGTCTTTATTCTTTCCCTTCCTAGCTTCTCCACTCCATTCTTAACGTTGAAAGTAAGCACCAGTTTTCATAAATGTCCGTGCAATCTGGTACAGAAATGTTGTCAATTATGCATCACAAAGTAGAAACAAAGCAGGAGCAGCCATGTGGAAATAATAGACTGAAAAATTCATCAAAGAAATTTCATCTAAGTTGCAGAAACTCATTAGAGGTCAGCAAGGTAGCATTACAACATAAAGATTAAGCAGTAGCAGCTTTGCTTTCTTCATATTCAAGTGGACATGCTTTCTCACTTTATTTCTGATTTTGGATATTTAAAATTGCTTTTACTTGACCAGACTGTTTCCAAAAATGACAAAGATCCTTTCAGTGGTATCTTTGTTGTATGATCAGACAAGCAGTCACACAGACAAGACTTATTTTCTGCTGATCTTTCAGTACTTTCAATGAAGAAAGGGTACATTCTCATTAATGACATAAAAAGAAGCCAAACTCTGATTTTTTTATGTCGAGACTACAGACCTTTTCAAAGGGGACTATAATTGTGCACAAGTGCTCTATTTTTTTTTGTTCTGTTAAAAAAAAAAAAAAAGTTTTACCTCTGCAAAGAGTTTTAAGAATCATTGTTTTGCTAAAATTTAACATACATTCCCAACTTACTGGACTGTGGGATCTGTAGAATTCCTAGTTCTGGCAAAGTTACTTTTTCCTTTTCTGCATACTTTTTTTTTAAATGCAACCTTTATATTTTATTGATTCTGGTTTATTTTTTCTGAGACTGAAGTAACACAGTCTTCACCCTTTAAGTACCTGTAAGAAGAATGTAGTTCTCAGGGTCCTATCCTAAAAATAGAAAGTTTGGATAAACATAATTGATTGTAGGCTTGCTGTTGTTCATTATCTTAATTAGTCTAAGTAATTAAATCATTAATTGATTGGCACTGATCCCTTGCTAACAAACAGTAAAGCTTAGTGCTTTCGTGCTTGATCCCCTAAGACCTGCCATTTCGGTTCTTCATGCAACTCTTCATTTGTGGTATTTGTGCTGTCAAGAGGCATGAAGTCAGTGCACAGCACTATACCTCTCCAACATGACCATCACTGGGAGAGGGTTAACCTAGCCCCTTCGTTGCACTTTTAGACAAACTGCTCCTTGATGTGTGTTGCTTCAGTGAAAAATTAAAGATAACACCAAGCTGACTGTAGCTAATTAATTCTGGACAATGAACCATGTAACAGAGTTCGTTGTAGAGACCTGACTGGGTTTTTTGGCAATTAATTTTCACAATCAGGGTGGTGAAGCACTGGCACTGGTTGCCCAGAGGAGCTGTGGATGCCCCCTCCCTGGAAGTGTTCAAGGCCAGGTTGGATGGGGCTTTGGGCAACCTGGTCTAGTGGAGGGTGTCCCGGCCCATGGCAGGGGGGTTGGAACTAAGCGATCCAACCCAAACCATTCTATGAGTCTGTGCTTGTTTGTGGTTTTGTATAGGCATTCTTTTATGGATGTGTATTTCAATAAAAGTGTTTTGGGTATACAGTGATTAATATCTTGCTTTAGTGGTACCAGCTTAGATGTTCACCTGTCCATATTCAGGATTGTGATGTTGCGTCTGCATGCCAAATTCAGTGACTGAAAAATTGTTTCTAGTAATTTTGATAAGCTAGTACTGTATCAGCTAGTACTGATCAAACTACTGATCAGTTCATACTGGTCAGCTAGAACTGAATCAAAATAGTGATCTTTTGAAACCTCCATCATTGCCAGTGTCTGATTTCTCAAGCTTATATGACAGAGTTGGCCATTTTATTCCAAGCAAGACATCTAGGATATTAGGAAAAATTAGTCACAAGGGTTATCAATCACTGGAACAGGCTGCCCAGGGAACTGGTTGAGTCACGATCCCTGGAGGTACTTGAAAGGCGTATAGATGTGGTGTTTAGGGACATGGTTTAGGGGTTGGACTTGGCAGTGTTAGGTTAATGGTTGGACTTGATGATCTTAAAGGGCTTTTCCAACCTAAATGATTCTATGATTCTATCCTGGAAACTTCTTGTAGGTAAAGCAGTTTATAAGTTTGGAAACTTCCTGCTTAAATTCTAACAACTGATCCATTAGTCTATGTGTGAATATTCACAATAACTTTTTTTTACATTGCCTGAGGGATTTGTTTGGATATACTTAAGATTGACACTTATCCTTGGGTTCATTAGGGAAGTAAAATGAAAATAGAGAAATCCTTACATTTGTTTCCTTAGATAAAATATTTTATCAAAACTGTGCAGAAGGTGCTGTTCCAAAGGACCTGGGCAGGATAGAGAAACAGGTTGACAGGAACCTCATGAAGTTCAAGAAGTGGCAAGCCCTGCACCTGGGGTGGAACAACCCCTTGCCTGCTGGGGCCTGACCAGCTGAAAAACAGCCTCACAGAAAAGTTCCTGGGGGTCCTGGTGGACAAAAAGCTGACCATAAACCAGCAATATGTCCTTGCGGAAAAGGTAGCCAACAGCTTCCTGGGCTGAGGTGATCCCTCCCCTCTACTCAGCACCAGTGAGATGCATCTGGAGTGCTGGGTCCCGTGCTGGGCTCCTCAGTAGAAGAGAGACATGGACATCCTGGAGTGAGTCCAGTAAAGGGCCACAAAGGCAGTGACAGGATCAAAACATTGCTCATTCAAAGAGAAGCTGAGAGCTGGGACTGCTCAGCCCGATGAGAGAAAGCTTAGTTAGATCTTATCCATGTATACATAAATACCTGATGGTAGAGAGTGAAGATGTGGGAGCCAGGCTCTTCTCAGTGGTGCCGAGAGGCAGCACAAGAAGCAGTGGCCACAAAATGAAACACATGAAGCTCTGTTTAAACATAAGAATTTTATTATTATTACTATTATTACAAGAGTGACTGAGCACTGGAGCAGGTTGTCAGGAGTATTTGTGGACTCTCCATTCTTGGAGATATTTAAAACTGACCAAAGTATGACTCCGGGCAACCTTCTGTAGCTGACCCAGGTCTGGGCCAGGGTTGGACTAGACAGTCTCCAGATGTGACTGCCAGCTTTAGTGAATCTGTGGTTCTGTGAAAATCCATATCCAAATTTCAATGTGCCTTTTATACTTTTAACATTGTATTTCAGCTGTTGCCATGAAACTGTGGAAGTAAAATATTATTAAGCCTACTAGTTTTATGGAAATAGGTATAAGAATGGAGATCTTATAGTATTAAAAAAATACTATTAACACAGCAAGGAATGAGAGAAAAATCGGGAGTTTAATAGTAGTTTAGATTTCTTTTGCATAAAAAATTAATTTCACAATATTCACAATGGAAAGCAAACCCAAAACTTGAAACTGTTAGGACAACTATATGCAACCCTGATAGAAAAACAAGAAGGAGATATAGGTGACATACAAATCTACAGAGCCTACCCTTTCAATTTCTACATGTTCCACTTTTATGCCCCTTACAATAAAGCAAAGAACTGTATGACTTGAGGTCTCTGTCTTGCATGTGTCACTGTCACTTCAAGTGCTGTTCCACATCTGAAAGTCTGTGACCGAGAAACCAGCTATTTATTTTGGCTGAAGGAATGATCTCTTTTTCATAAATATACCTTCAGTTATCTATCTAATAAATATCTTTAAGTGTGTGGGTGAAATCCTGCACATATGAAATCAGTTGCAAAAATCCTATCCAAATTACAGAGTCCAGGACTTAGATCTCCCTCTATATTTACACCGTGCGAAACACTCCATCAGGGTTCCAAATGCAATAAGTAAATCATTGATACACACTCATTTGGTAAATAGTAAAGTAAAAGCTGTAAAAGCTAACTAGATGTCAGTTAAAAAATAAAAGATTTGTGTATACTCAGTACATCTCAGTACTAAGTTTTGACCAGGCCATTAGAACTCCATTTAATCAAAATCCCTACCATTTGAACAGTGCCTTTACGGTTTTATTTTCTCAACTATCTGTGTTGAAAACCTTTGGATTAAATGAGTTGGTATCATTTACTACTTTATTAAGTAAAATATACCATTAGTTCAATGAATAGAAATTGTGTAATGCACAAAATACCTTTTTTGTTCTAATAGTGTAATAAAAATGTGTGTTTTGTTCTAAATGAGTATATAATTTCCTAGTGAATGACAAAACAAACTTCTCATTTCAAAACAGCTTAATTTTCAATTCTGAACTGTTTTCATTAATACTTTCTGCATTATTTTTTTACTGCCATGATTTTTTTAATTAAGTTCAGGACAAGAGAAAGGGCAATAATATTTAAAGATGGGTAACAAAATCTAATTATTTTAGGTGTTCACCATTCTGTGGTAAAGATTGCTATAAATGAGTTGAAGCAAAATTTTAAGGTTGTATTATTTATGTTTGTATGTGTCACGTTGAAGTTAAATTTCTGGAATTATTAGTCATAAAATATTTAGTTTTTTCATGTGTTCATTGTTAGAATGAATTGCCAGTTTGTTTTCAAAAATGAATGAGAAGCCTGATAGTGACCGAAACTTTATAATGCAAGACATTATCTCTCTCACTGGTTAGAAATAATAAAAGCATATCACAGTACATCTTGGCCAATAACGTCTGACCTCTAGTGTGCAGTGGAGCCATGTAATTGAATAATTCCGTTTGTGAAGAGAGTTAGTGATTATAAGAAATGGATTTTAAGTACAGAAAAATGATAAGGCAACTGCTTGATGGTGGTGAAAACATTTATAAAACAGAAAAAAACCTGCTTTTGATCCCCCCTGGGCTTACTATTTTACTGTGCCATAAGGAATTTGAGGGCTGATCACAAACAAATGTGAATAATAACTGTGCTTTCTTTGTGATGGTGGCACAATTCCACTGGTGAAAATAATACTGTGCCATAAGAATGGAACTGTTCTCTTAAATTTAGAGAAACGTCACACACATGATTGGGGGGAAAAAAAAAAAAGGTAAATGTAGATAGTTTGAACTAATTGAAATGAGACTTTGGATAACAAAAGAATTGAAAACCTCGACTGTCCCTGTTGCTGAAAATACTAATTCCCTACTATACAAAATCATCTTTGAATTGGAACTCAGGTTTAATGGTGTGATGTTTCCAAATAATGATTAATCAGGTTCTGCTGCTACTTCAGGCTTTTACTTAGAAACAAGTGAAAAAAAGACAGATGCATTTTTCTGTTCATCTGATGTAGAAATTGATGGATATCCAGAGTACAAATGGAAGTGTTTCTATAAAACTTCCTTAATCACAAAAGAGAAAGAAGAATGATCTACACTAGAATTCTGGATCTGAGTGAGGACTACTTCTAGTAAATAAATAAAATTCAAGGCTTAAGATAAGATCAAATGCTGTGAAAAAGGTTCGGAAATACATAGTGGTAACCCAATTGTCAAATTAAGTTAGAAATGCAAATTTTATAGATGCAAATAAGATTAATATGGACAAATCATGGTATTTGATATCCATTGCAACTTTTTTTTTAAAACTTAAATATTTATACTCTGAGGTGTGCATGCAAGGGTTGTGAGTGTTAATTACAGGTTGCCTGTTAAGAAAGGAGCTCAAATACAGATTAGATACAATATTTAACACCTATTTATATACTAAAGGACTGCTAAATTATTTATTATGTTAATATCTATGCAATAGGTTCATAATTTATGATTTTTTTTTTCCCCTTAGAAAAGGCAAGGCTTGTGATGACTGGAAGATCTTTTACTGTTCTAGTGGATATGTATATAATGCAGGTTTTTTTTCCATGAAAGCACACAGATTATAAAGGCTTCTTGTACATTTTGCATTTATAGCAATCTTACAAATACATGCTGCATCAGTTACTCTCCTTCTATGTAATATGGAAACTGTCCTAATATAGCCAAATTTGCGTATGTGTTAGTAACAATAGAAATGTCACCAAATTTCATTCAGGTTTGTTTTCCGGCTTACTTCATAGAATGAGTTAACGCTGACAGACTCTCAGAAGGTGGTATTCTAGAATAAATTTCTTCAAAGAGGATTTGAGTTATTTAATATTCAAAGTATGTGAATTCTGTCTCTTTTGAGAAGCTTTTCTCATATTCCAATATAAAGACATTATCTTATCGCAATGCTAGGTAGAAATCACTACATGAAATATATTTTCTGTTGCAATACATATGCTTGTTATTCATGTATAGCCTCCCGATATCCGCTTCAGCTATTTTTTTCTATATAAAGAATTGGATTAAATGAATTATAAATGAGGCATTGTGATTGAAATCTAATCTGAATGTTGAAGATATTTCAAGGAAATATCCAGCAAATAAATACAGTTATGAAACTTGAGACATATAGTAATATTGTAGCAGCCTGCCTTTTAGTCACATCAAAGTAATACACACTTCCTATTGTTTTCAGGTTTATTCAGAACTTTGATACAGCTTCTGCCATATCTCTGCTTTTCTCCCTTGTTTTCCTTTTGTTGGGATTAGGTCAAAATGTCTTATAAATAGCTTCTTCTCTCCACAAATGTGGTTTAGTAGCCTCCTAGCGCAGCTGGTCAGCATTTGTCTTCCAGGGACAGAGGTGTACTGGTAGGGATCCTTTTACAATTTGTCTTAATTTCATTTTAATTGTTAGACATGCATTGATTGACCAATTGATCGAACATAAAATAATTAATGTTCCAACTTAATAAATAAGTTAGTTCATAGATATCCTGAAAAGGCCCAAATCATGCAAGAACATGGCAGAATAAATATTTTCAAATAATATTTTAGTAAGTGCAACTTTAGCAAGTGTGAAATACCACATATTATTTCTATGGTATCTATCAGTAACCTATTATTTTAGGGATACAGTAATAATAATTACAAATAATAATGCAACTGATAGTATAAAATAGTACAATTGCATAATGCAAAAACAAAATAATCACAGTTATACAGGATTCTTGGTGGGCACTATCTTTTGTAGAATAGATGCATTTTTTATTTCAAGAAATCAGTTAACCTACTATCAGATCATGCAAAAATTTCTAATAATGGCATTAGTATGATTTCTCTTGAGAGCAAGGATAATACTTCTCACAGCCTGGGGCATAAATTTTTGTGTATTCAGTCATTATTTCTCTTTTCCCACTACGTCTGCTCCCCCCTACCTTTAACACTGTCTTATGTTCTGAACGCTCACATTTTTCTCCGTTTGCCATGCTGAGGAGTAGTAGGTATGTCGGTGCTACAAGAGATCACAGAATGAAAAGGAGGTCAACTAGTAGTAATACCAGATGATACAAATAGCATTTTCTTTCTCTTCTCCACCATCTGTTTTACTTCCTTGCATTTGAGATATGACAACTGTAACTTCCTTCACTTACTCAATTTATTTCTCTTCCTGTTTCTGCCCTATAACATCCTTTTGGAACAGTGACAGCTGGAGAAACAACTTGTGGTGGTTGGAGCTTGGATCTCTTCCCTAAACTAATAGTGGCATGCATTCCTTAGTTTGTAATTTTGGAGAACAACCCAGATGGCCATGTATTAAGAAAATTTTGCAGCCTGTGGATCAAGCTGCTGTTTCTATTCCTTTATTTTCAGCTGGATTACCAATCTACTAGAATCTGTTTGGTCAAGATCTCCCTGAGATGGAGTAAGGTCCAGAATAATACCTGTTGCAAAAGGTGCTTAGCAGAGACATAAAGCTTCTGTACATCACCTGGCAAATGCTGCTTTCTCATATATCGGGTGCCAGCATCAACAGAAAATGAACATAAGCAAGCAAAAGTTTTGCTATCTAGACACACCTGGATAATAGCACTTTGAACAGAACTATACTAAGTACAGGTTTAAAATATCCATATATTAAAAAAAAAAAAAAAAGTTGCACAAGGAGAAATCAGTGTTTATTCTTGGAATTTGATTTAATAACTTTATTTAAGATTTCTAGATAAAGGAAGATAGCTATCTCACTTGACTGAAATACATATTAGTCTAACTCTTCTCAAACTGTATTTTTCAATTTTTTTTCATTATTTTTACCTTTTTCTTATACAATTGGTTTTTTGTCTTGTTTTGGGTTTTTTGTTTGTTTTTGTTGTGTTTTTTTTTCTATTTGCCCCATAAGTTCTTTATTTCTACAAAATAGTCGCAGCCTTATGTTTGTGGGTATTTGTGTGGTATTTTGTGATACGTAATTTCCGTAAGTTTGTTACATTTACTGTTACAACTCTGCTTTGAGAAGATTGCTTTGTGTTGAGATATCAATAGCGTTGGTCTTAAGAAGATGAGAAAAAAACCAACATACTGATGCGAACCTAGTTTTTGTGGTATTCCAATATAAAGTTTTGTTGTGCATTTTCATATCATTCTCCAGGAAGCAACAGTCAAAAGCGGCATTAGGCTATGCTTATCACTATGTGGTCTATACATACAACTTAGGTAGCTGCAAAAAGTTGATTGTATTTTGAATGAACTAGTTCGTTCTTAGATAAATATTCAAATCTGCATCCAAGCCAGCCTTCTGTTCCACACAAATTGTGTCATAGTGAGTTAGTTCCCAGAACCATAGCACATCAGCTAAACAGAATGGTATCACACTGAATTTTTAACCGTGGTTCTTGTTTTTCACTTCACTATGCTAAGCAAATAGTCCTAGGGCCAAAGCTGCAAGTAATGAAGAGATGTCATTAGGAATTGTAAGTGTACATCCAAAGGAAGAATTAGGACTTTAATTAAAAAAATGTATAAAGGAAGTATTAGCATATGTCTTTATAAGTATTTTCTTTATTTTAATTAATCTTTCACTCCTCATTCATAGACTTTTAATTAAGGGGGTTTTTTTGTTTTGCGTTTTTTTTTTTTTCAACCAGGTATAAATATTTTTAAATTTGCAATGAAGACTGGTCAAATGATATAAAATGTATTTTACCTCCTGCACTGTTTATGAAAGAGAGCTCAAATTAAAGAAAACACACTCCTTTTTTTTCTTCAAAAAATGAATATTTTGCTTTTGAGATGTAGAAAATTGGTGATATCTTGATAATTGTAAGGTTCTGATGCAGTCCATTACATTGGAAGTTTGCAGAATGTATTTCCAGTTTGATGCCTCTCTCATGTTCAGTATGCTTTTCTGTAGTTTTGTCAGGTAGTAACATGTTAGGGGCATATTTTGCTATGATTTTGCTTTAAGCCATTGTTAAAAGTAAAATTATCTGTGATAGGAAACTAGTGTACCAGGTTACTAAAATACACTGACCTAATCGTTCATATTTAATCTAAAATACTTACCTTTGACTTTGTTATTCTCTTTCTGTTATGTTTAATTTTCTTTTAATACACGTTTTCTGTTGACTGTAACATTTAAAGGGGGGAATTTCTAAAGTATATGAGAAGTGGGTGCCTGAGTCCCATTGATTTTTGTATTGGACTGGAAGTTTAAAAATCACATATAGATTAGTCAAGTAGCTTAAAATCATTGACAAAGCCAGTGGCTGGACATGAATTAGAATAAGGATCTGTTCTATTTAGTTTTGATGCTCTGGTTTGTCAGGAGATATCTTTCCATTTTTGAAAAGGCAGACGTTTTGGAAATGGAATCTTGAAGGGAAGGTTATAGGATATTAATATGGCAGTGGTGAGTTATGCTATAGAATGGTAAAAATTGACTCTTAAACATCAGAATTAGTCTCTTTTATAGTGCTAAGCCATTGAACTTCATCTTGAATCAGTTTTTTGAACATGGCTTTTTTGATAACTCATACTATTTCTAATTTATAACCTACACTTTTTTTTGTTCAGCTCATACCAGAATTGTTATTTTAACGTTGTGGACATAGCCAGTGAAACATTAAAAAAGGGGAAAATGAGGCAAAAAGAGAAAAGAGAAGGGGGAAAAAAAAAGGCACGTTTGAGTTTTCTGTATCACATTACATCTGCACAAAAAGCTCAATCAGCACTGTTGAAGGATTAATGAAAAGGAGAGTGGCAACCACCCATAAGCTCATCTGCCTTTGGAAAAGTTTTAATTTAGGTGTTGGTAGTTCTGTGTTACAGTTCCTGATTTTCCTGATGTTGCATCTTTCCACTGTCCCCTTCCCTCTGAACCATTTTCACACATTTACTCTTCTGCTGATTCAGATGTGCCAAATCCCAAGTGAGCTGTTTGTATGGTTCTAGTTGAAAGATGCCCAGAAGGTTCCTAAGGGTTGAACTGCTTCTTGAGGCACTAAACACATTATTGTTTTGAAAATGGTCAATTGTAAGTTGGTTTCCTTTGAGACTTGACCTTAGTTTATCAGCACTTTGGCTGTGCCTTGTGCTTATAACCATGCTTATCATTTGAATAAACCTTCTTCTTCCCTTGTTTTTACCCACTAGCCCCTTTGTTCCCCTTTTCAAAGTACTTATTAATAGCAGTTAGCCTTTATTTTCATAGGCTGGGTTACTGAGTCTTTCCTCTTTTTCTTACCTATCCTTATCTGTACCTTTTCCATTTTGAATACACTTTTCTTGCACATTGGTAACTGAAATCTATGTAAGCTTAAAAATGTAATACTGTCAAAGACTAGATTTTTTATATAATTAACATTAGTTCTTCTCCAACTCTACAAGGAAAGTATATTCTTTCAATAAACTTCTTTGTCTTTGAAACAGCTGCATTTTGTTAGCTCTTGATAATAATTCCATGACTAATTAATATACATACGTATTTTTCTGTTGGATATAATAACCACCATTTGCAGTGGTCTTTAAGCACTTTACCTTGCACTTTTTACAGCTGAGACTTCTCTTATTTCTGTTATTCCAGTGTTCTAGATCCAATTCCTTTAATGTGACATTCAGATCCTCCTCTATGATGGCAACGCCTTCTACCATCATGGAAGGCAATCCCTTTTAGCTTTATATCATCATTAGCACATTTCATTAGCTAATTCTGTTTTTCACAGCAAAGTGAATAATTACAATTTTTAAAATCCCAAAGCTGATTCTGCAGGAATAATATTATAAATTCCATGTAGCTTTATAGTGGATTTTTTTTTCAGCCTAACTCAGGATAGTTTGTTCTTTGTTTTATAGTTCTTCCAATAATCCCAGTTTGTTTTGAATTTAACCATTAATTTCCCATTTCATTCTTCTTACTGAAGAATACAGACCAGTGGTATCTCAATCAAGTAAGTTAGTTGTATCTTTTTCCCTGTGTCTAAAAAATAAAGTATTGTATCAAAGAAAGATAATAGATTAATTTAGCATAGTCCAATTCTGATCAATCTCCATTGTAATTTATCCTGTTTGCATTTTTCTTTGTGTCTTTGTCTATTATTTTAATGCTCAGCAGTAGTTGGGCTGCGTTTACGTGTATACATACAGCACGTAAACAGCATGATAATGACATGAAGTATTCTTTCTCATTTGGACTGATCATTACATTAAGTAAATTCTTTTATTGGTATTCAAGTTCTCCTGGCAATGTTGTGATAATACGTTTTATGATATTATAGATAATCAGGCATTTTTGGCACCATTGTGGAAGGATACAGTGTAGGAATAGCTTTACCCTTTGTTATCTACTTGTCTTTGTTAAATATTTTTCTGATAGCAGGTGTTAAAAACGAAGGCTGTTGGTCAGTAGGGAATTCATGGCATAGCTTTAAACAATTTATTTTAACTTCTTAACATGTAATTTCCAGCTGAATATAATCTGTTGCCTAAATCCATATCTGAGGGGTCCTGCTGAATTCAGTGGGATTAAAATGTGCTTCATGTTAAGTACCTTTTTAAATGCATCACAGAATTATGCCTATGTCTGATACAACAGCTGGAATCCTGTGAATGATCTCTAGAATTTATTAATGCTTGTCTAGTGCATGTGAAGATTAGTCTAGCCTCTTCATTCTTTACAATAGCGTACACATGCACTCTGAAGAGATTTTAATGTCTCATTTCAGTCATGACTAGGAAAAATGGGCCACCATTGTCCAAATGTAGATAATAATACTATTCAGAAAATTGAATATTTATGTATAAAAAGGAAAAGATAGAATTAAGAATTTGGGGGGTTTTATCTGGATTTTAATTTTTTAGAAATGAAACCAGCTGTAAGTCTCCGTAAGTTGTATTGTTATGCATAAGTGTGGTGGGTTAACCTTGACTGGCTATCAGGTGCCCACCCAGCCGCTCCGTCACTCCCCTTCTCAGCAGGATAGAGGGAGGAAATAGGATGGAAAATCTCATGGATCGAGATAAGGGCAGGGAGATCACTTACCATCACAAGCAAAACAGACTTGAGTTGGGAAAGATTAATTTATTGCCAGTTAAAAATAGAGTAGGATAGTGAGAAAAAAGACAAAACTAAAAACATCTTTCTCCTGCTCGCCCTTCTTCCTAGGCTCAACTTCGGTCTTGATTCTTCTACCTCCTCCCCTCTGAGTGGTGCAGGGGGAGATGGGGAATGGAAGTTACAGTCAGTTCACAACACTTCATCTCTGCCACTCCTTCCTCCTTATGCTTTTCCCCTTCTCTAGCGTGGGTCCCCCATGGGATACAGTCCTTCACGAATTGCTTCAGCATGGGTCCTTTCTATAGGGTACAGTCCTTCAGGAACAGACTGGTCCAGCCTGGGTTCTCCACAGGCCTCAGTTCCTGCCAGTAAATGTGCTCCTGTGTGGACTCCTCTCCACAAGTTGCAACTCCTGCCAGGAGCCTGTTCCTGCACAGGTTCTCCACAGGCTGCAGCTTCCATTAGGACACATCCACCTGCTGCGTCACAGGGACCTCCATGGGCTGTAGTGTGGTTATCTGCTCCATCTTGGTCCTCCATGGGCTGCATGGGGACAACCTGCTTCACCACGGTCTTCTCCACAGGCTACAGGGGCACCTCTTTGCTCCAGTGCCTGGAGCACCTCGCCCTCCTTCTTCTTCACTGACCTTCGTGTCTGCAGGGCTGTTTCTCTCACATTTTCTCACTCCTCTCTTACAGCTGCTGTGCAGCATTTTTTACCTTTTCTTAAATATGTCATCACAGAGAAACCACCAGCATCACTTATAGGCTCAACAGTGTCCTGCAGTGGGTCCTTTTGAGCTGGCTGGACCTGGTTCTGTCTGACATGAGGGAAGTCCCTGATTTCCTCTCACAGAAGCAATTCCTGTAGCCCCTGTGTTATGAAAATCTGTCCACGTAAGTCCAATACAATGTCATCTTCCACTTTAGTTTTCATAATATCATCAAAATCTTTGTAATAAACCAAGTCTAAAGATTCTTGGTGGGAAAATCACAGAATCATAGAATGGTCTGGATTGGAAGGGACCTTTAAAGATCATCTAATTCATCCCCCCTGCCACGAGCAGGGGCATCTTTCACTAGATCAGGTTGCTCAAATCCCTGTCCAACCTGACCTTGACCACTTCCAATGATGGGTCATCCACAGCTTCTCTGGGCAACCTGTTCCAGTGTCTCATAGTAAAGAATTTCTTCCTTATGTCCAATTTAAATCTACCCTCTTTCAGTTTAAAATCATTGCCCCTTGTCCTGTCACTACATGCCTTGGTAAAAAATATCTCTCCATCTTTCTTATAAGCCCCATTTAAGTATTGAAATGCTGCAATAAGGTGTCCCCAGAGCCTTCTCTTCTCCAGACTGAACAACTCCAACTCTCTCAGCCTGCCTTCATACGAGAGGTGTTTCAGCCCTCTAAGCATTTTCATGGCTCTCCTGTGGACCCACTCTAACAGCTCCATGTCTGTCTTATACTGTGAACCCCAGGGCTGGATGCAGCACTCCAGGTGGTGGTGTCTCACAAGAGTGGAGTAGAAGAGGAGAATCACCTCCTTTGACCTGCTGGCCATGCTTCTTGTTATGTAGCTCAGGATACAGTCGGCTTTCTAGGCTGCAAGCACACATTGCCAGCTCACGTCCAGTTTTTTTGTCCACCAGTATGCCCAAGTCCTTTGCTGCACTGCTCTCAATCCCTTCATCCCCCCAGCCTGTACTGATGCTAGGAGTTGCCCTGATCCATGTGCAGGACCTTGCACTTGGCCTTGTTGCACTTCATGGGGTTCACACAGGCCCACCTCTCAAGCCTGTCAAGGTCCCTGATGGAATCTCTTTCCTCAAGCGTATCAACTGCACCACTCAGCTTGGTGTCATCTGCACACTTCCTGAGGGGGCACTCAATCCCACTACCCATGTCATTAATAAAGATATTACAAGTAGTACTGGTCCCAGTACGGACCCTTGAGGGACGCCAGTTGTTACTGCCTTCCACTTGGTGTCATTGACTATAACTCTGTGGATGTGGCCATCCAGCCAGTTCCTTATCCATCTAATAGTCTATCTGTCAAACCCATCTCTCTCCAATTTCATGGCAAGAACGTTGTGGAGGACAGTATCAATGGCCTTACAGAAATCTGGGTAGGTGACAACAGTTGCTCTTCCCTTGTCCACTGATGCAGTTACTCTATCGTAGAAAGCCACCAAATTAGTCTGGCAGCATTTGCCCTTTGTGAAGCCATGTTGACTGTCTCAAATCACATCCCTGCCTTCTGTATGTTTTGATGTGTCTTCCAGGAGGATCTATTCCGTGATCTTACTGGGCATGGAGGTGGTGTCGACTGGTCAGTAGTGGCTAGGATCCTCCTTTTTACGATTTTTAAAAATGAGCGTGATGTTTCCCTTTTTCCAGTCACCAGGGACTTCACCTGACTGCTGCAACTTTTCAGACAATATGGAGGGTGGCTTGGCAACTACATCAGCCAGTTCCTTCAGGACCGAGGTGGATGTTGTTGGGTTCCATGGTTTTCTCAGTATTTTTAATGTGAACTATCTTCTCATATGATTTTCTTTATTCTAGCTTCTAGCATTCAGGCCCATTGCAATCCCTGGGAATAATGAAATTTGCTTTTTACAACCAGCCTTCATTTTCCTTGTGAAAAAATATACATTATTATTTTTTTCAAATGAAAGATTTAAAAATTTACCAAAGAAATTTTTTTATTCTTTCAAAGACCTCACAATGAAAGGACATGCTGAATCACAGTTTCTTTGTCTGTTCTTCATTCCACTCCATTTCTTTTATTTCAGACAAGAATATTCTATTTTAACTCCTTTTATGCATACCAGGAGCTCCTTTTTTCATGATTTACAAATTATTTCATTCTAAACTGACATTAAAATGTGCAGGTGTGTGCTTTACTATGTGTATATGCATTTTGTAATTTCAGTCTCCACTGAAGTACATCTTCACATTTATAAAGCATAGTAAGTACGTAATGTTTTACAATCAGAGAAATCAGTTCAGGCCAAAAAAAGTAAGGGAAATCCAGAAGGAATTTTTACAGGACAGCAGGTCTATCATGATTACATTTTTAAGAAAAGAGACCTTTAACAATTTTTTTTCTCAGATGAAAGCTGGAGCCACCTGTAGTGCAAAGAAATTTAAGTATTGCAGCTCTGTCTTTCTCTCTGTCATACGGTGGTGTTCTGTAGGTTTGAGGTTTTTTAAACTTCTATTACTTCCTGGTTACTGCATAAGCCTAATCTTAGTAGTAATAGATGTTCTTGCAATCTAGTCAGATTAGTATTTGCAAAGTGTATTTATGTGTTTTACTGAACATTTTTTTGTACTTGCTTTAGGAGATGTAATCGCAAAAAAAACCCCGCAACAGTATTTCATACAGTCTAAAGTTTCTTCTCACAGTCATTTAATAGCCATCTCCTTCACATGAAAAATGATTAGTAAATAATTTACATCAGTTGACAGATTATGTGTTATCTATACTTATGTGCATTTTGCTCTTCAAATTCAAGAATGATAAGTTTTTACCCTTTATGTATTGTAGGAAGCACAGCAATCTCTTTAAACAGTAGTCTTAATTTTATATTAAAACAATGTCTCTTTGTGAGTTCATCTTCCGATTTATTCTTTGCAAGAAGACAGTTAAATTTGACCTTCAAAAAATGCTTAATCTTAAGGTTTTTGTCTGTGTGTTCTCCAATGTTTTTGTAATAGCTAAAGGAGATTTAATTATTTTGGGAGAAAGGATTCTGAAAGCTTTTTTGTATAAATTTCTTAATAAGATATGTCAAATATTTTTGAGAAGCAAAGATCTAGGAAGCACTTTGTGTCAGGTTATTTGAAATGTTTAGTTATAATCTCATCCCACATGATTTAAACATCTTTTGAAATTCTTTAAAACTCAAAATATTTGCCATTTTTCTCTGAAAATACAAACCAAAGAGAAAGCAAGCTATTATTCTTGTAAATGTGTGGAATATTTGGGCAAATTGCCTTTTTTTTTTTTCCCCTCCAAACTGGATTTTGTAAATCTCCCTCTTCTCTTTTGCCTCTTTGTGTGTGTGTAAATTTTCACCTTCTGAGAAGAATTTTTCATTAAGCACTTACAAAAATGTGCATAGCTTAAACAAGTCTCTGATTAGTAGAAATGAGACTTAATGCCTGCTTCTGTGTCCTGTCTTGCTTCAAGTTCATTACTACTATGTATTCAGAGAAATATTCCTGGATTAGAAGTTTAAATATTACTTAACATCTGACTTCTAGTTTTTGACAAGAAATTAAAAAGATATTAAAGAAAGTATCCCAGCAAACAGCTCCATGCTTACATTGCCCAAGTAAAAATTCCAATTTCCTTATTTTGATGTTTGTAATTTCACTGTTCTAGTAATATCTCAGTTACCACTGAGTCTTTTCATGTAAAGTCCATCATACAACCCTTGTTATCCCTTCTTTATATGTTATACTTCCTTTGTATATCATTTAAAAAAAAGAAAAAAAAGAAAAAAGAAAAGGAAAGGAAAGAAAACATTGAGGTATACTTTTTGTTTGTATTTGTAAGGCCTGTTTACACAAACTATGAAGGTTTTGACCTGATGATTTTGTGGAGTGCTTCTTTGTATTCATTTAGCTTCAAACCCTTTCCGTATGTCTTTGTCAAGGAATGTGTAGGAGGATGCAGGTTATCAGGCTTATGAAAAGGATTTTTCATGTATACACCCTCTGTTTCCATACCATTACAAGAATTTTCTTTTCCACCTTCTACTCATTCCATGTATTTCTATGTCTTTTCTTTTATCTTCTTAGGTCTAGAAATGTTTTGGCTTGTAAATTTCAGGTATGGGTATAACTTTTAAGTCCTCAGGCTGGTATCTTGCAAAGTGCTACAGGGGTTGTTTTGAAGTATTGGAAATAAAGGTTATTAAGTACTCGAAGTCTTGGAGGAGTAACTACAGCTAAAGCTTTGCTTACAGTATACAAAATTATGTTTTCTGGTTCAGCAACATGTGTTTCTGGTGTTAAAAAGTTGGTATTCATGGCAGCGTTAACATATGCACATTAATTGTCCACAGAGTACAGAAAAATTCTCTCAATGAAAACCCTCACTGTGAATGGTTTGAATGAAGTTATCATTCATAAGGGCTCTTTAGCATAACTGCAGTTCCTAACCGTCGGATCAAAACACAGTGTAAATATCAAGTATGGTTTAAAACATGGACTTACGGTTAAAAGGTTGCATGTCTATCCTGCAGTACAGATTTTAGTTTTAATTTTTTTCCCTCTGTTTGTAGCACTTTTATCCTTGCTGTGGATATGATCATTCTTTACCTCATTCTTTGGCAAAATTTTCTGAAGCCATATTTTCTCTTCACATTTCATATAGCTTTAGAGGAATGAAAAGTTGTAGCTAACTTCAAATAATTTTGTTTCTGTTCCTGTGATTTTGGATAAGGATTTAGAAGTGACAAGGATGTCTTTGTGTCTCTTCGTGGTGAACCAGTATGAATTCTGAGTCAGCAGTTGGAGAAGTTTTTCTCAATTTGTTACTCAACTTGGCAACGACAGAAGCTAGACTGTGTACTGATGGTGTTCCTGCACTAGAAATTTTAAAAGTAAATTTAAAAGAGAAAAGCTTGACTGTTTTATATGAATGCTTAAACACATTAGCCCCTCTTCCACATAGGAAAGATGTGAAGTGTTCCTCAGCAATTGCTTTTGCAATGTTCTCTTTTGATTATCGTGACAGATTTCTACTGTAATCAGAGAGGTAACTGCCTAAATGTTTGTTTCAGATACCCAACTCCTTTGATCATATGCTTTGTAGATTAAACTACGCTACTCTTCTGAAGATCTTTTTCTATAAGGCAGAGAAAACAATTATGGAAATTCTAGTCAGAGTTATAGGGAGCATTGGAAACATTGTGAATTTTATTTGCAATAAAATTGCTGGACAGTGTGGCAATGGGTAAGTACTTCCATGATGAGAGAGAAACATTTTATGACTTATAAAACCATATCAATGTTTTAAGGTCTCAGTCTCACTGTAAACATACTTTAGTTCAAATTAAATCGGTCACTTATGTAGTTGTGTCAGTGTTCATTAGATCCAACAAGGAGAAGAGCAACAGATTTGAAATTCAAACTGTAGTATGCTTTGCACAGTCCTCATGTTTCTACTCACATGTTTGCCTTCAATAAGTCATTTTCTTCCAGAACTGAAGTGATGTCTTACATATTTGAGGAAAGATCATGGCATTAATGGAAATGGATCTGTATGGAGTCAAGGAAGGAGCAGTTGTTCTGACTCCATGCATTCCTCACCATCCAACTCCAGTATGTGAGAGGGATCTTAACAGTGACTACAAGTCAGCTTGTACCCAGTGCCTTAAGTACTGCCCAGATGCTTGAGGTCCTAAATGGCTGTTGTCCAGGCTCTTACACTCCAAAGCACATGATTATGAAATTTCACAGTCTTTTCAAATTAATATTTTCATCATTTTTTCTTTGGACAGCTACCAGGGAGAGCTTTCTATCCAGTTGTGTTGGTTTTTTCCCCCGAAGGCATCACACAACCCTGTCGAAGTGACTTTACATTGTAATACGACTGCTCAACTCCAGTAGTGTTGCAGATGCAGTGAGTAACATCTTTTGGTGGGATGTAGGAAAGGCCCATACTTGTAGAGAACAGTTATTGTTTGCTGGCAAATGCTAGGTAAAGCTTTGGTCAGGGACAGCGAGGGCAGGTACTTCTCTCATGAGAAAGACTCATGCGAAATGTATGTGAACAACTGCAGAGCTGCTGCAAATTTCTGCCATCCTTTCAAGATGTCATGCACATTACTACATTACTGTAGTTCTAGCAGAATGGTCACTAGTAACACTATATACTGTGTACTGAGACGCTGTGAGTGAATAATGGCACTTCTCATCCAGAAATCTTTATCATAATTAATTAAGGGTGAATCAAATTCTTCATTTCTCATACTGAATCGGGACCTGGGATGAACCATCAGGAAAAGCTGTTAGAAATGCAAAAGAAATGGAAAGCAAAGCAAGTTCTTCAGTGTCTAGAAGTATCTCATGATGTAAAAGTTTTTGCATATGTCTATTTTTGATGAACGGTATCATTTTGCATAAATAATTAAATATCAGTTGAAGTACAACTTGGGCAAGTGTAATGTACCTTTCATCATTTTTCTTAAAAAAAAAAAAGTCAAATACTTCTTCTCTGGCTCTTTTTTTTTTCTTTCCCTTTGCAGTACAGGCTGGATTAGGAAAACTGAATTCTTTCAGAGACATTCTTTCTGATCTGTTTTGTAGAGTTGGTGAAGTGGGAAAAGCAAGCTATTGGTGAAGAGCTTAAGAATATCTTTTTGGTTTGAAGGAGACAACTTCAAATATTTGCTGCTTCTAGGATCTGGATGTGCTACTTGATAGCTTTTTGATACATTTCAGAGAGTCAGTCAGGGATTACATCTGCGCATCCATGAAGATGGAGTAACTGAGCATCCAACTCAACAAAAAGTAAGGGGCGAGTTAGCTGTCTATTTTTTATATGGAATGTATGAACTGGCAACCAAAATTTAACTTATGTAGAGATATGTTAATATATTCTGGAAACTGTGAACTGTTTCCTTCCCTATATTAGTGTTTATTTCAAATTATTTTTCCCTCCTCCTGATTTTTCTCTAAGGTGCCCATTTTACTATTTATTTAGGTGCATGCATGACATTTCTCAGCAATAAGATCAGTGATGATTACCACTGCTTGGTACTTCTGTGTGCTGCTTCCCAGGGTCCAAGGGTAGAACGGGTTCACTGAAAGAGCCCTTCCTTTTAGTGAAGACTAAGGCTTGTCTGGTTTTTTTGTCCAGTTTGAAATCTCAAGAGGAAGATAGTGACTGGAGAGTCATCCATGACTTTTTTTTTATCACCTTCATAACATCAGCAGAAAGCTATGTTTTGCTGGGGTGTATTGGTAAGTCTGATGAGCTTTCCAACAGGCAGTGTTGAGTGAGAGGATCAGGTTTGCAGTACTTGGAGTTATGGGATGGAGAAGGCTAATGAGCCTTGAGCCTCAGCACGAGCTATTAGGGTGGCAGACAGCAGAACTTGAGTGGTGGGAGAGGAGACGAAGACCATCAGATTGCCCCCTCATTGCCCAACAGAGCCCATAAATGGATCACAGGACTGAGCCACAGTGTGTCTTGGCCAGCAGTCTCTTATTGTTAACACTAACAGTGCCTTAAAAATAAATTAATGTGTGGAACTCTGTTGGAAGTACAGAGTGCCATTTTACTGGACACTGTACCAAAAGAACACAAAGATAATACTTCTTCTGGGTTCCCTGATGAGAATTGATACCATTTGAATTACTTGAAAAAAACCCCATCGTTTCCAAAACAGCCATCGTGCTATTTAAAAAGTGATTCCTATGTAGACTGTATTTTTGAAGGAGAGCATGAAGCTTCATTATTTTTTTGATGCAACTGACTGTGGGTAAACATAAAAACTAAACATGTTTCATCATTGTATCAATTACATTATGTGTTAGTTGAAAGTTGGTGTGAGAATGTAGACAATTAAAAGCCTGTTACCTGTTGCTAGGAAAAAATGAGCAATGTGCTTGTCCGTTAGCATTATCTTCCATTTTTCTGTTGTGGTGTTATATTTGCGGTGATAATGAAGGCAGAGTCATATAAAGCAAAAATTCTGACCAGAATAATAACATCTTGCTATAATCATTGCAGCACTTTATCGATAAAACTTTTCATATGAAGGGATATGAAGGCATAAAACTCTCTTCACATGAAGGGATATGAAGGGAATTGTGTTAATTATTTGAACACAAGGTTCAGTCTTCTTCCATGAGTACCCCTGTTGTTAGTTACATAGCAAGGAAAATTTGTAGCAGTATGAGAGTAAGAAAACTGGAATTCACTAATAATTAAATAAATTCTGGTTTTTTAATTACTATGTATACGTACATATATATTCCTGTTAGATCAGGTAGTTTTTACACCTTCTTTAAATGGGCATATTTTTCTGATTTGTTTTATTGAGAGGAGCTGTACTAAAGTTTTTGACTTGCATATGCTCCTGAGTATGTGTATGAGAGAGGAAAAAAGGGGGAGAGAGAGAGCTTGTAGACTCTTCTAGTTGCATGTGGGTTTGTATATAAAAGCTGAGGGATTTACGGGGAGAGGCTTATTTATTCCTGCAAACTCCACTTGCAAATTTCTTAGCTTTTTAATTTTTTTTTATTTTATTTTTTTAAAATAAGCATCCTGACAAGGACATATAGAAGTTAAGGAAATGAAGCATTATTCGACTTTTTTACCACAGAAACTAATGGCTTTTCTATCAGATATTACATCAGAAGTTACCAAGGCCCATTTAGTCATGCATGGCAATAGTGAAGTTTAATTAGAAAATAAAGATAGGGGTTGTTGGTAAAATCATAAAATACCATTTATAACTAAGTGTGTAACCTGGCACTGATGACCACTTTAAGTTCAAGAGTGCAATTATTTTTAACAGCTATCTTTCAAAAAATGACATACAGAGTATATGGAATTATGTAACATTTTTGCATACTGGAATTTAAGACTAAGACTTTGCAAGAATTTGTACTGTGTCATTAAACTCTATTTAATTCATAATTACTGTGAGACTTATTGAATTTTGAACAGTCTATGGTATTCTTAACAGAACCACAGCTAAATCATACCAACTGTGGACAGCGATTAATGCAGTGAGCAAGGAAAGCACAGCATGCATGAAAGGAGAGCATACCAAGGACAAAGGCAGACACAATGATGGTTGTAATGAAGCTGGATCCCCATGAGGGGTAGCATCATAATGTTACTTTTCCTCTCTCCCTCTTTTTTTTTTTTTTTTTTTTTTTTAATTAGGTATTGGCCATGTCTGTCTGTTTTCAAAATTCTGTTCATTTGTTCTCAGGTGGGCCAACTAACTTATTTGAAAAGGCAGTGCATTTTGTAGCAAAGGTTTTAGATGTAACAGTAGGATCCTGCTTTTCAAGCAATTTGTATTTTCATTTACTGACATGCAGTATTTCATACGCAGTATTGCTTCTCCACACAAAATCCAGTCTGAAAATTTTTTGTTGTATCTTTTTATTGTTTTGAATTCTGATGGGGTGTTGAATTTGTCTCATCCTTCCTTGATCCTGAATGTGTTCAAGTGAAATACAAATCAAATAAGTGTTACATCCAGAAAAATGTTAAGACTTGATCACAGAAGTGGTGAAAGTTCATTGCTGTTATCAGACAGTAATAAAATACTGTTATCATGAATCAGCTTGAGTCACTACGTTCACTGCAATTGTGTTATTCTATGTAAAATAATGACAGCCTGTGTTTTATGGATAGAAATTACAGCTGTGGACACTCACAGAAGAAATGTACAGTAGCAAAATGTCACTGAGTGTTTGTGTTCAAATAATCATCCTCACTCTACCTTTATTTTGAGAAAATTTATTATAAATTGCTCTCTCTTCAATCAATTGGTGGAAAATGTGGAAATAATAAAAAAAAAACAACCCAACAACAAAACCCCCTAGTGATAGGAATGGGTAGAATCAGGACATCCTGTGGGAAATAAATTGTGAAGATACTCACTGCATTTAAACATTGCACCAAAATTAAGATAGACAATGTGTTTTCAGTTGAACCACAATTAATTTAAGTGCATTGTCATTGGAGAAACCTAAAAACATATTTGGCACAGGAAGCATATTTCTTCTGCTGAAGCTAAATCGAGCTTGACTTTCTTAGTAAATTTTATCATATGTCATATTTACATGCTAGTGAAAAGATTCACTGTTGAACACTGTGATGGAGTCTTTAGATATGCTGTCTGAACCTTCACGTTACACCCAGCTGTACCCACCATGAGAAAACCTGCACACCTGCAAATAGTGGTTATGAGGTAGAACATACATACTCTTTAATGTGGTGTTTGGCTAAAATTTTGATAATACATGAACACACAATTTTATTGCCTTAGTGCCCACACCAAATCTTATCTTTTGAAAGGAAATTGTTTCTATTTTCATTTCAACTCATGTTAACTTACATCAGACTTCACAAAGTAATTTTTGTTAAAGACCATGAAGTACTAATGTTTTGTTCCTGAAGACTAACAGCATAGAAAATTAATTTTTCCTGTGTGTTCTTTATCACATCAAGACCACTGCCGCTGTCATTATATTATGGTGGGGGTTAATAATCCTTCTGACTGAAATATGATGTTTCAAACTTACATTATTTCAGTGCCTCAAGAAGATGTTCTGCAAAAATTGGTTATCATTGCATTTTAGTCCTTCACCTCTGGTTGTATAGGTGTAATGGCTAATGCGGATAGTTGGTTTCTTCATGGGAATAAATTACATTAAGGGACATGCTAAAACAATCCACTAATTTTATATAGGTAACTGTCAGCAGCTATGAGACATTTGTAATGTTCATTTCCTGCCTGTGTGGTTGGATTTGAATTTATCATCTAAAGGACATACTGTCATTTTCTCTGTATACCAGTGTCTGTCTACCTCAATGTGTCTCAGATTAGTTATTCTCTGATTTTATTTTATTATGCAGATATATGTGTATGGGAGTGTCTATAGATACACTGTAAATTGAACATAAACGTCAAAACTTTTTAAGTTAACTCTATTTCGCTTGCAAAGTTGCCTCTTCTGTGAGTTGGTTTTTTTGTTTTGTTTTGGTTTGGTTTTTTTTTTGCTATTAGATACTAATAAGTTTCCAAGTGCAAAAGTGTGCACAATGGCCAACAATTGGAAAACATGAAATTATCTGGGCACTTACATACCTTCAGTGATAACTATTTTGGTTTATTAACAGGTGGTAGTATTGGTGGAGTTTATGTCCAGGGATAACGGTGACTTTAAAACACAGCTAAAGTTGAACAGCATTGCACCCCTCCTTAATAGAGACATTCCACTGTTTAAAATTTAGTTTGTAATAGGGCTACACTGTAGAAATAGAAAGGGAAATGAGTTAGGAAACAACACAGTGGTGTACATTTTGAACTAGGTTTTGTCCTTCTTCAAGTGGGAAGTGTTTTCTCATCTCTAAATGTACTGCTAGTGTAAAGTGGCCCAAGGGAGCCAAATCTCTTATGTGTTTTAACAAGCTAAGTACTATTATAAAAGAACTATTAATGGGTGTATTCTAATTCTAATTGGATGTTAAGAGATACTGACTCTAAATCATAGATAGCTTTTAGCTTATAGACTTATTACAGGTTTGGTTTCACTGACAGAGGAGTGGAATAGAGTTTAGCCTCACAACAGTAGTTGTAAAATCAAAATTTTTAATAATTTCTGCATAGCATTTCATCCCTGTTTTGAAACACACAAGCTTAACTTGGAAACATACAGCAGACTGTCATTCTCCCTTGAAGCAATGAGCTCTGCAGCTCTGAGGGAATGCAGATGAGCACCAGCACAGGTCATAACTGAAGCCAGAGCATGGTTTCGTGTCTTAAGTATCATGTTTAATGGGTAATTTCCAGCCCTCTTGATAATTGTGGTGATTTTGTACAGAATTTAGATAAGCAGATGAAGTATATTTCACTTAATGATTAATTCCTACAGGTAGATTGTGGTGGTGTTACTGATGTTGAATAGCATAGTACATAGAGAGCCTCACTGCAGTCAGTGGACTTAAAGGTACTGATATGGCTGAACTAGGGGATTCAGAGTCTAGACCCTTTCGCATACGTGCATTGCTAATGTTTTCTGTCAAAAACATATTTTGCATTACTTTTACATTTATTCATTTCTGCAGTAGTTACTGGAAAATATATTAAAAGTTCTGGATAGTGCCATGTAGTATTCATGTTTCAGGGTGTATCAGCTTCTGCTGCTCTTGTGTTTAAAAAAAAAATACATATATATCAATGCTTTTTTGATTTGTGAATATTATGCATAAGAACACTTGTTCAACCAGGTATTCTTGTTAAGATACAACCAAACAGGTCCTGATAGAAAAGAAAACAGTTAATGTCCCATCCTGTATTGGTTCTGGCTGCGATGGAGTTAATTTTCCCCAGAGCAGCCCTCGCAGCGCTGTGCTGTGCGTTGGTAGCCAGCAAGGTGCTGGTGACACACCAGGGTTTGGCTGCTGCTGAGCAGTGCCGGCACACATCAAGGCTGTCCCTCCAACATTTCTGCCCCCCTCAGCAGCAGGCTGGGGGTGGGCAAGGCTTTGGGAGGGGACACAGCTGGGACAGCTGGCCCACCCTGGCCAAAGGGACGTTCCGTTCCGTATGGCGTCTGCTCAGCCACGAGAAGATGAGAGAAAGGAGGAGGAACAGGGCGGGGGAGTGGTATTTGGGTTTTTTTATGACATTTGTCTTCTGGAGCAACTGCTACATGTACTGAAGCCCTGCTTCCCGGGAAGTGGCCGGACGTTGCCTGATGATAGGAAGTAGAGAGTCATCTTTTGTTTTCCTTTGCTTCCGTCCGCAGCCTTTTGCTTTTGCTGTATTAAACTGCCTTTATCTTGACCCACGAATTTGGGGTTGGGTTTTTTTCCATCTTATTTTTCTCCCCTCCCTGCCCTGCTGAGGAGGGCAGTGATAGAGCGGCTTGGTGGGCACCTGGCGGCCAGCTAAGGGTAAACCGCCACACATCCATATTAAATAGGGCTAGAGACTTTATAATTTATTTTTACTATTCATGAGGGGAATGGTTTCTGTCTCTTCATTAGATGGGAGATGATGTGACAAACAGAGGTATTGGACTTCCCAGTGGGTTATTATTTTACAAATTGTTATGTTCAAAAAATGATGTAAATTACTACTATATCACACCTTTTAAAACTAAAAATTATTAAAATCAAGGAAACAAAGACTGGTGCACATAAGGCTTGCTGTACTGTTTTTCATGTTTTGCGAAAATTATTATGTTTCTTAAAAAAAACAAACCAGGCTTTTTGAAAATTAACTGAACTGGAACAGCAGGATTATGCAAACTTGCAACTTCTTTTTTAAAAAAAAGATTCCTAATATATTAATTTCTATGTAACAAATTCAAGTATTGTAAACTGTGATCTGTTAAATTTCCTTGGTAGTCATGGAAATTTGAATTACTAAATAAATAACTGGAAGCTCGTTGCATTTGGATAAGCTTTGAAATAAATAAATAAATATCTTCTACTAGTAACAGACCCCCTAGTGGAACACAATACTGCACCTGAGAACAATCTTTAAATAAGAATTGGTTTTTATAATTTTTATTTTTTTTAAATTGGATTTATAGTCATTGGAGTTTGTGATAGTATTTTGTCTTTTAAATCCATTTTTTGAGTCTGTAGTGAGATCAACCTTGTAAATGTAATACACTTCAGATAGGAAACTCTGGACAGCAATATAATCAATACTAGTGTAAAGAATTCAACTAAAACCAAAAGATCGGGTTACAAAATTCTCCAGGACATGTCCTGCAAAGGAGAAAAAAAAAATAAATATCTCTGAAATGTAGATTTTTTTAAGTTCAAATAATGACAATGCTGAAGACCCATAGGTAATGCTAAATCCTTTTTTGGGAATTAGTGTGTAACTCAGATTAGTTTTCACTGTAATTATGGCTTTGGTGACAGATGACGAAAACTTTAATGAAAAGTCAATTACATAAACTACTTGAATCTCATGCAGCTTAATTATAGGGTCCACATTCTAATAAAATTATTTTTCAAGCCTCACTAAAATCAGAAAACCTACAAGTAACTTCATAACAAAAGACTTACTTCAAATTTTTTTATAATGTTACATTTACTAGCTGTGTGAAATTTCAAAAACTGAAAAGAAACAGAAGGAAGATGCAATACAAATTTGTTTCCTTTAGAAATTGTAACAATGAGTGATTCTGCTGAAAACAGTTGAAAGCCCAGCTAGAAATATGAAACACTTTACTGTGTATACATAGACGAGGATTTTTTGGGGGGCTTCTTTAAAAGCTGTGCCAGTTAGAAGGTACCTTGTTAGAACCCTACCGTGTTAGAAGGAGGGTTATTTGAAATAGTGTTTAATGTGCCAGTACTTTATTATTATTGTTACTAATTTGTGAATAACTGAATTGGACTGAGATAATTTCTAGTGGCGGTAGGTGGTTGTGCTTAATACAAATCGTGCTAGGTTTAGCTTTTTGGAAACGAATTCCTCTTGTGGAGAAAAGAAGTAATGTATGTCTGAAAAGGTTAACTGATAATTTGTGAATGGTCTGCTCTTCTATCAGCTGAAATATACAAAGGCTACAAATAACTATGTTTTGCAAGTTACCTTGTAAGCTTCCTTTTACAGAATAAGTACTAGTAGCATTAGTAGAAATTTGCTTTCTAATTGCCTGTGCTCTCAGTTAAAAAATGTAAATGTGTAATGCCTTAATGGAGAGTATATTACACCTTAACCACTGCTTCAGCTTTATACTGGTGATACTGCATGATGATGTAATTACACTGACTTTTTTTCCCTAGCTGTCTGCCAGGCTTCAGGCCTTTTTGTAGCCCAGGCTCTTTTCATCATAAGCTTCCATTCTTTATGGAAGCTGCACGTGAACTAATCAGGGAATTGCAGAAAGTACAAGTTTAGGAAGCTCTTGAAAGATGCCAGTGCTATAGAATATGGAAACAATGAGCAGGTTGTTAAGCAGACAGTAGAAAGTGGTCACTAATTGACCGCGTATTTGTCACATTTGGGGACCTCTTCAAAATGTGCAAAATCTTCATGAACAAAGCTAATTGTTGCCACTAAAATTTAACTGTAGCTTAAATAAATGTTTTATAGCAGCCATGTGATAAGTTATAGGCCCTTCAGGAGGGACGGAAGTCAATTATAGTCATATGTAAACACCATAATAACCACTTCTAGGTTCCTTCAGATGTTAAAATTTGGGGAAAATGCTAGTCTGTCTGAGTGCAATGCTACCCTGACACATGTACAAAAATGCAGATTCAAGTTATAAGCCTATTACCTTTAAAACCAATGGTCTTTATCATTTTGCAGCTTAGATTTATTGTACCTCTTTCAAAATTCTAGAAAATAAATGTGTTACTACATATTACAATGTATTAAAATGATATTATATAACAAAAAAGAGAACTAAAGTCTCAACTGCTGTAAGCTATTAGCTGGAGTTTTAATGCAGTGGCTATGCTGGGATGTTTATTCCACTGGCAAGCAGAATCTAGAACGATTCAAGCCCAAAAAATTATGTTGATGGGGCGACTGATATGTACAATGTAAGGGTGTTCAGTATGTGAGGGAAGCTCTCTAGCAGATAAGAAACCATACCGAAAGCACATCTATCAATATTTCAGAGTCTGGTATGAGATTGACCTTTTGGGGTATTTTACCAGCTCGTTACGATGCCGTATTTCCTGAACTGAAACAAGACGCTAAATCCCTGTTACACTCAATGGGCAAAATGGAGAATAAACAGTAGTTCTACACTACTGTGTGGGATTGGAGTCAGTCTCCTAATTCAGGAAGTATTCTGGGTTGTTGTTTAAAGCTTAAACACATACGGTGCATTTGCTGTAAGGTCTTAATTTCTCACTCAGCTGGAATGTGCTCTTTTCTTAATAAGTGAGATCACTGGTTACCTTTTCATATTATTTCTTAAATTTTCATACCTGTGAGTCAGCTGCAGAGTTTCTTGTGAGATGAACTGAAGAACATTCTCCTGTGATGTCTCTGGTGATTCCAAACCTGGAGTGCAGAGATAGTGACGCATTTTCATTCTGGACACTTTTACAGGTTTCCGTAAATCTGCATTGCAGGCTGTTCAGAAAGAAAAGAAGAAATTTAGTTTTCCATAGTTATCCACAAAGATACTTCATAATTTTCCCTTCAGCTGTCTTTTGCCCTGCAAAAAAAACCTCAACAATTGTTAGAGCAATAGTAGACTTGATTTTAATGCCATTCATGCTGAATAAAACTCTCCCATACTTTCCAGGTATTGTGTTAAGTCTGGCTGTAGCCACCTGTCATGCTTATGTTATAGGTAGACTGTAAACATTTTAGGGGGGGAACATTAAGACAATAAACATTCTTAGAGGAAGACTATCTTCTTTGTTTTTGTTGGACATAGCAAAGTCAGATCCTATTTTAGGAGGGTGCTAAATGTTCTACAGATACTAAATAATGCTGATAAATGGGTATATGACAATTGCAAAATGTGATCTCTTGGAAATATAATGAAAGTGTAATGAAAGAATGAATGAAGCTTTCTGTAATATTGCCTTTCTTTTTTGGGGGGGTGAGCTCCATTATGATTGTTTTCTAATTGCTTATTATATTCTTAATAATGGGCTAGTAAAGCAGGGACTGAAGAATTACTCCTACCCTAAGAAGTTTTATTTCATATATTTATGAGTATGTAATAGTAGTTGGATCTTCAAATAAGTTTGCTTTGGAAAAGTGCCTCACTTCTAATGTAATTTTCTTTGTGTTGAATTTGAGATTTATTGCAATCACATAGTCTCTTTGAAATGCAGTTTTACCTGACTATGGAGCTTTCTTTGGTTCTTAAGCTACAATTCATTGGAGAGAGTGCAAGATTTGATGAACTAACTAACTCGGTCAATTCTACAAGTTTGTGGCTCACTGCAACATTGTACCTAAGTATCAGATCTAATTCTTGTTCAATTTTAACTGCTGCATTAAGCAAATACTGAATTATAATGCACTTAAATAGCAGTGCAAGACTGTCTGAATCTAAGTCTGGAATTTGGCCCTACAAACTGGAAAAATAATTTGGCATATAATGATGCTGTAAAACATGTATACTTCTTAATTTTAACCCTTGCAAATCTTTTATTAGATTAGAGGATCATAGTGCAGAGAAACTCTCATTTTCATGGAATGATTTACAGATATTCTGTAAATATAACTTCTGTAAAGGGATAATTCTTTGTTTTCATTTCATGACTGGGATTCTAAAGCAGAACAACCATAGGGCTTTGTGAAAGGAAATCATGTTAATTCTACTTCAGTTATGGTCATTCCTCCTTCCTACCCCTTTTATTTTGTGTGATTATTATGGGTTTCTTTCTATGGTATCTTGCCTTAGTATATTCTTTCCTGACTGTGCTGGTACTTACATTTTTAGAGTTGAGCTTTCGGCTTACTCTGAAACATATAATAATAACATACATTTCAACTGCTATTTGAATTTGTAATTGGACCTTTCCCCACACTTGCAACTGGGCCTCTTTTGTGCACCCTCATGAAAGAAAAGAATAACCTTATTCTTTTGAGTCACCTTGTTAACCTTTGGTTTTTCCTTTTCCATGATCAGAAATTTGAATGTTCTCTTTCATTTTATAACTGACAACATACAAACACCAGTTGCATTGTGTGAAAAGAGATGATCTTTACATAAGGCACTTTCAGTACAAATTACAATATAACTGTAAATAAACATGCACAGAAATATAAAGATAATTTAACAGTGGCCTACATAACATACCTAAGGGTGAGCAGAACTAAATTTATTCAAAACAATCTTGAATCTGATATTTCCCATTTTTATCTGTAATATCTATATGCTTTTAAGATGAAAATATTTGTACATAATATTTATATTGTGATTTCTTCTGTCCCATAGTATTAAATAAGATTAAAAAAATGGAAGAATCTGAATGTCCATATCAGAAAAGACACCATTTGTGTTATTTGTTCTGCTGTTTTACATACATGAAAATAAAGCAATAATATTAAATGCACTGACTGTATATGCTAATACTGCTAAATGCATTGATATGCATTCTGGGGGCAAAGAAGATGATAGTAGTTCTGCTATGTACATAACACTTTATTTTAATAGAACACTGAATTAATAAACACACTTGTAAGTTTTTTGACAGTAATAACTACTGTGTATCTTATCACATAGTTAACTTTCACATACTAACAGGTCTACTGAGCAGTAGTGGCAAAATTGCAGTAACTTATTTATTTGGAATTTGTAGCCTGAAGAGAAAATAAACTGTTTATTAAAAAAATCTTCAGACACCAATTCTCTTCCATCATTGTTTACCCATTTATTAGCCTTATTGCACTGGATTTTTCTTGATGTCTACCAAGATTACTGTGAGGAAAATCAGACTGTCAGACCTTAAAGAGACTGGTAATATCAGTCAATAAATAGAGAAACTAAGACCCACTACCAGAGTAGCCTGGATAGTTATGCGCATCTTGAAGTGCAGAGGCATGATGAAGTATTACAAAGTATTACACTCAATACATATGGAGATTTCCTATATAAGGACACATAGATACCTACTTGGCATCACTTCACAGGGAATACTTTCACTACAGGCAGTGAGAATTTCCACTTCAGTGTAAATTTTTTATGCTGTAGGATCAGACCTACATTTACTGACTTTATTAAAACATAATGATACATTTCCTTTCACTGCTGAAAACCAGCTTAGCCCTCTCTCCTGTATCTTACAACCCAAAAAGGCTGAACTCAATAAGCAATGCTGATATTTGATGTTTTTAAACCTCTTTTTTTTTCTCCTGATAATTCTGTTTTGGTGTGAATATATCTAGAAATTAATTATAAATAAGAGTAATTAAGACTAATTAAGCAACTAAGACTAATTAAATAAGTAGCACGATTAGGATAAATAGATATCTTTTTGCTACTTGCTGAAATGCATATACGAAATACATGAATATATGAGTATTTTCATGTATGAAATGTACAATGAATAAAAGAGATACTGTGCTCTTAGTTGCTGAGCAAAAACGATATCTAGTCTTGAATTTCAGTAAATTAATTTTAAGTGCTGTTGAAACAATTTTTTATCACAAACTTTAACTTTTTGACTTTTTATCTGCAAGAGTCAAATTAAGCAGAATATGAATCAGGTCATTTGAAATATACGTTTGGTTTTGTCTCATAGGAAGCTAGGTAAAAACTTAAATGTAAGAATTTTCATAACTCCCATTCATTTATCAATTTTTTGCACACCATAGTGTGAGTGCCTGTCACCCAGACCAACTAGTTCACAGCGTATGGAATGTATTCTGTATTCTCTTTTTTTGTGTGTGATGGTAACTGCTAGCTTACTAATAAGACTTGGTCACAGTTACTTGGTATGGTTAAGACATTGCTGGAGCGAAGGTATGAATAGTACCAGATTATAGGTATCAGTTCAACTTCTGTGCAGTCAGGGCTAATTTAGTGCATAATGAAGTAAGCTTGCAAACTTCTGTTATTGTTGGAAGCTATGTAATTAATACCTGATCACAGTACTGTAAATGTGTGCTGCTTGCTGCTCAACCTGAATCTAAAAATAGCAGGCAAAATCTTCGATTTGTGTAACTTTGAGCAGTGTCACTGCAATTACTGAGTTTAGATCAGCTTACAATAGTGAAGAAATTAGCCAACTCATTTGAGAAAACACTTTACCTGTACATATTGTGCATATTGCCTTATTTTCAAGAAAGGGAAAATATTTTACATAATTAGAGGCATGTCACATGTGCAAAATCTCTTGAAGGAAACATAATATCAACTGATGACGGAGGTGATTTTCTAACAAAATGGAACAAAATTATTTTTAAAATAGTCCAGTCTTTAAAGATTGCCTAACAGAAATAATCTTTTATAGAAATTTAGTTGCATCAGAAATCTAGCTGCATCTCTAGTCAAGTTTTATAGCGATATGGCATTTAAAAAGAAAAAGGTTCTTCCAAAATATCTAGTTATAAAATGGTATAAATGTAAATGTGCATTTGTGTTCACTGTGCTGTATCTTGCACGAGCTTCGTTTTATGAGCACAATTGTAGAAATCGTTAGAAAGTTCTATAGATGTTTATCCTGAAAAGCAGTACCAGTACTGGAGTCATTCACAATCACAGAAAATCTAGCAATATGGGCAGAAGGCTGGCTCCATTTAGGAACCCCACTGATTTCTGTGGCACCAGGATTTCATCTGTTGTGGCCTACAGCAAAATTTATATCTTCATCTACGGCACGCAGTGTTGTAAGAAGTTAATAGCTTCACTCTTAGAAAAGCAATTAAAAACGGAAAGACAAATCTGTAACAGGCTTAGTCATCTGCATGAAATATGCAGGGTTGCGTTTCTTTCACTACTCTTCACACGCGTGAAGTTTTGTATTCAGTCACTTAAGCACTCAGCTCCGTTGTGCTCTTTTTACACATTCATCTGATCCCGAGAGAAAGCAAGCTGCTCCTAGAACTAAATGTCTGGACATTGTAGGTAACTGTATGAATTTCTTATCTGTTCTTCATTGTTCATTCACACAAAACTATGCACAGCTGCATGACTTTCATTGCCTTTTTATTTCTTTTAGGAAAGAGGTTAATTCAGTCAGTCCTGGAAGGTCACAGTGAAGCACTATGTGGAGAAGAGCATGAATATTTTCAAATAACAGTGATGCAGACAATTGGCTCTTGCTCCACAGTGCAAGATCCAAAATTTATTCTATTTACAATGTTTGGCAATTAAAATTACTTGGTCATAGCCACCCCACCTTTTAACAATGTAAGGCTTTAGTCGTTGGACTAATTTCATACTCCTTTGCTGTGGTGCAGAGGAATCACCTGTAAACAAGATAAGAAAGAAATTGAGGGCATGGTGGAAACATTCACTGCAACATGATCAGAAAGCTTAAGAAATAAGTCTTGACTTCCATCAGAAAGGACTTAGATTCTCAGAGCTGGGAGAACAGGGGAGGCTCAAGATGGGAATTGGATAAAGAATTCAGTTCCACATAGTATGAAGAGAAAACATGCTGGTGGATTGTGAAAGAAATTTGACATTCAAGTGTTACAGGAAATTTGAACTTGGAGGTTACCAATATGAACAGTTTTATACACATACACAAAATCTCATTTTGACAGTGACGAGGCAAAAAAGGACTTTGTAATGGACTGCAGAATCAAGGGAGTTCAGTGTGTGTAATGCAGTATGGATTGGTATGGGATTTTTTGTAAGAAATGATAAGGAAGGTGAAAAGTTTGGTCGGTCAATACTTTTGTCGGTTCTGAAATTGCTGTTCTTAACTGTGACCTGTGTAGATGAGCTTCGGCTACCTTAACCATGAGGCAGGCAGGGCAGCCTGAGTGCCTGTGTGAGGCCCAACCCCTCTGCAAGATCCATGTAGCTATTGTGGTACCTGCTTGAGGAATCTGTGGATAACAGTTAACTGTGCTGCCTTATATAAATTAAAACTGACTAGAACGTGCGTGTGTGACTGTAATTACAGGAGGGACTGCAGTATGGGTAAACTCAAAGGTAAGGGATACTTTTGGTTTTTTTTTTTTTTTTTTCTGTGCTATAAATCTGCACACGCGTAGGTTAGCCCTATGTGCTCAGAAGCAAAAACGTTCTTCAGTTTGCGTTTTGTTTGCTGTGGTAAGTCATATAGTCAGGCATTATAAGTTTGGGGTTTTTTAAATGGCTGGTAATTTGTAACTTTATTCTCAAAGCATGATAATTTCCTTGAAATAACAGCAGTTCTTAGTTATGGAAAGTGAAGTGTTTATTTTTAAAATTAACATACCTCAGATTTTGGTTTTCATTTTATTTCTTCCTTCTGAATTTAAAATGTAAAATAATTTAAGAACAAACTGGTCCTGAATACACTATATTAATTTCTTTTTTGTTAGCATCTACATATACCTGCATATAGCTCTTTGTCTATAGGAAGGGACAGTTGTGAACATCCTATTACTCTTGTCCTAGTAGTAGGGGACAACAGCAGAGAAGCCAGTACACCAAATAAGATTTCAGAAATTTCAAAATAAACAGTAAACACAGGATTAGTTCATAATGTTTCTAAGTTTGGCATCAAGTAGAGTGTCCCGTATTGGGAAAAGCGACAACTATACTTTTAACTCTGCCCAGCAGGAAGTATTCCTGCATACCAGTGAAAAGGTAATTAAATTAGCACAGCAAAAGACCTGTCATATCTACTGATGTTATGCTACAGTCTGATACAAAATGTCAACGTGTACATATGAACATACCATTCTACTGACTATTGAGGAGGGAGAAAGCACACACAAAAAAATAAAAACCTTGTATTCTTCATTGTTAACTGCATTGCTGGTCAAACACATTAAAAAAATACATCCGGTACTCCAATGGGCTTTACTTTGCTGATTTCCATCTCTGTCGGTAATAATTTTATATTGATTCTGCTTCTCTTTTGCTTTGGTACCCTACATGCCATTATATTGTATTATTACAGTGAAAAGGCACTGTTAAGAATAATGAAATCAAAAACTTGAAAGACTTTTTTTTCTAGAGCTTTTTTAAAGCTGTCTACTATGAGAAAGAGGTTTGGTATTAGAAGTGAAAGCATCAAAGTATAACTTCTAAATATTTATTGCTAACTTTAATTAGAATTTTTTCCAGTTGTTTGTGCCAGCTTTTGACACAGTGATATGCAAAATTATTGAACCTCCAGAAGCTGCTTTTCTAAAGGCATTCAGTGAAGGAACAATATACATAGTAATTGATTCTTGTGATTTATGAACAATACAGCAATTCATTCAAGAGGTTTTACTATTATTCTGTGTGATGCATTGCATGTTAAGGAACACAAAGAGTAAATTACAACTTTCCAGACAGCCCTTGGGAGAAAGCAACTTTTATACATACTAAATATATACATAAATTTTTCATTTTTAATAAACTTACATGACTGACTGACTATATATTCATATGTAAATATCTCATTTTTACTTAATTTTTTACTTGTATCTTAAATAGACCTGAAATTCATCTTAGTTTGGGTTATCCCTCTGCATTGTTTGAACAGCAATTTCTGCTTCTCTTGTGCTTTTCAGCACTTTTTTTCAAGAAATGAGCCATATTTTCAGTTTGTTTCTTATTCCTTGTGTTTGGATATTTGGGGGCAACTATTGTGTGTTATTTCTGATGACCTGCTATATTCTTTATATCCCTAATTTCAGTAGTCTAACCTCATATGAATTCGTGTCGATAGTTTTGTTGTGAGAAATTTATTTCTGGTTGTTGTCTTATATCCAGAATGAAAAATCAGAGAAAAATCAAGTAGTTTTGCAGCAATGCAGATTTTACCCTATTTTTGCATGATGCCTATGAGCAGATTGTAGCTTTGATGATGCAGTGCAATGATCAATCACTAGACTTTTTCTACATTTTGAATATGCCATTGAGATTCAGACATATAAAAATTTGAGTTCATAGACAGTTCATTGAGACAGGTTCTCAATTCTCTTTGGGAAACATTCAGCCATTTTAAAGTATACTTTCAAGATGTTAATGAAGTCGGATGTGTAAAATACAGTTTTCTTAAATTTCCAATTTCTGAACATGCATTTCACTTAGATGCAAACATATATATATGTATTTAGTGTTATATAAATGAATATTTTAAGTGAATATTACAATTAACATGGCTGCATAATTTAAACATTTGATTCTATTATTTAAATTGACACACATAATATTAATTATACACCTTTGAATTTGAATTATGATGCAGGGCAATATATTTTTCAGAAATAATGTAATATAATTCCATAGAAGATAACTGCTTTCAGTACATACCGCTCTGTGTCAAAATGAGCAGTTCTTATTCAGTACACTTGTGCAATGTAAGCTGATTTCCTTAGAGAAAAGAGTGTTAATTAAACCAACATTTTGCAATACTGATATGCAGAGGACTGCAATTTTCAAAGACTAATAACTTTGCCAAATAGCTACCAGTTTTCACTGACACTCTAAAGATTTGAGTTTGGGTTTTGTTTGTTTGTTTGTTTTTCTTTCCTTTGCCCCAACAGAAATATCATCCTTGTTATAAGTAGATACAGCTTAAACTGGAACATTTTTTAGCCCTCTGATCCAATGCATGAGCACAGATCTCTACACAAATTTTGTAAATATAGTGACAGTAACCACTATAATACTCCTCCCTATGTTTTGCAACATATGTAAGTAGCATAATCCTGGAAGTAAGGAAATTGAGACATGGAGGTTAAGTAATTTGCCTGAAGCTAAACAGCAAGCAATTAGCAGAGATGGGATTAGAATTACAAAGTTTTGGCTCTCGGCCCTCTCTTCTGTCCAGTAGCCAACTGTTAGTTTAAATGCTTTTCACTTCCAATTTTATATCTGGAGACCAAACTTCAGTGATTTTTTTTCTGAATCTTCTGACTACTTTTAGTTATGAACTGAGAAGGAAGCCATGACCAGGACTGATAATACTTTTTGTTTTTACAATAACTGGAAAGAGCATATTTGCCTGTGAAAGAAAAAAAGGAGAGTGCAATCCTTATTGGTACTTACATTTCAGAGTATAAGTAAAGATGGTCATGAATTCTGCTTTCCAATTATGACGGAGGTTTCAGAGTAAAAAAATCTATGACAGGGCAAATGTAAATTAGTTTTTTTAAGAAAAAAGGCTTCATTATGTGCTGCAAATCTCTTGCAAGCCTGTATTTTGTAATCTTCTGAAACACCAAGTATACCTTACAAACAGTAGATTGCATGAAATAATCAAATGTATTGCAAGTACTTAGTGTCAAATCACTAACTTGAAAATGTATTTCAGACCTTGCTAAGATCACCTCTGCACATTGGTATTTCAGTGGTACAGTCATGGTCCCAGTTCAGGGGAGGTCTTTCACTGGAAAAATGTACTCACTCCACAGATAAGGCATGATATAACGTCCAGGTGAATTAACTTTGTTGGTTATTTATTGCCCTCACTGACTCTCTTGGGACTACACACCTTGAACCATTCTAGGCAGTTCCAGTTTGGTCTGTTTATCTGGGTCTCAGAACAGCCGTGGATTGAGCAAGAAGAGCGTAAGACACAGAGGACGCATGGGAGGACAGTAAGAATGACATGAAAGTCCCCGTGTCTGGGCCACTGTTGATTTTCTCAAGTGAGGATAAAGCAGAATTGTGGTATTTGATGGGAATTCCTTCTAAAGGAGATGGCCAAACAGAAGTGAGATTCTTCACAATCTGTATATTAATAAAATAAAATATTTTTACCTTAATAAAAATCACTTGGCAGTGCTTTTAACTTTGACACTGTAAATAACCTGTATGAATGAAACAAAATGATTTCAGGTGTCTTCAACTGAGTAGCAGAAAAGCTTTGAATTCAAATGCAAAAGAAGCTGGAAAATGTAAGTGTAGAGTGTAAGATTTCCTCTTAGAGCATGGTATCTGGCCACACATAAGACTCTTAACCCTCTTCCACCCTGAATTTGTAGTTATGTATGTCTCCCTTTAAATAGCATACTCTTGACCAAACGTCAGTTCCACGTGGTGTTACAATTTCTTGGTATCTCTTTTTTTTAAAGAATAACAACTTCATGTTAAAAAGAGAAAAATGGAAGATATCATAGATGAGATGTAGATGATATAGGTGTAAGATAGACACAGTACTGTGGGCCAGGATTATCGATTTAGTTGTATTTTTAATCACTGAAAATTATATTAAAATCACTTCAGTAATATGAATAACCATGAAAGATTCTTGTAAAGGAAGTGCAATGCTACAGTGACATACAAGGTATCAAATGATTGTACTCTTCAGTGATTTTAGGTAATAGATTGTAGGAGAACGTCATTGTAAGGTGCTGGCACATACCAGAATTAAAAAAAAATGGACTTGTGATGATTAGAGGTTTACCTTTATGTGGTGGCATGTTTGTTTTGGTTATATTTCTACTATTTAATTGAATTTTTGAGCTAGTTACAACTTTGTTGTACATACCTTTATGTGAGGTTTTAGTTCTCATATTCTGGAATGTGTTAGGTATAACATACTTCAAATTTCTGCTGGCATAACTTTATTGGAGAGGCGTTAGAGCAATATGGCTCCTGTAGAAGAAGTCGATAGAGCAGATGCAGTTTTAACTACGAAGCTACACTTTAGGAGTAGTAGTTTTTGCATATGGGCAGTGTGTTGTCCTTACAGACAACAAAATGTGACTTGTAGGAGCTTGTCTTCATAGCAGGAGCTATACACAGCAGGACATTTGTGTAGCACCGAAAATACACAGTATCAAAAATACTGCCAGTGTAAATACATTCCAGTGCTTTTATATCTGCATAAGCACATTCCAGAGCAGGCTACTTGTACTATGTTAACCATACTGATGTATCTTAACTGACTTGTAGGCAAGGAACTGGGACAATCCACTGGGGCCTTTAGTCACTGAATCTTTTTTAATACTTATAAACAGTTTTCTGACCTAGTTTATGAATGTCTGCTTATGCATCAGAAATGTATCAGAAATACAGGCCACACTAACGTGTCTTTTAGTACAGCTGAAGCTGGGCTGCATTGCAGAGCTCTCATAACATTGCTGGTAAGAGGAACATATATTCTCTCTTCTTGACTGGACAACTAATTTAAGTTTCGTATAATCGATTGTTGTAGCCAAATGCTAAATGTTGTTGTACAACTAACAGAGAGAGACGTGTTTATCAAGTTCTGGGATGAAGTAGTTCTAACCTAGTAAGAAGGAAAGAAAGACTCATGAGTCTCTACTAACTGTTTTTTTTTATTATTTTATAGCAAGCTTAATGATGCAGTCTTTTTATTAACCAGTTTAGCTCAATAAATTACGCTTATGTCAAGTCATGCCATCTTTTAATTCAGATTTGCAAGTAGAAAGTTATCTTAAACCTCTTAACACCTCAAACTGTATATGTTCATATGCACTGTAAGATTTGACTAGATGCACGCATGTGTTTGTCCCAACAGTCTGCCCCTCAGCAGTTTAATAATTTAACCCAACAAAGAAAGAGATATAAAACTATGTGTTTACAACCAGGACAGGACATGACTGTCCAGACTGCTTCAAAAGAGGAGAAGCTATAAACCACCTTGTCACCAAGTTGAAGGTCAGTTGTTATATTTGAGACAGGTTTGATGAATGTCAAAGTCGCCTTCATACACCCAAGGAACACATTTGGTGTATTTCTCATCTGTTGGGGATGAAGACTGTGGACTAGTATTTGGCCAAGGGCTTGGTCCCTAAGCTAAGCCTCCTCAGCTTATCTGGAAACAGAAGTGAAGAAGGAAGGTCTGGTAACTGCAATAGAAAGACTGAATTACTTTGAATTTTCTATCAGCCATGTCCTTATAAAGTTTGATAACATAAGTATTTTGAGTTTTATAAATTTTTCTTGCTTTTACCTTCAGCTGGCTTGGGCTAGGGATGATTTTACAGTAAGTGGATAACATTAAGGCATTTCATCCATATAGGCATGTTGTACAAAAGACTAGGATCTTAGGTCACTTTCATAGAGCATACTAGCAGATTGTAGTAGAAAGCTTTTCCCCTTTGATGCGCTGGCCAGTTAGGGCACTGGTAACAAGGCAGTTTGCCTCTGGTGTTGGAAAAGAGATATGATACTTACAAGAAAGTAAGTCATATGGTCTGTTCTCAGGCAGAATTTTATTAATTTCTCTTCTGCTTGAACAGGACTTATGAGAATTTGCTTCTATGGGTGCCTTGTCAAGCATTAACACTGAACCATATTTAGTATGCAGAGTTTGATGGTTTCTTTTCTCTTTGAGTCAGTCTCATCATTAGATAGGTGATTTTGCTTTCACAGTCGGTAATCGCCAATCTGCCCTGTGTATAAATGGCCAAGTATGCATTTTGTATTGTTTACATAAATAAAAAATGAGTGGAAGCTTCACTCAGTTGTTACAGTGCCCCAATTTTATTCTTCCCAGTTTTGGTATGTGTATTTGGAGGGTTTTAGTAAGACTGAAACAGCAATAAAGGCCATCTCTCTAGTCATAACCCAGATACTCTCAGTCACTAATTGAAACTCTTACCTGTAGGATCTTGTTATTCCCTCTTTCCTCTTAGAGCAAAACTCCTCCGGAAAGAGATCAGCTTGCCTGGCATTTTAAGTTCCACTGCTTCTACTTTGCATATTGAAAAGGAGTGTCAGCTCTCAGTTACCAAATAATTCATATGCAGTCTACAGACATTAAAATTTGAAAAAGAAGCAGTAGAGAGCTTTGAAGCGGAATTTCCTTTCATTAAATTAGTGAATATGACAAGGTTATGTAATGTTCCTGGGGGATGAAGTGGTGCACGTCACTAACCTTTTAGATTCAAGAGGCTTTATGCTTTTCATTTGCTGCTGAAAGAAGGCTTAGTACTAGATTAACTGGAAAGTTCCTCTTTCTGACTCAGGTAGATTAAGCCCCACCCAGATTTTACATATACTGTGGATGATAAATACTACATATACACACAAGGTTATACCTATTTTGTTTTGTTTTGCGCAATTGAACATACATGCTGGTATGTATAACGTAAAGGCATATGTGCAGTTGAGTTAAATTTACAGTGTTAGAATTCCTATAGGCATGGGAAAGAAAAAAAAAGAATTCTTGCCCTCCTGTGCATTTACTGCATAGCGGGTACTTAATGCTACGCCTACATCTTGCAGTGCTCAGGTTAATTAAATACTAGAAACAAGCAGCCTGATTCTCTTTTCTTAAACTAGCATGAACCAGAATTATTCTGTAGAAACAACTGGGGTGGGAGTAGTTCTGGCTTCGGGAGCCTTCTCCTTTGTTGTGATCATGGAGGAGGCTGACTCCGATGGCCCATCAGCCCTGGCTTCCCGTTAGCCCTCTGCCAAGGCAGTTGTTAATGGCTGGTCTCAGCATTACAGTGAGTGTCCTAATAATTTGTCAGAAACCAACTTACATTTTTATCAGGTTGCCTGCAACAGCTTTAATAGAAAAAGCACAGCAATAAATTCTTCAGCTTTGTCCTACTTAGGGTATAAATGTGTTGCTCTATAGTATTAAAAAAAAGGCTTTTTTACAGGTTTTTCACATAGGTTCTTCATTTTTGTGAAAGCCTTTTTCTGTCTCCCAGTTATTATAACCTGTAAATGGGGGGGGAGGGGGGGGCGGATGATGTTAGTTGGCAAATAAATGTCTGCTGCTGTCTGCGTTGGTTTGTATTCCTCCCATGTCCCTAGGGCTCAGATAATGTCTGTCTCTAAAAAAGCATACATAATCCACAATGAAATGAGCTGGTACCCAGGTTTGCACAGCCTAGAGGTACAAATTAGGAATGTGCTATTTTAACATTAGACTTTTTCAAAAATGTAACCTGCCTATTCTACCTGTAAGGCCTTACTTGTAAGTATGTAATTTGAATATCATATTTCAGGAAAGAATAAACCCAGTGGTCAGCCTAGTAAACTGACGCTGTGCATTGCAGAAAATTTTAAAACATAAAGATAGGCTTGACTTTTATTATTTTCCTTGAGAGATCAGGAAGCGATAATCTTTTTTGAGCTGCTTACTAAATTTGTAGGGTGGGATGGGCTCTGGACTGTGGTTGAAGGCTGGGGAACTGGAGATGACTGATAAATTGGGAAAAAAAAACCCAACCCCCCTAAAAAACCAGACATTTTTTGAGATAATTGTTTCTTCTGAGTGCTTTTGGTTTTAGAAGAATACAAGTAGCAGAAAGAAGGTGGGGAAATAAACATTTTGATTATATTGTAAAGATTTTATGAGCATTGTTGTAGGGGCTGGGTTTTAAGAGGATATTGTGACGCCTGTAAAGTGAAATAGCTTAGTTTCCTTCACCCAGGATCTTGGGAAACCTGTGTTTGTACTTGTAATTTTTGTGAATCAAATGGATCGAACTCTTCAACTGGAATTAGTTGGCATAGCTAGATTGAATTTAGTAGTTCAAAGATGAAAACCTGGTAATTTTCATTCACAGGATAATAAAACTATTCAGCTGTTCAGAGTATGATGGTATTTGAAGATTGTGCTGTTGCTATTCTTCTTGCTGAAGGTTGTAAGGATGATGCAGTTTCAAGATGTTTATGGTGAGAAACAGGAAAATTTCACCAGTTTGTGACTGACAGACAAGAGCCTTTAGGAACATACCAGTTGGTAACTCTGGGATTTCTTTATACAGATTTCATGAATACAAATTGTCACTTGTCCTTATAAAAATAAAAAGCTGATTAACTTTCTTACATAGCCAATTTGCAGGTCTGCTGTAAGTGCAGGATAGAATTAAGGCAAAATAATTGCTTATAACAATCATGAGTTTAACTGCTGTCACAAATTATGATTAATGAGTAAATTAGCAGTCAATGCTGTAAATGGGTGTGCTTTGAAAATTCTTTTTAATAAATAAATGAGCACAAAAAGCTTTTCTATTAAATATTATTTATATATATACAAAATAGGTTTTTTTAATAAGTTAACTCCTAGAGGAGTTGTGAAAAGAATAATAACTCATGTAATTTGTAATGTATCTGTACAGTTTCAGGCTGAGATTTGCCTATTTGTTCTTTTTTACCAGGACAGGAGCCTTCAACATTATTGAATATAAAACAGTTTATAGCCTGTTTACTTAGAATATATAGCAGTTCCCGATAAGTCAGTGGGACACAGTGAATATTGCAAAGTGGGATGTGTGGTGAATAAAGGGTATTTCTATTTTTTTTTTCCTTTTTTTTTTTTTTTACCTTGTGTAGTGATTTTCTGAGCGTATAATTTGGCGTGGGAAGAATGACTTCAGAATTTATTACTAGGAATGAGCCCAGTCACATACCCCGTTGAAACTTGATGTCACTAGACCAGTAATACATAGAGACTCTACACCATGTGACAGTGATTCTTGTGAATGGTCTGTGTGCAGTATTCCAAACTGCACGAGCACCTGCCAGACCATTGTGTTTACTCTGTGATCCACCTGCATTTCTGAGTGTCGTATGGAAAGGTCCCATGGGGACAGTTCTGACTGTAACATCTTCTAGCTTTTATTGCTACAAAATAAGTCTTTACAACCAAAAAGTTACTGTAATTTTTCAGGAGTCTCCTGAACATTGGTATTTACCTTTAAAGAAAGTGAAGTCTTATCCTCATATTCATCTCGTAATTAGAGCAGTTATGTCCATAAAAATGTCTCTACAGAAGAATAACTCTCAGCAGCTGTGGAAAGAAGGGGGCTGAACTACTAATTTGAAAAACATTTTGTCAGACATTTTATGTGTATGCAGTATTACATGTTCTCAAAGCATAACTCAGAGTATAGAACAGCAAAATTAAAACAGTTAGATAATTCCATAACATGATGAGAAGTGAATTAGTTAATTCCATTCACTATTTCAGAATTGTACTTAATCTTACAAAAGACAATGTAGAAGTGCAAAAGAGAAGAGAGACGTGTTTTGCTGGTGTAAAGCTATGAAAATACTCCAATATGAATATCTTGTTTTAGTGTCATGTTATATTTTATGGAGTCTCAATATGCAAGAAAGGACGGCTTCTTTCTGGATAGTGGTACGCTATCTCTATTTCAGAAGGTCCTGTGCTCCCTGGGGGGACAGCTTGAGTGCTTGTTGAAGCAGCAGCCTAACTTCTACAGCTTTAAACTCCTTAAAACAAACAAATTAAAGCTCAGTATATTTAAGGTGAGCTAGCAATAAATTCAATTTTCCTTCATATATTAAGGTGTAATTTGCAGTAGTTCAATAGTCACTTGAGCTTCTCAGGAGTCCCAGCAAGAAATGCATAACAAACAGCAGAGGGTGGGAATCCTCAGGCATTGATGACAAAGTTTGTGGCACTCTCCGAAAGTCCAAGTTACAGAAATCTTCTGCTGTAAAATTTTTCCTTGAATAGGTATTAATATTCAGTATCAGCACAAATACCTGAGTAGGCACTGGTAGGTAAACAAGCTGAAACAAACAAAATTTGTGTTGTTTGCATTTAATAGCCAGTATTGCTGCAATTTTGATGATGCCCACAAGAAAGTTCAAGTCCAGGAATATGAGGTTCTGATTTTAACTGAATTTTACTTTTTTTATTTTAGTTACACTTCTGTTATTGTAATTGCAGCTTTATGGAAATGTGAGCAAGTAGAGTTTCAAAAGTGCTGAAAGGCTGTGATATCATAGTGGTAACCTATTACATCTGAATTTTTGGCAGATTTAATTGCACTGGAAGGTTCCCATATAGATTGTTGCTGTGCTTAATGAAGTGTGCTGCAGAGAGTTTTTGTTGGTCTCCGCACTGCCGTTGTTAAGGGAGATTGAAAATAGTTGTCAGTTCTCAATCAAAATTGCCCTCATGTTAATAAGCACAACTGTGTGTGCAGTGTAATTGTGTTTGCTATCAGAGTGCCTAGCAGTTTAGGTCAGAATCAATGTCAAGAAACTGACAACATTAATTGTGGAGATAATTTGTGTCAAACCTTAATTAACAACCTTTATAAAGATAAAGGCAACAAATACTACTTTTCATTTTTGGTTCTGTTGGGTTATGGTTTCACATACCCTTATACTGATGATGGTCACTTTATATGTAATGAGATGAACATGTTGATTGAATAATGAAAAGATGGATTGCATGATACCTATCTTTCGCCATGGCTGGCTGGCTACTATCACTATAGTCTGAGCATCTCTTGACCGTAAATTAGTTTATCCTCATAACACCTATTAAACATGCAGACATTATTGTCTTCCTAGTGCAGCTTCTGAGCCTGAAGTGGAGAATGTAACTGGTTTGCTAAATTAAATTTAATTTTGTGAATTTAAACATGAACCGCTGAAAACGGCCATTGTATGCATTAAAATGTCTGAAATGTAAAGGACTACTATAAGTTTCCTGTGTGAGACAAAATTATCTGTGTTCTGATAATTTACCTTCTGTGATATCATGATACCTCAACAATAACTGTCTTGTTGTCAAGATTAGGCACTGGAGAAGAGATGTGGCGATGGTTTCTTACAGAAATTACTTATTTATGCAAAAGGAAACTTTGGCCAGCCACACATACCTTATTTTTTCAGCTGGATTACACTCTAAGTGAAACATAAATGTAATCACGGTTCTCTTCTGTACTGGTGTGGTGAGTTGACCCTGGCTGGAGGCCAGGTGCCCACCAGAGCCGCTCTGTCACTCCCCTCATTCAATTAAACAGGGGAGAAAAGGTATAACGAAACGCTTGTGGGTTGAGATAAGGACAGGGAGAGACAACAACTCTCTAATTGTTGTCCTGGGCAAAACAGACCGAACTTAGAGAGGGAATTCATCTAATTTATTACTAGGCAAAACAAAGTAGAGGAATGAGAAAATAAAATCAACTCTTAAAACACCTCCCCACACCCCTCCCATCTTCCCAGGCTTGACTTCACTCCCGGCTTCAACCTTCCCCCCCTCAGCGGCACAGGGGGACGGGGAGTGGGGGTTACGGTCAGTTCATCTCACGGTGTTTCTGCCACTTCTTCATCCTCAGGGGGAGGACTCCTCTCATCGTTCCCTTGCTCCAGCATGGAGTCCCTCTCACGGGGTGCAGACCTTCAGGAGCAAACTGCTCCAGCGTGGGGTCCCCCACGGGGTCACAAGTCCTGCCAGCAAACCTGCCCTGGCGTGGGCTCCCCTCTTCACGGGTCCACCGGTCCGGCCCGGACTTGCTCCAGCGTGGGCTTCCCACGGGCCGCAGCCTCCTTCAGGTGCCTCCACCTGCTCCGGCGTGGGGTCCTCCATGGGCTGCAGGTGTAATCTCTACACCCCCTCATCCTTCCTCCATGGGCTGCAGGGGGACAGCCTGCTTCACCATGGCCTTCACCATGGGCTGCAGGGGGATCTCTGCTCCGGCGCCTGGAGCTCCTCCTCCCCCTCCTTCTGCACTGACCTTGGTGTCTGCAGAGTTTCTTACATCTTCTCACTCCTCCCTCTGGCTGCAAAAGCTCTCTCTAACTGTTTTTTTTCCCTTCTTAAATATGTTATCACAGAGGCGCTGATTGGCTTGGCCTTGGCCAGCGGTGGGTCCATCTTGGAGCCGGCTGGCATTGGCTCTGTCAGACACAGGGGGAGCTTCCAGCAGCTTCTCACAGAAGCCACCCCTGTAGCCCCCCCGCTACCAAAACCCTGCCACGCAAACCCAACACAACTGGAAAGTGAAGCTTTTTTTATCGATGTAGATAATATCAGTCTTTACATACAATAATGTGAACTTTACATACAACCTTAAAACCATGTTTTTTTCTTGAAAAATGTGTACAAATAGGGAATTACATCATTAAGTAACAACTGTGTTTATCTTTTGCCTCTACTTCTTTGAAGCAAGTGTTATTAGTTAACAAACAACAGCTTTACTAATTGTCAGTCCAGCAAAAAATCACTTAGGACTGGAAAAATACTGTTCTTCTTCAGGTAGCTACCAAAACCACATTAGATATTCTCTCCTATTTCTGCAACTCCACTATGTAGATACAGCTCTGCAGAAGCTAGTAAGCAATTTTGATAACGAGTCATAGTCATAATTCTTTACCAGGTTTGGCCCAGTCCTAGATGAAGAAATTGTCAGAAAACTGGTTTTACATCTAATAGCAGTTAAGTTTGGTGGAAAATTTTTGGTTTCATATATGTTGCTATTTGCATATATAAAGGTATTTGCAAACAGCTTTGCAGTTTGTAGAGTATTGGAGATGAAGAGGGTTTTGTTTGTTTCTTTTGTGTTCAGCAGCAATGGGAAAGATAAATTGTCGTGTGGTGTAAATCAGTGCAAGCTCTCTTGTGTTTAGCTGAACTGCACTAATGGACAATTTGTCTCTGAATGTCTGATAAGGAAGGAAGGGATTCCCCTTTATTAATCTTTTTTTTTTTTTTTTCTGTTATTGTTATCATTAACACAATATATTGCATACTAGTAAAAGCATGCCAACCATAGATATCATGGTGACTGGCAGTGACATTAAAACCTAATAGTAGTAGGCTATGATGGGGTTTTTTGGTTGGTTGGTTAGTTGGGGTTTTTTTGCAGAACTAGTTTAATATAGTTCCATACTGTCTGTGCTTATCATTTTTCATTGCTTTTGTTTGGTTTGTTGTTTAAAAATCTGCAGTTTTCCTGGTCCCAAGATAACCAAGTGAAGTGTTGCAGGAATGAATGCACAGCATGGCTCTGAAAAACTGAGTTGCTTTCCCTCTTTGACCCTTGTAACGCTTGGCAAAATTGGCAAATTTTCCAAAACAGACCTTGTCTCTAAGGAAGGAAGTTACTTTATTGATGTTGAAATTATCACTTGAGCAGTCACTGAATGTATGAATGAGGCATAAAGTTAGAATTAAAAGCTGCCTGTGAGCTGCTATACATAGTTATTCTGTGCTGATGGACTTGCCCATGTAGTGGTTTTCTTTCCTTGGTTCAACACTGAATTCACAAAATGTCAAAAAGAATAAAAAGAGAATGGCAGCATATCTTTTTTCACTCGATGGCATGCAATCACAACTTGTGCCGCAGAGTATCAGCATATCACATTCAGTCCTGTCTCTTTACATATGAGAGTTCTGAGTTAATACCTGCATAGAAAAGGATTCAAAGATAGCAGTTTTGGTGAAACCCAGATGATCTTCATCAGGATACATTTCTGTATTTTCTGTCATCCAGGCATAAAGCCTGTGACTTGGGAAAGGATTTTTAGTTTCTTTGCTCTAAGTGTGTTTTATTTGCCATAGTTTTGTCAGTTTTTTGACATCAGAGATGTTCTTTCCGAAGTCCCCCATGACAGCAGTGGCACACTGTTTTGCTGTGCTCCGGTTTGCCGATGCATTTGGTACATGTTCACCAGGCAAAATTAGCACAGCAGATAGTTCAGGGAGCCTTGAGCATTCTGAAAAGTTGAGCAATAACAATTTTGCCTGACTTCTCTATTAAAGAAAAAAGCATGCAGATTGTTAGGAACATTATATTTTTACTGCATTTTTTTAAAATTATCTTTGTTACGATATGTTACACATCAGGGGTAGGGCAAAAAAAGACTCATTTCATTTTCTAAACTTAGGACAATCTGCATACTCTCATATTTAATGTAGCAACATAACAATAACATCCTGAGTTTGTTTTATAATAATGGCCACATCATATTTTCTTGGCATTTTAAATTATTTCAGGATTTCTTCCAGTGTTATATACATGCATACTTGTAGTCTGCTGGGTTTCTGACATTTAAATAAACATTCTGACAAGAAGTATTGCCTGTGGAAAGACTAGTTCAGCAGAATAGGGTGTTAGACATCAGAAGTGAAGAGCAGCAACTTAGAAATGGAAACTAGTAGAGTGACTAAGTTCCTCTCAGAACTAAGAGAGGAAAGTGAAGAAGAGTGAAAAGGTTGAGAACAGAAAGGAGCTGACTACTGAAAGTTGAAGGCGAGAGAAAAATGAATTGCAACAGCTGCTATAGAGCAACTACACATAACAACTTAAAACTGAGAAAGACTGTATAGCAAAGACCTGGATTTTTAATCGTTTATTGGCCCAAAATAGTCACTTCATATCATTTAAATCAGTATCTTAAAGGGTATTAGATGACTAAAAATTTCTCAGCTAAGAGAGGGAATGATGTAAATATTTACAGGAACTCTCCAACATTTCTGTCCTGTGGTTAGACATAATCTCCTAGATTTTTATTTTAAATCTTTAGACATCATGTCTTCTGTTGGTGTAAGTTCAAAAGTTTTTTTTTTTTCACTACAAGACTGATAAATTAATTATGTTGTTACAGAAATAGGAGGAAAGAGAATAATTAATTAAAATTCCTTTTACTACTTTTAAAATGATTTCTCCATTTCTCTCTCCTCTCCTGTTGTTGCAATAGTTGAATCTTCTTTCACTTCTTTCTGACGGAGTAGAATAATTTGGGAGTTAACAGGAGCTATATGTGAAACTCTACCCAAGCATAAATCTCTCTTCTGTTATAGTCCTTTCTGTGTGGACTCTTAATACATAGTCATTTACTTCCAGTACTGCAAACTTACAAATGCTTTCTCCTAAATGTCACTGATTTTAATGGCTCAAAGGTGAGGATCCTGTTTTCGTGACATCCTGTGATAATAACATGAAGTCATGAATCATGATCTTATTCTAGCTGATTGATGAGCTCATTTTGCAACAGAAGACAAATTGGATTTTTTATTTATAAAGGTGATAAAATATAATTTGTGATCTTGCTATTCTGATGCTATCAGATTTCCGTTTTAATATAAATTTCACTAGTAAAATCTGTAAGTACTTTCCTGACCTTTAAGATATTTTTTAATGATTTCTCTTGCAGGTGAATACTGTCACTGGAGAAACAAAACATTTCCTTTTTTTTGTTGTTTTTTTTTTGTTTGTTTTATTTTGAAATCTTGACATGCGTTATTTTTTATTTTTACTTCTTAGATTAATGTTGTTATTTTTCTGTTTGTTTCAGCACCACCAAAGTTTACAAGAACTCCCGTTGACCAGACAGGTGTTTCTGGAGGAGTCGCCTCGTTCATTTGTCAAGCCACAGGAGACCCAAGACCTAAAATTGTCTGGAATAAAAAGGGAAAGAAAGTCAGCAACCAGAGATTTGAGGTATTAGGTCCATTGTTCTGTTCCTCTGAAAAACATTAATTCCAACCTCGCTTCTAACATTATTTCCAACCTCACATGAGCCAGCAGTGTGCCCTCATGGCCAAGAAGGCCAATGGTATCCTGGGCTGCATTAAGAAGAGCGTGACCAGCAGGTCGAGGGAGGTTCTCCTCCCCCTCTACTCTGCCCTGGGGAGGCCACACCTGGAGTGCTGTGTCCAGTTCTGGGGTCCCCAGTTCAAGAAAGACAGGGAATTCCTCGAGAGAGTCCAGTGGAGGGCTACAAGGATGGTTAGGGGCCTGGAGCATCTCTCGTATGAGGAAAGGCTGAGAGAGCTGGATCTGTTTAGCCTGGAGAAGAAAAGACTGAGAGGGGATCTCATAAATGCTTGTAAATATCTAAAGGGTAGATGTCTGGAGGATGGGGCCAGACTGTTGTCATTGGTGCCCAGTGACAGGACAAGGGGCAACGGGCACAAACTGGCACACAGGAAGTTCCATCTGAACAGGAGGAAAAACTTCTTCATTGTGAGGGTGACCGAGCACTGGAACAGGCTGCCCAGAGAGGTTGTGGGGTCTCCTGCTGTGGAGATATTCAAAACCAGCCTGTATGCCATCCTGTTCGATAGATGATGCTGCTCTAGCAGGGGGGTTGGACTAGATGATCTCCAGAGGTCCCTTCCAACCCCTACCAATCTGTGATTCTGTGATTCTAATCCCAATATGCGTGCTTTATTATCAGTGATTAAGCAAAATAGCCATGACTACCGGGGACAATTTAGTGGGAGCAGTCTCATGAAGTTTTTATTTTGCAAACTGGTTATGCATAGCACTGTTAAAGAGAAAACTGCCGCTACCATTTTCTGTACTAGCATGATTAACTGGGGAGCCTTGACATGCATCTGTTCAGCCTGCTGTCTTTTCCACGAAGGAGATGGGGAAAAATTATTTGAGCGGTGTCTGTCTCCAGAGAGCAAGCCACCTCCTTTGTGATGGTGTGCATCAAACAGACCTTGGCTGCTACTGCTTCTGCTGCCACGATTGCTCACCACTGTTGCAGAGAGAGATGAAAGAGACATCATAGTTCCTGCTGCTGAAGAGGAAGTATAAAACTTGTTTGCTTTTGATTCTTTCCTTAACAATAACCTTGGAAAAGGCTTTATAGAAAGCTGTTTCCTCTCTCCCCACAACCTTCAATTAAAGGAAACAGTGAAGATAATCTGTTCAAAGGATACTGGTTATTTGGGGGAAGACAACAAATATTATTCCCTCTTTTGATAGCAGGAACAATTAATATCAAATATTGATTGACCTTTAACATGAAGAAAAAACTCAGAAAACAGGAGAAGTCATGTGGAATGGTTACAAAAACTGGCACTAAGAATGCAGAGTTTTCACTGTGTCTCTTCACTATTTTCAGTGTTAAATAAGAGACTTCTGCATTAAGAAAACAACTGCTTGGAAGGTGACTAATTTGTAGATACAACAGTTGTGACATGCATTTTACGAGCAAATGATCTAAGCTATGCACATTAAAAGTTGACTGAATATTGAAGTCCTCTGTGATAATTTTTAGTAGTATTTGGAAGATTGCTTGCTCTGGCTTTTAGGTTAGACTTACACCAGCAGAAAAGAATTGCATTTTTTGTATAAACAAGTATTTTTTTATTTTTCCTTTTTTGTTCCAGAAATATTTAAAGGCACTGGAGTTTTTTCATTAACCAATACAATTCTTTGCTTGCGTATTTACTACAATGTAAGAAGTAAAAGCATGAATTTAAATGTGTCCACCTAGCGCCAAGAACTGTTTGCACTTTGCAGAGCATATGCAGAGCTATAATTGGCTAGAGGGATTAACACAGAAATTTTATCATAAACTCTACACAATTTATCACCTGCTGGTCACAAAATTTTCACTCAAGGTGAGTTCTAAACAGTGAAAGATTGGGCATGTGCAGGTTTACTGTGTTGATTCGGTTTTATTTTTGCGGTATGTCATGATTTATTTGCTTCATATATTGTTTTCTATGTACCTATGTACCTGTTTTTAGGGAGAATAAGCAAAAATAAAACAGTTTTATTTCCATAAAAATCTTTGAATGGAACTATAAAAATTTAATTTAAAACATTTTAAAAATACCTTTAGTGGACTGTTGAACAAGCTGTATAGCCAAGTAAGATGGAATGTAATTCAAAGAAATAGAAAACCCTTACCATGTATTTTATAATTTTTATTATAACCACTGAGCGGAGTAGTTATAAAGTGTGCAGGGTACATCACTATTTTAAGCAGCTTTCCTTCCTGTCCACAGTAACGGTATTAATTCATACCATAGAATCTCTAAATAAGAAGAGAACAACAGTAAAAATGAGATTCAGAAAAGACACATGGTACATTTGGGAAACAAGAAACATCTGAGATTTTCAACTGCACCAATAAAAGAATAATTAGTTGGGCTTCTTTTCCTCTTATTTCACATGAACATTTTGTATATTTCTCTGAGTTTGATTACTTAGTAATGCAAGACATGAAAATGTTTTACCTGGCCCCCTGTCTTCATAGAAGCTTAGTAAATACGGCTGGAGAGGACGTCAGTGGGCCGTCGAATCCACATGCTTTCCCAGGGATCCTGGGGGTTGTCACTCTGCTCCCCCCCCGCCCCCCCACCCCTAAGAAACTTGGAGAGCCTCCTACAGTGTTTCATGAACCTTGCTGTGATTATTTTTTTTTTTTTTCTGATGCGGAACCTGAACTTTTTTGCTGAAACTTGCATATAGCAATTCTCTTATCTAGCAATGGGGGAACAAATAGTTTATTCCCTCTCTCTTGACAGTGCTCTTTTTATATATTTGAAGATTATTATCATTGAATGTGGAATGTTCTTGCTCACAGGCTAATTCTCACAACTGGGTGTTGCCCAAATAGTGGTGACAGCTATAGACTCTTTCTGAAATTAAAGGCTACAGTAAGACCTTGTGAGACTTCACTATTAATATTTCATCTTTTCTTTATATTGCAAGTATATACTATGAATGAATGTGATACGAGAGGATTCTCTTTTCTCCTCTTGCTTCTAATCAATTCAAATAATATGAATTAGAAAAATCTACTTTAAATTACAAAGAAGTCTTTGTCAGAGGAACTTAAAAAGAAACAGAGAAGGGGAAAAAAAAAAGTTTAAAAAATGGCACCATTCTACCCTGTGGGATGAAGCTAGTTTTATTCAAGAATTTGTGCTTTAAAAAAAAAAAAAATCATTCAGTAGATCGGAAAGGGAGAAGAATTAACTATCTGTGGTATGCAGGAAAGGGGAGAACTCATTGCAGGAAGAGTAAATCCAATTTCTGACACATATTTTGGAGACACCAGACTTGCAATTTAATCACTGCAATATTTGCCCAACTCAATCTTCTACAATTGTTTTTCTTGGCCATCCTGCTAGGTTTCTTCAGCATTCAGATTTAAACAGTAACAATTATTCTTTTAAAGTGTAACAATTGTGATTATGAGGATCTCATTCTTTCATTTTTTGTCTACAAATAGTCTGTCTGTCTGCCTTAAGATTGTGAAATTTTCCTTTCCCTCATGCATGTCAATTGATCAAGAACTGTAGTTTTTCTTTTGTTTGTACTAATGTCAGATGGACATTTTGTGTCATCTAGGTTTGTTTAGGACAATGGCTTTACTTAAAGAACAGGGACAAGTAATGCAGCCTGTGGACTATCAAACCAATTTCTACTCAGTAAAAACCAGATTTTTATCTTATTTCCTCTTAAACCTCTCCCACTGCTAAAAAGAAACTGAGCAATTCCTACAATGAAAATGGGAAGATAACGGTCATATAACCATAGTTCCACATTGTGTACTTCATTTATCTCTTATTGTCAACAAGTATAGAGCTCTAGTAAATTACTTGTGCGTAAATTAGATGTACAGACACAAACATATGTGCAAATAGGCATATATGTAAATTGTTTTATGCATGTTCATACAGATTATGGCCAAATATTACTTATTTTGTAAAAAAAAAAAAAAATTGTGACTGTCCTTTCTTGGTAAGTGTCATTTACCTGATGGTAGTACTAACATATATTATTGACAATTTTTTTTTTTTTAAATAGATTAACTAGATTAATATTATTACTTAATTATCAGGAAGGCTTTTCCAATGCCTGGAGTGCTGCAGTACTCACCAATATCTGATGTGATTCTGACTGCAGAACAAGAAGGAAATAAGATGCATTCAATTAATTCTTTCTTATATGAAAATTAATATTTCTTGTATAAATATTGCAATTTAAAAACTAAACCTTAAAATTTAGCCTTACTGTTTAGTCTCTTAATTTGTCATGTGTTTTCTAATACATTGTATTAGATACAGTTATACATTGTATAAATTTACTTACATTCTATGGGTTAAAAGCATAGCTAAACTGAGTTGTCCTGTCTTGTTCAGAAATTGCTGAATTTTCACTTTGGAGCTAAATGAATAAGTGAACTGCACTCTGTGAGTAGAGTGGGAATATAGCCTGCAGCAATAAAAATGAGCGTAGCTGACATTTGAAGGTACTTAAGCTAAGAGAATGGTGAGAAGTTGGTGGTGAACTTCAGTATAAAAGAGAATTAAGTTACAGAATCCTTTCTTATAGCCCTTGTTAGCTGGGATTTTCTTTTTTTTTTTTTTTTTTTTGGTAGCTGTTTGTTTTTCATCCTGTCCTTTCCTGAAACTATCTTTAACATCTTTGTGGGTGACACGGACAGTGGGATCAAGTGCACCCTCTGCAAGTTTGCTGACGACACCAAGCTGTGTGGTGTGGTCGACACGCTGGAGGGAAGGGATGCCATCCAGAGGGACCTGGACAGGCTGGAGAGGTGGGCCCGTGTGAACCGCGTGAAGTTCAACAAGGCCAAGTGCAAGGACCTGCACGTGGGTTGGGGCAATCCCAAGCACGACTATAGGCTGGGTGGAGAATGGCTGGAGAGCAGCCCTGAGGAGAAGGACTTGGGAGTGTTGGTGGATGAAAAGCTCAACATGAGCCGGCAGTGTGCGCTTGCAGCCCAGAAAGCCAACCATGTCCTGGGCTGCATCAAAAGAGGCGTGACCAGCAGGTGGAGGGAGGTGATCCTGCCCCTCTACTCCACTCTTGTGAGACCCCACCTGGACTACTGCATCCAGCTGTGGGTCCCCCAACATAAGAAGGACATGGAGCTGTTGGAGCGAGTCCAGAGGAGGGCCACAAAGATGATGACAGGGCTGGAGCACCTCTCCTATGAGGACAGGCTGAGAGAGTTGGGATTGTTCAGCCTGGAGAAGAGAAGGCTGTGGGGACACCTAATTGCGGCCTTCCAGTACCTGAAGGGGCCTACAGGGAAGCTGGAGAGGGACTGTTTATCAGGGAGTGTAGTGACAGGACAAGGGGTAATGGGTTTAAGCTGGAGGAGGGCAGATTTAGATTAGATATTAGGAAGAAATTCTTTCCTGTGAGAGTGATGAGGCACTGGCACAGGTTGGCCAGAGAAGTTGTGGCTGCCCCCTCCCTGAAAGTGTTCAAGGCCAGGTTGGATGGGGCTTTGGGGAACCTGGTGTAGTGGAGGGTGTCCCTGCCTGTAGCAGGCGGCTTGGAACTAGATGGTCTTTGAGGTCCCTTCCAACCAAAACCATCCTATGATGCTATGATGATCTTACAGCGGCCCTTGAATACTCACCGAACAGGAATGTATGTTACATGGCATTGCTACTTAAACTTTTTCCCCTCTGTGTGGAATTTTTTCTGGTACTTGTATTTGAAAAAGCAAACCTGGCTTTGATGACATGAATACCAACAGGTCACTCACCGTTCATGAACAGATTAACCGAGGGACAGGCATTTGTAACAACATCTGTGACAGCTTTTGTTTCCTTCTATAGGTAATAGAGTTTGATGATGGATCTGGATCAGTTCTCAGAATACAACCACTGCGAACACCACGAGATGAAGCTATTTATGAATGTGTCGCTTCCAATAGTGTTGGCGAAATAAGTGTGTCCACAAGACTCACTGTTTTACGCGGTAAGGTCTTTCTAAATATAAGTAATTGACTGCATAGAGCTGAAAGTGCTATGTTGTTTAAAAAGAGAGGTTTCTCTCCAGGAAAGTTAAGCACAGTTCTTTTCAAATGGGCGTTATTGTAGTCCTGATGCTGTTAAATACAAACTTTTTCACATAATACTTGAATATCGTGTTTCCGATCTTTTGATCATAAAATGACAATATGAGTATCCAGGTTATGACAGATTAAAGTGAAGAAAAGAAATAAGAAATACGTGAAACAGGAGAATGCCATGCACAGCCAGTTATTATATCAATTATTGATCAAAACCCCATGCTTTATGAATACATTTGCTTTACATCTTAGTGCTGCTATGAGTAGCTTAGATTTGTGTGATCAGAATTTACACAGAAATTTGCCCAATTAACAGTGACCTTGAAAAGTTGCATAAATGGCTTTTAGATGAGGTTAAGCTGCTACAAGATTTTCCCCTCAAGATATAACACATTAAAAAAAAGGGAGGGCTTCTTCCATTTCAAATATACATGTTACCTGAATTGTATACTTGTTTCGGCAAGAAGTTTTTTGAAGGCAGTAAAGGAAAAAGTCAATTTTTTCAACTATCCTTCAGGGGTGAGTATATGAATGTACTGCCAAGTCTACTGTCTAGATAATACTTAGAGGACTAAATGCTAGTAGTCAAATGACCTGAATGTTTCATTCTGTCACCTGCAGATGAATGGAAACTGAATTTGGAGACACTTCATGAAATATCACATTCTTCAGTTTGCAGGGTTGATTTTACTGAAGATTACTGTCTTGTATTGTGATATTACATGGCATTACTTGATCTGTAGACTTAACTTCTAAGGGCCTGTTTATAAGGATTGAAGACGATTAGCCAATTTTACAGAATTTAGAAGAAAATTTGTAAAATGTATGATTTAATTAAGTTGGGTTTCTTTGATCCTTTTATCCCAACAAATGTAGGGTGACAAGAAAGTTTTTCTTCTCTTATTTTTCTCTGAAGTTTGTTTTTTTATTCAAAAAAAGAAAAATAAGATATTTATTTCTATACTTTTATTAGCTATTTTAATCAGTGCCAAAAGTCCTGGTATTACTGTTGCAGTCAGCTAACAACACCATGTACATATATAACAAATAATAACACTAAGCACATATGTGGTTTTTTTTTCTTAGAGGTAGTCTGGTGTAAGCAAACAGATTTAAAGTTCTTATCTGTAATGCCATAATTGTTCCTTCTGTTATCTTTTAAAAATTCTTCCCAGTCTAGCCAATGAAAATGGGAAGATTGATAGTTAGGTTCATGTTTTAACTGCACCATGGACCTGTTCTTAACTCCCTAAGATAAGTTTTTCCCTTTATTAACTGATAGAAGCACTTTTTGTGCACAGCTTCCATGTTGTTGAAATTGAACATAAAATGACATTTTTATACTGCATTAAAAGTTTTATAAATTCAAGGGAGATGGGAAAAAGGAGGAGGGGAAAAAAAAAAAGCAAAAAGCAATGTGAAAACTCAGGTGGCAGAAGTATTCCTTGTCTTCAGAGTTTCTTGAAATATATTTACAAGACTCTCTGTTCTTGAAATGTGTGTGCATGTGTTTTGAAAGATACTGTTTTAAACCAACCAAAGTTCTCATTTTGGGTTTTGTAGAGAAGAAGCAACAGCCCTCATCTCTTTACCAAGGGCCACAGCAATTGAAAAAGGGGGAAGAGTTGTCTGAGTGTCAAAATTGACTGACTGTAAAATATGATCTGTTTCTTTGCTTGTCCTATTGATTATTTAACCAATTTCTTGTAAGGCATATGTGGCTCTGCTGCCTATTTCTTACTCAAATAGCTTAATGCTACTAGCATCAGGTCCTGTTTTAAAACTGATGCATAATGATATTCATATGCAAACGCCTGATGAACAAAAAATGTATGTTATTAGTTATGAAGTTAAAATTAAAATCAATTTAAATTTTAAAAATTAATTAAAAATCAGTTGTCTAATTTAAAAAAATATGAAATATGACAGATTGTGTGATGTTTCCAGCCATAATACATATGACTTCTACAACTGCAGGAATATACTTGGGCCCCAGAAATAGATTTATGGATTTAATATGAAACTGGGAACATATAAGAACTCATAAGCATATTGGGACTGTAGATTTAGATAAAGGGGTAACATCAAAGCAAGGACCATGCAGAGTCACACGGCATTGTAAGGAAATTCGGGCAGAGTTAAAATTTTGAAGTTTTATAAGTACAATGACTTGCTATATTGATTTCCAAGACAAAGGATAGCTCAGTGCTAAAGGCCTTAGCCTGGAAGATAAGTAATTCTATTATAAGCTTCTACTTTGCAAACTTACACAAATCTTCATCTTGTACTTTCTGCAATAGTAGGCTTTTGGAGAACACTCCATCTGATTATTGCTTTGTGGGAAAGAATGCCTCTGTGCCTCACATGGCTGCTGTAGGAATAAATATATATCATAGATATGAGCAGGAATTAACAGACATAATCAAATGCAAAACAGAGAGGAGTGAGTTGGATCTGTTGTCCGCGTAGGCTTTCCTCGTCCCTGGGACATGTGTGTGACTCTGGATTGTAGAAGATGATAGGCACATAACTTTCACATGTTCTTCAAATCTTTCCCTAATAGTGCTGTCACAGACCCAACTTGGTATTTGTGCCTTTTGCAAGAGGACACCCTGGGGAGGAAGTCAGAGTTTACCCACAATTCAGCCCACAAGCAATGTGACCCTAATATGGGACATAGGTGAAGTTAGGGTGTTCCCAGGAGCTGAAGTATCTACCTATATTCATTTTTGTTTGGTTGGTTTTTTGTTTGTTTCACTAAATCCAGTTGAATTGCTACTAATCATTTGCGCAGCACAGGACACCAACATTTTTGCCAATATATCCATATTTTTAGAGCCAAACTTGTCATTTTTTTCTATCTGTGGCAGTACAGAGCAACAGTAGTTCTCTGCATTACAGGTTTTACTCTGTTTCATTAAGTTCTTACACTATGACCAATCTGTAGTACTTGGTTCTCTAAGAACTATGAATATAAATGAAGTCTTTAGCTTCCGGGTGTTGGAACTTCACAATATGAGAAGGAAAAAGGGCAGAAAAGGCAGCTATAGATGATAACATTTCAAGGCCTTACCAGAGACAAGGTATTGGGCCTTTTTTTCTGTTACCAAAGTAAATTAGGAAATGTTCCAGGCTAGACTTTTATTTACTAGGCTAAATATTGTGACAGTCTGGACCAAGAGTCAATGTCTGCAATAAATGGAAACTGCTTTTGATTTTCTGTATACAAAGGAGGCAGCTGCTTTCCAGCACAGATTCACTTACATGAAAATGCTGAATTTGAAGGGAAACAAGGCTTGTAAGGAGAAGCCTGGAAGTCTCCTTCCAGACAAGAGTCTATCCCATTTATTTTGGAGCTCTTTGTTTTGAAAACTTGCGCTGAGAATCATATAAGTAAGTGGAACAGTGCTTTGATTCTTTAATTCAAAATTATCAGTGTTCAATAGGCAATGAAAGACAAGGAAGCATAGGATCTTCTCGTACTGTACAGACATCAGAGACTGAACAGATTTCCTTATATTGTCCATTCATTTCTTATTAAAGCTACTTAACTCTGTTTTTTGGTCTTGCAAATGGTGGATAACAAGACATTTTTAATGGCTGTGGAACAAGGATTCTGGCAAGTGTCATGTGCAAGTATATAAATTGTTCAGGAAGGAGGAAATGAGGTGCCCCCTTCTAGTAGAGAAATCAGCAAAAATTCCATGCCATTAATTTTAAGAAATCCTGCTTTTCATTTTTTAAATAATTTTTTTATTATTATTCCTTGATAAAGTTCTGCCAAGACTACAAGGACCTCAGGAAACTTAGCTTCAGCTATCTCCTGAGAAGGTATCTGACTGCAGCACAGAAGAGTGCAGGTTTTAAGGAAGGCTGGAGAAGATCCAATAGAGCAGAATACCTAAGTGCATTCTGCTGTCACTGATGTTTGCTTTCTTTTCTTTGCTATCTGGGAAGTAAAGAAAGAGACTACACAGGGCACTTAAGCAGAACGCAGTTTGTTTTCTCAGCCCACAATTTTCTCTATTATTGTTGATCATACTGTGCATTATAAAAATATTGACATATAGCATCTTTGTAGCATGGGGCACTGTATAATGATGGAAGAATTAAAGTAAAATTTCTATGGGAAGTGCCTAGGGCAGTTATTCCTTTTTATGCTTTTTAGAAACTGATTGATTTAATGTCAAACAGTCATTGCTGCATGAAATAAAAAGTGAAATATTTACTGAAGTGTTTCCCTGTCCATTGATATACACAGAGATAGAGATAATTGAAAGAGATGATTTTTATTAGACTTTCAGAAGTGCAGAACTTTTCCACGCTGTTTAAAAAAAAAAGAAAAAAACTCCAAAAAATACAGAGAAGATGAAGCCAAGGTGCTACACTTTTAGTTTCTGCTGCCAGCAATAGATTCAATGATAATAGAAGCTCATTTCTGTATTTTCACTATACCCAGTAGTACTGAAATGAGAAGGAACTATTTTGAAGTAATCTGTCATCTGGGACAGCTATCTTTGAGGGCTTGGAAATTAGACAAATGGAGTGGCACAGCTATAATGTTGGAAAATGTGCTGTGGGATGTCTCTCATTTCTAGACGAATGGGAGGAAGGAAGGACTGTACATATTCTGGGTATTAGCTGCACAGTAGGAGAAGTTTGCTGTGTTCCAGCTGGAGCTGTATAATCGATGTATACCACTGTTTACCTGACTTAACTGTTTACTGTATAGTCACAGTGATAGTTGCCAGGGGGCTGCTAGTAGGACAGGCTGTTGAAAGTGGAATGAATAGAAACAAGGAAATCAAGAAAATAGCTGTGCGAGAACTTCATACACTGGAAGGACATTTATCTCAAACATATATTGCATGAGAAGACTTTTCAAGAGCCAAAGGAGTATCTTTCCCCCAAACTTCCTGAACTTTCAGTAATGGTGCTATATGTAGTACCTTGTGACCAGAATTAGCATGGTTCTTACAGTCTTATTTTTATTATGCCTCTTTTTGAAGAGGAACACTGTTGTTCCTGCTGTGAAAATGGTACTTTGCAGTTTATGTTGTAAAGTCTCTCCTGGGGAGCTGTGCAAGGAAGATTAAGGAACAAAACACAGCTGCTTGACAGTCACACAAAAGGATTTTGTGAAACAGTGAAACAAAAGCAGAGGTAGCCAATACAACTCTATGTGTAAAAAAATCCTTACAGGTGGTTATAGAATGGCATGCAGATTTCTTGAAATGGCTTACAAAGTAGTACAGCATTACAAATATTTAGCTGGTTTTTATATTTCCACTCAGGTCCCTAGATGCAAAATTATCAAATACATTTTTCTCCTCAATGAGTGAATATTTTGGTCAAACTTTTTTTCTTAGTTTTAAATGTACAAATTTTCCCCTTTCTTGCACACCATTTTAAGAACCTGCTACAGTCATTATAACTTTAAAACGGTGTATTAGAAAGATTCTTCCAAAAAGCGAGGCAGTCACTTTGAAAAAAAGAATGAAACAGCAATCCCAAATTTCTTGATTGTCAGTGTAAATTCCTGTAGTCAAGACTTTCAGAGATTAATTACTTTGGAAAATCAAGAGTAGGCTGCTCAACTTACAAGACATCTTAAGATGTCTTAAGAAGGTATCAATAGTCATCAGATTTTTTTGAGAAATGTGTCCTAACTTTATTCCCTACAACTTTTTTTACTCATGAAGTTTCTTTCAACTCTTTGTTGTCCTACATATTATTTTAACATGATTGATTGTTCAGCTGTATTTGCTCAACGAACACACATGGGGAAAGTTTTCCTGCTGCCAGCTGGTAATACCAGCTACCATTATGTCTATATAAAGGTTTATTTTTCTTCTTTCTCACTGAATTTCATGTTACTGAATTTCATCCAGCCAAGTTTCTGTTTCACATACAATGCTATAAAATTATCCGGTTCAGTTTCATATTTGTACATGTACAGGATCAATTTTAGTTTTTGAAATATTAGCAGTAGTAGAAAATTATTTATGCCTGACATTTATAGGGCAGTATGGATGGTCCTAAGAGATAAACATTGGCTTGAAATCAATAAGCTGGCTATACAATATTTGTTCTTATTATACATCTATGAAACAAAAGATACTTGTGGGTGCTAGTTCATAGATAGATGTCTGACAGTTGTTGTGATCTAAGAAGAGGAATTGAAATAATACCAGACAAAAGCAGAGCAGTTCTATTTAGCTTGAAAGAATTCTTCACTGGATAGTTTTGGCTAAGAATGTACACCTGTTAAATACTCTCAGACAACAGCTCAATGACTAATTTTAGCATGACCCTCATTTGAGTATTCCCATTCTAGTATCTAATGACTGCATATACTGCTAGAGGCATTTTTGATAGCAAGAGTGAGTATATGCTGGCCACTTGGAAAATGCAAACTAGGCCATCTTGAGAAGATCAATTTTAAAAACACGTTTGTTTTGTATTTTTTTCCCACTCCTTGATACCCATGATGATTAAGTCCCTTTTTCCAGACTGTCATCCCCAAATCATCAGAAATCTGTCAGAAACAAGTGCCAATGAGAACAATGAAAAAGGAATTATAGGGGGAGGAGGAATATTTCTTCTGCCAGTCTGTCCTTGCAGAATCAGTATCAGGTGATGCAAACACAGAATTAAAATGAAATTTCCTAACTCCGAAGAGCCATGACTTGCTATATACAATAGGTTACCATTTTGGTCTGGTTCCTCAAAGACTGACCCAGATATAAGCAGCACACAGATAAGATATTATGAATGATCTTTACAAGAAAAGGCAGAGCATTAACTATGTGTACAACTGCTAGCTGTTCTGAATAAGGATAGGGTATTTTAGACTTCTGTGCTATAATTTTGATATTTTTCAGCACTGTGTCTGTGTACATACATAAAAAAATCTAAGTTTTCCCATTTTCTGCATGGAAGTAAGGTAATTAAATTTAAATAAAACTGTCAATTCATATTTGCATTGTGTTATTTTTTTAATCTATTTGTAAAATAGCAGGCCATTTGTCTACTTTAAATGATACAGAAATTAAGTACAAAATAGTTCTTCTTACACCAAGAATTTTTGGAATGCACTCACTTTTCCCGGGATTAGTTGTTACGCATGCATTTAAGGCCCTTGGCCTGGTGTAGAGTCCTGTTGGTTCAGTGTCGAGGTTTAAGATTATGCAAGCTTTCATTGTTCAATGGCCTAAAACCACTGTCTCAATTGAAGCCACTGCCTTAATCAAAGCCAATGCAATTAATCAAATGCCATGTTTCCTGTTGTTATAATGTGACCTCAATTCTGCATGCAATTTATCTATCTGTATGCCCACTCACATAAAAAAATCTTATGATATTAATTAGCAATGTAATTGTCATTACTGTACAACATGAAAGTAAAATTGACAGCAGAATTCTAAGAAATTTTTCATGTCTGTTTCATATTGATTAAAAAAGTAACATAATTCTAGAGATTATCTGTTTGAGGAGATGATACGATGATTACTTGCTCAACCTCTGACAATGTCAGCATATTTGTAAGGAAAACAGTGGTATTAGCATCTTAATAGTTTCAATTTACTTGTTATCACAGCAAATATTCATATAAGATGCCTAATATAGCATAATAAAACCAAGGCAATTACTAGAAAAAGACATTCATGTAGTATGTCTGTCTTCAGCTTTCCAGGCTAGTGGTTTCTGTGAAAGCTCATGTCTTATCAAGTGCACCATTAGGATGACAGAAATATTTCCTGAAATGTAGGATATATTTGACACTAATGTACTGAAGTGACAGTAAAATTAAATCCATTTTAATGTAGTAAGTGCTAATCTTCAAATTCAGAAAAAGCCTAGTAATAATGCTTTTTCACATATATCTGTAAAAGTAATTTAGAAATTAAGGAAAGTTTATGTAATACTTCAGCTTGCTTAGCCTGGCAATAGATCTGAAATAGTATTTATTACTGTGATTGTAAAGTTTTCAAAGATTTGACATAGGCAGCAAAAACTAAAAAGAAGAATACATATAAAAGCATTTAAAATATTTTGGCAAACATATAAACATTAAAAGGAAGCTGAAATTCAATGGATCTTGTTAAAGCAAAAATATTTTTATTATCATCACTGGTAATAAACCACTTCTGAGGCAATGACTTTTAATTGCTGCTGGAAAGCAAAGGAAGTCTCATTGTATTTGTGTGGTAGGAGGTTGAAAGAACTGTGATTTAAGCAACTCTGTGGGGAGGGAGAAACTTTTATGAATACTTTAAGCCTTAGGCAGGATATAAAATACTGTTATGATATATATAATTTCAGGTATTTCAATGCTTGCTGTAAACCGACATGAAGTTCTGCAGCTGACTTACTACTATTCCATTTATCTTGAGCAAAGGTGCATTAATAAAGTTACCACTCCCTAGTTCAGTAGCAAATGGAATTTCTTTGTTTTCACTTACAAATAAATAAATCATGTGCAAAATTGTGACTTAAGTCCACCATGATTTAAATTAATCCATTAAAATGATTTACCATAAAACCACTACAAAGAATCTACTGTGAAGTAAAATATTATATAGTGAAAGTAGCATTTTAGCCCTTTTGTTTATATTGAATGCATCTTGTAACATGCAGTGTCAGTGCATGCTTAAGATGACAATAGCAAAACAGAATAATGAGGTAATTTTTAAAGTGGAAGCATTTCAATAAACTTTTCAGTCAAATATAGTCAAAAAGCACTGATTAGAGCCTGGTGTTTCATTAGGACCATGAATGCACTCGAATCTTTGCTTATGACACTGTGGTCTTTGATAGCATTGACATATTTCAGGAGATATTGCCTTAACAGTACATATTTGAATTATTGTTATTATTTGAATTATTGTTATTATTGTTATAGCAGGACCCCTCTCAATCATCTACCAAAGGTTTTGGAAGTCTGGGGAGGTCTCTGTTGACTGGAAATTAGTCAATGTTATTCAGTCTACAAGAATGCTGTGAGGGAAAACCCACGGAACAATAGACTTCTTCTTGTAACCCTCAGTTCCTGGAAAAATTATGGAGAAGATCATACTGGGTACTATTGAAAGGCATTTAAAGAATAACGCAAGCATCAGGAACAGTCAACGTGGATTCAAAAAGGGAAAGTCCTGTTTAAGTAATTTGATATCCTTCTATGATAAGATCACCTGCCTCGTAGATGAAAAGGCGGTGGATGTAGTTTTTCTAGATTTTAGTCAGGCTTCTGATACTGTCCCTCACAGTATCCTTCTGGACAAGTTGTCCAACTGTGGGATGAGCAGGTTCATGATGCACTGGGTGAAGAACTGGCTGAAGCTCAGGGCTCAAAGGGTTGTAGTGAATGGGGCTACATCTGGCTGGTGACTGGTCACCAGTGGTGTTCCTCAGGGCTCAATTCTAGGGCCAGTTCTGTTCAATATATTCATTAATGGTCTGGATGCAGGAGTTAAATGCACCATTAGCAAGTTTGCTGATGATGCCAAACTGGGAGGTGCTACTGACTCTCTTGAGGGACAAGATGCCTTGCAGGGGGATCTAGATAGACTGGAGCATTGGGCTACAATTAATGGGATGAAATTTAACAAGTCCAAATGACAGACTCTATACTTACGATGGAATAACTCTGGGCACGAATCTAAATTGGGAGAGGGGTGGCTGGAGAGCAGCCCTGCAGAAAGGGACCTGGGGGTGCTGGTTGACAGCAGGCACAACATGAGCCAGCAGTGTGCCCTGGCAGCCAAGAAGGCAAACCCCATCCTGGGGGCATCAAACTGTAACCAGATGGTCAAGAGAGGTGATTATCCTGCTGTATTCAGTGTTAGTGTGGCCTCATCTGGAGCACTGTCTGCAGTGCTGGGCCACAGCATTTACGACGGACGTGAAAGTCCTTGAATGTGTCTGGAGGAGGGCAACAAAGCTGATGAGAGGGCTGGAAGGCATGTCCTGTGAAGAACGGCTAAGGACTTTGGGCTTGTCTAGTTTGGAGAAAAGGAGGCTGAGGTGTGATCTCATGGCTCTCTGCAGCTTCCTGAGGAGGGGACATGGAGAGGGAGGTGCTGAGCTCTTCTCCCCAGGGTCCAGTGACAGGATGCATGGGAATTGTTCAGAGCTCTGCCAGGGGACGTTTAGATGGACATGAGGAAACATTTCTTTACCAAGAGGGTGGTCAAACCCTGGAAGAGGCTTCCTAGAGAAGTGGTTGATGCCCTAAGCCTGTCAGTGTTCAAGATGCGCATTCATTTGGATAATATGCTTAAAAACATGCTTTAACTTTTGGTCAGCCCTGAAGTGGTCAGACAGTTGTATCGTTGTAGGTCCCTTCCAACTAGGAACTATTCTATTCTATTCTATTCTATTCTATTCTATTCTATTCTATTCTATTCTATTCTATATTTAACCATAATTAAAAAACATAATTTAAAGGAAAATGCTAAACATATTAGCTTCACAATTCCCTTAATTTTCAATCAATGTAAGTTTTTTACCTGAACGTGGAATAGTCTTGTTCTTTTTGTGCTCATTCATATTCCATGCCTTTCAAAAATAAATTTGCCCTGGAACAGTACAGCCGTATTTTTGTATCCCATGTAACTTGGCTAAGAACTGTTCTTCATTACTGTGAATATCCTTGTAAAGATATCAATTTTTTATGATCACTGCTATGGATGGCGGTAATAAAGTACATTTTCTGTTTAATAATTTGAAATCCAGTGCTTCTAGCTTAGCACCAAGCTCAAAAGCTCATCTTAGCTCCCATATATTCCGTTGTTTCAGCTGTTGCACTGCCATGTTTTCACTAGGCCTGTAATTTATTTTAATAAAAAATATCATCTTGTCTTAAATGGCATTATCAGCCCAGCTCCGAAGATAAACAAATCTGTATAGACAACCTCTATCTTAATGTTCACACAGAGATTTATTTGGGTTTTGGCTGTATAGATAAGGAAGAAGACTATCTGGGGAATCCTCTTCATTATACCTGCAGCAAAATGACTTTCAAGAAAGTGAATTGAGAGGCTGAAAAGTTGCCAGGGATTTTTTTGTAAAAAGCTACTGTCACTTGGAACTTGATTTATGGTGAGAAGATGAAGCCAAGTGCAGAAAAGCCATTAGTAAGCCCAAAAGCAATCATTTGTTGTTGTGGTGTGTTTCATATAGCACACAGAGGATGGAATTGAGAGTATGTTGAAGTCAGTGAGAAAAGGATCTTCTTAGCTGGACTTCAGATCAGTCAAATCTCGAGTTTGGTCATTAGTTGCAAAATGTCAAAACCACAAAAAAACAAGCAGAAAAAAGTCTCAGGCTGTACCATTCACATTTTTCAAATCTGAAAACCTAAATTTCAGCTTATTGGTAGTTTCTCTGGTAGGTACTGATCACTTTATGTTTCCAAGGATACTTAGATACTTCAAAATCTGGGGTTTTTTTGCTTAAGTCCTGAAACAGAGGAGGATAGGTCTTAATGGAGATACTTGGGGGCAGGGGGGGAGAGGGAGTGTTGGTGTTGTTTAGTGAGTTGCTGAAGTGACTCAAGTGACAGTGTAAGTAGATATTCTTAAATGGTGCCCTCATTTCAATGTGTTCTGAATATAATGTTTGGTTGCAGCAAGATTCTCCAGAAAATCAGCCTTTGCAGTTCAAGAATCTGTGTGGTTTTAGCCTTAATGCTGGCTAATAACTCATAAGAGAGAATTTTATATAATAGATTAATATTTAAAATATATTTTATGTACATTTCAAACTTCTGCCATTCTTAAAAGAGAGGAAGCTATGCATGTGGTATGTATCATAGAGAGTTTTTTTCTAATGAGTGAGTCAAATAATAAACAAGGTACTGTTTCAGAGATTTATGGCTAGTGTCTTTTCTTCATTTACAGAAATTGATTTTATTGCATGAGAAAAGGATAAGAGACATCCATTGGCATGGGTTGATTTAAGATTGGATTTTTAGATTAAAAACACAAATAAGATACAGAGTCGAGAACCTCATGGACAGATTTATTGCGGATTTCATATTAGAGGGAAGAACAGAAGGAAACGCAGAGGCTGAACATAACTAAGGACAGTTTAGCTTTCATCTTCAACTGTTAATATGGATTGGTTTAGGCTCTGCTGCCTGCAACATATGTTTAATTCTCCTTTGCAGATAAGTCTTGATGATTGGTCTATTATTTTTTTTTTTTAGGTGAATGGGGGCAGGGAGAAAAATTTAGACTAGAGGCCATAAATAAATTCTTTTTTCAGTAGATCTATAATAACTAAGTTTAATTTACTTCTGCATATAAGAGAGCAGAAAAAAAAAAACAAACCCAAAAAACACTCTCCCAGTAGCATAGTAATTTCCAAGTGCTCAGGAAATGTCAATGTGTATCTTTGAAATCATGAGCTAAGTTTAAAAATAATTGGACTGGTTTAAAGATTAAAATTGGGGATTTATGGGTTTTGATCTTGTAGGACTTCTGCTTTCTATTTTTTCTCTTTATTAACAATAATTAGAAGTTTCAAGAGAATGATGGTCAAATCTTGAGTACTGATAACATTCCCATAGTAAAATGGAAGTTTTCCTATTTTGAAATACTCCCAGAACAGTATTTAAAAGTTATCGATTCGTCATTTGAGTTATGGTAGAATTAGTTTTACTTCTTCAGTAAATGGTATTAGGATTTTATTCCCCATTTTCTTAATATCTCAATCATGTTGATTACTGTCATGACTTAACATCTGCTTAAATAAACAATGAAATGATCCTGTTTCATTAAAGAAAGGTGAATACTGAATCTGTTAGGAACCCTATTGAACCTGGTGTACACAGCATGAACTTTTGGATACAGTCATTATATCTAGCTTTTGAGCATTAGATGGCAGCAATGGTGAAACTCAGAAACAACTAAAATAATGGTGTGAAGTTTTTGGTACTGTTTTGAATGATCAGTTCTTAATTTTGTGTTCAAGAAAACTGATGATAGATTTCATTTTTTTCTATCTATACCAAAGTTATTGCTAGGAGAAATCTGATATATGGAACAAGGAGCTGAGGGTTCTCTGCCAAAGGGACAGTTCATTTCATTCATTGCTCTTTCTAAAAATTGGTAGAAGTTTAGCTGGTCTCAGTTTTGGCCAGATAGCTTTTGATACTTACTTTATTCAAATGGATTTGCCAATTACACTACGACAATTGCAGTTGCAGTTCAAGGGTCCTCACCATGAAAAAAATCTGTAAAGACATTTAGTTAGGTGAAAAGGAAATAGGAAATTAAAATTTTGATAACTTCAACATTTCAAAACATTTAAAATATAGAGGAAAAGGTGTTATTACTGAAAATGGATAAGGTGCATGGTTATCATTTCACAGGCATAGTTCTTCCCAACTGTTCTCACTTCTATATGCTTTGCCTCCTTTCTCCCAGACAATATTTTGTTTTTCATTTAGAACTGGCTAGTTGTCTTGTCTTAGACTATGTAAGCACTATTTGTGCATAAACTATTAAGATAGTGGAGCAAGCACCATCTTTCTCCTGTGAGAGAGTGACTGAGTCCCAGCTCTTCCGTCCACTCTTTCATCCATCTGTCTGGCAGGGAGAAGTTCCTTTCATTCCTTTCCAAAGTCAATGTTTATTTAAGCAAGGGGAGAAGGCCACATTTTTTTTGCTCAAGTTTTTATTTCTGATAAACTGGCAAGAAAAATAAGATTAATTTTACTAAGTGTGCTGTGACTTCTTCCTCAATTCATCATGCCTGCAAAGACCATTGATGGTAACATGTCCGCTTGCTTTCTTTTAAACAAGTGTTGGAATCATAACCAGCAATTCTTTATTTTCATCTTTACCACCTGGTTGAGAATCCTTTCTGTTGACAGTCTCTGCTAGCTCAAACCCAGTAAGTAATGTGAGCAGCATGTTGCTTCTTTTTAATTTTTAGGAATATCTTATTGACTTTGACAGATTGATTACAATGAGTAGTGCATAAGACTTTTGGTTATTGCATGTAATTTTTTTTTTTCTTGAGTTTTAATGGATAACTGCTATCTATTTTTCATTTAGGGTGCAGTATATCTTGATATTAGAGTAATTATGAGGAATTTTCTGACAAAAAAGCCGTTTATTAAATCATTTAAGACCTACAGTAGAGATTCCTAGTGCTCTTGCATTTTAGCTTTTAGAGACTGGCACAGTTTTGTGGAATGGCAGCTGCTATAAGAACTGCTATCCTTAGAGTGGAATCTAGGAGTGGATATCAGTGAATGGAATTTAAGTTCATCCAAGTCCAAAATAGTATTCAATAAATTTATTTCATCTTAAGAAAATGATGCTAGACAATTTGTTTTTGTTACTCAAGACATAAATATAAAATATCCAAACCCACATCTCTCCAGGTAAAGTAAATTGTAGCATTACTAAAGTAAATGAGGATAGTGAAGTCTGGGTAAGAATAACTATTTTCTCTCTCTTTATTTCATATGGTCACGCTACGAATGCAGGCTGGGATGCCTCTTGCCATTCTCTTTTCATGCTCAGTTTTCCTATGTAAATTGTTGTCCACACATACTTTTAGGATGTGTCAGAACCATATCAACAGAACCATATGTGGGGCACAATAGGCACCCAATAGAATAATATTATTATCTGGGCAACTGCTGCACTTAAATCCTTCTATTATAGAAAAGGCCAGTGTAAGCAGGGCTGGTCAATGGCAGAACTAGTTAGTGTTGCTAGCTAGTTAGGGGACACAGTTTCTATGCTTGGCCACATTATTTCATAACATAACATGGTAATATAGAAATGGATAACAAACTTAAGTGTGGAGCCTTGCTCTTGTTTTCCCTGTTTGGCTGCTGATGCAATTGATTTGCATGAAATTCCCACTCTTAACATTACCTGCATTATAATAAATTTGTTAAGTTTGTATATTTCCCAAAATGTGGAAGTTAAATGTTCTTTCCCCCCATTCTTGGAGACTTCTGCAGTTTTGTTATGTCTCAAATGGGATGTTTGGGAAAGGGTTGTTAACTAGTGGGGAAAAAAGTTTCTGCTAAAGACATCTAGTAGGCCTGTCACCCGTTCCAACCATCATACAGGTTGCATTGTAGTTCTGAATTTTGGGAGAGCAGCTTTCTCTTTAAACTAGGACAAGAAAATGTCAGATAATGGAAGAAAAACCAGTATATCACAAGTGAGTACTAAATGGAAGATTCTTATCCAGGACTTTCTCAAGATGTGTTGAATAGCTTCTATTATATAATGCATAAACTACTACATATCTGATTTTCAGTTAAATAAATAATTGACATTATTAAATTTTGTACCATCTGTAGTTGGGGTTTTGGCAGAGATAAAAACAGGATTTTATGCAGTTCATGAATATGAAGTTTCCATTCCAATCTATTTTGACAGCTCCTTAGATGCATAACCGATTCTGGTTTAATTTGAACACGTATGAGAAATACAAAGATATTCACAGTGGAGCTTTCTGTCTATTTATTGTGACCATGATGTTTATTGTCATATAAAGTGAATCACACTTTAGGAATGCGTGTGCTTTAGCAGTGGACCCTGGCTGTCAACATTTCCTTTGATGACTGTGAGGAATCTTGTGGACATAAGTGGGCTTGAAGACTTGGCGTTCAGGGCTAAGGAATAAAATATTCCTTTGTTGAAAAGACTCCAAAAGAACCATACAACACTGTAGTTTCTCTGAGACCCTTAAAGTTGGGTATAAATAAAAATTGACTATGAAGAAAGTCAATAAAATTTACTTTAACTAAAGTAACAGCAGTAGATTCTTCATCCTGTTCTTTTTGAGTCTAGCAGGAGGATCATATGACTTGTCAGAATTTGCCATGGCAATATGGAAATAGAAACAAGGTGTTTGAAGTCGATGCAGTTTTAAATGTTTTACTCTTCCTTGGGTACTACTTCAAAGCATCTACTCTGTATATACCTATTCTATAGAACATGCTAAACAAATTTGTATATTGTTCTCCATGATGAGTCCTAAATGTAAACTTTTTTAGATTTGTTATTACTGTTTTAAGGTATTCAGTTATCCTGAAATTCTGACAGCTTTTTATCAGAATTATTTTAAGTTGTCATTATTACATCAATTTAGTTCTACCTGGAAATCACAATCAAGTGTGCATATAACTATTTGTTCCTTATATAGATTTCTTATATATGAGGAAGTAAAATCAGTAAATATTTTGTATCTACAAAGACAAAAATGTCTTTTCTATCTCAGGGACAGAATGTTTTTGTTTTTATGTACTCTTCAACTGTTTAAAACTGCTATGGAGGCTAGCTCTATCTGTAAAACTCCAGTCTTCTAAAATAAAGGTACGGTTTTGTGTGTCTGTGGAAGGGCAGCCACAGATAGGAAAACCATTCATTGCTGTCTTCTAGCTGTCTGTTAAGAAACTTCCAGTATAATTACCTGGGTTTTGAGGGAATCTGTTAGAGCTTTTCTACTTAGAGGGCTACTGATAGTCCTGCTTAGGTTTAATCTTCCTGAGAAGTGTTTATGCAAACAATGACATTTAAATTTGAAATAGGTTAAAAGCCTTGTCATGGGCAGTGTGATGGGCAGTGTGAGTGGATGTACCAATAATCATTGACTTTCCATCACAAGTACTGCCAGAGTACCACTGTTTTAACCTGAGTGAGCATGCCTCTGACTCATTGAAGTGCCACACAGAAATAACAGTTCCTTCTCATAAAGTCAACCACAAAATGAAAATATAGCCTGAGGTTATTGTTATTGCTGTTTTAAAATTACAGACCCTAGATTTACTTGTTAAGACTTGATATTTGCATTTCGCTGTAATAAAAAGGATGTTTATTTGATGTGTTTTAAATGGCTGTGCTGCTCATTTCCATGAAATTTGGCAATATAAGCATGCATTTGTAAAGCAAAATGGGAACTGGAAAACCATCCATTGGAAACGGCATCACAAACACATGATTTCTTTTTTCATTTATTTTATTGCCACGTATTTTGGCACTTTTTTTTTTTTAATTCTGCCCATTCTCATTCCATATATATATATTTTTGCCAAGGCAAGCATGTCTTCAACGGAGTGGGTCAGTAAGCAGTTCTTTCACAAAAGCATTTTAATACCTCCTATGAGTTAGTAAATGTGAGATTAGGTAGATGTGATGTGTGTCAAACACTTGTGGAGGCTGCCTGAATTTTATTTCAAAAATGTATTCCAGATCATTAGTACCTGACCTTCCTCCTATCTTTAGCAATTCCAGATATTTATGCAATTTGCTGATGTAGGATTAAAGGGTTCTAACAGAAAACTTAGAAAATAACAGAGCATGGAATAGTCCCACCTTTCTGTTCTGGGAGTACACCAGAGTGTATTTTTCCAGAGTACACAAATATAACAGGTCCCTGAGCTTCAAATTAGGGGTAAGGCTGTGATAATACGTTGTGGAAGGTTCATGATATATGTGTCCTGTTACACTCTTATCTCTGCATCTGATCTTGGCCATTGACAGAAGATGTATACTAAGCTAAATATCTTTTCGGTTCACATATATGACTTTTATTTTCTTAACATATCATAGCATCATAGAATGGTTTGGGTCGGAAGGGACCTCAAAGACCATCTAGTTCCAAGCCGCCTGCTACAGGCAGGGACACCCTCCACTACACCAGGTTCCCCAAAGCCCCATCCAACCTGGCCTTGAACACTTTCAGGGAGGGGGCAGCCACAACTTCTCTGGCCAACCTGTGCCAGTGCCTCATCACTCTCACAGGAAAGAATTTCTTCCTAATATCTAATCTAAATCTGCCCTCCTCCAGCTTAAACCCATTACCCCTTGTCCTGTCACTACACTCCCTGATAAACAGTCCCTCTCCAGCTTCCCTGTAGGCCCCTTCAGGTACTGGAAGGCCGCAATTAGGTGTCCCCACAGCCTTCTCTTCTCCAGGCTGAACAATCCCAACTCTCTCAGCCTGTCCTCATAGGAGAGGTGCTCCAGCCCTGTCATCATCTTTGTGGCCCTCCTCTGGACTCGCTCCAACAGCTCCATGTCCTTCTTATGTTGGGGGACCCCACAGCTGGATGCAGTAGTCCAGGTGGGGTCTCACAAGAGCGGAGTAGAGGGGCAGGATCACCTCCCTCGACCTGCTGGTCACGCCTATTTTGATGCAGCCCAGGACACGGTTGGCTTTCTGGGCTGCAAGCGCACACTGCCGGCTCATGTTCAGCTTCTCATCCACCAACACCCCCAAGTCCTTCTCCTCAGGGCTGCTCTCAATCCATTCTCTGCCCAGCCTGTAGTTGTGCTTGGGATTGCCCCATACCCATGTGCAGGACCTTGCACTTGGCCTTGTTGAACTTCATGCAGTTTGCACAGGCCCACCTCTCCAGCCTGTCCAGGTCCCTCTGGATGGCATCCCTTCCCTCCAGTGTGTCGACCTCACCACACAGCTTGGTGTCGTCGGCAAACTTGCAGAGGGTGCACTCGATCCCGCTGTCCATGTCACTGACAAAGATGTTGAACAGTGCTGGTCCCCGTACCGACCCCTGAAGAACACCACTGATCATTGATCTCCACTTGGACATTGAGCCGTTGACCACAACTCTTTGAGTGCGACCATCCAGCCAATTCCTTATCCATCCAAGCAGTCCATCTGTCAAATCCATGCCTCTCCAATTTAGAGACAAGGATGTCATGCGGGACAGCGTCAAATGCCTTGCAGAAGTCCAGGTAGTTGACATCAGTTGCACTTCCCTTATCCACCAACGCTGTAAGCCCGTTGTAGAAGGCCACCAAATTTGTTAGGCATGATTTGCCCCTAGTGAAGCCATGTTGGCTGTCAACTATCGCCTTATTTTCCATGTGCCGGAGCATAGTTTCCAGGAGATCTGCTCCATGACCTTGCTGGGCACAGAAGTGAGACTGACCAGCCTGTAGTTCCCTGGGTCTTTCTTTTTTCCCTTTTTAAAAATGGTGGTTATGTTCCCCCTCTTCCAGTCAGTGGGAACTTCACCGAACTGCCACAACTTCTCAAATATGATGGACATTGGCTTATCAACTCAATATATTATGTATTTTTATATAATATATTCTTATTATATTTCCAATAATATATTACTATATATAATATATTTTTATATATGTCCGCATATATCTCTGAAAAGACAACTCCATAAACTGTATAACATCATGGTAAAATAGTTTCGATAGCAAGCGTCTGACATGTCTACCTCTCTTTGTTAAACAGAACAAAACAAAAACTTAAATAAATTGTTCTAAGGACAAGAAAAAGCTCCCAAAGAAATACAAACCCGAATCCCATTAAAAGGAAGACCACTAGTTTAGTCCAATTATTTATGCCACTTGTAACCTACATAAATATTAACCTGTCAGGTAATGAAACATGCTAAATAGACCTGTGTTAATGTCCCACTGTCACTGTTTTAATATCTGTTGAGGCACATTATTTCTAATAAAGTGATTTCTTGAAGAAGTGTTTGACAGAATAGATTTCTTTAATGGTGCCCAGGAAAAAGAAGAATTTGACAACTTAACAAGTTATTTTGAGATATATTGCCAAAAGAAAACACTTCTTCGTAACAGTATTATTTTTAACGGTTTTGTGTTGGAGGTCACAGCCAACTTGCTGAATGTAAATTTTATGTTAGAACGGAGTGTTCCTAAGTAAACAAAAATTCTAATTCATTGTACATTTAGGGAACAGGATAGTTGTGCTAATATTTCAGTAGCTAACTCATAAGACCCTTGTGTATATGGCTTTTTAAGCAAAACCAGCTTATGCCTCATATAGCCAAATGAAGGCTAGGATTTCTGCAAAGAAAGGCAACAGTATCCTGGCCTGTGTGAAGAGAGACAGAGCCAGAAGATCAAGGCAGGAATTATTCCCCCTGTGCTCAGGGGTCATTAGACTACATCTGGTTACCGACTACAGTTGTGGTCACCCCAATGCAATAAAAATAATGATAAAATGACAGGAGTTGAAGGAAGGCCACTGAGGCAGTGGGGCTGGAGCTCTTCCCCTGCGAGGACAGGCTGTGGGACTGGGGCAGGTTCAGCAGGGAGAAGGGGCGGCTTTGGGGGCACCTGACAGCATCCCCGGCACCAATGGGAGGGATGGAGGAGATGCAGCCAGGCTCTTCCCTGCGGTGCATGGCAGGAGGGCGAGAGGCAGCAGCACAAGCTGAAACATGAGAGGCTGAGGCTGGAGATAAGGAGAAGCCTTTTCCCCACAAGGACAACCAAGTGGTGGGGCCAGGGCCCAGGGAGGTTGGACCATCTTCATCTTTGGGGGCTTCATCAGGTTGCTGCCAGTATGAGTGAGCTCCTGATTGTGTAGTTTAGAGGGAAACACATTTCACAGCCACACTGCTGCTCCAAGAATGTTCATAGGCCAATGTTACTGCCAGTGCTCCTCTCCTTTTCTTGACTTTCATTAATTAAAATAAAAATCTCAGTACAGAGATGCAATTCCATTTTATGAGGGCAACACAGAGTGTGTTCTTTTTCAGAAACTTGGATTGCGTTAATTTCAAAGTCCTCATAAGCAAAACTGATTTAAAAAGAGATTATATGATTTAAATAGAGATGGAATGATTTAAAAAGAGATGGTATTATTGCTGCTGAGTAGACTGGGTTCAGTCTTGAGAGTCAGGGAATTCTTCATTACTGTAATCAGTGATACAGAAAAAGATAAAAAGAAAACAAAAAAAAAAAGAAATCTGCCTTCTGCTGCATTTGACAAAGAGCAAGAAGTGATTTTTTTCAATATATTACTTATAATGATTTACAAACAAATAAGAGTGCTTTAAAATGTATTTAACTTTTTGAAGTCATTATGATCAAGCATTCAAATATATTTCTCAGTTACCTATTAAACAAAGCCGTTATAAAGAAGCTGGAATATCTTTACATGGCATACTAAACGTGCAGAGGACCTAATTTTTTTTATTAATCTGACATTGGAGAAAGTCTGTAGCTGTTACACATCTGATGACACTTCCTCCATTTCAAAGCCTGATTTTTAAAGATTGACAGATATAGCCATACTTGGTATAGGAAAATCAAATGAGACTATTGAAGACAAAAGTAGAAAAAATACTTAGAGAATACAAACTTCTTCAAATGTTTTCCTATCTGTCATAGCCTCTCAGTGAATCTGCCTTTGATGTGTCACAGGTTATCGAATTTTGATGTACAAACCAGACAGCAGAAGTCAGCAGACGACTTTGCTTTCACCACAGGACTTGCTATGCAGATCTTTTTTAAGGCAAGCTAGGGTTGATCTGTTCAACATAAGCATGTATGATTATTCTAGTAGATGAGTCCAGCACTAGCTACAGACTTCGTTGTTTTCTGTACATTCAGCATACTGCATTGAAGATTAAGTTGAAATTGTTTGTTTGCTGACAAACGAGATTTAGACCTACTAAAATGTTGGGGTTTTTTCATCTCATAAAACTATACCACACTATACCAAGAGACCTTAGAGAGAAAGCTACAGAAACAAGAATATGCCAACAATTTCTTCTTCTATGTAATGAAATTCCCCTAGTAAAGTCCGAATATACAGTGTTTCTGAATGCCAGTATTTGCATTTTTATATGCAGATTTACATTTATAGTCATACATTTCTCTAATTGTTGTCATTCAAAGCTTATCAATTGGAGTAGCACTTTTTTTAAGTCATTGTGAGTCAAGTATACACAATTCAGTAGAGTAAGTTACCAAAACTTAGTTTGTTTTAAAAAGAGTGAGTCAGAGACAATATTCATATTTTATAGATATTTTATCCTATACATTTCCTCTGTGGAAAGACACTTCAAAACAATGTAAAAGTGCCAGCTGCTAAAAGAATAGCTCACATTGTTATACTGCACAAGATATTTTCACAGATCCTAGTACTCAGTTTTGCTTAAACTTCTATGCGAGATGTGCTTTACAAACCTGATGATAATTGTTGCTCCTGGAAGGGATTACCATTTTTTAAATCTGTGTGTATGTACTAGCTTCATAGCCTGTAACTGGGTAAATTTTTTAAATTGGACTCCTGTTTATATATTTAAATGCTGTGTGGGAAGAGAAGGAAGAAAGAGAGAAGCTCAGGTAAATTCTAATCCTGTTTCACAAAAGAAAGAAAAAATGAGGATTTGAAGAACTGGAGAACCACTAAATAGCCGGTCCAAGTTTTGCCTCTGTGATCAGAGAGTGAAGACTGCATCTACAGTGGTGGAAGGGCTTTTATTTAATTGTGAAACATATTTTAACAGCAAAAAGATAACAGTGTCTAGACTTACCTCTTCTTCCTGAGCATTCCTGGTCTCTAACCATGTTTCGTATGAAAGTACATATGTCAGTACAACTGAACATCTAACATATTTTTTGAAATTTTATGGAAAGCAGTATGTATCACTGCTTAGTAATACAACCACAGTTCTACATTTTATAGCAATTATTGTGAAAATATGGACTAATTCATTAGAAGGCACTGCCATATCAAGCAAGACAAAAATGTTGCTGACTAAAGTTCAGGATTTTGTAAAGTTCTAAAATCAGTATATTTGATAAGGATTTCCAAACCCACAATATATGGTATGTCTGCCTGAGTTTACCCGAGTTAAACCTGCAGAAGAATAGAGAAAAAACATTTTGCACTTTCAGCTGTTTCTTTATCACTGTAAATATTCTCCTCATTTATTCAATTCCTGTATGGAAAGCAGAATAAGAGATTGATATCAACAGCCATGTAGAAAATAGCTACAGTGAAAATCATCTTAGAATTGATAATTTTTAACTAAAACATATTACATGCTGTCCCTTACTTTCTTTGAGTAGGTCTGACTGTGGTGGGTTGAGCCTGGCTGGGGGCCAGGTGCCCACCAGAGCCGCTCTCTCACTCCCCTCATTCACTAAACAGGGGAGAAAAGGCATAACGAAATGCTTGCAGGTCGAGATAAGGACAGGGAGAGATCACTCACTAATTATCATCACGAGCAAAACAGACCAAACTTAGAGAGGGAATTCATCTAATTTATTACTAGGCAAAACAGAGTAGAGGAATGAGAAAATAAAATCAACTCCTAAAACACCTCCCCACACCCCTCCCATCTTCCCGGGCTCGACTTCACTCCCAGCTTCAACCTTCCCCCCCCTCAGCGGCACAGGGGGACGGGGAGTGGGGGTTATGGTCAGTTCATCTCACGGTGTTTCTGCCGCTTCTTCATCCTCAGGGGGAGGACTCCTCTCATCGTTCCCCTGCTCCAGCATGGAGTCCCTCTCACGGGGTGCAGACCTTCAGGAGCAAACTGCTCCAGCGTGGGGTCCCCCACGGGGTCACAAGTCCTGCCAGCAAACCTGCCCTGGCGTGGGCTCCCCTCTTCACGGGTCCACCGGTCCAGCCTCGAACTTTCTCCAGCGTGGGCTTCCCACAGGCCACAGCCTCCTTCAGGTGCCTCCACCTGCTCTGGCGTGGGGTCCTCCACGGGCTGCAGGTGTAATCTCTACACCCCCTCATCCTTCCTCCATGGGCTGCAGGGGGACAGCCTGCTTCACCATGGTCTTCTCCAGGGGCTGCAGGGGGATCTCTGCTCCGGCGCCTGGAGCTCCTCCTGCCCCTCCTTCTGCACTGACCTTGGTGTCTGCAGAGTTTCTCACATCTTCTCACTCCTCTCTCCGGCTGCAAAAGCTCTCTCTCTAAGTGTTTTTCTTCTTCTTAAATATGTTATCACAGAGGCGCTGATTGGCTTGGCCTTGGCCAGCGGCGGGCCCGTCTTAGAGCCGGCTGGCATTGGCTCTGTCAGACACAGGGGGAGCTTCTAGCAGCTTCTCACAGAAGCCACCCCTGTAGCCCCCCTGCTACCAAAACCCTGCCACGCAAACCCAACACACTGACATATTTTCAATGTAATTAATAGAAACTGGAAATATTGGCTGGCTATTCTGATTAACAGCATAGCCTTACAGGAACTTGAGATTTGGGACAAACATCTTGGTAAATGCTCAGATAAATGTTTCTAGAATTATTCAATGGATGAACATACCAATGAAATTTTACCCCAGTTAAAGGGAAAGTTTTAAAATCCTCATTAACATATCTTAATTTTTTGTGGAAATTATTTTGACATCTTGAATTGGATGAAGCTCTAACTTTGTGCTTCATACAAGAGAGTTTTTTTATACCAAATAGAGCTAAATCTGGTCATGTGACAATAACCTGACATTCTAAATTCCCTTTCCTTTTTCTATGCCACATTGCTTTATATGTCCTAATGACTTTTAAACTTTGCTGATCAACATTTCTGCCTAGATTTTTTCATCTTCCCCACACTCAAAAAATTTCAGTTATACTTTGGATTGTAATAAAGATTTATGTTTAGAAATTTGAAGCATAGCATAAAGCCAGTATACTTTACAGGCACCTACATAGAAGGTGGTATATATATATAGATGCATATATAGAAAGTATCAGTTTACTGTGGAGACTAGTTAACTGTGAAGTGTGCTCCATCAGCCTGATGGTCCTAACATTTTCCCATGAAATTTCATAGAATCAATAGACATTTGCAGAAGGTAAGTCCCTGGATTCGAATAGGACTGACTCTTCTGCAACACTGCAAGAAGGAGAAATATGGTCTGGTCTCAATACTACTTAATATAAAATTAAAAAAAAAAAAAAAGTAGAGCTGGATGATAGAAGTATATCTACCTACAGTTACAGGCTCACTGATTTTCCTCCAATGTACTCTAGCAAGAAAAATGAATGGCCTATCACTGGACAATACTCAGGGCAGTCAAACTCCGCAGTTTCCTTGTCTTACACAATAGAATTACAAAGCTTTGCTTCCAAGAAGTCTTCAGATACTTCAGTATGAAGAAAAATATGGATACAGTTCTTAGATAGAGCTGTGATAGGCACCTAGAAATCCTTTGGATTAGCCTGTCTTCTGATTTATTAATAAAGATGGCATTCTGTGACTAGCAGCATGCATTTATTATTTAACAGTATTACTATGAGCCTCTGCCAGTCTTTATCTCTTTCTTTGTGTCCTTGCCCAGTCTATTCTTGGTATATGTTCTCAGTATTATTTAAAATAATCATAAAGAAGTCTGTCCAGATTTCTGCCAGCTTTGACTTTGTTCCATCTGTCCAATTCTACTTTTACCACCATTTTAAAAACTGCATTATCGGTTTTGGGTTTTTATTACTATACCTGGACCCTGTAATAACTGTTTGCAAATGAAATAAGCACTTGGAAAAGTGTCCATCAGTCCAAAAAACATCCTTCCTGCCTAAGTCAATTTTATGATCTTGGTGTTCTCACAACACAATCCAAATTGTTCATCTTGTCCAAGAACTGGGAAATGGCAGTGTGCCATAACTTCAAGGGCTGATTTACCATTGCCAAAGCTTTAGATGCCAAAGACTTAGATGCCAAGGTCTTCAAGGCTCTTGGAAGTCATCCAAGCTTCATTTTTTCTGGAGAATAACTGTTCCTTCTGGTAAACTGGTTGCTGTTCTGTTGTGATGACAACATTTTTGTGACACTGAATCCCCCTTTTCTAAAGATGCCTTGGATACTTTCAGAGGATTAGCAAAAAGTTTATTTTGCTGGTTTGTTTGCCCCTTTTCTCCTTTTCCCTGTCTTCTCTTACAATCACTGCTGTCATATAGAAAGAAAAATAAAATATATTAGCTTTGTATTTTCTAGCAAGTAGCAGGCCCCTGCCTGCCTACTGCATTTTGTCCAATTTCAGTTGTGCTAGCTGTTGTCTCTACTTTGATTTCAGAAACAAATACATTAGGTAAATACAGACAAATTGTAAGCTGGGAATTTTTTTCCTGTTTTTTCATTTTCCCATCACTTTGCTCAGGTCTGTGCAGAGAAAACAACTATTCCTGAAAGAATTTGCATTATTTTTTCCTGAAGTTTCTAACTCTACAAGGTGAGAGAATCTGTTTTGCAGTGATTTTTGAAGACAAATGTTATTAGAATTGCTATGAACAGAAAGCATAATTTTGTGACATTTCAAAGCAGGGATACCAAGCTGATTTGGATGACCTAAACCATGTCTTTCTATTTATTGTGGTTCCACTAAACTTTCATATTGATTGAAACTAAGAAAAAATGAATTAAAATTGTAGTTAAAATGATGATCTGGTAGTCTAAAATTAAACTACATTGTACCCTTTGGTTCAAAAAAATGTAGGATAAGAACAAGTCTAACATTAGTGGTCTAAGTGATGCTGATCTTTAAAATTACCTTTAATATCTTTACTATGCAGCATTGGTTTCTGGCACTGGTTCAGTGGAATATGCTAAATTAAGGTGTTAGACCTTTGAGTCCTAAAATTATACTAATATTTTGGTCCATACTCATCACTTTAATTTTATATATCTATCTCATCCTAGCTGACCATTTAAAGCTAACATAAAAGAAGAGTTTATTCTATTGTCTGTATACTTTAATACACCTGTTCTGTGTAATTATTTTGAAATGTTTTATACAGCATGGATCTGTAGGGACTTCTGAAATAACTCTGTTCTTGTCTCTCATTAAGGACAGGGAACTTGCTCTGAAACATATGGAGAAAGAGAAAAAAAAGTATATAGGGAAACAGTAGAACATGATTAAAAGATTTAGAGATAATGATGAGACTGAAGTACAGCCACTCAGGACATCATGGAAAACAGCTAGCCATGGGAGTTATGAGTGAAAGTTTTACATGTTTCTTGTTAGAAGTTACATGATGGTGGTTTTTGTGTTTCTTTTTCTTTTTTTTTTTTTTTTAAATGAGAAACCTAAACAAACATACAGACAGCAGTTAAGAATTGGTAATTATTGCAGACTGGATGAGAAATTTAAGAAATATGGAATTTCTAAGGTAGTTCATAGTGACATTGAAGTAACTGATACAAGTAGTGTTCTCTGATAACCAGTATTTCTGAGTATGGAATATAGAATTTATAAAGTGTTAAATAAATTATGCTTTCATTTTGAATAGTAAAAATGGCCACTACCTTTAGTAATGTAAAGAATAAAAATAGTTTTATTTACATGGAGAAGATAATTTGTTTCAAACTAGTACATGAAGTGAATCTCTTTGATTATATATTGTCTGACTTTCTGCTTTATTTGAGCACAAGCAGGAGGATAAGTTGATGCAGATTGTTTAAACACAATACAGTTTTGATTGTTTACTCAGGTTACAAATCTGTCAGTTTAGATGTTGCCTTAGCCAGTGCTGTGTATTGTTAACCTCTTTATGAACAATTCTTGGGCGAAATCAGCGTCCTAGGAGACAAAACCCCAAAGAGGAGGAATGAATTAATTTAAATTGAAAGGAGACAAAGAAAGAGGGAAGATGAAAAAGATGTGAGGACAGAATGCAAGTTCTCAGTAAAAATTAATACAAATATCTTACATGAAAAGAAAGTGAAAACAACATAGCAGCTACAGAGACTCAATACAACATTAGGTCTGATTGCATTTGGCATAGAACATATCTGTGATCAGATTATCTAGTATCATGCATTTTCTGGAAAGTGTATATGGTTGATTACCAAACACATACATACATTATATATATATATATATATATATATTTACAAAAATTTTAAATAGCTATTACTCTTAAAAAATATAATGACCTGGGGTCATTTCTAGAAGTCTTCTAAGGAGGTACAAAGTATTGCTGAAACAGAAAATTTAACCAGCCTAATACTTGTGACATGATCTAAAATTGAACAAGGACTCAGTACATCATCCTTACATGTCATGTGGTTTGTTACTGCTGTAAGGGAGCTGCGTTAGTACCATGAAACTAGAGGAAGTGTATTCTGTGCTTGATGTCAGGAAATTACAGATATCAAGTATATGTATATCGTACATATATCACATATATGCTATAGAAATAAGATAGGGATGATTTGTCATCCTAATAAATGTGAGTTGTCAGACTTCCCCTCAGTCTTTTGAATCTTCTAATATCAGGTGAATTGGTAATGTTCATTCTGTTCCTAAATATACAGTTATTCCCATCATTCACAGAAAGAAAAAAACCAAGCATCTCAGTCTTCATAACGATCAACAGTTAAATCATTACTACATTGTCTTCTGAATCATAGAGCTCTGTTGGCAGGTCAGATAAAACTATTCTAGCTATTTCATGTGCATAAGTACTATGCATAATTGCTAGCGTCTGTATTTCTTCCTGCCAGCGAGATGTCCGTATCCAGGAATGCAAGTGAAGCACCTCCAAAGAATTGTTTCCTTAAAAAACAGCCACAACAACAACAACAAAAGCAACAAAGGAGAAATATTTACTCCATATTTTTACTTTTGATATTACAAATATAGTCCAGTTTTAAGATAGGGTGTAATTAGTGGAGCTTTTTGCCCTCACAAGACTTTCGTTGTTTCTCAGTAACAGCTGTTTCACAACAGCAGTTGCAAAAACTATCAGCAGTTTACAAATTAAATGTTTTTCAACTGCTTTGCAAACAACCCCTTTCACATTTTTTGTGAATCTTCCCAACATGAAGCTTTGAGGTATGGATGACAGAATAAAACAAACAGAACAAAAAAACCAAAGGCTACTTTACTGGCTTTGTGATGCATTTTAACATATGATACCATGAAAGCCTCCATCTTACGCACAAAAAAATAAAGTTGTGGAGTTTCTAGAAGCCTGGAAATGTGTCTGTAAATGATTCAGATACCAAAACTGCTAAAAATGTCTGCTTCCTTGTCATTGTATGGATAACAGCTGTCATGTGGGGCAATAGGAACAACATGGAGTGGTTTTTTGCATTTAGAGCATGACTAGACAATCAAGGAAAGCAGCTGATGCCATACACATTGAGGATGCAGCTGACGATGCGTGGCATTTCATTTCAGCCTTTGCCCTGATAAGTTTTTGAGTAGTCTGTTGAGAAGGCAACCCTGCCCAACCTTCTTTTTAACTCTGAACTTAATGAGTTGTCTGGGGATTGTATGAGAAAGCCAGAGGGACCTAGATGAGAAGTGGGATGAATAAAGTCACCGTGAGTCTTTTCTCTTAAGTAAGTTTGAGTCTATTAGTAGCCATTTTCTTAGTACGTCTTGGTCTTTTGCACATCTTTTAAACTATACTACTCACCAGTGTAGGGCATAACCCTGACTTACATATCCTCAGCTCCTGAATGCAATATGTGGGTGACTTTAATCTAAACAGTTAAAAGGAAAAAATATAAAGTACCTTCACAATGGTAGCCATTCAATTACTTAAGTATAATAATTAAATTTTAAAGTTATTCTGACAGTAAAGTTTGCCATTTAAATGTAAACTTAACAGGAAAATAATCCAGAACTAGCGTTGACTTCATGTGTTCTCTTCCTCATGTCAGTGTGTTTTCTAAAGTAAAGGTTTCAGAGATTCTCAGATTATAAATGGCATAGCTGTAATACTGTTATGAATTGAATGTACATAATAAAGTTTAAAACATAAGTACTAAGTAACTTGAACACATCTTTAGGCTTATCAGAATGCATTTTAGAAGCAGAAATGCTAAGGAAAACAGAGTTCTGTAAGAACACTGTAATTATTGGATAAAGGTGTTTCTAAGCTTCATCTGTGTATTTTTGTTCTTTGAAATATAGTAGTCCAGATATGTACTGTATTGATTTTTCTTGTTGCACTGTGCTCTTCCCATTACAAGCACCTGTTTGTAGTTATCCAGATAAGAAAGGCTTCAATAAAGATGTGAACAAAATAAAATACTTATGAAATTAACTTATGCAGGTAAGAATGTGACAGGGAGGATTGTAAATTATGCTAGATTCAGTGGGAGTACAGAAAGACACCCTTATGAAATAAAATTTTGAGTTTAAAGACCATGTTTCATTTTCCAAGTTAGGTTTACAATTTTAGTGGTAGCTAAAATTTAGGAAAATCCTTGTTGCTACAATCCAGCAAAATCTGTCTGTGATTCTTCCTCTAAATAATCCAGGCTAGTTTTTTGCATAACTTGTTGGGTATATCTTCACTTCATGTTCCATAATTTTGTTTCATTTAAAATATACACATCTATGCAACAAAGAAGAAGGTTCTGCAGCTTTCTGAATGTAATTATAAGAGAGGCACGAGAGGGCATCACTACTGTTAATAGAAGTGTTGGATACTGTCATTTTGAAGGTTTTCTGTCAACCTGTTAAAACCAAACTACAAAGTCTGAATCAGTAACCGCTGAAGTCAGTGATGCGGTCATCAACAAACAGACCGCTAAGAGATGTCAGTCAGTACTAGATATAATTTCTTTTTTTTTCTGGTTTAATACTAATCTTGACATGAGGATTCAGTAGAGCAGAACGAAAAGTTTGGAGAGTTTTGTGCTTAAAAATACATCATTTAAAATAGTTGAAAAAATATTTGAACTGTGCAGGAAGCTTAAGCTTTATATATGACTAGACTTAGGAGTCAAAGCCTTTTATGGAAGTACTAGAGGGATTGTAATCCTCTGTTTCTAATCATAAGCAGAGAGTAGAATATTACTAAGTATCTCTATTTTACAGCTAAACTTTTCATCCTTATTCTAAAAAGGACAAAAAAGGTGCAAAGAAAAAGCCTACAATATATATTAAAAAATAAATTATATTTATATTATCCACAAGAACTGTCTCAACACAGCACAAAATCAGGCTAGTTAAAAATGTTGACTTCTGCTGTATCTCATAGCAAATTAGAAGTTTTACTGATAGCAATAAACCTTTGTTGTCTAGCACTATTTTACACAGAGCTAATATCTGCTCTGTGATTGGTGTGTATCTCTGTAGATATAGTCTCATATCCACATGCATTATTCTGAGTATTCTTTGGCAGTCTGGTTCTTTTATATTATGGAATTATTGTTTAAAAAAAAATTGTCACAGAGAAATTACAGCATTTCTCTAAATTTATCTAGAAATTCTGAGGAAAAAAGCTACCCTGTGGGTGCAGGAGGAAAAAAGATGATGAGAGGACATTGCTATGGCATTACTTACCAGTGAAAAAAAAGACCAGTGTAATCAAATAGCTTGTAATTCCGAAGGGAAGGAGAAGGGTGGAGTTGCTTAGACAAGGGTTCAACTCGTAGCAACATCATATATATTGCGAAGAGATGTGTGGCCGTATGGGGTCATGGTATGAAATGGGAATAAACTATAAATTTAAAAGCCACCTGAGGACTTTTGCAGATGAGAAACAGTATATTGAATAGCTGCTTCTTGCCTGTATGCATTTTTGTACAGGTACCATTTATGTTAATAAAAATTGCTTTTCCCGAAGAACTGCTTGCCGTAAGGATGTAAAAATAATTTCCTGCTGCCAGCTTTCTCCTGTCTTGGAGCTGTGGTTTTCTCCATCATATATGGTATCCTGGGAGCTTCTCCGCTGGTGAGAGGCAAGGTAGTTATTTGGTATAATTCCATTTTTTTTCAAAATAAAATCTTGACCTCTTATAGAAGAAATCTGAATACGGTATTAAAGTGCATGCTTTAAGATGAAGATAGCTTTACACAATGCATTCTTTGATTTTCTCTAGTATGCATCAGTTACATCACAGGTGTCAAGTTATGTCTGGGCTAAGACGGTGGTATAGCATATTTGGAAACAGAGTGAGTTTACTTACTATAAAGTGCAGTTTTATAGATTGCAGAAGGAGCTGTAGCCTGTAAGAAGCTCCTTTCTTGATGTGAGTTGCTGTTGAGTTACTGCACTATGGTATAGATTTCTCCTAGTTAAGTTTTTATTTCATTTGCAACTTGATTTGCAAAGTATAGGGGGTTTGTTGTATTTCTGAACTGTGCTCTGAACCTCCTTCTGCTCAAGTGAAGGGATGACAGTAACTTCTGTTAAGATACAAGTTTTCTCTCTAGGGAATACATCATAATGAGATTTGTTCAGAGGCTGCATTAAAGGAGCATTATATTTATAGATGTTAATAACTTTACTTACAAGTCAAAAATAACAGAGTGAAGAACATGACAGGCATGGAAAATGCATTACTGACTCTCTTAGGTTTTTATATTATTAACAGTCTTTCTGCATTTTTAATAGAAAAAGAAGTGCTAACGTTAATAAAATATATGAACATTTATTAATGTAAGTCTTACCATGACCTTTGGCTCTCAGGCAATCCAGAAGCATGTTTGGGCCACTATATATGTTATTTTTGTGGACTTGTTCTTTCTTGCACAAATGGTTACAAAGAATTGTAAAATACAATTATTTTAGGTTCAAATTAACTCTTTTAATGTTTTCCTAGATCACCATTTTCTGCTTTACCCATAGACTTGTCCTTTCAAGAGAAGGGTCAGGATCTTATGTGTGAACAGAATGAAAGAAACCCAACTTGAATATTAGTATACAAAAGAAATTAAAAAAATAATCATACAGTTACATTTGTTATACAAAACTTCCTGGTATTTCCCTCTTTTTCTGGTGGTGTGCTCGTATGTCCAGTGCTCTTCTGGGGTCTTGAGGTCGATGGCTTCAATCTGGTGGTACAGGCTGCACAGCAAGTTCTCATCATCACAAGTCTGAGAAATGCGATGTTAATCCTTCTTCCTCTAGGATCCACCTGGGGTCATTTTTATATGGTTTCTAGAACACTTTTACATCTTGGTATTTCTTCACCAGTCTGCAAGCTCATGTTACATCTGATTTTATTACATACTGTGCCTTTTATGTATGTCAGATGCTATTTCCCTTTTCGTTTTGTTACCTAGCTGCAGGTCAGCAGTTCTTTGACTGTCCTGGTTTCAGCTGGGATAGAGTTGCTTTTCTCCCTAGTAGCTGGTACAGTGCTGTGTTTTGGATTTAGGATGAGAATAATGTTGGTAACACACTGATGTTTTGGTTGTTGCCAGGCAATGTTTATGCTAAGTCAAGTACTTTTCAGCTTCTCATACTGCCCTGCCAGAAAGGAGGCTGGAGATGCACAAGAAGCTAGGAGGAGACAGAGCCAGGACAGCTGACCCAAATTGGCCAAAGGGATATTCCATACCATATGACATCATGCTGAACAAAAAAGGGAACTGGAGGGAGTTGGCTGAGGGGGAATGGTAGCGGCCACTTTTCAGGAATTGGCTTGGCATCGGCCAGCGGGTGGTGAGCAATTGCATTGTGCATCTCTTGTTTTGTATATTATATTAGTATTAGTATTGGTATTAGTATTTCCCCTTCCTTTTCAGTCCTATTAAACTGTCTTTATCGCAACCCACGAGTTTTACCTTTTTTTTTTCCTGATTTTCTCTCTCACCCTCATCTCATTGTGGGTGGGGGGAGTGAGCGAACGTCTCTGTGGTATTCAGCTGCTTGCCAGGTTAAACCACAACACTGAGCACTGGAGCACTGTGGGGTCTGCAGTGCCAGGCGGGGCCCTTTTTTGACTGTCCCTTGTCTGTGCTCCCCTGCACCACGTCTCTACTTCTCCAAGCCTCTGCTGTCGTACCAACCCTGCATTTCTCTGTGTATGCCATTGCATTAGAGTCATAAATCCCTCATTCTGCATGAAATAACGTCTTGTTATGACTCTGTATAACAGCTACACCTGTAACATTCAAAGGTAAGCAAAAGTAAACTGAATTAGTGATAGCCACCTGTCAGAAGAAAAATTGCTGTCATAGCTAGACCAAGTGAAAACGAAGCTGCAGGCATGTTCAGGCAGAGCAAGCCTGACAAGCCTCATTGCCGAGGCCTTGCAAACCCAATTTGAAGCCTGTTACTAGCAGTACCCTATCAACATCACTGGGCTACAGCATTGCACTCCTTTCCATTTTATTCTGCTTCTAAATGAATGTCTTTATTTTGTATGAATTGTATGAATTTCAGTATAAGGACTATGGAAAATGCCTGTATCTATAGGTATCACTTTTATTAAATATGTATACCTAAAATTCCATGTCACAAAATCATGTTAGACCTTACTCATTCCTCTCTGCACAGAAGACCCTGTGTGTAATCTATTTGTCAGGGACCGTGAGGAAGACAAAATCCCATTGTGGCAAACTAAACAAGGAATGGTGGACTACAAAAATGTGCAAAGGCTATAGGCAGAGTTAGTCTCTTTTGTTTCCTCACTAAAGCCATTCCTGAGGAGAGTAATGTGATGGTTGTTTATCATCATCAAACAAGTGTGGAAAGTGAATGCGTTACAGGAGAAGACATGCCATACAGACAGGGAAGCAAATACTTGTGTGAGCACTTCTTGATCCCAGACTCAGACAGGACAGGTGAGTGTGGTGGCCGTTTGGTCAGGACAGGACAGTGCCCCGAGTCTGCTGCGGCATGTACAGTGGCTGTCAGTGGAAGAGATGATGGGTCAGGTGTGCCCCATGCCTAGCTCACCAGGCTTGTTTGGAGCTACGTGTAGTTTGTGGTAGTAGCTATCTCCTTTCAAGCGCTTTGCAAAAACTGTTTCAGTTTGCTCCCATTTTTCTCGCCACACTTAATGCCATAATTCTTACAAGTAAAGCCGTTTTCAATAAAACGCCTCACATGGTTGATCCCTTGCCCAATCGGCTGAGCATGGCCATATGTATCTGAGCTAAACAGGGGTGGGATTACTCATATTTGTAAAGGAAAAAACACATGTATGTATTTTGTAGATTCAGATGTTAAGCCAAAAATGTTCAATTCTTATTATTGCATCTCTTTCATACCAGATTTTAAAGTGAGTGCCTTTGACATGTGCTTTATCTCCAGAAATTTTATAAAAATGAGCTTTTCTACTGGCCTTGAGATTTCATAGTTTTCATTTTAAAATTACTTTTAATCAAATTGATGAGGCATAACTGAATGTTATATACTGCATTCCCAGCTTACTTGCTTATTTTTTAAATGGTGGTAATCCAGCCAGTGTTTTTCATTTAAAATATTACTAGTTTTCTAAATAACTTAAAATATATATAATGGCTTTATTTTTGTTGCCTTTGCTAATGCACATCAATAAAAACGAAAACCTGTCATATATTTGCAACATTTCCTTTTCAGGATTTTTTTCTGTTTTCATCTCCCAATATATGCAGCCTTTGGATTATCTTGAAAGAGCCTTAAATTAAACATAATCTGTGTTTGTTCCAAACATTTTTGAGATCTTAAATGAAATACTGTTTAGTAATGGGACAAAGGGGAAATAAAATGTTGGTGTGTGCAGAACTCATATGTTACAAAAATATAAATTTGAGACGTAGCGCATAGATGTGATGGCTTGCATACCAGAATACTTATTTCGCATAGTTCAAATTACAAAGCTGCAAAATATAGCTCGTTTAAGCTGCATGAAAATCTACATTATCAGGGTGTGACTGGCAGCCATGTGCTTCTAAATTAATGTTATTTGAAAGATGGCCCAAATGCTGGGATATCTGATGGTCACCTGCCACAAACTGAAAACCATGTCACAAGCCGTGGCACAGGCGCTGATAGAATAAAAGCCCATTTCACCATTTTTCACTTCTGTGACAAAATTTGCTGACTTTTAGATCTCATCATTCAGGTTAGTCTTGTTAAATAGGAAGTTAAATTACAATGTAAATATAGAAGTTTTTTGTGTGTAGCTGGTAAGGTTTTGGCAGCGGGGAGGCCGCAGGCCTGGCTTCTGCCCGAGGGGACCAGTGCCAGGCACAGCTGGTTCCAGCCGGCTCTGCAGCAGAGCCGCCACCGGACATGGCTGAGCCTGACAGTGAAGCTGGCGGCGCCTCTTGTGAAAGCACATTTAAGAAAGGACAAAAATACCAGACAGGCAGAGGAGGAAGGAACAAACAGCAGGGGAACAGCAAGGGGAGGGGAGGAGGTGCTCCATGGCAGAGCAGACAACTGCACTGCTGCCTGTGTGGACAGGAGGAAAGGTAGTGTTCTAATTTTTGTGTTCGTTTCTCACTATGTAGAATCTATTTTAATTAGCCATAAATTACAATATTTTTTCCTGAGTCTGTTTTGTTCACCAAAGTAATTGTTAAGCAATGTCCCAGCCTTTACCTTAACCCAGCTCTCTCAACCTGTTTTCTCCCCATGTGCCTGGTGCTGTGGAAGGGCCACGAGGGAGCGAGCGGCTGGGTGGGCCTTTGGCTTGTTTGCCAAGACTAACCTGCCACAACAGGGAACAAATTACACAAGTCAGTGCGTGTCTCATAAATTATCCTTGATAGCATAAGCGTTTTTTGTGTCAGAGCTTGGATGGTAAATTGGAAGTTCTTCAAGTTAACAGAAGTATACCAGTTAAAACAAATACTGAGACCAGAATCCACCTCCAAGTGTGTGGTTCTTTTTATTGTAAATGTTGTGTAAGAAGGAAATACATAGCATAATCCAACAAGGAAAGGATTCTTGTTTAGCAGGCTATAATTTAGGACTGTCTTTTTCAAAAGTAGTACAATTTTTACAGACTTTTAACTATAGGCAGGTTTTGGTGCCATATATAGCTTGCTGTCGTGTGTATGAAAGCTGTGAATAGAGTCCTCTGTATAAATTGCTATAAGCACTGCCTTCTTTACTATACCATCTGACTCGGGCATGTCTTGTCTGTGCCTTCTTCCAAGATGCTATTTCAGATTTATATGACATTTGTCAACAAATATATTAAGAAGAAATGTTAAAAAACATATAGAGAAATAGAATCACTTCAGGAGATTCTCTCAGTTACTCATAATTGAATAAAGAAACTGCTTTATTAGCAGTTGATATTCAGCAGTAGATGCTTGTGTTTTTTAATTAAAAAGTCAGGTTCTTTGGACTTCAAAACATTTTACGTTTTGATTTTCCCCTACAAAGCAGAGTCAATATTGACAATCTGAATTCTAAGAGTCTCCAAAAAAGATTAGCTCTTCTTAAAAATAATTTAAAAAAAAAAATTAATGGGTAGGTTTTATGGTTTTGTTACTTTATAAGAACTATGTTACATTGAGATCACATCTGTGAATTTTTCTTCCTATCTTCAAAAGCTAGAAAGCATTTTTTCTTAAATGAAAATTGAATTTCCATGGATTCACAGTATTCTGAAAGGTTTCACACAAGTGAAAGGGGAGGCTAAATAATGTTTATTATCCCAGTTGTTTATTGTAAGAAGTTAACTTCTAGCAGAGTGGCTGATGCAGGCAACTCCACAGTAACTGTGCAGTTGCTCTGTTTGCCATACCAACATGGTTATTTCCTTCAATTTGTTACACACCCACTGCAGAAACCTCCTGTAATATCTCTGGAAGACAGTTCGTCAAACTAGTAATGTTTCAACTTTTGTGCTGTTACTTCTCTATTACTCTGTCTTCTCTACGTGGGGAAAACATAATCCTAGGTATTCAAAAATTAGAGTGTATGGGTTTTGAAAGTAGAAATCAATCTGTGGATAAGTGGATCTGCCTGCATGAAAGAGTTTGATATATTAAGACTCAATTATAATAGCCTTTTGATGAACAAACCATAGGTCATCATTGTACTGTAGCTCCAGGGGAAATATGTCTTCTCTCTAGCATACGTGAAAAATGCCTAATAAAAGCATACAGTACTAAAATGTCATATTGTTTGAGTCAAGGTCAGAGATCTTTCTGTGTTGTTTGCCACCTGAAGCAAAAGTAGTTGAGATGTTCATGAATAATAGAAAAGAGCTTAGATATATTACATGCTCATTTGACCTCTTACTGTTACTTTAATCATGATTGGTCAGTTCAGACAACAGACTTAAGCCTTGATTGGTCATATTGCTAAAATGTGTACAAATTTATTTATTTGGATAAGTCACTTTACTTTTTGCATCTGAAAGACTGTATATACAATCTTTCCAGTTTCAGCTTGCCTCCCTCATTTACATTTAGTACAGCAGAGTACTGCTGAAGTTAAATTGGTGCAGGAAGATCTGTGGAATTAATTGGCTTTAACAGCTGGTGGGGGGTGCGGTCAGTCAAAGCCTGCAGTGGAAAAGATGACTAGTTTTGGTAAAAGAGAAAAAGGGGAGAGAAGAATCTAATGAAAATGTTGCCATGGGCCCTTCCAGTAATAGTGTAATTACAAAGTTCGCTGACAAGGACAATACCTTTTCTTTCTTACTGGGAAATAAACCAACAACAGGATAATAGAATATAATGCTCCTTATCTGAAAAATAATAATAAAAAAAGCGTCAAGAATGATACAGTTCTTGTTAATGACATTCTCTTGTGAAATTAGCATGTATTGACTTGCTCTGGGTGCATTTAAATTCTGTCATCCTAAATTATAGTTTTCAGAAAGCATTTTGAACACATTTCATCATGAGTTGACTGCAAAAAGAGCAGCACTGAAGATTACAGTCAGTCTTCCAGAGCTGCCTGCCTTTCTTGCCTGCACCAAAAAGTGGAAGTCGTGTTATTTCTGATTTCTTGTATGAGCTCTTCAGTTTCTTTGTATATCCTTGAAATGGTTCCTTTATGACTGTTCTGTGCTCTGGCCACAGAGGTTCCATACCTCTCCAGTGAAAGTGGATTGACACATGAAACAATGAACCCAAAATGGATTTACTGGAGTTTAGTCTCAGTGAGTGAAATCTATAGGATTTGGAGAAAGCTTCTTATTCTGGGAAAGTTAAATTTGCCCTAACATGTTGCCTCAAGGCTCTTGTTTTTGTTTAAGAAGGTCATCATTATGCAATGAAGAGCACAGCATAATAATATAACATTATGAAGAACACCTTAACACTGTTATTTCAGTTTACTAGAAAGATTTCATCCTTAGAGATTAAAAAATTACAATGATTAAAATAATTTTCAGTAATGTAAATACCAAAGTCAACTAATACAATATTTTGCTTTTCCTCGTTGGAATTTAATCACAGTAATAAACAATTACCATTACATGCTTGGCATAAATAAAATGTAGCAAAATAATAGCCTTGTAGCATAAAGAAGGCACAGCTGATTATAGTCTAGAAGCTAATCCCAATACAATTTGTTTACATTATTTGGAGGCCTTCTGGAAATGTTTAATTTAAAAAACAGTAACACAGATTACTTATATGCACTGTGAGACCAATTCACATCAGAGAGAAACAAGAGTATATCATCTGATTTTGACCATCAGATTTCTTATTCTTAAGAAATTAAGAAATAATCCAGAATTTCAAGGCTAAGGTTCAGGTAAACCATTAGCTGGTTTTTGGTGGGGTTTTGTGGGGGGTTTTTTTGTTTGGTTTGTTTTGTGGTTTTTTTGTTATTCAGTTTGCCTTATCAAGTAGCCAAAACACAGACCAAAACGAAACAAAAAATTGGCATGTAATTACAATTTGTCATAAAAATAAAATAAAATAAAAAAGTGTTCATGAATGTATGTCTGAATCTGGTAAACTTAAGCCTGCACTTCAGCAGAACAAAACCATCTCTGCCTAGATACAGCAGTGGCATTTGGATATCCTGTGCTCTTTGCACATTGGAAGTGGACAATCAGATATAATAGTGATGAAGGCATTGTGAAGCACTTGCGCAGTCATGTGAATGTTTTGGAATAATTTCCTGCTAAAATATTTGAGTGAAGTGACATAATACTGAGGATTTGACATGCATGTCTAACATTGTGATCACTCCAGACTTACAGAATTTTGTTTGCCAGTTTGTTTGCTTGGGTATTTTTGCTTTTGGTTGTAATTATGACACTTTGAGTACTTTGGTTGAATTTGTTTGTGCTTCCTATTTATCTCAGATTTTAGGTTTTGCATATTACTTTTTTTTTTTTTTTTTTTAAATAGCGTAGACTACATTAACCATTTTCCAATGTTGGTGTGGGTTTTTTTTCTCCTAGTTTTATTTCAGCACATTCAGTATGAGTTTTTTTGTCAGTGAATAACAAGACATACAGTTACATATGTAATTTACAATCTCCTATCCCTATCTTTACACCAGAAGCTAAGTTGCTTTCAGCAGAGTACCAGTGGCAACAGGACTACTGATACAGGCAATGAGAAAATAGTGCTGTGTTCTATTTCAAATTATTTTCAAATTTATCTGTTATGTAATCTGGTGCTAAGTGCTGGATTTTTACCTTGTTCTTTCTTCAGGAAATTATTAAGAGATAAAAAGGATGATGTGGTCAGTTGTGGTATTTGCACTGTAATCAATGCTCAGCTGCTCTTGGTTTTGTTTTCTCTTAACCTTAGATTATAAGAAGGGCATGAACACTGAAACATGTTCAGATACAACCCCAGGACTGTATTTCTAATAAAGTCATATGACACAACTACTTTATTTCTTCAACAATTAAATTATGTTTTGCAGAACCTCTATCATGCTTCTCTACTCAGCAGCTTCCCACAGTCTTCATTGAAGTGGATTGCATGCTCTATTTGTAGTTTGCTCTTCGCATACTGGGGCGAGTTTCTTGATATAGAGAAGGGCTTTGTTAGAAGGATTCACCAGGGTAAAGGAGGAAAATATTAGGAAGCTAAGTGCCTAATACTCTAACAGGTTGGGGGTTTTTTTGTCAGTCTTTCTACCATTCCTGTGGTCTTCTGGTTGAAATTAAATTGAGTTGTACTTTTTATTTGGGGGTGGGGGTGGTGGGGGTGTGAATGTTTATGTTATTATTTCTTAATTGTCAAACTGTATTTTATGGTAGGTGAGAAGTTGCATAATTATGTAATCATTCCTTTTTTTTTTTTTATTTCATGCTTTTGTGTGTGTGTGGTGATTGTTTTTTAAAGGCTTTGCTGTTCACTTGTTATCTTGACAGGGAACTTAAGAGAGAACAAACAGGAAAGTCTGTGAAGTAAAGTTCACTAATGACAAATAAACATAGCTTGTACAACTTTAGTCATAAACACCAAATGGGTTTATGGCTTAAGGTAAAGATTGATAAATGGAATATGCTAAATAAAATCCTGAATAGGAACACTTGCCCAATATCTGTAGGCTATCTGTGAAACAGAAAAGTTAAAGCTTCGTACTTTTATGCATTAGCCTGTGGAAACAATTTCACTTCTGAAATGCTTCAAGAGCATTTGAGTATAATGGGCTTTGTACTGCCTGCTTTGGCTGTACCCTGTAGAGAGCACTCAGCCCATTCAGCTTGAACTCCATTTTATCTAGCTCTTATCCATTAATTTTCTCCTGACCTTGGGCATAAAATATATGCACTTTTTATGCTCTGTGCTTTGTGTGGAGAAAGAGGAATAGCATTACCCATCGATCACCATTATGAATGATACAGCTTAAAACAAACACAGGTCAGAGACAGATATGTTAAGAGCAGATTTGTATTGATTCCATCACAACACTGAGTTAAAAGGGAAAAAAATATCAGAGTATAAATGATGAAAAGAGATTTGAAAAACAACAGCTATGAAGTAAACAAGTAAACAAGGGTTATTTTTTAAACAGTGAAATTTGTTCCTGTTATTAGTAAAATCTACCTCCCCTTAATATGTTTATTTTCATACCTTGGATTCTGCAGGAATAGGTCTGTATGGTTTACTGCTGCATTTCTTCCTGTTCCTTTTTTGTTAAAAGAATCTTACACTGATTAGATTCCTTAATCTGTATTTAGTTCTAGTGCTGAAATATTTAAACCATACTTTTAGCTGTAGGCGCTTTTTATTTGTTTGTAAATCCAATCCACTTATAAAATGTTGCCTTTTAGTACAACAAAATTGTTAGGATCCATGACACTGGTACTAATGGTAGAAGTTTTAATAAGCTTACCTGAATATAGTATGTGTCTATATGATAATGTCCAGGTAGACAAATATTTCCTCCTTCCCCTTTTTTAATCCCTTTTCTTTTTCCCCCTTTTTTTTTTTTTCCCCTAAAGTAAACTTTATTATGGAATCATACTCTATTCTTTGTAATGACACTTGTAGGAGAATTTTCATTGAGAGAATGTTGACTTAAAGAATATTGTTGGTGGGGAACAATTGTTTTACCCTGTCTGTGAGACTTCTTGTCTGGGAACAAGAAAACTTAGGAACTTAGGACCTTAAGTGGAAAGATATTCTGAAACAGTCTTTTTAGGAGCAAAGGCTAAAATCCTTACCTGCTGAGTATGGAGTTTGAACAATTCGTGATAAGACCTTTATGGTCTGTTTACTTACTAAAGTAGGAACCTGGAACTGATAATCCAGGAGAGATGTTTCATCACAGTTTTCCTTTTGTCAGAGGTCCAAGAAGTGGCTGTTCAGATTTCAAAGAAATTTTCCTATGTAAAACTCTGAGAGTTTGGAATGAACTGAACAGTCCTTTGGCATCACCATGCTCAATTCACAGAATTTTCCCCACAATTATTATAGTGATTTTTGCAGTTTCTGACTTGGTGCTTTCTATTCCTGATTACAGCAGTACAGAGGCAGAAATAATCTATTAACACAGTGGCTGCTGTGAGGACTACAGAATGTGAAAAAGCTTCTTTCTGTTTAGCTGTGGATCAGCTGGTCACAGGGACTGCCAGTTCTGAAATGTTCCTGGTGCTAGAGGACATCTTTCCTGTACTTCCACTGTCGAGAGAGCTTATATGTAGGGAACACAGCAATTGCACTCATCTGTTGGTATAACTCTAGCTGGTAAAAATTAGCATAGCTGTGTCTGTTTCAGTGCTAATTTGTATACTAGTTGGTGAGTTTCCTTACTACCATGTTTCCTATCCAGGAAAAGATATAATTACACTTGAAAAAAATCTGGAAGAGTTTAAGGTTGGATTTCATTTTTTTTCCTGGCACATTATTGCTGATAGAAAAAATTACATGTATTTCTTTACATCCTCAGTTTCTTTACAAGTATTCACATATACGCCTTCATTCATTATGGTCTATGGAATGCTTAAAATTTATGGTGAAACCCGAATTAATATTCATAACATTGTACTAGTTCAGTGACGAGGGGAGTGACTATTTCTTTCAGTCAATTTGTGTTTAAAAAAACCCAAACACTAGAATATTTAATAATTTTAAGATAATGCCATTTATTACAGACAAACACGATGTGTTATTTTCTTTGGACTTTTTTCTTGTCAGACTATTTTATCACATGCCAAGCAGTTTTTGAAAAGTACTGTGTTCCAGGATTACTGGAATAACTCTGAAAGGACCATTATGCTTAACAATCCTTTTTTATAGAAAGCCGTGAGATCGTATTTTTAATAAAATAGGAATTTGTATGTAAATGTTTTGGTATTACTTACATGGATAAGCCCCAGGAAATTCAGGGATAAATCTGGCAGGTGGTCTTCATCTCATTTGTTTTCTCTTTAAGCCATTCCATACTAGTCTACTTGGTTACTTTCATTAAGCAGCTGTGAATGAGAACAAAATCTTGCTATACCTAAGGTATGTTTTTGAGATATCTTTTGACAATGCACTACTGCCACTAAGCACTTACAATCTTTCACAATTGTTCTCTGTATTTAGAGCAATATAGAGTCATTGACTACATTATACTTTACTGTATCTTTCTAAAATAGAATGACAAAATAATACACATTTTCATATGGAGAAAAAGAAAAGGCAATGTACAGCTGTACAGTGGATTGCACAGTGAATCAGTTGCAGATTCAGAGACACAATCCTCCTGAGTCCATAGATTTTAAAGCCATAAGGGACTGACTGGTAAGACTGTTTAGTCTGGCCTCATGTATAATACAGGTCATAGGATTTCCCTGATTTAGTTCCTACTTTATTATCTAAAGGTGTTGAGGAGAAGTATCAGCCAGGTTTAGGATTTCCTAGCTGAAAGGCCTGGTGCTGTTCCATCGTACTGTTCAGGCTTGTCAGCTAAGACCTGATCACGTATTTGCTTTCAGCGAGAACCCGTACAGGCTTTAGCAGAAACTGGGCTTCCACGGGGGTACGTGTCCACCTCTGTGACAGAAACTTAGAGGCAAATTTCAAAGCCAGTACTGGGTCGTGGAAGTGTTGATGGAATCTGTCTGTGAGAGAAAAATACACTTCCCTAGATTGCTCAATAACTGTTTCAGCTCTTGCATATTTTCAGTCACCTTCTCTTCTGGAGCATGGTTCAGCTGCAAACCCACTGTCAACTTCTGTGCGCCACTTGTGCTATGAATCCATTTCTCCTCCAGAGATCTGGGTCTGGGAATTCAAGTCAACTTTCTGTAAGAGCACAGACCTACAAGATGCAAAGGCACCCTTTGCAGGTTCATGCATGCTTTTTTCATGCTTGTTTCTACTCTAGTTAGCACCTTCACAGTGAAGGCAGTCAGGAGGGTATGCTTCTGAGTGATGACTGGTGATGGATGTGCTACATTTTATGTAAAGAGAAATATGCATAGGAGACTCTTATATAAAATAAACTTTAAAAGAAATGGTTTCATCTTCCACTTTTTAGTCAATGACGGTTTGGAAAGAAGAGAAAAACACCACTTCCCCCTGCCTTCACCCATTTTTAAAATTATTTCTTAGCATCCACATCCTAAAAACGTTTGAATTACATAGGGCATTCTAATCATAGTTGCTTTTTTCAGACATGCATTGTAAAATATCTGGAATTCTGCCTGTCACATTTTGGATGTCGTTATGGTCACAATAAAAAAAGCAAAAAAGTGTCCAAAATTGGAAACTCATTTCTTAAGTTTAAAATGTAAATGAATGTTTTTGTTCTGTTTCTAACTAATGCACAAAGCATTGCACCTGCTTTATATAAAAGTTTAAGCTCATTAAATCCTTAGAGTCTAGTATTCAAAATGTTTTCCCTAACCTGTTATCGAAGGAAAGTTTTGCAGTTTTGCTGTATGTAGCAGGAATGTGGAAATATAAGTTCACATGAATCACCTTTATTTTAAGAAAAGTAGGTCAATGAATGTGTATTCATAGGGAAGAAGTGAATACAGAAACTATTAGAGATGGCCAGCATTTATCTGTGCATTGCTGTAAATGTACACAGTGCATGAACATTCTTTTACCTCTTGTAAGGAGTCTGATTTGTGCACCTCCACTGGCAGGCAGATGTTGAGGTGTGCTTCATCTTTGCTTCTAGTTAGCTATGGGCACAACTGAATGCAAAAACTCAAATGTTCCCTGACACTCAGAAAAGCTTGGTCTACAAACATGAAGACAGGATACATCTACTTAGTAGATGGGGTGAATGCATCTAGTTTGAGAGATATTAATACAGGGGCTAACGTAATGACATTCAGCAAGTAATAACATTCTTCACCTCATTCTTTAATACCTTTATTTATGAACTATATTCATGGCCAAATAAAGTGTCCTTTTTTTATGTTGCTTTGTGGGGATCTCATGTTAATTAAGCAAAACTCATCTATTTATAAATAAATGCAGTAAGGAAAGGCTTCCAGGAAACTGCAACTACAAATACTACACTACTACTATACATTTAATGCGTCTAATTCTTCCTTCATTTGATGTACTGAAATCTGTAAAGATTATGTTTCCTATCACATGCAGACTATTTTGCCTGAGAGGAGGAAAAAATAATAGGAGGAAATAAGGCAGGCTTGGACATACGTTTAGAGCATGTTGTCTTTCCTACTGTGTAATTTCTGTTGCTGCCTTGCAAATGAGTGTACTTTCAATGCTCTTAAGAATGCTCAAAATCCATACAAAATAAAATCCAGTCATCCTGATTGAACCTTTCCTGATATATTCATCACCTTTCACTGAATGCTGGTATTTTTAAAGTTAAATACGAGGCCAGATAATATAATACTAAGGTGCCATCCCAAAGTTCTAATGCAGCTTTAAAAAAAATAAGATACTAAGTTCATTGACCTCAGATTGAAACAAATTTTTCCTGAGATATAGAAATACCCAGATAATAAAATGGCAGTGGGAAACAGTTCAGTTTAAAAAGCAGTTTGCTTGTTCTAATTATTCTCAGTTTGGTGGGAGGCTGTAACTATTGAATTGAATGGCTGGCAGTTTGTGTGTACTTGATTTTGCAGTCACGTTCCAATTTCTAATGGACAGGTGTCCACTTAACAGAAGCTGCAATCATGATAGCACTATGTCAAATCCAATTCTTGTTAGCTATCTCTCTGAAGAGACCAGTGATCAAATATACGTAGGGTCTAAACTGCCGTCTCATCTACTGCTTCCTCCAGGTCAGCAGTGAAGACCCATTGACAGGGCAATGTAACAAAGCTCTCAGTAGAGCGAGCATTGCTGTGTAGAATCAGAAATTGCATTAATGGCATTACTTTGATACTGAAGGCATCTTCAATGACCTAAACGGCCTTTCCAGCGACTCTTCAGCCTTTCAGATCCTACGGTGAGATGAAGAGTATTGCCTCTCTTAAAAACTGAGAAACAAAGATAGTGAGAGTTTGTCCTTTGTTGAACAAGTCAGTGGCGAGGCTGGAAATGGAAGCAAGATGTCGTGGTTCAGGCCCAGCCGGTAGCTGGGTGCCACGCGGCCGCTCACTCACCCCTCCCCCAGCGGTACGGGAAGGAGAACAGGCTTGGGTCGAGATAAGGACAGGGAAAGATCACTCACTAATTACCGTCACGAGCAAAACAGACTGAATGTAGAGAAGAGATTCATCTAATTTATTACTAGGCAAAACAGAGTAGAGCAATGAGAAAATACAATCAAGTCTTAAAACACCTCCCCCCACCCCTCCCATCTTCCCAGGCTCAACTTCACTCCCGGCTTCAACCTCCTCCCCCTCAGCGGCACAAGGGGGCAGGGAATGGGGGTTGCGGTCAGTTCAGCACACATTGTCTCTGCCGCTTCTTTGTCCTCAGGGGGAGGACTCCTCTCAACATTCCCCTGCTCCAACATGGAGTCTCTCCCACGGGCTACAGTCCTTCACGAACTGCTCCAGCATAGTCTCTCCCACAGGATGCAGACCTTCAGGAGCAGACTGCTCCAGCGTGGGGTCTCTCCTACAGGGTCACAAGTCCTGCCAGCAAACCTGCCCTGGCGTGGGCTCCCCTCTTCACGGGTCCACAGGTCCGGCCAGGAACTTGCTCCAGCGTGGGCTTCCCACAGGCCACAGCCTCCTTCAGGTGCCTCCACCTGCTCCGGCGTGGGGTCCTCCATGGGCTGCAGGTGTAATCTCTACACCCCCTCATCCTTCCTCCATGGGCTGCAGGGGGACAGCCTGCTTCACCATGGTCTTCTCCAGGGGCTGCAGGGGGATCTCTGCTCCGGCGCCTGGAGCTCCTCCTGCCCCTCCTTCTGCACTGACCTTGGTGTCTGCAGAGTTTCTTACATCTTCTCACTCCTCCCTCTGGCTGCAAAAGCTCTCTCTAACTGTTTTTTTTCCCTTCTTAAATATGTTATCACAGAGGCGCTGATTGGCTTGGCCTTGGCCAGCGGCGGGTCCATCTTGGAGACGGCTGGCATTGGCTCTGTCAGACACAGGGGGAGCTTCTAGCAGCTTCTCACAGAAGCCACCCCTGTAGCCCCCCCCCCCGCTACCAAAACTTTGCCACACAAAACCCAACACACAAGATTAAGCAAGCAGCCTGTTCTCACCATTGCATTAGAGGATATAAATGTTTTACAAACCAGATTGCTAATATCCTACTTCACTGCATTATCATTTTTAAATTACAAATAATGGAGAATTTGGTTAACTCTTAGGCAAATCTGCCAACTCATTCCTGATTACTGGTTTATTCCTTTGTTGCCTTACCTGCACCCAGAAAGGTGACATTCTCAAAAGATGTGACGAAATGAGGTTTCTTTTCTCTGCCATGCAAATACCACAGTTTGATTTTAAACATACTTTTTAATAAAGACAACATCTTGTCTACAAAAACGAAATACAATTATAGTTACATAGGAGTGATTGTATATATCCGCAGTAAACAACTGGAACTGGTCAATTAAATTCAGGGGAATTTAGCCCATGGTAGTCACCAGCTGTTTATTAGGGAAAAGGCTGGATTAACCGGCAGAAGCTTTGCTATTCTGGAGACACCACCAGTAAAGAGAACAACCACTGCTTCTCAGGCTCACAACTGAAAGACTTGAAAGAATGAATGTTGTTTAACTAAAGTCACTCCATGCTATGCATAAAATCAAGAGAATTATTTCATAATTCATTTCATAGAAGTTTCTAGAGCCCCAGGTCTTCTGAATAATTTAATGCGATTTTGTTTGTGTGTGGCTAAAGACATTTTGAGGGGGCTTTGGTTGGGTTCCCCTGTGTTAATCACCACCGTGGGGTGAGAGCAGACAGGCTCCTGTCAGTTGACTGTCACCCACAGGGTTGCAATTATGTATGGCAGCTGCACCTCATGGTGTTGCAGTTTAACAGGTTTTCAAGTTTCTGGTGCAGTTCAGAGGGAAGGATTGAGCAATTGCAGTAAGATGCTGAACAGTGTAAGCCTTCTGCCAAGCAAGTATTTTCATTTCAGCTATGTCCTTCAAAACAAATTTTATTCAATCCTGCCTGATATTTGCAACTGACAGTTCCAATACGAGTCCTTTTCAGTCTCACATATGTTCTGTTTTCAGTACTGGTTATTTTTTATCTGAAATGCTTGGATTTTTTTAAATGGATGATGGACATAGTAAGAGCAACAGATTGTCTACTGTTGAATAACAAAGGTGATAGCAATTACTTACTTTCAGAAGGGTACATGTAGGATTCTGAATATATGAACGGAAAGGTTTTTCCAGTGATGAGAGCATAGCTCTTGCAAAGTTAGGGGTTTGGCATTTTATTGTCAGTCATGCTATTAACCCACCATGTGATTACTGCCGGATTACAATACTGCATTGTATCAACATGTAATTTTCCGCAAAACAGAGATAGCACATAGAGTTTTACAAGATGTATTTTGCATAGTTACTTAATTTCTACTAGCTACTGATAAATTAAAAGCTAGCTAGTAAATTTAAAATATTATAAAGTGATCCTAGGGTATTCATAGTTTACTTGAATACAAGTAAAAATGTTACTTCTTCATGGCTAATGAAAATTGCTTAGAAGTGAGAATGTTGCTCTGTCCTTGTATCTGCTTTCCACATGGGTCCTTTGATATTGACATGGAACAACAGAAAATAGATCAATATATTATGCTGTTTCTTTGTGGAAGGTTTTAGAGACCATTCTCCAAATGAATGTTAATCCCTCTTTGCAGACAGTGGCTGTATGTATAGGTACAGATTTAAATTTGAAACATATGATTAGCAAAAAAAGCAACCTTTTTAAAGATTCCTATCAGAGAATTTGCTGGTTAGAGGTTTCAGTGTTAGGATGTGATGTTATCTTTGATAAATTGAGAAACCTTTTGAAATGCAGTAGCTGTGGTTTTGAAACCTGCGCTGTACTGCCTTTGTTGGCTTAGGTATTACCACGTTTCCCAATAGATCATTCACTCGTAAGTTCAAGTCCCGTAACAGGTCTCTGAGTGATATTAAGTGCTGGTGTTGCAGTCCACTTCAACAAAAAGAAAGTGATACTGTGCATTCTGTCTGCAAGATAAACCAAGGAAGACACTTTTTTCCCTTCAGAAGAGGAGAGCGCTATTTGGTTACATCTTATAACTTGCTAGATCACCAACTAGGCTAGAGACAGCTAGATCTGTGTCTTTGAAGGAAGAATCATTACTACTACTAAAACCAATATTATGATAGATATGCTTTTGTTATTATTAACAATTATTATTTTCTATTTTAATAGTCATCCAAATTCCATGTTACTCAGGGCCTTACTAGTTTTCATATCTACTGTGTTGTCAGTTCTTCAGCTATAACTGCACCAACTATAACTGAAGATTTTCTGAAACACGTAGCTTGCTAAAATTTTATGTAACACTTACACGATATGTTATGAAGACATGAGTGAAGGGAAAAATGATGATAGCAAAGAAAAGCTCATAGATCAGACTGGACTGTATGTGAAAAAGCTTGTAACTAAAAGAATTAGAAGTACAAAGTTTTCCCAAATTCATTACTATCCATTTTAACTTTGCTGAATTTTATGCCAAACACATGAATTTTAGAAGGCTAATTCATATGCAGAAAATACCTTTTTATCTAATTAGAAAAGACAGAAAGCAGGATATGCTGCACACAAGAGTAGTAAACAAAGTGATGAAGTTCATATGCTGTGTTAGTTTTTCAGGGAAGGAAGAGAAAGGGTGAAATTTGCATAAGAACTTACTATTGACAAATTAAACAGGCTCGTGATAACAGACAACCCTATTTCTGTTATGGCAAATGAGTTGTTTTAATAGTCTGACTTCAAAATATTAAATTATATTTTTCTTTAAATATTTCCGGATAATTTTAATTCTTCAAAACTCACATTAATGACAGTTCAGTTTTACATATATTTTGTGGTTCATCCTTCCACCTTAATATGTACGTTCTATTTTAGAATTAGTCCTTGCTGAACTAGCCCCTACACAATGTTATTCTAAAAAGACATATTGGTATTTAAGTGCTCTAAAGGAAATGAAATAAAAGAGTCAACAGATTGCTTAATAGAATTATTAGACTATGAAAATGCAGCAACATTCCTTGTCTAACCTTTCCTTTTACAATTCCCTGGTTGTAAGGACTGTGAAGTTCTGGCAAAGCACATCAGCCAAAATAGAATTGAATTTGTTGCTAGGTAAAGATGCTTATACGCTCAGTGTTCATTAATTTGAAAAACCTGATAACAATTGTAATGGAAAACATTGGGGATATGTATCACTAAGCTTCAGGATGGGGAAGTATAACGGAGTACAGAATATTTGTAAGGTCATAGGCAGAGAATAATGAAACTGTGACAATAATGGCCTAGTTGGTGTTTTCCATTTCCAGTCTTTTTCATTATATAAGATCATGAACATCTTCAAATTTGTACATGGAAGAATATTTTCTCTTCTGTCCCACTAAAAATCAGCTACATTTGATTATTTTTACAGAGCATCAAAAAAGGTAGTCTAATTGAAATCCCATCTTCTGATCTCCAAGGATCTTCTCAAAACAAATAGACAAGATATTGCAATATAATACAATTTTATTTTTAACAAAAATTATTCCGCATTTCATTCTACTGAAAAGCAATACTTCTTGGCTGAACAGCACTAACTACATTGTTTATGTTAGTTTTTCTAAGACAAGACATGAGATCCCTATTAGATTATTGAAGACAAATGTTGATGATTTTCCTTTCCTTGCTTTGAAGGGTATTGTTCAATAAATAATTGTGTTTTATTTAATCATTCATCAGTGAAAAAAAAAAACCACAAATACCATTTTTGTATTATGACTTGATGTTTGATCAGTGATGTCCTTATTTTCCCAATTGCTTTTCTTTCTTTGTTCTTGTATTTCTGTAATCCGAATTTCATAAAGTAATGTGGGAGTCTAATTTCTGTGTCTACATTTGGCAAGTTCCTGATAACTTGCAAATACAGTGTTCATCTCTTGGCCTGCTCTGATTGACAGCCCAGAAATAGCCTTTTAAATTGTGTCAGATTCTCATCTCTCTGTTTGAAAGGTAAAGTTAAACAGTTTTCCTAGCAGTCTGGATGAAGTCTTGAATCTAACAAATCAGCCGTTTTGGCCGTTGTACCAAGCTTTTGTCTATGCAAAAGTACATAATTCTATCTTTGCACACTAATAGCTTACTGAAAACTGTTGCAGCTGTCCATTTACTTCAGGGCATGTGATAGCTCAGAGTAATTTATTTACCAAAATAGAACTATTCTTGCTAGCCATACTCTTATCATATATTAAGTCTTTATTTTGCATTTGCTCCACTGTGGAATGAATGGAAATGTTCCATTGTCACAAACAGCACTCAGGTTTTATAAAAAGAAAGGAACAGTGGTTTCAAAACCCTTCTAGAGAATTATATGGTCTCATCAGCTGTCGTATATTTATCTAATATTGCAATCAACAAATATTGTATTTGTATTACAATAGCTTTCTATGTTTCCAATCAAAATTGAAGCACCGTTGTGCTGGACATTCTACAAGCCTGTACGGTGACACTGTTCTTGCCACAAAATCTTTACAATGGAACAGATATAAGCCACTACAGAAAATGCAGCTATTAATCTACTGATATGAAATACTCACTGCATATAAACATCAAGTTTCATGGCCCAGAAAGCAGTATTTGACATCAAAATTGAAATAAATTTACCCCTCCCACTGACTTGCTCATATTGTAATGCACTATCACAGGTACTAATAACAGAATGCAAAAATAATATCTAAATGAAAGTAAATTCCTGAACTAATAAAAATAAATTTATAGTACACTTTGAAGTGTGATTTAGAAGAAGATTTGCGTCGGAAGTGGGTGTGGGTTACAGGGATATTAGGACTGTGCATATTCTGACTTAACAGAATATCCCGAAACAACAAAATGGAAAATTTGGGGCCTGTTTATGTAGATCAATTACATTCATCAACTCCAAGGCTAGACAATAAATAAATGTGAGTTTTATCCAGGATTCTTGAATTTGGCAAAGTATTTATCATTTATTACCCATATTTCAATCTTTTTTTATGTATAGTACCACTGACTAAAACCTGGTTTTGTTGTTACTGTTTTTACCTTTTTAAATAAAAACCCATACACTATTCCCCTAATTAAATTAGACTTGGTAAGAACCCAGTGCTTCATCTCTTAAGCTGTTTTCTGATGCTGCTTATGACTAATTGAAAGACTTTCTCATCCCATGCCTGTCCTCCTTTATGTGGTCATCCACTGCCTCCTGAACTGCTATTTATTTTAATTATTTGCTAAGAGATCTCTAACATTAGTCTCCTAAGCTTGCACAATGAATTACTTCATTCAAGTGCTGCTTAAGCTTTGTTGCTATTTCCTGAACTCTATTTACCTTGTCAGTACGTTGCAGTAAAAATGAGATTTGATTTGATATTCCCCAAGCAATACAGAAAACAAATAAGTTCTGTGACCCAGTGATTTGCTGTTTAGCTGAAAAAGCCATTAGGCCTTTTCTTCTGTTAAGAAAGTCCGCTATCAACTTTTATCTGACTTTCTCACCATTATTGTAACTGAATATTTGAAGATAATAATCCATGTGAAGATTTTTGTGTGTTTTTTGTAACAAAGCTTCTCATAGAGAAAGTGGAAAAACAAATCAGTCCTGACAGATTTTTTTTAGGTCACCCGTGGTTATGGAGGAACCCTGCTGTATTCCTTCTGCTATTTTCAGAACAGCTGCCATTTTATTATCTCCTTTTCAGTAGCTACAGACAGAAAATCTCTCACCTACTCAATAAAAAATGCAGACAAGTAATTTAAAATCACACACATTAAAATCAATTTATAAGTCCTTTTATGCAAATATTTAACAAAGTATATGGTCAGCTTGTGGAGAGGTGAAGTGCCTTTAATATATGGATAGTAAAATATTTTACTTTCATTGTCACTGACAAAACATTCTACTTTTATAGAAGTCTTTCATTTATAGCATCCTTTCTTTCTGTATTTTGCTTACCAGTGCAGCCAGTGAACCTGAGGATGTGCATTTGTGTGTCTCACGATCTCTTAAAGAGCTGATTGTAAAACATGGTATGCAGTTAGATTTCATAGCATTTTCAAGCTTAAAAATCAGGATCAGCTATTGTGAGTGATGATACCAGCTTGAACCATAGTACAGATGAAATCAGAATGTGCTTAAATTTAATCATACGGGGGAATACAGTGATTCTGATTAAATTCACAAAGCCTGCTAAAGAATCTGCAGAGGAAGAATAGTGCTGATAATTAGAGACAAAAAGAAGTTCCCAGTAAAGATATGATCAAAGAGGTTAAATGTGCTGATCTAGACACTGCACAGAAGTTGTAATGAATTTCTGCATCTTTGAAATATTGTGGTATTATAAAACTGGTAGTATATTTCCCATTCAGTTTTACTGTGCATGGCATAATATATAAAGGGAAGAAAAAATATAACACTGGCCTGATTTTCATTCTGTTGAATATGCTGGTTTCCTGATTTCTTATGCTCAAAATTACAGTGCTCGATAACATTACAATTCTTTTTGAAGTTCACAAAAACTTTGGATTATTTGGGTTCTTTTTGTTTGTTTTCAGAGGGAGAGGAGAAGCTCCATACTATGTTCTGTAGAGGTGTTTGGTTAGAGAATGTTTTATTATACTCATTTGTGTAGAGAGAAAAAAAAATACTGACACAAATTCTATCACAACAGGATCCTCAGTATAAAAACTGAAGATCTGACCTTTAAAAACCTTAGAACCCAGTTTGGAATTTTTTTTAATTAAGTGCCTTCAAAAGCAAGAATGTGGTATTACTGAAGATTATAGACATGTATTTTACTTAACCAAAAAATTGGACCTGTTTAGGGAATTTGCAGTCAGTCTTAGACACTCTATCTCCTTCTCCACTAGAATTGTCTTTCCTCCAAGACCTAGGATGAAAAAAAACAGTGGTTACTGCAGACCAACCACAAGACAGATACGTTCCTTTTCAGCCACGAGATATTAGGATCAACAAAGTGAAATTCTGCTACGTGTGACCATCTGGAAATAGGACTACCTCTATGATCTCTGTGCCACAAAGTTTATAGTAAATTTGGCAATGTTAATTACTGGAACATGTTTTCTAAAATCTCTGAGAACAGGTAACTTATTTCCAGCTTTTTAGTGTGGTGTCCAAATGAGTTAATTTGCAAGCAGAGTAGAGGTTTTTAAAGTAGATGAACTGCTTGAACTCTTGTATCTCACACGGAGCCCTGAGAAATTCAAGGGTTCTTAATTTTCAATTGCAATGCCTTATAGGTCAGTTTGTATATCATGGGACAAATTGAGATGCTTCAGCCCTGATTCCAATGAAGTTTTGAATGAGGATATTGTTGAGAAGTATTGAGTGGTGATTTGAGTGAAAACCCTGGATAGAACACATTTATTTCATTGTGTATGAGTAATAATTACACAGAGAACATGGAATAATTTTTTTTGTGATAGACCAGCTGGCTGTGAAAATAAAACCACAGATCTCTTTGCTAGGTTCTGAGAGTGTTTCATAGTGCACAAACTGTCTTTTGCTAGAAATTCTGATTTTGTTTTGCAGGATCGTATCCACTGTTTTTAAACTTATGTCAGGGTTTGATTAATTACTCGTCATTTGCTTATTAAAATAGTACTTGCTCATAGATGTCTGGCTTTAAAACAGTCCTATAGAAGTCTACTGAACTCTTTACAAATGTATATACAAATGTAGTATAGAAAATAAAGCTAACATCCTTGTCTCAAACATTCCATGCTGTTGAGAAGCTCAAATTATTTTATCTAATCTGAATATTGTTTCCCAAACCCAGAATCTTCCAGTGGCTTGCTCCTTACTTGAAACACTACAACAGGCCACATGAAGCTGATCTGGTTTTAAGTTTGAATGTACTGACTGTGTGCCTCATAATGAAGCCTGTTCTTTCTAAAATGTAGGTTCTCTACAAACTGTGTAACCATCATCAGTCTTTCTGGTTTTCTTCATTAAAACATGGAAGTAACATATTGACTTTCTGAAGTCAGTCTGAAATGTTGTTAGGTGTTTCTAGGATAAGCTGTTTATTTTCTGTGTTTTTTTAAAATCTGTAATATTGTTTTTAGAAGGACTTTTCGCTCTGTGGAAATAATAGAAAAAAGTAAAACGAATTAGCCATTATCCAAAATGAATGGCTAACATTCAGATTAAAGGTGGTTACTAAGGCTAGTCCTCTATAGGACTCCATAATATTTATTCTTGTCCGTTTTGAGCTTCAAGTTCACAAGCAGCAATCTGTGCCTGGATATATCCAAACACTTCTTTCCTAGATTTTCTGTCGTATTTTGCATTTCCCCCAAGATGTGATGCTAATTTAGAGTGAACATGAAGTAAATTAAGAAATAATTCTAGAAATGGTAGAATAGGATTTAAGGAAATTTTTCATTTCTGTGACTCTATCTGATTATCATTTACAAAGTTGTTTATTAAGAATCACTGAAACGAAGTGTAACTGCTTGGCATTTAGTAATTACATTGGTACAGAAAAAGAAACAGAAACCATCTCTTGGTCTTAATGTTCTATTACTAGCTGGAATTTTTTATAAAAAGTGAAAAAACCCCACACAATAAAATAGGGTATTACTCAATTCAGAAAACGTGAGAGGACTGTTAATATCTGTGGAGCAATTACGCTGTTATTACATTCACTGCTCAGAAACAAACTGAGGCTTGTTTTTCAGTTTTTAAGTACCACATATGTCTTCATCACATTTAAATTTTGGAGTTTGTGGATGTGATCATTAGGTTGGTTTGAGTTTGAGCACAAAAATCTCACTTGCATAGTTATATTGCAGATGTTGCATCTTTATCAGTTCTTCTTTCAGAATTGCATGCTTATAATTCTTCTCGGAGTTTTACCCACAGTCTTTTACCCTTTATATTGTAGTAGGCTGGCACACACCATTGTCTTTTTCCCACCAAATTGTGAGTGAACTTAGCTGTCTCTTTGCACATGAAGAATATCTTAGGAAAGGCAGAAAGCGTGAGTCATTGTAACTGTTTTCTCTACCTGCTTCTTACAAAGCAGCACACACCCAAACATCTCTTAAACAGCTTCAGAGGTGGGAGCTTCATCATAAAGAGTAGGATAAGAAATGGAAAAGGAAATTATCACACTCAGGAATAGTGGTGGTGCCACCAAATCTCATTCAATGGCCTTCCAGTATTCAGTGCTGCAAGTAGACGGTTCATCTGACACATAAAAGCAATACCAAAACTATTAGGAGAGCTATCATCTTGGGGATGAAGCGATCCATCCTCACCAGAATTTCATAACCCTGAGTAAAATCTTCCTCTCGTGCTAACCACGGATGGTGCACACTCTAATAGCAAACCCTTCACCACAACACACTGGCAGAAAGTATACACCAGCACTATACAGTTGAACGGAATGGTGTAATGCACTGGTGCAGCAGCCCTCAGCAGACACACTCTGCAACTAAAAAGCATTAGAGCCACCAAAGCTCTAAGCAAATAACTAAAGATGAGAGCACCAGCAACTTCAAATGAAATTTTTGTACACCGACAGGAGGGTAACAAGGAGTTAACTTTGCAGCTAAAACAAAGGGACTACTTTAAATTCTCATCTTTTCTTTTGGGAGATTGACAAGTAGTTACAACTCTCTGGGGAGGCAGTTTTGAACAGAAGACTAAACACTGACTGAAAGACTCCTCTGCTGAAAGAAATTGGGAAGAAAAAAAATAAAAAGGGTAAAAAGGTTCTAAAAGGTACTTATCTCCAGAGTAAAAATACCAAGAAGACCAAACATAAAACTCAATAAGTATCTTCTAAGCATTCATCTTCATAGTCTTACAGAACAAAAGATAATTCCTTACACTACTGTAGAGAAAAATATGGAAAGATAAAACAGAACCTTACTAGAAGAAAATAAATTTATACACGGATGGAACAAGAGAAATCACTTAAAACACTAAGGGCATATAGTAAAATAAAATCGGTATAAAATGAATGTCTCAGTTTTAACATTGTTAATAGTATTAATACATGTGCTATCCAATTTACAGAGCATTTTGTGTGAGGGTTTCATATAAACAGGTGCAATACTGTTTTCATGTGTTAAAAATGAATTCTAGGTTTCATAGCATCTATTCTTTTGATGCACTTCTGTAACTCCTAATAAAGTTAATTAGTATTATTTGCACATCAAGATAAGAATATAAACCGTATGTGGTTTATTGTAATAATTATTAAACTAACATCTCGTACTGACTGAGAACATAGTTGTTTGCCTACTTCCCTACAACCTCCGGCTGTGAACTTTCAATCTTATAAACTTTAAATAATAAAGGTAGTCCAACTAACATGCAGCTGCTACAGCAAGTGTTGGTAGCAAGTGCTTGTCTTACCATTTAGCTAATACTCAGGAGATACGTTGGTATAGTGCTAAAAGCTCAGTGCTGTTTGTCTTCGCATACTATTTTGATATAAAAAAGGAGAGTTATTAACCATGAATGGTGATAAAACCCAGTGACACTTTTAATCAGGGTTTGCACGTGTGCATTTTAGTCCACCTGCACTGCCAAAACATCAACTTGAAAATTACCTTTTGCTCTTTTACTTTGGTTTTCCAGTAACTAATTTTCAGTGTTGCTTGCATGAAATGGCTACTGGTTCAGGCCTTAAGAAGCTTGATGGTTAGTGATATGAACATACGTTAAATGGCTTCCTTGTTCTTCCTATGATATTAGAAAATAATCATTCATTTCTCTGCAGTGCTGTATCTGTTTAGCATAAGAGCTAGCTTAAATACCATGGTGAAATGAACTGTTCTTGATGATGCATGTCTAAATTTTTATGATACTCACCGTAAAATCTAAACAGCACTTTATGAATCTTCAGGCAGATAAGCGATATGCATACAAGTTGATTTCACTTATATACTGGAGAAAGAGAATGTAGTATTTCTCATGTGGGGGGGAAAATTTGTAAATGATCTGATTTGCTTTTGGAGTAGGAAGAAAGAATAATATGAAATAGCCTATGAAATAAAATTGCAATGAATTTAGAAAATGTGACAATTGGTTCAGCAACATACTTAAGTATATAAATAGTTCCATTACAGTCAGTTTTCTCAATGAGACTACTCATTTACTTTAAGTTAGATAAATTGTGTGGTGAAAAAGTTTTAAAGCCATTGGCAGACAATCATGAAATAATTTTCTGCATGTGATTATTTGAAACAGACTGCCTAGGTTTAAGAAATATATAGCAATATTGTTTTTTTCATAATTTTTACAGTTATGCAATGTTACAGAATGATGCAAAACTGATTTTGAATGATCTCTTTTTAATGTGTAGTGGTTTGATCACTAAAACTGTTTTGGAGCAGGTGCTTTTTAGACTCAGAATTACTGTGAATGCTCTCACTGTCTTTCATATGATAAAACTAAATACTGTAAAAAAATGAATTCATTATGAAATTTGAAAAATCTACCCTAATTATATGGAGCTATAGAGATGTAACAGTACCCATTTTTCACTATAATGGATGTCTGCTTTGTGAGATGCTTTGCAAAATCATGTTACATTAATAATAGCTATGAAAATTATTTTTGTTACCTTCATTGAAAAGAACTTTTACCCAGGAGTTAAAAAGACAGAATGAGATCTCTCAGAGCTCCTATAGCTAATCCTGCATACTCAGAAGAAAACGTGTAGTTTACACTAAGTTACTTGTTGGCTTTGCATATGTTGTGCATAAGTTTGTTTAGCATTATTACGTATTTTGCTGCTAGATATTGGATATACTCTTTTTCTTGACTCAGAATCATTAGAAAAATAATCCTCCAATTTGCAGCTGTGTATCCTGACTTTGATAGTTTCTGACGTCTGGCATGAAGTTTGAAACAGGAAGCAGTAACTTACACCTGATAGTTGCATTAATTTTTACTTTTCACAGAGACTGATCTAAGATATTTTCTAAGGAATTTTTGTCTCCTTTACTGGAACAAAAGACTTTGTGTCTAAACTTATGCACCAAATAAATTAAGAATTCTATCTGTGGTAGTCATGAATTTAATTTTGGTTTGGTTTGGTTTAGATTTTGTTGTGAGAAAGATGGTTTTTGTAAGCTCATATAAAGCTGATAAAAACACTTAAGTATGCTTGCTGTCAGTAGTTTTTCTTTTGAAGACTTAAGTTAGCATCAGCAGTTCGTGTCATCCTACTTGTTATATGTGCTGGTAAAGATAATCACAGGCATAGCAAAAGAGATGTGGAAATATGCCAGGTACTTGCTAATAGTTTCTAAGAGCTTTCAGACACTTTGGTGTAGAAGGAGATTTCCAGTGAGTTCAGGCAAGAACTATGTTGAAGTGTTTCTGCAGCTGTGATCTCCATGATACCGACTTTTCTGCATACCCAGCTACTAAATACCAAAAAGTCATGTAATAAAATGAACTTGAATATTTACCTTGGAAAATTTTGGCCTAGTGGTTTACAAAACCTGATAAACAGAAAAAGATTTTTCTCTTGCTTTGTAGAAGCATAGAGATTTTTTAGGCCAAAATTCAAGAGAATGTTTTTCTTAAAGCTCTTGATCGTGCTCTTTCAGGGTGGCGTGTTGGTGGGTTTTTAAAGGAAAGTAAGATGTTAAGGTGGGGCTTTGGAGATAACAGTGTTTATGGACACATACACCTGCATCTGGTCCTGTAATAGTATGAAGGCTTAGATGTCTCATATTAAAGGTTAAACATCGTCTTCTTCAGAAAGGTTTTAATACATCAGGATAAACAGTTTAGACAAACCTTTTCCAGAAGTTCAGTATTCAGAGCAAGAACACCAAAAAATCTAGCTATATATTAGCAAGATGTTTTCCTCATGTGCCAAAGGAGCTGAAAGTTACTGAAAAGTCAAAAACAACCCGTCTTTTTATAATCCCTGTTTTACCTTTTCAGTTAATACTCAGAACAGATTATGTTGTAGCCCTTATTCAAAGTAGTATGGCTTAATAAAATCAAAGCAGAAAGATATTTAGAATGCACAAATTGATTTTTTCAGTCTTCTTCAGGTACAACAAAATGCTTTTGCATAGTCTAAAATTTATTGCTATATATTCATTTAGCATCAGAAATTATTTCTCAATTACTATAATGTCTGACCTATTCCCAAATGCTTCTAAAGGGTGCATATAATAATCTTCATGCATACCTCTCCAGCCTACAGGAAAACTATTTCAATCTCTTTTCTCTAAAATAAATTAGCTTTGTATTTAGTTATAAAATGAATGACAGCTGTTATTACTAATAAATCCAAGGAGAAACAGCCCCATTGTTGAAATCAGACACAACCCCGGTGCTCTCAGTCAATTGTTTGCATTGCTTCTGTGGCATAGGGCCTCTCACTGTGTGGCAATTCACCACTGGACAGATTCACATCTTTTTTTTTCAAGCATTTTGTTTTCTTCATTTATGCTTTCTTCATGCAATTTATCATGTGTTAAGCCTGTCCGCAGAGGTGGCATGGAGGTTTTTTGTGCTTACAGTGATTGTTGATGTACTTGACACATACAATGCTATGCTAAGCTTAGTCTGTCACACTATGTCTGTTTAAAGGCAGGAACTGGCTCTCCACAGCTGTTTGACTTCATTAACTGTTTTTCACAGAACAGTTTGTGATGAATTTGCAAATAACTGTCATAACATGAAACTCTTCTTTCTATTCCTTCTCAGATGCACTTTTTTTCCCTCCTCCCTGCTCCCCCTGCCCCGCCCCACCTGACATCATGACTCCTTTCACCTTCCAGCAATCACGGTGGACCGTTCAAAATTTTCCCAGCGCTTGTTTAGGCCCATGACTTCCAGCTACACAGAACAGCTACTTCCTTATGTCCATGCTTGTACAGTATTCCACTGGAACTGAAACATCACTGTATCTGTGTTAACAAATTACTGGTTTTATTTACAGAAATTTCTTTCAAAAATAACCAAACAAAGCAAAACCAAAAAAAATCATCCATTCCCTTCACTTTTTTCTAGAAAGTATGTCTTGCATTGTTAGGATCATCTTTGATCAGCTAGTTGGAAATTGGTGATAAAATTATCTTAAAAGGAAACTGTGAAAGCAAAAAGCTTACCTATACATAAAATCAATTTAACATTTAGTAAGCAAATGCTCACAAATATTGTTGGTGACATTTTTTATTTATAAGTTGGAGATATCCATTCAGACTGTAGACTGTAATAAATTTCATTTTACACTGCCTGTTGCGGATTTTGATTTCATTATATTTTTTAGAGGTAGCACTGAATTTCATAGTTAATTAAAGTAATTATGATGGGCTTACAGGTGTGAACCTTGAGCTCAGCATGTATAACAGTTTTTAAAAAAACACTTTTTAACATCCTATGCCAAGCCAAGATCCTATTTCAAATTACTGACAATATAATTTGTGGTGCAATTAGTTGAGTAAATTGCAGCAAGAGTTATAGCAAAGCTCAGTAAATCCATTTTTGTTCTATGTTCAACATCTTATGAATGGATCCCCATGCAATTCCTCATTTACTGTTCCATGAGAAATATTACCTGCTGTTGCTAGACAAATGTGAAAGTGTCATGTTTAAAGTACATCTCTCTCATTCAATCTTCCAGAAAGCCTGCTTGATTTTGCTCAGTTCAGTTCACAACAGTTCACAATAGCTCTGTAAAGGCCATATGGTTATTATTGTGAGTAATGCTTTGAAAGAACGTGAGTGCTAGCACTCAGTGGATCAGAACGAGCACTGCCTTGCATCACCAGGTCCTCTGTGCCCACTTCGGAGGCAGGCATTCGCCATGCTAGAGAGCATGACAGGATGTTGAGTATTTTCTTCCACACAGTAACTTGGAGTACAGATGTTATCTATCATCTATGAAAACAGCGCTTCCTATTATAACATGAAACATGTTAAATCCCAGACTAGCTAGTCCCATTTACTTCAGTTTAGGGCAGCACCAAATTTGAGGAAGAAGTCCAAGTCTCAGGTCACAGCCAGTTTTAACACTGATTTCTCGGTGCAAAATAATCCATAGCAAAACTATGTGATATCATGAACACATGCGACTTTCTGAGATGAAAACCTTGATGTGTTGGCTGCTTTAGGCTTTAGAAACAAAATTTCTTTTTACTACATGTGCCTTCATCCACAGGCATGCCATCCATGTGTTAAGTGTTAATGCAAGGTTCTGACATGTAACTCCATACTCATTAGAGGGTATTTATCAGACAGCAGTAATTATTGAGTTTGGGCATTGAACTGTGAGAAGGCTGTTTTTTAAGCAGTGTGTGTCCTCTGCTACAGAGAAAGCTCCTCTGTATTCTTCCAGAACAAAAGTGAATGGATATGTTTTCCCTACAAGAAAATATCCTCTAACTTCCTTGTCTGGACAAGTTCCTCAAAGCTATGTTGACTTACGTGGTCAAACTGACCCCAAGCAAAAGAGAAATTCATATCTACTCCCTTCTCCTATACCTATCCTTCCCTGCTAATAGATCCCTAGATGTCATCTCAATATTTGTGAGAGAGAAGGCGTGTTGCCATAGGTGGGCACGACAGGTGAGATGGATACCTCCCTCATATTCAGGAAGGTGGAGAGTGAGGTCTAGAGCACATCTGTTCCCTCCATAGCCAGGCCAGCAGGGGAGAACTTCACCATCCACTCATAAAGGAAATACTTTCTCGCATCTGTTAAAGATTCATACAGGTTCAAAGATGCCATGTATTTTATCATTTACCAGCATTTGGGATTCTATCTTTTTCGCATAGGTATTAGGAGTACATGATATAAGGCATTGCTTTGTTGTCTTACACCTTATCTCATCCAGCATTTTCTTAATTGATAGACATGTGTTCATAGTGGTGGAAAGACCAAAAAAAAAAAAAAACACCCGCAGAAATGGGAAGCTACTGTATCCATTATTTTTTTACAGTCACCTATCTGTAGTCATGCAAGTGTTATGAATGTTTTAGGCATGCTCTTCAGACCACTGAAGATGAATGCTGCATTAGACGTAGAAAAACTGTGCATATTTCGTACCAGTAACATTAGTGTAATGCTTAGTAGTACTGAGTTTCAAGGGATATCCTCTTCAACTGAGTTTTTACAGAGTTCATTGTCTGTTCTGGCAACATATGTCTTTTCTCCCATTCTCTTCAGCAATAATAGCACTTTTATTGTTTGTTATTCATCATTATGTTTGCTATTTATTGAAATACTGCTATAACATCCATTTGCTATGGGTGCATTGTTGTGCCAGGCACTATAAAAAGCGGTTGAAGTGCATAGCCGCTACCTTGAATAACTTACTGTTTAATTCACTGCACCAAAAGTGCTTTTAACTTCCTGACTCAAGTATCTTTTTGTCAAAACTTGAGGGATATAATTTCATCACCCTTATTCCTTATTTCCTTCTTATAAGGGACCAAACTGTCGGCCTTCTAGGACACCTTTCTACCCACCTATGGAAGTGAAAATCCTCCCCTTCCTTTTTCTAAAATGCACCAATTTGATGCTGAGCTAAAAATGCAGAAAATAGTATTATTCTCCTGTGAAAACAAGACTTAAACAAAGTTGATGGTTTTGCCACTACAGTTCCTCTGTCAGGTCCTTAAATTTTGCAGCCGTGACATTAATGCAGTTAGTATAGTTGTCAGTTTGGGCTGCAGAGTATGTAGGCTGCATTAAAAAGTGTTCAGTTAAGATTATGGCATTGAGGAAAACTCATTGAAAGCTGTGTAACATCAGTAACAGAAATGGCTGTGATCACAAGCAGAGTTCGTTTGACTGTCTTAGGCAGTATTATCACTCCTTTAGGTTTAGGTGCAGGTTTAGGCGTGCAGCGCAAATGAGGAGGAAGGAGGGAGAAGGGGACTGTATGATCTGACAACTTTGCCAGACTGCTCACTTTTTCTCTCTCGTCCTCTTTGGTGAAGCAACAAAATGATGCTTGTGTCCCCTTCTCAGTTCAAATTAGTATGTTACATCTTTATTGTGATGATTTATTGCTTTATACTTAAGAACAAATACGAGGTAATTACTTATGAAAAGTGTCATATATATTTACTCATATCAATCTTTTAACGCAGAGTATTAATGAATAGAAAGGAGGCTAAGAAAAAGAAATTAATGCCTTTAGGCATTCTGTATATTCAGACTGCTGACATGAGAAGCAAGCTCTCTTGTACATATGAACCTACTGCTGATCTCACTATTTACATGCACCATAAAAATGTGTGTGCTGTGAAAAATTAAAGCTTAAAGCAAAGACTGCCATCATGGCACTAATGTTATTCTTTCTCCTTTATTTTTCAAATGAAAGTAGGTAGGATGTAAAAACACAGATATTAGTGTGTTAAAAATATTGACTAGATAGAGCAATCATGCTTTTTCCTAATCCTCATTCTTGGCAAGACCAAATTTAACCCTGATTTAGTGTAATCTAAATCCTAACCCTGTCTGGAAACTAAGCCTCAAATTAGAAATGGTAATCATGGAAATTCATATCCTTTGCTGTCCTGTTGTCTTTAATTCACTAGTGCGAACTACATAGTTTCATTCTTGTGCCATTTGCATATGGAGATACATAGCATGCTGAATCCTTGCCACTTCAGAAGTTTAGTGTTTCTTTTTCTAAATATATGATACCCTGCACTTAAAACACCACTTCACATTCTCTGCCCATGTTTCAGCTACCATAACTCTGGCTGAGTCCTCTCCTTATGTTAGAGAAGGGACATCTGGCAGGGATTCTTGTATTCCTTACTTCCTTACCTTTTTTTTTTTTTTTTTTTTTTAGGACATGGCCTTTTGTGTTTCCCTTTCCATTCCCAGTAAGCAGAACAGACCTTTTTCCATTTTTGTGTCCTTATGAAGATATCTAATTTCAAAGACTCAATGCAGTCATTTGTTAAAACAGAGAACTTATTTAAGGCTAAATGCTAATAACAATGAATGTTAACTGACTTAATGCAATGTGAAATTGCTGCTTCAACATTCATACAAATGATAATTCAGCCTAAGTGGCTCTATGTTCTGTTATATAGACATTACTTTGCAATTTACGGGGTAATTGCATACAGATCTACTAAACAAATTTGTTTTGCATCAAAAGTGCTTTGCACATCTCTTCAATATATGAAGAATATTTTTAAATGCATGGGTTTTAGTGGGATGGTATGGGCAGCTGTTCTCTTGTTGAATATTTACTAACTGTTAGTGAGTCTCTGATCATCTTATCAATGTCTAATTCCCTTCCATTCTGTGGAATAATTGCGTAAAATTTAAGAGAAATCCCATCAGATACCTAGATCTATTCTTACATGTAGCCCGTACCCTCCTTTACTGACTTACAGCACCACTAAGTAAAAGTATCCATCTGTATATAGCAGTTTTGAACAAGGGACCCTGGGAGAAGAATTTATTGTGTGTTCATAATTACTTTTTTTTGGCAAAATTTACCTTGTAAAATTTTTCAGTAGGAATAATGTTTATTAACTGGCACTTTTCTGATGCTTTATATCTTTTAAATCCAAATTAGTCTTTTATGTATAATTAGAAATGGCTTTGTTTTTATTTTTCAATTCATTCATATGCATAGTTCTTCAATAATAGTACAGAATACCAACTTTGCTGCAAAATGTTGATTTTACTCTCTCCTCTACTCTCTTTGATTTTAGTGTTCTCAATCCTGTGTTCAGTTCAGTTGCAAGAAGAATGATTTTGAATAATACGGTCATGATGTCAAAACAGTGCAAATTATATGCTGCTGCCATCTGGAATAGTGAAAATAAAAGCTTTATTTACACTGTTCTTTGAAATAATAAACTTTATTGTGGCAGTTTATCTTCAGTATCTATAGTGTATTCTGGGAATACTCCATGTGTGCCTTTTTATTCTGTGAGCTACAGAATGACTAAAATTTGCCTGTGGCAAAGTTATCAGTGAATCTTGAAATAGATTTTCTTTCCTTCCTGAATAGAATGGAGAACCACCCTCCATTTCCACAAAGAGAATAACTGGTTCACAAAGGACAATATTTTTTAAGAGGCACAGTGAAACATTTTAAGTATGTATTTTTGTTAGGCAGATTATACAGATTTAACTACAAGTTAATATGGATATTCTAGAAGATGGGTGTTTAGGTGGTGAAAATAGTTACTGTGGAAGGAAATACTTAACAGAAATATTACCCAGTTTTCATGTCAACTCTCTTGGACCCTGGTGCTATTACCTTGCCTTTACATTCCATAACCCGCAACCAAAGGCATCGCAATTTGTTTGGGGTACTTCACGTTTGCACTTCATATCCTTATCATAGTAATATTATCATAACGTACTGTAACTGAGAAAATTATTCATTCTATTCTGTCTTTATTGTTAAAACACAGTGCTGATTGCCAAAGTGATTCAACAAGGTAGCTATAAAGAATTCAAGACTTTAAGACCCAATCTGTTTCTAAAAGCTGCCATTCATCTTGCCCTTGCCAGCAGGGCCTAGACATGATCTGAAAGGAGTTTTTTACAGGAAAAGTTGTCAAAATGTTAAGAAGCTGTGGCACAAATGCTGTGAAGTGAAGATCACTGTTTTTCTCTTTGTTTAGCTGTGGTGTACACCTGCTTTATCATGAAGAGTCATATCCATTGCACTGGATTTGGATGAAGTCCTCTTCTTTCTTTTGATCTGGCTTTTGTATATATGTAGGCTTGACAGTATATATTCAGACATAGCTTGGGAAGTTCTTGAAATCTTATGAAAGTTATGTCATTTTAAAAAGAGAGATTATAGCAGCACACTTTCTCCTTTAAGATGAGAGAAAACACAGTTAAAGGAGGAGTAGAACAGAGTTTATAACATATAGTTGTTGCACAGCTATGTTGAGAGTTTTTTTCTGTAGATACTGTTAAAGGTGAGTGGTGGTGTTTTGCCCCAGCCGGCAACTAAGCACCACACAGCCATTTGCTCACTCCCCCTTACCCAGTGGGATGGGGAGACAATCAGAATGAAAGTGAGAAAATTCGTGGGTTGAGATAAAGACAGTTTAATAGGTAAAGCAAAATCCGTGCATGCAAGCAAAGCAAAGCAAGGAATTCATTCACCCCTTCCCACGGGCAGGCAGGTGTTCAGCCATCTCCAGGAAAGCAGGGCTCCATCACGTGTAATGGTTACTTGGGAAGACAAATGCCATCACTCCAAATGTCCCCCCTTCCTTCTTCTTCCTTCAGCTTTATATGCTGAGCATGATGTCATATGGTATGGAATGTCCCTTTGGTCAGTTGGGAGCTGTGTCCCCTCCCAACTCCTTATGCACCCCCAGCTACTCGCTGGTAGGGTGGGGTGAGAAGCAGAAAAGGCCTTGACCTTGTATAAGCACAGCTCAGCAATGACTAAAACATCCCTGTGTTATCAACACTGTTTTCAGCACAAATCCAAAACATAGCCTCATACTAGCTACTCTGAAGAAAATTAACTCCATCCCAGCCAAAACCAGCACAGTGAGTATGGTTTCTTTTTGGTAGAGCATAATTTAACTTGTTGGTATTTTCAAGTTACCACTCCATCAAAATTGCTGTTTACACATGAAAGCTGAGTTTGAGTCTCTACTCTAAATGCTGTTGCATTTGTCAGGGCAGGCTGACCTCTAAGGTAGGTGCAGCAACATGTGAAATTATGTGTTGGATAATGCCTGTATGTATGCTGAAATCTGAATGTAGACCCTAATGTGCTTTTTCCATGCATGTTGCTTGGAAGGGAAGCAATTACAATTTTGACAAAACTGGCAGCAGAGGTAGGAATCTCAAGGACATTGTTTACAGATAAGCAATGTCAAACAGACTGAATACACAGCGACAGTTTAGAAATACTAAGAACAACTGTGATGGAAAACAGGCAAGGAAGTATCATTCTCTCTTTAGGGTTTATGTGGTAACCAGTCTTTGTAATTGCCTCTCTATGTTCTTCAGATCATACATTCAGTGAAAAATAACATTGGTAGAGCTCTTCCAGCAATTGGAAATTATACTAGCACAGTACTAAAGGCATTCTCTTAATGCCAGTAATGGAATGCAGTGCTGTTAAGACACCTAACAAATTCAAAGAATGTGCTTTATTTCTAAATCTCTTGTATCTGCCATCCTAAACAAAATATGTATTACATGTATGACTCAGAAAGCACAAGGACAGAGAAATCTGCCCTTTAACAGCCTCTCAAAATGACAGTACCAAATGGCTTTGAGAAGGTCAAGTCGGATTTAAATTGTTGATGAACTGGAAGCTAATTCACTAGAACTGAATATTAATAGGGAACAGTGGTATATCCTATGGTTTAGAGCCTACTGAGCATATTAATGAGCAGTAAAAAATATTTTTCTTTTCACCTCATGTAAAATTGTAGAGCTACCAATATATCAAAATTTTCTAATAGTTACCTTTCTCTTACTGTGGCTGAGAGGCAGTTGTTCCCTGATTTGTTGCACAGCTCTCTTGCACAGTCTGTTTGATGATCTGTCAAACTTGATACCATCAAAGTGTAAAGACGGCTTTGTCCAAATCACTAATAAACTTGGGGGGGGGAAGCAATTAACATCTTAAAAACTAAATCCACTGTGATAAGCACTCCAATTAGAAATTTCATTATTTCCCCAGTCCATTTTATGTTGAATATTGGGGTTTTATTGCCAAATACCTGAAAGCCAGATTGGAAACAAGCCACAACTGTCAAAAATATAACAGTTCTGGCTATTTGAATCTATTACATTGTGATGTTCTCATGAAAATTTCATGAAGAGCATTCATTCAAAGAGATTCAATGCATAAGGGGGATGGATGGAATTTAATTACCCTTATTAAAAATAAGAAAGGAAAGCTCTTTACTACGCCATCCTATTAGTATTCAAGATAGATTATCTTTGTTGTACACTTATGTGTTTGCAAAAGGGACTCCAGGGTTTTCTGTATGAGCCAAGTAGGAAGGGAAAGGTCAGGTCATAAAAATCCTGCTCTGTGTCACAAGTCAAATCTTGTCAGTTACTCCTAAAGTAAAGACTTCATGTTTATAAACAGACATGAAACATACCTTTCTTTGGGAAGGGCTTATAGCTAGTGAAGGATTTGACACTTAACCACTGATTGGTAGAAATACTATCTCTGAAGAGTTATGTAAACTTACTGGAGAATTGTGTTTACTATACCAGAGTAGTATCTATGTGCATTTGTATTGCAAGCAATTAAGTAGCTCATGGGCAACAGCAGACCCCAGGAACTGCAAATATTTGTATGATGTACATGCTTGCAATAGGTGTTTCAGAAAAGTCTGAAGGCTTCCCTGAAACTATTTGAAAATATGTCACATTTTTCATTAAAGATAGTTGACATAGAACAATTTCTTCTAAGTCAGTTTTATCCCTTAATCAATTGCATGTCGGTAACCACCAATCGAGAAATTTAATAAGATATGTGTTTTATAGTTAGTATTGATCTTCTTTCTTTGATTTTTTTTGCTTGTCCTTTTTGAACTGAAATAATAGCAATTATTTTGCAATATAAATATTTTTGCCATTTTAATGGAAGTGAAGAGCAAGATGATGTAATTGAATAGATTATTTTACCTATGCTAACTTAATTTCTGAGAAATTGCCTGATCCCACTGTGCTTCCAGTGTTACTTGCTAGCGTGTGTCATCTTAAGAAGGCAAATTGCTCTTGTTCAGTATTTCTTAATATTTCACTATTGACTACACTAGGGTGAGGATTTTTAACCATATCTGAGTGGTTTAGTTGACACAGTTGTACCCTTTCAAAATCATTGTGAATGTTCTTTCACATTACCTTTGATGTCTGCATATCTCCAATGTTTAGAGTTTCTCAGTGCTTTGCAATCTTATAATGTATTCATCCTCACAGCACTTCTCTGTAGCAGTAAAGCACTGTCATACCCATCTTACAGATGGACAACTGAAGCACAGGGACAATAAATGTTAAGACCAACAGCACATAGGGAATAATGATAAAATCAAGAAATATAACTTGGGTTTCCTAAGTCCCTGGCCAAATCCTATACTGCACGATCACACTTCCCTGTGTACTAGTCTCATGTAAAATAATAAGGACTCTCACAAGCAGAGCAATATCAGTATTATAAAGTACCATAGCAGCAGTCTAATGATTATGCACTACATACAGCATCATGCCAATTCAATACATTTTGTAAGTAAGTACAAAGTTTGTAGCTGCTTTTTTTCTGAACCTTCTATTTTGTATCAGTATTTTGATCACTGTAAGTTACCAAAAATACTGCCTGAGTATCTGGTTTTTGCATCAGTTCCTTGTGTACAATGAATGAGGGGAATCTTGAACGTTAAGGAGAGTGGTGATTGGGGCTTTCATGAGTTACTACGTAACTAATGAGAAATCCTTCAAATCATACATTTGTTTTGCAGAGGATCAAATTCCCCGAGGTTTCCCCACCATTGATATGGGCCCACAGCTGAAGGTGGTTGAACGAACTCGTACAGCTACCATGCTATGTGCAGCCAGTGGCAATCCCGATCCTGAAATAACTTGGTTCAAAGATTTCTTACCTGTTGATACAAGCAATAACAACGGCCGCATCAAACAGTTACGCTCAGGTAGGGTCTTGTTACTGTTTCCACTAACACCCAGAGTTGTTCTCTCTCACCTTTTTCTTTTCTTTCTCTTCCTTTTTTTTTTTTTTAATTTAAATTTTTATTTATAGGTAATAATTTCTCTTCCTGCTCTCTTTTCTGTGTTACTGAGTGTGTTGTCCATGTCTGTGATGTTGTCATAGCCTTTTCTAGAGTCTGTCTCTATGTGTTTTGCAGCTTCTGTTTACTCCACATTGCTCACTGCTGTGACTGTACTTTTCGATAATTTTTTTCTTTACTGCTTTTTGCAGTACTTGATGGATCCATTTTCTCCTCTTTCTTTCTTCTTTCCTTTATATTTTTTTTTTTTTAACAAATTTATTTCAACATTGGACTTCATTCAGAAATTGCAAGGAGTACCAATGGTTATATTCATCAAAACCAAAACCTGCATTAGACACTTCAATTAAAATTTAAAATGTGTTTTGTGCTGTCTTTTCCACATTTGACTCCACCAAAGATTAGCCAGTTTGGACACATCTTCTTTCCTCTCACAAATACATAAAACACAATACTTTTTCCCATGCACAATTAAACCTTAAAAATAAAATTTTAAAAAAAAAAGGAAAAGCAATCCTTCGGTAATCTATGGAATAAAGTTTTTTTTTACTGGCTGAGCATTTTTCCAACACATTTAGCCACAGTAGTGTGCGCCCACGCTAAAGCTTTATGAATCCTACATTTTCTGGATCTACAGAAGTCTGCTTTTGGTGTAGAATCCAGCTTTTGCTGCTCTCTCTCTCTCTTTGCCCCTTGCACCTCCCTAGCAGTTCTTTCACTCTCCCTCTGCCCTAGTTTATTCTTTTGCTCTCTTTAGATTTAAAAAAAAAAAAAGCCTCTAAATTTATAAAGTATAAAGCTTATCCCTAAATAAGGTAATTGGGATATAAGGAGCTTTTTTCTTTGGCAATTGTATTAGATATCATTGTAGAATCTAAGTTGTTTAATCACATGTCTTCCCAGAATTCTCAGCTTTTGACCTGTCCTGTGATGTTAAATCGTCTTGTTAACTGACTTTTTGCTTGTTGTCAGCAGAACTGTGTAAATTAACCTTCTGTTAATGTAAATTAAGAATTAATTTTTCACATGTGACATAGATGATTTAGTATATAAAGCTTTAACTGAAAACTTTGTACCAAATTATAAGGAATATAATAATATTTTTATGCTGTCTTTCTTCTCTCCGTATTTAAATCTCCAGAATCTATTGGTAAGTGCTTAGTTCTGAAGCGCACTTCACCCCCACTAATTTCCATATTCAGAATATTATGGTTATTATGATGATTATTATTATTATTATATTATTACTATTATTATTCTTAAAATGCATGGCATGCATTTTACTAACAGTCAGTGTAGTCACCAGATCCCTATAGTGGCGCACACGCACACCTCCACAGAAATGTTGTCTTATCAGTCATAGCAACACCTAAAAGGAACAGTACACATGTATCACATAGCTGTAGAACAGT